>NC_083098.1:45230909-46507253 GCF_949774975.1 Lagenorhynchus albirostris | reverse complement strand
CAGAAATCAAATTTGTCAGAAGAAGAAAGCAGTGGGAAAAGGTGACCTGCTGATGACTGTAGATGTAAGTGAACTTTAGTATGGAGGTAGGGGTCAGAGGTCACTGGCAAAGCCCCTCTCTTGACCCCCTGAGGAGCAATTCTGGAGAAACTGCTGCCTGCTTTATGGACGTCAAAGCACCCAGAAATGGAAGGTCTAGCCATAGGTCCCAGGACCAGGAACACAGAATTAGGAAAAGAAGCCAAGTTTGCTAACATGAGTCAGCTGTTTCAGGGCACACAACTCCAAGGCCAGGCTCTTCTTTCCTTTCATCTTATGGCTTTTCCTTTCTCCGTGGGTGGCAGGAACTGTAATTTGGTTTGTTTATGTTTTATCTGATGAATCTCCCTTCTCACTCTTCAGCATCTTTCACGTTTCATGTGATCTTCCTATAACAGTTCTCACTCAACGTATGAAACACGTTTAAACACATTTAAACAACTTGCGTCAAGATCAGCTGTCGTCCCTGTTTAACATGTAAATCCCTGTACTCCCCTAAATCAGACTCTCTGCTGGGGGAGCCTGCTTTGTAGCAAACTTGCCGAGGGATTCTAATGCCCACCGAGGCACACAGCTTGCAGCACTGGAAGGTGCGCCTCCGCCTTCCTCTGGCTGGGAGGTCATTCCTAGGGATCTTTCCTTGTCTCTTTGGCCCACGTTGGCTCAAAGGATGGGATCAGCGTCGATCTGAGCAATTCCATGGTTATTCCTTGAAATGAAAGACTAGCTCCACACATCTTCTTGGCCACGATACGTAAGTCAAATTAAAAATTCAGATTTTCAGCTTTAAACAGAGATCGGGTATGGTTCTCGTCTTCTCGGAACTCCTTCACAAACATTTTAGAACACAACCCCGATGCACAGAAAGGTTCAAAAACAGCAGCAGTGTGTGGCCTGCCTTCTTTCCAAGGGCGTGATGGCTTGCAGCAGTTTCTAAAAATAGACCTTTCTGATCCAGGTCACTAAGCAGGAATGGCCTCTGTGTCACTCTGTTTACACAGTTTTACATTCGACACCTTCATAACAAGAATACTGACTTGGTGAGGCCTAAGGGCCCTCCTTGGTCTGTGGGAATTCTTAGTGAGGGCAGCATCCCCACGAGGCCAGCGGTGTTTGGATTCAGGGCCCTTTCAACCTTTGCTTCATGATTCCTCATCCTCTTTCCATCACTGTCTCAAAGTCAGGGGCAGAGGTCAGAAACTCCAAGTCATTCCACGAGATCCTAACGAACAGAAAAACAAGCTCACGTTCAGGAATGTAAGACCCACAGGGTTTTGTTTCGTTTAATCCGTCTTGCATTTTTCCTCTCTGCACACTTGTGAGTTTACAAAGCATCATATAGTTGCAAATGTAACTTCGAGACCTTTCAGTAGAATGTTCAGAAAAAGCTTGTCTTTGATTTGTTTTGGAACAGCTCTGCGGTAGTGAGAGGTCTTCTCTTTTTGTACAATAATTCATGGTACCCCTAACCTGTCCCATAATTGCAGATGACATGACTGGTATTATCAATAGAATGAAAATTGCTTGGGATTAACATTCTAAAATTAAGGACATGGGATAAAAGAATGGGGCACTTGACATTGAATATATGTGATGTGATTGAACTGGCCCACTGGGCCTTCATAAGGTTCGTAGTATTAGGTTCTGAAGAAGTGAATTGATTTGCATCAAATGCAGAATGTTATCTCTAGGAATCAATTTTTATTTACGAGTTAGCTTGCCAGCACTAAAGAAATGATTCTTGTAAGCTCTCACCTCTTAGCTTTGGGTGTTCTAAGCATTTCATTATCTCATTTAATTCTTACAACAACTCCATGAAATAGGTATTATTATTACTCTATTTTACAGATGAGGAAACAGACTTTTTAATAGGGTAGCCTGGCCAAGGGGACACATCTATTAAGTGTGGATTTGAACTCCGATCTATCTTACACACAAAAAGCCCAGGCTTTTGAGTCAGATGAGCTGGTGTGGTTGCTCAAACCAGTGTGGGTTCTTCAGCCCCTGGGCAACACAGTTGGGTTCCGTCAGTGCTTTCATTTGTTTTGCTTTAAAGATAGTACTCACTGGTGCCTTTTGTTTTTCCAGCAGTGTTGTCCACATTCCCTTAAATAAATTAACCCCCCATCTTGTCTAACTCATTTGATGGGAGCAAGTCTACATGCCAATAAAAATAGAAATAGGAGAAACAGCGCAGCAAGAAGGGAGACGTGACAGAGGGTTTTATGGTTATTAAGATATGAATACAGGCTCATCATTTTCTATTCTCCCCCAAACAAGACAAAAGAGCCCCACAACTTGATTCCAATCACAGTTCGTTCTATAATTTTTAAATGGTTGAAATACGTGATGAATATTGAGATGCTGGAACATCCATTGTTTTATAAGAGAATGTTTGAGATTTTATCACTTCTCTCCCAAATAGTAGATGCTTGATAAATGATGTTGAATTTAAGTCCTAGACTTATGAGTACTCACCCAAAGCCCTAGAAGGCCCTTTGTCCATGGCAGGATGGACTCATCCAACTTCTGAAGAAGATGCCTTTTGTGTTTGTGGTCTGTTCTGGCCAGCACCCGAATGAAACCCCCGGGCTTCTCCGCATCTCAGTACCTCTCAGCGCTCTCTGCACACCCTACCCCATCTCTCTCAAATCTCTCCTTTCCTAGGAATTGTTCCTCCACACCTGCCTCTTTCCTGGTTCCTCATTCAAACTCACCTTTCCATTTCCTGTTCCCTCAGAACCTTGCTGGAGGATGACTTGCAAATCTCCAAAGACATGGGCAACAATAGTTGAAGTCCTTTGAGAACAATACAATCTTACACTAATATAAAATGGCAGTAATAAAGCTATTATTCATATTTTTTAAAGTGATTTTGCAGGTTATCAGTATCTTACCATTAAGGAATGTGTTCCCAGTGGTGCTATCACTGTGACAAATTGGTTGGAGCTATCTGTGGATAGGGGGTCTTGTCATTAGAAGCCTTCAAGTCATGGACAGAAGGTGACCTCAGCCTCAAAAGGCTGACTTTGGTCATTCAGCCAGTGTGGCTGACACAGACCCCCGGAGGACTCCTCCCGGTGCAGTCAGCAGGGGAGCCTTAGTGGCCAGGGATGGGGGACCCTGGGGATGAGGGTTAGAAGATACATCAGCTATCTTGACGGTATAATTAAAATGCTCGTTTCACAATTTTGGAAATCATCCAAAAGGTGTATTGTGATAATTTGAATGTGAATATCCACTTTTGAATGTAGTGTAAAGAAAGTGATAGGTATGTTTCAGGTATGGATTTGCCCCTTTGTAGCATTGTCTGCGGGACAGGTTTTAACCTGAACTAATTTTTCTCTGCTACTGGTTTCTGAAATATTAACACATGCTTGAAACCCAGCATGTGCAGATTGGGGTTTAGCTCTGTCAGTTGCCCTCAGTTGGCACAGTAATGAGACTGTTAGTGACTGAGATGTATGGGCTGAAGTAGGCAGTGCAATGCAGGGACACTAATAACTTTATCGCCATGTATACCCATGCAATAGTAGGTCCCATGTAGGGTTACCAGATTTAGCACATCAAAAAACAGGATGCTGAGTTATATTTGAATTTGGCAAATAATTTTTTAGTGAAAGAATGTCCCGGATTTTATCTAACAACGCTAGTCACATGACAGCTTAGATACAGGAAAAAAAAATGCAGGTTCTTTATCTAAACTTTTTTTATTTTAATTGAAGTATAGTTGATTTACAGTATTGTGCTAGTTTCAGGTGTACAGCATAGTGATTCAGTATTTTTGCAGATTATATTCCATTAGAGGTTATTACAAGATGATGGGTATAATTCCCTGTGCTGTACAGTGAATCTTGGTTACTTATTTATTTTATATATAGTAGTTTGTATCTGTTGATCCCATACTCCTAATATGTCCGTCCCCCCTCCTTCTCCCCTTTGGTAACCACAGATTCGTTTTCTGTGTCTCTGAGTCTGTTTCTGTTTTGTATTTGCATTCATTTGTACTATTTTTTAGATTCCACATATAAGTGATATCGTATGGTATTTGTCTTTCTCTGTCTGACTTACTTCACTAAGCATGATATTCTCTAGGTCCATCCACATTGCTGCAAATGGCAGAATTTCATTATTTTTTTGTTGCTGAGTAAATATATATATATATATATATATATGTCACATCATCTTAATCCAGTCATCTGTTGATAGGCACTTGGGTTGCTTCCATGTTTCCATGTCTTGGCTATTGTAAATAGTGCTGCTATGAACATTGGGGTACGTGTATCTTTTTGAATTAGTGTTTTCATTTTTTCCGGACATATACCCAGGAGTGGGATTGCTGGATCATATGGTAGTTCTGTTTTTAGTTTTTTAAGGAACCTCCATACTGTTTTCCATAGTGACTGCACCAAATTACATTCCCACCAACTGTGCATGAATGTTCCCTTTTATTCTGCCAAAACTTAATCTGGTCTTCCTCACAAACTCACACTTGCTGGTTAGCAAGGAAACAAAACAATAAATTTCAGTCCTAGCCAAGTAAAAAGCTAGCCTGGTCTAATCGTTTGAACAGTCAGTCCATTGAGGCAATACTCAGTCTCTAATATAAAATGCACCCTCTCTCAGATGTAATCTTCTGTCTTCAGTGTCTTCTGTCTTCACTGTCTTCACTGTCCAACTGCTTTGCCAAAATACTGTCTGGGGGGTTGGGCAGTGGTGAGTACAGGTCTTTGGACGCACTATCCCCTGGTCCCTAGGCTCTGCCTTGGTCTTCCTTGTCACTGCTGGCCTCTACCACTGAATTCTGCAGGTAGTGCCTCCGTGGTCAGCGTTGGCCTGGGCAGTGCCCCTGGGGATCCCTGGCAACCTCCCACTGGCAGACTCGGCCCTCGCTCAGCTCCCATTAGCTTCAGACACCTTAGCGTCTACCAAGTTCTCCATCCCAACAACCCCTGATCCAGGGGTCCGCCCCAGGATCATCTCAGCCATCATAGCTGCCTCATTCCACGTGTACTGGTTGGCGTCCGATGTCTATCTAAATGGAGCTGAGCCAGGCCCTCCTCACAGTGACCTCCTGGAGTCTCCAGCAGAGCAATGGAGCCAAGATTCGCTGACACCCTGGACATTCCCCTCACTTTCCTTGCATGCTTGCCCTGTTCTCCCTGAGGCCAGACAGGTGAAACCAGAACTTGGTTCTGACAGTGTGACTTGCCACCAGTCTCTCCATCATTCCCACAATACCCTGGAATGGCAAGGACTGGACTTTCTCGCTATTTCTTACTCTGCTCTATGCTTCCCTTCTTCTGTAACTGCAAGTCTCCTGTCTTAGGTGGGAAAACACTAATTCTAAAAGATACACGCACCCCAGTGTTTATAAGGGCACTGTTTACGATAGCCAAGACGTGGAAGCAACCCCGGTGCCCATCAACAGACGACTGGATTAAGGTGATGTGACATGTATATATATTATTGCTCAACTACTTTGTACTATAGGAAATCTTTGGTAATTGAAATCCTCAAGGCTTAACCCTGAGTGGATCACAGCGGTTCTCAAAAGTGTGTTCACTGACCAGGCCCTCCCATGAAATGCAGATTCTGGGGCCTTCCTCTAGACCTACTGTATCAGAAACCCTAGGGTTTTGGCTGAGTAATTGACGGTTTATCAAGCTTTCCAGGTGGTTCTGATGCACCCTAAAGCACCACAGCTTTAAAGATTTCAGCAGATTATCTCATTCCCTCTCTTATGGTTTCCAAGCCCTAAAGTCTTATTAAACAGACCAAATACTCCCCCTCGATCTAGTTGATGGATTAACGTGCTATATAAACTTGAAACATTTTATGGTTAAGAAAAGGAATTTGCAAAAGGAAGGAAATTCTGACACATGCTGCAGCACTGAGGAGTCTTGCGGATGTTACGCTAGGTGAAATAAGCCAGTTACAAAAAGACAGATACTGGGCTCCCCTGGTGGCGCAGTGGTTAAGAATCCGCCTGCCAATGCAGGGGACACGGGTTCGAGCCCTGGTCAGGGAAGATCCCACATGCCATGGGGCAACTAAGCCCGTGCGCCACAACTACTGAGGCTGTGCTCTAGACCTCGCGAGCCACAATTACTGAGCCCATGAGCCACAACTACTGAAGCCCACACACCTAAATCCCGCGCTCTGCAACAGGAGAAGCCACCGCAATGAGAAGCCCGCACACCACAACGAAGAGTAGCCCCCACTCACCGCAACTAGAGAAAGCCCGAGCGCAGCAACGAAGATCCAACGCAGCCAAAAATTAATTAATTAATTAATTTTTAAAAAAGACCATTACTGTATGATTCCATTTAGATGAGTTACCTAGAGTAGTCAAACTCAGAAATAAGAAAAATAGAATGGTGGTTGTCAGGGCCTGGGGGAGGGGGGCGGGGAGTTACTGTTTTATGGGTGCAGAGTTTCAGTTTTGTAAGGTGAAGGGAGTTCTGGACATGGTTGGTGGTGTTGGTTGCACAACACCGTGATTGCACTTAAAACCACTGAAGGGTCCATTAAAAATGGTTAAGATGGTTAAATTTTATGTTATATGTATTTTACCACAATTAAAAATTTTTTTAAATAAAATTAGCAAACAAATTTGGTGACTAAAGCAAAGATTAAAGTTGTGAGTTAAAAATGGCTTAAGTTCTTAAGCAACAGGTATTGGTTTGAGGAAAGGTCGCATACCTGACTCGGCTGGTTATCCATGGACCGCGATCCTGGGCATTAGAGTTCAGAGCTAAATTTTGAAACTGGTGCTCCTCATAAATGTGGGTATTTCACCAGATGTTAGTTGAGTTTCTGAGCTACCTGAAGTAGAAGAAGCTGATTCAATAGCTCTGACTCTAGAGTTCAAGTAGGATAGGTGGTCTCACTGCGGCCATTGAGGTAAAAGGTAATATATGTACTTGGAATTTTTGCCTATATCAGACTAAAAAGCTTTGGGCGTGAATGAACTCCTAGTGGCTTATATCATTCTACATGAGAAGTATTGGTAAGCTTCTCCCAATTTGTTGAAAGGATGAGCCACCGGGAGAGCTCTGTCTCTTGATTTGAATCGTCAACCATCTAGCTCCCTTTATTGTCATTTGGCATGAGGTGAATGAGCCCATCTTCCCTAGAGGCAGCAACACGGGGGTGGTGTTGGCAGACAGTGGGGCTTTTAATTCCTCTCTCCACCTCCCAATAATATGCATTAGTTGCCCACCCAATAAAATAATATTCTTTGCTATAAACAATTGTTGTTTTCTCAATCTTGTTAAAGAATGAATGAAGGCATCTTTAGAAAATGGCTCTGGTCTAAGTGAAGACAGTGAACTTACTATGCGGAGCACAGCTTCAAGACAAGTGCCCTGTAACTCCTGCACTATCCCCTTGCCACCAGGGAGCCCCTCTTAGAGCAAATTTTGTAGCCACCACTATTCTAATCCCATTTTCGTGCTACACAAATTTCCTGGGACAGAGAAAAGTCTTGAAACATCCAAATCTGCCTCCTGTCTCAGAACCATATTCATACAACACAATGTTCTCATAAGCCCCAGGAAATTAGTTTAGGTAAATAAAGATAAATAAGATCTATGCTAAATATATATATTTATTTATATATTACCATTGTGTTCATTAAGTTATTTTATTTTAACAGAGGAAGATTTGTTTATCAAATTTGTGAGTAATACAACAGCACAAAGGAAGGACCGATTATGAAATCATAATGTCATTTTTTTTCTTTTTTTTTTTTGCGGTACACGGGCCTCTCACTGTTGTGGCCTCTCCCGCTGTGGAGCACAGGCTCCGGACGCGCAGGCTCAGTGGCCATGGCTCACGGGCCCAGCCGCTCCGCGGCATGTGGGATCTTCCCGGACCGGGGCACGAACCCGTGTCCCCTGCATCGGCAGGCGGACTCTCAACCACTGCGCCACCGGGGAAGCCCCATTTTTTTCTTTCTTAAATGAGATGTTAGCATGACTTGCTCTCAGCAAGCCCAAGGTGGCTTCTAGTGACCACAGATGACTTTCTGGGTGTTCATGAACCATCAAATTAATCTCCTACAGATTTTTTTTTTCCAGAGGTCTATACGAAATCCACCTGTCCACCGTTTCTAGAATCTATTGCCCTCTACTCCTCCACTTTAAAAAAAATCATGATTTTTTTCAGACTCTCATATTTTCCACTATTTCTTGACTATTGTTCACCCAGAATGGTTCCAGCATCATATCTTCAAATTGTTTCAATATCCTGGGAAGTTAATTTGTTGGGCCTCGTAATCAGGTTTGTTTTAAACGTCTCATCATCATCATCATGATAACTAACATTTATTGACTTTTTTTATGTGTCAGACAATTGAGTCTCTTTTTTAATATAATTGAATTACAATGTTGTGTTAGTTTCAGGTGTACAGCAAAGTGATTCATATATTTTTTTAATTTTTTTACGTCTTTATTGGAGTATAATTGCTTTACAAAGGTGTGTTAGTTTCTGCTTTATAACAAAGTAAATCAGTTATACATATACATATGTCCCCATATCTCCTCCCTCTTGCGTCTCCCTCCCTCCCAGATATATTTTTATATATATGTGTTAAATTTATATATATATATACATATATATATATTCTCATTAAGTTGTTTAAAAAATAAAAGTACCTAGATAATAAAGGTCAGCTTTCAAACCACCACCACCAATCCTTATAAAGTGAAGCCTGAACTCCTAGTCAGATGCTAAATTCAATAAGGTTCATTATGTTCCTGGTTAAGAACTGAAATTTATCATATTCTTGTGGAAGAGTTAAGAAAACACACCATTTGGTAATTTTATGGGTAGGCCGTGTGGTGCAGTGGAAAAGTACCTGGGCTTTGTAATAGCCCTTTCTTTGAACCTAAACGTTGTACAAGTTGGCTGTGTGGATCCAGCCGCATACCTACCACGGTCAGGTTTTCTTTAGCTGTACGGTTGGAATACATTTTATCTAAATTTGTATCTCAGAGGGGTTTTGTGATGCTTGAATGAGATACTCTATGCAGAGTGACAAGTACATAGTTGGCCTATATTATTCGCACAGGAAGTGATAGTTTTCGGAAAGCGAAGGTGCATGTAAGTCAGAAGCATCAGAACTTGAAAAGCACTGGGCTAAGTGTGTGTCTCCATCGTGGGGCTGGGTCCACCGGGACTCTGTTTTGGTTGTACCTTTATTTGTTAAAACCCAGTTTTATTTCTTTCAGACCTGAAGCAACTACATCTGGTATCAATTTCTTGTGATTAAGATTTGAACTAGGCAACAGCAGGCAAAGCTAATTGATGATGGAGGTCAAAAGTCAGGGCAGGGAGTCTGGAATAGGCTGCAAAGTCTGGAAGAAGCCTCACGCGGATGCTGGACATAGCCTATATCATTTTTGCTGTTTACATAAGTGCACCTGATACACTCTGTGTATGTTACATCAATAAAAAATTTAAAATGATCGAAACTAGGTGTACATAAGGATCTGAAGGTCAACATATACCAAATCCACTATGAAAGCTTGTCGACTCAGTGAATTTGATAAAGTTCTTTGATTGAACTTTTAAAACAGAATTTGAAAACTACATCTCACAAGTATTTAGCCTGCAGACATTTGTTTGATCTAGAAGCATTTGGCCTGCAAACATTTGTTTAATCCTCACTAAAAATGTGGGAGTTTGACACAAGAATCTGGCTTCTGGAAAAATCAGACGATATGACAGCAGTGGGTTGGAGCCGGGTATACCCACATCAGGTGAGGTGTACCCCCTCCCGTCTACTTTGGGGCGCCGGTGCTTCCTATGATCTGACCCACTCTGCCCAATGACCCTGCCTGCCTGGCCCAGTTGGCATTTGAGTTTCCCAGCCCGGTAGCTCAAACACTGGTTGCCCAGTTATCATTTTTCATCTCCAACCAGTTGTCCAGACTGAGTCTTTTCCAGTAGAGGGATGGTTGGCCATTTCCAACACTAACCTGGGGCAGGAAATCGCTGTGTCTTACCCACTTTGATCTCTCCAGTGCCCACCATAGCAAATGCACTCATGAAATGTTTGCTGCCTGGGTGAAAATGCCACATACTGGGCTGACTGCTGTCTGTGTGGGTCTCCTGTCACATTTCTTTTCAAGGAACGTGTGTTTGCTAGCCCCGCTGTGATTCAAACTGCCTTTTTCAACTGTAGACAAGATGGAGGGTTAGGAAAGCAAAAGGAAGAATGTCCTCCACACTGTCCGTTTAAATTATGATTTGAAGCAGGTTTTATTATACCAAATTATCATCAGGCTAATTGCTTGACAACCTCTCTCGTTACTGCTGGCTGGCGCCATTCAACTGATCTACTCAGCTGATATGTGGCTGGGGGCTGTGTGGCATATTCTCCCTAAGGAAAAGTCTGCCAGCTGGAAAAATACCTCCTCACTGTACATGCCATACACAACCCATTTCTAAGTCGCAGCGGATCTGGCATGGACAGTAGTGTTTAAGGGCGTGTTCTTTGCGGAACTTCCCTGGTGGTCCAGTGGGCTCCCTGGTCAGGGAACCGAGATCCTACATGCCTCGGGGCAACTAAGCCCGCAGACTGCAACTACTGAGCCTGCACACAACTGGAGAGAAGCCCTCACCTGCAACTAAGACCCGACGCAGCCAAAAATGAATAAATTTTTTTTTAAAAAAGGCGTATTTTTTGAAATCGGACTGCCCAGGTTCAAATCCTGTTACCACCACTTGCTAGTTTTGTGATCTCTGGCAAGTTTTTAATCTCTCTGTGCCTGAGATTCTTCACCTGTGAAGTAGGTGTAATAATAGTAGCTCCCTAGTTGAGCTGTTGGAAGAGTTAAAATATGTAAAGTACTTGGTATCCTCCCTGACACAGAGTAAGCACCTGCTAAGAAACTAAATACAAATATAAGTCTATAAATGTAACTGGTATTTGTTGTTACCGGCACACCTTACTCATTTTTTATATCAGCTGTGTAGTTTTCCTAGAGATTGAAATGAGGCATTAAGGATACTGTAATTTGTGTTCCGCAATGCTCCTTCTCCAGAGTTTTTTTTTTCATCCCCGAGGGTGAAAGGTGAACCCAAACGTAATTCCTCTACCTGTTATTCTTAGTACTAAATGGTAACTTGGGGTTCCCCACTGGGGATGTTGGGACTTTGAAGGGATGACTGAACCCCGTGCCTTTATTTGCCACCTTCTGGCCACTAACATTCTTCTGAAGAAATAAATCCCTTGGTTTCCCCAAAGAATTAGAGAATGTAAAGAGAGAAAAAGAACAAGAGTGATGTGATTACTTTAGGCCTGTTGGTCTCTGTGGTCGGGGACGGCATAATACGAGCAGAATTAAACTGAAGAACTGTGACTGTCGTCAGCAATGTTAGCAATGAGAAAATATCATGCTTTCAGATGTATCATAAATGCTTTATGTCCTGCAATGATTATACAGGAAAGGTATTGTGTAATAATACTTTGGACTTAATTGACATCTTTTATGACACTCAGAGGACTACAGGCATTACTTATCAACCTTGATGTCAACGTGTGCTCAGACTGGGATTAAAAAAATGTTCCCTTGAGTACAAAGTGAGCATGGCTCAACTGCTCTGTCTCCACTTTCCTTGGAGTGTCCTCAAGGATCTGACTCCTTTAGACACACTTGGAGTTCTCTACCAAATACAATTTCCCATGAAATTGAAGGAAAATGGACTAGAAAAGAGAACCTGAGCTTATTGTTTTGCTCTAGGCTCACTGCCCAGTTTTCTTTCAGCCTGGAACCTCTATGTGGGAATTTGCAGAGTTGGGCTAAACTACTGAACCCACATGTTTGTTTATCATCACCTCGGTCATTATCACTATCCTTGCCGGTGTGATCTTTTGTACAATACCTCTTATTTTTGATGACACAGTATGATTTCTAAAAGTGAGATGCGTAGGGTACAGGTCTACCTGAATCATTTACATGATTTTATAAAGTTTAATTTATTTATTGAGCATCTAATATATGGCCAGTCATTGCTCTAGGTGCTTGGGACTCAGCCATGGTCTGAAACATCTCTGTCCTCATGGAGTCGACATCCTTGTGAGGAGAGGAAATGAATAATGAACGTAATACATATGTAAGTTATCCAGTATGTTAGAAGGTGGTGAGTGCTCTATGGAAAGAAAGTAGATCAGAGGCCAAGAGGCTATTTCCATCTCCTCCATTCATAAAATTCTTTTTTTTTTTTTTTTTTTTTGCGGCACGCGGGCCTCTCCCTGTTGTGGCCTCTCCTGTTGCGGAGCACAGGCTCCGGACGTGCAGGCTCAACGGCCATGGCTCACGGGCCCAGCCTCTCCGCGGCATGTGGGATCTTCCCAGTCCTGGGCACGAACCCGTGTCCCCTGCATCGGCAGGCAGACTCTCAACCACTGTGCCACCAGGGAAGCCCCATAAAATTCTTTTAATTCCTCCTGGGAGTATTGAGGACAAACTTTTTTGTTGGGGGGATATGGGAAGTGCCTATATTATTTATTTATTTATTTTTATTGAAGTGTAGTTGATTTACAATGTTGTGTTAATTTCTGCTGTACAGCAAAGTGATTCAGTTATACGTATGTGTACAGTCTTTTTTTTAATATAAATTTATTTATCTATTTATTTTTGGCTGCATAGAGTCTTCATTGCTGCACGCGGGCTTTCTCCAGTTGCGGCGAGCGGGGGCTACTCTTCGTTGCGGTGCACAGGCGTCTCATTGCGGTGGCTTCTCTTGTTGTGGAGCACGGGCTCCAGGCACACGGCCTTCAGTAGTTGTGGCACTTGGGCTCAGTAGTTGTGGCTCGCGGGCTCAGTAGTTGTGGCACACGGGCTTAGTCGCTCCACAGCATGTGGGATCTTCCCGGACCAGGGCTCGAACCCGTGTCCCCTGCATTGGCAGGCGGATTCTTAACCACTGTGCCACCAGGGAAGTCTGTATACATTCTTTTTTAATATTCTTTTCCATTATGGACTATCACAGGATATTGAGGACAAACTTTTAATTTTAAAAAACATACTCTGTGAAAGTACTTCGAGCTTCTGGAGTGTGCCATAAAAATACAGGCAAGTAAGTGCCCTACAGCAGCGGTCCCCAACCTTTTTGGCACCAGGGACTGGTTTTGTGGAAGACAATTTTTCCACGGACCAGGGTGGTGGTCGTGGGCAGGATGGTTCAGGCACTAATGCGGGCGAGGGGGAGCGATGGGGAGCGCCAGACTTCGCTGCTCGCCCTCCACTCACCTCCTGCTGTGGAGCCCGGTTAGGAACCGGGCTGGGGGCTGGGGACCCCTGCTCTACAGGCATCCAAGTCTACCTTACACAGTGGACGTGTAACTTACAACTGCTGGAGAACAGTGCAACTGTTATGCACAGACACAGACACAAAGAAATTGAAAGTAAGTAAGGGAACCACATTTTCTTCATTATTTAGTGAGGCTTTCCCTCCATAGACCCCCATCTCTAACCACAAACAAGCACCCTACAAGGGCATGTGCAAATCATTAAGGACAAATATCATGGAAGTCTGGTGTTCTGAAATCAAGGCCATCTATCTTGGTCTGCAGTTTATCAACAGAGTAAAATGAAACTCTCCTGCCTGTGGGTGTTTAAAAGGTGATCAGAAGGAAACAGGATGTGCCTGAGTAGATGCGCTACTAGCTTTTAGAGAAAAGGAAAAAGAAAAACTCCACGTTTCTTCAAAAGCTCATCTAGTATATTCTTTTTTTTCTCTTCACCACAGATATTAGTACTGGGAAGAAACTTAGTGATGTTCTAGATTAGTGAGGACTTGAGCCCAGAGACTATAAGTGACTCGTTCACAGTCACTTAGCAGGTCAGTGGCAGAATCAGAAGGAAGCCTGGCCCACCACCTCCTGGGCCAGCGCTGTGGGTTCCACAGCTCTGCTTCCAGATTAGATCGTCAGTGCTTCTTCAAACATGGATTGAGTAACCGTCTGCAGCTGATGGCCAAAGAAGCTAGGAGGTAATAAACGAGAAATCTAAGGTGTCAGTGAAAGTGTTCCAGATTCTTAGTAGAAATCTGAAGTAGAGCAAGCAGGAAATAGAAGATGGGGCTGAGGGCAGGGTTTGGGGGGCAGCGTGGCAAGGAGAGTCTCTCTTCCACATGAAGGGGTTGCGGGGTGCTGCATATTCCAGTGTGAAGAACTTTCCATGCGCCAAAATAACCATTGCTGACTCTGAAGGGCAGTGCTTCCAGACTTAAGGACCCAGGCTTCACTGTCCTTCTGCCCATGCGTGGCCACTGCACTACCAAAGGGTGATGGGGACACGCCGTGGGATGTCACTTGAGGTCCTGGTGAAGGTGGCAGAGTGACTGTGCTGATACCACCACTATGAGGTAACAGTTGAGGTCTTCCCCTGGGCCGGGCACTGTGCTAAGTGCTTTGCTTACGTCATCATGTTCTGTCCTCACACCAGATAGGTTCTGTTATTAGTCCCATTTCAGAGGAGAGAAAACTGAGGCTTGGAGAAATTTAGTTATCAGCTCGGGGTCACAAAACTAGTGAATGCCAAAGTCAGAATTCAAATTGTCCTTCGTAGAGGGCAGTGGTTCAAAGCATGGGCTCTGGGGTCAGATTGCCAGCTTGGGAATCCCCCCCTCCGATGCTTGCTAGCTGTGAGGTGTTCAACACATTCCTCAGCCTCCCCAAGCCTCCCTTTCCTCAGCTCTAAAGTTGTAACAATAATTATAGTATTTACCTTATAGAATTGTGGCGATTAGAGAATGTAACATACTAACTGCGTATTGACACATAGTTAATTAGTATTTGTATAGTAGATAACTAGTTCAGCTACAGGTTGGATCACATGAACCTGCTATTGTAGTCGACCAAAAATTGTCAAATATTGACAATTTCATGTGGTTCAATCTAATACTACATAGGCATTCACTCTTTGTAAACATAACAATGACTTTCTTATTCATCTCATAATTTGTGAAAGGACAGGTGATTTGATTGCTTCAATACAATTTTTTTTCTATACCTGCCTGCTCATTTTAGTTTCTCTGAAGAACCACATAAAGATATCTTTTCTTCTAATGTAACATAGCACCCATGAGAACATACACAGTGATATAGTTCCTGGAGCCACTAATCCCTTGAGGATGTTGTCATAGGGAGCTCGGACGGGAGTAGATATAAAGCGAGCTTAGATTGCACAGAGCTGGACTAGGAAATGACTGGTGAAATGAAGAGGGGATAGACGCCTGGCTCCTTTAAACCGGTGGTCATGTCCCGCTGGTTGAAGGAATGGCATTCCCATACTAGATGGCTGGTTGTGATAACCAGATATCAAGCAGAACCATTTGTCACTGTGCACTGTGGAAACCAGCTTCTGGTCAGCGGCAGGAGGTTGTTAAATCTGACATATTCAAAATGAATTTTGTGGCCCGGCTGCCCTTGAACTCTGGTTTGGCGGGAGTAGCCTGTGACGGAAGGACACGCAACTCAGTTGTGGTGTGTGGGAAGGCGATAGGGTGGGAGAGGAAAACACAAAGCTGGGACAAGAATTTTGCCTTCCCCAAGGAAAGAAGGCTACTTCTGATAGAATGCATCCAGGATGCAAGATCCAGTGGAGGTTCCTCTTTTGAAAGAGGGTTCTCTGCCCCACCCCCACCCCGACCACCACTGTTCCTATCCCACACTTGCCTCAATCGTGTTTCCTTAGATTTCATGTTATAGGCATAGAGATGGCTCTGGAATTCAAGGGGAGCATTCTGGAGAGACAGCGTTGCTAGTCAACACAGGGACAATCTCTAAATACAATTAGTTTCACCTTTGAAATGTACTAACATCCTCAAGGATGCTTCAGACTTTCTTGGTGTCTGGAATGGAAATTACCGCTGTGTTTAGAGTATAACGCCCCCTGTGATGTCAGAATTTTGCAGTGTGTGTGTGTGTGTGTGTGTGTGTGTGTGTGTGTGTGTGTGTGTGTGTGTGTGTGTGTACGTGCTCCCTTTCCTTCTTTCCACATCTTAAAAAATTAATCTGGAAGTCTTTTAAAGCTTCTATAGCAAGGAGGTTTACAGATTCTGCGTGGATCCCGTGATCTGTTTTTTCCCACCGTGGCAGCCGTAAACTAATGAAAATGCATTCGCATACCCACGAATTGAGACACACTTGGAATTGCTTTCTTTCTGTGTGCCCTATTGCTTTTCTCTCTGTGTGTGTGTCTGTGGTTACTGTTAAGCTGACCCTTACAGTCTGGGGCAAATACCAAAACTTGAAGAAAGCACTGCTTCTCCATACAGCTGCAAAGGCCTGCCGTTTCAGAGGCTAAGATGATAGTTGTAAGTGAAATTCCTTCAACACAGTCGCAGTTCAGAAAACCTGTCAGGATTCCATGCGCAAAGGTGAGCTGTGTGGCACTCCACTGGGCTGAATTTTCAAATGCAGTGTCTTGTTGTTGTTGTTTTGTTTTGTTTTTTTTACAAGCACTACTTTTATAAATTTTTGTGTCTGTGGGGGTGGTTATAATATTGAACGTGATCGCTGGAAACAATGACTGTAGAAAGTTTGTCCTTTTTGAGTCTCCCTCCCCTCCTCCTAGTTTCTGTGAGAAACTGTTGCTTGCAAAAACCATAGCTAATTAAAAATTGAACTTATTCAGCTGCACAGAAGCCCTAGTGGGGACCAGCAAGGGGAGGGAGGAATAGCAGGCAGGGGAGCCCCATGAGTGAAGCTGCCAGCGCCATTCATTCTGTTGTCCTCCGTTTCGATTTAACCGTCATCACGGTGCATCGAGTTTTTGTGAGTCAAAGGACCCTAGAGCGACCTTTGGCAGGAGAGGGCTTACCCGTTGCCACGGGCTCTGCTTGCAACAGGCTGACGAGCAGCTTCTGCAGAGCGCACGGGGCTGTGTGCCCACGGCCACTCTCGGGTTCTGGCCGCGTGTACTTCCCCTTCCATCAGGGGGCCCGCTGCTGTCAGGCCGGCCGGCCGGCGATTGGTTGGGAGGAGGGCAGTAATCCGAACTGCCTTTTGTACTTGGCTAATCAGGGCAGCCGTCTGACTGCAGGTTCGGAGCGGAGGTGCCTGGGTGGTGTCTGACACCTGTGTCTTAGCCCTCGCCTTCCGGGGCTGCTTCCCGGGGATTCTTTCCGGTCCGGAATCGTGCCTCTGTGCCACCTGCCCCAAGCCACTGAGGCCCCTCGGCGGCCGGCTTGGCCCAGTGTCATGCTGGACAGAGTCGTCCAACAGATAGCTGAGGTCAGTGGAAATGCCGGCTTAGACTTCCTTAAGGTAAGTCCTTTTGAAACCAGGTATTTCTCGACGTGATTTCTATGTATACCTCGACAGAAATGCCAGTATCAGGAAGGTAAACTAGAGAGAGGCGAGGAAGTTATTTTAGTTTAGGCCTTTATGATGAAATTCCTAAGTGATTCGGCTGTCAGATGTGTCGGCAAAATGACACCAAGGCAGAAATAAAGATGTAAGTGGAGAGAGGGGTACTTGACAAATCACCGTGCACTCCTTCCTATTTGATGAGAAGCTCGAGTGATGAAAAGAAACTTTTCATCGAGGCCAACAAATATATATGTTGGGCCATAGGCTCCTTCCAGCCGTGGATTTACTAATTCTAATTACTGCTGATTTTTAAAGCTATCTTTAACTTTTTCCTCTTGTGATGGGAAAGCAGTTTTTCTTTCTAAGGTTTGCTCAGCAAGGGGGAGTCAGCAGCAGGGGTTTGACTGTACTGCTCGGCTCGCTTTTCTCCACCCTTACGTTCCAGAGAAAGTCAGATCCTAGAGGGAAGCACTTATTGGAGCAACAGTGAGACTCTTAGGAATATTAAGCCATGATTCCGGTTAAGCTTAAGCTCTACTCTGATTTCATTTTATGTGCTTTTAAGTGGATTGACGAATACTTTGGGGACCTCCTGTTGGATTGCTGTGAGCATACTTTCATTCTAGGGTTCAGGAATCCAAGGTTGGTAGAAAGACTAGTGGTTCAGACGAATGCTTACACTCTTGTCTGTTTGTCGTGACGGGGAGGAAACGATTTTTATTTTTTTAATGAAAACTTTCTCTAAATGGGTTAAGGTCCATTTCTAAATCCAAAGACGTCCTGAGACTACTTTTCCCACCATATTCCAAAGATAGTAGGAAGGTGTTCCCCAATTCTGAATGATTCTATTTAAGTAGTAAACAGTAATAGAACAGAGATGGTGAAAAACAGGGGTAAGCATTCAGAAACCACGTGCTCGCGATCTATGTTAAGCATCCTGAAATATGTTTTTTTCTTCCATTATTTATAGCCAGTTGGAAATCTCCATCTTTCTCAGCTGTGAACTAACTCTTCTTTAGAAAGACATTTTCCTGTAATAAGATCAACGTATTAATACTAAATATAAATAGTAAAAATGACCGCTCTGATGAATAGAAGCATCAGAAATGACATTGCCCGTGGGGTGAAATGTGATCATCACACAAGTCTAAAGAAATCATTTAAAATATAATGTGTGTGCAAATAGTACAGATGGCTGGCGATAATTGAAAAATTAGATCCGTTGGTAGGTAGATACTAAGTGAATTTATAAATGTTGAGGGAGTTAAAGGAGAAATGAATGTTGGAAAGCTAAATAAATTTGAATATTTAGCATTGATTTAAATTTCAAAATTCTACCTTTGCTTATGAATTACAACCTAGAGAGTGTATAAATCAAAGATGATTTCCTGGGTTAAGGATAAGTCATTGTTATATATGAAGGGATAAATTCCATCTCAGCCCTAATCACTATCTTAAAAAAAAAATCACAGTCCATAAAAACCTCAGTGTCCTAAAAAGGTACAGAAAGGAAGAGAGAGCTAGTTGAAAAACCTCTATCTCTAGTTAAAAAGGAAATAAAGTCACGACAACCGCACATTTCATATTGAGTGTAGAAAACCCCGTACCTGTCTGCAGAGTACAAGGGGACCCACAAATGTGTAATTTAACACAATTGTTAATAACTAATACACGCGCGCGCACACACACATTTCATCCCGAGAACAGTATCATTAGAGTCAGACTGAGACAGGGGGATAAGTATCTTATATTTATTTTTTTCCCCAGTGTCTCCTTTCTGGAACTGTGGAATGCCTGCCAGGCTCCCTCGTCTGCGGCAGGCGTGGTGTCGGTCCCCCTGGTGTCGTGGGTAGCACACAATGGGACACAATAGAGCGCACTCAGCCTTGCCCTCCCAGATGCACAGTGTGTGCCCCATTGGCTCTGCTTGAAAGGGTCAGCTATGCAAATGAAGCCGTGCACGTCAGACACTGCCCTCCCCTTACCTCTCCCTCTCTTTTCTCCTCCCTCAAGACAGATTCCAGCCTTTGCCCCAGACTTTTCTGACTGGCGGATGGAGGGTAGGGGTGCTGTGAGCTCAGAAGCTGAACAACTGGGCAAAATGTCCCTTTGCTGGTTGTGCTTCCGTAGCCCTAGACAAATGGAAAAGGAAGGAGTTTCCTCATCCCCACACTATAGATAGCTTCATTAAAATGTCCCTGGCTAATAGGAAAAAGTGGGCACTCCTTGTTAGGCCACACCTCTCAAAGGCATGTTTTGTTTTATTTTGGGTTTTAATTGCTTCCAGCAACCCTAATGTTCGTATTTTGGAGAAGGGAGGGAAGTTTTACGTCAGAACAAATGGGTGATTTTAGAAGGCAGGAACCTAAGTAGTCTCAAGTCATTTTGCTTCTAGTTGCACAGATTGGATTAAAAAACAAACGTCAAATGATGGTGGCAGTGACCTATCATCTGATATCATGGGGAGAAAAGCACAGATGAACGTCTGTGAGCTGAAACTGGTAGGATTGCTCTGATGGCCTGTCAAGTGATCCAGTGAGTTCTGGCGTCAGACACTTTAAGTAGGACTTTGCTCGTACGCTCTGGGCCTGGTTTTGCAGAGACAACTCAGGGGATGGAATTTAAATGAGCCCCACCTTGAAAAGCTATGGCTTTTAGAATCACTTGTTTTTTTCCAAGTCCCAAAGCTCCTTAGTGACCGATAAAGCTGCCGGTAGACCTTTTCCACCAAATCCCCGTGGTCAGCAATCCGGACCTGCCCTCCAGGGGTGGTGGTCCCTGCAGTTAGACCCCAATGTGCCCGTCTCCAAGTTCCTCCCTTACCTTTTCCCTGGCAGCACTGGAGACTGGTCCTGTGAACCTGATATTTAGGCAGTGATTTCACAGTTGTTTCTTACTCATGGTTCATCAATTCCTCTATCTGACGCATGTAGGTCAGTATCATTATCCCAGTCTGGAAGAGGGAGAGAAGTGATGATGTGGAATGATTTGTCCAACAGCATCAAGAAGTTAGTGAGAAAGTAGAATCTGACATGCCTTGCTTTTCTCCTTTCTTTTCCGTCTTCCTGTCAAAAGAGAAATCAGGAATTCTTAAACCTCTTCCTCAGCAACTCTGGGCACTAAAAAGGCTTCAGTCCAAAACTCTGCTGCTCTCAACTGGATCACTGTAACAGGAAGGGCTCAGAAGCTTACAGACAATGAAATGAATTGGGTATGGATTGCGTGTGCATGTGTGTGTGTGTGCACGTGTTTGTATGTCTGCACACACGTGCGCCCCACCCCCACCCCGCTCACCAGAAGGACTCAAAACCCCAGGGGTGTGTTGGTAAAGTTTGTCCAAAGCCTCATCTGAGGAGGAGGCAACATCTGTGCTATGGCCTTTTCCTAGAGAGGCCTGATCATTCACTTACAACAAATCTCAACCCAGGCCCCATGGCCAGGGAGGCCAGGCCAGGAGCTGCGGGTGAGCTAGTCTGAAGGCGGCTGGCCCGCATTCGCCTCCGAAAGTATTTCAGGAATGTTAATGGTATGCCTGAGTGGAGGGCTTCAGAGCCCGGAGCTGGGGCTGAGAACTGCTCTGTGGCCATCTGTTGAGGCCCAGGAAGTCTCATAGCAACAGCTTCTCAAGAATGGTGCCTTTTTTTTTTTTTTAATTAAAATTAACTAACACAAAACCAAAAACTGCTCCACTGCTCAGGAAGAATCAGGACAGGGTTCGGATTCTTTCTACAGAGTGATGAGCTTTTAAGGAAGAAAAGCCCCCCACATCCTTAATTCCTGTTCTTTAAATGAGCAATTTGTAACTTGGTTTGAGGTCTTAATTTTTTTTTCCCCCTGGGGTAGAATTCTCTTTTGGAAAAGCGTAGAGGTGAAAACAAGTTTCCAAAGCTGTGGAGAAATCACTGGCAGAATTCTGGTTAAGGAAAAAGTGGTCAGAGTTTTGAGATTTTCCTGGTATTTGTTGCTCTTAGCGATCCTGTCAGCAGCTGCCTTCTTTTTCCCTCTGTAATAATGTGAGCTTTAGAAACCTGGATGTTTAGTTAGTGAAATGAACTTCAGACAAAGACGTTGCTTTCACTGTGACGATGTACGGGCTCCACTGTGAGTCGCTCAAATCTGTGTAAGAGCAGACCTTGGAAAAAGAGAGAGGCCGAGTATTAATAATATTTGTATCTTTTAATTTTTCAGTTGATGGGGCACTAAGTTAGCCATTTATAGTAACTGAGTTCCTTCCTCAGGATAGAAGATCCTGTAAAATGGTAAACACCTGAAGCCTAACCAGCAGCTGAGAGCACAGGGATGGGTACTCTAGATGGAGACAGAAGAATTGTATTCTGTTCTAACTTCTACCCCATACCGAGCTATTTCAGGAAGGCGCACAACCTGTTAAAGCGTGGTTCCTCATGTGCGAATTGGATTTCTGCATTATTAGGAAGGTTAAATATAATCCCATAAAAGGAACTGGGGAAATGGCCCTCGAATCTGAGTGACATCTATAAAGGAGTGTTATAAGCTGTCATCCTTGCTGTTCTTGGGAAACATCTTCCCATCTTCCTGGGAAATGTTTTCATGAGAATATATATGCATATACAGACACACACAAATTGTTATATATTTAAATATTTATATTTTCATTTAAAAAACTGAAGAGGATAAAAATATATATCCTCAAATCTCATCAAATAAAATTTTCCTGTAGAGTCAAAAAATATTCTGACAAGTGATTGTTCCAACACGTATATAATTCTTGAATATAGTACACATGTGGAATATTCTTTACATTTATTTTTATTATTTTTTTTTTTTGCGGTACGCGGGCCTCTCACTGTTGTGGCCTCTCCCGTTGCGGAGCACAGGCTCCAGACGCGCAGGCTCAGTGGCCATGGCTCACGGGCCCAGCCGCTCCGCGGCATGTGGGATCTTCCCGGACCGGGGCACGAACCCGTGTCCCCTGCATCGGCAGGCGGACTCTCAACCACTGCGCCACCAGGGAAGCCCTACATTTTTGATTGCTAGTGTTTCTTGGAAATATTATTCAGAATGAATGTATTGCCCCCAATGGTTAAAAATAATGTCACCAACTCTTGGGAAAAGTATGTATACTCCGAGTTTGGTTTCTGGTACGTGGGATCCTAATGAAGTCTTTCTATGAAAAGCATGACCACTTACCCTCTCGGTCCCTATTTCCTTATGTGTAAAATTTAACCAGTAAGTATTTATGGCGTGCCTACCACATGCCAGCTGTGTTTCTACGTGCTGGGTTTAGGGTTGTGAACAAAAGTAGACAAAAATCCTTGCATACATTCTGGTCAAGGGAGACAGATAACAACCCCCCAAATAAGTCAATTGCGTTGTAGGCTATAAAATGATAACTGCTATGGAAAAACCTAAAGCAGGGAATATTGCAATTTTCTAAAGGGTGGTGAGAGAAGGCCCCTTGAGGAAGGTGATGAAGGAAGACTCAGTAAGATTTGAAGGAGGTGGGAGACTGAGCCTTGGGGTAAGCTGGGGAAGAGGCTAGAAGCAGAGAGAACAGCAAGTGCAGAGGCCCTGGGGACAGTGTAGGTGGCACGTGTGAGGAAGAGCCAGGTGAGTGCAGCGGGGTCAAAGGTCAGGGCCCTCTGGGCCATTGGAAGGCATTTGACATTTACTCAGAATGAACCCTATGAGAACTTACTTCGCAGAGCTGTTGCAAAGTTTAAATGAAATAATTTGTTTGAAGCCTTTAGTATAGTGCCTTCCACATAAAAAATCTTCTATAAATAACTGTTAGCCATTGTTCATTTCTTTATTATTACCACTACCTAGGATTTAAAGATAGGACGATGTGAGCATACAGAAGAAGGTTTTGTTCTGATTAAAGCTGATTGTTCATATGAGAATTAAACTCCCAACCTTGGCCCCTTAGCTATTCAATTCTATCACCTAAGAAGGTCCTAATTCTGTATCTTCAAACATACAAGGGAAAAGCTTACTTTTTAAAATCTGGCCTTGTTTAAGCTACACCATTGTCTCTATTAGGAAAGTATGAAGTCCATACTCTCTAGGGCCAGGTGTATTTTGATACATTTGGTTTAAGTTTCAGCTATAAAAGTCCTGTTGAATTCCACTGAATTCACATGCTATCACAATGTACTCATGTTTGAGTTTTGATACGGATCCCCTTCTCCAGGCCACAGGATCCCAGGTGAGGAGGAATCTATTGCAGATATAATGAAAACAAGGAATCCATGTCTTCTCCTCTCCTGAGCACAGAAGCAAGATTGGTTTTCCTGGGTATTTCGAGAGCCCTCTTTCAAAATGATCTTCTTGGACACCCCTCTGAGTCTCCTCCTTTGAATTTGAAGGATTTTGGTAGGAACTCATGTCAAGTAGTGACTAGCTCAGAAACTAGGAGAGAGATTAAAGCATCCTTTAATGCTTGCTCTTCTCCAAGCATTTGAAGACATCATTTACAATCAGTGTTGTCTTATCCCTGCTCCAGAACCAGGAAAAGTGGTCTGGGGACAACAAAAGGAAGTGCTTGATGATAACTAGAGATTATCAATAAAGGGAAAGGCTAAGTAAAAGAGTGCACCCTCGTCAATGGAAATCTTCCAGTAGAGGCTGGGCAACCAGTGGGCAGAGGGGTTATCAAACATTTGGACAACAGCTTGGCTTCTAAGATCTCTTCCAGATTTGTGGTTCTACTTTCTTCCAAGATATGCTTATGGAAAACTAAGTTCTTCAGGGAAAGCCCACCTTAAATTTTCTTTAACCGACATCTTAAATTGGGGATTCTGAGAGCAAGAAACAACTGATTGTAGAAGCTCTGTTTCATTTAGGGGGGTGGTCAGATGGGTCATCCTCCTGCAATGGTGACCCTGGTCCTGGTGCCTGGAGCCCCAATTCTCCCAACACTGACTGTGCTGTGCTCCGTGTTAGCAGATTCCAAGATCAGCGTGTTGTCATATTGCCCCTACTTGCTGTGAAGTTGCTTAGTCATGATCAGTGGGTGGAATAGCCTATAGCTCGCTTTTCCTTTTGAGCAGATACTTGAATGTATTTACGTTCTAAATGATTAATAACAATGCTCTCCTAAAAAGCCTACTGACAAGGCTACAATTTTAATCCCAATTTAACAGGTTATTAAACAATTGAGATACCAGTTCAGTAACTAATCCAAGGTCATATGGTGAAAGAGCTGGAATTTGAACCCAGGCAGTCGGCCAGCAGGATGTCCCCGTAAACTGCTGTGTCTAGTCCTATGAACCTATTTCATTTGTGGTAGCTCTCCTGTTGATCTAGAGACACAATGATCTGGCATATCATTACACTTTATTGCCCTCTGTGAGGGCAAAGAATGAAAACTGTTGATACCCTGTGCCTAGCATAGTGCCTGGGGCAGGGCAGATACTCAAATATTTGTTGAATGAATGAGGAAGTAAGGGTGTGACATGAATAAACAGTAGTAAGGCCATAGAAATGCCTTGCTTAATCTCACAGAGCCACAGAGATATATGTGAATGCAGGATGTCACAATGCAAAAACTTTGAAAAGTTAAAAACCAGGTAAAATTACAGGTGAGGATATAATGGGGCAGTGTCAACATCTTCCTCTCTTATTAAGTGCTCATTAATATTCTATATAATTAACAAGTCCTATCACACTAGAAATAGTACCCCTAAAAGATCCCAGACTAACACTGGCCACATGACAATTGGGGAAGGAGCGAACCAGGGAACCATGAATCCCACCAAATCAGGATTTTAAAATGGGATTTGGACTCAGTGCATTTAACAAATGGACACTGAGATTCACGGGCTTATTAAGGAACTGAGAAAGGAAGCCTGAGTTTGGCCAATGCCAGGGCCTGAGGGAACATTTGGGTGCAGTAAAAGTAAACCAACTCAGACCAGCTCAAATAAAAGGAGGGTTCTTTGAAAGAGTAGGAGGGAAGCTTGAGGAATCCAACTGTAGCAAGCCAGGAACACTTCCAAGTTTAACCTGATGATTAAGTCAGAAGGAGTCAGAAGTGTGAGTGAATTCCCACCTTGGCATTGCTGTGTTTGTGACCTTGGATAAATTCCTCCATGTTTCTGGACCTTGTTTTACCCATCTGAAAAGTAGGGAATAAGGAAAGTATCTACTTTGTTGGGTTGTTGTGTAGATTAAATGAGGTAATACATATAAAGCACTTGGAACACTGCCTGACACATAGTAAGAGGTCCGGAACCACCAACCTTAGCAAGTAGGCAGCTATTCACTTTCTCCTTGGACTACATAGTCCCTCATTTCAGTTGACTTTGAGCATTGGTTCCATTACTCTCCCTGTAGACTGGCTTCCTGAAGGATGTCGTTCCAGGGTTAATTGAATGGCATAGTGATGTCATCGAGGCTCCAGGTTTATCTATTTCCATCCTACCATCCTTTGCATGATGATTTTAATCTTCAGATTTGTCCCTCATGATTACAAGATGGCTGCTGCAACTCCAGGCATCATGTCTTCGAACAACTTTGTCTAAAGGCAGGAAGGAGTCCCACTTTGGTGTATTTTAGTAAGAATGAGCAACACTTTCCAAAAACTCTCCTACAAACTTTCCTTTGGGTCAGAGCCCATTAGCTAGCATTGTCCTATACCCATGCCTGGACTAGTAACCAGCAGGGGAGTCAGAGTACCATGAAAGATGATTTATCTCTTGGGGCTGTGGAAGGATCCACCTTCCTGGGTACATAGTCACCTGATGCCACAGTGGGATCAGAATTCTGTTTGTGAGGAAGAAGGGGACAGTAACCATTGAATAAACAATCATAAGGACCTGTCTTAGATAAGCTTGTGTCCAAGCCAGGCAAATCAGAGTTCTTCCCTGAGATTTTATACACAATCTAAGAGAAGGCAGAGTTTTCTTTTTTTGAAGTGGCTAATATGGGATGAAATAAAACTGAAGTTCTCTGCTCCGTGGTTGTTTTCTGCATCCCCATCCACCATCCTACCGCGCGCGCGCGCGCGCACACACACACACACACACACACACACACACACACACACCCAAAGAGATAAGGATGAGGGAGAGAACCTGAAAATATTTTCAATCCCTGAGGCTATCTCCATTCTTGGCCTTCCCAAGAAATCCCCATTTTTGCTTAAATTTCTCTGTAGGTTCAATGTCACTTGTATCATTTGCAATAACAACCACAAAATCGTGTCTGATGCATTTCCCCCAACTTCTGGGTTTCTGTCCTCCCACGTCCACTTGTGTGTGGTACTGGTTCACCACGCAGCCATGGGTCCTACACCACGTGTCCTCCTGGCTCTCAAGCTTTCATCACCTTATTAACTCAGGTCCTGGCCCCCAGTTCCACGTTCCGTGGGCAACAACCTGAATGACTCTGCTTGTAGCCAAGGAAGATCTGGTCCAGCCTCACCTCTGCAGCTGGGGCTTGGTCAGGGCCATGCTCCCTTAGAATAGTCGTGAACAGGGAGACAATAACACCTCTGACTAAAACTGTGTGATAGCTGTCCAGTCCTTCCTAAAATGGCTCACACCCAATCGAAAAGTACATTTTTCACAAGTCAAATAGCTAGATTTCAGGTATGCAAGTGCTTCTGACAGGGACTTAAAAGTCTGGAGGCTCTGCTTCCTGTGGCCTGACTTGAATAGAGAAGAGAATTCTGTATTTGTATCCGGAGGGAATTAGTGAGGGGTTTGAGGGAGGAGTGAGTAGGACAGTTGAGCAAAGTCGTAACTGAAGTCAGTGTGGACATCAGGGACAGACTGACTGGGAGAGCCATAAAGGACCAATGGGGAAGACCCCAGGAAAGGCAGAAATACAAAAAGTTGAGCCTGTGGTCCAGTAAGTGTGGCTAACTCTTTATTTTATTTTATTTTTTTTTTGCGGTACGCGGGCCTCTCACTGCTGTGGCCTCTCCCGTTGCGGAGCACAGGCTCTGGACGCGCAGGCTCAGTGGCCATGGCTCACGAGCCCAGCCGCTCCGCGGCATGTGGGATCCTCCCGGACCGGGGCACGAACCCACGTCCCCTGCATCGGCAGGCGGACTCTCAACCACTGCGCCACCAGGGAAGCCCCTCTTTATTTTTTTTAAATATTTATTTTCACTTTTTTTTAAATTATGGAAACATCCAAACACTAATGAAAGCAGAGAGTACCACAAATCCTACCCCATGCACCCCGGCACACACATCCACCATCCAGCTGGATGGCTCTCGTTAAGTAGAAGAAGTCTGGGAGGGGGAGATGAAAAAAGAAGGGAGAGAATCTGGTGTAAGACGAAATAGTCAATGACAGTTGTATTAGCAAACGTCACAGGAGGGGCCAGGAAGTCGAAATCTAAGATGTTTGTTCTTCTTAATCATGGGTTAATGAAATGATTGCTAAGTGAGATCTGGTTTTTTGAGTAGGGATTACGTAATCTGAGGAAGCAGACCCCCCCTGTGGCCTAATCTCCAAACTGCTGGGGTCTTACACGGTGACAAGACAAGGAAAGCAAGAGGCATCGTTCATTTGACATTCAGCAATTATTGGTCTGCAGTCTCCCAGGCACTGTGCTAGGCTCTATAAGCAGGCAGATCTGAAAGACAGAGTCCTTGCTTTCACAGAATGTAACGTCTAGTGGGGGAAATGGACAGGCACATTAGGACGAAGTTTTTCGGTAGCATAGGATAGGTGAATGCTTCTTGGGGGAAGAGGATTGTCTTGATGTTCACAAGGATGAATAGGAGTTGGGTAGAGAGATTAGTAGGTAAAAGTGTTCTAGACAGAGTAAACGAAGAGGTGCTTGAAGAGAACCTTAAGCCAAGGCTGTAGGGCTGATTGTGCACCTGTGACCCACATAGAGGACGGGCAGAGAGGGGGTGGGAGCAGGGCTGAAATCCGGCCCAGGATTTGCTCCCTGGAGCACCTTCACCCACTGGATTAGGCGTGCCTTTGTCTAATTTGCACAAGGTGCCGAGTGGGCTGGGGGTAGCTCTGTCTGAATACATTTGGTAGTTTTTGATTGGAGGACATATGTGAGGATGCTCGTAAGTTTGAACAGGACCCTGAAGGTGATGGGGAGCTAATGAAGAATTTAAAAGGCAGATCAGGGGTAGATGAAATAATGCCATTTGCAGCAACATGGATGGACCTAGAGATTATCATACTGAGTGAAGTAAGTAGAAAGACAAATATCATACGATATCACTTATGTGTGGAATCTATAATGATACAAATGAACTTACTTACAAAATGGAAACAGACTCACAGACATAGAAAACAAATTTATGGTTGCCAAAGGGGAAAGGCTGGGGGAGGGATAAATTGGGAATTTGGGATTAGTGGATACAAACCGCTATATATAAAATAGATAAACTACACGGACCTACTATATAGTACAGGGAACTATATTCAATATCTTATAATAACCTATATTGGAAAAGAATCTGAAAAAGAATACACACACACACACACACACACACACACACACAAAACTGAATCACTTTGCTATGTACCTGAAGTATTGTAAGTCAACTATACTTCAATTAAAAAAAAAAAGGTAGATCAGGGGCAAAATCAGATTTATGTTTGGGAGAGACCATTCTGGCTACATTTTGGAGGGTGGTTTTGAAGATGGCAGGTCTAGAGGAGCAGAAACTAGTGAGCAACAACTGGTCCAGGTGAGAAATAGTGAAGGCCCGCACCAAGGCTATGGCAGGCGAAGGGGGGGAAGTGGTGGATTGGACATCTAGAAGGTAGAACAGGTAGACTTGATGACAGGCTGGCTCTCTGGGTGAGGGAGGAAGAGGTGATTAGGATGACTCCCCGGTTTTTAACTTCAGCAGTTCAGCGGCAAGTTCTGGCTTCCCAGAAAAGACTGATAAACCCGAGAACTTTGACACAGTATGTACTAAGGTGTTAACTGTTGAGTAACAGTAAAAAGTTCCTTATATAAGCCTGTAGTTAAAGATTAAAAGGAAGGTTTTCATAGCTGCTTTTGAGATAGAGGGAAAACACCCTGGTCTTGAGCTGTGTCCGTTCAGAGAATGGCTAGCTGATATTAAAGAAAATGGTCACTTCCCCTTTCAAGTACAGCAAAACCTCCTGCTGTGGATAACCAGTCTTTACAAGATAGTAATGCCCAGCTGCAGACAGCTAGTTCTTCACCCTTATTCTTTCAAGAGTAAAATGATATAAACCCTTTCCCCATTCCTTTGGAGAAAGCTTTTTTTTTTTTGTTCGTTTCCTGATAGTGGACCCGCGAGCAGGGTTCTTTCTGTCTCCCTGTGCTTGTCATGATGGGATAATAGCTCAGGCTTTGGAGTTGAATGGTCCTGGGTTTGAATGCCAAGTCATTATTTTCCATCACTTTGGGCAGGATACTTACCTTTATGAACCTCATCTGTAAAATGGGAGAAATATGACTCAGCTCACAGAGCTGTTGTGTGAGGGTTAAGAGGTAATGAAAGCAAAGTGCTTGGCGTCGAGCCTGACAGGTAGCATGCTGGTCACAGGTGGTGGTATCAATGGCCGTTGTTGTTCTCGTTATTAATGCCAGTGTTCAGACCTTAAGAAGAGATACAATTTGCTTTTGCAGACTTTGATCACTCCTTGGGCTGCCATCCGTTAGGTGGTGCATATATGTAATGTTGCCTTCTTAATGGGTTGGCCCAAGGAGAAAAATGTGCATGCTACGTGAATCAGAGGGAGGGTTCCATAGACTGCCTGCTCCTTTCTGAGTGCCTTCAGAGGTTAAGCTGACCATGCTGGGGATAGAGAAGCATACCATTAGACTATAGAAACCACTGGAAACAAGGCAGAGAACTATGGTACTCTTGATTTTCCAGTGACTGAGATGTTTTTCTAGGATACAATCAACCACTGAAGCTACACTTGATAGATTACATTTAATAATTCAGTGAAGAATATTTCTTGTTAACTACTAGCATGTGATTTCATTAGCCAGTTGCACCCAAAGTGTGCTTAACTTTCCTTATCAAGAAACGGTCTTGATAAGATACTCAGGGACAGTCATTGCTCTGGAATGTCACTGATAGCCATGCCAGTTTTCATTGCCCATAGGTGTGATATTTTTGTAAATGCCCCCGTTTTATGCTTTCACAAATTAAAAATGTTTTATGCTGCCCTGTAACTGAAACCAAACAACTAGCGTGCTTCTGTCTCACCTGTAAAAGGGGGAGTGGTGAGAATTCACATTGTTAAAGTGCCTGGGGTAAGAAACACACATTTAAGCATGAGCTATTATTGTTCTTGATTGTCACTGAATCTTTGTGAAGCAACCATGAGAATTAGAGTGAGAGACCAGGAAGAGCGTAAAGTCTGTCCTTTATACTACGCTGAACTCTATCATGCCTTTGAGAAAGAAAGAGAAAAGCCTTTAAAATGTTGACAATGAACCATCCATAATTTGTTTGCTATGACAGAAAAGGGAGAAAATTCGGTCACAGTTAAATATCTAAATTAGCGGTTCTCAACTGGAGGTGGTTTGCCCCCAGGGGACCTTTAACAAGGTCTGGAGACGGTTTTGGTTGTCACAGCTGGGGAGGTTTTCTACTGGCTGGCTCTAAGTGGAGAGAGCTCAGGTCCTACGGTGCCCAGGAAGCCCGCACAAAAAACAACTATCTGGCCCAAGTGGTGCAAGGTTGAGAGATCCCGAGTTAAATAATGGCTCTTGGGAGCATCAGGTGATTATTATCCAATACTGGACTGTCTTTTTCAGTGAGAAATTCGCCTTCCAGTTGCTTTCTGAGAGTTGAACTTATTTCCTGTCTGTATAGGGAAACAACTACTAATCGTTCTTGCAGGTTTAGTCTGGGTTGGCTTCTTTCTACATAACTCTCAAATTGTCAGACACTTCAGTCCAAAAAAATCATCAGGCCAGTTGCTTGGGAGATTGTGGGTGGGGAAAAAAAACAACCACCAGATTGACTAAGTGTTCACTTTTCAACTAGAGACGTTTAGCCCTCTTTGGACACACAGCTGTTCTGTGGTGATAGAGGAAGGAGCCGAAGAGAGAGCCTGGGTGAGGAAATGCCTCACGTTTCAACACTCTTCTTCAGGGAAAGGGAAGGTTGGCCTTTCCAATACTTGTCAAGTGTGAAGCCATCCGGGAGGAATCATAGAACTTTCCTTTTGCTCTTTCTTCTCTGTTCTCCTTGATTATCTTTATTTCACAAACTATTGATGGAGTACTTTCCAACACAACCCCCGTGATAAGTGCTGCTCATGATAGAAAAAAGCCTCAATGAGACTTAGAATACCTAAAAGAAAATTACAAAGTCCTATAGGTAGTCGCACCATCTCAAAAAGAAAAAGTTGGACAAAGGGCTTTTCCCCCAGATTTTATGCATTTCTATCCTGCAAGGTATAAAGTTAATCCACATTTTGCTCTGCATTTATTTGTCTTTATCAAAAGCTGTAAAATTATATAAATTCATGATTAAATGACTGCTGCAGCCCTATGTCAATTTTCCTGCTTTTGTTCTCTGTCAAAAGCTTTTGCTTTGCTCTGAAAGATCACCCACTAGTACCCAGGCTTACTAGTGGAGGGAGATTGGTAAATAGTTGGGAAAAGTAAATTTAATTACAATAATAAACTCAGTCAGTGATAGGAAATGGTTTTTAAGTTGAATCCCTCTTGGTCGGCCTGCAGGAAAACAAATTACTTTTCACTGTGATGAATGTTAGTACGTCTTCAGATTCTTCAGTGGAGCTCACTGTGCAAGTGTGACATGAGTTTGGAGAGGAGCCTCTTGAGCCACACTGCTTGGATTCAGATCCTGGATCTGTCACTGACTCTATGACTCTGGAACCTTGGACAGATCACTTCTCTCCCATTGCCTCAGTTTCCTTATCTTCAAAATGAGGATGATAGTATTTTCCTCAGAGAAGGCTTAAATGGGCCAATGCATGTAACTAGCACACAGTAAGTGCTCAATAAGTGTTAGTTATTTTTATTGTCCCCATTATCGTTGTTGCATTGTATTCTATTACTCTGCATTTGTACTAATTGGGAGACCGATGGATGGGACCATTGCAGCTTGCCTAAATCTAATGTGGTGTAAATGTACCTAATCTTGATCAGCTCGTGGTCCTTGAGACAGTCGTGTTTTAAAAAACACATACTTTGGAACTAACAGGACAGAGATTTATTGGTTTATCACCAAATCCTCTGGCTTTCTATGCAGTCTGACCATGTGAAACATTGGAATAAGATCGGCACCTTGGATTCCCAAGCCTCCAATGTATCCTAGTCTTCAGGCAACAGGGGACACATATTAGAATGTGAGCTTCTGGTTGCCTTCAAAGAGGATGCTTTCAACTCTTTTAGCCTGTGTAATACTTGGGGGTTTGGATGATTGTGCTGTAAGGGATGTTGATATCACATATGTTCTGGCCCCATTTATGCCAAGTTGCTGACATGTTATATTTATTGTCCCTAAAGCAGGATAGGATCAAAATGTTGTGCATAAATAGATGGAGACGGTTTCGTAGCTTTGATTTTTCAATTCATTTCCTAGAAACATATCTCATTTGCCCTCCTTAGTAAAGACACGTGATTGCTTTTGAGCTTAGCTACATCATTTAGGTACGTACCTCCCTTTTAGCGTGGTATCTAAGTTGCCTGTGTGTTATTCCAGCAAACAAAGGCACTTATCAAAATGATCTCTTGGAAGTCTAAGTTTTCTTCTTAAAATGTTAAAATAAGAACCATCCATCTAAGGAATGCCCTGAAAATATTAGACATCATTATTTTTCAAGGATTCCTGTTAGTAATTGTTGGACAGTGTCTGAAACTTTTGAAGTCATAACCACCTAAAAGCAGTAGTGGGAAGGGAGAAGAATAAGGATGTAGAAACACTAAAACTGTAAGTTTTATAAGACAGAAGTGATAGTGCCTTCAAAATAAGAGATCTAAGAATTATATTCTATTCATTCTATAGATTGAATTTCAAATAAATGATGAAGTACTTGAATATGTAAAGCTGAGGGTTTACTCATCTATAAATTAAAAATATGAACTAGTTGATGTCTCAGGTGCATTTTGTCTCTAAAATGTCAAAATCAATGTAATGTGGCTTTTGGGTTGAATTCCTCAAGGGGCAAAGTAGAGGCACATTTGATTCAGTGCTAAAAAGGCCTTGCCAGTAAACTGATTTGGATTTAAATACCCTCTTCTACAACGTAAACGTGGGCTGTAAAAGTAATGTCCCCATGGTGCTAAGAGCATCAGTATGAAGTTACGTGTGGAGAGATCGCTGTATGAAGGTAACTTGGGTCTATTTCATGTTGACTTCAGCAGTGTGGGCACTGCCGTGGAGATGACGGCCTGGACGACATCGTCATGGTAAACCTTAATTACAAACATGAGTGGAGAGGTGGAGAGCCGAGATTTACCCAGGAAACAACGATGTGTCAGTGACATTCAGCTCAGAAGAGGTTTTTGAAGCCCCATTTTATTGCCTGTTAGTGGGAGAGACTAGTTCTCATTACAAAAATTCTAAGAAGTGTTGGAAAAATAATGAACACCATAAATTAGATTTGAATTTGACCGGCATTGTAGCCTCAAATTCTGTATCTCATTAGCTATTGTGTATCCCATTAAACTATTAGTATGCTGTCAGAGAGCAAGTAAGTGTAACCCATCTCTCTAACTTGGGTAAGCAGAAATTATAACAATCTGATTTAAGATATAAATAGCAAAAGGAAGGAATACTAAGGAAATGGTCAAATAGAACTGCCCACGTGGTTGAGGCACTGTGCAACTCAGCTAATGGGAAAGCCTAATGGAATTGCTGAAGAAGGGAAAATTGTATTTTTAGTGGCATAAATCCCAGAGCACAGAAAAAAATAAGGAAAAGGTATAGTCTTTAAATAGATGGAAAATCCTTGTTTTCTTAAATGCATCTTCAAAGACATTTGGTGGAAATTCTAAAAGCTCCAGTTAAATTTCTTTCTAATAATAAAAATTTAGATACAGACTCATTCTTTATCATTTCAGATTTCCAAGAATTTGTCAAAAGCACGATACTATATATTTTAAATAAGCAAATATTTTAAAGAGTCATGCTTTCTACTGAGTTTGCTGCTTACCAGTGTGATGCAAGATAACTGCTCTGAATCTCAGTTTTCTTATCTATAAAATGGGGGTAAATATCTTTGCCTGCAGAGTTACCCCCATCATTAATTACATGCATATACATTAAATTAAATACATAGTATTGGACTGGGTAGCTGGCAAGGGTCCGATAAATGCTGGCGGGGCATGCAGGGAGTGGTTTTGGAATGTTAAACTCTACCCAGACTCTGACACAATGTGCATGTATTTTACCAAATCAGTTTATTGAGTCTCAGTTTCAGAATCTGCAAAAATGGGGGGGGGTGGGAATTGTGTGAGTGTGTGTATTTGTATGAAACATTTGAGATTCGAAATCTGCTCATAAATATAAAATGTCTTGGAAAAAAAAGATGCCACTCAGATATAAATGATTACTCGTCATTTCCTCCAGTTCTGTTGACTAAAAGCACCAATTGCAACATCTCATTATAATCTTATCCATTTCTGTCTTACCGAATTAAAACTTGATTCAAGACATGTTTTGTGGTCTTTCTGGGTCTAGAAGATGAACAGGCTGAACTGGAAATAAACAAAGCCGGGAATATTGAGCAAGGGTGTAGAGACCTATTCACTCCCACTGCCTGAGGAATTTATGACCTGCAAGTTGTCCTCTAATGAGCACAGAATGAGAGCATTGCATCTTCTCTTAATTAGTTTGACAGATATTCATTTAAATTTGAAAAGATTCCCAGGCTTGGGGTAGCAAAAGAAGGTTCTGAATTCCTTTTGCATCTTAATTCTGTTTTTGTTGCGGTGGATCTGGGGAATGTCAACATCTGAAGACGAATAAAGCCCCCGTCTCCATCCTGGTTTCCCCACATTTTCTGTTTAGAAGTGCCTACGAACCACCACGCTTTTGCTTTGCAGCCGTGAAGTCCAACGCAACGCGCCAGGTTCTGCAAGAATACTGTAGGGCTTGGTGTCTGTGAGGGGTGGATTTAAAAAATTGCTTAATAAGGGATAGAGTTTCAAGGCTGGCCTTAAATAGCCAGCTTTACATCAGAATAGGGCACTGATTTGGGTGTAATGACATGAAGTACACACCGAAGTTGACGAATTCACGAAACTATGAATTGTTTTTACTCTCAGTACTGAAAACCGTCATGGATATTAGGTTACCACCAGCCTTTGGTTATCCATGGAAGTGAGTAATCAGGAGGCCATATATTCCCTCTCTATCTATATATCTATATACACGCCCTGTTAACCAATAGTAACACTAACCTTTATCAGGATGGTCTCTCTCCACCTTATCACACTACCTCTGGCTGCTCGCTGGGCAGTGCCCAGTTCAAGAGGACACAGGGACCGAAACCCACCATCGTGGCGGGCCTGGCCAGGTACTGTGTGTCTGGGGGGTGCCTTTTCTCCATGCACACAAAGAAGGGCCCATCTGGGCTACTTGTGGTCCCGACTGAAGGCTGCTATCAGGGCAATGTCTAAACACAGACAGCTCTGGGAGGAAGGCACAACACTTGCCTAATCTACCAAAGCCAAACATGTGGCTTTTGAGCAAGTTCATTCATCAGGTCGGTCTGGTCTGGCTGTACTTTGGCGGCGTGTCTCATCCCCACCTCGTGCCGCCATTTTCCTCCATGTGCCATAAAGCACGAATCCTTTGGTTTTCTCAATTCATCTTAATGAAGCCAGAACATAACATCCAAGGAAGGGGGTCCAGAATTTTTGTCCTGACTTAAACAAAGAGAGACGGAGCCTGCAAAGCATCACCTGTTCTCTCAAGTCCATTGCCTTGGTCATTAGAGTGTATTCTCTGTGATCCTTATTTGACTTATCGTGGCAGAGATGGTGCAGTGCGATGTCAGCTTGGGAGGGCTGGGTGACGGTCCCTGCTTTTTACCACTTGTTAGAAGAAGCTTGAGCAAATTTTACCTCTTTGAGTATCCGTTTCATCTTCTGTAAAACAAAAACGATAATGTGAGTTTTAGGTGAGATGAAATATGTGAAGTGCTTAACAATAATTGCCCTGGAGCAGTGGCTCTCAAAGTGTGGACCCCTGGATTAGCGTCACCTAGGAACTTGTTAGAAATGCAGATTCTCAGACCTCAAATAAAAAACTCAGGGACGAGGGAGACAATAGTTGCAAATCATGTATCTGATAAGGGGTTAATATCCAGAATATATATATAAAACTCCCAGAACTCAAAAACAAAACAATCTGGTGTTTTAAAAAGGCAAAGGACTTGAATAGACATTTCTCCAAAGATGAAATCCAAATGGTCAGTAAACACATGGAAATATCACTAATATAATCACTAATCGTTAGGGAGATGCAAATCAAAACCACAATGAGATACCATCTCACACCCATTAGGATGTCTGCTATCAAAAAAACAAAAATAAGAGGATGGAGGATTGGAATGCTTGGGCACTGCTGGTGAGATTGTAAAATGGTACAGCTGCTATGGAAAACAGTATGGTAGTTCCTCAAAAAAGTAAACGTAGGATTACCATATGATCCAGCAATTCCACTTCTTGGTGTATAGCCAAAAGTAATTGAAAGCAGGGTCTTAAAGAGACGTTTGTACACCTGTGTTCTTAGCAGCATTATTCACAATAGCCAAAAGATAGAAGCAACTCTAATGTTCATCCATGGGTAAGTGGATAAACAAAATGTGGTCTCTATATGCGGGGGAAACTCAGTCAGCCTTTAAAAGGAAGGAGATTCTGACACATGCTACAACACAGATGAACCTTGAAGACATTATATTAAGTGAAATAAGCTAGACACAAAAAGACGAATACTATATGATTCCACTTATAGGAGGTACCTAGAGCAGTCTAACTTATAGAGACAGAAAGTAGGTGGTTGCCAGGGGCTGAGGGGAAAAAATGCAGAGCTATTGTTTCATGGGTATAGAGTTTCAGTTTTGCAAGATTTTAACAAGGCCTCCAGGGAGTTCTGATGCTTGCTTAAGTCTGAGAAACACTGATGTTGAGCACACATTTAATAAATGGTGGCTGCTGTGATAATACTAATAGTTTTTGTTGTTATCACCATCATTATAAATTCATCAGTAAAATATAAATGATGTTCAATAGACTTTGATTTAAAATATACTTCCTGATATTCTAATTTTTGAAACTTAGTTGTGTCTGGAAAATCTTACTAAGTAAATCAGGGTATGCAATTATCGAGAACGCTCCTCTTCCCTTAGCATTTTACATTTAGGAAAGCTTTATGTGTTGTTAGTTTTCCGAGAGCTGAACGGAGAAGGGCAGTCACTTCATTTCCGGAGGACATGTTCAGCCTTGTGAAGCTACGGAATCATTTTTCCAGGCTCTCAGGACCCCACCAGTCCATATACAGCGTTTCTAGAATCTGGTTCTGGCCACTATTGTCCTTAGGATCACAGTCCTACCTTTTTTTTTAATATGTGCAAAGCCAAAGAGTGTTGTAAACTCTTCCTTTCCTTTCAAATGGCCCCATCAGGATGGGAATAGATGGTAGGATCAGTGTTAGCAGGCAAGTGAGGCTTTGCGCCCATCTGTGACTTTCTAACGCTTAACTAAACAGAGTGTAGAATTATCTTATACCCACATCATTCAAGAGTCTGACTGAAGATAACAACAGAAGAGACAGCATTGCTTTACTTTTTCAGTAGATTCCACTGAGCTATACGCATCTCTTCCTAGCCTTGAGTTTAGATTCTCAAACTTGTCTCAGGCAGCTTTTGCCACCTGGTACTCATTTTGCTTTATTTTTATTTATCTTTTGGAGGGCAGAGGGCGAAGGGCTTTGAAGAATCCCCCAGACAAGCAAGGAGAAGCATTTTCTGCAAGGAAAGTCGATGGCGCGTTGTTTTCCTTTTACAAAGGGCACGGAGGATATAATCTCAATGCTACACTTGACCATCATCTGTCAAACCAAAGCAAATAAGCCAGCGCAGTCTTTGGTTATTGTAAAATGAGGACAGAAAACAACCGCCATATGGTAGTTGTCTAGTCAAATAAAACCACGCTCGTTTCGGAAAAGGTTTATTTTTCTGTCCTCATTGAGTGGTGTACCATCAAGGTATGAATTAAGTTACAGCATTCTGTGGAAAGGTTTTATTTGCGTAGCAGTCTCACGGGTGTTCGTTTTTGGTAATTTTGGCTTCCCGAGGTGGCAGGAAGTTCTGAGGATTTTTCTGCTTTGAAGATGAGGAAATTGAAGCATCAGAAAAAGAGTAGAGTCGTTAGTGTTTTATGTATTAATGTGAAATCTGGAGATTAAGCATCCTCATTTGCAGAAGTAACTGCACCCCCTTGTTTTATGTCATCCACTTTTCGGTATTTTTCAAATAACCATGTATCTCGATACACTCTTGCGGTGATTCTTGTTTTGTTTGTATGTGTGCTTTTTCCAGTGGGATCCACCCGCACTCCAACCCGTCCCTACCTTTCCCGTGTTATCCTTTGTAATCTGGGGTTTTATTTTAAAATGATCTTGGTGTCCCTACAGAGGGATCCTGGTGTTACTCCTCTCCAAGCCAAATGGCAAGATTATCTCCCTCTTTGTTGACTGAGATCCAGGTTGTAAGGTGGGTCAGGGATGCTGCGAGCAACTTCTCACTAGTGGATGCGTCCGCTCCAGACCCAGAGAAGATGGGGCTAAGATTCTGCTCATCAGTGATGTGAGGTGGTGCTCCCACCATAGTTCAGTAGCCCTTGTTCAAATGAAAAACTGTTAAGTGGCTTCACCACCTCAACCAGTTTGTCCAACACTGTGGGTGGGGATAGGAGAAGGACTTGCCTGATGGTGATTTTTTTCCCCATTAAAAAAAAAATCATGATAAAGTATACTGACATATACTGAATATGTGTCCCGCCCCCAAATCCGTATTTTGAAATCTAATCCCCAATGCGATGGTATTAAGTGGGGCCTTTGGAGGTGATTATGTCATGAGAGTGGATCCCTCATGAATGGGATTAGTGCCTTTATAAAAGAGACCCCAGAGGGCTCTTTCGTCCCTTCTGCCATGTGACATTATAGGGAGAAGATAGCCATCTGTGATCCAGGAGGTGAGCTCTCATCAGACACAGAATCTGCTGGTGGCTTCATCTTGGACTTCCTGGCCTCCAGACTGTGAGAAATAAATTTCTCTGGTTTATGAACCATCTAATGTATAGTATTTTTTTATAGCAGTCCAAATAGACTAAGATATATGCGTAACATAAAGTCAGCTGTTTTAACCATTTTTAAATGTACAATGCATTGTTATTAAGCATGCTTACGTTGCTATGCAACCACCACTGCTATCTGTCTCTAGAACTTCGAGGTGATCTTTAAAGTCCTTTCTGGCCTCAGCTCCCTAATTACAATTAACTGCACCGCACTCTCTCTCTCAAAGTCTGTGTTCCTGTCCTGATTATTTTACTTGGAGAGCGGGAAGGGTTTATTTTTTTAACACTACACGATGAATTGGTTTCTGCGGAATTCAAACGGATCTTGTTGTTTGGGTTATTTCTCATCGGGAATGCTGAATTTTTTCCTGAGAATGATGGCTGAGGTGAAGGGACAAAAGGGAGACATCTCTTCTGTGAGTCACTTTAACAAAAAAGAGGAACTGGTGAGGTGACATTAAATCATTCCTGGAAATATCAATATATTCTGAGTGCTAAAGGGGCATGTTGGCATTCTCAAAGAACTGAGACTCCCAGCTTTTACCTAGGAAGCTTTCTGGCTGTTCCTTAGGGCAACCTCCTTAGTGTTTTTCTATTTGCTCTCCATTGATAAGCACTGCTTAAGGTCATGTTGCCCTTGGGTTCCCATTAAACCGGGTGGAGGGAAGTTCTTTAATATTTACTTAGCGTGCACAGCATACCAGCAGCTCTACAGGAGATACACAAACGTGCCCAGCCTCCAGCTCCACCTGACGAGGGAAGATTTCCTTATAGGCGCCCCTCTGCTGCTCCCAACTTCTGGAGTTTCAAGGGGATACCTGAAGGAATGATTATCTTCTTCACCCAGTGTCTAAATTATCGGCCATGGAAGTGTGTTTGTACAATACAGGGTGAATCAGTCACACATTGAATAAAGACACACTTTGCTTCCTGGAATATTCTTGGAACAAGTTAATTGCATTTGGCCCAAGAGAAACTTGCTCAGACACATTTCTTTTTGATCCAAACACCTTTGGATCAAAGGTGATTTTGCCTCCCCCTTCACTGTTGTTCACCCCACACGTTTCTATTCCTCTGCTCTAAACCCTCTCTGGGGGAATTCTGCATTTTGTTTTGCAAGTATTTTTTCTTCCAGGGGTGGCTGTGTCTAGGAATATTACATCAGAAACAAGCAGCAGGATTCTAATCTCTGTGCGGCTGCTCACACATCTTGTGTCCTAAGGCAGGATTTTCAAGTTAAATCTCTGGCTAATTAAGACAGTAATCTTAGGTATGGAACTAGTCTGTTTAGTTCCAAACTATGAGTGGAAAATGAAAAATATGAATGAAAACAGTGCTCGTGTTGTAGGAACACTTCAAGCTTTGTGGAGACACACTGAAAACCTAATGGTGTGTTAGCCAGTGAGTTTTAATTTTCCTTATGATTGCTAATCAGTCCCAGGGCTCGACTTGTGAGATGTTAAGGAGCCTCTAAAGGGGTTATAGTCAGGCTTTAAAATGTTTTCTTTTCGCCAGACCTTTAGTGGGCTTCATGTTTTATACCAGTTGCTATTATTGTTAAATTTTCTATACTGAAAAGTAATTCAGTGTAGTAATGCCATTTATTTCAGGCAAGATTTAGTCACGTGTCACATACTCTGAAAAGTACAAAGTTACAAATTTCAGTTCTTCTTAAAGCAAACACTCTTGGATAACCAACTAAGTTGGAGCCTAATCCATGTAATATCGGTCATCCTAGCGTCTTGTGAGGTGGGTAAACACTAAATCGGTGGGCTTCTAAGTTATAGAAAAGAAAAAACACACACCCACAGGGAGAATTCCCAGCATATGTAGTCGGAGGAGACTCCCCACCCTTTGCCAGCCTCCACCCCACCCCTGTGTCCAATGCAGGAAACTCCTATAGTATCTAGGACAGAGCTCATCCAGCCTCTCCTTGCATAGTTTCAGGGTCAGGGAAGTCAGTACCTGACAAGTCAGCTCATTCCTCCTTGCATGGCTCTCACTGTTCGCAAGTTGAATCTACGAGTTCTCGACTCTCTACCTTAAGTAACCACTGACCATCCTCCTTGCCAAGGTAGGTGTTATTTGATGCTGTTTTATGAACACATGTGCGTAACTCACATAAAGCATTTACCACGGACTGTTATTTCAGCACGTTGTGACCTTGCAAGGACTCATGCAGCAGCGTTGCATGAGAAATGTCTTATCCATTTCACTAATGTCTCCTTCCTTGGCTTTGCTAAAAAGCCCTCAGGTGGTTCTGGGAACATACTACAGATGGGTGAGTTGGCATGGAAGTTTGAAAAATCAGATACGACTTTTTTTTTCATTTATTTTTAGCTGCATTGGGTCTTCGTTGCTGCACACGGGCTTTCTCTAGTTGTGGTGAGTGGGGGCTACTCTTCGTTGCAGTGTGCGGGCTTCTCATTGCGGTGGCTTCTCTTGTTGCGGAGCACGGGCTGTAGGTGCGTGGGCTTCAGTAGCTGTGGCACGCGGTCTCAGTAGTTGCGGCTTGCGGGCTCAGTAGTTGCGGTGCACGGGCTTAGTTGCCCCGCGGCATGTGGGATCTTCCCGGACCGGGGCTCGAACCCGTGTCCCCTGCATTGGCAGGCAGATTCTTAACCACTGCGCCACCAGGGAAGCCCCCAGGTACGACTTTGATAGGAGTCACCATTCAAACCTGAACTTCATCTTCAGCTTCCATTTGGCTCTTCTTCTTATGATGTTGATGGTGAGGAAGAGAGGGCCATACCTGAGAGGAGGGCTGGGGGAGTAGATGCTCACTCGGTCACAGCTGTCATTGGTCGTGCTGTGTCCTCCTCCTGACTACCGAGGAAATGGGATCAAGAACAACACGATATCACTTTTGCTCAGCGAGCCACTAAATTATATAATCTTGGAGGTGGAAGGCCAACCCCAGTATTTTACAGACAGGAAGACAGATTTAATAGTCTTTGACAGAATATCTACCAGGTTTGCAAACGTAAATGGCTACAGAACCAAGGAAGAAACACAAATGAATGAAGTGAGCAAGGTACAAAGTGTAAAGAGCCCTTTCTCTCAGAACACAATGGGGAATGTGAGGACTGGGGTAAACACGCCCTATCGAAAGGGAGCAGTGGATTCTCAAGTCTAATGGGTTATTATTATGAAGGAATGCAGACCCAGTGTTGCCAGAAATCTGGATTTTTATGTGAAAGATCTCAAATGATTAAATGATCAAACTGAAAGCACTGTGTGCACTAGCACAGGCCAGGCCAACCGAAACAAGCCATGAGGTAAATTCTCTTTGCAGATACGGGTCTAGGGTTTGGGAAGCTCATGGATGGCTTGTGTCCTGTGTTGGGGCCGTTAAGGACTGGGGCTGTGAATGGATCCAGATGGTTTTCTGCAGTTGACCTTTGCCAGTGCCTCCCCTTCTCCATCAAAGATTGAGTTAATCTCTGTGTCACCCCTGGAGAAATGCCCAGTTGCCCTCTGGGATCAATTGACCTTATCAGGGTGCAAAGGAGGAAACTGGCTGAGAAGGGAAACAGCGTGGGCAGTGAAAACTCAATAAGGGAGACCACAGAAAGGTCAAGCACATTTGAAGACACGTCTAAACTTTTCTCTTTCCTAAAAAAAGTCCCTTTATTTAGTGCATATTGCAAGTACCACTTTCAATCGAAAGCATAGTTCATGGATTTGAAATCTGTGCTGTCTAGTCTTCTGGGGCACAGTGACTGGCCAGTTGCCTGTAATTTCAACTGACATGTGCTCTTCAGGGGCTCAGATGAGAAAGGCACCTGACAGAAACGCTGGCGAAGTTCAGCCCTGATTTGAAATGAATGATTTGTGCCAACTAATGCTGAAACGCAGTGTGTTTCCCTTTAAGAGGACCTGCTAGACGAATGCAGCTTTGGGGCCTCTCCTCATTTATCACAGTGTTTACAAATCCCGTTTGAAGTTGAAAATAAATCATCATCCTGCTGCTTTGCGGCTGTTTTACAGCTAAGAATTTTAGAGGTGATTGAGCACCAACCCATTGGTGGTGCATGTGAAGGGGCAAAGGGAGGGGGCCACGGGGAGGCACCCTGGTGTGTAGGATCCTTAACCAAGGATAGGTGCCCATAGCCAAGTCCTGAAAGAGGCGAAGCCTTCTTCCAATAATTATGGAGCCAGTTGAAAGGCATTGGGTGCGTAAAATGAATTGAGTTGAATCTATAAAATGCAGGATTAGCTGAGATTTGGAGTTTTGATCAGGCGACAGAATCAAAGAACAGTCTGGTCTCTCAGTTTCAAATACGTATATAAAATGTGAGTGGTGGGAATTCCCTGGTGGTCCAGTGGTCAGGACTCAGCGCCTTCACTGCCGGGGCCCGTGTTCCATCCTTGATTGGGGAACTAAGATCCCACAAGGCATGCGGCATGGCCAAAAATAAAATAAAATGTGAGTGGTGCAGCAAGTGAGGAAGACAAAGCCTTCACTTGGTGAACCTCATACTAATCTAAGTCTCCAGCTTCATGGTCGTCACAGCTGGGCGTATTTATCTTAGCGAAGAGAAGACTCACAGGGGTTGTGTCTCCCTTTCAGTACCTCAAGGATTATTATGCAAAAGCAGGATTAGACTCCAGAGGGCCGCTAAGGGGAGGCAGATATCAGGTTTGACATTAAGAAGACTTTTCTAACAATTAGGATTGTTGGACAATAGAAGGGGCCTTGAGTCAGGGTCAAACTACAGAGATTCAGGCATCCTATGGGGCCGTGAGAGTCTATGATTCTAATAATCTGGCTTGGAATCCTGAAAGGATCAACCCTCCTGCATTTCCTGCTTCCTGGATCATAAATCATGTTTTAAAAAACAATAATCCGGTGTCTTTGCCTACCAATTGGGTTTCCCTAATGCAGAAATTAACATACAACTGATAGTGAAGTTAAATAGGTAATATAAGCAACATGAACCGGGAGGAAATCTCAGGAAGTAAAAGCTAGGCGAATGCGTAGTTAAAAATCACCTTCACAGTTGAAAGCTGAATCCGAGCGGCTTGTGTTTCATCTAAATAAATACAACTAGTGGTTAAGAGCACAGACTCTGGAGCCAGATTGCCGGTGTTCAAGACCTAGTTCTGCTTTAGACTAGACCTTGAGCAAATCACTTAACCTTTCAGTGCCTCAATTTCATCATCTGTGAAATGGACTTAATGATAGTACCTACCTCGTAGAATTTACGGGAAGAGTAAGAGGGTTGAGGCCATATAAAACATTGAGAATTGAGCAGGGCACATAGTGTGAGATCCATAATGCCAGCTGCTGCTGTTGTTATTATACAGCAGAATGATAGGCTGTGTCTGCAGAGCTGACCTCATGGACTACATTTTACCTTATTCCCTAAAGAGTTTGTTTGCTTCAAATAACAGCCCCTGTTGGTGTTTGAATAGCATTTAAATATTTTAACTGAATGTTTTCCTGTCCAAGCTGGTGACATTATGAGGACTCTTTGTTAGAATAATGATCCATTGATAAAAGGATTAAAGAAAGATTTTGTTACCTAAGGAAATTTACCTTTGACCACAGTCAGATATTTTTAAATAGATGTCAACCTTACAGACCTGTACTAATATGTTTGACTACCTCACTGCATTACAGAAATGGAATTTAACCTATTTGGGGTCTTTGTTGATTATCAAAGAATTTAGTTCTCTAAGGTGTTCTGAGTTATAGGAATTGGCCCACATTTATTCTATTTGTTTAACCAGCAATTAACACATAGAATCTTAATTAAAAAATGATAGCTTTTATATAAATATATATATATATATAAAAAACTAACTCAGTTTCCTGTACACCTGAAACTAACAACACAACATTGTAAATTAAGTATAATTCAATTAAAAAGTGGTTTAAAAGATGAAAGAGAAGCTAAGTTTACAATACTTGGGTAGTCCTGTAGAACACTGATTTTTTAGTGCTAAAATATAAAATGTTAGAATGACAACTTGACACTAATAAACACATATGTGTTTGTACACATATATTGTATTTTGCTTATAGTATATATATATATATGTATACATATATATTGTATTATGCAATCCACAAATTTATCTTCACGTTAGTGTAATTTGAGCTAAATTTAGGAACAGGATGTTGGAAAGCATGGAAAGGTGAATGTCATGAACATAAATAAAGAAGGTTTTTGAACTGGACATTCATTCCTCAAATATTTTTGATTCTCTGGAATGTGCAGGGCTCCCCTGCTTATGAATAATACATATATTAAGGACTTAAGGACTTAATTCTTTAAAATCTTTTAACTTTTTATTTGAAAATAATTTCAAAATTATAGAAAATTTGCAAGAATAAGAATAGCTCCCAGAACACTCAGGTATCCTTTACCCAGATTCACATATTACTGACCTTTTACCCCACTTGTTTATCGTATGTGCCATCTATCTCTGATATTTTTTGAACCACTTGAGGGTAAGTTACAGATGGCCCTTTGACTTCTAAATACTTCAGTGTATATTTCCTAAGAATGGGGATATTCTCTGTCGTAACTACAGTACAATTATCAACTCTAGTCATTGGAACAAGGATACAGTACTTTAATCTACTATTTGTATTTCAGTTTTATCAACTGACACAATATTGTCCTTTACAGCTTATTTTTTCCTTCCAGTGCTGGACCTAGTCCTGGTCCAGGGATGACAATTAGTTAGCGTGTCTTTTTCTATGGATCATGTGCACAGCCTTTCTTTGTCTTTAATGAAATTGTCATTTTGAAGAATATAATCTTCCTTTTTTTATTTTATTTTTTAAAAATATTTATTTATTTGCACTGGGTCTTAGTTGTGGCAGGCGGCGTGGCATGCATGTGGGATCTAGTTCCCTGACGAGGCATCGAACCCAGGCCCCCTGCCTTGGGAACGCAGAGTCTTAACCACTGCGCCACCAGGGAAATCCAAATCTTCCTTCTTTTTAAATAGGATACTGAGGGCCCTTCATCTGGACTTGGGACCTACATTGTATCTGAAGGAAGGATGATTTACTCTGTTGAGTTCTCAGGCCAAGCCCTGTGATCACGTGGTGAAACCCTGTGTCGTGGTGCTTGGACCTGGTGTATGACTTTTCTATACGGACCAATCTAGTCTTGGGTGAGCAGCTTGCCCTTAAAGAGGTTTAATGAAGCCACCGACCAAAGGTCCTCACAGCTTAGTGAAATTTGTAAACATGAAAGCATTCTTCTATTTTTAAATTTTCCAAAATACCAAATAATCCTCTCTTGCTCAGTTACTTTAGCAGAGGTATGAGAGCAGGTGGTGAGAGACCTGAAGTGTGTAGAAAGAAATTTATTGGAAACTTGGGGATTCATGCCGTTGAAGAACGGCAGTGAGAGGACAAGCTAGTATTTTTATCGTAAGATAAAGACGTGTAGTTTAGGGGAAAGGGCACGAAGACCTGAATTAGCGTGGTGATACTAAGAATGGAAGGCACAGGGTGGTCAGAATGGGCCCTGGATTTGATCCCTAATTGGCAGGGATATTGGAAACCACTGACTTGCGGAATTATGAGATCGTTAGTAGAAATAAGCTATTCAGGATGGGGATCTGGGACTTTTGGGTTTGGAAAAAGGTGATGATTTGGCTGTTGAACTGGTCTTAGGCTCTGCTTGTGAAGGTGTCCAATAGGCCGTTGGAAATGTAAGACAAAGGTGGGGGGGAAGGCATCTGAAGCAATGCTATAGATTTGGAGATGATCTACATAAAGGTTATCATTACAGATGAGAATGATGAGATCCTGAGGAAGGCAGCGGAAGCAGTGGAGAGAGGAAGAGAGAGGAGGGCTGTGTACCTTGGTACTTAGAGGAAGAAACAGTACAGCAAAGGTGCCACAGGGAGGAAAATGAGAACACGTTGTTCTGGAAGGGCCAGGGAGAAAGTTAGAAGGGGAGGGAGTGGTTAGCAATGCTGACACTGAAGTGGGATGCTGGGGGACACTGAGGAGAGGCAGCTGGGTTTGGCAATTGAGGTGGAGAAGTTTGGACAAGTGTGAACTCCAAAGCCTGCCTGTAGGGGTTAATAAATGCAAGTGGAGAAAGAGGCAGGGGATGAAAGGGCAGCAGAAGACTCTTTGGGGACGCCCAGCGTCAGAGGCAGTGAGAAGGTGGGAGTTCAGGTCACCAGGATGAGGGACCACACAACTATATAACTCTCAGTACTTCATCATAGCCTGGAGGCATTTCCCCATCCTTAATGAATCTTTTTTTTTTTTTTTTTTGCGGTATGCAGGCCTCTCACTGTTGCGGCCTCTCCCGTTGTGGAGCACAGGCTCTGGACGCGCAGGCTCAGCGGCCATGGCTCACGGGCCTGGCCGCTCCGCGGCATGTGGGATCTTCCTGGACCGGGGCACGAACCCGCGTCCCCTGCATCGGCAGGCGGACTCTCAACTGCGCCACCAGGGAAGCCCCTTAATGAATCTTTGAAATCATTCAAAAGTCACTTCTATCCCAGAAGCAGATGAGAGAATGAAGGCTCTTCCCTGGGTCAGTTCTCTGGCCTCATAGCTGAGTTTCTGCTAGCGAACAGCACCTTACCTGCACCATTATGTGATCTGAAGGGATGACCCAAAGGAAAATTCTCAGGCATTCAGCCCTGGAAAGGGAATGCAAGACACAAGGCAGCCCCTTATGATGGAAAAAGTCCAGGAAAGTGAAGCTGACTTCAGTGAGGTTTTTTAGTTTTCTCCTTTGTTTTTCCAGCTCCAAGAGCCTCTTACTGCCAAGTTTGAGGTTTTTAAAAAAGCCTCCTATCAATCAAGGGCAGAGTCTTAGCACCATGGAGAGCCTCACACTTGGCCTACACCTGTCACCAGGAAGTTAGGAACCCCCAGCTCATGTGATCTGTTGCAGGCAAAGTTACCTGAGGACGTCCGACTGACGCTCCCAAAAGCTCACTTCAGAGAAGTCGAACTGACTTACACTGAATGAGACAAAACACAAACAGTACAAAGGATTTCTAATAAGAATGATTTTATTCACTTTCCTAGTCCCCGAACCACCACCTTTGCACCAAAGCCAACTTGGGACATTGAGCCTTGGAGGTTGTTTATTTATTTATACAGTGGTTTCAGTGATGCTTTCTCTCCCCCATTATTTCTTTTTCCCTCCACCTTAGGTGGGATACAGGTCCCAGTTGCCTATAGAATATAGTTCCAGATTTTTTTTTGGTTTGATATAATTTAGATCTTCTTACATTCTTTGTATCCTATTTAGTTTTGGACATGTGGGTGAGTAGACTGGTGAGTTTTCATGGGCGCACTCCTGTACTTGATGTCAGAATAATCCTTTGCTTTCCCTAGACATTTCCTCTTTGTGAATTTGCCATTTAAAGGGTAGCTATGTCACAATGAACTCATCTGGTATCGTACAATACCGGTTTGCAGAACTGTAGTTCCTGTGCTCATTGCTACCCTCTTTTCCTGGAGTCAGTTGTTGCTTGAATGTCAATAAAATGACACTCTCTCAGCAAGGGAACATTCTTGATTCCTGAGGCAGGGAACGAAGCCAGGCACTTGTACATTTGTTTTCAAATGAACTGGTTCTTATGTTGTAAATATTTAACTATTCACCATGGTACTCCTACCGAAGTTTCCATTAGGTTTTCAGCTAATTCCATTTCCCACAGGCAGATAAAGATTCTCTAGTTTTCCAGAACCCTCTTTAAGCAAATAGAGATTATATTTCAGGGAGTCTGGTTTGAGAAGGAACAAAAACATGGGACTTGAAAGGCATATTTTTCCCATGGTGGGGGCAAGGAGGCCTTGGAGAACTAAGTCTGCCAGCAAAGAATGGATGCAATGGTGAATCTTATTGATGACTGAATATTTTTATCATTCCCTGTGTTGCCTTTGCTTAAATTGTGGGTAGCGATGGCTACAAGCAGAGGAGTATTTCCTTCTCAGTTTATGGTTTTGAGAATCAGAATCAGATGGAGGGCCATTAGCTATTAAAGCTACTGAAGAGGCCCAGGTGATCTTATCTCTCTAATGAAAATGACTCGACTCAGCTGCCCTAACCTCTGCCGTGTCTGGGTTCCTGAACAAATTTCTCACTGGCATTTGTTCTCAGGAAGAAACTCCAGGAAAGCATCAGGCAGGAGATTTTGATTTACAGTTCACCTTTGTTTACTCCCTTAGCGCTATATTTGTTTATTTTAGGGGAAAGAGCTCTCTATAAGATAATTTTTGCTTTTGACTTCTTTTATGACCCAAGTTGGGGATATTTTGCCTTCAAGAAATATATTTTGGTTTGTTTCTCTTCTTCCCCTTTGCTCTTCTTTCCTTCCTTTTCTACAACATGTATCTCCTGCTTTCCCAAGTGTGAGGACAGCAAGGCAAGAAGTCTGAACCCACGTCTGAACGTCTAACCTTATCACTCAGTGCACCACCCTTCAGAATGTCTGATGGTACTTGGACCGCAAATGACTGCTAAGGTCAAAGACCATAAGCATGAATCAAATTGGAAACATTAGCTTGCAGAGCCAGTCTGTCTGTCTGGTCACTTAGCAGTTTATAAAACTTAACTCCTAGCTAGAGAGCTTATTGATGGGGGGGTGACGGGGGCGGTGGAGTGGGCCCAAGGAAAGCACTGGGCCCCAGCTCAGAACTGCTCACGTACAATGTAGTCCACACGACGACCTGGACCGTTTCAAGGACTTAGCAAGAACATTCTACATTTTCCCATCCAACTGACACAAATATTTACTTTTTAAAATATTTATTTATTTTATTTTTGGCTGCATGGGGTCTTCGCTGCATCCGGCCGGCTCAGTTGCCCCGCAGCATGTGGGATCTTAGTTCCCCGACCAGGGATCAGAACCTGCGTCCCCTGCATTGGAAGGCGGATTCTTAACCACTGGACCACCAGGGAAGTCACCACAAATATTTCTTTTAAGAAAGATGGTATTTTAAAAATTATTATTCAGTTGAACATTTCTTAAATAAAGGCCTTTTTTCCTGATAACTGACAAGCGGGATACCAAACTATGGTCTTCGAAATTATACGTCAAACTCTTTTTCTGCATCTTTCCTGTTTAGCTTCAGATCTGCACGAAACACAGAGTGTTTTTCAGCAGTGTTAGCTGGTAGTATGAAACCGAAAGAACACTCTTGGAATTTGAAATAAGAGACCTTGGTAGCGGGGGGGGGGGGGAAGGGAGCAAATAAGTTCCCTGCACCTCAGATGTACCTTAACTGAGGATTCTGCGTTTTCTTTCTAGAGTAGAGAGAGTTTAGGTCCAGTTCTGAGAGAAACTCTTGTTTAGTTTTGTTCTGCTTTTAATTCCCAGAATGTTAATATTTGTAATTCATGTACATGGATTTTAAATTTAGCTTATGTCCGTTTTCCTAATCAAATATTTTTTAAATATCCATTTATGTAGGAGAGAAATGGGCATTCTAAAAGAGTTATTCGGTAGTCTTAACACGTAAATAAAATTACTATAAAACCTTCACACCTCCCTCTTATTTCTCATGAAAATGCCAGAGTGATAAACACTTGCGGGAGATGCTCTGCATTCAGACGTCTCAGCGGGCTGTGCTGCTGCCCTCTCATCCGGGCGCTCCTATCTGTGATCAGTTTTGTGCGTCCAGATAGAGGCTTTCTACTGGATGCTGCGCCTGCCCTTGGTCTTGTGGCTTTGACACTGAAGCACCGTTGTCTGCAAAAGACAGTATATTACGCCTCCAAGGTTCACTCGGCTGCCCGCTTTGCTGCTGTAACCTCATTCTTGGAAAGCTTCTGGGTTTCCTGGGAGATGAAGCACGAGCCACGTTTGCTCCAGCCTAACTCACTTCGGAAGGCTTGTTATTCAGGTTTGCAAGAGAGGATGTGGGGCATGAGAATTCCCAGCAAGGGCCATTTCCACTACATGTTAAAATTTGGGGCCCTGCGTCCCTCCTCCGTCACATTTTTATAAAAGGTGGTTACATGGTGTTTCTTAAGTGCGGCTGTGCTTGAAGAAGCCAGGCAGAAATGAGAACAAAGTGTCTGACATCGAATCCGTGTATTAAAAGCACATCTGGACTAATATGGAGTAAACATATATGTTACATCTTTCAGACGTGCCTCAAATCCTTCCTGGATTTAATAATAATATCGAACATTGGAAAATTTGTTTGAATTAAAGCCAGGTGAGAGTTGGCATATTTGTAAAAAAGGTTGAGGTAGTCTGTAATGGATTTTAATAGTTTTCTGAGTTAAAAGGAATAATAGTATATGATTTATAATTTTTCCCCTTATGACCTCTTGTCCCCTCCCTAACCTCAGTACAATGATACTACATATTACATTATTGTTGGAAGTGAAAAGGTCCTCATGTGCAAAGCTGACATGTAAGCCTTGCTCAGTAATTCAGGCATCCTTGAATTGTATAAGGACAGCAGAAATAGTTTAATGGGACTTCCCTGGTGGCGCAGTGGTTGAGAATCCGCCTGCCAATGCAGGGGACACGGGTTCGAGCCCTGGTCCGGGAGGATCGCACATGCCACGGAGCAACTAAGCCCGTGCGCCACAACTACTGAGCCCACGCGCCACAACTACTGAGCCCGCGCGCCACAACTACTGAGGCCTGTGCGCCTAGAGCCCGTGCTCTGCAACAAGTGAAGCCACCACAATGAGAATCCCACTCGCCGCAACTAGAGAAAGCCTGTGTGCAGCAATGAAGACCCAACGCAGCCAAAAATAAAATAAAATTTTAAAAAAAGAAATAGTTTAATGTCACACTCCTAGTTTATTCATTGCCTTTGGGATGCAGTTCCTGTATTAAATGAGATGATTAGCCAAATCCTTGCCTCCCCAGGAGACCAAAATAATTTCCAAACTACAGTGGCAGTATGGTTACAGTTTCAGCTTCATGCACCCCAAAGTAAGTTCTAACAGGTGCTATCAAACATATGGTTTCAAACTTCCTGATGAAAAACTATAGGCCTTAAATTTTTTGTTTTCAAATAAAACAAAACCCAAATAACCCCAAATAGCTAGCTACTGTTTATGCAGCTGTGCCAAGATGAAATACAAGAGGACGTTCTTCTTTGGGGGACCTGAGGCAAATCTTTCCATTTTCAACAGTGAAGACTTCTCTCTCCCCCTCCTCCCTTTCCTTCTGTCTATCCCAGCAGTCTCCAACCTTTTTGGCACAGGGACGGTGAGGGGGGCGCGGGACAGTTCAGGCAATAACAAGCGATAGGGAAGCAGCAGATGAAGCTTCGCTCTCTCACCCGCCACTCACCTACTGTGCGGCCCGGTTCCTAACCGGTCAGTGGCCCGGGGGGTTGGGGACCCCTGGTCTGTCCTCTCTTGAATAACTTAAAGTCCTAATTGCTCCACATTGCCTTCCGGATAAAAGTCAAGATTTATACACAGTATGCAAGGTTTTCTTCTCCAGCCTCGTACCTGACCAGGGCCCAGGCCCTGCTTCCTTTCCTGCTTCACACTCCAGCCCACTTCCAGTGCCTGAGCATACCATGCCTTCTCTCTCCCCCTACCTTGGCACACGTTACTTCTCTAGAATGCTCGTCCTTCCCTCCCTAAAGCTGGTGAGTATTCTCATAATATCATATCTTTGTTTACCCCATAACCAACTACATGGTATCGTACACTTATTTATCTTTAGACTTTAAGCAACTTGGGAGCAAGGGCTGTGTCCCTTTGGTTTACCATTGTACCTCTCGGAGCCTAGCACAGTGCCTGGCATAGGGTAGGTGGTCACTAAATCTTTGTTGAAGGCTCCGTTGAGTCTGGGTGTCACTCAGCTTGCTTTACCGTTGACCTTTCATTTTATTAATGAAGGAAGTGGAACAGAGGGGCAGAGTGTACCTACGAATGTTTCATAACTGTGTAGGAGGGATGGTGTTATATAAACTTCAGACTGGGACTTCCCTGGTGGTCCAGTGGTTAAGACTGCGCTCCCAATGCAGGGGGCCTGGGTTTGATCCCTAGTCAAGGAACTAGATCCTGCATGACATGTGCCGCAACTAAAGACTCTGCATTGCCGCAGTGAAGGTCCCTCATGCCACAACTAAGACCCAGCGCAGCCAAATAAATAAATAACTATTTAAAAAATAATAAACTTCAGACTAAAGCATAGGAGAGCTGTAACGAGGAAGCAGGTAGGGCCATTTCATCAGGCTAACCCTCAATCACGTAACCTGCAATGCTAGGAAATCCAAAGAAAGAAAAATCACTCCCTCCAAGTGAACGGTGATTCTAGTGATAAAAATGATCATGGGATTTTCCATCTCTAGGTTGAGATTATTTTAAAATTTGCCTCATCTTTAGTGAGAAAGGATCATCCGCTACCTTAAAAGTAAACCTACTTGTCTGAACATTAATTGTTGGTATTTAAATAAGTTGAGTTTCACAAATGCTGCTTGTTGCTGCATTTCCACTAAAAAAGGTGACTTAAAACTGTTCATCCTTAAACTGATCCTTCTTAAATATGCATATACCCACTGTCTGTCTCAGATACTGCTTACCATTCATCTCCAAGTTGCACTAACAATAAAAATGTCTGATAACAGGGTTTGCAGTTAAGGAATGGCAATTAAGAAATGGTTGGAATTTAGAAATATAATCTTAATTTAACCTGGGTAGAATTACCTAAAGTAGCTTCCATTTATGTCAGGCATTTTATATGCAACATCTGATCATGTCAACAGTCCATAGGTAGATAGTACTGTCCCTCTTTACAGATGAAGAAATTAAAGCTCAGAAAAGTGAAACGCCTTGATTCCAAGATCACATGGTACATGACAGATCTGGGATTCGAAATTTGATTGGTCTGCCCCAAATCCCCTGTTCTCATGATATATTTTTGCTTTATAATAAGAGCACCATTGTTTTCCCAGGCATTGGATGTTTGCCCATATCACTGTAAAATACTGTCTTTTGTATGTACCATGATGGCACAGTGGCTGACAGTGGCCACCAAGAGCAGCATTGTCTCATCATTCTTGAATTTGTAATCACAGACAGTGTTTGTAGAACTTTGGGATTTTAATTCAGACTGTTGGGAGTCTGTCCAAAAAGCTCAAATGATTAGTCATTGCCATGCTGATGAGTCTATGATTGTGGTTCCTAGAACTCTATAGACACGTCACAGTATATAAGCCATGTTTGTCCATGTTATATTATTTATTATTATTTGTTAGGTTCACACCACTTTGGAGGATGCTGGCGTGGACTTTTTCTCTAACATTTTTCTCGGACTTTCTCCCAACTTCCTGACTAGTCCCAGGAGGTAAATCAAGGAGCTTCTGGAGAGCAGCCTGCAGTGGGGAGAGGCTCAGGTTCATGTAAATCTTAAGAACAGTCTAAAACCTGGGGCCTCAGTCAGACCCTCCAGAATAAGATACAACCCAAGAGCCATGTCTTCAGGGACTTGTGGCTGAATTAGTTCTAATGTGTTAAAAAACAAAAACAAAACCTTAAGTTTCAGGTTTTACAGTTATGCCAGTGAGACCTCCACCAGTCAGAGAGCCCCTCCCGTGTAGTGTTCTCCATTGTTTGCCTTCTGTACCTGATGATGGCGGTAACAAGGATTTAGGGAGAATACCTGTTTCAAGCTCTCTGAAGGTCAACTGCCAAGAAAATCAGCAATTCCTAAGATTATCATAGCCTGTGATTATCAAAAATGTAAGGGAATATACATTCCTCTGCTTTGCAAAAGTCTTACTGTTTCTTTTCATTAACAAAGGTGATTCAGAAGATGGGGTATTGATTCCAACCTATAGAAGCTGTAAATATTCGAACCAAGTGAATTACTATAATTTGACACTGGCAACTCCCCTTTGATGGGAATCTCCTTTCAAATGATTTCACTTCCTTTCTCTGTATTGGATTACCAGACGGGCCTTTTGGAATTACGAATCCTGCTTTATGATACTTGGGCAAACAGGTCTATGCGAAAAGGTATTGAAAATATAGGTATGGGGCTTCCCTGGTGGCGCAGTGGTTGAGAGTCCGCCTGCCGATGCAGGGGACACGGGTTCGTGCCCCGGTCCGGGAAGATCCCACATGCCGCGGAGCGGCTGGGCCCGTGAGCCATGGCCGCTGAGCCTGCGCGTCCGGAGCCTGTGCTCCGCCACGGGAGAGGCCACAGCAGTGAGAGGCCCAAGTACCACAAAAAAAAAAAAAAAAGAAAGAAAAACTAGGTATGATTTACCCAAAGAAATGTATAAATGGCTTTAAAAAATTTTAGAAGGTGAGATATAAAAAAATTGTAGAGTTAAAGTTGATGTGAGGAGGAAAGGAAAGGAGAAAGGAAGCCTAGATCTTACATTAGCACGATATTTGGCTTCTTTTTCAGTATTAGCAAATTAATTGATTATGGATCACTGGTTTTTTTTTTCCTGTTTCTGAAATCCATAGTTCAATGGAGGAAATAGGCTTAAAATCCAAGAAAGCAAGGATTGTCATTATGCGCCGTTGTGGTTCAGTGAACAGGTTGGATCTTAAGAGAGATAAGTAAACTGTGCTAAGTAAACCTTAGACAAGCTTTTCTAGGAAGTGGGTGCAGTAAGGGCACAGACATTGGGATACTCCTAACCCGTGGTGATACTCATTCTTCATTTCACTCAACGTGTATTTACTGAGTGTCCATTTGTGGCAGGCACAAAACATACCAGAAACCTTGCCTTTATTGAGATTATACTTAGAGCAGGAGTATAGGCAATAAACATTAAACATAATGCTTAACTATATTATAAAGAATGTTAAATGATTAGTGCATGGGGAGAAAATGGATCAGAAATTCTAGGATAGGGAGGAGGGAAGCGGGTTGTAATTTTAAAGGGGGAGATCAGGGTTGGCCTCAATGCAAAAGTGACATTTGAAGGCGGAGTGGGAGGTAGTCATGGGGACGCTGAGCAAAGGGAATTTTCTGTGCAAAGGCCCTTAGGAAGGAGCATGCTTGGTGTGTTTGAGAAATAACAAGGTGGCCGCTGTGGCTGGAGCAGAGTTGGGGGTGAGGGAGAACAGTAATAGATCAGCTGAAGAAGTGATGGTAGGTGGGGTGGAGTAGAGCACATGAGGACTTGCTGACCATCGTTAAGAACTTTAGGGAAATGAGGAAACCTTGCAGGGTTTTTTTATGTGTGTGTGGTACTCGGGCCTCTCACTGCTGTGGCCTCTCCCGCTGCGGAGCACAGCCTCCGGACGCGCAGGCTCAGCGGCCATGGCTCACGGGCCCAGCCGCTCCGCGGCATGTGGGATCTTCCCGCACCGGGGCACGAACCCGCGTCCCCTGCATCGGCAGGCGGACTCTCAACCGTTGCGCCACCAGGGAAGCCCCCTTGCAGGGTTTTGAGCGGATAATTGACATGATTTGAGTCATGTTCCAAAAGAATCACTCTGGTTGTGAAAAGACTGGGGATGAGAGGCAGGGGCAGAAGGAATGCCAGTGAGGAGACTTGGCAATACTCCAGGGACAAGATGATACTAGGGCCTGGGTGACGGCAGGGGAAATGGTGAGATGCTGTTGGATTCTGCGTTTATTTTGCAGGTTGACATAACAGGATCTTCTGGAAGATTAGATGTGGAGGGAGAGAAAGAAAGGAGTAAAGGTTTCAGGCTTGAGCACCAGATGGATGGTATTGCCATCAACCGAGGTGGAGAAGGTGACAAGTTGAACAGGCTTTGGGGAGCGATTTGAAACATTTTAAATTAAATATACCTATTGACGTCAGATGAAGATGTTGACTAGGTGGTTGGGTATATGAATCTGGTGTCTAGAATTGGGAGCTGGGCTGAAGATAGAAATTTGGGGGTCTTTGGTGAAAGTGTGGGTCTTTTTTTTTTTAAGGTTTATTTTATTATTTATTTATTTAATGTATTTTTGGCTGCGTCGGGTCTTAGTTGCGACACGTGGGATCTTTGTTGAGGCATGCGGGACCTTTCGTTGTGGTGCGCAGGCTTCTCTCTAGTTGTGGCATGCGGGTTTTCTCTCTCTAGTTGTGCCACGTAGGCTCCAGAGCACGTGGGCTCTGTAGTTTGCGGCACACAGGCTCTCTAGTTGAGGCACACGATCTCAGTAGTTGTGGTGCGTGGGCTTAGCTGCTCCATGGCATGTGGGATCTTAGTTCCCTAACCAGGGATCGAGCCCACATCCCCTGCATCGTGAGGCGGATTCTTTACCACTGGACCACCAGGGAAGTCCCTCATGTATGGGTCTTAAAAACTATAAAATATCCAATGGAAAGTCACTAATTCCTGGAAATTGCATCTGTAGAAGCTGCAGCCATGACATAGGACTCGTTCCAATCCTCTGGGCTAAGTTAACCCCACCTTCTGTTGTCTTTTGACTATAGTAGCACAACATCACTCATAACCAGGTACGCCAATTAATTTGTGTTGTACGTACTGGAAGCAAAACATTTCCACACCACGGACGGTTAGAGCTATTGATCATCAACTAAAGTTTCTCATTTTATGAATAACAAAGGCATGCCCAGAGAAAGTAAATGATTTGCCCAAAATCATAGTAAATGGTTACAACAGAGGCAGGAGTAAGCTTGCCTCTAGCCCAGTACTCTTCTTTACAATTTCATTAGATGGAACAAGAAAGGTGATAACAGTGAGGTAAAGTCAGAGGTCATTTCTGCCACCGAGTGTTCCCTTCAGAGCACAAGCAGGGAGTGGAGCTGTCCTGTTCATGAGCTCTAGCAGCACCTGCATCCCTAAGTGTAAAAAGCCACAGAGTGAAGCTCAGCTGACTGCTCTCGAAGAGAGAGCTGGAAAGTGCCTTCTGAGTTGCTCAGGCCAGGTTTCAAATAAAACAGGGCATGATTTTTGGATTATAGGGAGCTGGGGGGCAGAAGGAATAATTTTTTTCATCTAATCAGTCACAGTAAAGTACTCTTTTCCTGTTAGGAACTAGAGGGGGAAGGAGAAGAAAGAGAATGTGGGTAACTCTGCCATCAGCTTTTGATGATTCTTGATGGTGAATTGGAGGAAAAGCCTAGAAAGGGCCAAAGGAACATAGACTTGAACATAATTTTTATTTGATTGTGGGCTGTAGTCATATACTGCACTTCAATTTACTCCTGGTTCTAGCCGTTTCTTACGTATTGGTGAATTATTTGGATTGGCTGTTGAGTTCCAGCTGGTCATTATATATAATTTGCGAACTATTACACTTAAAAGATAATTCATTCATTCAACAGATATTTATAGAGTACCCACCAAACGGCAGGCATTTCCCTCTATATAGGAAATGCAGTGGTAAATAAGATAGGTGAGGTATTTGTTTTCATAGACCTTACTTCTCATGGGGTCACATAGATAATAAACAAGTAAACAAATAAGTGAAGAGGGTAATTCCAGATAGTAATATGTGCTATGAAGAAAATAGAACAGGGTCATAAGATAGAGATTTGGGGGGCTACTTTTAGGTAGGAGAGTCAGAGAAGGTCAGGTGACTTTTGAACTAAAACCTAAATAGTAAGAAGGAGCCTGCCACATGAAGGTGTGGGGCATTCCAGGCAGGGGGAGAATTCAAGAGCAAGGACCTTGAGGTGGGAACAATCTTGGGACGTTGAAGCAAATGAAAGGCCAGTGTGGCTGAAGCATAGGGAACAAGGTAGGCTAGAGCCACATCCTGTAGGGCCTCATGGGCCATAGTAAGGAAATGAATTGTGGTCTAAATGTAGCATGAGGCCTTTGGAGGATTTTAGCAAGGGAACAGTATTATCAAATTTACTCCTTCGAAATAACACCGAGATTCCTTTTTAAGGACTAGCGTATATAAGGGCAAGAGTAGGAGAAGGGAGACCAATGAGGAAGCTATTACACTAACCTAAGGATGTGCTAGTAGCTTGTTCTAGGATGGTGGCCGTGGAGATGGCTGAAGTGATGAGATTTGAGACAGATTTCTGAGACAGCATCAGCTAACGTACTGATGGATTGAATAAAAGCTTAAGGGTAAGAGTAATGACGGTGACAGCTGGGTTTGGGGCTGTACCACTGGGATAATGGGGCCATTAATTAAGGTGGAGAAAACTGGAAAACGGCAGGTTTGGAGGGTAGGGGTAGGGGTGTAGGGTGCCAGGGAATAGCAGAAGCAAGAGTTCCATTTCAAACCTATTATTGTTGATAAGCCAATCAGATATCTGGATAGGTAGTTGTATGTAAGAGTTTGGAGTCCAGGGGAGGGTTCAGAGCTGGGGAGAGAAAGTTGAGTGTCATCCACATATAAACAGTATTTAAAGTCACAGGAACTGATTTACTCACCAGAGAGAGTGTAACTAGAGAAAAGATGTGAAGACCGATCCCTAGGGTGTAGCCACCTTGAGAGGAGGAAGCCCCAGCAAAGGCAACTGAGAAGTAACTGTCAGTGAGTTGGGGGAGGGAGGCAAAACCCAGGAGGGTGTGGTGTCATGGAAGAAAAGAAAAGAAAGTGTTTGTTCAGGAGGGAACAGTCACGTGTGTTGAATGCTCCTGCTGAGGGATCCTGTGAGATGGTCACAAACAACTGACCTTGGCAAATACAGAATGATGTGACTCTGACAGGAGCAGTTGCAAAGGAGTGATAGGGATGAAAGCTGGAATGCAGTGGGTTGAAGAGAGAACAGGTGATGATAAAATGACGACAAGGGCAGACAGTGTATTAGCATGGGTGGTTTCTATCACCATTTTAGCTAGGGATTTGGTAATGAGGTAGGACCATTACCAAGATTGCTAGAAAGTCTCCTAATCTTAGTTTTAGAATGGTGAATTAAAACTAATATACGTTCCTAGGAAATTTGATCTACTGTGTCTACTTGGGGGGATTAAGCTTTCAAGGAGTCACCCTGATGTTTATCCTCCGAATCATCCTTTGACACTAGTTCCTTGGGTCTGTTTCCTGTAACGGAACCCAAGTAGAACATAAGGCAGCATCTATGGAGCACTTAGTGTGCTGTTTAGAGCTGTAATAACTCGTTTAATCCTGACCTCACATGGTAGGGACTGTCATAATCCCTTTATATAAGGTCACACTACATTCTATAAAATCTAGGTAATTAACTTATCACTGAAATCTTGCAGCACAGTTTGTACTTAGTTGGGAAATGCTTGTATTTTAGCAAAATTTTAAATGTTGTCTCTCTCCTTCTCACCCAAATACCAAAAACCATGCTTACATGGCAGTTTTGGTTTGGAACTCAGGCAGTCTGGGAGCTCCAGGAACCTCCTCTTCAACCAACGTCCTTTATCTCAAGGCATATGGACAGGAGTTTCCAGAGAGTAAAAGCAGGTGACATTTGATTAAACCAGTGTTGGTATAAAACCACATAAAAGTTATAATGCATAAAAGTTGGGCTAGAAATGAAAGAGGATGCTATTGCTAGAATTGATGAATAGTCAAGGGTTTGGAATTGTTCCAAAAAGAGTCTAAAAGGGAACATGGACTGTCAACTCTACTTTTGTTTTAGCATGTGCATGTGTGTGTGTGTTAACATAGTTTAATACATCTCTATTAAAGTCACATCAACATCAACATTTTTTCCTGCTTATATAATAATACACAGTTGTTTCTTAAAAACTCAGAAAATGGGACCTCCCTGGTGGCGCAGTGGTTAAGAATCCACCTGCCAATGCAGGGAACATGGGTTCGAGCCCTGGTCCGGGAAGATCCCACATGCCATGGAACAACTAAGCCTGTGCGCCACAACTACTGAGCATGCACTCTAGAGCCCGCAAGCCACAACTACTGAGCCCGTGTGCCACAATTACTGAAGCCTGTGTGCCTAGAGCCCGTGCTCCGCAACAAGAGAAGCCACTGCAGTGAGAAGCCCGCACGCCGCAACAAAGAGTAGACCCCGCTCACCGCAGCTAGAGAAAGCCCAGGGGCAGCAAAAAAGACCCAACGCAGCCAAAAAATAAAACAATGAAAATAAATAACATAAACATTAAAAAAAAAAACTCGGAAAGTAACAAGTCAGCCTTTGAAGAACAAGTGAACACACATATGAAATATGGTTGGAGATTGTCTTTAATCATTTTGGAATTTGAGAATGCTTTCTCTTTTTGCCACATTGCAGATGAAGAGCTTAGAATTTGATAAATTATAAACCTAATGAGGCTTCTTACTCCTCTAGCCAGTCCTTAGCTGCCAGGAAATGATCATTGTTACTTAATTATAAGATGAAACTAAACATTGAGAAATGTTGAAAGTGATCTGATTGGCCAATATTCCAAGGACTAATTCCACAGGCATGCCTTCTACATACCAATTAAAGATGCATCACCCATAATGCTGCGTGCCATTGACTGTATTCTATGTTGTCATTTTCAGATTCGAACAACAAAAACAATTCCAGGCTAGGGCACCTCCAATGACTGCTAGGTTGTTCTAATTTAGAGGAAAAGCACTCCTCCTATGGGCTGATTACTCCTCGTATTTTCACTTTGACCACACCCAAGAGTCTGTCTTAAAGATAATAAAAGCAACCAATCAATCAATCATCCAATTTAGCTGTCGGGTAGAAAAATACCAAAGAGCTTTCCAAAGGAAAGTTTAGATGTGTGACATTTCATTTTGATTTTGAGGGGCAATTCATAACTGTCTACCTGTTTAACCCCAACCATTAGGAACCCAAGGGGAAACAATTTGGTAATTATTTAATGGGCATCCTGTGTAGCTTTTTTCACAGAAAGTGTGTGTAGAGACTCAGAAACAGGCTTTTACTTCATCCCTGAAATTACTACTAATTTAAAGTCACTTTTCCTAATGTGCCTAGCCATCCCATTTGCCTATAATTTCCCAAGAACTATAGTCTTTGAATTCACTCCTGGATGGGAGGAAGGATAGTTCTGCATAATATACAATTTTATTTAAGTAACCAGTAGTTTTCAAAAGAAAGATATTACAGTGCTTTTCCGAACGGGCATCCTGTCATGGAAAGATGGGCCTGGAAGGGTTGAACCCAAACACACGTGCACTAGATAGAGAAAACCTCTCTGTCTTGCATTGTTTTTCTAGGTCTAACGAAAACATGAGGATTGAGGGCTTGGCCTCAGCCTGGTAATGTAGTCAGGAACGGAACCTTAGTAGAAAAAATGAGGAGAACAGAAGAATCATTATGTTTAGGGGAAGGAAAGATCTCAAAAAAAAAGAGAGACTATTCTGAAGAACTCAGGCTCCTTTTCTCTTTTTCTTGTGTGAAATTCAATGTTTCCTTTCTCCTTATATCCTCTACAGAGGGTGATGTCATTCTGAGAAGAAGCTTATGCTCAGGGGCTTTAGAAGCTGATGCAGCCTCACAGTCACTGGCTCCCCTGACCAATGAGAGACTTGCTAAAGGAGAAACAAACTATGAAGGTAGAAAATTCTGCCCTGAATGACGGATCTCTGTATTCTAAGGGTGATTCCGAGCTTTAGAGGTTGTGGGAATGTCCTCAGTCAGAAGTAAGACAAAGCCCTTTCAGTTGTTTGCACTCGGGAAACACCCTCATTATGAGGCCTAGGGATAATGTAGTCAAAGCCAAGGACTGGACCTTGCTAAGTCTGTGTGTTCTGTTGAGCCTTGAAAGGAGTATGCAAGGTTCTGGGTTCAGCGCCTCTTCTATAATGCCTTATCCCTCCCAGGGCTCCAGGTCAGGTATGGCAGGATTTAATGACTCCGAATCTCTGCAATGAGTGGCATCCGGATAGCCCAGGGGAACTAGGCAACACCACCCAACCTGCACTGGGATTGGAGGTTGGGTGGAGTGACTGGGAGTCGGACACCTAAGAGGCTGTCTTCTTGGGAACGTCAGAGAAAGCTTTGGCCAAGCCTGTCAGGTGAGTCAACAAGAGACTTCAAGCTCTACTTTTGTCTAGCCTAATTTTACAAATTTTACAAATCTAATTTATAGATGTGTCTAGCCTAGCCTAATCTATACTGAATGTATAGAAACTTCAGAAACGAATTGTCTGATACTGCACGTTTATATTTACCCCTAAAAAGAGAGGTTGGTCGGTTGATGGCTTACTAGTGATTTTCCGTGCTTGGGTTGCCTTTATACTCTTTGCAAAAGTGTTAAAGAAATCAAAAATACTTTTAGTCAAAATCTTCTTTCAAGGGACGTACTTAAAGCGTAACTGTCTAGCATACGATGTGACCAGGCCAAATGGGTTTGACACTTTAAATACCACGAGTCATCCATGAAGACCCTTCTCATTTTCCTGAGTCATCATCTACAAAACTTTTAAATGACCTTGAGGAATAAGGTCTGAATCTTTTTTTAAAACAAGTTTAAAAAGATAGACATGAAATGATCCCTTCAAATCTGTGCTTCCCTTGCAGTCTGATCATAGGAATGGGTCCCCATGGGTCAGATCAAGAGAGATGGTATATTTACTACTTCTGAAGACTCTCTAGCTTTTGCCCACCCAAAAAGTGACCTAACCTCTTGAGGAAGGGGGGCATTAGGTCATGAGTGACATAGACCCACCCAGAACTCCCATGGACCTAGGAGCCCTTGCCTCTGTAGAAACTGGAATGGGCTCTAGGGGAAGAGGGGGAGGGCAAGAGAATAACCATCGCCCACATATTTATAAGGCAGTACCCTTGCAGCAACCAGAGGCAGATCTTTGAGGGGGGTTTCAGGAACTACCTTAACTTGGGTCTCAAAGAACTGCTCACACCTTTGGCAGAAGGTTCTGGTTATAGGGAGGGAGAATTCTAAACAGAAGCCCATAGCCCTGTACTGAGTACCTAATAAATCCATGTGTAATTCCATGGTCCCTACTCTTGAGGGGTGTGCATTTTGTTGAAGAGCCCCCGGAATCACCAAGCCCCCGGGGGGAAATGAATGTTTCTCTGAGGAGTACTTGGGAGAGGGGGTCCTCTGGTTTGTTTCCCACCTGCTGGCCATTTCCCCTGGTCCAGCTCATTTCCTTTTCACGCCCACGCAGAGACTATTACTGCAAACTGGCGTTGAGGCAAGGTGGCCAGAGGTGTTCCTGCAGGGGGTGTGCTGTAGTTTTACAACCAGTGCCAGCTCTGAGTGGGTGGTGAGTAAGAGCCTCTTCCTCTTCCCTCTGGGCTGTCCTCCCCTCCCGTACCAGTCTTGCTGCTGGCCTGTTTCGGATATGGTGCTAAGCAAGGGCAGCTGCCTGGCTCTGATGTTACCCGGGCTTGGGACCCCAAAGTTGAGAAGGCAGCAAAATCCGTAAGTGAGGGCGGCGTTGGCCTGTGTTTTCTATTAGCCAGTGTTCCTGCACGAGGGCTTCTGGGGAGAGGTGGCGGGTGCGAAGGCAGTAATACAGCAGAAGTTACTCTTCCTTCTTCCATTAGGTAAATCAGAAGTGTTGTGTGGCACACAAGAGCGACGTGGGTGTTGAATGCGTCTTCCAGTGACCTGGGGGATGATTTTAGGTTAGAGGCTCATTTCTCCAAGAGAATCCTATTTCTGGCAAATTTCTTTTTCTAAATAGAAATAACAGCTGCTTGTTCATTCCTATGTTTGAACATTAAAATATAAGAACAATGATGGTTATCCATACTTTACTGGACATTTATTTTGCCATTTTTTATTCAGCTTATGAGAGTAGTATTTGTTTTAGATTTTAGCTGTTCTTTTGTGTACATCGCTAACATATTTGTCAGCTGCCAGATTATTACAATCCGATATAAAAAGGAGTTTTCTTCTAGAGGGACTTCCACAGTTCATGCTCAAAGAATTTGTTTTGTGTGCTCTGCAGGGGAAAAAAATGATTCATTGGTGTCTTTGTGTGTATGTGTGGTTTCTTTCTTTCTTTCTCGGTAGCTGTAATCTACAAAGTTTCTGCATCTTTAAGCAGAAAGACGGATTTCTCATTTTGTAACATGAGTTCTTTTCAAACTTGTAGTTTAATTGAATCCAGCTTTGAGTGACACTTTAGAAAATGCTCTCCCGCATCAGAAGTGCTTCTCCAAACCAGGTGTTCTTCGTGCTCACCTGCTGGCAGTGTTTGATTAGCAGCCAGCTACACCCGGGTGTTCTGACTTGTGCCAAGTGTCCATTCTATATACGGGGGTCTGTGCCTGAGAAGACGAGTCATGCTCGTTATCCAGACCTCTTCCTTAGAAGTCATGCGCCAAAATCACAGAAGCAGAAAAGCCAGAAACGGTATGAGGCCTGATATTGATAGACCGTAAAATCAGAAGTTCACCTCATAATATTGCTTTGTTCTTGGATACATCATCCCTTCCAGCTATGAGCTCACCAACCCTTGTTCTATCCCTGGGCCAGTTGGCATCCCTGCCATTCTACAGACAGAGAATGGGCGATACAGCTGGACAAGCCAAATTGCCCCCAAGCCAGGAGATCTCGCTAGAACGGGGAGCCAATCCCCTTGACTCCCGTCCAGCACCTTGCTCTCTGAGACAGCGGAACTTGGAAGAGAGAGCTAGAGGCGAAGAGGAAACCGCCCGTGTAGCCTGAAAGCAATCAGTATTTGAATTATCATTCAGAAGCCAGGAGAAACCAAACAGTGGGGCAAACAGTGGAATCTTAAATGGAGAAGGGGAGAAGACAGCAGGGAAGAAGGTTAAAAATAAGGCATTTGGGGATCTAAGTTCAAGAATGTAGGGAATATGTTGGAAGATCCTTTTTATGCAGGCCGAGATGCCTCCGTTAACTGTGGGCTGAAATATGCTAGGTAACATCTGGCATACAGAAAGCAAAGAATGTTCTCCAGTAGGAAATGGTAATCAAGGTAAAGCGAATACATAAGCTTAAGTCGTTAATTCCGTAAATATTTCTTGAATGTCACCCTTGAGCCAGGTCCTGCGATATTCATCGTTGTAGCCTCACCGCCTATCCCGTGGTAGATAGATAAGATGAGTGAACGGTTTGACGGATAAGTGGACACACATTGTCCAGGGAATTTTATTTTAAGGATTGCCTGTCTTTTCCGTGTTCTTCCTCCCTTGGGACGCCCATATCCTCCAACAGGGACTCCTGCCTCACCCCTCCTAGAACCACCCACTCGCAGGAAGGAGAATTTCTTTAATGAAGGCAAGTAAACGTGGGCCTGTGTGCTCACAGTGGGGAAGCCCTTACGTACTTTTACCCAGAGGGAATCTGGGAAAATCATGTCAGGAAGAAGTTCACACCCTAACCGACTCAGTGGTGTACTATTTGCATGTGTAGGCTTCACTGCGGCAAGTCCCGCAGGTGTTATGATCTCTGGGGCAGGCAGTCAGAGCAAATTTGCCTTTGTGGTCTCCAGAGCTCTACCACCCTTCATTCACTGTCTCTCGGGCTTGCCTCCTAGGATCCCAGCTTCGTCTCAGACCCATGCAGCCAGGATCCAGGAAAGGCGCACCGGGCACCATTATTTATTGAATGCCCTCAATGCGTTGGCCTCAAACCAAATGCAGAATTAGATTACTGTACCTGACCAGTTGGTTCTCGTTTTAAACAAGTAGATAGGCAGATAGAGGTGAACTAAGTAGCAGGGAAGGTGGAAATATACTCCAGGGAGAGGCTGGTGCCAGAGAGGGGAAAACCAGTCAGAGCCTGTCATTTTGAGCCCTTAAGTAGGACAGGGTCTTAAAATATTTAAGATCCAGCTCCGTGTTTTTGATCAACCAGAGGAAGGGCAAATTTGGTGGGGAGAAAGAAAGAGAAGCCCTTCAACAACACTTCAAGCCCTTAATGTTGATTCATTCGTTTGTGGTCTCTGTCTTTGGGCCACCGCTGTACCTTGTATATGCCTCTGACAAAGCACGTGGGCGGCCGTAGCCAAGCTATCATTTGCTTACTTTCTGTCTTCTCTGATAGAACATGGGCTCAATGAGGACAGGGACTTTGTATTCTTCATCTCTGAACTCCCAAAGCCTGATCAATAAATGCTTGTTGAATTTACACATGATACCCGCCTCAGTGACTGTAATGGAACCTCCAATGAGAGCTTGGGCCAGGATGTCAGATGCTCTAGGATTTCAAAATGGAGGTAACTGTGGATTTGAGTGGTCAGACAGCTTTTCTTGAGTCTTGTATTACTGACTGGGATCTTGCCCTGAGGGGATTAGGAATGGGGGGGTGGGCGATAGCCTGAGGCGAAGGCTCAGAATCGGGGGTGCTCTGTGGTTCTCGGGGAACAGTGCAGCTGAAGCTACTGTGGTCTGTGTTTGACATACCACGTCACATATGAGAAAGGGGGCATGGGGAGGTCAAGAGATAAATTAGGAGTTTGGGATTAACAGATACACGCTACTATATATAAAATAGGTAAACAACAAGGGCCTACTGTATAGCACAGGGAACTATATTCAATATCTTGTAATAAGGTGTAATGAAAAGAATCTGAAAAAGAATATATATATGTATAACTGAATCACTTTGCTGCACACTTGAAACTAACACAACATTGTAATTTACTCTACTTCAGTTAAAAAAAAAAAAGTAGGATGAAGCCAATGTATGAAGGGACAGGTGAAGGTGTTTGACATTTAACCTTTCAACAGTGGGAAACTACTGAAGCCATTTAAGCCAAACTGTAAGCGATTAAAGGAAAGCTCAAAAGAGCTGAATCCAGCAATTCCAGGAAAGATAAGTTGGAGTGAGAAGCCTGTGTAGGAAGATATAGCAACAATCTACGAATTAAGTGATACAATTCTGGTCTTAGAGAGGTGGCAGTGGGAATGAATTTCAAGATTCTGGGGCGTTTGTTGTTTTGAGATAAAGGTATCATTCGGATCCACAGTTTTCTCTAAATGAAGAATAAAATGACGGCCAAACTCTTTATTTAGTGCTTACTATATGCCAGTCGCTGTTCTAAGCATTTTACATACAGTATCTCAGTTCGTACTCACAACAACCCTTTGAGGTACTACTATTAGTCCCATTTGACAGGTCAAGTAACTGAGGCACAGTGATTAAGAAACTTGCACAAGGTCATACAGTTAGTAAGACATAGAGCCAGGATTCAAACCACGACGTAAGGCCGCACCCCACAAAGTGTTAACCACAAATACCTACTTCAGCAGGCTCATGGGCAGATGTATGAAAGAGGTTCTAAAATGTGATGTGTGTTGTCATTTTGAAAGGAGAATAGAGAAGCATTTCCTGCATCTGCTTATCTCTTGTCATTATTAATTGCCTACTCCAGTTTAAGGTGAGCAGTATAGAGTACAATGTAAAATCTGTAATAGGATAATGTGCTTTTTCTTTTTAAACATTGATTTTCCTAATTTAAAAATGAATAATATTCTTTATAAACATCCAGATATTACAGAAATAACAAATATAGAGTGAATGTCCCATACAATCCTAAATTGCTCCCCAAATCGTTATCCATTGTTGGGTGGAAATTCCTCCAGCTCTTCTCTTTTATAGATGCTGACATGTTACCATCATGTATGTTAATAGTAATCCTTTTTGCCCATAGGTGATCACACTGTGGTTGTTGTTGTTTTTTAATATTTATTTATTTAGGCTGTGCCAGGTCTTAGTTGTGGCACGCGGGATCGTTAGTCATGGGATTGCGGCATGTGGGATCTTTTTTTAGTTGCAGCAATGCGAAGTCTTAGTTGCGGCATGCATGTGGGCTCTAGTTCCCCAACAAGGGATCAAACCCGGGCTCCCTGCACTGGGAGCATGGAATCTTACCCACTGGACTACCAGGGAAGTCCCAATCACACTGTTTTCTTTTTTTTTTTAATATTTATTGATTGATTTATTTAATTTTTGGCTGCATCGTGTCTTGGGCATTTGAGATCCTCCACTGTGGCGTACAAGCTTCTCTCTAGTTGAGGCGCGTGAGCTCAGTAGTTGAGGCGTGCGAGCTCAGTAGTTGAGGTGCGTTGGTTTAGTTGCCCTGTGGCATGTGGGATCTTAGTTCCCCGACCAGGGATCGAACCCGCATCCCCTGCATTGGAAGGCAGATTCTTAACCATTGGACCACCAGTGAAGTCCCAATCACACTGTTTTCTAAGATGTGTTTTCATTTAATAATTTTGGACATCTCTCCATGTCAGAAAATACCCTTTCATTTTATTTTCTTTAAAAGTTGTGTAGGGTTCACTTTCACTTTCAGCTGCCCCAGTCTGGGTTCATGTTCCTTTCCAATCAGCAGAGCCACAGGTCTGATGTGACCTAGATTCTTACCTCAATGCCGCTTTTGTTCCTTTTGTGTCTTAGACAGGACTCAAGGAGAAGCAAGCTCAAGAGGGACTCGGTTTTCTGTTTCTGTGAACATAACAGAAGTTAGCATTTCTCTAGTACTCAGGATGAACCAGCCACTATTCCTAGCCCCACTTTACAGATGAGGAAACTGAGGCCCAGAGAGGTTAAGTAACCTACTTGCTCAAGGTCATACAGTTAGAAACTAGAAAGTCAGAACTTGAACCCTGGCTCTTTTAACTCAAAGCCTGTGTATTTAGCACCATGCCATCTCTTTATCTCTTTTTCAAGTCTTTTACCTAAATGGATTAATATGAAGTGGTCTCCATGGCATCATGTGGAATTCAACTGTTGAGTAAGAGTTAGTTGGTAAAGATGAGCTCTGCTCCTTCTCTTTATGACACACTTTACAAATACCAGCATGAAAAGGGAGTTGTTGGAAGAAACACCTTCCTTTCTGCTGTTTCTCTCTCCATCCCCTCCCTGTAGGTCACTAGTTAGTCTGGGTTTGACCCACTGCCTCTCAACAATCCCAGACGATGCCTTCCAGGGCTCGAACCTCATTTAGTCTCTCCCTTGCTGATGGGGGCCATGAAGGGAGAGCTGCTGAAGGTTCCTCGGGGGGAGTGGAGGAACCTTCTCCACATCCCAGCTGGGTGACATGATGGCTGCGGAAAGCCTGCATCCATCCTCCCAGCACAACCCACACAGAAATTTCAGAAGAGTCAATTTAAGTAGTTGAGTGTAGATAAACAATCTCGTGGAGCACCCTTAAAAGGACTATGTTGTTTTGTTTTGTCTTTTGTCTAAGTGAACTAGACTTGTTTAACATACAGTCTCTTTTAGTGGAATAAAGTAACTCTTTCCTTCTCTTTGGGCTAGGAAAGCCTACACCAAGACAATACAAGATAAATCCTACGTCCTGGATCCCTGAAACCATTCATATTTGAATTATTTGGTTGTACCTAATTTTGTTGCATCAGTGATTTCTCCCCAGGGCAGGCGTTTTCATAGAACTTGAGGGTTAGAAGGGAACTGAAAATCCAAGCGGTTCAGTGTCTTTTCTCATGCATTTTACAACAGTTCCCTAGAGTGGTCCGCCAGTGTCCACTCAAACACCATTGGGGAAAGTGAACTCCTAAGTACCAAAGCAGACTATTTCATTTTCAGAGCACTTCAAATTACAGTGATGTTCTCCTTTATACTAATTCTATCATAACTTCAGCGCTTTCATCCTTCTTGGACAAAATAGAAGATACTGAATGGTTTTTTCCACTTCACCACCTTCCAATCTTTTGAGGACAGTTAACATTTTTCTGCCAGATCTCTTCCAGGTTACTTAATCTTTCATTCTTTCACCTCTTATTTCCATGTTGGTTCTAGAGACCTGGGCTGTTAAGGTCCTTCTTCCTTGATAGTGTTCTAAATTGTCCACATCACTCTCTTCTGTGGGTGACATGTAACACAGAACACAGTGTTTCAGGGAAAACTAGATGAGGACAATTGCTTACCTTGTTCTTGGTGGTCTACTTCCATTAGGTGCATTAAACTTAGGATTTCACCCAATTCTTCAAGAGAAGGGGAAACCAACGAACTTTATTCTGGAAAGTTTGTAGGAAAAAAAAAAATCCCTTCATCAATTTATTTTTCTTCAAGCAATAATATAGAAAAAAGAAACCTGTGGACCTAGATTTTTAATTTTTTGTGTATTGTAGCATCTTTCTAATATGCCATTTTTTTCATAATATTTATCCACAGTCCATCTATAAGATAGGAATTGTGTGGAAATAATTGTGTAGTAATGCTTAACTTCTCATAAGTGCCTGAGTGACGACTCCTGAGGTACCAAACATTGAGGCTTCTTAAAAGTGTCTTGGTAATTAAAGAGATGAAATATTGTAGAGTATTTCTTTATATCAGTGATTCTTTGAAGTGGAAGGCTAACCCCTAAAAGACTAGAATTTTTTAGCAGCTCTCCCCCTCCCCTCCTTACTGCTGCCCTGGTGGAGTCAAGTTTCTGTGAATTCTTTCAGATCCTTGAAAGGTTTACGGCTTCCCTCCTCCACTTCAGGATTTAGGTACCCACTCCAGATCCAGATTAGTGTTTGTAACACTAGAAGAAAGTAAAGTAATAGGGTAGGTTTCCCTCAAAAAGCTTTTTTTGATTGTAAACTGTGTCCATGTATACGTAAGATTTTATTACACTTTAGATTTCTTTGGAGAAACTACCGCTAGAATATACAAGACAATGTGTGGTGGAATGGTACCTGAAGGTGGGAGAATACATTAGATGCCCTTGTACCATTTTCTAAAAAACACGTGATTGGGGTGTTTACATAGGAGAGTGTCACCAAGAGTTATTACATATAAGGAAACCACTGTCAAAATTAACACTGCCTCTCAGCCATTGGTTAAATTTAAAAAGGAGGACAAAATCTTAAAGACAAATGAATTTTAAATCAAGGCCAACTAATTACAGCAGGGAATGTGTTGGATAAGAGTGGGTATATGTAATTACGTGGACCATTATATTGAAAATATTTAGGAGGTAATCACATACCACCTAAACATTTGCTGGGGGATGAATCCACCCCCTACAAACATCCCTTTCTGATCTCAAAGACCCACATTGACCCTGTAAAATGTATGATATGGCTTCCTCTTCTTAAAACAGTGACCTTTTCCAGGCCAATTAAAAGGTGCTGCTTTGAGGACATTGGAACCCAGGCTCAAAGGGATAAAAGGAAATTGAAACTTCTATTAAGAGGAGCTAATGATGCCTGGAGCAGCTGGGATTAAAAAAGAACAAAGTCAATTTTAAAAAGATCCCCAAATCAAAGAGCTGCTTCTCTCATCAAATACCAAGAGAAAGCAAAATGATTTTTAATGAAAACCCGGGCAATGGAAGCAGCCTTTTGCCTAGATCCTGGGACTTCAATCAAAACCAGTGAGAAGTTTTGAGTAAAATCCTTTGAACTTCTTGGGAAAAATGTGCTACATAAATTTGAGATAATGTCATGAAAGATGAACTAGCTTTTCTCCTAAATTAAATAAAATGATCCAGGAAGATATTAAAATGATAACAATAAAAAGTAGTGTACATATAGGATTAATTTATAATTGATCCTCATCTGACATCAAATAAATCTAGGGTTAAAACTTTACATTTTTCAAAATTTAGGTATAATAGACATATAACATTGTATTAGTTTTAGGGGTATAACATAATGATTTGATATATGTATATATTGTGAAATGATTACCACAATAAGTTTAGTTGACATTCATCACCACGTATTGTTACAATTTTCTTCTTGTGGTGAGAACTTTTAAGATTTATTCTCTTAGCAACTTTCAAATATACAATATTGTGAACTAAGTCACTATGCTGTGCATCACATCTCCAGAACTTATTTATCTGATATCTGGACATTTGTACCTTTTAAACACCTTCAGCCATTTCACCACACCCCATCCCCCATTCCCTGTGTATAGCAGTCACCAATTTGTTCTCTGTATCTATGAGGGTTTTTTGTTTTTGTTCTTTAAAGATTCCACACATAAATGAGATGATACAGTATTTGTTTTTCTCTGTCTGACTTATTTCACTTGGCGTAATTTCCTCAAGGTCCGTCCATGTTGTCACAAATGGCAGGTTTTCCTTCTTTTTTCTGGCTGAATAATAATATTCCACTGTATGTATATACCACAACTTCTTTATCCATTCATCCGTTGGTGTACACATAGATTGTTTTCATCCTTAGGCTACTGTAAATAATGCTGCAATGAACATGGTAGTGCAGGTAGTTCTATTTAAAATTTTTAAGGGGGGCTTTCCTGGTGGTCCGGTTGTTGGGACTCCGTGCTTCCAATGCAGGGGGCACAGGTTCAATCCCTGGTCAGGGAACTGAGGCCCTGCATGCCGTGTGGCGTGGACTAGTTAGATAGATAGATAGTAAATGTTGTTTAAAGTCAATAAATAAATGAATAATAAACATTTTGAGGATCCTCCACACTGTTTTCCATAGTGGCTGCGTCAATTTACATTCACACCAACACTGCATGAGGGTTCCCTTTTCTCCACATTCTTGCCAGCACTCGTTATTTCTTGTCTTTTTGAGAATAGCTATTCTAACAGGTGTGAAGTGATATCTCACTGTGGTTCTGATTTGCATTTCCCTGACGATTAGTGATGTTGAGCACTTTTTCATGTACCTATTGACCATCTGTATGTCTTCTTTAGAAAAATGTCTATTCAGTTCCTTTGCCCATTTGTTAATTGGATTGCTTGGGATATTTACTATTGAGTTGTATGAGTTCTTTATATATTTTGGATATTAACGACTTATCGGATGTATGATTTGCAAATATTTTCTCGCATTCCGTAGGTTGCCTTTTTTTTTTTTTTTTTTTTGCGGTATGTGGGCCTCTCACCGTTGCGGCCTCTCCCGTTGCGGAGCACAGGTTCCGGACGCGCAGGCTCAGTGGCCATGGCTCACGGGCCCAGCCGCTCCACGGCATGCGGGATCCTCCCGGACCGGGGCACGAACCCGCGTCCCCTGCATCGGCAGGCAGACTCTCAACCACTGCGCCACCAGGGAAGCCCCCGTAGGTTGCCATTTAATTTTGTTGATGGCTTCCTCTGCTGTACAGAAGCTTTTAGTTTGATGTAGTTCTACTTACTTATTTCTGCTTTTGGTGTCAAATCCAAAAATCCCTGCCAAGACTGAGCTTACTCCCTATGTTTTCTTCTTGGAGTTTTATGATTTCAGGTCTTATGTTCAAGTCTTTAATCCAGCGGTCCTCAACCTTTTAGGCACCAGGGACAGGTTTTGTGGAAGACAATTCTTCCACGGATGGCGGGGGGAAGCGGGGGCTGGTTCCGGCGGTAATGTGAGCCACGGGGAGCGATGGGGAGCGGCAGATGAAGCTTTGCTCGCTTGCCCACCACTCGCCTCCTGTGTGCGGCCTGGTTCCTAACAGGTCATGGACCTGTAGCAGTCCGTGGCCCAGGGGTTGGGGAGCCCTGCTTTAATCCATTTGGAGTTGATTTTGTGTACAGTGTAAGATACTGGTCCAGTTTTATTCTTTTGCATGTGCCTGTCCAGTTTTCCCAACACCTCTTTTTGTTTGTTTTTTGGCCATGCCACACGGCATACGGGATCTTAGTTCCCTGACCAGGGATCGAGCCCATGCCCCCTGCAGTGGAAGTGCAGAGTCTTAACCACTGGACCGCCAGGGAAGTCCCTCCCAACACCATTTATTAAAGAGATTTTCCTTTCCCATTGTATATTCATGGCTCTTTTTCATAAATTAATTGACCATATATGTGTGGGTTTATTTTGGGGCTCTCTATTCTGTTCCTTCGATTTATGTGTCTGTTTTTATGCCAATACCATACTGTTTTGATTAGAGTATAGTATATGTTATAGTAATAGCTTTGTAATATAGTTTGAAATCAGGACGTACGATGCCTCCAGCTTTGTTCTCCTCAAGCTTGCTTTGTCTATTTGGGGTCTTTTGTGGTTCCATACAAATTTTTTTCTATTTCTATGAAAAATGCCAATTGAATTTTGATAGGGATTGCATTGAATCTGTAGATTGCTTTGAGTAATATGGACATTTTAGCAATATTAATTTTTCCAGTCCATGAGTACAGACTATCTTACCATTTATTTGCGACTTCTGCAATTTCTTTCATCAGTGACTGTATAGTTTTCAGTGTACAGGTCTTTCACCTCCTTGGTTAAATTTATTGCTAGATAATTTACTCTTTTTGATGCAATTGTAAATGGGATTATTTTCTTAATTTCTAAAATCTAGCATTTTGATGACCCGTGATGTACACAATCAGTCATTAGGTGGTTGCTGTGGATGGTAATTATTATAACCTTGATAGGTTGTTCACTTCTTCATACAGTTTATAATAACCCTATCTGTATTAGTCTGCTCAGTCTGCCATAACAGCATACCACAGCCTGCATGGCTTGAACAATAGAAATTTATTTTCTCACAGTTCTGGAAGCTGGAAAGTCCAAGATCAAGATCAAGTTTCCAGCGTGGCTTGGCTTCTTGTGAGAGCTGTCTTCCTGGCTTGCAGATGGCCACCTTCTGTATCCTCACATGGCCTTTCCTGAGTGCATGCAGAAGTGTAGGAGGAAGAGAAGGGGAAAATGAGCTCTTTGGTGTCTCTTATAAGGACACTAATCTTCTTAAATTAGGGCCTCACCCATATGACCTTGTTTAACCTTACTTTCTTAGTGGCCCCTATCTCTAAATACAGCCATATTGAGGGGTGGGGTTTCAACATATGAATTTGGTGAGGGATGCAGGCGTTCAGTCTATAGCACCACGTAGCAATAACTAAGAGGTCAGGGAACTCTTGAGCTTGAAAAGGGGCTAGGCTTCGTACTGCATAGGCACATCAGTGGGTAATGCCTTTGCCACTTAGAGGATAGTTGGGTGGGTAACTGGCAAGCCATCAGGAAACCTAAGAGCAGGCTAGTGCTGCATTTGCTGTTTGTTTAAATTCTAAATGAACTAACTGCTTGGCATGACCAGCAGAAGCCTTTTCATGGCACATTTACTTGAACTCCCTTAAGATATGTTTAACGGTACTGTAGCCAACGGGAAATTTTCTATCATAACCCATCATTTTGGGACGTTGGTTATCTATCCAGCAAATCAGGGCATTGGCAAAGGAAGCTTTGCAGAGTCCAACTTCACCACCCCTGAACTTCTACCTGGATGTGGTTTTAATGGTGGACAAAACCATTATTTTAGAATCAAAAAGGTTTTCTAGAATAAAGCAGATCACTCCTACTTATATTAGGACTCACAAAGCTACTTTATTGGGGGTTAGGGTTTCAACATATGAATTTGTGTGTGTGTTGGGGGGAAACACCTCAGCTTGGAAATCCTAGGTTGAATTAAGTGTTAAATTTAATTACAAAAAGGAAGGACACTTTGCTGTACACCTGGAACTAAAACAACATTGTTAATCACCTATACTCCAATATAAAATAAAAAGTTTAAAAAAAAAAAGAATGACACGGCCACTTCTGTGCCAGTGTGTATTAAACAGAGGCAAACATGTCCAGTGTGGGCAGTCGGTTTAGCATTTTAATAATTGGAGTAGATAAAGAAAAAAGGGAGGTGCCGAGACAAGAAAGATGGCTCTTCTCAAAAGCAAAAAGACGTCTGGACTGATAAGAGGGCAACTGAGAGAGGAGCTGAAGATAACCAGGAGAAACTGATCATAAATTTGCCTCAGCGTTCAGACAGGGGGTCGTGCAGCTGAATTATAGGCAGGGGTCACTCTGGTGAATTTAGAACTTGCATCCTGGTTTTGATACCTCTAGGCAGCCTCCTTCACCGTGCACCTCATCTCCAGACATTAGGTGGTGGGATATGCATGGTCGAAAAGAATTGCCCAGGATGAATAGGTATTCTGTAATTGATGGGACTACGAGTTCCCTGAGAAGTGCGTCAGCCTGTGTCCCGTGTCACAGGCTACTGCCTCAACTGTGCTGTGTCAATGGCTAATAAAAAAACTCACCTGACAGCTTAAAAATTTTAATCGTTACATTTCCCTTATGATCCCAGGGAGGCCAGGCCTTCCTGGAGAGGGTGTTCAAGTTATGAGTTCATGCAAGGTGTGAAATACATTTGAGAGCGTGTGTGTGTGTATGTGTGTGTGTTTCAACAACACCACAGCTGGTGAACTAACAGATTTACCTGTATGATTCAGGCATTCTAGCTGGTTGTTCAGGGACACAGACCTGGAGCAGGTAGATCGTGTGTGTGCTAGGAGAGAAGTGGGAGGAGAGGGCCACCCGTCATACTCTGTTGGTCCTGAGTAGGACCTTTGCTTTATGTAAAGTATGAGTATAAAAGTAGAACCGAACTCCCTCAGGTCTAATGCCATTAAATGAGTGAATATCATGCAGAACTGCTCAATAAACTGAAAACAGTATACTGTACAATTACGTGATGTTATATCAAGCATGATTATCATTTCTGTCACTGATGCCACTAAGCTGCCAGCATCAGGAATCCCACCCATATTGAGGTGTTCCATGTGCAGAGGTGAAAAGAAGCCTAGAGAGTGTGTGTATTGGTCATGTGCTAAAATCCTGGTGCTAAAATCCAGATGCTAAGTCCTGGGTAGGTAGACAGGATGGCCTTGTTTGCCAGTCTAAGAGCCTGTGCTTTGTTCTAGGAGGTGGGGAGCCATTGGCGGGTTTTAAGTGAGGGAGTGGCATGCTTTTAAGTTTTAAGTGAGGGAGTGGCAAGCCGATTGCTTTGGTTGCTATGCAGAGAACGGAGTTAAGGGGCACAGGAGTGAAAGCAGGGAGACCAACTTAGGAGGCCAAGAGATAATGAGGGCCTGAACTAGGGCCATGGAAGGAGGGGAGAGATTTGAGAAATCTTTCAGAGATAAGATGGCATGACTTGACTCTGGATATGAGAGATGAAGAAGAGGGAGCAAGCCAGGATGACTGCCTGCCACACTTGTTCCAAGGTGCCACTCTAAGGGTCTAGCATTTAGGAAATACTCAGTGAGGGTAACCATTGCATTATGCTATCATATCAACAACCTCTTATCCCCATATTGCAGATGAGAAATTGAAGCTCGGAGGGAAAAAGTGGTAGCTAGTAACCTGAGCTCTGTTTGATTGTCTAACTTCTACCCTATCCTACTGTGTGGCTTTAGCCTGAGTGTGGATTAAACTGGTGAAAATGACTTCACTCAGAAAGAAGTGGACTTGGCTTTTATGCTTGGGAGGTGCTCAGTATTTACTGAATATATATGTGTATATGTATATATATTTGGCATCACCATTAAGTTCTGGGCCAATGAGAGGACTCTAGTCCTATTGTCATTTCTATCTGAAAATATTAAATGTGACCAAGACCAGACTGTTGGGCAGGAAAGGGGGATGATTGTTACCGGACTAAATGTTGAATCTTATGGATGTTGTTAAGATAAACACAAAGAAATTCCTGTGTTACTTCTCTCTAGGATTGCTCCCTTAACCTTTCCTTCTCCAAATCTAGACTTCAAGGCTCCTAGAAGAACCAACACACAGAAGTATAGGATTAGTTGCCCAATTTACTTATATTTTAAGAAAGTGTCCCAAAAGGCCAGTTAAGCCTGTCTGACAGCAGTGACAGGTCTCATCGTCAGAAAATCCAAGGATGATTATAGCCTATGACCTGTGACAGCTCTAAAGGCATTAAGAATTGCCAGGGAATGCCACTGGGATTTGACTCTCGGGCCATTGGAAAGCACGGGGGCTTTGCTGGCCAGTGGCTGTGGACTTGCATCCATGTTGTCCCTTGTCAGCTATAAACTGGAAACGTCACTTACCTTGCTCAGCCCCAATTTCCCCATATGAAAGAATGGAAATAATATTTACCTTAAAGAGTTGTGAAAAGTCTAACACAGTTCTTGGTTAATAAATTTATTGATGCCTTTGATCATTATACAGTTTGGGGATTAGAAGTTCCTTCCAAAACATTTCTGCTAGGCCATTGATGTGGTGAGAGGTCTCACTCTAAGTATCAGCATATGTATTTTTTAAATAATTTTGCACATTAATTGTGAAAGGCAGTCATCTAGAGTGGAAGAAACACAATATTTGAAGTGGTTTGATTCATTTTGTCAGCTTTTCCCCTGATAGGTGACAGACACATTTATCTATATCTTCCCACTCTATTCAAAGCTATTTGCCTTAACTTAACCTGAATGTACCTGCTCATTACTAGCTCTAAAAGTTAAAAATGGAATATTAATTTCTATCTCTTTTGACATTCTGACCCCAATTCCAATATGTATGGGGGACGGGGATTCCAACAAGCAATTCGCTGTTACCAGGGTGTCTGAGAATTCAACTCAATTCTGACACTATGTAGAGATGGCATCAGATTCCGTAGGTTAAGGGAAGATTCCGTAGGTTCATTCCTGCAAGACTGAACACACACTTCAGAACTAGACACAGCCCAGGTAGTTACCTGTGCTTCTGACCTACACAATACAAATTGGAGGTTTCGATGACCCCCCTCCCACACTGGATGCCAATCACAAGTCCAGGTTGTTACCTGTACTGCTGACCAACTGGCTAGAAATCAGAGGTTCCCACGACCTCCCCCTTGGGTTCAATTAATTTGCTAGAGTGGCTCACAGAACTTAGAGAAACATTTTACTTATTAGATCACTGGTTTATTGTGAAAGAATATAACTCAGGACAGCCCGATGGAAGAGATGCACAGGGCAAAGTACAGGGAAAGGGCATGGTGCTTCCGTGCCCTCTCCACGTGCTCCACCCTCCCCAAGTTCCACGTGTTCACCAGCCCAGAAGCTCTCTGAACCCTGGCCCACATCCTTTTAGGTTTTTATGGAGGCTTTATGGCATAGGCCCAATTGATTAAATCATTGGCCATTGGTGATTGAAGTCAACCTCCAGGCCCCCTGGGTCTGGGGGTGGGACCGAGAGTTCCATCCATCTCATCACAAGGTTTTCTCCACTGGCAACCAGCCCCCACTCTTAGGTGCTTTCCAAAAGTCACCTCATCAACCAAAAAAGAGACAACTTTAAGCTCCCATCACTTAGAAAATTTCCAAGCCTTTGGGAGCTGTGAGCCAGGAACTTCGGTCGAAGATCTGAATGATAGAATATATATACAAATCACAATATTGTACCATCCACTTGAAATAGTTTCCCTTTGGTTCAAGGTGCGCTCTGCTCTGTTAAAGTAACCAAGCAGTGAGTGTGTTGCTGTTCAAAGCCCCATTGGGGTTGAGATTCTGTTTCTATGGTGCAACAGTGACATCCATTGGCCTGTTGCGCTAATTATAGAGGAAACATGTTTCTCAGCTCTGTGACTCTTGGGTTTCCAGTTACAGACAGACATATGAAGAGAACAGACTGTCTCCGGGCCCAACAGGTAAGTCAAGCACCTGGCCTCCTGCAGACTGGGCTGGTTTCAGGATCCTTTCCAAGGACACGCGTCCTCAGATCACTGCTACCTGGGTCTTCTCTTGTGGTCGTGTGGGGCAGTCCTGGAATCAGTCCTATGTTTGTAGAGTTCAGTACATTCATGGGCCTCTGGGGAAACCATTGGTTTGGGATTCAGATATGCTTCTGAATGCATAAGCCAGGGCAACTCCCTTCAACTCTGAACTTTTTCCACACAGATGAAGTGAAGCTGATGACTATACCTGTCTGGGAGTTACCAAGGGCTTTTCCACACGTTTGACAATAAATCCCCACAAGCACACAATTTTCCTAGTTGTGAAAATTAGGAAAGTACAAATCACATCTGCTTAACACCGAGCAGACTGTGGGGATGGGAAGCCGGCCACCCAAACGACAGGTTCTCAGACCTCCAGCCTTGGTGATTTGTGTTCCCTGCCCTAGTTAGAATTCACCAGATTGTTCAGAAACTCTTGCTTCATTTCTGAAAGAACCTTGGAGGGAGGTTCTAAAGCTAGAAAAGCAAAGGAAAGGTTATGTGGCTGGATTTGAGATTGAGCAATGAGTGCGTGCCTTCATGTAGAAAAAGAAAAAACAGGGCTGTTTTTCATCTCCACGGAGAACGTAACAGGAAATAGCAAGACTAGAAATCTTTATTTCTACCAACTATGTGTCCGATACTCTGTTAGGCATTAAGAATAAAGGATAAATAAGACAAACCATGGTGTGCCCCCAAAGACCTTGTTTTCAAGTGAGGGACACAAACTAGGAGCAGTGAATTCTAATGATGTGGTAGGAGTTATGTTAAGCATTCCTGCAGGAATCCCTTCGAAGCCACCCACTGCCCTCCCCCGTGTGTGTGGGACTGGTAGGACCCAAGTAATGGTGCTAACGTAGGCACCTTTGGATGGAAAAATGGGTGAATAGTCTCAGTTCCACTCAAAGCCAAGATATCAAATACTTCTCAGTATCAAAATCAAGCAGGTTATAAAGAAGATGTGGCACATATATACAATGGAATATTACTCAGCCATAAAGGGAAACGAAACTGAGTTATTTGTAGTGAGGTGGATGGACCTAGAGTCTGTCATACAGAGTGAAGTAAGTCAGAAAGAGAAAGACAAATACCGTATGCTAACACATATATGTGGAATCTAAGAAAAAAAAGTGTCATGAAGAGCCTAGGGGTAAGACGGGAATAAAGACACAGACCTACTAGAGAATGGACTTGAGGACATGGGGAGGGGGAAGGGTAAGCTGTGACAAAGTGAGAGAGTGGCATGGACATATATACACTACCAAATGTAAAATAGATAGCTAGTGGGAAGCAGCCGCATAGCACAGGGAGATCAGCTCCGTGCTTTGTGACCACCTAGAGGGGTGGGATAGGGAGGGTGGGAGGGAGGGAGACGCAAGAGGGAAGAGGTATGGGAACACATGTATAACTGATTCACTTTGTTGTTAAGCAGAAACTAACACACCATTGTAAAGCAATTATACCCCAATAAAGATGTTAAAAATAAAAAAATTAAAAATTAAAGTAGCATATGGGAGAAATAAAAAACTAGTAATAGAAACTGGCTCTAAACATATTTCACTGCATCTAAATGGTGTAGATTAATAAACTAATATTTTCCAATTAAAAAAAAATCAAGCAGGTTGCAAAACTGACAAGTCAGATACGTTATCACTTACATAAAAGGACAAAATCTATAGATTCAGCGGCGCTTTGTATCATTTACAAGTAAAACATTTTTAGAAATAATTAAGGGATTTGTAACTAATTTCTGATATATGTAGCCAAACCCACTACTGACTCACTGGTAAAGCTTTTTCAAATCATTGTTATGATTAAACAAACCAAAGAAAACACCTCACCTAAGGAAGAATCTCATTGAGATTCCATTCCTCCCTCTCCAGTTGACTACCTAACAGGAAGGTTCAATCTCAGTGCCCGCTCTTATTAAATCGTATTATTTTAACTCTCATTGTAAATACTCCAGGCTCCTTCAGCCCACCTCTCCTCCGGCTAACCACAGCCTCCCCATGTGACCTTGCTGACTTTCCCCCTCTGGAGAGGGCCAAGTACCTATCACTTCCTGTTTACCAGTGGAACTTTCTAAGGACAGAGGCCAACAGACCCAAGACACCTTGCCAAACAGGTGGCCCCACTACTTTCCACGCCCCTCCCTCCCCCCATACCACTGTCTAAGCATTAGAGCGCCTTAGAAAAAGTGCAGCCCATATCTTAAAGCACAGCTTCTCGTATTGGTCATTTTGGTTTAGACTCACGTCAGTCAAACTGAGAACATTTTAGCCTACAATTGTTGGCTCTGTTTAGAGTCCTTTCCCAAGTACCAAAGCATAAGTCTGCAGAATCCAGTGAAATTTCTACGGGCTTTGAGAAGCCCTTTCCACCAAGTAAGAAAAGATGAGTTTACACAGATATAGAGAACAAACTAGTGATTACCAGTGGGGAGAGGGAAGGGGGAAGGGGCGATATAGGGGGATTAAGAGGTACAAACTATCAGGTATAAAATAAGCTACAAGGATATATTGTACAACACGGGGACTATAGCCCATAGTTTATAATAACTATAAAAGGAGTATAACCTTTAAAAATCGTGAATCACTATATTGTACACTTGTAACGTATACAACATTGTACAACTATACTTCAATAAAAAGAAGAGTTTATTTCAACTGTAGCAACCCATCCCCAGTGTATTATGTATTCCCCAGTGTGTTAATGCTAAAGAAACCAGGAATGTAGCTGCACAGCAATATCCCCAGAGACCTTCAGGGCTCAGTCTGCTGGCTGTCACATGGAGGCCACCCCTGTGGGTTGCTGCCCCCTTGGCCATCAGATCTGAGAGCTTGAAGCTCCTGCCCCATCTCCCTCACATGGGAGTCTCAGGGCACTGCCACTGGCCCCTGAGCACCCAGCTCCCTTCCAGAGCCCTTCTTGCATGGGTCGCTGCAGCCTCATCAGCATCTTTGGCATTCACCTTTCAGCCTTTTGGACCTGCGCGTAAAATAAACTCGTAGTTTTTTGCAGGATGATTTGAGTAAGTATGTGGAGTGACTTGAGGTCCTCTACATAGTCCTCACTGTCCAACAATTTTTCATCCAGCTGTTCAGGGGCTCATATGCCCCAGTCTCTGGGTTAATTCTCACCCAGTGTACTTTTAAATGGATACTCCTAAGAGAGAGTCATGAACACCTTAGTGACAACTAGTCTGTAACATACAGGCTTGAAGGTTTTAAAATTTGTGTTTCAATATATTTTTATTGAGAGATCATTTACAAACTGAAATGTACGCTTAAGTATTACAGTTCCATTATCAGAGTCCTGATAGTTGTATATACCTGTGTAATCTATACCTCTATCAAGATATTAGACCATTTTCATCACCTGCAAAAGCTCCGTGCCCCTTCCCAGTCCATCCCCCACCCCCAGGCATCCAGTGTTCTGATTTACTTCACCACAGATTAGTTTTGCCTGTTCTAGAGCTTCTTATAAATGAAATAATATAGTATGTACTCTTCTGTGTGGTATTTTTTACTCAACATAATGTCGTTAAACTTTATCCATGTTGTTGCTTATATTTATTGTTTATCCATCCTCCTGTTGATGGACACTTGGGCTGTGTCCAGTATGGGGCTATTATGAATAGAGCTACTATGGATATTAGTGTCCAGGACTTTTTGTAGACCTATGTTTTCATTCTCATGGGTGAATACCTAGGAGTAAGATGCTGGATCATAGGGTAGATGTACGTTTGCCTAATGAGAAACTTCCATACCATTTTCCAGAGTGGTTGTACCACCTTACAGTCCAGTTCCAGTTGCTTCACAACCTTCTCAACGTTTGTTGCTGGCAGCTGTGTCATTCTTCTATTGCTGTGTAATAACTTATTACAAACATAGCATCTTACAGCAGCGCAAATGTATTAGCTCCTAGTTCTCCAGGTCAGGAGTCCTGTGTGACTCGGTTGAGTTCTATGCTTAAGGTCACAAGGATGAAATGAAGTATCAACTAGGCTGGGTTCTTCTCTGGAGGCTCTTGGGAAGAATCCACTTTCAAACGTGTTCAGATTGTTGGTTCATTTCACTTCCTGTGGTTTCCTTACTGGCTGTCACTTAGAGCAGCTCTCTGATCCTAGAGGCAGGCAGCCTGAATCTTCTTCTCACATGGCCCCCTCTCTCTTCAAGCCTGCAAAACACACTGATTCCTCACCATCCCCACACCCACCCCCATGCCTGTGGTTGAAATCTCTCTGTCTTCCTTACTGCTTTTAAAAAGACTCACCTGGTTGGGTCAGACTTACCTGGATAATCTCTGTATCTTAAGGTCATTCGACTTGGAACTGTAATTGCATTTGCAGGCTTCCTTCCCAGTAGTACCTAAATTAATGTTTGATTGAGTAACTAGGGGACAGAAATCTTGGGGCCGTCTTTAGAATTCTGCCTACCACAACAGCCTATGGTGAAACTTTAAAACCAAAATCACTTTTCATTATCCAGTTGCTTTCAAAGCTTGAGATTTCAAAAATATTTTCCTCCTAAAGAATCATACTTACTGTGGTTTCAATAATTATCCCTTACCACTTGTGTTCTATGCATTTATAAAACTCCCTGCATTTGAAAACATCTAGGTGCTTCCCCAGCGTTGGGTTTGACACCCATCCAACGTGATCAAATTCACTAGCTGACAATATTAAGACTGGAACACTTGGCCACAGGTTGAAGTGATTTGACCAAGTTGATTTTTGTCATTTCCTGGTGCCTCTTATAACTGGTTGCAGAATTAAGAACTAATATTTTAATTTTGGTAACTAGAATAATTGAACTTAGGGATGAAAAGACCCAAGAACTTTATAGGTCAACTGAAGATCAGAGAAATTGATTCACAGAGTTGGTTACTCAGAGATGAGCTCAGAGCCATGTCCCTAGATTCCTCGGTAGAGCACCGTTGACTACCTTCTAGTGCCTTCTTGCTTCTCGAGAGGTATCTGATCCTGCAAGGGGACTTTGGGATTTGTTGATTTAAGTCACCATATAAATCTCTGGCAATCTTATTGAAAAATAATGCATGTATTATTGAAAATAATTTATTTATTGAAATATTGAAAATAATGCATAGATTACAGTGTTTTCATTAGTTCCAAATAAAAATTTTTAAGCTAGCTAAATCCATCCAAGAAAAGTTATTTTCTGTCAGCTTGAAACTAGCTGAGGGAGGGAAGGAGCCAGTGGAATTGACCTGCTCCTGTTTAGGTGCTAGGGTCTTAGTCCTTGAGTCTGTGCTTGAAATCTCATTGAACTTGGGGACGCTGCATTTCCTCCCGTAGAGAATAAAAGAATTGTGTACCTGACTTCCGTGAAACTCTCATAAAGCCCCCATATTTTTCAACGTGAATTCCAGACAAGCTGGTAGCAAAGACACACAACTTGCCAAGTCAAGACTAAGACCTGGGTCAGCCTGTGGCTTTATGCCAGAGGCAATGACTGGCAGCAAACCAGCCCAGTCTCTCCTGAAGCTATGTTTTATTTGGCCCACAGAATGGTGGGGTTTTTTAAATTTGCATTCATTTCCAACATTTAAAAACTGGAAATTTTCACATGAAAACGCAGATGTCCAGCGTTTTTCTTAGAAATTGTCAGCTCAAGGAACAGTGGATCCACTTTCTACAAGGCCCTTGAGACAGGGCATGCGCACTCCAGGCACCCCAATCCCCCTGGTTCACTTCATCCATTTACCTTCTTGGTTTCTATAGGAATCTGAGTCATGACACCTCTCTCACCCAAGCTGCCATTTTGAGACACCTTGTCTGACTGTTCAAACAAATTCTTATCTGGGCTATACATACCAAATATGTCTGGCCCTTGTTTCCGATCAGTTGACGATAATGAGCGAGATTTTCGAAATAGGTGAGCTACTTCCTGGCATTAATTCTGGCCATTTAAAAGAGCATTTTCTCTGTAGGCCCTTAGTCAGTTACCATGTGGGATGCTAGCATTCGCATAATTTCAAAAGGTACTCTTTTTTCAGTGGGCTTGCTTAATCATCAGGAAATTCCAACTTTATGTAAATGAGGCAGTTGGTATTTGTGAAGTCAAAGAATTTATTTAGGAAAGCCACCTTGCCATCTAAAAAACGTATGGACTGAATTGTGACCCACCCCCCAGACCCCGCAGATTCATATGTTGAAGCCCTAAGCCCCAATATCTCAGAATGTGACTGTATTTGCAGATAGGGCCTTTAAATAAATGCTTAAGTTAAAACAAGACCCTTAGGGTGGGCCCCAATCCAATCTGACTCCTGTCCTTATAAGAAGAAATTTGGACACACAAGGAGGCACTAGGGATACACACAGAGGAAAGACAACGTGAGGACACAATGAAAAGACGGCCATCTGCAAGCTAAGGAGAGAGGCCTCAGGAGGAAACAAACCTGTTGACATCTTGAACTTCCAGCCTCCAGAACTGTGAGAAAATTCATTTCTGTTGTTTAAGCCAGGTATTTTGTTATGACGGCCCTAGCTAACTAATAGAGCTTCCTAAGTTGTATTTCTTTGGAGGAACCTCTGTGTCACCTTATGAAATGTATGCAGCAAGTTGTTAATTGATAATTCTTCTTGAGTTTATGCAACTAGAATCCTGAGTTGACTGACAGCTGTGATTCTTTAACTGCACGTGAAAAACACCTGTGGAGCTTTTAAAACTAACAATGAGATGGTCCCCCAAAAGTCTGACTCATTGGTTTGGGGTTGGTCCTGGGCCTCTGGTTTTAAAAGCCTCCCAAGTGGTTTGCAGGTGCAGCCTAGAGTGAGAATTACTGACTTAAGGGGAAGGATCCGCCTCCCTAAAGAGGGGCCTAGGCTTCTGCAGTTCTCACCTGGGATTCCACAGCTGCCCGTGCTGTCCAGAAATAGGTGGGATAAGTTTACTGCCTATATAACAGGACCTCTTAAGGCCTTGGGTAAAAATGAGCCTCTGCCCTCGGGCCTCATATTAGTGGGACCCCTCAAGTCTGCAAGTGGTGCAGCTCTGCCTATGAGGCACTTAACTCATGCATGTGGCCTGGCCGGGATCCAGGGGTTTTGTTTTGTTTTGTTTTTTAATCCCTTATCTCTCTGCCATTGATATCGTGTTTAATTTCTTGTTCCACCTTCCATACCAGTTGAGGGTGGGGCATCTGGGAAGGTGTTCCAGGAAGCTGTGGCTTTCCCTCTGCACCCTGGGCGTAGAGCTTGGAGTCCCATAGAAGAAACAGCCATTTAAAGGAGCATATTCCCAAGGCCCAGACCCATGTGGCTTTCCTTTTCCAGCAGTGGCGAAATTCAGGGCCTTCCCTGGAGCGCTGGACTGTTCTATGGATTTGGCATCTTTCTGCCACATCTCTTACAATTAAAATGGTGTTTTCTGATGTTTATGGCTATTTAAGATTGCTGATTTTATTAACTTAATTCCTGGCAATTCTCAGCAGCCTCTCATGAGCCTGCTAGAATGCAAATATTGCCCTGTTCTGGTATTTTCTGTGAGCCGCGTTCTCTGTTTGTGTTGGAGAGCAGTGGTGTTTTTGAGAGACAGATACGAGTTAATGGAACTAGGACAATGTTTACCCCTTCCTTCAAAAGCCCTCCCTGCCGTTGGCTGATGTGTGTCTAATCTTTCTCTCTGCCATCAGGTATGACATCCTGACCCCATGTCATAACTTCATTCCCTGATAAGTGCTGTCTTGGTAAATTCAACTGTAGCTGGGCAGACCTGCCTGACCTGACGAACCACAGAAACCTTTAAGTGCATTACGAAGCTCCCGCTGAACACTTTTATCACAAAAGCAAAGAGAACTGGGTCACTTTCAGGACCCCATGGATGAGTGGGAAAAGAAAGAATTTTATAAGGGACTTGGATCTCAAGTTTTGGTTGATTCAAAGTGATCACCAAAATCATAAAAAAAGGAAAAAAAGCAATTTGCTGCACTGTAGGTCTAGAGTTTAAGAAAAGTCCAGTGATAACCCAGTGTCTCTTAAAGCTGGAGAACGTTCTGGTGGCCTCACTCAATGCAGGTAGATATTTGTAATTATGATCTTAAACGGATCATGTGAGCACCTGTTATCAAGTGATGGTGTATTACAGCTTGCCTGAGTTAAAGGCTAGCAAAGATCTTCCAACTCTTATATCTTGAAATTTCTTGAAAGTAAATGCTGAGCAAGCAAGGACTGGAAAAGATATGTGAATAAAGATGTTAAAAAAAAAGAAAAAAGAAAAGATATGTGTACACCCACGTTCATAGGGGTATTATTTACAGTAACCAAAGGTAGAAGCGACTCAAGCAAGTGTCCATTGGCAGATGAAGAGATAAGCAAAATGTAACAGAATATGGTTCAGCCTTTAAAAGGAAAGAAATCCTGTCACGTGCTACAACGTGGATGAACCCTGACATTATGCTAGGTGAAGTAAGCCAGGCATGGAAGAACAAATACTGTATGATTCCACTTATATGAGGTACCTAGAGTCGTCAAATTCATATAGAGACAGAGAGTAGGATGGTGGTTGCCGGGGGCTGCGAGGCAGGCCGATGAGGAATTAGTGTTTAATGGGTACAGAGTTTCAGTTTGGAGAGATGAAAGAGTTCTGGAGATGGATGGTGGTGATGGCAGCACAATAATGTGCATGTACTTAATGCCACTGAACTATACACTTAAAAATGGTTAAGATAGTAAATTTTATGTGTATTTCACCACAATTAAAAAAATGCTGAACAAATAGAAGATATTATTATAATTATTATGCAAAGTGAGTATTTGATGCGATGTTTTCTGAATTTCTTCTTTGGTCAGATTTATATAGAGAAGAGCCAAAGTTACAGAGAATTGCTTTTATTATGCCTGAGAAATAAGCCTTAAACATGAAACAGGCTGCTCAAAAAAAAAGGGCCGGGCTTCCCTGGTGGTGCAGTGGTTGAGAGTCCGCCTGCCGATGCAGGGGACACGGGTTCGTGCCCCGGTCCGGGAAGATCCCACATGCCGCGGAGCGGCTGGGCCCGTGAGCCATGGCCGCTGAGCCTGCGCATCCGGAGCCTGTGCTCCACAATGGGAGAGGCCACAACAGTGAGAGGCCCGCATACCAAAGAAAAAAAAAAAAAAAGGGCCTTTGATAGATATTTTGAGGAAGCTAACCTTCCAGACCCATGTGTCTGCCTGCCTACTAGGCATACCCACTTCTCTCTCCCAGGCATTTGCCCCAAACTGAGGTCATCTTTCCGGTTAGAGCTGTTCCTCATCTGTTCTTCCCCATTTCAGTGAATTGTGTCATTATCCATCCAGTTGCCCAAGCCTGAAGTCTGGGCGTCTTCCTTGAGTCCTTCATTTTTCTCACCACCTCCTACACGTAATCCAAATTAACAGGGCCTCTGTCTGTCCACTCAAAGACGTGTATACAAATGTTCATAGCAGAACCTCAAAAACGTTATGTTAAGTGAAAGAAGCCAGGTATAAAAGATTACATATTGTATGAGTCCATTTATTTGAAATATCTAGAAAAGGCAAATCTATAGAGACAAACAGCAGATCATGAGTTGCCTGAGGTTGGGGGTAAGAGCAGGGATTAGGCATAAGGGAACGATCTGAGGTGATGAAAATGTCCTAAAACTGGATTATGGCAATGGTTTTAGTAAATTCACAACTCTGTGAATTTACTAAAAATCACTGATTTACACACTTTAAAAAAGTTAGCATTTTGGGCTTCCCTGGTGGCGCAGTGGTTGAGAGTCCGCCTGCCGATGCAGGGGACACGGGTTCGTGCCCTGGTCCGGGAGGATCCCACATGCCGCAGAGCGGCTGGGCCCGTGAGCCATGGCCGCTGAGCCTGTGCGTCTGGAGCCTGTGCTCTGTAACGGGAGAGGCCACAACAGTGAGAGGCCCGCGTACCACAAAAAAAAACAAAAAAAACAAAAAAAACAAAAAAAAACAGCATTTTATTTGGGAAATAACTTAGATATTTTGCATTGAATCAAATAGATTTACTATGGAAAAGAGGCAAAGAAGCATGACTTTATACCAGGAAAAAGATTTTAAAGGTTTCACAAAAGATTAATAAGTCCTATTCACTCTGCTTCCTAGTTGTTCTCCCTATCGACCCCTCTCTTGAATCCTCTCTGCATTATCCTACTTCAGCCTATTTGTTTGTTCAACAAATATTTGAGCACTTATTATGTGCCACACTCTGTTCTAGGTGCTTGAGATATAGCAGGTAAACCAAGCAAAAAGCCCTGCCCTCGTGGAGCTTACATTCTGGGGTGGCAGGACTATCACCTTCAGGCTATACTCCTGCGGCCGTGTCCTAACTGGTCACTGGCCTTGCCCCCCTCCCACTGGTGGCCACTGCAGGCAAAGCAATCCTTCTGAAATGCAAATCTGATCTCATCCCTCTACTTAAAATCTTCCAATGCCTTCCCATTACTGCTTGGATAAACTTCAAACTCCTGCCCAGGCCTTTGTATCCAGCCCCCTTTGCCACTTCCTTTTTTGTGCTCTACTCCAGCCATACTGATTTCTTTCCATTCCTTGGTCTTGCTGGGCTCTCCTCCCTCCATTCTCTTTGCCCAGCTAAGTCCCATTCATTCGCTAGACCTCAGTTTAGAATCCTGTCATAATCCCTCAGTTCCAGTTTAGGATGCCTCCCTGTGGTCCTCCAGCCCGCCACAGATTCCATCACACAGTGCCCATGGTGTACTACTTGCTCAATAAAACATGCATTTTAGATGCATGAACACCCAGAAAGGAACATCAGGGAGAGACAGGTTTAGCTGGTGTTGACTTTTCTTATTTGTGTGATGCCATGGCCTCCACACTTAAGGGAAAGAGTGTTTTTCAGAGTTCTAATCTGGGAAGCATAAGCTTTATATACTATTTCCATCAAGGATACCATGAGAATGTCAAGATGATTTTTCCCTCTTAAAAAAATAAAACATAGCAAAATTTTGGGGTCTCATTGTATACATGGTACTAATATTAATGAAGTGGTATTTGTATAAAGTTCTGAGCTCATTTAGCTAAAATAAACTAAGGTAATATATTTTCAGAGAGAAATGAAACAGAAAAAATTCGATCCCTGCTTCTGGCATTTAAGGTTATTGCTTTAGCAGGCATACATCTTAAATGTTTTCATCAGACTCTTCTTACTGTAAATTATTCTGTCACTTCAAGTTAGGGACAAAAAAGAAAAAAAGGAAATATCCTGTTTACTCCCTTCCCCAGCCTGTATTGATAGGACCAGTAAGCCCAAACTGTGTGGGAAGTTTCCTACTTTAAAATTTATTTACTCTCTGAAGAAAAGCTACTTTTATTTGAACCCATTAATTTTTTTAAAGCATACATGGGTTTTCATTTGGTGAGAAAAATATCCTTGCCATTAGAGGATTCTGCCTCATTACCTCTTATTAAAAAAAACCCTCCTCCCCAAATTTGCAGAACTAAAGGAAGCATAAATTAAAACAACATTGTTTTTTGTGGCTTTGATCAACAAACACCCATCTCCAAAAGAAAAACTACAAGCCAGGCCAGATTCAAAAACAGTCCCTTCCCTAAATTACATCAGTCAATATAAACAGCTTAGCCTCCCAACTGGATAAGAAAGGAAAAAACAGGATGGGGTTGGGGGATAGGAAGAAGAATTAGGAAGGAAATTGAGTTGGGTTCCTTATTTTGCCTGTCGGCTTGAGTGTCCTCAGTTGTTAGCTCTATGAGTATCAGACTTTTGATTTGGAATTGAGTAGTAAGGGCTTAATGTTGTCTGTTCTTTGGACTTAAAAAGTTCCTTTGCCAGGCTTCCCTGGTGGTGCAGTGGTTGAGAGTCTGCCTGCTGATGCAGGGGACACGGGTTCCCTAAGAATGAATATGCTGTAAGAGCTTGTTTGAATACTCTGTTTTAACAATGGACTGTTTTAGTATACTAGTTCTGGCAAAATAAAAAAAAAAAACTATTTTAAAGAGATAAATCAAGAACTGTTTCACGGTTGAAACTGAAAAATACCTATCATTCTCTTTAAAAAGAGATTTTGGGGCTTCCCTGTGGCGCAGTGGTTGAGAATCCGCCTGCCGATGCAGGGGACACGGGTTCGTGCCCCAGTCCGGGAAGATCCCACATGCCGCGGAGCGGCTGTGCCCATGAGCCATGGCCGCTGAGCCTGCGCGTCCGGAGCCTGTGCTCCACAACGGGAGAGGCCCGCGTAGCGCAAAAAAAAAAAAAAAAACTTCTTTGCCATTACCCATTATACACATGTAGTTTTTAAAATATCCTATTGGCCGGTGGTTCAAAAAGATATATTTCTCCAAAGAAAGAGGAAGATCCACAGTTTTACTTTCTGCTTCTGCAAATGCTTATGTATTTCTTTTTTTCCCTTTTGTCCACATAAAGAGAAAGAATATTTATGTATAATTACGAAGCAGCTTGCTAAGAGAAAAAAAGGGGGAGAGGGCAGCTCAAGGAGCAGTAATGTATTTTTCACTTTGGAATATATTTGGTTATTTTCTTTTTTGTTCTTTAATTTTTTTTAAGTTTTCAAAGTTTTAATTGTGGTAAAAAGAAAAACACATGATATCATATTTACCATCTTAATCATTATAAAGTATACAGTTCAATGTGTTAAGTATAGTCACATTGTTGTGCAACAGATCTTTAGAATGTCTTCATCTTACAAAACGGGAACTCTATACCCATGAAACGACAACTCTGCATTTTCCCCCTTTACTGTTGTTTTTAAATTGGAATTAAAATGATGGAGTCTTCTGATTCTGTATGATGTCCTCATTACCTCACATGTCAGGAAGTCAAAACTTTTAAGTGTTTCTTATGTAATGTAAGAGATACCTGTTTTCCATGAACAGCGATTACTTGTTTACATTTCTCTAGGTTACTCATCTTTTCCTCTCTCCTACACATTCTAAGATAGGTGAAGGAGGAAACAAATCCTATCCTTGAACCCTCAGCAGACTGGCCTCTCTGACTTTCCGCTAACGTGGGGATCAAGGGTGAGTTGGCCTCTAATCACATAGAACCATCCTCCTTGCTGGGAGCATACGTAAATTTCCAGAAGCCATTTCTTCCCTCCAACCTACATCCTCCCCCTTTCCCCCACTCTCTAGCAACTGGTCTCACGCTTCACACCAGCTGCCAGGGTCCCCACTTGGGTTGGCTCCAGTTTTCTGAAGCCTGGCAGTTAATAAGAAAACCAGGATGTAAATCTCTGGCTCAGACAGTTTCCTGTGGGGGAACCTTTTTTCCCATCAGATCTTTTCATTCCAGCACATGAAGAGGAGACCAATGCTGTCTTCAGACACAAATGCAAATATAGACCAGAGATAAACAAGGTGGGGTGCAGACAGGGAGCAGAGGGAAGCTTGAAGTCAGGACACTTAGCACAGACTTTCATTCTTTTGCCTAAAGCTCATCCATTTATTGAAGAGTTGGGATCTCATGTTGGATTTTTTTTTTAATAGTAGAATTCTTAATCTGGTAGTTCCAGCACTGATAGGGAAAAGATTCTCACTTGATAATTAGTAATATGAAATTTCCACTGGTATTTCTAAAAACAAGTTTTAAAGCATTCTTTGTTTTGTGAAGTCAGTGTAGTTCTAAAACTCTATGGAACATGTATTGGGGATCTGTTCTCTACCATGCACTGCAATAGACATGAGTAAGAAAGATGTGGTCCCTGCCTTCTAGAGTCTTACTGTCTGTCTGGTTGTCAAAACCCTGGAGTATAAAAAAAAAAAAAAAAAAAAACCCTGGAGTATATTACAGTAGAGAAGGCTGAGGGCTGATACAGGCTAAGGAACAAAGTCAGGGGACCCTTTTGAAAGTTCTATAAGGGATATAAGATAGATGAAGCGCTCAGCAGAGCGCCTGAGACATAGTGTTCATTAAATGAAAATCGTTATTAATATCAATAATACCATAGATAGACATTAGCCCCAGGAGTACATATAATATGGGGCATACACGTAATAAAACAAATAATGCTTCAAAGCCATATATAGGCACCAAAAATTTAGTTCATAAATTCCAGGAGTTGGGGGGAAAGCTAGACAGGTCGGGGAAAGGTTTTAAAAGACTAAGACTTACATAAACAAAGAGGGACAAAAACAACCTGGACTCATAAAAATGAGATGACAGGCATGGGTATAATGGCCTGGAAACATTAATTCACCCAGTATCAACATGTGCTGTGCACCTCGGGCATCAGAGATGAAGGAGGCATAATCCCTTTCCTGACACACCTAGTCTAGGAGGGAAGATTTTTGTTAAATGGCACCAATAGCTCTATTCAAGGTAAAATGTGATAAGAGCTAGAGAAGATGATTGAATGATGGTTTTTGTTTTTGTTTTTGTTTTTTTGCGGCACGCGGGCCTCTCACTGTCGTGGCCTCTCCCATTGCGGAGCACAGGCTCCAGACGCGCAGGCTCAGCGGCCATGGCTCACGGGCCCAGCCGCTCCGCGGCACGTGGGATCTTCCCGCACAGGGCATGAACCTGTGTCCCCTGCATCGGCAGGCGGACTCTCAACCACTGCGCCACCAGGGAAGCCCTGAATGATGTATTTTTGAACATTCAGAGGAGGGAGAAGCTGCTTTTGGTTAAGGATCAGAGACGTTTCATTGAGAAAGGAATACGTTTTGCAGGTTCTGCGAGGTTGGCTAGAATTTCCTTAGTAGAGATTGGGGTTGAGGAAGGAATCTCCACCCAGACAACGGAAAATGTGAGTAAAGTGCCAAAGGGGGAAACCAAGGAGTGCTTGCAAAATGGTAATTATTGAACTCATTGACAGCCGAATAAGTATGGATGGAATCAGGCAAAGTTACGCGCCCTTCGTTTGGGAAAAAAAACAATTTTTAAGGGAAAAATATAGTAACTTTCCATTTACCCAGGAAAAAGAAGATCATTCTGGAGAGATCCGGGGCTTTGCTCATCCTCCATTAGACATATAGGCAAAAAGCATTTTTAAGTAGTTTTCTTTTTCTTGGTGCTCTGAATGGCAATAAAGTCTTTGCCTCCAGAGAATAGATGTGCCCACTTTCCTTCATCCTCTAGGAGACAGCAGAACCTCGTCCTCTGATTAAAGGGGTTTAGCCTGCATTCTCTTGGTCATGCAGGATGGTGAGAACAACGCCTGGTCTTTGGAGTCAGGCAACTGCTTTGATTCTTCATTCTGCCCCTTCTACACTGTTGACCTTGGCAAGTTATATAAAACTGAGCTTCGTTTTCTCTTCTGTCAAAAAGGACTAGTAATAGCTACCTTGAGGCATTATTGTAAAAATTAGAAATAAATTATGTGAATCCTGAGGCATGTGTAAAACTAATACTGGGCACAAAATAAATGGTGACTGTTGCTATCACTGATAGGCTACGCTCAGCTCTTTCTGGTCTACCACTGAGAAATGGCAGCCAATAGCCTGCGAGAACCTCCCAGGACCCTGCTATCTTATTGCCTTTGGCCAATAAAACCACACTTTGGACACCTCCCAAAGGTGCTGATTCCAAGAACTTTAAAAATAAATTTTCTCTCCCATCTTATCTTCTAGTTCCTAGGCAGGAGCACTAATGCCTGCGGAATAAGAATACGCTGACATCCGGCTTGGAGAACAGTTTCATGAATAGCTACTGGGAGAAAGTTGTGCTTAAAAGCAAATAAGCTGCAAAGTAGAGAAAAATTTTCCTCTTGCTGGAATCTACATATGAAAGTATAAAATAAAACTGTGTGACTTGAGGCAAATGAAAAATCCTAGAAAATGAACTCTGATGGTGTTTGGAGGCTAGAATCTTTTCTTAAAGCACATGGTTGTAGGTTTTTAAAAAATAAGAGGAGACGAATTGGCTTCAGTCAATAGTTAAAGTGAGACGGCCAAAAAAGTAAACAGCAGCTACATTTAATTTCTCTGTTTTTATTTTGAGAGCCAAAGATGCTAATACTTCAAGACCAACGAAGCTGCCAATTAGCTAGTGGAAAATTTTATTTTTGAAAATAAGTTTACAAATGAGGATAAGGTGATTTTTTTTTAAACTTTAAGCACCGAATAGGATTGAACTCCTTTTGAAAAATATGTAGACATTAAATACCATGTTGTCTAAATTTCAGTAGCAGTAAATCATCAAAGCAAGTCATTTACATTTCAAAAATTCCAATTGGTTTTACCTTAGCAACTTTTCTTGTTTTTATCTCTTGAAGTTACACTTCTGTAGCACCTTGGGTTGTTCTTCAAGCAGCGTATGGCAATGTTGATGTCATTTAAATATTTAAAATATTTATGTGTATTCAAGATTCATATAACACAATCTTAGGAAGAAAACCTAGTTAGTAGAATAGATGTCTTGATGCTATGAATAAGATTCATGAGATGTCCTTTTTGAAAGGCCTAAAATTCTGATATAATGGAAAGACCAGAAATGCCAAATCAATGAGCAATTAAAAAAAGAAGTAATTGTTGATTTTTGTACCGTTACGAAGAAATCACTGTTGGTTTCTTTAATGAATTCTCTTGGTCAGAGAAGCGGCTCTTTACGATAAATAAGTCAGAGGTTTGTAAGCAGTGGAATAACATGATGCTTTTAGACATTAAGACAGATTTCTGTAAACCATTTGTTCAGTTTGTATGCCAGTTTATGACAGTATCACCTGTCTCTGTTTGCAGTTCTGCTTTCTCTTTATGTATTACATATGATCGGATTCAGATACCTCAACTCCGCCTTAAAATCCTCCACCTATGGCCCCCTAGGCATGCAGCTGTTTTCATCCCGTCTACTCTGCCCAATCTTTCTTCCTTTTTATCCCTCATCTCCTGCACTATCTCAGTGGCTCTTTCTCCCCACCTGGTCACCGTGCAGGCTCTCAGATGAGGAAGCAATTCTTCTTAAAATACAAGCTGCAAACCAATGACAGAAATTGCACTGAGTTCCGTCCCTAAATTGGTGATGCTTCCCCTTCCTCACACCTCCCCCAACTCCTTATTTATCTTCATCTATATCTTCAGACACTTAGGCATATTTTTTCTGGAAAGAAGAAAAAAAAGTTTATAGCTTCCATCATAACATTTTGGATTATGTCCCAGAAAGTCTTATGCTTCTTGACCATCATCAATTCAAGCACTCAGTTCCCTTGACGGGAAATAATGTTCACACCTCTGCGCAGGCCCAGGTTAGGCTGAGAATGCTGTCTGGCTCTGCCCTGAATGCCCTTGCCCATGCCACCTCTCCACTTTCCCGGTGACAAGGACATACCGGTATTTGAATGCACTCCAGTTCAACCCATGCTCTTAAGGACCTGTCACTTCTGGAGTTTTACCTTTCAGGGTTCTGGGCCGTCAGTCCTCATTGTCACCTAGATTGCATGTCTTTTTCCCAGAGTCAAATGCCCTTCACATACCAAGCACACTTCACCTTCTTCCGGAAGGTTGCTGCCGCTGATGGGAGGCGGCAGCTGTTTGCAGTTCACATCATCCCCGTTCAGAGCTTCGGGGTTGAAAAGGGAAAACCCTTTCGCCAGCACAAACAACTACAATCACTTTTAAGCCAGTGAGATTTCATTGTTTGAATTGTGCTTGACCTGTACTTTTTACAAGTGAATTTACAAAGTGGATTTTCTCCCCTGAAATTTTGCTTGGTGACCAAAATTGAAATGAATACCCAGAGTTGAAGATTTTACCATAATTCTCTGACATAATCATCATTCTCCTCTATACAAAGTTAATCGTGATTATAAGAGCAGCCTAATTAATACGAGCTAACATTGAATAAGCACTTACTTTATGCCAGGCATTGTTCTAAGTGCGTCATTGAGCCATAGACACACTTATGGGAGAAAATATCTTTCATTTTTTAAAAGACTGACTATAATTTCTGTTTTTTGTTTGTTTGTTTGTTTGTTTTGTTTTTGCGGTACGCTGGCCTCTCACTGTTGTGGCCTCTCCCGTTGCGGAGCACAGGCTCCGGACACGCAGGCTCAGCGGCCATGGCTCACGGGCCCAGCCACTCCGCGGCATGTGGGATCTTCCCGGACTGGGGCACGAACCCGTGTCCCCTGCATCGGCAGGCAGACTCTCAACTACTGCACCACCAGGGAAGCCCTATAATTTCTGTTTTGAGACCTCATTCAGCAAGGAGACAGAAACAATATCAGCCAGTCCGTTTCCTCCAGCTCCTAGGGTTGCTGCTGAGTTGTAAGGTGCTTAGGCAGGGTCCAGGTGTGTGTGTGTCTGTGTGTCTGTGTGTGTCTGAGTGTGTCTGTGCATGCACCCATGTGTGTGTTGCAGGGAAGTCGAGTAAAGTTGCACCTTGGTCTCCATGTCACCATCTCCGCATGCTGGTATCTGACATGTCTGATCACATCCAAGCTGGGATGCCGGTGTCTGCAGCCTCCTCAGATCCATCTAGCATCTATGCCCTCTTGGCTTTACCAGAAACATTCTGCCTCTCCTGGATCACTCTGGATTGGGAGGATTGCTGAAAGCATGAGCCTGTCTCCCACCTAGGTGCACCACATAGATGTTTCTGTGACTCCTACTCTATGATGAGGTTTTCACTTAACGATCTGGACTTCTCTCCACATCCTTACCTATAGGTCCACCTCTTTTCTTTCAAATGCTGCATGATATGCTTCACAATTAATTTAACCATTTTCTATATGAATATTTGGGCTGCTCCCAATCTCCAGGATGTGCTTCTAATCTTTCAACCAAGGCCTTCCAGAGAGGATGCTGTCAATCCTTGTCTCCTTGATGACTTGAAGCTGCTGACCTAAGTGACTGTTACTTAATCAGTAACCCCCCTCACCCCATAACACTGAAAATGGCCTTTGTCTCGTATGTTTCCATGAGGACAAATACTTGCTGACTACCTTCACTGTCAAAAGCTATCCCTTCAAGTCTTATTCTGCTAGTTCTGTTGTTGTTCTGTTCTTCCTTTTTGCTTCTATTTAGACCTATACAGTTTTGATGCTGGATCCCAAATCTGACCCACAAAGCCATGCACGCTGCCATTGAGTGCTGTACTAACATGCATTTGCAGCGACGCAAATAGTGACTGAACATTTGCCTAACTAGTCCTCCTCTCTCTTTTCCTTGGGTCCTGACCTTTGCAAGATTCTAAGTAACTTTATGGGTAATAACCAGGTTGCATAAAGGCCTTTCCTTGGGACCCTGGTCCTGGGGCTAAAAGAACAGCAGGAAACACAGAAGTGCCCTTGTCAATATGAATCAGCTGCTAGCAGCAGAAGATGCCTTAAATAAGGAGAGAAAGGAAGGTGTCAGCACAGAGGACTTGCAGGCTCAGTGGGCTATTTATGAGAAAGGTCTGTGATAGAGGGGTAACTAACCCTGAGAAGCTGAAAGAAATTATAGGGTTTTCCCCTTTCTTGTTACAATCATCACTTCATGAAATAAATTATTTCCCAGGTTTGAAGCAGTCTTAAATGCATTTCCTTACTTTCAATTTCCATTTTAACATTTTATTCAGTAGGATGGTTATTCACTTGTTTTTCACATTTTTCTGTGAGCAGTTCAAAAAAATCAAAATATTTATCAAAGTGAGTACTACATTAGAAGTTATAAAAATTTCACACTAAACCCAAATACCCACTTGAGAAGGAAGCACACCATATGTTCTTCCTAATATTTTCTCTCTGAAGCAAATAATCTGTGTTTCAAGTGTATTCTCTCTCTCTCTCTCTCTCTCTCTCTCTCTCTCTCTCTCTCTCTCTCTCTCTCATTTATTTATTTATTTATTTGGCTGTGCCGGGTCTTAGTTGTGGCATGCAGGATCTTCAGTTGCGGCAGGGAGGCTCTTAGTTGTGATGCACGGGATCTAGTTCCCTGACCAGGGATTGAACCTGGGCCCCCTGCATTGGGAGGGCAGAGTCTTAACTGCTGAACCACCAGGGAAGTCCTTCAAGTGTATTTTTTCTTGATTGTGTTTATATTGGCCATTAAATAGTCCCTAGAACTGATTTTCAATATTCAACAGATGTTGACATTGTTTTTCTAAGGTGTCAACTACCAAAAGAAGAGCACAGATGAACCAGGGAATTTATTGTATAGCTGTGGCAAGAGCTTGTTGTTGTTGTTGTTATTTAGCAAAGGCTCTTATGTTTCAAATAGTTATATTTTTCACAATAAAACATTATTTATTTGGAATAATAGAAATAAGGCCAAACGATTGGTAAGAAGTAATGGTTGGCTATTTCTAAGTGAAATTTAGTTTCATATTCTAAAGTATAAAATGGTAGACTATTTCTAAATGAAATTTAATAAAGTACAACATATATTATAAAACTTACTACCGTAATATAGAAAAGAAGCTAAATTTGTGAAAAAAATTTCAAAATCTGAATCACGTATATGATTTCTATATGTAGTTTCTTTCAAGGTATAATTAATTAAATGTGTTAGACTAATTGAAATTAAATAATTCAAAGAATAACCGCTGAAGCTGGAATTTAGAGCATATGGAAGTCATCCTAAATTTCGTAAGCTTTTTATTTGAAAAAGATACTCATTCTCACAGTTTCTCCTTAGTAATAAGACCTGACAATTATAGTGGAAAAACAAACTTCTAAATGTGTATACAGTATGAATCAGGTCATTCTGAATTATGCCAGGTCCTCAATTAGAATAGTCTAATTTGATTTTAAATATTTTTAGGTTATCATATTTAACTCAAACTTAAATTTGGGTTTGTAGGTTGAAATATTTATGTGAGATGGGGGGAAAATGATTTGGCCGATGATTGCATACAGTGCCCGTGCTGGCTGCCTAAGGGGCCAGTCCTGTCTCCAGCCTTTTTATTTTTTTGGCTGCGCTGGGTCTTTGTTGCGGTCTTTCTCTAGTTGTGGTGAGCGGGGGCTACTCTTCGTTGCGGCGTGTGGGCTTCTCATTGCAGTGGCTTCTCTTGTTGTGGAGCACGGGCTCTACAGCACAGGCTCAGCTGTTGTGGTGCACGGGCTTAGTTGCTCCGCGGCATGTGGGATCTTCCTGGACCAGGGCTCGAACCCGTGTCCCCTTCATTGGCAGGCGGATTCTTAACCACTGCGCCACCAGGGAAGCCCTTCAGCCCTCCTTTCGACTCATGACCCCTCTCCCATCACCACCTGGTTGCACCTTCCACGCACCCCTGTCTGGTATGTCTCTGTGTAGGTGAGCGCTGTGGTCCCCACGCTGCCAGGGACTTGTTCCCGTGTCTCTGATCTTTTCCTCCCACCACCTGCTCCAGCATCAGAGAAGACTTGGGGAGGGGAAGGGCAAAAATGTGCCTCTTTCCAAGTGTAAATCTTACGGTACGTAAATTATATCACAATAAAGATGTTTAAAAAAAGAATCATGGGGCTTCACTGCCACAACAGTGAGAGGCCCGCGTACTGCAAAAAAAAAAAAAAGTATTTTTCCAGAATCTGCGGTACAGTGGAAGCCCAGGGACTTCCCATGGTAGTGATGGATTTCACTGGTGTAATACAGGCTGTGCAGGAGCTAAAAGTTGGATCCAAAGTACTTTTAAAACATTTTTTTTAATTAAAGTATAGTTGATTTACAATGTTGTGTTAGTTTTTGGTGTACAACAAAGTGATTCTGTTTTGTATAGGTTATACGTTACGACAAGATATTGAATGTAGTTCCCTGTGCTATAGTGTAGGACCTTCTTGTTTATCTTTTTATTATATACAGTAGTTTGTATCTGCTAATCCCAAACTCCTAATTTATCCCTCCCCACTCTCCTGTTCGGTAACCATAAGTTTATTTTCTATGGCCAAAGTGTGTTTTGAATCACCAATTTAAAGTGATGTTTCATGCAGGAGTGGAGGGATCTGGTCCACCCTTATGAGATTTCACCTGACCCTGAGCACTTAGAAAACAAGATAAAGCAGCAGCAGGAGAGGAGGTCTTATCTATTCTGCCTACCGAGCTCCTGGCTGTGTCCTCAGCTGATACTTCTTACTTCAACATGGTGGCAGCGGCAATATGCTTGCTAAGCTGTAAGGACTGACCACGTTGTTTAAAGCTTAAGTTCTGACTATCACCTGCTTCCACCTAAAACTAGACTCCTACAGGACATTAGGACACAGGACAGGCAACATTAGCCTCCCTGCTTCTTACATCTAGCAACAATGTGTGTGGGTACCTCTCTGGCTGTGTGGCAGGTATATATATATTTGTACATGCTTGTGATACCATAGTGGAAACAAAATACAATTTTTTTTTTTTGCGGTACGCGGGCCTCTCACTGTTGTGGCCTCTCCCGCTGCGGAGCACAGGCTCCACACGCGCAGGCTCAGCAGCCATGGCTCACGGGCCCAGCCGCTCCGCGGGCATGTGGGATCTTCCCGGACCGCGGCACGAACCTGTGTCCTCTGCATCGGCAGGCGGACTCTCAACCACTGCGCCACCAGGGAAGCCCCAAAATACAATTTTAAGGGAGATAATACCTTGGGGAGGGGGAGCCTGTCCATGAAGATATCTGTAAAGAGGCCTATTTAGTTGTTGCTGTAGCCCCTAATGGCTTCTGCATTCTGCCGGTATATTACAAAGAACACAGACAAGTAAAGGCAAATAATATTAACTCTATGGGAACTGAGGCTTCTACTTCCTACCTAATTAAGCATTCTCTTTTCTGTGTCTATATGTGTATCGCCTTAAATATAGAACCTGAAATTTTAACAGGCATTTTGCTTGAGAAGTAATAAAGCCAATCTCAAACCTTACTGTTATTTTAATCGCTGGAGATGACATGTGAAAGCAATTAAGAAAGGTACTCTCTAGGAAAAAAGAAAATCTTACCTCTCTTGAAAGAGGCTGGAAAAGCCTTTGAAGATGAAGCTGAAAATAGCACATAGCTTCCTTAAGAATATTAAATGGGCACCCCTATCTTATCCTAATGCAAAACAAATGCAAATGTACATATTGCCTAAGACCCCCAAGTTTGCAAAGCTGAATCCAAAATCTGAAAGATCACAGTCATAACCACTGAATAATCACCTGTCTCTCATCTAGAGAAGATGCTCCTGGAAACAAAAGAACTGGGAAGGGAGGTTTCAACAGCATTAGCGTTCAGCAACAACCTGAAATTCTCTGGTTGATTTATACTGAAAAAGGACACACTCTCCGTGGATGGTTATTTTCCTTGTAATGTGAGGTGCTTTTTAAAAAAAAAAAAAAAAGTGAACTTTTTACCTTGCTTCTTCATTCGTGCTTCATTTGATCAATTACTAACTATATAGCCCCTGAAAAGCGAGCGCGGGCTTCTTGAAGCGGCTCTGTTCCTTTTGGCTCCCTCTTCATTTCAAAATGGGCGGGGAGGTGGAGTTAAGACACCTTTCTGACTGTGAACCGATAAAGCAGGGCCTGAGAGTGTGTGCGTCGGTCCCCTTAATACCACGAGGACCCGAGGACGCTGACTGCGGAGGGGCTAGCGGAGCCCGACTCTCGCAGCCCAGAATCCGTTTTCAAACCTTAGGGAGCCAGCGCTGCCATTGAAATGCAAATCTCGTCCTGAGCGTCCGGGCCAATCCGGGAGGCTTCCTGTGGGATTACCTGGTGGCGAGCGCCGAGCGAGCGCGGATCCTCCGGCGCGGCCCCTGCGGCCGGGGAGGCCTAGTGGTCGGGTTCCCCCCGCACCCTCCGGGCCCTTCGCCCGGGTTCACCCCCAGCAGCCGCCCGCCCCGGGCCCGCCGCACAGCAGCCGCTGTAGCCGGGGCGCAGCGCGCTGGGCGCGGCCGAGCCGCCCATTGTTGAGCGCGGCCGAGCCCAGCCGACTATGCCCCGCGCCGCCTCCTCGCAGCGGCGGCGAGGTTTGAACTTGGCGTCGGCCCGGAGCCCAGCGCGGCCCCGGGGGGAGGCGGCGGCGGCCCGGCCAGCGGCGATGGTGAGTGCGGGGCTCGGGTCCAATTCCCCTGGCCCAGGGTGGGTGGGGGGGGAGGGAGGGCGGGGGCCCGGCCGTCTGTTTTCTAAAGGGTGTCTATTTCGGTCCCTGCGGCGACTCTGGAAAATCCTGCCTGTGAGGATGGGTCCCCGGGCGGGCTTTCTCTGCCAGCTGCCGGCCTGATGGCGGGGTAGGTGGCGCGCTCCGAGGGTCTCCTGACACTCGTGGGCCTTGGCCTTTTTCTTCTTTTTAAAAATTTTGTTAGGAAGGCAGAAGGTGCCACTCCAAGAGGAAGAGAATTGCAGATTATTGACAGCGCGAAAACTTTTCAGAAGAAATGATCTGTGAAATATTTTAATTTTGATAAATTGCTTCCCACGAGGGCTCCTATTGAGTTTAGAACGACTTGCCTTTCTTAATGTTACTGGATTTGTTTCCGTAGGAAAGATCCCAAGTGTGCTTTTGAGGGGCATGCCTGCCCCTCCCCCCTTCCACTTGTTCCAGATCTTAAGGCGATTTCTTTTTAAAGTTGTGTTCTACTGTCATGCAGCAAAACTTAAATCATGAAAATGAAATTATACCTGACACATGCTTTACCCTGAGTTCCCAGAGAGATTAAAAGTGCTTTGCTGAGGAGTGGGAGAGAGGTTATAAAATTTCAATACATCCAGCATCCGGTGGGAGTTAGGGTGGGGTGTTGACCATCTCTTTCTCTCCGATGTATTTCGGCGTTACTTATTTATTTGTTTGTTTATTTTAATCGTAGTATTGTGGTGCACTTCTGTGCATGGAGGCTTTTGAGAGGAAGGGAATGGGAGCCCACATGCGTATAATCTCCATGGAGAGATTGCTGTGAGACATCAGAGTGCAGCAGGAAATCTTAGCACAGGGGCTTCTAAAGATAGTTCTATGCGTCTCCTATTTCTACCTAGTTAATATTTAAAGGCTAAATTATCGTTTCCAATTAAAAGCACATTGGTCAGACATATGGCTAAATCTTCCCTCAAATAATCTCACCAGAAGGTGGTTTACCTTTTAATTAATTTTGATGGTTAATGTTTGTCTTTTAAAATCTTTTTTTCATTATAAAAATATTACATGATTGCTGCAGAAAAGGTGGAATATACAGAACTAAGAAGGAAGTAAACTGTTTATAACAATAACATTTACGGTCTATTTGCTAAGGCCTAGTTTTTCATGGAAGCCTAGTTATTTGAAAACTTTGCAGCTGTGAACTTTTTAAAACTGCTAACAAACCTGGTTTAGGAGCTTAAATTAGGAATTGACAAGAAAACAAATTTGTACTTTAGAAAATGTTATAATCAACAATAACTTATTCACATGGTTCATCGTTCAAATAAACAGAATTTATTGTGGCACTTTCTCTTGAATCAACTTTCCACATCTGCTCCAGACAAATGGTTTCTGTTTGTATAGCCTGTTTTGTAAATACATCTCTACCATGAAGGCAAAGTGCCCAGACACATACCCCTTTCCAGTGCTTGTAGCTAGGCTCATAGAGTTAATATTTTTATTGGTTTCTGCATCAGAACTTCCTCACCGTACGCTTGATAAAACCCTGGAGAAGGTTACCAAGGGACGTTGTAGAGAATTTACTTCCCTGGAGATTTTAAGAATAGGATAGGCATCCATCTGCCTAGGATGGCTTCAGTGCAGTACTGTTTGGATAAAGGAAGGCTCGGTCACCTCTCAGAACCCCCAAACTGAGGAATTCTAAACAAATTTCAGTCCTCGATAACCTGGGACCAAAGGAAATAAAGAAAACACCTGAGCCCAGGATGTGGTGAAGCCCTGTTTTGATTTTGATGTAAAACAAAGATTCTCCTTTGGTAAGAAAGATTGTAAATTGTCTTCAGGACTTGCCAGTCCTTTTCTATTGATGGATAGAAAATCAACAATGATTTATTTACTTTCTAAGAAGTTCTAGGTTGAGGATAGTGTAAGTTCTGTAACTTAAAGTAAATGAATGAATTGATTCATGGGAATTAAAAGTTCTGCCTCCCAAGGCCGGAAGGGGTGTGTGTGTGTGTGTGTGTGTGTAATAAACCGTGGAGCTAAGGTTGGTGTGCCTGAGAGCTTTCTCCACTTTGGACCCAACCTTCTTTTCAGGCTCCTATCTTGTGTGTTCAGTCTGGTTACATTTTTACATCAACATCTTGCTTTCTCGTCAAAATTTATTCTTGGCTTTCCATTTCCAATGGAGAAACTATGTAGTGCTTTCACCAAAACCAAGTATTCCTGTAACTTCTATTGGAGGCTGCCCCCCTGAGCTCCAGCTGTGCTGCTGTATTGCTGGTGATTTTCAGAAGGTCAGGATTTCATGGGTTGCTGCTTCCTCCGCCCTCCTGTTTGACAGAAGTATCCTGTAATTCTAACCACTGTGTGACCTCAATTGCAGTGACACCTTCCTCCCTTTCCGTGGTCACTTGATGAGGAACGGCCCCCCCCCTCGCCCTCCCTGCAGGATCAGTGGGAAGGGTTCACTTTCTAGGAAAGGTCATGTCAAAAAGAAAATGGGAAGTCAAGAGTCTCCTGGCTGGGCAGTTTTTCACTCCACCTCACACCCTTCAGCTTGTCCTATTTCTCCATGCATGCCAAGCATGTTTTCTTATGCTATGGTAACGCCCAAGACGGAATAGGAGTATGAACAGTGGTCTTCATTTGTTCAACAAATGTGGGAGGTAGCCCAGCAACTGGAGATGGGTCCTCTGCCCTCAGGGAACATGTCGTATTAAAGGAGAAATCAAACAGGTTAATAAGCTAGTGTCATTCGCAGGGAGTAGAGTACAGAACTTGTGTTTGTTGTAAAGTTAAACATACATCGACCCTGTGACTCAACATATCCACGCCTAGCTGTTTACCCAAGTCGATGAAAACAAATGTCCGCTAAGAGACTTGGACAGAGTGGCCATAGCAACCTTATTCGTAATTGCCAGCAGCTGGGAACAACCCTATGTCCATCAACAAGAAAATGGATAAACTGTGGTACAGCCATACGAATGGAATACTACTTGACAATCAAAAGGGATGAACTTGTGATACATACAACAGCCAGGACGAATCTCAACCTATGTTAAACTGAAAGGAGCCAGACACAAAAAGGATACACAAACAGTTCTATTTATGAAGTACTAGAATAGGCAAAACTAATCTGTGACCGCAGAAGTTAGTGGTTGCTTGGGGTAGGTGGCGGGGTGGGGGAGAGTTTGACTAGAAAGAGGTAAGAAGAGACTTTCTGGAGCCATAGAAATGTTCTGTGTCTTTATTTGCATGATGGTTACACAGTATCTAACTCCATAGAACTGAACACTTAAGACATGTATTTTATTGTATGAGAAGCATTAGCTCAATTACAAGAAGAACTTAAGTCCTAGGGATAGACAAGGGTATGCATCCCATCTCTGCTTGTAGGTTTACGTTACCTTGGGCAAGTTATTAAATGCCTCTGAACCCGGAAACGTTGGAAAGGAATAAAACATCTTCATATAGGGTGGTTGTAAGGATTGAGTTAGATAATGAAAGTATTTAGCTTAGTTAAGGACTCAATAAGTGTCAGCTAATAATTCCATGTACTGTGATAAATATGTGGTTTTGGTGTTAATGATAAAGTTATTTGCACTTTTTGCGAAAGCCATCTCATTTATTTAAGATTACGTAACATATTAACCGATATCCTTAGCGTTGTAGGTGTCTTCATTTTAATGGGTCCTTTTTCGAGGTTGTAGGGAATTTAAATTTAAAGTTCTTGCTTATCTGATCAAAATACCAGTGGGGCTTTGCTTTGCCAACAGAGGTAAACCTCAAAGAGAGGAGATACTCACTAGGCAAACCCTTCTTTATTTATTTATTTATTTAGGCTGCGTTGGGTCTTCGTTGCTGCGAGCGGGGCTACTCTTCGTTGCGGTGCACGGGCTTCTCATTGCGGTGGCTTCTCTTGTCGCGGAGCATGGGCTCTAGGCACACGGGCTTCAGTAGTTGTGGTGTGCGGGCTCTAGAGCGTAGGCTCAGTAGTTGCGGCGCACAGGCTTAGTCGTTCCCCAGCATGTGGGATCTTCCTGGACCAGGGATCGAACCCGTGTCTCCTTCGTTGGCAGGTGGATTCTTAACCACTGCACCACCAGGGAAGTCCCATAAATCCCTCTTTTTCTGAGGACTGATTTAGTGGTAGCAGTTGAAGCTGAACTCCCAGATTAGGCTCACAGCATTCACAGAATCCAGGTGAAAGGTTTACATATTATAAACTCTTTCCAGCGATGTAGGGGGAAAAGAAAAAACGATCTCTGTATAATGTGCTTTTTTTTTTAAAGGGACACGTTGTATAACTGGAATTTTCAGTAAAATGCCTTGCACAGAGTGGTAAATATAATACTAGTTTACTTAATCTATTAAGCTTCAATTATTTAGGTTCAACAGAGTGTTTGGGAAAGATGATATAAACTTTGCCAACTCCAACAGAGGCATTTTGTTTTTAGGTTGTTTTAATTCATTCACTAAACATTTATCCAACGTTTACTGAGAACATATTAGCCGCTGGGAATTCAATGATAAATAATAAGTCATTTTATACTCAAGGGTTCATAGCTGCCTTGATTGTGAATGTGAATGTGTGTCCATTTCTCTTGGACTTTTTTTCAGAGCAGAGGACTCTCTTAGGCTAGTTTTGTTGGCTTTTTTTAAAAGCCTCTTGCTTAAGGTGGAGGTTTAAAATCCTGGGGTCTTTTCACCCCCATTGGTACTATTTTCTTAAACACCAGAATTTCTTCTTCTTATCCTTACTAAAAATAACAACAAAATGGTCTCCTATAAAGGCAGTGTAGTGTCGTGGAAAGTGTCTTAGAAGGTGGAAACAGAACCACCTGGGTTTGAATCTGAGCTCTACTACCTACTAGTGATTTAGGGTAAGTTCTTAAATTCTTTAAGCCTCAGTTTCCTCATCTGCAAAATGGTGATAAAAGAAGTATTAATATAGATCAGATTAGGCTGTTATAAGGATTAAATGACAAAATACATGTAAAAATAACTAGCCTGGCACCTGGTGGGTATTAATATCTATCGAGTACTTGCTAAGAGTAAAGCACTGTCTGAAGCTCTTCTAGTATCTTCCTTGCACTCCAATGAGGTAGGCACTGTTATTGCCCCCTTTAGAGGTGAGGAAACCCCCAAACACAGAAGAGATTAAATAGCTTGCTGAGGGCATGGAGGTGCCAGGGTTGGAACCCCACAAGATCTCGCCTCTCAACTGAGGAGGTTCATAATAGATGTCAGTTACTTTTCCCTTTTAGGTAAAATTATTTTAAGATTTCATGATTGCAGGGAGAAAGTTACACCAATAAGTGGTGCTGGGGCGACCATTATGGGCTGTATGCAGGTGAACGCTGGTGATGGAGAATTGGTATGTTCTTAAGTGGTCGATGGACCTACTTTCAACTTTGTGGAGCGGGGCTTACAGCAGAGGCGCTCATAAACATGTCAGGGTCTTTCCCCAGCCCCTCAGCAGTCTTCCTGTGAATGGCCCTCTCTGGCCTGTGAACGGAAAATGTGGATTTGGCCTAGACTTTGTGGAGCCCGTGTAGGGATTGACATAGGTGTGATCTTATCTTGGTCTCCACCGGAAGGCAGGGTGAGAAGCGTGCTCCAGAGCCCTGAAAGTAAGAGGAACAGTAGGTCCTTGTTGCTTATTTATTTTATGTATAGTAGTGTGTACCTGTTAGAATATATATGCGTATACACACACACACACACATATATACACATAACTGAATCACTTTGCTGTACACCTGAAACTAACACAGCATTGTAAATCAACTATACTTCAAAAAAATAAGAGGAACAGTAAACTGTTGCCCCCGGGATATTTTGTGTTCCCCATTTTCGTGGCTTTTCCTCAACTGCCAGATTCTGGAGAACCCTGAGTTAGAACTTTAAATAAGAAGAAATCCCAAGTGGTAGATTGAGAACCCTACTGATTTAATGCAGACATACAAAGTCACATCGGCCAATTAAAATAACATGTGGATGCCTCAGGGGGAAGCGTCGTTAAATATCTCTACAGACACGATTCCCTGTTTAGATATGAGCCTTTTCACTTAATCCCCACCCTGCCCCACCAGAGTACAGGTTTTTGTGCAAGATGCTCTGTATTAATGTTCTCAACACCCATGCCTCTCCTCTGCAGCGTAGCTTGACAGCCGGCATCTCAGGACCATTTCCTCAATCGCCCACGTCTGTTTAAGACACGCCAGAAAGCCCCCCAGCAAGCAGAGTGGGTGCCGCTGGGGGCAGTGGGCTGAGGCCAGGGGGCATGAGGAGGAGCCCCTTTGCAAAGTGCTGCTTGTATTAGAAGGAATGTCACCATGTACCAGTTTTGTCCACCCAAGTGAGCCACGTTATCTCAGGGCAAAGTTCCTGGCAGACGAGACTTCTGGGGCTCTGCTCTCTGAAGGGGAGAAAAGAAATCTGGAGGAAGAACCTACAGGGGTCTTGGCACTCTGGTTGTCGCTGACCCCTCGAGGCTGCTTGGCTCTGTGCAAGCTCCACCTGTCGCTAGTCTGATCCACAGTAACTGTGCTCAGCTAAAGTTAGGAGAATCGCAGGACTGTCCCTTGAAGTCCCACTCTGCCTGTTCACCATCGCCTCCAGCCTCTTTCCCTCAACTTGAAGCCCTTTGTATCAGTTCCCATGGTTACCTCTTCACCACTAGCAGCTGGAATTCCACACTGGGAGGAGGCCGCCTCCCCTCTGAGCCAGGTCTGTCTGGGGCGGAGGCCCCCTGATCCACCACTGGTTCATGACATGGGGTCACAGTCCGGTACCTTCTCTTTGTCGTGGATTCTGTACCTTTCCCAGGCTTGGCATGCTGGCGTTCTAGTGGGAGGGGAGACCAGGGGTGATGCACGGCTCACAGGGTATTTCCTGCCCTCGGCTGGCCTGCCGGCTGCCGCCTCCTGTATGTTGGTGCCCAGGGGAGGGGGTAGGACCTGCTCTGCCCAGTCAGATAAAGATGACCACTCACTTTCCCACCTGCTTTCGCTTCGGCTTTTGTGCCCAGTACCACCTGTTTATGCGTAGTTGACATTCACAAGACCAGGCTCTGGTCTGGAAGGAATTGGTATCCAAGGCCAGTTTTCCTCCAGCCTGGAGGACCAGGTGGGCACAGGAAACTGGGGGATCATGTGGGGACCTGAGGTTCAAGAGCAGAACATGACTAGCTCAGAGTTTGTCTTGAAGCTGTCACTTCAGATACCATCTGAGGCCCAAATTCGTTCTCATTTAGGGTTCCACTGGCCCCAGAGCGGAAACAGGAATTGTTAACTACGAGTGGAAATTAACCAGCCCTGGTGGTCAAGGTGAGGAGAAGTGGCTACCAATAGAAGCCACCGCAGATCGTCGCTCCTGAGGAAGCCAGCACTGGAGGAATTGTTGTGCTTTTCCTGGGATCAGGCAGCTCTGTTTTCTAGAGTTTGTTCCGTCTGCAGATATCTGAGCCCCGAGGTGATATGGCTGTTGTAGGTCGTGGTCAAGGGCGTGCCTTGGAGCCTTTTAGTGTGTTGGGTCCGTGTTTTACCGCTCTACTTGTGATCTCGAGCGATTTATTTAAATTACCTGTGCCTCAGTTTCGTTTTCTGTGAAGAGGGAGGACACTCCTTAGGGTTATTATGAGGATTGCATTTGTTATGTAAAAATACTTCGTAAATGGTAAAGTCCAACACAGGTGTCAATTGGGAATATTTTTTAATGATGTTTTGAGACTGCCGTGCTAAGCTAAAGACAGATTTATGTCAGTCCCACTTTTGTGTTATGTATGTCAGTGGGTCCACAATTCCCTGGAGAGGATAGGGTAGTGTTGGGGGTGAGTGGGGACACACCGGATTTTAAAAAAGAAAAGAAAAGAAAAAGAACTCTGGACTGTATTACACTAACCCTATAGTCATCAAAGGAAAGGAAAAATGGTGGGGATAAGTAGAAACTTAGCCAGTGGAACCATAGTTACAAACACCTTGAAAAGGTGTATTGTAAACCACAAACAATTACTTTTCCACAAATTGACTGCAATTTGGTACCTTGCCTTCCATTTAAAATGTGCTTCCAAAGAATATAAAGCAACAGCCAGGGGAAAGCTTGGGAGACAGAGTCCTACTTTGGATAATAGCAAAGGTTGGAAACATTTAGGTTTGAGATTTGGAGGCATTTAAATAGCATGGAATGTCTATTATCTACCCTAAAAAGCAGAAAGAATCTTGGATATTGTGGACACAAATGCAGTTGGCATGAGCTTAAAAAAAGTGCATGTGAGCTTCTTTCTAAGACCCAGTAATCCTCTTGGGCAAAGTAAGGATTAGGCCTCCCTCACAAACAAGGGGGTGAGTTCATTTTTGCTAAGATTCCTCAGCTGTTGCCAAATTTAGCCAGGGACCTATTTTCTCCCAATGAATGACCACGTCCATTTACATTTTTAACGTCTACCCCCTCTTCTCCAGGCAGGTCTAGGACAGGAGCAACTTATTTGCAAGTAGATGGGAGAGAGACCCTGTCTCCCACAGACCGCATTGCCATCCCAGGGACCTTCCAGAGCCAGAGCCCCTCCACCCACTTCTGCCTGCAGGAGGGCAGGAGTCTCTCTCCCCAGAGCCTGACGTGGGAGGACTCCAGGGGCTAAAAAAAACTGGGCCCAAGCTCATCATGTTTTTAAAACAGCCATGCAGACACTTTCGCTGAGTGCCATCCCTACCCACTGCCTGAGGCTCCCTCTGGTGAGAAGAGGCCTCCAGAAGAATTCCTTAGGCCAATTCTGCCTTGATGTTCCAGGAACCATTTCTTTCACACTGGTTGCTGGGTCCTCTGCGCCAGTCTGTTCCTAAGGGGCCCAGGTAATGCCCCATATTTCCTGTTCCTATATGCAAAAACCTCTACTGTGGCGTTAAATATTTATATCCCTCGCCAAAGGCTTTGGACATTTGCTGTTGCCCTTTTTAAGGAATTAAAGAGCCGATCGTTATAGCAGCATCCTGTCACACCCCTTGGGTGACTTCCCATATTCACCTCTCTCATGTAGGTCACTTAGATCAAATGATAATAGCTCCTGTCTTGTAGTGATTATCACATGCCCGGCTTACTAGTCCCATAGCCGCGTCACCAGGCACATCATACTCTGTCCCCTTTTTACAGAAGAGGCCCTGAGGCTCAGACAGAATAGTGGCAGAGCTCAGATTGGAACCCAAGTTGATCTGGCTTCAAATTCTTTGTGTGTCTCTCCAGCAAGGCTGGAAGTCAGAAATTGTCTTCTATTCTGCATAGATTCCAGCTTGGAATCTGCGTGTAGAAAGTGCTCATTACTTGTGGATGGAGATACTTGAGAAATCGTTTTCTCACTCAGGATTTGTCATTTATGCCCCTTTCCCCCCTTGGTTTGTAGACTGTTAACGGTAAAAGGAACCCTAAAGTACATCTGTACCAACCCAGTGCAGGCCTCCTGGCTGCCGCTCCAGTACTATTTCCCTCTATAATAGTTCGTGCATATATGGCCATTTTTGGTGTCTACTTAGCCATCCAAACTCCTTTTCCCTAATGTTTTGTGGAAATAAGGGAGGAAGTATTACCAAATCTATTTTCCTGTGTTACTTCCACTGTGTCGATTTATTTTTTCTTTTCATAATTGAGATTTTATTGGTTGTTTTGAGGATGAGTACACAGACATTTCAGTTTGCACACAATTCTTAATATATGTACCAAAAATCTAAAAGATTGTGTAGTTGTGATTCTCTTCTGACAGTTATTCCGGCGACTTTCCAGCTTAAAATTCGGAGGCAAATTTTCCTTAACAGGATATCAAATACCAATATGTTTAAACTTTGATATGCTGTTATATCGTAAGTTGCACTAATTCATGATTTAATACCATATACACCACATACTTAAATTTTCAGTTGTTCGTAGCACGTTTACAAAGTTACTAGGAAAACTGGATGACCATGACCGAAGATGTTACAGAGTGCACAGAATTCTGACAAGGAGAGCCAAGATCAAGGAGTGGTTTGCTTTAGGAAACAATTCTACCAAAAACAACATGGGAAGAGACGTAATTTAAAGTGTTCAAGACATATTACATGCACTACTGACTCCAAATTAGTATGCTTTGTATTATAGGATATAAAAATTACCCCCGTCTATGGAATGTTAAGTTGACACCCAAGATAATCAAAGCCTCCCATGTTCAATATCCCACTATCTTCTGGCTGTACTGAAAAATAAACAGTCAGCAACTGATTTCACCTCTTTAAAAATGGGATGAGGTGGGATTCCCTCCATCTTAAAAATGTTTCTAGAGCTACTAAAAAACTTGCATTTACAAAATAGTTGATAAAAACATTCCTCTGGAGTATACAGGAAGGGAGACAGGGACCACTGATAAGACCGGGTGTATGATATTAATCAGACTCGGCTTCTTTCTCTGCTGCTTCATCGGGGAGGCTGGACTCTCCTTGTTTGTAGTTTCTCCGTTTTCTGCTGGTCCATCTTCTTTAGTCTCTTGTTTAGCCACTTTGGCCTGTTTTCCCTTTGCTCCCCTTTCCCCTTTTGTTTACACTTTTTGGTCTGAAGATTTATCCTTTCCTGCCACCTTTTTTAGCTTGTTTCCACTTTCTCAGGAGCTGGTCTCCTCTTGGGCTCCTCCTTCGCTGAGCCCTGGGTGGATCTGACCTTCCTCTTGGGCATCGTGGAGGCAGGGTGGGCATGTGCCAGGTGCACCGAGAGCCTTCACAAAGCTGGGCTGCCTGGCCACTGCCCAAGCTGCTGGGACCCCCGCCATGTTGTTTCTTGTTCTCTTTCCTGCTCTTCTCATCTCTAGTAGATCCTCTCCAACATGCTCTCCTAGAGGTCGTAACTGGTACTACACCGTGCTGTGTGGTCTGGGAGAGGGAGGTCTTAGGCATTTGGACTGGGAGATTTTCTTGTCTAAATAGGCTTGTCACCATTGCAAGCCTGATGCCTAATCCATTGTGTGGTCCCTGGTTGAACCTTAGCGATTGTTGACTGAGTGAATGGATGATTGGGCTGGGTGTAGCAGTGTGCTCTGAGTCTCACCATGAAGCGTGTCCTGTATCAATAGGAAGTTCCGGGTCAAGGTGCAGTCTGGGTGGCATGGGGGAGGAGCCCTCCAAAATCTGGTCTCATCATTTCTCTAGATCTAGGGACATTTGGGCTAGGGCCAGAGAGGGGACCCGTCTGAGCAGTAGCCATCAGTAACTTTTGACTTTCTTCTGAAGAAGCTTTCCCTTTAAAGAAGCTTTGGTATTGTTTGTCACCTGTGTCAGAGGATTTTTAGGATTGTAGACTCTAAAGGCAATATGATATGAAAGAGGGAGCATGAAAGTTAGAGTTAGGGACCCTGACTTCATGGAGCTTACAAGTCCTGAGCTCAAGCAAGTAACTATCCCTGTCTGAGGCTGTCTCTACATCTGTTAAGTGGGGATAAATAATACCTGCCGTTCTGGCCCTTTAGCATTATTATGAGGGCCAAATGGACTCATGCACAGAAGGTACTTTCAAGCTATAATGGATAATATTAAAGTATGGAACTGTTATGTTTCTTTGGACACTAGGGAGAGGAGAGGGTGGGAGGGAAGAAAGACAGAGGCCTCACTTTCTTAAGACGATTTCATCACCTTCTACTGATACTGGTTTCCCAGAAATCTTGCTTCCTCCTCCAGGTATTTTTCCATGGTTGTGAGGGATCCCAAAGTAAACCCTCCACCAGCATGAAGTCTTTTCACTGCCCAGATTTACTCCCAGGGTAGATAGCTCCACTGCCATTTCCCGACAAAGGTTTTCCTTTAAAACTACGGAGAAATGAGACCCATTCTAGTAAGGAAAAAAAATAAGGCTAGTTTTGCTTTTTCTGATAGTTAAAATAATAAATGTTCATTGTAAACTATTTGCAAGGTCTAGAGAAAGAGAAGAAAAATATCACCCATGATCCTATCACCCAGTAGTAACATTCTGGTACTTTTGCTGGTCTTTTGTCTTCATTAGATCTTTTTGTCTCATATGAATGGAAAAAGGGTCATGTGGCAGAAATGCCAGGCAGGTGTGGATTGGCATGTGGCTGATGCCTAAGAAAAAAGTAAGCAAAGTCCCGGGACCCTCAGAGGCATTTCATGAGGGGTGGCATGGTCTCCGGCCAGACTTCTTTCTACTTGTTTTCTTTCTTTTTGCTTTCTTTATCTATAAAATGAGGATCATTGCTGTCTCAAATGATAAGATTAATGAATAACTTTTTAAAGCACAGTATCTGGTACGTACTCTGTGCCCAAGAAATGTAAGTTTCCTTTCTATTGGTAAGAAGCGAACGCTGCCAGGCACTGTTCTAAGTGCGTTACACATATTAATTCATTCAAGCCTCACAACTATCCTTTGATGCAGGTGTTAAGATTATCCTCACTTTATAGAGGAGGAAACTGAGACACGAGAGGTTGAGTGACCTGCCCAAAGTCAAACACCTACTAGGCGACAGAGCCAGAATAGGAACCCAAGCAGAGTTATAGCCTGCTACTCACTAGAGTTGATTTGAGACCAGACTCAGTGTTTACGGCTAGGGCCAGATGCTCCAGTGGTAAAGATATCACCAGTTTAATATAAGCCCTTGCATGAGGGCCCTTGGTTTTCGTTTTTTTTTTTTTTTTTTTGCGGCACGCGGGCCTCTCACTGCCGTGGCCTCTCCCGTTGCGGAGCGCAGGCTCAGCGGCCATGGCTCACGGGCCCAGCCACTCCGTCGCATGTGGGATCTTCCCGGACCGGGGCAGGAACCCGTGTCCCCTGCATTGGCAGGCAGACTCTCAACCACCGAGCCACCAGGGAAGCCCAGGCCCTTGGTTTTCTTATGCACTTGCCCTGGTCTAGCTATGTCATAGGGCCCAGTGGGTGGAGGAACTGAAGTCAAAAGTAAATCCAGAGCAGATTAAATATTTAATAGGTAGGTTAAAAGATCTGGCTAATCATTTGGCTTTTTTCCCCTACCCACCCTTTTCCAGTCTCCGTGCAAGGCTGGCATAGAGGTCACGGGCTTAAGATCTGGAGATAGTTAGGCTTATGGTTTCAGAAAGAGTCAGAAATATGCTGACTGTCAGTGGTATAAATTGTACACTTGATCCATTTGGGAGGTTTTAGGGGAAATCAAGTGAGAAAAAGCATCAGCAAGAGGAACAGGAGGTACAGACAGACACAGGGCTGAGACATACAGAGCACAGCCATGCATGGCTGAAGGGTTAGGTATGGCCCCCCTGTAATAACCATGCTGCCGAACCAAGGTGGGTGAGCAGAAGGGTTTTTGAGGACAAGTAAAAGGCATGCCTATGATGGAACGCACTGGGTAGGATACAGGCCTGAGAGAGTGCAGTGTGAACAGCTTCCTAGATGGTAAGTCATCATTTAAAAAACAAGAAAGGAGAGTAATGAAGGGACAGTGACCCGAAAGGTTAAGTCTAAATACATAGGTACCAAAAGGCCAGCAACAGAAACAAGGAGCTTTTTTTTTTTTTTTTTTTTTTTGCGGTATGCAGGCCTCTCACTGTTGTGGCCTCTCCCGTTGCGGAGCACGGGCTCCGGACGCACAGGCTCAGCGACCATGGCTCACGGGCCCAGCGGCTCCGCGGCATGTGGGATCTTCCCGGACCGGGGCACGAACTCGTGTCCCCTGCATCGGCAGGCGGACTCTCAACCACTGCACCACCAGGGAAGCCCAAGGAGCTTTTAAAGAAAGGGCAATTCATTGAGAATGTCTGTGAAATCTTTGGTAAGTGCCCAGTCGCCAGCAAATGAAGAACAGCTACGTTAGGCTAAGAAACAAACCTGAACCTAAGGGCATCAGTTCTTAAAATCTTCCTCTGCACACTGAAGAAGCCGAGAATCCAGGCCCTCTCCGCCTCCCAGAGACTGAAGGGAAGAGTGCTGAGGAGCCTGAGGTGATGATACAAGAGGCCTGCTAACAGGATGCAGAGATGACGGTGGGACCAGTTTCCCGCGTGATGGATACAGAGTGGCACAAAGAGAAAATAGAAACCCAGGAAACCACGAACACGACTTTTCATGAAGCAAATCGTGAAAATGAATACACAGAAGCACCTAGCCTAAATCCGAAGGAATTTCTCTAGAGGGCTCTGAGGACAACTTAGCCCTGTATAAATGCAGGTCTGTCTGCTTAATCTCAAAAGGCATGCTGGCTGCTTCGAAACGTAAGGCAGCGAAACTGCGCTGAGCTGCACCAACTGTTTGTCGAAGGGCTTGGCCCGTGGTCCCCCAACACTGCTCTCGACTCCACGAAAGCAGCTGTTGATGACAGGGACCAAGAGTTAGAGCCGAATTCTACTTTCACAAAGAAATCGACTCACAACCTTATGTAGAAAGTGACTACAAGAAAAGAGATCCCTACCTTCCCCCAAACATGTATTGGAAACAATTTAATGCCTTTAAGGGTTGAAGGGCAGAGAGCCCCACCTTGGGTGCATTCCACAATTATTCCCTTTACAATCAACTATGATTCATTCTGTAAGTCTGTGTTGTGTGCCTCCCATGACCCACCCACTGTCTCAGGCCCTGGGTATGTAGTGGTTTAAAAGCACAAAACTGAAGAAAAGTCAGCCATGGGCCCTGTTGCACTTATTGTCCAGTACATACCGTGTGCAAATGAACATTTACATGCGGCTCCACGTGCAACCAAGGGAAAGACCAGGTGCCGGGAAGAGACTCTTTGAGGTGGATGAAGCCATCTCTGAGGAGGTGATGTTCCACCGGGGACCAGAAGACTGAGGAGGAGTCAGCCAAGCAGAGAATTGGGAGGAAGGCTGTTCCAGGTGGAGGGAACCTCATGTGTGAAGTGGAGAGCTTGGCAGGCTTGGGGAGCCCAGGCCAGGCCAGTGAGGACAGGGTGAATGAGAGGGGAGATGTTAAAGGGTGGGCAGGAGCCAGGTCACTGGAGACCTCACAGCCAAGTTGGATTTCCTCCAGAGTGCATGGGGAAGCTACACAAGTTTTATTACTAGAGATGATGTAATCCACTTATTTTTTAAACGTAGTGCTGGCTGCTGGGTAGGTGCTGGGTTGGTGGGGACAGGAATGGATGTGACTGTCAAGGAAGCTGTTCCTGGATAAAACACAACCAAAAGGATGAAACTGCTGATTCTGAGAACCAAGCTCTTCCTAAGGTTGTAACGGTCCATGCTAAGGAGATAGGAGCCCCCCTGCCCATCCCCATTTAAACGCAGTAGAAACCAGGAGCACAAGGGATCTGGAGAGACCACGATATTGGGCCCGGCCCAGCTCTGTATGTCTTTCTCTCCAGCTTTCCCGGACCCTCCCCAGTTTTCATGGTGCTCAAGAGAGCTACAGGAACAGAACGATCCAGAACCTTTTCTTCAGTATTGGCTGAAACTCAGTTCAGAAAGCAGTTAAGGACTCTATTAAAATACCAAATAGTAAAGCAGTCCGTATATATTCATGAATTATGACTGGTGAGGGCTGGGAATATGAATGTACTCATCATAGAAAGTAGAAATACGTAGGTGGTTGGCATGGATCTTTTGTTTAACTATCTGGCAAAGAAAGATGATACTGGGATAGTGGATCACAGTCTTTTTTTTTTTAATTAATTATTTTGGGGTATGTTGGGTCTTCGTTTCTGTGCGAGGGCTTTCTCTAGTTGCGGCGAGCGGGGGCCACTCTTCATCGCCGTGTGTGGGCCTCTCACTGTCGTGGCTTCTCGTTGCGGAGCACGGGCTCTAGGTGCGTGGGCTTCAGTAGTTGTGGCTCACGGGCTCTAGAGCACAGGCTCAGTAGTTGTGGCGCACAGGCTTAGTTGCTCCACAGCATGTGGGATCTTCCCAGACCGGGGCTAGAACCTGTGTCCCCTGCACTGGCAGGCAGATTCTCAACCACTGCGCCACCAGGGAAGCCCCACAGTCTTTTTTTTAGCCCCCGTTAAATCTTCTCAAGTCAGCTCGGATTCCTGTTTCCTCACTCATAGCTGGTGATACTGAGACTGGAGAACAGCAAGAAACAATATTAAAAAGAGCCTTCAAAAACATCTCATAAGTTTTGCCAACAAGATTCACTATGGAATTTCTTTTCACTAGAACATGTGAGTTTAAAAATGTGTATTTGTTGTCCAGGTGATTCCAGAAAGAGGTGATTCCAGAAAAGGAGTGCTCTGGGTGCTGGTGATTCTTCCTGCGCTCCTTCCCACCTGTTTCCTCCTTGGTGTTGTGCATCCAGACAGGTCACTCAGGAGCCAGCCCATCCAGGGTGGGGGGAGGTGAAGATTAGCGGGGAGGCTGTGCTGTGACTTAGCCTGGGGGCCGCCATCAGCAACAATCAACCCCAGCCCTGGTTTTATGAACCCTTGCACCCAGTTGTTAACGTCAGCTGGTCCCCTGGAGGGCATTGCTGGGCTGCTCATCCCTGCTAGGGTTGAAAAGGATCACGCACTGAAAATCCTTAAAAAGATAAGACAGTCTCGTGTTCTTGCTTCCATCTCCTTCCCATCTGCCTGCTCTTCCTGCCAGCCCTTTACTCCAACAGCTTTCACCCTGGACTTCCCGTCCCTTGGTGCCTCCCAGAGAGGGGGGAGGGGGTAAGGAGAGAGAAAAGGGCTCAGCCATTGTGCAGAAAGGACAGAGCCAGCAATTGTGGTTTAGGAAAAAAAAAAAAAAAAAAAAGAGGAGGTTATTAAATGCCACAATGTTTTTCTGAAAGCTCAGGCCTGGTCTTTATTGTTTTTCCCCAGCAGACAACGTCAGGGTCTAGAGGAGAGCTGGAAAGGCAAGCTTGCTGTCGGAATGGATTCTACCAATGGGTGGTCTTGGATGTGCTGTGTATGTTTGTGTCACCTTTATGTTCCTGTGATGATGAGATGCCTTTGAGTATACTTTCCATCTCAGCTTAAGCCTGATGGCCGTTGGGGTTGGTGCCTCTGAGGGTTGTAGAAATCCTAACTGGAGACCACATGGTGAATTCTGCAAAAGGCTCTGACATGCTAACTCTGGACAAAACTCTTTTTGCTGTTATTTCCAGCATAAATTAGGTCTTTTTAATTGTGTCTAATTTACATGACATCTTAGCTGAAAGGTGCTCTAAAATGAAGGTGCTGTTGAAGACGGTAATGAAAATGATTCGTTAATTAAGCACATACCCCATGTGTAGGCACTATGCTAGACAGTTAATAGTTGTTATCTAGAAACTTTATAGCAACTCTGCAGGATACATACAATAACAGGAGCTGATTTGCTGAGGGCCGAATATGTACCAGACTCTATCCTAAGTGCTTTATCTGAATTCGTTTAAGTTTCTCAACAACCTATGAAAGCCATTGGTCCTTTGCACTCATTTCAGAGACAAGAGAACAGGCACAGAGAGGACGAGGTACCGAGCTGGTCAGAGGGTAAGGCCGGGACTCTGACTCAGCAGCAGACTCCAGGGCCAGGCTCCTACATCGTGTGCTCTGCCTCTTATTCTCACATTCCCTGAGGCTCAGTGTTGACATTCCCAATGTCATTCAGCTCACAAGTGACAGAACCTCAACCAGGTCTTCAGACTTCAAGTCTAGGGGAATATCGAATATATTCAAAGCCAGGAATCTTAAGTTTGGTGAGAAAAGTAAAGTAACAGAGGAGGTAATGATGCTTAGATCAAACTAAAGATGAAAACTTTAGCTTAGAAGTAGAAGCTCCCTGCCAACTGCCTGGTCATCTCCCTCCCTGTCCTGAAATACAAAGAGATCACCACCATTCGTGATCCCACCCCTTCTCGGCCAAGGCCAACGCAGAGGAGAAACAGCAGGCATTTGCGCCTTCTCCAGAGGACGTGGTGCAGGGGGTTACCAGTCGGCTCTCAGAGACAGACATGAAAACACACCACTGGTACCCAGTGTGGCAAGCCCTCCTCAGCACCTGAGGCAGGGGACAGACAGTCTGATCGAGAGGAGGCCTTGAAGGTGCAGTCAGGGAGTTTGGAAATTCAGGAGCCAAGACTCTCCTCCGGAGAAGAAATACCTGTGTTCCCATGGTGGGACGCCCTGGGCGCTCGGGGCTTAACATTTTTCTCTGCTTGCCTGGGAGTATGGAGGGAAACAGCTATGGGAATGGTGTTAGGGACTGTGTGGGAGGTGGGGTTAAATGGACACACAGAAGGCTTGCCTGCAGCACGGTGGAATCTAAACAATGTGAAATAGCTCGGCCTCAAGAGTTGGCATGTGCCCCTGAGCTGCCACCCACTGAACAGAGTGAGGGCTGCTGCACTGGAGGATTGCGCTCCTTCCTGCGAAACCGAGACAGGAGGCCGTGGGGACTTGTCTGAGGGAACCACCTTCTTGGACAGCTTGCTTCAGTGAGGCCAGTTTTTCACTTACTTACCAGTGGCTACTGAGTTATAGGAGGGTTCATCTTCATAACAGTCAATATATATTTCTTTCCCCCTTGGCTGGAAAAAGCTGGTATTCTAAGATTGGGAAGTACACGTTATTGCTTCACAGGAACACAGATAGGGGAGGATGAAGACCCCCAGGAGCGCATTTGCCTTCCTTCGGGCAGAGCGCCTAGGTGGGTGCAGGCTTAGACCTCTACGCTCAGCTGTGCTGCTCTCCTCTAACCCCAGGGTTAATTCTCATACATTTTCCAGGTCGGATTCATTTGTGCCCCCTGCCCAGGAACACCATCATGCTCAACTTCCTGTTTTCCTATTTTTTCCAGAGATGCGTGTGCAGACCCGGACCCTGCAGACACAGGCACCTCTGAGTCCTTCAGCCCGGAGCACCTGACCTCTGACCCCCAGCACAGGAAAGCAGCATGGTCAGGAGGGGTTAAACTTCGACTGAAGCACAGGTAAGAGGCAGGGAGGGCTGCACTGAGCGATTCGGAAGAGGGACTTGGCTGCTGGAAGAGGGAATTGGGGGGCAAGGCTGGTCGAGAGCACAGACGAGTGAGAGAGCTGAGGAGGGCCCAGACGAGGGGGTCAGATGGAAGCTCAGGGTTCAGGAGGATAACCACCTAATGATAGTTTTCAAACTAGGTTCCGAAGGAGCATCAAGTTCCTGGGAGGTAATCTGGGGGTCCCTCAAATCATTTGATGAAAATATCTTTTTTAAAATACATTGGCAACTGTATTTAAAGCTATAATTTAAAACACTAAAAGAGATACACCAACATCTTGCTCTTTGGAAATGACTAATGCGTTACATTGTACAACAAGATTGATTCATCTCTGAACTGATATTCACTGAACACGTCTTATCTCTAGTTGAGGCATGTCCTGAGATTACAAAGTTGGTCTAATAAAAATTTGCAGCGGGCTTCCCTGGTGGCGCGGTGGTTGAGGGTCCGCCTGCCATCGCGGGGGACGCGGGTTCGTGTCCCAGTCCGGGAAGATCCCACATGCCGCGGAGCGGCTGGGCCCGTGAGCCATGGCCGCTGAACCTGTGCATCCGGACGGAGCCTGTGCTCCGCAACGGGAGAGGCCACAGCGGTGAGAGGCCCGCGTACCGCAAAAAAAAAAAAATTTGAAGCTACTTATCTGTGCTTTCTATGTGCTAGGGCTTTGCATACCTCATCAGATTCTCACACCAGTGCTGTGAGGTTTGCACTAGTGTAAAGGCATCTCGTTAGGAGGCAGTAGATTCAAATCCAGGCAGTTTGAGCTCACAGCCACTCCACCCTATTGCCTCAGCAATCAGCATAACAGAACCTGCTTCCTAGGACAACTGTGGGAATTCAATGAGATAAGGTATTCAGCACTTAGCACAGAGCCCCGCTCCTGCGGAACAAGAAATAAATGTCAGGTGAAGTAAACATTAGGTGGTGGTATAATGATGTTCCGGTTATCATTCTCATCATGCCTTTCATCACTGTCACATAAGTCTGTGCGCCAGCATGAAAGGCAGTATAATATAGTGAGTAAGGTGGGGGCGGGGGTTGTCTGTGGAATCAGGCTACCTGGAATTCAAATCTTGATTCTGCCACTTAATAGGTAACTGCAGGCAAGTTATTTAAACTTTGTTTCCAATCTATAAAATGAGTTTAATAACTAATCTACCCCAAAGAGTTGCTGAAAGGATTGAAAATGCTAATATACATAAAACACTTAGAGTGGTACCTAGCCCATCATAAGCGCTCAGTAGATGTTGGTTATCATTGTTTTCAATTATCCTGATTTCAGTTTGGGGGTCGTGGCTCTTTCATGTAGACACGTGGGCTTGGATTAGAAATAAATAAACATTATAAACTTAGATTTGTGCAATTACCCATGTTTATGGATATGCAAATATACATTAAAGTATTTGTTGTATTTCCTATAATCCAACAACACTTGTATATGGTATCTACATTAAGATTCTCTGTAAGGTTTTCTTTGAAAAAAGGATTCCAAAGAAGTTTGAACATACCAGTTGAGGACAGGCTGAGATTTGCAGAAAACTCCATCTATAAGGGAAGCAGCTGGCAAAAGGTTGCTCCAGGGACAGCCTGAAGAAGAAGAATCCCCAAGGTTACTGCTATTCCTTTCAGCCTCCTAGGATCTTCAAAATGTAGAGGGTCAGAGCCTTTTATTTAACAAGACGCCACTGAGGTGTGTAGGTTGATGTAGCATCAGTGCCAAAGTACTTTAGGCCAGAAAGTCCTAGTTAGGAAGTTATTGCCCTGGCCTGGGTGGGCAATGATCGAGGCTTGAACTTAGCAAGTGGTGGTGGGACAAGAGATGAAACAGATTTGGTTTGAATTTAGGAGACAGATCAAGAGCAGGTTAAGAGCATGAAGAGTGGAATCACACAGACCTGGGTTTGAGCTTGAAACAATTGAAATATTTCATAAAACAATCCTTAACAGTTGGATGAAACAAATGAACCTCAATGTGTGTCCAGTTGGCATCCTAACCACGCAGAGATTGTGGTTAGAACCATGAAGCGATGATCTTTAAAACAAGCTGGGGTTGCCCTCATCAGCGTGGTCGAAACTGGCTCATGATGCTGTGTCTGTGTGAAGGGAGACTGTAAGGGAGCAGATAGGCAAGCAATTTCCTTTTCAAAACGTCATGACCTGGATGTTGCATACCTCACGCCCGCTCATGTCCTATTGGCTGGAATTTTTACTCTACTTATACTCTAAGATTTTTACTTGTGTGTGTCTTGTCTCCAAAAGTATATCATAAGCCCCTACAATAGTCCATCTCATAACTCTTCCCTATGCTCTGAGGTCTCTGCAACCCAGGTCTTACTGACGTTGGACTAAACTTGGAAATTGGTGTGGTTCTCATCCAATTTATTCGGATCCCAAATCCTGCCCGTTTTGTTTTTCTTTATTTTGAAATAATTTTAGACTCACAGAAAAGCTGTGAAAATAGTACAGAGATTTCCCATCCACCCATCACCCACCTTTCTCTAATGCTAACATCTTTGAAAACCATAGTGTAAATATTAAAACTAAGAAATTATCATTGGTGTAATACTATCAACAGACTATAAGGCTTTATAGACTTTATTCAGATTTCACCTTCCCTCCCACCCCCCACCCCCCGCTAATGTCCTTTTTCCATTCCAGGATCCTACATTGTATTTAATTGTCATGTTTCCTTAGTCTCCTCTAATCTGTGATACTTCCTCAGTCTTTCCTTGTCTTTTATGACCTTGACACTTTTGAAGAGTATGGGCCACTTAATTTGTTGAATGCCTTCTATTTTGGTTTGTCTGATACTATCTCATGGTTGGATTGAGGTTGAGCATTTTTGGCAAGAATACCAGAGAAGTGATGTGTCCTTCTTAGTGTGTCCTCTCCCGGGTTACATGGTGTCAGTGTTTTACTACTGGTGATGTTAACCTTGATTACCTGGTTAAGGTGAAGTTGCCAGGTTTCCTCACTGTAAAGTTATTGTTTGTCTCCTTGTAAACGAACACATATCTTGAGGGGGAAGATAGCTTTGAGGCTGTACAAATATTCTGGTTTTCCTCAAACTTTCTCCCACTGATTTTAGCATCTATCAACGGATATTGTCTGTGACAGTTATTACTGTAATGTTCTAAAGGTGAGTCTGTATTTCCTTAATTCCTTCCACATTTATTAATTGGAAGTCTTCTGTAAGGAAGAGCTGTCTCTTTCCTCCACTTATTTATTTATCCAACTATTTATATCAGTAAGGACTCCTTCCTATTATTTTATTCTGTGGGTTATAATCCAATACTGTTATTTATTTTATTGCTCAAATTGTTCCAGCTTTGGCCACTAAGAATTCTTCCAAGCTGGCTGTGGTCTAAGTCCTGTTTTGAAATATGGGAAGGGGTGAGGTGCTGATGTCTTTAGACAGAGCAGACATGATGTGCTTATCATCTGAGGAGTCTCACAGGTGTTGAGGTGGAAGGTTAGTAGTGGGCACTGAGCAAGTCTAATTCATGACAGGTCACAGAAGCCTACACGGATTTTGAAATTGAAAAGGGCTGGGATCACCTCATGAGCTAATTCCAAGTCCAGTGGGTCATGGGTATGTGTAGCTCCTTTTTCATGGAGAAAGTAGCCAGAAAGGATTTTCTCACTTATTTATAAGAAAAAGGAAAGAGCAAAAGGAAGAAACTCCCCTCCACCCTCACTCCAGGTATATACAGAGACCAGCCAAACCACCAAGGTAAAGAGAGAGAGAAGCTTTTAGTGGTCCAGGGCTTAATGTTCGCACACATCCAATCCCACCTTTCCTTTTGTGCTTGGATCCCTGAGTTCTCTCTTGTCTGACTTGTCAGTAGGAGTCCTATGATCTAACTTATCTCGGCAGAACTTCTCCCTAAAATCTGTCAAGCCTCAGGCTAGGGTAGTTCAATGAGTTAGTTCAAGAGACAAAATGTTCCAGCTTAAGACTCAAGATTTTCCAAGCCAGTGCTTTCCTCCATGAGCTTCCTGTCCCATCCTCATTCTCCACCACCAGTCACCGCCATCATTATAATGACCATCTCATCTAATCAGTAAGCACTTACCATACATGGTGATATGTGCTCTGTAAAGTACATTGAGATGAATGGGTCATAGACGCTCAGGCTTTGACTCTTCATTCACCCTTATTTGGGCAGCAGGGTTAGCAGCTGGCACTTGCACTTCCACTGGCAGTGAGTTCTGTCCTCGTCCTCCTGACTTAGTGAGCTCAGGACAGTGTGTCTCAGGAAGCCTCAGTGGATGTTGCTGTAGGACCTCTTTCAGTAGCCTCCAAAGGGTGGGAAGCTTAAAGCAATCAACACGCAGTTTTGCAGACAGCGGCATTTTTGCACGTGGAGGAGGGTGCAGGTTTATCAGAGAAGAGCAGTTAAAAAGGAAAATTCCTGGGCTTCCCTGGTGGCGCAGTGGTTGCGAGTCCGCCTGCCGATGCAGGGGACGCGGGTTCGTGCCCCGGTGCGGGAAGATCCCACATGCCGCGGAGCGGCTGGGCCCGTGAGCCATGGCCGCTGAGCCTGCGGGTCCGGAGCCTGTGCTCCGCAACGGGAGAGGCCACAGCAGTGAGAGGCCCGCGTACCGCAAAAAAAAAAAAAGAAAAAGGAAACTTCCTGATTGCAGTTTGATGCATGTTATCAGCAGATGATTTTCCTTGCTTCCCTCCTCCTCCTGCCCACGGAATAGCATTCTGGCATTCCCAAGCTGTGTGCTATTGTCTAAGATGGTGGCTCTTCTCCGGGAAAGTTACTAAGGGTCACTTTCTCTTCTTCCCTCTTAGAGAGCAGGAATTGAATTTTTATTGGCAATCTACAGAGGTGGCTGGGAATGAGTCCCTCCCACTTGCATGGAGCTTAGTGAGTTCCAGGCGGTTCAGGCTGTCTGATGGGAGTTGCATGGAATCGTTGAGAAGCCTTTGCAGCCCAGGGAGGAGCAGAAAGGGCAGTTAACAGGGTGAAATGGCTTTTTATCCCTCTCCTGAATATGACATGCAGTTGGCCAGAGGGTTGTTATCTAGGATGATTCTCTTTGCCACAAGGTAAGCCCACTATTATGTTAGAATGAGGTTTTGAATCTTGCATTGCAGGATTCTCAACTGATAAGCCTTTCACAGATATCTTTCTGATGTTGTGCTATGTCTATTTATAAAGAAAAATTAATAATCAATGACATATTAAATTTAAGCCCATTTCTCTAAATTGTCATGAAAATTCTCATTATTTGAGCACCTCGGGTAATTCAGTGTACTATTAATATTTCTGTGTGGGAATTTTCAATCATTTTCTCTCCTATATATACAGTCACCATATTATGATGTACGTATTTAGAGTGGCTTTTTATCTCATTCAGATTAGCAGTTGCTCTTTGTTGTGTACTTCATGGTTTTGCTTCCCCATTTCCCCGGGGAATTTCAAATAAACAATTTCTTTCTCTCACAAGGAATGGCTACTTATCTATGTACTAGTAGCCAGATTCTCTATTCTCATTGCCAACGTTTGTATAAAGAAAAGGAACCTGCAAATGTAGTCTCAGGATTAAAGAAAAGGTGTGGTCTTCTCATTTGAGTTTACATGAAAAGAAGTGCGTATTGAGATTGCTGGGTGTACAGTGTTTACCTCCATCACAATTGAAGGTTTAGATACTTGATTATCTTTTCCCTTTTTCACAATAATTTGAATTCAGCTTTTATCCTTATACAATCTTTGATTTGAAATTTTTGTTCAGAGCTATACTTAATGCCAGTGGTTGCATCCCTAGATGCTTTTACTTAAAAGGAAATATGATATGGCCAAGGACCGGTGGCTGCACCAGTAGTGGTAATGTTCTGGATCTCCAGGTGACTTGAATATTTATTTTATTATTACGGGCATTCATTTTGTTATTATACCATGTAAAAGGTAAAAAAGAAAATAGGAACTGCTTAGATTATAAAACACATCTATAAAGAGAGGCATCCAGGGCTGGTATTTCAAGTTTAATTTGGCATCCTTTCACTTGAAGGCGAATGAATAAGAGAGAGCATTCTTCTGAGTTTTATAATTTTCTCCCCAGCAGTGTCAGGTTATGTGTGAATCGTGGTGGTGGTTAAACTCCTCCTTGTTGTGAAATTAGTTATGGAAATGCTGGCAGGTAGGAACTGAGGGGCTGGAACAAGTGTTCATAAAGTTTTCATCCACTTTGCCTTAAAACCTTCACTATTCTTTTCATTCGGGTCTTTTCTGGTATGATTTTAAAATATGGATCCTTCTTTTGACCATTGTTTAAGGTCCCTATCTAAAATTAATGCTTTCTGTCCTTTCTTTTGTTTTCTTTTGTTGTCGTTGCCTTTAATTTCTCACTTGCAACCTATTCCTCTAAATGAGGAGAAAGTGAAATAGAGAAGAGAAAAACATGATACAATGCATGACTTACTCCAAAAGAGAATTCAGTGTCTTTAGTGTTAGAAGTTTGGGGAGCATTTATTTGTTTTTGTTGAATGGGATGGTGTTTAGAAAAAAGGCACTACCAAAAGGTAAGGCGTCGGCCTCACAAAAACTTTTCGTTACTGTTTTGGCAAATGAAATTTAGCTTATACTTTAAGCATTGCATAAAAGTTAATTAGCTTGATTTTGAAATGTCTTGGTTGGTATGTGGTGTAAAGGGTATCCTTTAAACCCTCAAAGGACAATCTTCTGTGGGATTACACACGGAGGAGGAGGGTGTCCAGCCATAGTGGTGGGTACCCTGCGCCTCCTGCCCTCAGCCCTGCAGCCCCCTGGGTGGAGGGCAAGAGCCCTGAGCACCTTCATCGTGTCCTGCTGAGCTGTTCCCCATTTGCCCAACAGCGGTCCTCTGGGAGAGCCTCCAAACAATTCTGGGGCACACACAGTAACTATCTCATTCTCTCTGAGATCCGTGAGCATATATTTGTGGATGTCTGCATGTGTCTCTGTGTGGAAGATAAAAACAAACAGCATGAAAGGGATTTCTCTTTCAGCCCTGGCAACATATTCTATGACACAGAGAAGTAGTAGAGGAGAAAAATTTTAAATCATAATATCTGATATCTCAAGAAATCAGTAAAAACCAGTCCCTCCTTCCTTCCTCCAACAAATAAAATGCCCAGTTGCAAATTGAGAGTTGACAAGAAGAAATTGTTGATAATTAGCGCTTATGCTAGTCTACGTATGCTATGCGATTCTATTATAATTGAATTTGAAAATCAAAGAAAAACAAACATGAATGCTGTTACAGGGCAAAGATGTTATAGTGTTCGTGTCAATTTCTGCCGTGACATATAGGCAGATGTTGAAGCGTGGGGAGGAGATCTGAGTATTCTGATTACTCTGTAGATGTCAAAGTTGAGGGGAGGAGGGAAGAAAGGGGGGCATATTGAGAAAAAAGGCATTTCAACATCATCACCCATTGGTGGCTAAGTGAAAAACACCCACCCCCATGGCTATGCCCTCTTTTTTATGGTAATAGTTCTGTGTGGTCATCAATAAAATTTAATCTTTTTTTTTTTTTGCGGTACGCGGGCCTCTCACTGTTGTGGCCTCTCCCGTCGCGGAGCACAGGCTCGGGACGCGCAGGCTCAGCGGCCATGGCTCACGGGCCCAGCTGCTCCGCGGCATGTGGGATCTTCCCGAACCCGCGTCCCCTGCATCGGCAGGTGGACTCTCAACCACTGCACCACCAGGGAAGCCCCAATAAAATTTAATCTAAAAAAATGTTTCAAAATGGAGAGTGAGGAGGAGATTAACTAGTGGTGAAATGATGTTGGAGCCGGTGTGGAGGAATGGGGTAAAAAAGTATCTTACAAGAAAAGGTTTTTTTTTTTACCTTTTATGCAAATTTTAGATGTTAGAGTCTTACGTGGTCTGTCTGTTAGCCGACTTCACTCTTACTTGTGATTCAGTTGCCAAAGCCAAAAGTCCCCAGGGCATATTATCAGGATGTGACCTTTGAAAAGAACTTCTCTTTCCAGACAGGACTGTGTGTTGCCATGGGGTTATATTACTTAATGCATACCTTTCTACCCACTGAACCACTTTTTTTTTTTTTTTTTTTTTTTTTTTTTTTTTTTCCAGTACGCGGGCCTCTCACTGTTGTGGCCTCTCCCGTTGCGGAGCACAGGCTCCGGACGTGCAGGCTCAGCGGCCATGGCTCACGGGCCTAGCCGCTCCACGGCATGTGGGATCTTCGCGGATCGGGGCACGAACCCGTGTCCCCTGCATCGGCAGGCAGACTCTCAACCCCTGCGCCACCAGGGAAGCCCACTTTTTAAAGACACAGACATTAGGCCATTATAAAAGCCTCAGAAATGTTTGCCTGTTAGATTTTTCTGTGAATCCAAAAAGTCGAAGTATAGCCTTGAGTAGCCCAGTAGTCATAGAAACTAGAGGTTAGGGATGCTGAAAAGGGCCAAAGGATATCTCAAAAGCAATGTCTTTGCCAACCATGTGCTAAGGGACAATTACACCTTTTTTTACATTTTGGAAGATAATGGGTGTTTTCAACCCTGAAAGTTCTTGAGAGCTTGTCCGTCTCCTGTGAACATGTAGAAAACATATCTCAGGGCTTCCCTGGTGGCGCAGTGGTTGAGAGTCCGCCTGCCGATGCAGGGGACACGGGTTCGTGACCCGGTCCGCGAGGATCCCACATGCCGCGGAGCGGCTGGGCCCGTGAGCCATGGCCGCTGAGCCTGCGCGTCCGGAGCCTGTGTTCCGCAAACGGGAGAGGCCACAACAGTGAGAGGCCCGCGTACTGCAAAACAAAACAAAACAAAACAAAAAACAACAACAACAAAAAAAACATATCTCAACATAGGGTGATTCTTCATTTATTCCAGAGAGAGTTTCGTCTGGATCTATGAATGAAACAGTGCTATGAGTACAGCCCAGTGCATCTTAACTTGGTCTTAGTTTTCAGTGGCTGTATATTTTTATCGTCAGTGTTTGGGGCACATAATCTTCCTATAACAGGAAATGCCTAGAAAGGCATTGTTGTTCCAATATGAATCATCTATTCTTCTATACTAAAGAAGGTGTAATTATAATATCCCCAATATCCCCCCTAAGAATCACTTGCACGATGACATTTAATTATTCATGTTAAGTTTGTTTCCCCTTTAAAGCATGAAAGGGGCAGCTTAGCAATAACTACCAAAATTGCAAGTGCATTTTAGTTTGAGCCAGCAATTCCACTTCTAGGAATTTCTGCAGATATGTGGACACAGACAGAAAACAGTGTGTAGACATGGTTATTCATTGAAGCATTATTTGTAATAACAAAAGACTGGAAATCAAAAAGTGTCCACAAAAAAGGATCTGGTTGAAGAAATATGTTATATGCACACGATGGAATACCAGGCAGCTAAAAGGGGGGAAAAAAAAGCTACAAGGAAGCTCTGTAAGTACTGATATAGAATGATCTACAACAGATGTTGTTAAGTTCAAAAAAGCAAGGAGTAGAACACCACATAGCTTTCCTTTTGTGAAGCGGGTGAAAAGAGATTTGTTCATATTTGCCTATACTTGCATAACAAAGCACTGGAAAACATACAGAAGAAATCAACCACAGAGGTTTGCCGTTGGGGGAAGAGATATGGGTGGAGAGGGCTGAGGAGAGTAAGACTTCTTAATGGCTTTGATCTTTTTTCTTTAAACTGTGTGAATTAATTACCTATTCAAAACAATACCTGAAGTAAATTTGGGGAAAATATTAAGATTTGATAAATTTTGGTAATGAGTACACATGAGTGTTTTTTATATTCACTTGAATGCATTTATGTGTGTTTGAAGTATTTCATAATTTTTTAAAAGATGAGGAAAAATAGGAAAAGAAATAACGGTGATACACGAAAGAACCTTAAGAAACATGTTTTATCCCCTGCTAAGCTCAAAGTGTTCAGTAATTATATCATGAAGGCTCTCAACCCAAATCCATGATATGTTAATTCTGATAAACCTAATTTACAGAATACATTGATATTAGTGTTTTTCTTTCTTTTTTGGGGGGAGTGGGTAAGACTAGAATCTTGTTATGATGGACTTCATTGTCTATTATAGCATTGTGTCTATTATAGCACTAAACAAATGATGGCAGATGGGGGTTAGTAAGTGAATTAAGAAACATGATGTTTTATTTGGTAGTGCCGGTATTGAGTGTATTTGGTATTTTTACATGTTCAACTCATGTCCAGTTGATAACTAGCATGGTTTATAAAGTTAGTGCACCCAGAAGAGCCCAAGCAAAGTCTCAGTCATAACAGCTCATCAAAGAACAGCATCAACAAAAAAATTAACTCCAACTCTTAGAATTTTTTATTATCCAAGTGGTGGTTGTGGCCTTCTCCATTTATCCAAAGCATACCAATGCTTCAAGGTCATCCGAAGTCCCACTCTACTACCAGGCCTTTTGGCCAACTTCAGACCCCATTCTCGATCACTGGCAGCAAGGGAGCTTTTTGGTGCTTAAACCAAAATCCTCAGGAGCTAGCATGGCCCAGTATGATCTCATGACTTTCCTACCATCCGCTCTTCATTCCCAAGGCTCTGGGCTACAGTCTGTTCTGCTTCTTGAAATCCGCACATTTATTCCTGCCTCAAGGCCTTTGTGTTTCTTTTTTGCTTTGTGCGCTAAATACTCTGCCCCCAGCTCTTTGCAAGGTTGATTCCTTCTTATCATTTAGATCTGGTTCGGGTGTTACTCTCTCAAAGAGGCTGTCCCTGATCCCCGGTCACACTCTCACATTACCCAGTTCTATTTCCTCCAGAGCCCTTATAACTACATGAAAATTCCCTGTTTCTTTGCTTACTTGTTAATCGTCCGTCTCTCTACTCTGCCCACCTCACCTCTTTTATACTGCTCATTGCTCAGAAGTTAAGAATGCAGGCTCCGGGGACAGATGCCTGAGTTTAAATATCAGCTCTGCTCCTCAAAACCCATGTGACTGTGGATGGGTTGCTTAGTCTCTCTTGATTACCTCATTTTCTCATTAATGGTCCTATGTCATAAAGATACAGTTTAAAGGTTAAGTGAGAAAATGTGTGTCAAGTGCCTGGAATGATGCTTGGCACTCAGTAGGCACTCAGATATTTTTCGAGTGAATGAGTAATACTTAGATGCTCTTTAATACTTTTTCTTGCATCTGAGGCTCCCCAACAAGATTATAAACTCCTTGAGGGCATCTGTGACCTCCCAGAGCTCCAGTTGTACTTCAGCAGGGTAGAAGGCGCATAGTAGGTGATCAGTGAATACTGCTCGAAAGACGTGAACTGCTTTATTGTAGATTTCTCCAAAATATGCTTTCATTCCTGAATCTCTCTGTGTGTTAGGGCAAAATCATCTAAGAAGGACATCGTGCCACTTGCTAGTTCCAGTTTCATCAGCCTACCCATCCCATGCAATTAAGCTTCCTTGTTTGTGGTTAGGAATGCAACAAAAGGGCTTTGTTTGAATTACATGCACACACAAAACTTAGTTGGCTCAATTTTAAAATTAAATTGTCTTCTGACTCTTATTGGTATGCTCATGATGTAATATGCTTTAGGAAAATATTTCCTTATCTTCGTTAAGATCAGAGTGATCCTAAAATGTCAAGGCATGCTGTGCTCTTTAGGAATGCTTATTAAATTATTTGCATCATTGAAAAAGTCAATAAACAGCTGTTCGACTTTTTTGGTTATCTCCAGGTACAGTGAATTATATTTTCAAAATGAGAGGCTATTTTTAAAATACTTGGCTTTTTTAATAGGTAACGCATGTACATAGACATAATTCAAAAGTTAGAAAAGGAAATACAGTGAAAACTAAGTTTTCCTCCCCAGAGGCAGTCATTGGTTCTAGTTTCTCAAGTATTCTTCCAGAAATACTCTTTACATTAATAACCGTAAGTGATTCTGTATGGTTTTCCCCACATACAGCAGTATACTGTACGCACAGTTCTCTATCTTACAATTGTCCTTTAACCATATATTTTGGAGATTTGTCCATATCCATATGTATAGAACTACTCAGTTCTTTTAATGGCCACATACATATTCCGTTGTGTGGAGGTACCACACTGACTTAACTGGTCTGCTACTGATGAGTATTTTGGTTGTGTTTCAATCTTTTGACGGATATGTTCTTTTAAAATGATTTTGCTGAATGTTGCCAAACTGCTCTTTATTCAGGTGCACTGATTTACACACCCACCCTGCTCCAGCAAGGTCTGAGAGTTGGTGGGCTATATTTTGGTCATCTTTTTCATTGTTCTTTGTCCTCATTTCATCACTTAATTGTACATATTGGAAGAATCTTATAAAACAAAGATTTATCTCTGAAACCTCCCAACATATGTTCTGCATCCAAAAGAAAGGGGTATGTTTTTCAGAGCCTACTGATTTGTTTGTTTCACAAGCACCCTGTTCTTAATGTATCGATGTTACACCTGGGATGAAATCTTCCTCTACCCCAGGACAAAGAATTAACCTCCACAATCTACTCCGGAGAAGCAGCTCCGCAAGTTGGGTGTCCTGTCTTGGCATTGCAAGTCTTGGGCACTTACTTTATCTTTAAGAATTATTTCTTTATGATTTATTATTTATTAGAGGAATACTTCATTTGGTCTCCCCACCAGAATGTAAGCTCCCTAAGGGCAGCGACCATATCTTAGTTATTAAATCTTTTAAGTATCTCTAATCAGTTTTGACTCTTCAGTCCTCATCTGTGGTGCCCATGAGCCCCATCCACCACATCAAGCCCCTCACCTTTCCCTCTGGGCTTCCTAATGAAGACAGAGGACAGAGGACAGAGGACATTAGGCTTCCTAATGAAGACAGAGGCTTCCTAATGAAGACAGAGGGCTTCCTAATGAAGACAGAGGACAGTGAAGTCCCTCCAGCTGTCCTCCCAGCCACTCCCTTTCATATGAGCATCGACATCTTACCTCCTCCTTTCTTCTCATTTACTTCGGTGGACCTGCCTTTACTCCTGCCTAAGGTCGTGTGCTCTAGAATCCCATCCTTGCCTACTTCCTCATGAGTCTTACGGAGCGTCAGCCTCTCCTCATCCGGTGTCTTGGGCTGTGCGTGTATGCACTCCCTGTCTCATACAGATTTGCTCATACTTCTCATTATTTAAAACAAAACAGCAAGAACAAATCCTTTTCACTCCCTGGCCCCCTCTAGCCTCCTAGCTACCACCTTCTTTCTCCCCTTTAGAGCCAAGGTCTTGAAAGAATGATCTGTCCTTGCTGTCTCCATTTTGTCTCTCATTCACCTCTTACCCCATCCTAATCAGGCCTCTGCCCCTGTCATTCCATTGCAAAGACTCATCAGTCATCAAATCCAGTGGACGTGCATCTACCCACATCACACTCACCTCTCGGTAGCAGTTGGAATGATTGACAGTTCCTCCTCCTCCTCCCCGCTAGGATGCTGTGAAACTCCCATACTCTCTTGTTGGACTCTCCCCAACCCCATTCCACCCCCGGACTGTGATAGTTCTCGGAGGCCCATCCTGAAAGCACTTCCTTTCTGTCTCCTATGCACTCTCCCCAAGCAGCTTATCTTTTCTCAGAGGACATGTGTTTTATGACTCCTCAATGTGTATGTGCAGCCCAGACTCCAGCCCTGTGGGCCCCACTGCTTCCTGTCCACCACTGCAGTCCCCAGGGCCCCTCACATTGCACGCCCCAAGTGAGCCATCTGCCTCCCCGCTCTGTTTCCCCCCTTCCTCCCTTCGCTCCCGTCCCTCCATCTCATAGTTCTTACCATTCTAGTTCAAGCTACAAACATGAAGACCGTCCTTCCTCCTGACTATACTCTCTTCTACACCAACCACATCCAAGCGCTCACTAGGCTGGGCATTTCGCCTCCTCGGTGGTTGGTTCTTAGATCTGTCATCCCTTTAAGGTCACTGCCCCTGCCTTAGTGCCGGGTCTTGATTATCTCTTACCCTGGCCAAGACGATAGCCTCCGATCTTGTCTCTCTCAAATATATTCTCATTATTGGCAATATCTTCCTGAAACTCAAATTTGAACATGGCCCTCCTTGGCTAAGGTTCTTCGGTGGCCTCCAAACCCATAGGATACTATTCATACCCTTCAGTGAGACCTGGACCCTCCTAGCTCTTCACCTTCATCTGCTGCCTTCCTCTCTCACTCGTCATCTCCTCTCCACCTACTTAAGTTGCTTGTACCGTGTTCTTCTGCATTTCCATGCATTTGTCGTGCTGTTTCTTCTTCTTATTTTTTTTTTTTTTTCCGATACGCGGGCCTCTCACTGCTGTGGCCTCTCCCGTTGCGGAGCACAGGCTCCGGATGCGCAGGCTCAGCGGCCATGGCTCACGGGCCCAGCCGCTCCGCGGCATATGGGATCTTCCCAGACCGGGGCACGAATCCGTGTCCCCTGCATTGGCAGGCGGACCCCGAACCACTGCACCACCAGGGAAGCCCATCGCGCTGTTTCTTCTACCTGGTTGTCCTTCCCTTCCGTTTCCCGCCCCCTGCCATCTGGAGAGATCTTTCATGGTTTCATGTTTTCGGTGACTGCCTCTTCTGAGTTCACTGAGCACCTGGTACAAGTCTCGATTACGGAACCCATCTCAGTGTCTTATAGCAGTTTACGTGGCTGTCTCTTCTGTACTGTGAATTATTTGGGTCTAGTGATACTTTGTTCTTCTTTGGATCCCCAGTGCCAGCATAGTGGCTGCCACGTAGAAAGTCTCTATGGATGCCCTTGAATGAATGGGAAGGAAATTGAGGAAAGGTCTGGATACCTTACATTTAAAAGGGAGCCTTACTATTGTTTTTTTTGTATTGTTTTGGTTTTTTTGCAGTACGCGGGCCTCTCACTGCTGTGGCCTCTCCCGTTGCGGAGCACAGGCTCCGAACACGCAGGCCCAGCGGCCATGGCTCACGGGCCCAGCCGCTCCGTGGCATGTGGGATCCTCCTGGACCGGGGCACGAACCCGTGTCCCCTGCATCGGCAGGCGGACTCTCAACCACTGCGCCACCAGGGAAGCCCCTTGCTATTGTTTTTAAAGCACAAAGGGAAATTTTTTTTCACTTAACCTAGATGAAACAGCGTATCTCCATTGTCCTCTGCACAGCCCCCTTTTATACTTCAGAGTCTGATTCAGAACGTTCAGCAAGGTGTCTGATCCTTCATGAAGGAGGTGTACCAACTGATATTAAGCCTAGGTAGCTACATTCTGTCAATGCTTCAGGGCACCTCCTCTCTTCTCTCCATTGAGATTTCAGTCTAGAAATCCCTGAAGGTGTTGGTAAACATTATCTCACTTTTCTGCCAAAAATAAAGTTCAGCCACTCTCTCTTGACTCTGACCTTCTATAGTAGTGTAATCCTCCTTACCAAATTCGTCCATCCTTCAGTATTGCAGTCTGAAGAACACCCACTTTTCCCCTTTGGCTTTGTCAGTTCTTTGTGTTATAAGGGCAGGAAGTTTAAAGGTGAAGTCATTGACTTGCAAAATGAGAAACTGTTTTGGAGAGCATCTTGTTTATACTCCGCAGATCAGAGTGTGTTAACACCAAGGTAGCTGGTAGTTTTTATGTCGTTCTTACCAAGATATTAAAATAATAGCATTTATCCAGCATCAGAATGTCACAGAGAACTTCAAAATCCCCAGAAAGTCCCTTGAGAGGTAGGCAGGAATTATTGCTCCCATATTTATATATGGACAAGTAGTGCAAAGAAAGACCAAGGCAACTCCATGTGCCTTAAATTAATAAAGCATGAAACGTTAACATGTAGGAAAGCTAGGTGAAGGTTATGTGGGATTTTTTCCAGCTTTACTGAGATATAATTGATACATAACACTGCAAGTTTAAGGTGTAGAACATCTTGATACATTTCTAAATTGCAAAATGATTACCACCACTGTATTAGATACCAGCTGCATCTAGTCACATAGTTACCATTTCTGTCTTAGCTGGTGAGAACATTTAAAATCTGTTCCTTTAGCAACATTCAAGTATGTATATGATACGGAATTAGCTATAATCACCATGCTGTACCTTAGATCCCCGGAACTTGTTAATCTTTATAACTTGAAGTTTGTACCCTTTGACTAAAATCTCCCCATTTCCTCCACCCCCTCAACCCCTGATAGCCACCACTCTACTCTGTTTTTCTGAGTTTGTCCTTTTTAGATGCTACATAGAAGTGAAATCATTCAGTATTTGTCTTTCTCTGTCTGGCTTATTTCACTTAGCATAATGCATCCGAGTTGTTGCAAATGGCACGATTTCCTTCTTTCCCGTGGCTGAATAATATTCCATTGTATGTATATATGGCATCTTCTTTATCCATTCATCCACTGAAACTTAGGTTGTTTCTATATCTTGGCTATTGTGAGTAATGCTGCAATGAACATGGGAGTGCAGATATATCTTTAAGTTCCTGATTTCAGTTTCTTTGGATATATGCCCAGAAGTAGGATCGCTGGATCACACTGTTAGTTCTATTTTTAATTTTTTTAAGGAAACTCCATACTGTTTTCCATAGTGGCTGTACCCGTTTGCACTCTCACCAACAGTGCACTAGGGTTTATTCAGAAATTCTTTAAACTAAGTTTGCAGTATTTTTATGTAACTGAAATCATGTCAAAATGAAAGGGAAAATAAACATATTAATAAAGCAGGAAAAAAACCAATGGTTACTAAGAGAAGTGAGCAGTAAGATCCATTTTCCAGTATTTACTTGATTGTTTTCCATCTCTGAGGATACAGCAGTCTCTGCTTCCAAGTCCATAAATCTCATTGGTGAAGCGATCAGCTGAGATTGCTCCTAACGCTGGGGGTCCCTCTCCTGTGTCTCCCCAGGCGCAGTGAACCTGCGGGCCGACCTCATTCTTGGCATTCAACCAAATTTGGGGAGAACCAACCCGATGCCAGCATGATGCAGATATCTCAGGGCACGATTGGCACTCCTTGGCCCCAGAGCTACCATTCCAGGTAAGTGGTCACAGCTGAGACCCAGGGGCTTCTTACTTTCAAATGTCCTGTTCCCAGAAAAGATTGTTTTCTTATACTTACCTTGAGTATTAAGTCTCTCTTCCCACTATCCTCATCCTTTTAAAACCCCTAATGGTGTACGAGTCATCTTCATATCCTGGGCTAGACTGGCATGAAGGGAGGACAGGATTATTTTGAGCACTGACTGCTCATTTGAGATATTTATGGGGCCTGTTGATTCTCAGTCAGACATTTCTCAATTACACGTTATAACACTATAGTAGAAAAACTGACAACTCCCTCCCTCAGTGCTTAATGTCCTTTCTTCAAATATGTATCTGGTTTTTTTAATTAATTTTTATTGGAGTATAGTTGCTTTACAATGTTATGTTAGTTTCTACTGTACAGCAAAGTGAATCAGCTCTACGTATATACGTATCCCCTCTTTTTTCGGATTTCCTTCCCATTTAGGTCACCACAGAGCATTGAGTAGAGTTCCCTGTGCTATTCAGTAGGTTCTCATTAGTTATCTATTTTATACATAGTATCAATAGTGTATATATGTCATTCCCCATCTCCCAATTCCTCCCATCCCACCCCCTTCCTCCTTGGTATGCATATGTTTGTTCTCTATGTCTGTGTCTATTTCTGCTTTGCAAGTAAGATCATCTGTACCATTTTTTTAGATTCCACATATATGCATTAGCATACGGTATTTGTTTTTCTCTTTCTGACTTACTTCACTCTGTATGACAATCTCTAAGTCCATCCTCGTCTCTACAAATGACCCAATTTCATTCCTTTTTATGGATGAGTAATATTCTACTGTATATATGTACCACATCTTCTTTATCCATTCCTCTGTATCTGATTTTTATCTGAATGATTTTATTCAGTATTTGAACTCCCCAGTTGGTTTTTCTCCTTCTGTTAAAGCCACTTATCCAGCTTAGCTCCAGTCGAAGCAGTTAACACACTGAGGATTGCTCAGTGTATACATCATCTCGTGTGGTCCTTCCTATATGCCCTTGAAACAGATACAGTGTTCTTAACTCCATTTCGCAGGACAGGACATTGAAGCTGGAAAGATGGCTTTGTCCAAGGTCAAACATTTGATCAGTACCCAAGTCAAGACTCAAATCCAAGCTAGGTTTCAAAGCCGTTGCATGTAATCTCCTATACTTCCTCTACACCAGTTATACTAGTTATTCTTCCTCTGCTTTTCTAGTCACTCTGTCAAGGTCCAGTCAGGGAAAAGCAAAGCCATCATGGGTGTTACAGGAGAAGGGATTTATTATAGTAATCAGACCTTACACAAGTGAAGGGGACTGGGGAGAAGGGAGCCAAGCCTGACCACCCACTTAGTTCTTTATATTAAAGAGCTAAATCAGGGGCTTCCCTGGTGGCGCAGTGGTTGAGAGTCCGCCTGCCGATGCAGGGGACACGGGTTCGTGCCCCGGTCTGGGAAGATCCCACATACCGCGGAGTGGCTGGGCCCGTGAGCCATGGCCGCTGAGCCTGCGCGTCTGGAGCCTGTGCTCCGCAGCGGGAGAGGCCACAACGGGGAGAGGCCACAATGGTGAGAGGCCCGTGTACCGCAAAAAAAAAAAAAAAAAAAAGAACCAAGTCAGGACGCCCCTACATTTACTACAGACTTGGAGCCATGCAAATTGGAATCCATCTTCTGAGCCCAGGGAGGCAGGCTCTGTCACTTACCACTTTTTTGGAAGTACTTGGATATATAGGTTATGGTAGGGAGGTAGGAAAGTCAAGGTAATATGGGTCCCGCATACAAATGAGATGCAAGGGCTTGTCTGTGTCAGGGAGTGGAGGATGTTTCTGGAAGGATTCCTTAACTACCAGGCGGTGGGTACGCATTTGGCGAGGACTCAGAACCCCTAACACTCATGTCTGGTCAAACCAAAGGCCAAATCCTAGAGCTCTGACTGGTGGGCATGGCTCCCTCCACGTTAGAATACCTTCCTAGTTACCCTCCTTGTTACAGGCACTCCTCTCCCTTGCCCGTGTCCCTCCCAATAACCCTGAAAGAATTTCTTCTCACCATCTGAGCCATGTGTGCTCTGGGAACAGAGCTGCCAGCAGTGCCCACGCCCCATGCGGGCACAGTGCTTTTGCTCTGTGGGCACAGCGGTGTTGAAGGCCTTTAGAAGGTCAGATGCAGGGGCCTAAGAGTGTGAAGGAAGGACAGCACGGTGGTGAGCTACTTGGGCTCCTAAGTGAGACCTCGGTTTATATCTCCACTTCACCACCTACTGCATGAGCTTGAGCCAATCACTTCACCTCTTTGATCTTGGTTTCCTTGTCTGTAAAATGAAATTCATAATACAGATCTCATTGGCTCGTAGTGAGGATTAAGCAAAATAACATATGCAAAACATTTAGTGTAGTTCCTGAAACATAGTGAGCACTCAGTAACTATGAAAACTAATTATAATAATTAGGCTGAAGACTTGTCAGAGGTACAGTGAAACCTAGTAATGGACTAGGTTAATGGCATAAACCGGCACACACTTACAAAATGCACGAGTGTATTAACAGGGTACCCCTAAACGGTGGGGCCCTTTGGAGCCTCCTAACCGCTAGCCTTAGGAGGCCCGAAATCTGAAGTCATACTGTGACCTAAAATACAAGCTTGTCCAAAGGCAGAAATAAGACGACTGCAATCAGTGCTTAGAATAAGTGCTCACAGTAACTAAGGTGAGCTCCAAGAGGCCTCAGGAGAAAGATGGCGTTGGCATCAGAAGTGCAATATTCTGAAGGTTCTGCTTCTCTACCTGCTGTTTCCTCCTCATCCCAACCTCCAGAGGCAGGTGGATCTTGTACTGTACCTACCAGTCTGTCCTCTAATTCAAGCTTCAGCACAGCCTCCCGCTGACACAATGACTGTCAGCACAAAAGCTCTGTGGAGGAAGAGAGAGGGAGAAAGGGAAGCTCGGGTTACCCAGCTCCTACTGCAGCCCAGAGCATCCTGTGGTCTGTTCATTCCATGCCTCGGTCTTGCAGCTCTGAGTTCTGCTCAGAGGGTCAGCCCTTGGCAGCTGTAGACGGAGAAGCTCTCCTGGCGCGTTTCTGAGGAACACAGTGGCATCTAGTGGTCTGGTGGGCGGCATTCCTCTGACAGCCTTCTGACAGTTCCAGAAACCAGGAATATTACCTAAATGTGTGGATCTGCTTCTCATTAAGAAGCAGGAGAAAGAGGGAGCTCTAGGGTTGGGGAAGGGCAGGAGTGAGGAGAGAAGGAGAGAGAAGTTCAGAGAGACTGGAGACGTAATTTTCACTGCCCGCAAGCTAGCTTGGATCTGGAATTCCACCGAAATTGTATTTCAGCCTCTTTCTGTCAGGTCCTTGTCACTGCCTTTTTGCTGTCATACAGAAATCTCACAATGGTCCTAAAGTATTAGGACTTCTAAAGTCCTATGTACTTTAGAAGAAACCTTGAGAAGTCATGTAGTCTGGTCCCCTCCTAAGAGGCTGAAATAACAGTATCAAAATACTAAAGAACCAGTATGTGTTCATTGATTCACTCCTTCAGCAAATATGTGTGGAATACCCACTACGTCTCAGATAAGTTCTGATTATTGAGGGTACAAGACTGAACGAGACATAAAAAGCCCCCAACCTGCTGTATTTGTTTCCCCAGGTGTGTTCCATGGAATAATAATCCATTAGATACTCCTTGGGAAAAAGTTTCTAGGGTCACATAAGTTTAGAAAACACTGCTTAGTATATTTTCCTTTAAGAACATCACATGAGCGAGTTTATTAAGGACTCAGGAGTCTTAAAGTAATTACAATTATTTAAGTCATCTAGCCCAGTATTTTCCAAACATATTTGGTCACCTAAGCAATTAATATTCTGGGAGTACACTTTAGGAAATGTTTGCATACACTTGTGCTTTTTGCTGTGGTTTAAGTATTTAGAAAATATTAATACTTTCAAACAGAGGTGATGTGATGTCAAGTAGTGGTAAGTGCCACGAAGAAAGTAAAGCAAAGTAACAGGGAGTAAGGACAGAAGAGGTGCTTTTCAGTGAGTAGCAGGAAGTCTTCTCTGATGCAGAGACTTGAATAAGGGAAAGGGATTGCGCCAGGTGAAGAGGATTCCTTTTTTGTGGGAACAGCGAGTACAAAGGCCCTGAGACCCTGACGTGGGAATGTATTTCATGGGTCATTTATTTATTTATTTATTTATCTCTCTATTTATTTATTTTTGGCTGTGTTGGGTCTTTGTTGCTGCGCACGGGGTTTCTCTAGTTGCGGCGAGCGGGGGCTACTCTTCGTTACGGTGCACGGGCTTCTCATTGCAGTGGCTTCTCTTGTTGCAGAGCATGGGCTCTAGGCACGCGGGCTTCAGTAGTTGTGGCTCGCGGGCTGTAGAGCGCAGGCTCGGTAGTCGTGGCACGTAGGCTTAGTTGCTCCGCGGCATGTGGGATCTTCCCGGACCGGGGCACGAACCCACGTCCCCTGCATCGGCAGGCGGACTCTCAACCGTTGCGCCACCCGGGAAGCCCACCATCTGTATTTTGAGATATGTTGGTGGTGGCATTTCCTCCCACTCAACAGTGTTACAGTAAACCCATCAGTTTATTCACTTTGATTTTTTTCTGCATGCTCCTAAATTAGATTTGAATTACCCTTTTAGTGAAAGACTGCTAAAATTCTTAGCAGTTGGGAGGAGGATTAGGTAGTGTCTACCACCTGCATGGAATTGATGAGCAAAACAGCCCTTGTGGGGTCTACTGCTTCCATGTGCCCTCAGAGTATTAGCTCTGAGTCTTCTGTTAGAGGAGATAAAGGGAAGCACAAGCGGGTCATATGGGATTATCCTCAACTGAGCCGTGTCATGTGCATTTTCAACACAGCCTCCTCATTTAGAGGGGAGTGGGAGTAAAAACTGGCAGTGACATATGCCATGCCACTGGGTGCCAGGACTGACTTCCCTAATCTGGTTGGCTCAGGAGCTGTTCCCTTCCTTTCTCCCTTGAATTTATACCTGTCCCTCCCAAAGCAGGATGCTCCATTCAGTAAGTTCACTTCCCTTGATAGAGAAAATTATTCTTAGGGTGAGTTGCTGAAAATCTAGTCTTCTTTTCCTTGAATTCCAGCACCAGTTTTGACTCAGCAGGTGATCCTTCTATAGTCTCTTCCCATATACTCTGGAGACAGTCCAGCCACAAAGCATTATTGCATACTCAGCCATTAAGACACCATATTTACTTACATGAGATCTAGAAATATAATAACAGCTCCATGAATTTTAATAGTGTTTAAATGCCTATTCATGTAAAAATGGAAAACCTCAGGCAAGAACGCTCAGTTCTTCTTTTCTCTTCTTTAGAGAATAGTGAGTCCCAAATGTTGAACTATTGAGACTGCGGTTTGATTTTTGAGCTACTTACTCCTTCCTATGTCCATGTCCTCTCTCCCCCAACATGCTGGGGTGAAGTCTATTTTGATTTTATAATTAAATCTAATTATAAGTAATTCTGTCTTATGGCAACGTTCTGGGGTGTATGATGCCAGGAGTGAGACTCACTCCCCCTCCCCCAGGCAGGCTCTGAAAATCACCTGGACGAGCTGGTGAAGGAGGTTTTACCCTCCGGTGTATGAGGCTTTGCCCAGGTTCTGGGAAGTGGTCCGTGGGTGATTGGCTCCCAGCACCCAAGAGTCTCCTATGATTAAAGCTTCTTATCCAGCCTGCCTCTCCTTCTCTCTCATCCGCTTCTTCTAACTCTATAATATTCTCTCAGTATTTCTCTCTTTCAGTTTTGTGTTTGGCTCTCTCCCCACAAACAAACTGTCTCTTGTACAGTTGAGATTCCAGGAAGATGGCCAGGGAGTAGCCCTCCAATTCTGTACAAAGGAAAGATATTAACTAAAACCAAGGACACGTGCAGAGTCTCCCTCACCCACTCACGTGCCTGGTCTCTTACTAAGCTCTCCCCTTCTCCCCGCGGACGCCCCAAGGGACATAAAATGTCGGTCTCCGTCACCCTTCCTCCTCCTTCTTCGCCCACCTCTCTCATTTCTTGGCGTGTGCAGAATGTCACTCCTGGCATGGAGCACATCCCGTCAGTGTGCCGCCCGTGTCCAAGGGCCAAGTGGCCTCCTCGTGCTGCCCGCTTCTCCCCCGGCGAGCCTGGTGATTGATGAGCGGCACATGGGTTGCGGCGTCGGGCAGTTACTCCTAGTGACGACACGTAGGGAGGCTGAGCAAGGCCCAAATATGGCCCTTTCCCCCCAGCCTTCCAGAAACCAAACATCTTTCCCGAGGGTACGTTTATAGGCTGGGTCCCGTGCCTGTAAGCCTGCTGAATGATACAGACTCCCTGCTGACCGCTCTGCCTCCCTTTCTTCCAGCTCCTCTACCAGGGACCTCTCTGGCTATGACCATGCTTATCTGAGGCGGAGCCCCGACCGGTGCAGCTCCCAGGGGAGCACGGACAGCCTGGAGCCCAGCGGGGGATGCCCGCCCTGCCACCCTCTCTCCCCGGCCAAGTCTACCAGCAGCATTGAGCAGCTTGGCCACCTCCATAACAAGAGAGACTCGGCTTACAGCTCCTTCTCCGCCAGTTCTAGCATCCTCGAATATCCGGCCCCCGGCACCTCTGGCCGGGAGCGTTCAGGCTCCGTGGACACCACTTCTGCTCGAGGCGGCCTCCTAGAAGGGATGAGGCAGGCAGACATTCGCTATGTTAAGACAGTCTATGATCCCCGGAGGGGGGTCTCAGCAGAGTATGAGGTGAACTCTTCAGGCCTGCTCCTGCAAGGTAAGGAGGCCCGAGCATTGGCAGATGGTCAGGGCTATGAGAAATGGCATAGTGTTCCTCGGGGCAAGGAAGCACCACCCCCCTCCTGGAGCCAGCACTGCCCCAGCTCCTTGGAGACCACCGCGGACAACTTGCCTCCTAAAGTGGGTGCGCCCCTGCCCCCGGCTCGGAGTGACAGTTATGCGGCCTTTCGGCAGCGAGAGCGGCCTGGCTCCTGGTCTAGCCTTGATCAGAAACGGTTCTGCCGGCCTCAGGCAAACTCTGCAGGCACCCTGAAATCTCCCTTCATAGAGGAACAGCTGCATACTGTGCTGGAGAAAAGTCCAGAAAACAGCCCCCCAGTGAAGCCCAAGCATAATTACACCCAGAAGGCCCAACCTGGCCAACCTCTGCTGCCGACTGGCATCTACCCGGTACCTTCCCTGGAGCCACACTTTGCCCAAGTGCCCCGGCCTTCCGTGAGTGGTAACGGCACCCTCTACCCTGCGCTGGCCAAGGAGGGCGGGTATCCAGCTCCGCAGGGAGCTTGCGACAAGACGACCGCCCTTGATGAGAATGGGAACCAAAGTGGATCTAGCAGGCCTGGCTTTGCCTTCTGCCAGCCCCTAGAACATGACTCAGTGTCCCCGGGAGAGTGGAAACCTGAAGTTTCAGCCAAATGTGTCCCCTACAAAGTCCATTTCCTCTCAGTGCCTGAAAACGAGGAGGAGACCTCCCTGAAGAGACTTCTCACACCTCTCCAAGGCGACAGCCCACATCCCAGTGAGAGAAAGAGCACCCAGGGCAACAAATATTCTAATTACCACAGCCTCCAATCCCCTCCGGCTCAGGCCTGGCAAGTGGGTGAAGACAAGAGATCTTTCCTGCCCTCAGAGCCTTGGGAGGGGGATTTCCATGAAGACCACAATGCCAACCTCCGACGGAGGTTCGACAGAGGCAGCCTGGGCCAGAGCATGCCAGGCAACTTTGGCAAGACCACATCTGCCTTCTCCTCCCTCCAAAACATTCCTGAGAGTCTAAGAAGGCAAAGCAGCCTGGATCTAGGAGGGGGAGCCCAGGAGATCTACCTGGAAGGCACATCCACCTGTACAGTCGGCACCAAGGCAGAGGACTCTGGAAGGACTGTTGTTCCTGATCACAGGAGCCAGCTGGACAGGTCAGTTTCCTATCCCAGGCCTGAGGGGAGAACCAGTGCCTTGGCTTCGTTCCACAGTTCAGACCCAAGGTATGAAGAGCTGCCCTCCCCGCCCCCGCAGGAGACATCCAGTCTGGGCCGAAGGAGGCTCAGCTCCAGCAGCGCCTCGGCTCTGCAGGGCTTTCAGTATGGGAAGCCCCACTGCTCCGTGCTGGAGAAGGTTTCCAAGATTGAGCAGCGAGAGCAAGGGAGCCAGAGACCCCCGAGTGCGGGCAGCTCTAGTTACGGTTATAACCACAGGCCCAACCGGACACTCCCAACTTCTAATACTTTGGGGAATGACTTGGAGGAGACAAAGGCCCATATCCGTTTTTCCGAATCCATTGAACCCCTAGGCAATGGGGAGCCGCACTGCAAAAACGGGGAGCCGAAGTCGGAAGAGGTTTCCTGGCAGCCGTGTGGTCAGCAGCTGAGGCGGGACGCTCGCCTGCTCCGCAGCCAGAGCACCTTCCAGCTCTTCAGCGAGGCGGAGAAGGAGGCCGTGTGGCCCGATGACCGGCCCCGCACGCCAGAGTCGCCCGTGCAGGATGCCCCCTTCAGCCGCGCCTACCGGAACAGCATCAAGGATGCGCAGTCCCGCGTCCTGGGCGCCACCTCCTTTCGACGCCGGGACCTCGAGCCGGGGACGCCCACAGCTGCCAGGCCCTGGCGGCTGCGACCCGCCTCCGCCCACGTGGGGCTGCGGAGCCCGGAAGCGCCGACTTCCGCCTCTCCGCACACTCCGCGCGAGCGGCACAGCGTGACCCCGGCCGAGGGCGACCCTGCCCGGCCCGCTCCCCCCGCCACCCGGAGGGGGCCGCGCCGGCACCTGACCCCTGAGCAGAAGAAGCGCTCGTACTCGGAACCCGAGAAGATGCATGAGGTGGGGGTCTCGGAGGAGGCCGAGCCGGCGCCCCCGGGCCCGCCAAGGAAGGGGCCGCAGTTCGCGGAGAGCTCGGTGGCTGACCGGCGCCGCATCTTCGAGCGAGACGGCAGGGCCTGCTCCACCCTCAGCCTTTCGGGGCCCGAGCTGAAGCAGTTCCAGCAGAGCGCGCTGGCCGACTACATTCAGCGCAAGACCGGCAAGCGGCCCGCTGCCGCTGGCTGCGGCCTCCAGGAGCCTGGGCCGCTGCGGGAGCGCGTCCAGAGCGCCTACCTCCAGGCCGCGCCCGAGGGCCCCAGCCTCGCTGCTGCCTCCAGTCTCTCCTCTCTGCGGGAGCCCAGCCTGCCGCCCCGCAGGGAGGCCGCCCTCCAGCCGGCCACCGCGGAAGGGGGTGGCGGGGAGCCGCCACGGGCCCCCCGAGATCGCAGCAGCTCCTTTGCCGGTGGCCGCCACCTCGGGGAACGGCGCCGCGGAGACCAAGCCCCGAGAGAACTGCTCAGTGGAGCTAACGGCGGTCCAAAGGGCCCCCAGAGGCTGGACAGGACCCCTGGGGAGCCCTCCCCGTGGGGGTCCGCAGCCGGGAGGGCCGGGAAGTCCATGTCGGCCGAGGACCTGCTGGAGCGCTCAGGCGTTCAGGCCATCCCTGTCCACATGAGGTCACGGTCATCTCCCACCGCAGACAAGCGCCAGGTATGTGCAGTCAGCGGGTCCTAGCACTGCCCCTTGCATCCTGGAAGCCTTAGTGCGACTTCTCTAACCCCTCCTCTCCCCTTCGTTTTCCTTTTACACGCCATAGAGTAGCATTCGTTTTCATAAGGTGCTGTCTTTCTCAGTGCCCCTGTCTGATGAGATCATTACAGAGATACAGATATATAGTACGTAGATATCGATACAGTTGTGTAGATGTCTTATGTAGATACATGTATTGTATACCAATATAGATATCTATACATATATATGAGTGTGTATCAGTGGGTATAGATGTATATGTGTACACACACACACAGTAGGCCTCGTATTCCTGGTTCTGCACTGGAATGGAAAATATTGGGAAAATTCCAGAAAGTTCCAAAAAGCAAAATTTGAATTTGCCAGCACACCAGCAACTATTTACGTAGTATTTAGATTGTAAGTAGAGATGATTTAAAGTATACAGGAGGATGTGTGTAGGTTATATGCAAATACTATGCCATTTTATCAGTATAGAGCATCAGGTGGATTTTGGTATCCGTCCCTGGGGGGGCGGTCCTTGAGCCAATTCCCTGGGGATACTGGGAAGACAAGTGTATATAATATATATACACGCATACATATATAGTATGTATGTATTATATAGTATATACATATATATATATAATAATTTCATTTTAGTGTCACCCACTTCTCAGTGTAAGAATTAGATTAGGAAAATTTAGGGGATATCTTTTTGTTTCGGGGTTTTTTTTGCGTTTTGTTTTTTTGTTTGTTTTGCTTCTTTTCTCTTTTTTTAAGTTCATGCAATAGAGGCTGTGTCTCAGTATTTTAAAGACGTTAGCTTCATACCTTCTTTGTTTCTATTGGACTTTTGCATTTACAAAGTAAGTATAGTTATTGACTTTGATAGTTGTTGGTTATTGAGCTCCAGGCCTTCAACTAAGTATGCTTTTATGTTTATTATCTCATTAATCCTCAAAATAATCCTATGTGGTGGAGTATATTATCCATATCAAATCCATGTCTCTCTGCCTCTTTCTGTGTACTATCGTGGTGAGATAGGAGAATGTCAGACTTTCCAATTCTCTCATAAAGTCTCCAGACTATGAAAAGATCACGAGGCGCTTTCCGCTGGAAATTTTAGGCGGAGCTAGGAGTAAAATCCGAGCACTCTGGCTCCAGGAGTCTATCAATTCCCCTAATTCTTAGCCCATTCTCAAGCTCCACGTGCACTGCAAGTCGATGTCCTGCCTCATGGTTCCCTTGCCGGGTAAGAAGATGCGAGGAATTCACATATATGTTACCACAGGGAAGAATACCCCTCCATCGTCCCTTCTCAGATTCTGTTTTCCCCAGCAGAGAATGTAATCATTCAGCAAGCATTTGTAGAGCGTGTGTTTTACGAAAAGGACTGCTTATAGGTTTAAAGGAAACGTAAAGGAAAATAAGGGTCATGCCTTTCTGGGGTTCACAATTGAGCAAAGGACTATGAACTTACATATAAATAACTAACACGAATAGTGAATACTTTGGGAGTGGTCATAAATAATATGCTATGGGAGGGATAGTAATTCTGAGAGGATCTAAGAGAGCATCTCTTGAAGGAGAAGGGATATGAACCAGGCTATAAAGGATGAGCAGGATGTTGACAAAGAGTTGGAGGTTGTGTGGGGGAGGCATTGAGTTGGAGGAAACAGCTTCGGACAGAGAAGAGTTAGCCATTACTGTCTGAGACATCTGCCTGCTGCACTGCTTCTGCAACACACATACGCACAGCATTGTGAGAAAATACTGCTCCCTCCCAGATATTTTCTCTTCAGAAATATTTTCTCCCCAATATAACCCACACACCACACACACACACACACACACACACACACACAGTCTATAGAGGCAATCCTCCATAAGCCTTCAGTAGCTGTTTTTCACCCCTTAGCGTGAAGAACAGAGCTAATTTCCAGTCCTTATCCTACACCTAAGACGCTTTTAAAATCCATATGTGTAACATGCCATTTCAGCCAGTTTGATGGGCTTCGGAAGCTCACCGCGTAGCAGAACAAACATTTTCTCTATTTCTCTCCCCATGTCCTGAAGAAAATAGAAATGCTTAGGTGAAAACTAAATCATCTTCTGATCGATGTCATTATTCTCTCTTGGGGAATTTGTTGGATGGTTATGAATGTTATTTTGCCCTTCCAGATATTTCTCAAGCCTGGTAAACTGGGAAATAGAGCTAAAATATAGGCAGTATAGAGAAATGATCCCAATTAAATCCCAATTATTTGGTATTATTTGAAAAACTTTCTAGAAAGACAGCTAAATACAGAACATTATTTATGTTCTCTTTAATAAAGGGAGTACCATATTTAGAAATTATTTAACGGGAATATGATGCCAGAGGGGGGAAATGTTTCAACGTGAAATACTTTATCTGCGCTGCTTTGCTCCTACAAATTCTGAAAATAGGTTATAATCCCCTAGATTGCAACTGCATCAAGACTGTGTTCTTAGGCTTCCTCCTTCATTCCCTGGCTCAGCAGCTGCACTGTGCCTGCCCTGAGACTGGTCCATGGCAAGGTCTGCCTCTCGCATCTTCTTCATACACCCATTATCTACCTTAGTTGTAGAACTAGTGAAAAACAAAATAAAACTAGTCTCCACATAATTATTGTGGTTAATATTTTAAGATGTTATTATTTATTGGAATAAATTCCAGGAACTTTTACCATTAAGCTTTAGTGAAGGTGTTAAATAACAATTTTTCTCATCCCAGCTTTAGAGGACTCTGAGAAATGAAGTGACCCTGTAGCGACTAAATCATCTGGTTGAGTTAAACCCAAAATATGGAGTCTGTTTCTGGTGCTGGCTCAGTCCGAGGCATCCGGAACAAACGCTGCTTGCTCCTGCCAGGTAGATACTAATAGAGCAGGATTTTGCAAGCTTTGGGCAAGGATTCAGCTCCTTTTCAAAAGTCCATTAGTGAGGATAGTTTTTGCTTCCAAAACAAGGTCAGCATGGAAATCAGTTTCTCTGTTTATAAAACTTGATCATTCTTGGGCCTGAAACGATGACTGTAGAAGGCTGCCACCTTTTGTAGCCTGAGACCTGCTCAGACACTCAGCACCCCTGGGCCTTTCCTTAGCCATCTGTGGTCGTCTCTGAACAAGCCGCCTCCTATTCCCTCTCCTTTAATTCCTCTTAATTTTAATAGATTTATTTATTTATTTATTTTTGGCTGCGTTGGCTCTTCGTTGCTGTGCGTGGGCTTTCTTTAGTTGCGGTGAATGGGAGCTACTCTTTGTTGCACTGCGCGGGCTTCTCATTGTGGTGGCTTCTCTTTGTTGCTGAGCACGGGGTCTACGTGCGTGGCCTTCAGTAGCTGTGGTTCATGGGCTCTAGAGCGCAGGCTCAGTAGTTGTGGCGCGGTCTTAGTTGCCCCGTGGCATGTGGGATCTTCCCGGACCAGGGCTCAAACCCGTGTCCCCTGCATTGGCAGGCGGATTCTTAACCACTGCGCCACCAGGGAAGCCCCAATTCCTCTTAATTTTAAAGGTGTAATTCAGAACAAATGGATATTAGTGACGGAGCTGAAGGGCACATCAAATTCTTGGCTATTTCCTACTTTCTGTGAGACTTTAGAAAACTTAACTGTTTTAAAGTAGGTAGGCCCTGCAAAGCTGCAGGAAAAAATCCAGACATTTCTGTCTTGGAGATGGAAATTTACACCTGTTCGTTGTCATAGATCTAAAATATAGCAGAGGCTATAAAAAGAAAGCTTTTGGAGAAATGAGATTCCTGGTGGGGTATTTTTTTTTTTTTTTCAAAATGCTGAGTTAGAGTCTTCTCTGGTTCTCACTGTATTTTCAGAGATCTTCATTTCTTATATGTAGCACAGTCACCATGTGATGATGTGACAAACATTTGATTGCTGAGGAAATTGCTCAGTGCATGGAACCCCACAATGTTGGATGTAGTCTTGATTCTGTAGGATGCAACTTGTATGTCATTTTTAGTACCTCTCAACAAGCCTGGGGATAAATAACAGAATCAACTTTCCACAAAATGTAAAGTTACAACTAGCTACGAATAATCAAATGTTTACTATGTGCCAGTCACTGTACTGTGTTTTATAAGCTTAAAGTTAATCCTACATCTATGCAAAGGAGGCGATACCGTTGTTATCGCCATATTACAGATGAGGGAACTGAGGCACAGAAAGGCTGAGAAATTTGCCCAACATAGTGGGAGCAAGGTTTTGACCCCATACTGTCTGACTCCAGAGGTTTTAAGTCACTATACCACACTGCCTCCCGGTATCAAAAAAGACTGGGTGACTGGAGGGAGGTGAGAGTTAAACATCTTATATCTGAAAACTCCAGCCAGTGAATTGATTTCATTTTAACATTTATCAATTACTGTTATACATTTAAATAACATTTAAAATTTTTTTAACTGAATTTCTAATTCATTTTGGCAGATACTTGAAGCTGATATTACAAAGTAGATGAATATTGTCTTCATATTTCATTGGTCATAGAGATATTAGGATATTTAATTCAGAATCCAAAGGAAGAGTGAGAATCGGAATTGGATGGGATTCAGGTTTACAGTTCTAACTGTACTGTGCCTAATGAAGAGTAAGAACTGGTGTACTTTTAAGTCAGTCAAAAGAAGTTAGAGACGATTAACCAAAACAGACACTTAAGTTTCTGTTGGCATAACTCTATACCTGGTATTTCTCCCATTGCCACTGCTTTTTCCTAAATTGTCATAATAGTTTATACTTCTTACCGGTTTATAGAAAATCAAGTCTTCTTTGAAAGTGCATACGTGCCCCATCTAAGCAAATAAATGCAACAGGAATGTATCCTCCTTGGGCTTTCTGCTAGGTTGGGAAGGCATTTTCCTTCTGTCCAAATGGTATTTCCATTGACAGGAGATGTAGAGTTCTCTCAATGGCCTATTGCTGGGTCTGAGTTCTTTTAGTTTATATACACCCACAGAAATATCAAGCTCATACTGTAATTCAAAGGAAATAATAGAGTAGAAATATATATTTGAACGTTACTAGGTTAGGAGCTTTAAGGGGACCTAGATAGGCTTTTCCAGTTAATTATTGGCGAAGGTGAGCATTCATGTCAACAGAAGGGGTGGAGTGGGGAAAGACTTTTTTTTTAACTTTTTATTTTATATTGGAGTATAGTTGATCAACAATGTTGTGTTAATTTCAGGTGTACAGCAAAGTGATTCAGTCATACATGTATCTGTTCTTTTTCAAGTTCTTTTCCCATTTAGGTTATTACCAAATATGGAGCAGAGTTCCCTGTGCTATACATACAGTAGGTCCTTGTTGGTTATAAAGGGACCATAGGGTTTTGCGGAGAGTAGGAATTCCCATTCCCTCTAGTGATATTTGAGCAAATCAGGGACACATGGAATTCCTTTTTCTCAAAGCACTGACATCTGATTGTATCCAGCTCAGCCACCATTCAACTTAAGATTCCAAAGGTCGACCTTAGGCTTTGAGGAAATCATGGTTTGAATCCTAGCTGCTTACTTAATTGTGGGTAAGATACTTATCCTCTCTGAGCTGCAGTTACCTCCCCTCTTCCCATTGTTATAGATTAAATTACAGAAGAAATGTCAGGTGCCTAACACAGCTCCAGGCACATCATTTGAGGATTTTAAAGAGCTTGGCTGCGTGTCCAGCACACAGTAAATGCCGAGTAGGGGGAAGCTGCAGTTACTAATAATATTCAGGGTTGTTTCTTCTTTGGACCTTCTCCCACCCACCTTTGGCTCTTTTCATTGCTTCTTAGTACCTCTACCAATGATTGGGGGGAAAAAAAGAAAGAGAGAGAGTGAGGTGGGGTGATGAAAAGCAATCGGCCCTTTGGACAGAATAAATGGTGAAATAAATTGTTGAAATTAAGTTTACGGATTACATGCGGATTTAATTTTCCTGTTTTCTACCTGTCTCCTATTATCATAAATAATTGAGAGTTTTATCAATAGCTACATCATTATCTTCATCAGGGACCTGTACATATGAACTGATTTTACACTAACAAAAACTGACCTACAACCCTTTCAGGAAACTAATATGTACCCTTATTTAAAACAAAAACAAATAATGACTACCCTTGAAGTGTCCCCAGAGTTACTGACATTACATGTGGGTGAGATATTTTTCCCAGAGAGGATGTATTTCAACCTGATTACAAGCCAGATTCATATCTAATTCTTGAGATTTTGCTGAATCCAATAAACTCTCCTTTTCCTGTCATCTCGCATATTTCCCTATTGCTGTTTTGAAAGCTTGGCCTTTTGATTTAATTTCATCATTATATTTCAAGTATAGTTGTCTGAAGTCCGGAGATAATTGTTATCAGCCTTCTCTTGTTTAGAAAATGTCTTTGTTAGGAGAGGCACCCAGTGAGGTAGACTGAGGTTCTGCCACCTGTGACCTTGGGAAAGTTAACCTCTTGGGGCCTGTGTCCTCATCAATGCAGTGGGATTAACAGTACTTCCTGGGCTTTGAGGATGAAATGGGTTAGTATGTAAGAGTGCCACCATGATACCTGATAATAAATAGTGGACCTCCAATAAGTGTCCCTTCTCCTTTATACCTCCACCCCCTTGGTAAATTTAAATACCCGTTTGTTGGTAATAACGCCGTGCCTCTTGTGTTTTAAGGATGTGCTTTTGGGGGAAAACAATGGCTTTGGTCTTGTGAAGGATCCCTGTTATTTGGCTGGCCCAGCATCCAGGTATGTATCTGTATTTATGATGCCCTCTACCTTATGAATGCTGCTGGAGTTAAATGCTGCTGTTCCTCTCTGCCAGAAATCGAAGTGTGATATTATGATGTTTCATAGTGTCGTGTGCCACCTCTTCAGTTTGTCTAGGCCGTGGGGAGCTTTCTTTTTTATTGATAGATGACTTTCTCTAAGAATGATACTATTCAAAATAGGTTTTGAATGTGTGCTGTTGAGGCAACGGTTGACTTCTAGTAAGTTTGGCATCAGAATAGTTGATGGATATGCTCTTCTCAAGTCTATCCTCTGGCTCTCACACGTGGGGCCTCTCTTAAACGTGGCTGATCTCTTCTGGCTCTGTCCCAGAGGATCGGGTCTGCTGAGTAAAGCACTAGGGGAAGAATGAGCATCACGAACAGCCTTCACAGAACAAGACAAACTTGCAGGAATCACCTGAAGTAAAAAATAAAGCTCTAAAATCATTATTTTAGGCACTTAGAGATAGAAAATAGCAGGAAATTCATGTTTTTAAAGTTGCCATCAAAATCATTTCTCCTTGGTAGAAAAAATATAATGGACAGTTTTTCAGAATTAGAATCTTTAAACTATTCACTTGGAGCTTAAGAAGTAGAAATTTCCAAAGAGAGTTTCCTCTGAACCACATGCCTGTATGTAGTTTTAATGCAGCATTATAGGACTATCTACTGTCATCTGTTATTACTAATGTTAATACATTTAAACCCTCCCTACTACCGTCCATGTTTTTTCAAGCCAGTTCCTTAATTTTTACTGTTTCATTCAATCATTGTTTCTCTCTTTTTCTGGCATTCACCTTCTCGATAGCTCAACCTAATAGTGCCAGCATGGTCAGGAAGTGGGTATTAGGTTACCTCCTTCACTGCCAAGAGCAGCCTTCTGTAGTTGGTCTTGCTCCTGGAGCTGTGCCTAAAGTGAAGCGGTCAAGGTGAGGCTGAGGACTTTAGTTTGGCTGCATTAATTCAAAGCTAGAGACAAGGGAAGACTAACAGTGAACTAGAGCTCTGCCAAAGGAGAGCTGGTCTGGGGCTTCCCTGGTGGCGCAGTGGTTGAGAGTCTGCCTGCCGATGCAGGGGACACGGGTTCGTGCCCTGGTCCGGGAAGATCCCACATTGGGGAGCGGCTGGGCCCGTGAGCCGTGGCCGCTGAGCCTGCGTGTCCGGAGCTTGTGCTCCGCGGAGGGAGAGGCTGCGGTGGTGAGAGGCCCGCGTACCGCAAAAAAAACAAAAAAAAAGAGTGACGTGAACTTAGAAATTTATATAATGGAGTCCACTTGTAGGGGTCGGGAGGAAATAAGAGCACAAACAAATGGTGGTATAAGAACGCATGGCAGGGCTTCCCTGGTGGCACAGTGGTTGAGAGTCCGCCTGCCAGTGCAGGGGACACGGGTTCGAGCCCCGGTCCGGGAAGATACCACATGCTGCGGAGCAGCTGGGCCCGTGAGTCATGGCCGCTGAGCCTGCGCATCTGGAGCCTGTGCTGTGCAACGGGAGAGGCCACAACAGTGAGAGGCCCACGTACCGCAAAAAAAAAAAAAAAAAAGAGAGAGCTGGTCTGAAGTCTAAGGTGAAACTAAATTCAACCACAAAAAATAATTGCTGGATTCCAAAAAGGACTTGAATAGACATTTCTCCAAATGGCCAACAGGACCATGAAAAGATACTGCACATCACTAATCATCAGAGAAATGCAAGTCAAAACCATACTCATTAGAATGGCTACGATCGAAAAAACATAAAAGAACAAGTGTTGGTGAGGATGTGGAGAAATTGGAAGCCCTGTGCACTGTTGGTAGGATTACAAAATGGTATAACTGCTACGGAAACAGTATGGAGGTTCCTCAAGAAATTAAAAATCTATCATATGACCCAGCAATCCCACTTCTGAGTATAAATCCAAAGAATTGAAAGCAGTGTCTTGAAGAGAGATTTTCGTACCCATGTTCGAGGCAGCACTATTCACAATAGCAAAGAGGTGGAAGCAACCCAAATGTCCACAGATGGATGAGTGGATAAACAAAATGTGGTATATGCATACAGTGGAATGTTATTCAGCCTTTAAAAGGAAGGAAATGCTGTCACATGCTACAACCTGAATGTACCTCGAGGACATTATGCTAAGTGAAATAAGCCAGTCATAAATACTTTATGATGCCCCTTGTATGAGGTATCTAAAGTAGTCGAATTTATAGAGAAGTAGAATGGTGGTTACAAGGGCCAGGGGAGTGGCAAAAGAAGAGTTGTTGCTTAATAGGTATATAGTTTCAGATTTGCAAGATGAAAATGTTCTGGAGATCTGTTTTGCAACAATATTTGGTGTATTTAACACTACTGAATTGAACATTTTTAAATTTAAAATTAAAATGAATTTAAAGTAGTTAATTTTATGTTATGTGGGGTTTTTTTAAACCACATTAAAAAATGCTATGAAGGAAAAAAATGAGACTAATCAAACTTGATTCCTGGATACATGTCAATAGATGCTTGTCTCTCACACTCTATTATAAAAGAGACTGAAATAAAATCTTTATGATACTAGTCTTTATTCTTGGAAAACAATTACCAGGAAGAAGTATTCTCAACCAAACTAAGCATTTAACTCAACTATTACCTTCAAAAATATAGTTTTTTACAGTATGGTTCCTGTAAACTAGGAAGATTAAACATAAACTAAAAATGTTATATCAAAGTTTATTTGGGCTACATCTTTAAAAGATAAATATTATTTTATTGTGTGTTTTAGTGATGTCTCCCCTTTTTTTTTTTTTTTTTTTTTTTTGCGTACGCGGGCCTCTCACTGTTGTGGCCTCTCCCGTTGCGGAGCACAGGCTCAGCGGCCATGGCTCACGGGCCCAGCTGCTCCGCGGCATGTGGGATCTTCCCGGACCGGGGCACGAGCCCGCGTCCCCCGCATCAGCAGGCAGACTCTCAACCACTGCGCCACCAGGGAAGCCCAATGTCTCCCCTTTTTAAAAAGCAAAATGAAGGTACCTAAGTTGGTCCTTAAAACATCAGATTCCAGTTACTCCATGTCCTATTAGAGGATGCTAAGTTTAAAAATAGTTCATGGCCTGCAGTCTAAACAGCAGTTGGGCAGAAGAGACGTCATTTGTTCAACAGACATTTACTGAGAGGGTACTTTGTGCCAGGATCTGGGGATAGCAAAATGAATAAGACATGGGGGTAAAGAGCACCCCCCAGTGCATCTCCTGCCCCTGGGTTTCTGGTGTACCCATCTGGGAACCCACCAAGGAGGACAGAATAGCCACTCTTGAATATTGACAGGCTTCTGGTAAAGAAACTGCTTCTAGATGAAAAGGATCTGTGATGGGAGGGGAGGGTATGCATCTGAGTGGAAGATGGGCCTCTTACTCAACCATTTGCATTTATAGTAAAGAAAAAATAATGGCAGGAGAAAAGCTAATTTGGTTCTTTGTGGTCTTTTCCTTCTTTATGCTGCTTTGCCATCACCTGGCACTTAGATGATTTTGTGGCAGGCCTGTGCTGGGGCTCTGACTTGGGACTGAGCCACAGCTCTCTCAGGATGTGGGTCTGTAAAATGAAAAATGCCATCTGCTCTCCAGATTCACTTGCACACTAGTCAGGGAGCTACAAATGTGGGATTTACAAATTATTATGGTTGTTTGCTGGAGATATTTTTAGCCTCACATTAACTTTTTTTTTTTTTTTTTTTTTGCTGTATGCGGGCCTCTCACTGTTGTGGCCTCTCCCGTTGCGGAGCACAGGCTCTGGACGCGCAGGCTCAGTGGCCATGGCTCATGGGCCCAGCTGCTCTGCGGCACGTGGGATCTTCCTGGACCGGGGCACGAGCCCGTGTCCCCTGTATCGGCAGGCGGACTCTCAACCACTGTGCCACCAGGGAAGCCCCTATCCTCACATTAACTCTTGCATGGCAGGCAGGCAGGCAGGCAGTGCTAGAGACGTGTTTTCTTTGTTTTTGTTCTCCTTTTTTTCCTTTCAAACACGTTAACAAACGTATTGGAAATTGTTGGGTTTTTCCTTAGAGCCTAGAGGACAGCTGTTTAAACGACCATGCACCCTATTTGCTCGTTATGGTCAGTCTCTTTCTCCAGAGGTAACTGCTTATTAGCTCCTTAGGTGAGACTCTCCCTTTCCTTCTTACTTTCCATTTTAAGAAATGAAAACACTGGGAGACTAAGAGAAAGTTGTAAATAAACCCTTCAGATTCTGCAGCCCACGCAAATACTTTCCAAACAGACCTCCCCCGTGGGGCTCACACCTGTGGAGAACGAGGCAGCATTCTTTTCCCCAGAGGCAGGAGCTGGTTCCCAAACTAGTCCTAAAAGGAGCAGAAGAAACATACCTGCTCCTGCCTTTTATATCCTGAAGCCTGTCCTCAAAAGCTGCCTTGCATGGGGGGAGGTAGATGGGGTGATGAGAGGGTTAATAAAAAGAAATGCCTTGTGACCCCAGGCTTGCCGTGTGACATTTTCCTGCAGGAGTTTATGCCTACTTGGCATCTCATTTAAACTTGGTTCTTTGTATGAGCAGCCAAGGGAAGACAGGGTGCAGCTTCTCCGGGCTTCCTTCTCCCCATCAAATGCTTTTCCCGTCCATGTAATGCACCTTGGGCTCAGTGTTTGCCCCTTTTCTTCAGAGCTAACCTATGTGTCTGTATCCCACTCCAGGCCATTCAGCTGTTCCAGCCGTGAAGAGATGTTGTTGCTCCAACACCATCCCAGCCCTCGTTGCGGGGTTTCGGGCGGCAAAGCAGGTGGTGGTGCCTCCATTCCCGGCAGGGGTCTGGGACCGCTGGACCCTCCAAGGCAGGCCAGCAGAACGCCTTGCCCCCGGCCCCTGCCCTCAGGAGCTCAAGGGCACCTCCCGGACACCAGGGCTGCACCGCCGAGCTCAGCCCTGCCTGCCCCTGGCCCCTCGAGCTACTGCTCACAGGCCGCCGCCGCCCAGCCCTGCACCCCAGCCGGGACCCCCAAAAATGGCGGCCACTGGCTGGCCCAGCCTCCCAGCCCCGAGCGCAGGAAGGAGGAGGGAGCAGGGACGCGGCCCTCCCCGCCCTGGGTGAAGAGGGCCCACGCGGTCCGAGAGGACAGCCTCCCCGAGGACGGCGCCTCGCCTGGGTGCGCGAGCCCCAAGCACTACCCCAAGCCGCAGGCCCTCCCCAGCCCGAGCAGCACTACTGACCCCGACACGCCCCTCGGGGCCCCGGGCACTCTGGGCAGGGTCTCCCTCCGGATCTCTGGGTCGGCCCCGCTGGCCTCCCTGCCGCCTCGGGAGGGCGACGACGACGAGGTGTTCGTGAGGGACCTAGGCTCCACCGCCTCTTCCGGCCCCGCCTGCGAAGCGCCGCCCCCGCCCAGCTGGGAAGCCCCGGCCCAGAACCTGGACAGCTTCCCTCCGCCTCCCCCTGAAGCTGTGTGCGCGGAGCAGTGGGACAGCGAGGGCTACCGGGAGCCCCACGCCAGGTGAGCGCAGCCCTCCGCCAAGGTTAAGGGTCTCCGTCCCCAGGAAGAGATTTCCACGCTCCACGCTTCTCAGAGCTGCCTCTGCTGGCCACTGGAGAGCCCTGTGGAGGTTTTTTAACAGGAGCCCAGCTCACGAAACTGGCACAACTGTTCCATTTGTTGACCTTGGTGGTCGTCATTTTAGTCGTCCTTGGGCACCGAGGTGTGGTTCATTTCTGTGGATGTGGCAGGTTCAAAGAGTCCAAATAAACCAGCATCCCTCTTCCCTGCCCAGAGTTCTGAACCCGTTAAGAAATAAGGCAAAAGAAAAAGGCATTCAGAAGACCAAAAAAATCACTTTTATTACTGAGAGAGCTGATCCTGGAGCATATGGCTTCTATCTGAGTATAAGTGGGCCTCCTGATACTGAGCCCCAAATTAAACAGGGGTGCCCGCCTAGTCACAGGCTGTGCTGGACACACACACAGCAAGCACACGTGTGAACACGCAAGAGCAAGCCTGGAGGTAACCTTACTCTCTAAAGAAAGAGGCTGGACTAGGAACGGGCTATGGTCAGCTTCTCTTTGCAGAGTCACTCTCTCTGTCCATAGGAAGGAATAAAGAGTAAGGCTGAAGGTCATTAACGTTTAGGGAAGACCTCTGCTTGGAAGCCAGGAGAATGAGGAAGAGGCATTTCCCAACACATACTCCCTAGGACAGCACTAAAATAAATTGTCTGATAGCACCCTTGTCGTAACTTCCCCTAAACACCACCTGTTCCCTTTCACTACCCTCTGTTCACTTTGATAAAGCTCTGGAATCCGAGAACAACATTCACCAAAACTGAATTCCTGCTACATCTGTCCCCCTTAAAAGGTCACACAACCCCCCTGTGACCAACTAGTGGACCTAGTTGAAGGCCCTTTTGAACCCTGCCGTTGGTGGGGAATAACAACCCCAGAAACTCCTGATGTGTGTGGGAAGCTGCAGCCCTCGTGTGCAAACGTCTCCCTGCCTTCCTTCACCCTCCTGCTGACTCTTCTCTTAACCACTCTCTTTTAATACCCCTAGCAGCTCCGGCAAACTTGCCAAGGTGACAGTTGCCAAGGAAAGGCCCATCCCTGGTGCAGCCCATTTGGTTGATAGTCAGATACTGGCTTCCAGATCCCAGACTTCCATCAAGAGTTCAGAGGCCAGTGAGACCAACCCACCCTCCACCACTGGTGCTCCGCCCCAGCCTGCCGGGTCTCTTAGCAAGCAGCCAAGCCCAGGGCAGCCCCCTTCCATCCAGACCCAAAGCCTCAGCCACGACCCAGTCAGTGGGACTCAGAGTTTAGAAGAGAATGTCAGCTCTGGCCCTCAGAAGACCTCAGAAGACATGAGAACAGAGGCTCTGGCCAAGGAAATTGTCCACCAAGACAAATCTCTGGCAGACATTTTGGATCCAGACTCCAGAATGAAGACAACTATGGACCTGATGGAAGGTTTGTTTCCACGAGATGCTAATCTGCTGAAGGAAAACAGCATAAAGAGGAAGGCCATGCAGAGAACTGTCAGCTTCCCAGGATGTGAAGCTAAGAGGTAAGTCCCCGGTCATGTCCCCAAAGAGACTTAAAATTGAACTCCTTCCATGGGGGTGATGATAAGTCTAGAACTGCTTAGCTGAGGTTTTCCCACTTCCAAAGATCCTGACCCCAGACTGACATTCCATCTCAGCCTTAGGGGAATGGCTCTGACCTACCTTGAGTTGTTTGCCCAGCAACAAGTAGTAATAGTAATTACTGTTTATAACCTATCGTTCACGTTCTCTGCGTCAGGCATTATATTCTTTATGTAAGCATTATCTCATTTAATGTTCGCGAGAACCTTCTGAGATAGCTACCGATTTTATCTCCATTTTACAAATGAGGAAACTGAAGCAGAGAGGAAACTGAAGCAGGCATTATATTCTTTATGTAAGCATTATCTCATTTAATGTTCGCGAGAACCATGCCCAGCTGAAGTCATAGAACGTGTGAGTGATGGCGTCTGTGCGCTCTCAGTGCTTATACAGTGCCCTTGAAAACTCAGCACACGTGCAGCTGCCCGTTCTGCCAGAGTTGCCCTTACAGAGCCCCATACGGGTCGGTGCTGAGGGAGGGGCAGGTGGAAGTGGTGAGCACACAGGGGCCTCCCCTCGGCCGAGGTGAACATGGTCTTGTAAAAAGCGTGACAGCCTAGAGAAACAGATTGACTTACTCCGCTGACATTCACCTTTGAAGAGGTAGGGTGGGCGTCTGTTCACATCCTGAACATCAGGAAGGGGCTGAACAGGAGAGCGTCCATGGTCTTGTTCAGCCGTGGGCCTGCACCCGAAGCTCCCTGAGCAGCGCGTTTCCCGTCCTGTAACGTGCATCCCAGCGCCTGCCCACAGCCGGTGAGAGGAACGTGAGCCGTCTGTATTTTTCCTCCTTTTGATTTCTCCCGGGTTACTGCAATATTTTCTTGCATGTTTGATTTCCTTAAGGGGCTACTATGGGAGAGATTTAGGATGGTTTTTATTTTCTTTTAAATTTTCAATGAAAACCATATGGATCAACAGTCCGGAGCTCCAGTTAGTGGCTTCCAGACTACATAAAAGCGGAGAGCATTCCATCTGAATTTGGGCTTGCATTTTAGAAATGTCCAACTGATCCTCGCTAAATTACTAACAGGAACACAGGGGAGGGGAGAAAGGAAAGAACTGCGTGGTACTTACAGGCTATCTGATAGGTTATCGGAGGCTCTCCTGATACAAGCCCTCAGCAGTCACCTTGTCCAGCCCCTCCTTTTTCAGATGTGGCAAACAGAGACTAATTGAGGAGAAGTGACTTATCCAGGGTCATGTGTTTAGCAAACACTTCTTAAGCACCTACAATGTGCAAGGCAATCCACTGGGTACACGAGGGACCCACAGATGAGTTTCTGTGGATGTGCCAGTCGGTTCACCACGGGTGGTTGTCCTCCAATCACTCGCTGTGGGAAGACCAAAGTAATTTACAAGCACATGCTTAGAAAAGCATTTCCTGGCATTATCCATGAGAACCTAGGTTTAGAAGTGAAATGGTCATGTAGCTTTTGCAGCACTGAGAGCTTCCTAAGGAATTGCAAAAGGATGGCATCGCCATCTTCTGGTAAAAATGAGCACTGTCCTTGTTGTACATGAGACTGCGCCAATAGCCACTGTGAGGTTTAATCAGATAGATGTCCAAGAAGCCTGTTCGTGAGGCAGTGAATATATGTTGGGGGGGGGGACTATATCAGAAGACCTTTTCCCCATCTTTTCAATTAACTGGATTAATATGACTGTATTGTTTAGAGGAATAACCCCAGCAAGCGGGAAACTAGTAAAAACACCTTTTTGGTGGTTCTTTATTCCATAGTAAAATGATGGTCTAGATGTTAAACAATGTCACAAGATTACCTCTCCTAGAGAACCTAATTATGTCCATAGAGTCATCTATTCAGTGAGTAGGGCTTTACCTATAGAGTATGAAAGGCAGCTTGACTATAGTAAAACAAAGAGCATAGTTATTCAGGTTCCCAACTTCTAGTTTGTTCTCCAGCCTTGAAATCCCCCTGCTGTGTAATCAGTGAGTAGATTTTACATCTTGTATCCGTTCACCGTTGACCAGCAAGCTCCAAATTCCAGGCTTACATAGAGCCTCAGGCTTACATGAAAAGGAAAATTGGTAGGTGTCCAAACAATTATAGTAGACGTCAGAAACATTATGGGCAACATGGAGGAGTAGGAAATAATTAACCTAAAACCTGAGATTTGTGCAGCACCTTGAAAATGCTTTCACAGTGACTAAGTCGAGGCTCCCTGTTGTCTTTCTGTGAAACAGGGAGTCAGTATCATTCACAAAAGGAGAAACATGCAGAGAGGTTAAATGTCCGTAGTCCTGACTCCCACTCCCCTTCCCAATATTGCCCTTGGTGGTTTTCCATCCCGAGTATGCTGGCTTCAAGAGCCCCACACGTTAGTAGGCAGTCACTAGTAAACACCTATTAGTCCATCCTAACTTCTGGGAAGATGTCGAATATAATTTTTTTACACATTTCCGAATGGACAAACATATGGTGAAATTAAGCTGCGTGTGGCTGTACTTTTTGTTCTTTCTGACCCAGGAGTGAAGACAAGGAAGCAGCGGGCATGTTGGTCAACTGTCCTGTCTACTACAGCGTGTCTGCTCCCAAGGCCGAGCTTCTGAACAAAATCAAAGCTATGCCAGAGGAGGTGAATGAGGAAGAGGAGCCGGCAGACATCAACGAAAAGAAGGTAAGGAAAGAAATGGGGGGCTTCCCTGGTGGCACAGTGGTTGGGAGTCCGCCTGCCGATGCAGGGGACACGGGTTCGTGCCCCGGTCGATCCCACATGCCGCAGAGCAGCTGATCCTGCGCGTCGGGAGCCTGTGCTCCGCAACAGGAGAGGCCACAACAGTGAGAGGCCCGCGTACCGCAAAAAAAAAAAAGAAATGGGGGCCTTTGTTCTGCTTCCCCCAGAAAGATAGTCGAGGTCCTAGCAGGGTTATTGGCCCCTTACAGCAGGAGGGGAAAAGGCCTGTCACATCACCAACCTCGCCAGACCATCACGAGATTCTCGACTTGCAGGGCACTTGGAGCAATTGCCTCACAGCTCTCCTGTTATTTTTGTTTTTACAAATGACAAAAGTGAAGGTTAGAGGGATTAAGGTATTTCGTACAAGTCACATAGCTGCTTCCCGGTCTAACACAGGGACCCCAACACCGTTCTAAGCAGCTGACCAGCCAATGTCAGTGGTCTGCATAATTTTCATTTCATGTTTCGTGGTCAAAAGGAAAACTAGAAAACCTAGAAACTCTAAGGAAAGAGAGACCGATTGTCAAAAGACGCTTCCAAGAAAAAGAAGTGTTCCTCTTTAGATTTTCCAACTCTCTTTGTCATACCTCAATAAACAGCTTGAAAGCACAGTATTGGAATTTAGTTGTTAGCATTTGCTGCTCCTACAGAAATTTTAAATGTAAAGCATTTTAAGAATGATCATACGCCATGGAGATCTAAGCCTGGCTGTGCCCAAAGGGGAGAAAGTTCTTGCCCGGCTGCTTTCCCTACAGCCCCAGATGGGTTGCCTGCCACTGTGCTCACAGCTCTTCATACAACTCAGGCCTGCATGCTGAAAAGGAAAGGACTCTGTTAAAGCTTGCCTGATGCTGAGCTGGGAATGTAAGGGCTTCTCAGTGGTGCCAATTCCAGGAGAAACTTTCTTATGTGATTCTGTTTCGTTTATTCTATAATATGTGTCCTAAGCTCTCTTGTTTATGTGTTGGAATGAGACCACAGGATATAGACTGTGGGAGCAGGGAGCAATGGGGCAGGAGGATTGAAGGATTTTAGAAGCACCTCCGTCAGTGGTATTCTTCTCCCTTCTACAGTCCCAGCCTCGTTGGGCTCACAGGTGCATGGCTGACATGCTGATACGATGCAGCTGCTGTTCGTAACGCATGCTCTCCCAGCCCAATTTCCCCATGTACACGCCTGCTTCATAGCACGCCTCCTGGCTCCCACTTAATGGGATTGGGGGGAAAAAACCACGTTGCTATAGTCTGTCTATATTTATCCCAGAGAGGGAGCTATAATAAACACCATTGTAAGTACCAAGTTGCCAGGACATCTGTTTTTTTTTTTTTTTTTTTTTTTTTGCGGTACGCGGGCCTCTCACTGCTGTGGCCTCTCCCGTTGCGGAGCACAGGCTCCGGACGCGCAGGCTCAGCGGCCATGGCTCACGGGCCCAGCCGCTCCGCGGCATGTGGGATCTTCCCGGACCAGGGCACGAACCCATGTCCCCTGCATCGGCAGGCGGACTCTCAACCACTGCGCCACCAGGGAAGCCCTGCCAGGACATCTTTAACTGAACATTTTACAGTTTTTTGTTGTTTTGTTTTTTGCACGTAGACGTACCCTGCTCTACAGTAGCAGTGTGGCAAACTACTTGTTGCTTTCTCCTCCCCATCTTAATTTTACTTTTTAACTGCTTTTTCATCACTTTATTATCACCCTCCCACTCTGAGGATTATGTGGCAAGAAGTATTTTTAGCCTGAGAACACGAAGGAATAAGAGGATTAGTCCTCACAGGAAATGACAGTAGGTACCATTTGTCAAGCATTTCTTAATCCCGGATGTGGGCTATGGTTTTTTTTACTTAGTGCCTTATTACCTTCTTTACACAAAACTGCTCTGACGCCAATATTGTCACATTTTACGCTGAAGTAATCAGAGTGAGCCAGGACAAGAGGAGAAGGAGGGGACACTCAAGACAAAGGGAACAGCGTGGGAGAAGAGGTAGTTGTGTGAAAAAACATGGAGAGCGCATGTGTATTGAAGAAAGATACTTCCAGGAGGTCTGATATTTGGGAATGTATTATAAAATAAATTCTCATGATTAAATTAGAAATTACCAAATTTAGAGAATAACAAAGAAAGGCCATGAATGGCAGGAGACAAGGCTGGGGGGATCCACGGGGGCAGGTCATGGAGGTCACGTGGGGCTTTGTTTGAAATGCCAAAGCGTTTGGATTTTACCGTGTGGTAGTGGAGAACCCTATGAGATTTTTTGTTTTAAGCAACTACAGGTTTATTAACGTGTAACAGATTTTGTGTGTCACTTGCATTTACATATCTGATCTGGAAAGAGAGAAAATATGCAGGCTTTAATTGATGTTGTTGAAGGCATCTATTAATATATTCAGTGTGAAGTTGAAAATGCAGTTCTCTTCCCAATATATAACAAGCTTTTATTTTCCCTAAGGATGGTTTTAAAACATGATGCTTGGGGCTTCCCTGGTGGCACAGTGGTTGAGAGTCCACCTGCCGATGCAGGGGACACGGGTTCGTGCCCCGGTCTGGGGGGATCCCACGTGCCGCGGAGCGGCTGGGCCCGTGAGCCATGGCCGCTGAGCCTGCGCGTCCGGAGCCTGTGCTCTGCAACGGGAGAGGCCACAACAGTGAGGGGCCCGCGTACTGCCAAAAAAAAAAAAAACAAAAACCATGATGCTTGGTCAATCAAGATGGTTCTAAAGGCAGAGTGTAGCCTTCTACCAACTTCTGCAAAGTAATAATTTGTTGCCTAATGTTTAAAGTTAGTAAACCTAAGATTATTTCTACGCGTGAAACTAAGGGTGAATGGAAACTAGAATCCTGATTTATTGATATTTTGAAACTAGCATTTCCAATCAGTTCTACTTTAATATACTTTCTATTTATATATCTTAGATGATGAATTGTAATATTCCAAGTAAATATAAGTATTACTTAAAATATAAAACAATCACTCTCTGAACTTCTGACATACATAAAATCTAAAGACTGTTTAATACTTAGGGCTTTCAATTCTTTGGCTAAACCCTGCCATATCTATTGGGCAAAAATCTGCTTAACCAGATCTCATGATTCTCTATTCTGAAGGCCAAAAGGCTTTGGCTTAGAGACTTAGTGGAATATTTCAAAAGGCAAAAAAATCTGTTATTCCTCAGAACTGGCTTTCCCCAAGAGATCATTAGTGACCCACATGGTTCTCAGCTGCCTATTTCCGTCGCTCTTGCTTTATTCTTAAAGTTTTCCTCTGGTCTGTCTTTTCAGCCTGAAAAACTTCCTTTAGCATTTCTTTTTTGAAGCATTTGTCTGCTGGTGACAAATTCTTTTAGTTTTCTTCATTTAAGAATGTCTATATTCTGTTGTCATTTCTAAAGCATTTTTACTAGATATGGAATTCTGGGTTGACTATTCTTTTTCTTTTAGCAGTTTAAAAATGTCCCACTTCTTCTTGCTTCCATGGTTTCTGATGAGAAACGCACAGCCATTAAATACTTGTTCCTCCTATATGCAGTGTGTTGCTTTTCCCTGGCTGCTTTCAAATTTTTTATCTTTGATTTTCAACAGTTTGGTTATGATATGTATGGGCCTAACTTTCTTTGATTTATCCTGTTGGGGTTTACTAAGCTTCTTGATTCTGTAAACTTATGTCTTTCACTAAATTCAGGATGTTTTTAGCCAGTATGTCTTCAAATATTTTTTTATGTGCTAATCTCTTTCTCTCTTTTTGGGACTCCAGTGACACAAATGTTAGACCTTTTGATATTGTCCTGCAAATCTCTGAAACTTTGCTCATTTTTTTTTAGGGCTTTTTTATTTTTGATTATTTATTTATTTTGGCTGCATTGGGTCTTTGTTGCTGCACGCGGGCTTTCTCTAGTTGCGGCGAGCGGGGGCTACTCTTCATTGCGGTGCGCGGGCTTCTCACTGCGGTGGCTCCTCTTGTTGCGGAGCACGGGCTCTAGGCACGCGGGCTTCAGTAGTTGTGGCTCGCAGGCCCTAGAGTGCGCAGTCTTCAGTAGTTGTGGCATGTGGGCTCTAGGGTGCTCGGGCTCAGTAGTTGTGGCGCACGGGCTTAGTTGCTCTGCAGCATGTGGGATCTTCCTGGACCAGGGCTCGAACCCGTGTCCCCTGCATTGGCAGGTGGATTCTTAACCACTGCGCCACCAGGGAAGTCCTGTTCATGTTTTTTAATGTCTTCTGTCAGTTCATTCAGATTGGATAATTTCTATTGATCTATCTTCAGTTTCACTGACTTTCCTGCCTCTATTCTGCCACTGATTTTTTTTTAATTTTCAGATATTATAGTTTCCAGTTCTAAAATTTCCATTCATTTTTTTGTAGTGTCCGTCTGTTCATTTCAAGAGTGTTTACTTCCACCACGGAGCATAGCTACAAAAGCTATTTTAAAGGCGCTTATCGTCCCGTTTGGGTTATCTCAGGGTTAGCACCTGTTGGTTGTCTTCCCCTGAGAGCTGTTCACATTTTACTGGTTCTCTTCATGCTGGGTAATATTGTAGCTGAACATTTTGAGTGTTATGGTATAAGTCTTGGGTTCTGTGAAAAATCCTCTGAAGAAGGTTGATTTTTTGTTTTGTTTTAGCAGGCAGCCTAGTTAGGTTCAGGCTACAAGTTCTGTCCCACCTCTAGCTGTTGGTTCCAGTGTCAATTCAGTCTTCAGAGCCTCTGCTGCCTTATATGTGACTGTCCTACACAGGCACCTTCCAGGGCTGAGCCTGGGACTTGGGTGAGTTGTTCTGTCACAGTTCAGTTCTCAAAGCCGTTGCCGTGCTTCTTTGGGTCTGTCCCACACACGTGCAGCTTGAGGGTGAGCCCGGACCTAAGGCAGTTCAGACACCGAATTAGGGGGTCTCCTTTTCCTGCTCTCTCCTGTCCAGTATTCCACCTGACCCTCCCACCCCACTCCCAGCTCCCAGCGGCCCCTTTACCTGGGCCTCTGGCTAGAAATAGGACAAGTTCTTATGGTGTCACGGCAGCCTGCACGGCCGTGCCATTCTGCATAGCTGGGACTATCCTCAGTAGAGAAAAATAGTGCGGATTCCCCTCACACTCTTCGGTCCATGGGGTCGTTGTCCCCGTTCCTCTGGACAGAAAGAAGGGTGTTCTCTTGGGGTGTTAAGTGCCTGTGCCACCACTGCACCGTGCACTCTGCAAGGAGAGTCACTTTGGGGGGCAGGGCTGGGAAAGGGGGCGGGAAGGAGAGAGGGAAGAGGAAGAAACAGGATTCCCCCACCTGCTTTATCTCACAGAAAGCAGCATTTTTGCTGCCACGCCCTCTGTGCAGTTCAGCATTGAGGCTGTTTCCAGGGCAGAACCAGAACATAAAAGGGGGAGAAGCAGGAAACTCACCCCTGTTCTGGGTCGTACTTCAGGCATGGCTCCCCTCCCCGGCGCACGGCCACAGCTAACCTTGCAGAGCCCTCTTCAGGGTCCAGGGGTGTTCGCTGTAGGAGGGAGGGGAGAGAGGCTGGCGTGGGCTCCCGCCTTCTGGCCACCATCAGTCCCTCTCCCGGGGGTTTACCAGTGGGGAGGGAGATGCAGCGGATTTACATTTAGGAAAGCTGTGCACGCAGCGAGACGGGAGGAAGAGAGGTAGTGGGGAGGGAGGTACAGCCGCCTGGGCCTGGAAGCGACGAGGCGGGCCTAAGGGAGCTGCGGTAGGAGCAGTGAGAAACAGATGGATTTAGCTTTTTTTTTAAAGGAAGCGAAAGAGACAGAATCCGGTAGCAGATTGGACACGGAGCCTGGGAGAGAGGAAGGAGGAGGGCTGGCTCCCGAGTTCCTGGCCTCGGTGCCTGTGGTACCAGACATAGGAAAAACAAGGAGGTCATTCGGGGAGGGAGGAGGATGTTTTGTCGAATTTAAAGAAATTTAATAACGTTTCTTGTATGTCAGAGAGAGATTCCTGTCACCCAGAACCAAGAGACTGAACAACTTTCTGGTCACAAGCCTTCCCGAGAGGAAATGAGAACCACTCCTGACAGAGAATGTGCTAGAGAATATCTGAAGTGGCAGTCAGGCCCCCGCAACCTTTCTGCTTTGATAGGTCCCACAGCGTGGGATGCAGGTTTTCTCAGGACAGAAACTGCCCCTGACTTCTCTAGGGGGTGAAATGCAGCTAAAGAAAACAGTCACATGCTGCTGCCTGGGTCCTCACACTGAATGTCTTTATCTAGTCCCAGTTTTTACCAGCTGGAGCCTGAACTCCACTCTGGCCCCAAACCCTAGCCATGCGGCTGAGGGTCCTGAATTACTCTGTTGAGATCAAGACAGGCCATCCGTCGAGGCCAGCTGTGTGTGTAGTGATGTTACTGGCAACCCTGTGAGCACAAGTCCTCCCAGCAGAAGACAAAGCAGTGTTGGGGGGGGGGGCGGGTTGGGGGACATCTACCCAAATGACTGGTGTGTGTTCTTCCAGGTGTTGCCTCATCTTAACAATAACAACTTGGATGTGTATAATACTTTTATAATTTCCAGAGTGCTCGCACACGCTTTATCTTAGCTGAGCCTCACAACACTCCTCTGAGCCGTTTCAATGTAGCGATCAGAAGCCTGAACCCTGCAGCCGGAGGACCTGGATTTAAAGCCCGGTGCTGCCGCTTTCTAGCTGCCTGGGCTTGGGCAAGCGACAGAACCTCCATCCGCTTCCCTTTCCTCATCCGCCAAAGGGGGATAATAACGGTACCCGTCTCATCGGGTTGTTGTGAGCAGCAAGTGAATAGGAAAACCCCTAAATAGTGCCTGGCACAGACAGAGAGCGCTGTAACTAAACATTATTATTAGTTTTAGGCAGGCATTAGGATGCCCTTGCAGCGGATGAGAAAACAGACACAAAAGGTCAGAGGACTGGCCTGACGGTGAGTTTTCTGTCAGCTGGGTCTCCTGACTCCTGGTCCAGTGTTCGTTTGAGCTGGTGCTGGAGCAGGGAGGAGGTGGGACAGGACCCAGCAAGATTTCTGCATGCAGATGGTGGGGTGCGAGGGAGGATCTGTTAAGCCATGTTTACAGAGAGAACCCTTAGAAGTAGCAGCTCACATAGGGTGAGTTAACAGTTTCTGCCAGGTAAGAAGTGGATACATGGCAATGATTTTGCAAATTAATTAGCTCCTGAGAGACTAATAAGTTAGTTAGTTATTTTTTTAAATCGAAACACCTCTTCTCTCTCCCCATTGAATTCTATGGGTGTAAGTTGGTAGTTTTTTCGTGTTTTTTTTTTTTTTTTAAGAGATCTGCCTGACATAGAAATGGCTATTTCATACAGCGAACTTTCCCTTGCTGCCTTCAGTTACTCAAATCCCTCTTAACTACATTTTAAAATCCAAATCTCCATATTTTAAGGGCTTGGTAAATTTGAAAAATTCAAATACCATCCGAATGTACAACCTTTGAGCCAGGAGGGACTGGTGTGACTGCTCAGTAATACGGGTATCAGCAGATATGCCGAGCCGTGATGTATGACGTTTACAGCCCAGCCAACAAGCTTTCGGAAGTCAGAATGCCGCGAAATGTATATTGGTCCTTCCCACAGAAACCTCCCTGTATCACCCCTAGACATTTTCACCTTATTCTGTCCTTTCCTTGTCCCCTGAAGCCCAGAGTACACATCAGCTCCTGTACAGACAGGCTTCTGGTTCTTCTGCCACTGTTGATGTCTTTGAAAACCAAAACAGAGCAGGTGCCAGGCGCTGACCCCACGGTCCTGGGAGCGCACAAGGCCCACTGCACCTGCACACCTCGTATCAAGGGGATAACAGCCAGCGCATGCTGAGGAAAGAGACAGCAAGCATCCAAACTAAAAGCAGCTCCTCATTTCTGAAAAAGATGGCAGAGTAGAAGGATGAGCTCACCTCCTCTCACGGAAACACCAGAATCACAACCAACTGCTGAACAACCATCGGCGAAGAAGACTGGCACCTACAAAAAAAGATACTTTACGTTCAAAGACAAGAAGCCACAACAACATGGTAGGAGGGGCGCTTTCGCGACATAATCAAATCCTATACCCACTGTGTGGGGGACCCACAAACTGGAAAATAATTATATCGCAGAGGTTCTCCCGTAAGAGTGAGAGTCCTGAGCCCCACGTCAGGCTCCCCGGCCTGAGGGCCTGGTATCGGGAGGAGGAACCCCCAGAGCATTTGGCTTTGAAGGCCAGCAGGGCTCGTGTGCAGGAGCTCCACAAGACTGGGGGAAACAGAGACTCCCCACTTGGAGGGTGCACATAAGGTTTCACGTACACTGGGACACAAAACAAAGCAGTAACTCCACAGGAGCCTGGGCTGGATCTACCTACGAATCTTAGAGGGTCTCCTGGGCGGCAGGGGTCAGCTGTGGCTCACTGCGGGCAGCAAGGACACTGGTGGCAGAGGTCCAAGAGAATAATGATCGGCCTGAGCTCTCTGGGAGGTCGCCATTTTGGCATCAAGACCTGGTGCTACCCAACAGTCTACAGCCTCCAGTGCTGGAACACCTCAGGCCAAACAAGCAGCAGGAAAGGAACACAGCCCCATCCACCAGCAGATAGGCTGCCTAAATGTGTAGTGAGCTCACAGCCACCTCTAAACGCCCCTTGACATGGCCCTGACCGCCAGGGGAACAAGACCCAGCTCCCCCCACCAGTGGGCAGGCACCAGTCCCTCCCACCAGGAAGCCTGCACAAGCCCCAGGACCAACCTCATCCACCAGACGGCAGACACCAGAAGCAAGAGGAGTTATGATCCTGCAGCCAGTGGGAAGGAGACCACAAATAACAGAAAATTAGACAAAATGAGACGGCAGAGAACTATGTTGCAGACAAGGGAACAAGATAAAAAAAAAACCCACAGGAACAACTAAATGAAGTGGAGATAGGCAACCTACCTGAAAAAGAATTTAGAGTATTGATATCAAAGATGATTCAAAATTTCAGAAAAAGAGTGGAGGCACAGATCAAGATGAGACAAGAGATGTTTAACAAAGAGCTAGAAGATTTAAAGAACAAAGAAACAGAGACGAACAATACAATAACTGGAATGAAGAATACACCAAATGGAATCAATAGCAGAATAATTGAGGCAGAAGAATGAATAAGTGTGCTGAAAAACAGAATGGTGGAAATCACTGCGGCTGAAGAGAATAAAGAAAAAATGAAAAGAAATGAGGACAGCCTCAGAGATGTCTGGGACAACATTAAACAAACCAACATTTGCATTATTTGGGTCCCAGAAGGAGAAGGGAGAAAGGGCCTGAGAAAATATTTGAAGAGATGATAGCTGAAAACTTCCCTGACATGAGAAAGGAAGCACTCAAGTCCAGGAAGAGCAGAGAGTCCCATAGAAGATAAATGCAGAGAAGAACATGCTCAGACACATATTACTCAAACTGACAAAAAAAGACAAAGGAAAAAATACTAAAAGCAACAAATAACATACAGCGGAATCCCCATAACATTATCTGCTGATCTTTCAGCAGAAACTGCAGGCCAGAAGGGAGTGGCATGATATATTTAAAGTGATGAGAGGGAAGAACCTACAACCCAAAATACTCTACCCAGCAAGGCTCTCATCCAGATTTGATGGAGAGATCAAAAGCTTTACAGACAAGCAAAAGCTAAGAGAATTCAGTACCACCAAACCAGCTTTACCACAAATCCTAAAGGAACTTCTCTAGGCAGTAAAGAAAAGGCCACAACTAGAATCAAGAAAATTATGAATGGGAAAGCTCACGGTATGTAAAGGCAAACATAAAGGTAGGAAATCATCCACACACAAATATGATATCAAAACCAGCAATCGTGAGGAGAGTACAAATGCAGGATATCGGAAATGCATTTCAAATTAAAAGACCAGCAACTTAAAACAGTCTTGCACATATATAGACTGCCATATCAAAGCCTCATGGGAACCACAAACCAAAAATCTACAGTAGATAACACACACAGAAAAGAAAAGCAATCCAAACACAACACTAAAGATAGATATCAAATCACAAGAGAACAAAAGAGGAAGGGAAGAAAAAAGATCTTCAAAAACAAATCCAAAACAATTAACAAAAGGGCAATAAGAACATACATGTTGATAATTACCTTAAATGTAAATGGATTCGATGCTCCAACCAAAAGACGTAGACTGGAACGAAATAATGCCATTTGCAGCAACATAGATGGACCTAGAGATTATCATACTAAGTGAAGTAAGTCAGACAGAGAGACAAATATCATATGATATCACTCATGTGGAATCTAATTTTTAAAAAATGAAACAAATGAACTTATTTACAGGACAGAAACAGACTGACAGATATTGAAAACAAACTTATGGTGACCAAAGGGGAAAAGTGGGGGGAAGGGATAAATCAGGAACTTGGGATTAACATATACACAGTACTATATATAAAATAGATAAGCAACAAGGACCTACTGGTATAGCACTGGGAAATCTACTCAATATTCTGTGATAAACTATATGAGAAAAGAATCTAAAAAAGAATGAATATATGTATAACTGAAATACTTTGCTGTATACCTGAAACTAACACACCACTGTAAATCCACTATACTCCAATAAAATTAAAACGAAAAACCAAAAACACCCAACAGGGTCTCCAGAGGAAAGACTGAATGGGCTAGACTCTGAACCTGATGGCTGTTCAGCTGTGTCAAATTCTTTGACCCGTCCTTACCCATCAAACCCTGCTCGCCTGGTGGCTGCCCTTCCAGCAGTGCTGACCCATAACCTTTAATTAAAGCCAGGACTTGGACATTTCAAGGATATTATGAACCCCTAGACTGAAGGAGCCTGAGAAAATTAGTGCACCGAGTTCAGTGGAAACTTAGAGGAAGAGTTCTCCCCCCTCTTCACCACTCACCCCATGTGAGGACAGACTTACCTTTACTGGTTTAAGGTCATTTGCAAATTAAAAATCATCACATCTATTTCTTAAAATGCCAGCTACTGAGAGCCATAATGAGGATTTTTAGAATGGAGTTTCTTCCAGAAATGACACAATATTAGTTTCAAAAGAAGTCATATTTATAGGAATAACGGAAAACATGAAGCCGTTGCTTTCTTTTCTTTCTACTCTTTGGTTTTTTTAAATTCCTTTTGTAGAAAGTGTACTACTCAGGATGTGAGGTTGAAATGGATCTCAAAACGTTGGAATAAGCAGAAGGCCTTTTCCTGAGGTTGAAGTGATAAGAATGTTGTTGCTTAGTTAACTAGCTCTTGGATTTGGCATAACCTGTTTTCTATAAGAAAGTACCCTCTGGTAACATTCAGAGTGGCAAGCCGAGGAAATGCAAGCTACGAGGCTTAAAATCTCCTAGGCTGACTTCACGTAGATGTCAGTCTCTCTCATCGTCTATCTGAAAGACAGGAATGGTGACATTTGACTTGTGGAACCCTGTCCAGCAGGGATATTGGGAGATGTAACAGCAAGTACTATTTATTTTCCCTCCTTCTCTCCATTCCAGTATCCCTGTCATTCTCTTCATAGGAACAGAGAGCACAGTGCAAGATCGTCACCCCCGCTGGGCATTTTCCTGGAGGTATCTAGCAGGTTATTTTGCAGGCAAATACCATAGCTGCCAGCCAGAATTGTTGTTTAGAAAATGATGAGTTTTCCAGGGGAATATAAGGAAAATTAAACAATATTCTCTCCCACCTGCATTTTTCTGAGCTCAGACTCTTCAGTTAAGGAATAATATATACTGCACATTTTTTTTCCACTATTAAAATTGTCTTTTGTATCCACTTTGTCTTAACTGCTTGTAGAAAGCCAAAGATTATAACCCATAATGAGTCGGTGCAGCAGATGGGAATGTTTTAAGCCCCCTTCAGTCTCTGGGATTAGGCGAGTTGAGAAGACAGTAAGATGTCACCATCAAAGCCAGAACTTGAACATTTCAAGGACATTGGGAACCTTGCTTAGTTGAAGTACCTCTGGTAGTCCAGCTCCAAGGTGGGGGCAGATGGTGGAGAAATAAATATTTTCCTTATCATTGTGATTATTGTATTCTCTGGTGCACATGTTGCAGAAACAGTACACAAAGCTGTCAGTACCCTTCAGTTTGGTTATTCAAAAATATTTCTTTTTCCCTTTTTTTCTTCCTTCCTTTAAAATGAAGATTTACTCTAACGTAGAAATTGTGACCCTTTGTTTTCTTCCAACTGAATTCACACAGCTTGGGTTTATGTACACACACACACACACATACATATAAATTTTGAGCTGGAACCTTGTTAGTGGTAAAGAAGTAGGTTTTAACCAAAAAAAGATGATGTTCTTTTTCCATATGGCTACCTCAGGCGAAGAGAAAAATGACTAAAGAGCCATGAAGTCTAATTTCTCTTGCAACAAAGTAAGAGTCGATGCTTCATACAAATGAAGTCAAAGTTGAAGCCATTAAGACCTCTGCTTCGTTCCTTCAGTTAAGCATACTGGGTATTTGTGTAATCCTGTTTCACAGTATGGAGGTTTGTAAGTAAGGTGGCAGATTACATAGCCCTGCTCACTGGAGACAGTGGGTGCAGGACAGAACAAGGGACTGAATTCTGAAGAAAGGTCTCATGAATATTTACAACGGTTGCACAAGGGTGGCCCCAAAGTCAGGCTGCCTGACTTCACGGCAGCCCCACCCACCAGCGCAGGTGTCTTAGCCTCACTTCACCTCCCTAAGTCGAAGTTTCCTCGGCCAGCGCACTATGCAGCTAAAGTAGTATCTACTACGAGACAGCCGGGAAGACCAGGTGAGGTAATCCATGGACTTCCTCGCAGTGGTCGGCTCATGGTATTTCCTCCACGAATGGTATCTGTGACTAATACTCAGCTCTGTGATCTTAGGCAATTCCCTAATTCCTTTGACTTTGTCTGCTCCACTTGTTAAACAAGAATATTTACCCTGCCTGCCTACGGTATTGTTGTGAGCATCAAATGAGAACACGTATTGAAAAGACTTTTAAAAGTGAGTAGTTAACAAACCAGTTGGGAAGAGAGCGCTGTACACAGCACGACACAACTGGAAAACATTCCGAGGCAATGTGTAATCACGCATTGGCCTGTGAGGACTGAACAGGTTCAGAGAAGGCAGTTGTAGACATTCAGGGAAAGGAAGGCAGACTGTGGCCTTATGTTGGGGGCAGTCCACGCAGAGGGGGAGGGGGGCCTCCAGCTGAGCCTCGAAGACGAGACAGGAAGGATGCAGCTGAGAGAAGTGGATCCTGCCCTCACTTACCAGTCAGCTGGCTAAGTTTTGCTATGCGTCTCCCCTCTCGTTCCAGGCGGAGTTGATTGGAAGCCTCACCCACAAGCTTGAGACCCTCCAGGAAGCCAAGGGGAGCCTGCTGACGGACATCAAGCTCAATAACGCCCTGGGGGAAGAGGTAGAGGCCTGGATCAGTGAGCTCTGCAAGCCCAATGAGATCGACAAGTACAAGATGTTCATCGGGGACTTGGACAAGGTGGTGAACCTGCTGCTCTCCCTCTCGGGACGCCTGGCCCGCGTGGAGAACGTCCTCAGCGGCCTTGGTGAAGACGCCAGTAACGAGGAAAGGGTAGGCCTAACAATTCCGCTCAACACTTTACCTGCCCGAGCCCATGTACCCAGAGAAGCATGATTAGACAGGAGCCTTTCTAGAGACGGTCACCATCTCTCCGGGGCAGGGAGAGACCCCAACGTACAGGGAACAGAGGAGAAGGATCTTGCACGCCAAGATGTCGTGCTGACCCCTCAGCCTCAGGGATACTTAGGAAAGTTAAAAATGTGGGTGCCAGCGTTTCTTTCCTTCCTTTTTATCCCAGAAAAAGGAAAGGTAAAAGCATGATGGGGGTTGACATTAAAACAAGGGAGAGGGACGACACAACTGTTCGGGATGAGGACAGGGCTCCCGGGAATCTGCAGGCGAGGGGCCACGGGCACTTGGTGAAGATGCACCCGCTGTGTCCATGGCAGCCCTTACCGGAATAACTGGTAGTGACAGCTGTGGCGATCCCAGATAGAATCTAAGTCCTCCCTCTGGGTCAGACGCTGTGGGCTTAGACACACTGTAGGTGCAGTCTCATAGAATCCTCACAACAGGCCAGTAGGCAGCAGCGCCAGGACAGGAGGAGTCCTGCTGCAGCCCCCAAGCGTTATTCGCCTCACTGAACTTAATTCCAGAGCTACAGAGCATTCCTCATGTGCTCCTCTGTGCGGCACATATTTACTGAGTATCCGGTACATGCCACTTTCTGACCTAGGCGCTTAGGATACTCTGTGAACAAAGCAGTCAGATCCCCACCCTCGTGGAACAAACTTACCAAGGGAGGTCAGGTGATCAACGTAGCTACTTTTCATATATGTGCCGAGGTGATGAGCGCTGCAGCCGTCAAGTGGTTCCTTGGCTTTCTGGCTCCTTCTAGCTACAGCTCTCTCTTTCAGTGCTGTCAGGGATTTCCCAATTATTTCTCCGAATGTACTGCATTAAAAGGAAAGGTGTCTCTTGTCAAATAGATTTTTAAAGGACTGAAAGAAGTCTAGGCGGTAAGCATTTAGGAATGTGACTCAGCATCCAGGAACTTTCTGCAGCCCCTCTCCCGGCGGGTGCCCTCCTCGTGTAAATGTTCTGGGCCTTCACTTCCTCACCTACAAACTGTCTGACTGTGTTTGACTCAAAAGTGTTGTCCTTTCCACCTTCCTTTCATCCAGAAAGCAGCTAACAAGAACCTGTCAGATGCCAGGTGCCCCGCGTGCTAGGGCTGAACGCTGCCTAAAAACAGGCCCGCCTTCAAGGAACTCAGCAGTTAGTGAGGAAAACCAACGTAACCAGTGTAGAAGCGGCAGTTGTATTTAGTATGCTGCAGCACAGCGATAAACTCAGAGCCGTGAGCGCACCCCTCATGCGGTGTGGTGTGGTCAGGAAGGACTTCACACAAGTGCCGCTTGAATGGAGTCTAGGGGACTCTCTTAATTCCAGGTGGGCTGAGAGGGAAAGGGCTTTACCATTTAGGAGGAATGTCATGGACAAAGTCCAGACATACCATGGCGTGTTTAAGAATTGGCTTACATGTGGTTGGTATGTCTAGAGCAGAGTGCTTCCTTGATTTACTTGTTTTTAAGGGAGACCAACAAGGGATAATGAAGCCACTGTCCCCCCAGGGCTAGCATCAGTGGGGAAGCCATCACTACCTCTGGACCTGGAGCAGCACGAGGAAGGGGCCCTTATCAGAACTCTAGCTGTAGCTGACCTGCGGCACTGAGGCCCGGGTGAAAAGTTGTAGCCACCACCCCCTGGCAAGGAGGGAGCCAGGGATAAAGGCCTCAATTTCTTCTCCCTCCCAGCTTCCAGCCTCCTGCCCATGACTGCCCCTGGCCAAAACCAGCAGCCAGCAGGGTGCAGCTTCCCTAGACATAGAGCAGGGCAGAGGAGGGTGGATCTGAAGGGGTAAACAGTATCCAGTGCAGAAAATAATCACGAAGACCTAAGGGTCGTACTTTAGACTTTAGCCTGTAGGCCTGGAGAGCCATGAACTAATTTCGTGACATAATCAGCCTGGGGAGGGGTGAGAATGATGTTACACACTTGGGAGGCTTATTGTCATGGTCTAGCCAGATGGGTTTAGGCTGTCCATTTGGGCCATTGTCATGGAGATAGAGAATAGGGAGTGACTTAGAGAATGAGTTTGAATTAGCAGGGCGTGTTAGATGAGGGGAAGGATAGAACAGAAGGTAATTCCCAGTCTCCTGCTCGGTCACTTGGGTGGATGCCACAGGCATGTGAGCTAAGCAAGGCTGGAGCAGTTCTTGTGGGAAGATAAGTTGGATCCAGTTCTGGAACCACTCAGCACTTAAATGCACGCACACGCTCCCAGGTACATACAGGTGCCTGCTCACCTGCAAGACACATCTGTATTCGTTTTCATGATTATCAGTCTTTGTTAAATACAAGTGTAAATAGGAATAAGGAAAGGAAGAATAAATGGTTCAGTAAATGCCAGATTCAGGATTATAGTTACCAATGAGGGGAGGAGGGGCATCGGGAGAACTATATATAACGCTTCAACTGAATATTTTGTTTTTAAACTGAAGCAAATATGAAACATGTTCAAGCTAAGATTTGGCGCTGTTGATGATGGGCACACAGATCTTATACCATTCTCTGTACAATACTGATGTTTAAAATATTTCATAGTTTTTTAAAGGTGAGGAAGAGGTTCTCACTTTTTAACTTACTTCCCTACAGTATTTTGAAGCATGTCTTCATTGCAAATTCAGTCCCTAAGGGTTTCTTTTTTAGGTGTGTTTTTCTGATTAGGAGAAGGAAGCCTATGAAAATGGAGATATTTGTAAGATTAACCTATTAACTTTGCACTTTTCCTCTAGGCGTTATTAGGTAAGACCTGACAGGCCAGTTCAAGGGGAGTTTAGGGCAGAGACACATGAGCCTTTCATAACCCTACCTAAGCTAATCTGTGTTGAGATATCTATTTAAATATTCTTATTTCTTGATTAATTTCCACTTTAAAGTTTCTCATTCACTTTAGCCTGAAGAGTCTGGTTAAATGTAAAATTTTTAAAAATTTTAATGACATTATATGTCAGCGTGTTGAGTAAAAGGCCACATTACAGACTTCTATAAGGTCTGAAGATAATACGCTGTCTTCCCATTGGGTCTGTATGAGAAACTCTCAGAATATGAAATTGCCATCATTGCCAAATAGAATTTCTCTCATGTTAGATTCAGAGGCCGGAAAAATGGAAACTGATTTTTTCGGAGATGGTAAATATGATGTTCCCATTGTTGATTATGGATTGGGGCAGAGGTTCTCAAACTTTAACTGCAAAGAATCGCCCGAAAGGCTCCTTCAACCACAGACCCCTATGCCCCACACCTCCAGAACTTTTGATTTGGTAGGTGGAAGGGGGCCTGAAATTTTGCATTTCTAACAAATCCCCGGGAGATGCTGCTGGTACCCACTTTGAGAACCACTATAAGATGGAAATACTTGTAAACACTCAAGGTACCTTGATGACTGGCTTTTTTTCCCTTCAGTTGTTTAACTGTGGTAAACTACATATAAGATTTGCCATCGTAACCATTTTTAGCTGTACAGTTCAGTAGTATTAACTATATTAACATTGTTGTGTAACAGATCTCCAGAACTTTTCTCATCTTGCGAAACTGAAACTCTATACCCACTGAAACAGCAACTCCCCCTCCCTTCTCCCCTCCCCCAGAGCCTAGCAACCACCATTCTGCTTCGTGTCTCTATGACTGTAGACTATTCTAAGGACCTCATATAAATGGAATCCTGATTGTTCTTCTAAGTCTAGAAGCCTTAAAGTAAAGCCAGTACCCCAGCCAATTTTAACATAATCTCTCAAATTAAAGCCGCCACATGACTTTATAAGTTAGAGAACCATATATCTGCAACGTAAGGGTAATGAACTGATTTTCAAACGACCGAGTCTCCTTACTTTAGAGCGACAATCAAAATAGAAACTTAGACACTGCACCGTCCTGAAAAAGGTCTCTGCGGGCAGTTCGGTTCTTTTCCCCGTTCTGCTGGCCCTTTGCTGATCTGCTTGTTTCGCCCTGGCAGAGCTCTCTCAACGAGAAGAGGAAGGTCCTGGCTGCGCAGCACGAGGACGCCCGGGAGCTCAAGGAGAATGTGGACCGGAGGCAGCGCGTGGTGCTGGACATCCTGGCCCATTACCTTTCCAAGGAGCAACTCCAGGATTACCAGCATTTTGTGAAAATGAAGTCGACACTCCTCATCGAGCAGCGGGAGCTGGACGACAAGATCAAGCTGGGCCAGGAGCAGGTCAAGTGTCTGCTGGAGAGCCTTCCCTCGGATTTCGTGCCCAAGGCAGGGGCCCTGGCTCTGCCCCCAGGCCTCGCCGGTGACGTGACTGCCGTGGGAGGGTGGACTGTCAGTATTTTTCCAACAGTAACCTCTCCACTTTAACCTCTTCTCCAGGACCCAACGAAAAGCCCACCCCTTCTCTCAACACTATTTAATCTGAAAAACGTTTCAATACAAGCCAGCCTTTAAACTCTATGGGTTATGGGGGGTTTTCTGGATAAAAGGAAAAAATTCCATCCAGGAAAAAGCCTGTCTTTTCCTTCTCGCCCTTCATGATTGATCTTCTGAGAGCTTGAATGCTGCTGGGAACTTACCCCTTTCTGTTGTCACTTCATGGTAGGAAGAAAATTAATGAAACTGTGCGAACTGATCGGAGGGTGTCTGTTTAGTTTTCCACAGGCTTGAGGCAACATGGATAAGTGCGTGTCACCCTCAGGAATGTACCCACAGTGGCCTTCCCTGCTTGTGGGCAGTGTATCCTGACGACAGGTACGCGTACTTAAGGGTCTGCAACATAAAGCCTTAAAGAGAAACACACACAGGAGAAAACTGTCAAACCTTGAACGTTGTTATTTATATTTTTAAAAATGAAAAAGATCATTGTTTGTGTGCTAACCACTTACTTGATTCTGTTTTGTGGTGGACGTAGACGGTTACATTTGAGCTTTGTATTTTGTGAGAACCTTAATGAAACGAAGAATTCCAAAGACAGTCACATTGAGTGTGGAGACTTTTTTCTTAAACTCTCAACAGTGAGTAGACCTTCAGTGCTTGTCTTAAGCTGAGTATGGGGGAGCCCCGGCTGCCACTGCTGCCAGTCTTCATCACTGTGCTCCCACAGCAGTCGGGAGCACACACGCCTTCCCAGGAAGAAGGCTTTATGCAGCATGGCGAGCGTATCCTTTCCTAGTGCTTCCTATCATTATCACTGGGGTGGAGAGAAAGCTAAATTTTACTAACAAGGACAACTCTCCAACCTGTTGATAAGGAGGCCGGAACCCAAGTCAATTCAAAACTGAATTCATGCTGTCCTCCTATACGAGATTTGAGCTAAATACAACTTCTTTGGTGAGATATTTTAGCAGGCTGTTTTAATGATGCTTTTCAAAAAAGTTTCTTTTCCTAAAATGTCAAAACTTATCAACTACATTTTCACTGAAAACTCCCTCCTTAACCTCTGAAGACTGATTTTGCACTATTCTGCTTCAATAATAACATCTGAGAGGGTACTCGAGAGCCCAAGATGTAAATATTATTAAAATATAGAGAGTGGAAGATGGAAGGAGATGATGGGCCAGCGACCAGGCTATGTTGTCAGCTGCCGGTGATGGCAACAACCCATACTTTAAGCAGGTGGTGAATCCCAGGCTGTGCTTTAGTTCTGTTGTTGTTTTTACATGTGTTGAATCCTCGGGGGCGGGGTGGGGGGGTGGCCAACTGTGCTGATTTGGGCTACAAGTACTATAGCAGCCAGTCCTAGAGAACTGGGAGAGTAAAGTTCTTAGGAGGGTATCAAATGCTCGTTTTTCTTAGTACATTTTAATTAATGAAAATTTTCTGGTTAAGAACTTCAAAAACGTAGTTTTGACCCCCAATACAGATGTATTTGATGAACTTAGAATCACTAGGCCACCCACAGATTTCTCCTGAGCCATCAGCAAAAGCCATTGCTTCATTCTTCGGAGGTTTTACACTGTCAGACTGCATTATAAGACGGCACCTTGGTTTCCCAGGAATGTTTTCAAAAGCTTCTCTCTTATATCTAGAGGTTCCATCTCCCAGGGAATCAGTAGAACCAGGGACAGCATTCAGTAGTCACACTGCATGGTCATTTTGAAGTAAAGAAAAACAGTACCTCCAACTGACTTTTCATCAGACTTAGGCCAACACAGGAGCCTGAGATCAACTCCAATCGGTGTGTCTTGCTGATACGGAGTGGTTTCCCTGAGGTCAGAGCAGGTTGAAGCTAGCCAGCAAATGTCTGCAGCAGTTCTTAGTGAAGTTCCTCAGGGGATTCTGGGGCTCCCCATTCCCAACACTCTTCTAAATTATCCTTAAGGATTTGACTGGGAACGTTTTACACATTCAGTCTTTTTCATCACTTTTCTAATTTATACATGTCAAAGTAAGTGACCCCCCAGAGAAGAGCAGGTGATATACTGCGAGGCACCACAAGCACCTGAAAGCTATGATGCTCTGAGGATAGTTACCCCTTCTTTTGCTCCATTGAAATGTTGTTCTGTTATGTGAGATGAATGAGGTACCGAGTAGGACTGTGAAATCTAATTCTCAGGCGGATGTGATATTTATCACAGGGCTTTTGACCTCTGTGCTCTGATGAGAAGAAATCACTAACCTAATTTTCATCGTTAACTTTAACTAGATAATAAGCCTATTCTTGATCCCTTTCCTATTTTGCATTCTTTCTCTACTATTAAAAAAATTATTAAAAAAATCATCCGTAGTAGAAGCCACCTTTTCCCTCCGAATAGCATTCTCAGCCAAAATCATGGGCACAGCGACCAAGAGCAAGTTGTTGGTCAGGATTGCAGGACACGCATTACATCGCCAGGAATGTCCGTTCAGTCAATAATCGTCCCTGTGGATATGATCCTTTCAGAGATACCACGTCCTGTGAGAAGTCAGGTGGGAGTGGGATGGGCTTGCTGACACTCAAGAATCCTTCAAAGTTCCAAGAAAGGACAATGTCCTACGACGTAACTGGGAGGCTTCCAACTTCCTGGGCCCCTGGAGAAGTGCCTGGGCTTGTTGCTACATGTTGCCTGACTCAGCCTTTTCTCATGCTGCTTTGCATCTTGCGGTGGCTGCTCGAGCCCAAAGAATGCAGGGAGGGTCCACAGTCAACGCGTCTTGAGTTTCTCCCAGAGGCACTGTCGAAACCAAACATTTTTTTCCTTTGCTCCAAGGGGATCCTTTTATGATGATGAAAACCATCAACTGGTTTTCAGACTTGAAGATTAGCAAGTTTGGGTCAGCTCCCAAGAGTCTGTTGAAATGAGGAGGGAGGGCTTAACTGAGGTTCTTTGGGGCATATAAAGCAGAAACCAGGGACTTCCCTGGCGGTCCAGTGGTTAAGACTCCGCGCTTCCACTGCAGGGGGCACGCCTTCGATCCCTGGTCAGGGAACTAAGATCCGACATGCTGCAGGGCATGGCAAAAAAAAAAAAAAAAAAAAAGATATTAAAGCAGAAACCAGCCTGGGAAATCCCAGTTTTCCTATTACTCCGTTGTTAATATCTGATCCAAAGTCACTTCTGAGTTTGATAGATCACAGTCATTCCTAATATGAGTTCTACCGCGAAGTTTGTTTTTTATTCAAGCATCTTTTATTAAAATATTGGGCTTTTTTTCTGGATAACTTGAAAAATGTTGGCTTTTTATTCTTATATGATTCCAAATTTTTCTCTTTAGTTTAATTTTCTATGATATTACTGGCTTTATTCTGTTACATTGGAATTATTTTTCCTTTCTTAGAATAAAATGAGTTTTATTCACCTTACTGCTAGGAGGAAAAGGAAGAACTTGAGCGAGAAATAACTTCTCCATCTCCAGCAAGACGTGGCCAGGTGAATGTGAAGGGGCCTTTCTACACAGAAATAGATTATTGGGGCCAAGGTATTCACTGCTGCCTGAACTCTCTGGGACGAAGCATGGAATAAAATGATAAAGGCCATTTTGGTATCAGGGACACATGAACAGTGTTCTAGTTTATTCTTATTTCTAAGTGAAACCTTACTTTTCTTAAGGGAGCTCATTCAGACACTAACTCAAATCATGGTTTCTCAAAGTACAGTCAAGGTAGCATCTGCATCAGAGTAACGGGTACTTGTTATAAAAAGGCCAGTTGCTGGGACACAAACAAGTAGGCTGGGAATCTGCATCTTAACAAGTTCCCCAGTTTATTCTGATGTACTCTAACATCCAAGAGCCTCTTACCCCTGTCGTTTGTACAGTTTTTATTGTTAGGATCACAGTTAGACTGGCATGAATGTATATCATAATAATTCCAGAAATTCAAAGCCCTGTCACATTTACTCTCATTAACTACATTTTTATGAGTTAATACTGTCCCCACGATTAAATCATCCCCAAGGTTGTGATATGGGTTCCCCCCCAGCCCCCGCTCACTCTCTCCTAGATCTGTTTTAAATTTAAACAAACTAAGTACTTATTCAGGCTAAGTGCACTAATTATTTCTCCCCCAAAGGAATCAGCTTATCAAACAATGTCAGTAATCTGAAGTGCTGCCATGATACCTGTACTCACCTGAAATCACGACTGACCTTTGCAGTGGGGACCGTACTCAGATTTCTGTGGCTTCATCACTAGTCTCGTGCTACCTATGGGTTAGAATTTCTCTTGGCTTGGATCTGACAGTCTAGGTAATGAAACAAAAATGTGTTCCTTTCCTTTGAGAAGTGAAAGGAGCCACCAACTGATTTTAAAAGCCTAAAATCAAAATTAGGCAGGAAAAAAGTTGTGGAGAAAGAAACTGGTTCCCTTAGTCCTGCCTCATTCTATAAATTCCTCTCAAATCTTCTGTAAGTGGAAAAGCAGCTGCATTTCTTGCTAAGACATCAGTATTGCTATCGCTTTACACAGTGGAAGTTTAGTATGAGAAATTATTGTATTCTGATAAACAAGTATCTATAGAATATAAGGAAATTCTGTTTGATACCCTTGAGCTAAGGAAGAGTACCCAAGAAAAGATAAACTTGGAAAGGGCCGCCCTCACAAAGGCTGGGGTTCAGAGCTTTTTGGAGAACTCAGTCCACTGACAGCAGAGAATTTTGTTCTTTGCCCAGGCCAGAAGCCGGTCTGCAGTCCCTGGGCAAGCAGGAGGCAACCCAGAGCATAGACGTGCACAGGTAGTGGAGGCCTGCGGAGGGGCTGGCCGCTCAGCTCAGTGAAAACCCTCTGAGTCAGGTTATCTGCTAGGGGCCTGAGGGAAGAGGGTATTGGCAGAATGCCTTTGGGGCACAGATGCAAGCAGGAATCCTTCAAGGTGTGTCGTTTCAAGTCCACAGAGCTGGGAAAAGGTTATCCCTGCTGAGGCTGCAAGGTCACTGAGGTGACCCATGGTTGGGGCAGAACTCCCTCAGATATCCTCACACCACGCCACTCCTGCACCAGGCAGCAGCGCAAACAGCAGGGTAGTCCGTCCCTTCCTTCCTGCCCTCCAGCGCCCTCTACTGAGAAAGCTTAACGTCATGCTCACTGTGAAGGAGATTCAAGTGTCCACTGTCACAGAGCATATACTGAAGGGTGAATGTGGAGCTAAGAGGCAATAAATTGATAACTGGCACAGATTTATTCTTCTAGATCATTACCCTAGCATTATCTTCTGGTATCATATAGAATTTTGTAGTTGTTGATTCTGTAAGAACTTTCTCTGATAATAAAGAAAAAACATATCAAATGGACAATTTCTATCTCTTGAAAGAGGTGTCAAAAGGAAAGCAGTTTCTCATTTGTTTTCTTTAAATGTGCTTCACACACTCATATTCCTCAAAGTACCTAAAGCAATAGATTTAGAATGAGGCCTATTTAAGAGCACGTGTAAGTTCTGTACCTGTCGATCTCTGTCTGGCTCTGCCTCTGTACACCTCTGTGAGTCTGTCTCTTGATGTGTCTCCACACGCATACCTTTCTGTCTCTGTGTGTTTTTGTCTACCTCACTCTAGGGCTGTCATCTTTCTGTTCTGTTCTTTCATTTCCCAAATAATTCCAGTTATATTTTTTCTTTTTTGGGGGGGGGTAGGGGTGATTTAGAAAGGATAATGGGAATAAATAAAGAGCTAGAAGGGAAGATGACCTGAGTGTAAAGTGAAGAATGCTCTTTTTCCCATTTAGGGAAATGTTTTCACCTCCTTCAAGCTCATTCAAAAAAGAGAGAGACAGGTAAAGGAAGACTTTGCAAACTTGGCAATGTGTATAAATATGTATAAGAGTGAATGAGAGCTATTTCCCTTCTCTAATTAGAACAGAGTATAGGAATTGGCTTTATTTTTCAGTAATAGGAATTGAGGGGATAAGGAACAACTCAACAAAGAGGACTCATAGGCACTGGACTGAGAACTTAAGAACACTAATCTTCCTTCCTGACAATTAAAAGAAAAAAAAATAGAATATAGATCTACCTGGTATGAAATGATTTGGAAGCAGATTTGTCAAAAGGCAGGAAGATAGTCTGACATCCCTTTCAAGGCTAGGGTTCTGTGCAGGTAGGTGGGCAGAAAGTGAATTGCAGCTTAGGATATAAACAGACATTTTTCCAAAACTTTTTACTCAGAAAGTTTAATAATGAGTTTAATAATAAACTCAGTTTAAGAACACATCACTAGATGTGTTTTGATATTATTATTTAATACTCTGAGGAAACTTCCCCCAAATCAAGGAGTAATTACTTTAATCCATGTTTGAAACCCTGAATAGACATGTATTCTTTACAGTGAGAATGCAAATCCTTTTCCTCCTCCATTTTTTCCTGACCTTTTCTACAAATCTTACCAAAAACTTCTTGGTTTTGAACAATAAATTTTGAAGGTGATATGACAAGGCTGACGAACAAATTGTAATAAGGCCTTCTTGCAAATGTCAGTTAAAAGCTAAAGAAGGAATAATGTGCTTAGGAATAAGTAACTAAGGAAATAATTTCAAGTTGTGGTTAAATAATGTGCCTCCACAGGTAGATAAGAGAAAAGCATCTTTGGGAAGTACAGCAGGAAATGTGCATGGTTATCATTACTCTGGGAACTTCAATATGTGCACTGGCATGGCTAATTGAGAAGGTATATCATAGGCCTGCTAACAAAAGTAGAACCACAGCTCTTCAGGTCGAATGGATCAGGAATCAGTGGGAGGTGGCCAACAAAAGGACTTCTGTCCATCATGCACAAACACAAATATACGTAATACATGAATACAAATCAGCAATAAAAAGACAACCCAATTTGAAAAGCTTGGCAAAAGAATCAATGAGACATTTCACAAAGGAAGATCTATGAATGGCCAATCAGCACATAGAAAGGCGATGGACATCTTAAATTTCTCAGAGAAACAGAAATTTAAACCACAATGAGATTCTGTTACCCACTCACTAGAATGACTAAACTCAAGTGTTGGTGACTATGCGGGGCCAGTGGAGTTCCTACGCATTCTGCTAAACGAGTAACCCACTTCAGAGAACTGTTTGGTAGTTCTTTACAAAACAAAAAATATATATTTACCCTATGATCTAGCACTTCCACTTTTAGGTAGTTACTCTAAAGAAATTAAAATATGTCTCCACAAAAAAGACTTGTGCAAGATGTTTATAGCAGCTTGAATCACAATAGTCAAAAAAACTGAAAACAACTCAAATCTCCATCAACAGGTAAACAGATAACCAAACTGCAGTACATTAGTACAATGGAATACTATCAATGCATTTTTTTAAAAAAGAATAAACTATTGATACATGTAACCACATGGATGAAAAACACTGTTAAGCAAAATAAATTACACACAAAAGAAGTATATATTGTATGATTCCATTCATATCAAGTTCTAGAACAGGCAAAGCTAACCTGTGTTGTTAGAAATGATAAAGTGGTTGCCTGGGGATCCAGGGCAGCTGATTGATTCAAACTGAACAAAAGAGAACTTTCTAGGGTGACAGATATAGTCTATATCTTGCTTTGAGTTGTGGTTACACAGGTGTATGAAATCATCAAAATTCATCCAACTTAACATTTAAGATCTGTGCATAATACTGATTGTTAATTATACCTCAGTTTAAAAAACAGTGATGAGGAAAAGTGAGAAACTAGGGCAAATTAGATATTTGATACTGACTAAATAGGTAACTGGTTTTTATCCTTCATACAATTATTGGAGATCATGATGATAGAAACTCCCGGGGATCTTTTTATCATGGTTAGGGTGTAGCCCAAGTTGCTGTAACAACTAGATTTTTTAAAAAACAGAGTCCAGTTCAAAATGGCAACATAGGAGGCGCCTGAATTCACCTCTTCCCACTGAATCTACAGCTACACATAGAACAATTCCCTCTGAAAAAAAAAAAAAAATCCAGAAACTAGCCAAGCAACTCCTATACATTGGATGAACACGAAGAAAACAGGCTGCAGAGGCTGAAACACAATCTCACCAAACCCCACCCTGGGTGTAGTTGACAACAACTGGGGGAGGAAGTCATAACTCCCAGCTTCTCCCTGAGGAGTAAAGGGTTTGGATTACACATCTGGTGCCCCAACTTTTAAGACTTCCACCTGAGAGATGGCCCCTCAAAACATCTACCTCTGAAAGCCAACAGGGCTTCTGTCCCTAAGACTCAGAAGGCTATAGTGAACCAAGAAACAGTTCTTAAGGGACTTGCGCAGACTCAATGTAGCTGTCCTCACCAGGGCACCGTGCAGAGGCAGCAGACAGAAGAGCCCAGTCTTTCTGTGAAAGAGGCCTATTTGCAGATCTTAAAAGCTGTGGCCTGAGGGTCAGGCTTCTAATTTACCACATATGGGCGGCGGGGTGGGGGTGGGGGGGTGCTACTGCAATCCTGTCCAGAGACCAGGGAGGCCAGTGGGTACTAGTTTCATGCTCTCCCTCTGCCCTGCCCCACGTTGCCCGTATCTCCATAAAAAGGATCTTGTACACACACTTGGCATCCTGGCTTTCATGGCTGCTGCCCAGAGGACACATCCTATGATAGCCTGGCTCTGGTGGCCAGCAGGGCTTCCGTTCAAGGGTTCAACAGGATGGTAGCAAACAAGAAACAGTTCTTAACAGCTATTACCCCAGGGCTCAGTGCAGAGGAAAGAGACAGAAATGTCCGTCTCCTAGTCTTCCCCTGAAAGAGGTACTTCTGCATACTTTAAAAGCTACTGCCTGAGGGTCCGGCTCCAGTCAGCCTGCATCTAGGTGCTGACTGAGATCCTCCCTTTGGGTCACTGATGGGGCTTGGCACACCGTCAACTACTGGTGGCTACTAAGCACAAAGAAAGCAGCTTGAACAATCACAAACATCTGAGAGACAACCAAGAACCAGGGCACAGTTGAATGATAAACAAGGCCAACCCTTTAAAACTGGGAGAGGAGGCTGTTTTTTCTAACGCACAGAAACCAACACAGTCGAAGAAAATTAAGAAAAGGAAGAACATGTTTTAAACAAAAGATAAAACTCCAGAAAAAGACCTTCATGAGGTGGAGATAAATGATTTACTTGATAAAGAGTTTAAAATAATGGCCATAAAGATGCTCACCAAGGTCAAGAGACCAATGTGTGAACAAAGTGAGAATTTGTAAAAGGAGAGAGATATACAAGAAAATATCAAACAGAAATCACATAGCTAAGGATGACATGATACTATATATAGAAAACCGTAAAAACCCCACACAAAAACTACTAGAACTGATAAATGATTTCAGCAAGGTAGCAGGATACAAAATTAACGTACAGAAATCAGTTGCATTTCTTAATGCTAACAATGAAATAGCAGAAAGGGAACATAAAAAAAAATACCTTTTAAAATCACACGAAATAAATAAATAAATAAAGGGGAATAAACCTGACCAAGAAGGTGAAAGACTTACATGCTGAGAACTATAAAACATTAATAAAGGAAATTAAATATGATTCAAAGAAATGGAAAGATATCCCATGCTCTTACATCGGAAGAATTAATAATGTTAAAATGGCAATACTACCCAAAGCAATCTACAGATTTAATGCGATCCCTATCAAATTACCCATGACATTTTTTCACAGAACTAGAACAAATAATCCTGAAACTTACATGGAACCATAAAAGACCTGGAATTGCCAAAGTTATCCTAAGGAAAAAACACAAAGCAGGACTTTGTGCCAGACTTTAGACAATACTACAAAGCTACAGTAATCAAAACAGTGTGGTATTGGCACAAAAACAGACATACACATCAATGGAACAGAATAGAGAGCCCAGAAATAAACCCACACACCTATGGTCAATTAATCTTCAACAAAGGAGACAAGAATGTAAAATGGGAAAAAGTGTCTTCAGCAAGTGGTGCTGGGAAAGTTGGACAGCTGAATATAAATCAATGAAGTTAGAACACACCCTCACACCATGCACAAAAACTAAACTGAAAATGGCTTAAAGACAAATATAAGACAAGACACCATAAAACTCCTAGAAGAGATCATAGGCAAAACATTCTCTGAAGTAAACTGCACCAATGTTTTCTTAAGTCAGTCTCCCAAGACAATAGAAATAAAAACAAAAATAAACAAATGGGGCCTAATCAAACTTACAAGTTTTTGCACAGAAAAGGAAACCATAAAGACAACCTATGGGAGAAAATATTTGCAAATGATGTGACTGACAAGGGCTTAATTTCCAAACTATACAAAGAGCTCAGACAACTTGACAACAAAAAAACAAACAACCCAATCAAAAATTGGGCAGAAGACCTAAATAGACACTTCTCCAAAGAAGACATATGGATGGCCAAGAGGCATATGAAAAGATGTTCAACATCACTAATTATTAGAGAAATGCAAATCAATACAATGAGGTACCACTTCACACCAGTCAGAATGGCTATCATCAAAAAAATCCACAAACAGGGCTTCCCTGGTGGCGCAGTTGTTGAGAGTCCGCCTGCCGATGCAGGGGACACAGGTTCGTGCCCCGGTCTGGGAAGATCCCACATGCCACGAAGCGGCTGGGCCCGTGAGCCATGGCCGCTGAGCCTGCGCGTCCAGAGCCTGTGCTCCGCAACACGAGAGGCCACAACAGTGAGAGGCCCGCGTACAGCAAAAAAAAAAAAAAATCCACAAACTATAAATGCTAGAGAGGATATGGAGAGAAGGGAACCCTCATACACTGTTGGGAATGTAAATTGGTACAGCCATTATGGAGACCAGTATAGAGGTTCCTTAAGAAACTAAAAATAGAGCTATCATATGATCCTGAAATCCCATTCCTGGGCATATACCCAGAGAAAAACATGGTCCGAAAGGATACATGCACCCCAATGTTCATTGCAGCGCTGTTTACAATAGCTAAGACATGGAAGCAACCTAAATGCCCATCAACAGAAGAATGGATAAAGAAGATGTGGTACATATATATGATGGAATATTACTCAGCCATTAAAAAGAATGAAATAATGCCATTTGCAGCAACATGGATGGACCTAGAGATTGTCATACTGAGTGAAGTTAGTCAGACAAAGAGTATCATATGATATCGCCTATATGCGGAATCTGAAAAAAGTGATACAAATGAACTTATTTACAAAACAGAAACAGACTCACAGACTTAGAGAATGAACTTATGGTTACCAGGGAGGAAGAGTGGGGGGTTGGGATAGTTAGGGAGTTTGGGATTGACATGTACACACTGCTATATTTGAAATGGATAACCAACAAGGACCTACTGTATAGCACAGGGAACTCTGCTCAATATTCCGTAACAACCTAATTCGGAAAAGAATTTTTAAAAGAATACATACATGTATATGAAAAAAAATCCAATGCCATTTTTCACAGAAATAGAATAAACAACCCTAAAATTTATATGGAACCACAAAGACCCCAAATAGCTAAAGCAATTTTGAGAAATAAGAACACAGCTGGAAGCATCAGACTTCTTGATTTCAAACTATATTACAAAGTGATAGTAATCAAGACAATATGCTACTGGCATAAAAACACACACATAGATCAGTGGAACAGAATAGAGAGCTCAGAAATCAACCCATGAGGGCTTCCCTGGTGGCACAGTGGTTAAGAATCCGCCTGCCAATGTAGGGGACAGGGGTTCAAGCCCTGGTCTGGGAAGATACCACATGCCACAGAGCAACTAAGCCCGTGCACCACAACTACTGAGCCTGCGCTCTAGAGGCCGCGAGCCACAACTATTGAGCCCATGAACCACAACTACTGAAGCCCGCACACCTAGAGCCCATGCTCCGCGACAAGAGAAGCCACTGCAATGGGAAGCCCACATGCAGCAATGAAGACCCAACGCAGCCAAAAATAAATAAATAAAATTAAAAAAAAAAAGAAATCAACCCATGCATACATGGTGAATTAATTTATGACAAAGGAGCAAAGAATATACAATGGGGAAAAGATAGTCTCTACAATAAATGGTACTGGGAAAACTGGACAACAACATGAAAAAGAATGAAACTGGACCACTATCTCACACCACACAGAAAAATCAACTCAAAAGGGATTAAAGACTTGAAGGTAAGACCTGAAACCTTACAATCTATGTAAGTTCCTTGACATTGATCACAACAATGATTTTTTGGATTTGACACCGAAAAGCAGAAATAAACAAGTGGAACTACATCAAACTAAAAATCTTCCGTACATCAAAGGAAACATCAACAAAATGAAAAGGCAGCCTACAGAATGAGAGAGAATATTTGAAAACCACTTATCTGATAAGGGGTTAACACCCAAAATATACAAAGAACTAATACAACTCAACATCAAAAAAAATAAGCAACCTAATTTAAAAATGGGCAGAGAACCTAAACAGATGTTTTTCCAACAAAGACATAGTGATACCTAACAGACACATGAAAAGGTGTTCAACATCGCTAATTATCAGAGAAATGTAAATCAAAACTACGAGCTATCACCTCACAACTGTTAGAATGGCTATTACCAAAAAGATAAGAAATAAGAGGTGCTGTCAAAAATGTAGAGAAATGGGAACACTTATGTACTGTTTGTGGGAACGTAAATTGGTACAGCCACTACAAAAAATAGTATAAAGTTTCCTCAAAAAATTAAAAATAGAACCACCATATGATCCAGTAATGCCACTTCTGGGTATTTAACAGAAGGAAATGAAATCAGAATCTTAAATATCAGCACGCCCATGTTCACTGCAACATTATTTACAATACTCAAGACATGGAAACAACTTAAGGGTCCATCAATAGATCGATGGATGAATGGGATGAGCAAAATGTGTGAAGGTGGTCAAAAGGTACAAACTTGCAGTTATAAAATAAATAAGTCCTGGGGATGGAATGTACACAGTGACTACAGTTAATACAACTATACTATAAGGACGTCCCTGGTGGCACAGTGGTTAAGAATTTGCCTGCCAATGCAGAGGACCCAGGTTCGAGCCCTGGTCCAGGAAGACTCTACATGCTGTGGAGCAACTAAGCCCGTGCACCACAACTTCTGAGCTTGTGCTCTAGAGCCAGTGAGCCACAACTACTGAGCCCACGCTCTCTGGGGCCCACGTGCCACAACTACTGAGCCCGTGTGCTGCAACTGCTGAAGCCCGTGAGCCTAGAGCCAATGCTCTGCAACAAGAAAAGCCACCGCAATGAGAAGCCTGTGCACCGCAACGAAGAATAACCCCCACTCACAACTAGAGAAAGCCCACGCGCAGCAACAAAGACCCAAAGCAGCCAAAAATAAATAAGAAAAATAAGTAATATGATTCCAACCACATTAGTTGCTTGTGAAAACAAAAATATCAACACTCTTTGGAGGAATCTATAACAGAATGCAGAGTTTTCAGGATATAATATTCACATCATCCAAGTTATAATCTAAAATTGCTTGACACAGGAAGAAGCAGGAATTTGTGACACAATCTCGAGAGAAGAGACAATCAGCAAAGACCAGTCCTGAAATAATCCAGAAGTTGGAATCAGCACACACAAAAAAATCATGCCAGCTACTATAACTATGCTCAGTGAGAGAAAGGAAATGTTCATTAATGAAAGCTCATAATGAACAAAAAGATAGGAAATCTCATCAGATAAACTATAAAAAGGAAACAAATGGAAATGATAAAACTAAAATATACAGTACCTGAAATTTAAAAATACACTGAAAGAATTTAAAAGCAAAATAGAGATGATGGAGTCACTAAACTTGAAAATAGATCAGTAGAAATGATCCAATTTGAATGACAGGGGGAAAAAAGGATTTTAATAAATTACTGAGCATCAGGATCTGTAATTGTAATCCCTAGACTATCAATTTTCTTAAAATCTATAACTATATAGCCAGTTCATAAGTTAAAGTGGAATTTTTAAAATATTCAAACAACCCAAAAGAAGTCAGGAAAGATAAAGAACAAAGAAACAAAAAACAGAAGAGACAAAGAGAAAACAAATAACATGGTAGTCACGTATGTTATTTAGGAAGAATTATACTACATTTTAGTGGCCTAAACACTACAATTTAAAGACAGAAATTGTCCAAATAAATTATAAAAATCAAGATCCAACTTTATGTTTTCTGCAAAACACATTTAAGTATATAAAGTTTGAAAGTAATAGATGAAGAGACAAAACATGTAAAGACTAATCATAAAACCAGAGTGACTATATTAATATCAGATAAAATAAACTTCAAGGTTAAAAGTATTACCACAGATAAAGAGGGACATTTCATAATAATAAAGGTGTCAATTCATCAGAAAGATATAATAATCATAAATAGACTACCTGGGCTCTTTTGTGGGGCTAATGGCAGACTCTGCAAGGGCTCACGCCAAGGAGTACTTCCCAGAACTTCTGCTGCCAGTGTCCTCGTCCCCATGGTGAGCCACAGCCACCCCACAACTCTGCAGGAGACCCTCCAACACTAGCAGGGATGCCAAATGAGATGAACCTCAGTGATATAAAGTAAATCCATCAAACAGACGGTAGTAGTACTTTAGACACAACTGGCGCAGGATGTATAGCAACAACTGAAACTATGGAACTGGCTCTGATGGGTGCAGTGATGTTACTTCCTGGGCTTTGAAGACAAAGCTAAAATCTAGAACACATAAGTGAATTACCCAAGCCGTGTGGATGAAAGGCTCTTGGTGCTGCAGCCAGGAGTCAGTGCTGTGCCTCTGACGTGGGAGAGCCAACTTCAGGACACTGGTCCACAACAGACCTCCCAGCTCCACATAATATCAAATGACGAAAGTCTCTCAGAGATCTCCATCTCAACACCAACACGCAGCTTCACTCAACGACCAGCAAGCTACAGGACACCCTATGCCAAACAACTAGCAAGACAGGAACACAACCCCACCCACTAGCAGAGAGGCTGCCTAAAATCATAATAAGGCCACAGACACCCCAAATCACACCACCAGACGTGGACCTGCCCACCAGAAAGAAAAGATCCAGCCTCATCCACCAGAACACAGGCACTAGTCCCCTCCACCAGGAAGCCTACACAACCCACTGAACCAACTTTAGCCTCTGGGACAGACACCAAAAACAACAGGAACTACGAACCTTCAGCCTGGAAAAAAGGAGACCCCAAACACAGTAAGATAAGCAAAATAAGAAGACAGAAAAACACACAGCAGATGAAGGAGCAAGATAAAAACCCACCAGACCTAAAAAATGAAGAGGAAATAGGCAGTCTACCTGAAAAAGAATTCAGAAAAATGATAGTAAAGATGATCCAAAATCTTGGAAAGAGAATAGAAAAAGTGCAAGAAACAATTAACAAGGACCTAGAAGAACTAAAGAGGAAACAAGCAACGAAGAACAACACAATAAATGAAATTAAACATACTCTAGAAGAGGTCAATAGCAGAATAACTGAGGCAGAACGGATAAGTGACCTGGAAGATAAAATAGTGGAAATAACTACTGCAGAGCAGAATAAAGAAAAAAGAATGAAAAGAACTGAGGACAGTCTCAGAAACCTCTGGGACAACATTAAATGCACCAACATTCGAATTTTAGGGGTCCCAGAAGAAGAAGAGAAAAAGAAAGGAACTGAGAAAATATTTGAAGAGATTATAGTTGAAAACTTCCCTAATATGGGAAAGGAAATAGTTAATCAAGTACAGGAAGCACAGAGAGTCCCATACAGGATAAATACAAGGAGAAACACGCCAAGACACATATTAATCAAACTGTCAAAAATTAAATACAAAGAAAACATATTAAAAGCAGCAAGGGAAAAACAACAAATAACACACAAGGGAATCCCCATAAGTTAACATCTGATCTTTCAGCAGAAACTCTGCAAGCAACAAGAGAGTGGCAAGACATATTTAAAGTGATGAAGGAGAAAAACCTACAACCAAGATTACTCTAGCCAGCAAGGATCTCATTCAGATTTGATGGAGAAATTAAAACCTTTACAGACAAGCAAAAGCTGAGAGAGTTCAGCACCACCAAACCAGCTTTACAACAAATGCTAAAGGAACTTCTCTAGGCAAGAAACACAAGAGAAGGAAAAGATCTACAATAACGAACCCAAAACAATTTAGAAAATGGAAATAGGAAAGTACATATCGATAATTACCTAAATGTAAATGGATTAAATGCTCCCACCAAAAGACACAGACTGGCTGAATGAATATAAAAACAAGAACCATATATATGCTGTCTACAAGAGACCCACTTCAGACCTAGGGACACATACAGACTGAAAGTGAGGGGATGGAAAAAGATATTCCATGCAAATGAAAATCAAAAGAAAGCTGGAGTAGCATTTCTCATATCAGACAAAATAGACTTTAAAATAAAGACTATTACAAGAGACAAAGAAGGACACTACATAATGATCAAGGGATCGATCCAAGAAGAAGATATAACAATTGTAAATATTTATGCACCCAACATAGGAGCACCTCAATACATAAGGCAAGTACTAACAGCCATAAAAGGGGAAAACGACAGTAACACATTCAGAGTAGGGGACTTTAACACCCCACTTTCACCACTGGACAGATCATCCAAAATGAAAATAAATAAGGAAACACAAGCTTTAAATGATACATTAAACAAGATGGTCTTAATTGATATTTATAGGACACGCCATCCAAAAACAACAGAATACACATTTTTCTCAAGTGCTCATGGAACATTCTCCAGGATAGATCATATCTTGGGTCACAAATCAAGCCTTGGTAAATTTAAGAAAATTGAAATTGTATCAGGTATCTTTTCTGACCACAACGCTATGAGACGAGATATCAATTACAGGAAAAGATGTGTAAAAAATACAAACACATGGAGGCTAAACAATACACTACTTAATAACGAAGTGATCACTGAAGAAATCAAAGAGGAAATTTAAAAATACCTAGAAACAAATGACAACGGAGACACGACGACCCAAAACCTATGGGATGCAGCAAAAGCAGTTCTAAGAGGGAAGTTTATAGCAATACAATCCTACCTTAAGAAACAGGAAACATCTTGAATAAACAACCTAACCTTGCACCTAAAACAATTAGAGAAAGGAGAAGAAAAAAGCCCCAAAGTTAGCAGAAGGAAAGAAATCATAAAGATCAGATCAGAAATAAATGAAAAAGAAATGAAGGAAATGATATCAAAGATCAATAAAACTAAAAGCTGGTCCTTTGAGAAGATAAACAAAATTGATAAACCATTAGCCAGACTCATCAAGAAAAAACGGGAGAAGACTCAAATCAATAGAATTAGAAATGAAAAAGGAGAAGTAACAACTTGACACTGCAGAAATAAAAAAGATCATGAGAGATTACTACAAGCAACTCTATGCCAATAAAATGGACAACCTGGAAGAAACGGACAAATTCTTAGAAATGCACAAACTGCCACGACTGAATCAGGAAGAAACAGAAAATATGAACAGACCAATCACAAGCACTGAAATTGAAACTGTGATTAAAAATCTTCCAACAAACAAAAGCCCAGGACCAGATGCCTTCACAGGCGAATTCTATCAAACATTTAGAGAAGAGCTAACACCTATCCTTCTCAAACTCTTCCAAAATATAGCAGAGGGAGGAACACTCCCAAACTCATTCTACAAGGCCACCATCACCCTGATACCAAAACCAGACAAGGATGTCACAAAGAAAGAAAACTACAGGCCAATATCACTGATGAACATAGATGCAAAAATCCTCAACAAAATACTAGCAAACAGAATCCAACAGCACATTAAAAGGATCATACACCATGATCAAGTGGGGTTTATTCCAGGAATGCAAGGATTCTTCAATATACGGAAATCAATCAATGTTATACACCATATTAACAAATTGAAGGAGAAAAACCATATGATCATCTCAATAGATGCAGAGAAAGCTTTTGACAAAATTCAACACACATTTATGATAAAAAACCCTCCAGAAAGTAGGAATAGAGGGAACTTTCCTCAACATAATAAAGGCCATATATGACAAATCCACAGCCAACATCATCCTCAATGGTGAAAAACTGAAAGCATTTCCACTAAGATCAGGAACAAGACAAGGTTGCCCACTCTCACCACTCTTATTCAACATAGTTTTGGAAGTTTTAGCCACAGCAATCAGAGAAGAAAAGGAAATAAAAGGAATCCAAATCAGAAAAGAAGTAAAGCTGTCACTGTTTGCAGATGACATGATACTATACATAGAGAATCCTAAAGATGCTACCAGAAAACTACTAGAGCTAATCAATGAATTTGGTAAAGTAGCAAGATACAAAATTAATGCACAGAAATCTCTGGCATTCGTATATACTAATGATGAAAAATCTGAAAGTGAAATCAAGAAAACACTCCCATTTACCACTGCAACAAAAAGAATAAAATATCTAGGAATAAACCTACCTAAGGAGACAAAAGACCTGTATGCAGAAAATTATAAGACACTGATGAAAGAAATTAAAGATGATACAAATAGATGGAGAGATATACCATGTTCTTGGATTGAAAGAATCAACATTGTGAAAATGACTCTACTACCCAATGCAATCTATAGATTCATGCAATCCCTATCAAACTACCACTGGCATTTTTCATGGAACTAGAACAAAAAATTTTGCAATTTGTATGCAAACACAAAAGACCCCGAATAGCCAAAGCAATTTTGAGAACGAAAAATGGAGCTGGAGGAATCAGGCTTCCTGATCTCAGACTATACTACAAAGCTACAGTAATCAAGACAGTATGGTACTGGCACAAAAACAGAAAGATAGAACAATGGAACAGAATAGAAAGCCCAGAGATAAACCCACACACATATGGACACCTTATCTTTGATAAAGGAGGCAGGAATGTACAGTGGAGAAAGGACAGCCTCTTCAATAAGTGGTGCTGGGAAAACTGGACAGCTACATGTAAAAGTATGAGATTAGATCACTCCCTAACATCATACACAAAAATAAGCTCAAAATGGATTAAAGACCTAAATGTAAGGCCAGAAACTATCAAACTATCAAACTATTCTATGACATAAACTATCAAACTATCAAACTATTCTATGACATAAATCACAGCAAGATCCTTTCTGACCCACCTCCTAGAGAAATGGAAATAAAAACAAAAATAAACAAATGGGACATGAGGAAACTTCAACGCTTTTGCACAGCAAAGGAAACCATAAACAAGTCCAAAAGACAACCCTCAGAATGGGAGAAAATATTTGCAAATGAATCAACTGACAAAGGATTAATCTCCAAAATTTACAAGCAGCTCATGCAGCTCAATAACAAAACAACAAACAACCCAATCCAAAAATGGGCAGAAGACCTAAATAGACATTTCTCCAAAGAAGATATACAGACTGCCAACAAACACATGAAAGAATGCTCAACATTATTAATCATTAGAGAGATGCAAATCAAAACTACAATGAGATATCATTTCACACCAGTCAGAATGGCCATCATCAAAAAATCTAGAAACAATAAATGCTGGAAAGGGTGTGGAGAAAACGGAACACTCTTGCACTGCTGGTGGGAATGTGAATTGGTTCAGCCACTATGGAGAACAGTATGGAGGTTCCTTAAAAAACTACAAATAGAACTACCATATGACCCAGCAATCCCACTACTGGGCATATACCCTGAGAAAACCATAATTCAAAAAGAGTCATGTACCAAAATGTTCATTGCAGCTCTATTTACAATAGCCTGGAGATGGAAACAACCTAAGTGCCCATCATCGGATGAATGGATAAAGAAGATGTGGCACATATATACAATGGAATATTACTCAGCCATAAAAAGAAACGAAATTGAGCTATTTGTAATGAGGTGGATAGACCTAGAGTCTGTCATACAGAGTGAAGTAAGTCAGAAAGAAAAAGACAAATACCGTATGCTAACACATATATATGGAATTTAAGGGAAAAAAATGTCATGAAGAACCTAGGGATAAAGCAGGAATAAAGACGCAGACCTCCTAGAGAACGGACTTGAGGTTATGGGGAGGGGGAAGGGTGAGCTGTGACAGGGCGAGAGAGAGTCATGGACATATACACACTAACAAACGTAGTAAGGTAGATAGCTAGTGGGAAGCAGCCGCATGGCACAGGGATATCGGCTCGGTGCTTTGTGACAGCCTGGAGGGGTGGGATAGGGAGAGTGGGAGGGAGGGAGACGCAAGAGGGAAGACATATGGGAACATATGTTTATGTATGACTGATTCACTTTGTTATAAAGCAGAAACTAACACACCATTGTAAAACAATTATACTCCAATAAAGATGTTAAAAAAAAAAAAAGTAAAGATATATCCAGGGTAGACAAATCCATAGAGACAGAAAGTAGATTAATACAGGGGTTGTCAGGGGGTTGAGGGAATGAGAATTTACTGTTAATACATATGGGTAGCTTTTGGGTGTCATGAAAGTGTCCGGTGATAGTTGTGCAACTCTGTGAATATACTAAAAACCACTGAATTGTCCACTTTAAATGGGTGAAATTTATGGTATATGTAATATATTTTAATAAGGCTGTTAAAAAAGAAAAATAATAATAATCATAAATACATATGCACCTATTAGAACATCAAAATACACAAAGCAAAACCAGACATAATTAATGAGAGAATACAAATTCATAATCATAACATCTCTCCCTCATCAACTAACAGAAAAACTAGACCAAAAACTCAGTAAGAACTTAGATAATTTGAGTCCTACCAACCACCTTGACCTAACTGCTATTTATAGAACATTACACCTAACAATAGAGGAATATAATTCTTTTCAATTACATGTAGTATATACACCAAGACAGACTATGTGTATATGACCATAAAGCAAGTTTCAATAAAATTAGAAGGATTAAAACCATACAGATTATGTTCTTTGACAATGGAATTAAATTAGAAATTAATAAGATACTTATGAAAACCCCAAGTACTTGTAAATTAAACAACATACTTCTATATCACAGCTGGGTCAAAAAAGAAATCATAAGAAAAATATTTAAATATTTTAAACTAAATTATTATGAAATGTATTTTAAAAAATCGTGTGACATGTTGAAAGAAGTGAACAGGGGAAATGCAGCTTTAAATGCTTATGTTAGAAAAGAAGAATGGTCTAAAATACCTAAGTTTCCACTTTAAGAAGCTAAAGAAAGAGCAACTGTATAATAAAAGTAAGGAGAAGGAAATAAAAAGGCAAAAGTAGAAATCAACAAAAAAAGAAAACAGACAAATAATTGAGAAAACTAACAAAGGAAAAGGCAACAAAATTGGGAACCTCCCAATAATCCAACCCAGGAAAAAAAAGTGAGAATACAAATTACCTATATCAAGAAAGATCTACAGATCCTATAAATACAGATCCTATAAATAAGAATAATAAGAGAATATTATGAACAACTATGCCAAAATATTCGATATAGATGAAATGAACATTTCCTTGAAAAATGCAACTCATACAAACATCTTATAATTAACATTATACGTAATGATAAAATATTGAATGTTCCCTCCTAAAACTGGAATTGAGGCAAGGATATCCACTGTAATCACCTCTATTTTAGATCGTACTGGAGGTCCTAGTCTGTGCCACAAAGCAAAAAGAATAAAAGCCAAAAGTTTGCAAAGAAATAAGATTATCTCTATTTGCATTTAACAAAATTGTTTACACAAAAAATCCCAAGCAATTGACAAACAACTGTTAGAACTAATAAGTGAATTTAACAGTGTTTCAGGATACATGGTAAATATACAAAAACAATTGTATTCTTATAAACTGGCAGCAAACAATTGAAAATTGAACTAGAACTAGTGGATAAATGTCCTGGAGATCTAATGCACAGTCTAGTGATTATAAACAACAATACTGTATTATTATAAACATCAAACTTATTGATCTTAATTGTTTCCTCACAGTAAAGATATGGTAATTATGTGATATGATAGAGATTTTAGCTAATGCTACAACAGCAATCATAATGCAGTCTATAAATGTATCAAATCAACATGTTGTACACCTTAAATTTACACAATGTTACATGCCAATTATATCTCAGAAAAAAAGAAAATTGAACTAGAAAATTTAATTTATAATTATGTAAGAAAAAAAAACTAGGAATAAATTTAGCCAAAGACATGCAGGACCTCCATACTTATAAAACTTTGCTAAGAGAAATTAAAGAAGTTTAAATAAATGGAAAGATGTCAACTCTCCCCAAACTGATCATATATACAATACAATACAATACAATCGTAATCCCAGGAAACATTTTTTTAATTGACAAACTTGCTCTAAATTTTATATGGAAATTCAAAGCACCTAGGATACCTAAAGCATTTTGGAAAATAACAAATTTGAAGTATTTCCATTACTTAACTCCAAAATTTGCTATAAAACTAGATGAATCAAGAAAGTGTGGTCCTGGCTTAAGGATCAACAAACAGATCTATAGAACAAAATAGAGCCCAGAAATAGGCTGGCACTTATATGGTCATTTGGAGGGGAAAAAAAGTCACCAAAACAATTAAATAAGGGGAAAAGTCCTTTCAACAAATAATGCTATAATAACCAGAGGTCCATATGGGAATAAATGAATCCAGCCCCTCTTCACCATACACAAAAGTTAATTTTAAATGAGTTGTTCTAAATGCAAAGGCTAAAATCATAAGTTTTTAGAGGAAACCTAAGAAAATATTTTTGTGAGTTGGGGGTAGGCAAAGTTTTGGTCACAAAACGCAATAAACATAAAATTTTTTTTAATGCAGATAGTGGGGTTTGTTTTTTGTCTTTTGGTTTTTTTTTTTTTTTTTGGGGGCCATGCAGCATGTGGGATCTTAGCTCCAGACCAGGGATTGAACCCACACCCTCTGCAGTGGACGTGCAGAGCCGTAACCACTGGACCTCAGGAAAGTCCCAACATAAATTTAACTTCATCAAAATGTAAAAGTTCTGTTCATTACATACAATCATGAAGATAATGAATATTGAAGCCACAGATTGGAAGAAAATATTCACAAATTGTATATCTAACAAAAGACTAAATATATAATATTAAGAATATTCAGGGACTTCCCTGGTGGTGCAGTGGTTAAGAATCTGCCTGCCAACGTAGGGGACATGGGTTCGAGCCCTGGTCCGGGAAGATCACACATGCCATGGAGCAACTAAGCCCATGTGCCACAACTACTGAGCCTGCACTCTGGAGCCCGTGAGCCAAAGCTACTGAGCCCACATGCCACAACTACTGCAGCCCACGTCCCTAGAGCCTGTGCTCCACAACAAACAGAAGCCACCACAATGAGAAGCCCACACACCACAACAAAGAGTAGCCTCCGCTCTCCACAACTAGAGAAAGCCCACGCACAGCAATGAAGACCCAAAGCAGCCAATAAATAAATTAATTAATTAAATATATTTTTTAAATGTTTAAAAAAAGAATATTCAGAATACATAAAGAACTTTTACAACATAAGAAGACAAACAACCAATTTTTAAAATGGGCAAAAGATTTGAACAAATGCTTCACAAAAGAATACAAACGGCCAATCATCATATGAAAAAGTGCTCATCATCACTAATCATCAGAGAATGCAAATTTAAAACACCATGAGGTATCATTACACAGCCATCAGAACGGCTAAACTTAGAAAACCTGACAATTCCAAATGTTGATATGTGGAGCAACCGGAACTCAAATACACTGTTGATGGGAGTGGGAAATCGTACAATCACTTTAGGAAAAATACCTGGCAGTTTCTTTTAAAACTAAATATATACCTACCCTTATGACTCAGCCATTCCAATATTACATATTTACCCAGGAGAAATGAAAACATATGTCCACAAAAAGACTTGTAGAAGAAGGTTCATAGCATCTTTACTCATTAATCCCTCAAACTGGAAACAGCCCAGGTATCCACCGATAAGAGAACACACAAACAATTTGGTGTATTCATATAATGGAATTCTACTCAGTAATACAGAGACATGAAATACTGATACAAGCAACAACAGGAAGGATCTCAAAAATATTACACCATGTGACACAAGCCTTTCACGAAATAGTATATACCGCAAATCACAATCTACGGTGGAAAAAATTAAAACTGTGACTGTTTCTGGGGCAACTGAGGACAGGGGTTGGGTGGGAAGGAGCATGTGGAAACTTTCTGGGGTGATAGTAATGTTCTATACCTTACAGGGGTTTGAGATACACAGGCATATGTGTTCATTAAAATTTAGCAAATGTACATTTAAGATTTATGCAGTTTGCTACACATAAATTTTTCATCAAAAGAAAGAAAACCGTAAACACATATCAGTCTCTGATTTATGATATACATGCTGAAGTACTGGAGAGAAAGAATTTTTGAAATGCCTCAAAAATGAAGTAGACTGGCTTTTTAACATGTCCTGGGTTGGAGACAAGATGGCGGAGTAGAAGGGCTTGAGCTCACCTCCTCTCACGAAAACACCAAAATCACAACTAACTGATGAATGACCATTGACAAAAAAGACTGGAACCTACCAAAAAAGATATTTTACATCCAAAGACAAAGAAGAAGCCACAACAAGTCAGTAGGACGGGTGCCTTTGTGATACAATCAAATCCCATACCTGCCAGGTTGGCAACCCACAAACTGGAAAATAATTATATCTCAGAGGTTCTCCCACAGGAGTGAGAGTTCTGGGCCCAGCATTACGCTCCCGAGTCTGGGGGTCTGGCATTGGGAGGAGGAGCCCACAGAGCATTTGGCTTTGGAGGCCAGAATGGCTTGATAACAGGAACTCCACAGGACTGGGGGGAACAGAAACTCCACTCTTGGAGGGCGCACACAAGGTCTTGTGCACACTGGGACCCAGGGCAAAAGCAATGACTTCAAAGGAGCCGGGGCCAGACCTACATGCTGGTCTTGGGGAGGCTCCTGGAGAGGCAGGGGTGGCTTTGGCTCATTGTGGGGACAAGGACACTGGTGGCAGAGGTACCAGAGTGTACTCATTGGGGTGAGCACTCCTGGAGGCTGCCATTTTGAAACCAAGGTCTGGCCCCACCTCAGGCCAAACAACCAGCAGGGCGGGAACACAGCCCCACCCATCAGCAGACAGGCTGCCTAAAGTCAGCCTGAGGCCATAGCAGCCTCCAAACACACCCCTTGACGTGTCAGAGGGACAAGACACAGCTCCATCCACCAGTGCGCAGGCACTAGTCCCTCCCACCAGGAAGCCTGCACAAGCCTCTTAGTCCAGCTTCACCCACCAGGGGCCAGACACCAGAAGCAAGAGGAACTACAATCCTGCAGCCTACAGAACAAAGATCACAAACACAGAAAGCTAGACAAAATGAGATGGCAGAGGAATATGTTCCAGATGAAGGAACAAGATAAAACCCCAAGAGAAAACTAAGTGAAGTAGAGATAGGTAATCTACCTGAAAAAAGAATTCAGAGTAATGATAGTAAAGACGATCCAAGATCTCGGAAAAGGAATGGAGGCACACACCAAGAAGATACAAGAAAGGTTTAACAAGGAGCTAGAAGATTTAAAGAACAAACAGAGTTGAACAATACAATAACTGAAATGAGAAATACACTAGAAGGAATCAAGAGCAGAATAAATGAGGCAGAAGAATGGGTAAGTGATCCGGAAGGCAGAATGGTCGAAATCACTGCCACAGAACAGAATAAAGAAAAAAGAATGAAGGGAGGAAGGCAGCTGGGAAGATGGCGGAGGAGTAAGACGCGGAGATCACCTTGCTCCCCACAGATACACCAGAAATACATCTACACGAGGAACAACTCCTACAGAACACCTACTGAACGCTGGCAGAAGACCTCAGACCTACCAAAAGGCAAGAAACTCCCCATGTACCTGGGTAGGGGCAAAAGAAAAAAGAATAAACAGAGACAAAAGGATAGGGGCAGGACCTGCACCAGTGGGAGGGAGCTGTGAAGGAGGGAAGGTCTCCACACACTAGGAAGCCCCTTCACGGGCGGAAGCTTTGGGAGGTGGAGGGGGGAGCTTCGCAGCCGCGGAGGAGAGCACAGCAACAGGGGTGCGGAGGGCAAAGCGGAGAGATTCCCGCACAGAGGATCAGTACCGAGCTGCACTCACCAGCCCGAGAGGCTTGTCTGCTCACCTGCCGGGGCGGGCAGGGCTGGGAGCTGAGGCTCGGGCTTCGGACGGAGCGCAGGGAGAGGACTGGGGTTGGCGGCTTGAACACAGCCTGAAGGGGTTAGTGCACCGCGGCTAGCCGGGAGGGAGTCAGGGAAAAGGTCTGGAGCTGCCAAAGAGGCAAGAGACTTTTTCTTCCCTCTTTGTTTCCCGGTGCGCGAGGAGAGGGGTTTAAGAGCGCTGCTTAAAGGAGCTCCAGAGACGGGCGCGAGCCGCAGCTAAAAGCGCTGACCCCAGAGACGGGCGCGAGCCGCGGCTAAAAGCACGGACCCCAGAGACAGGCGGGAGACGCTAAGGCTGCTGCTGCCGCCACTAAGGGGCCTGTGTGCGAGCACAGGTCACTGTCCACACCCCTCTTCCGGGGAGCCTGTGCAGCCCACCACTGCCAGGGTCCTGGGATCCAGGGACAACTCCCCCGGGAGAACGCACGGTGCGCCTCAGGCTGGTGCAACGTCATGCTGGCCTCTGCCGCCGCAGGCCTGCCCCGCACGCCGTGCCCCTCCCTCCCCCCGGCCTGAGTGCGCCAGGGACCCCGAATCAGCGTCTCCTTTAACCCCGTCCTGTCTGAGCAAAGAACAGACGTCCACCAGCGACCCACACGCAGAGGCAGGGCCAAATCCAAAGCTGAGCCCCTGGGAGCTGTGAGAACAAAGAAGAGTAAGGGAAATCTCTCCCAGCAGCCTCAGAAAGAGCGGATTAAAGCTCCACAATCAACTTGATGTACCCTGCATCTGTGGAATACCTGAATAGACAACGAACCATCCCAAATTGAGGAGGTGGACTTCGAGAGCAAGATCTATGATTTTTTCCCCTTTTCCTCTTTTTGTGAATGTGTATGTGTATGCTTCTGTGTGAGATCTTGTCTGTATAGCTTTGCTTCCACCATTTGTCCTAAGGTTCTATCCGTCCCTTATTTTTTCCTAAATAATTATTTTTTAATTCAATAACTTTATTATACTTTATTTTACTGTATCTTCTTGCTTTCTTTTTTCCTTCCTTCCCTCCTTTCTTCCCTCCTTCCTCCCTCCCTCCCTCCCTCCTTTCTTTCCTTCTTGCCTTCTTTCCTTTTCTTCTTTCTTTTTTCCTTTCTTTCTTCTTTCGCTCCTTCCTTCCTTTCTTCCTTTCTTTCTTTCTTTCCTTCTTTCTTTCTGCTACTAATTCTCTCTACTTTCTCTCCCTTTTATTCTGAGCCATGTGGATGAAAGGCTCTTGCTGCTCCAGCCAGGAGTCAGGGCTCTGCCTCTGAGGTGGGAGAGCCAACTTCAGGACACTGGTCCACAAGAGGCCTCCCAGCTCCACATAATATCAAATGGCGAAAATCTCCCAGAGACCTCCATCTTAACACCAGCACCCAGCTTCACTCAACGACCAGCAAGCTACAGTGCTGGACAACCTATGCCAAACAACTAGCAAAACAGGAACACAACCCCACCCATTAGCAGAGAGGCTCCTAAAATCATAATAAGTGCAAAGACACCTCAAAACACACCACCAGATGTGGACCTGCCCACTAGAGAGACAAGATCTAGCCTCATCCACCACAACACAGGGACTAGTCCCCTCCACCAGGAAGCCTACACAACCCACTGAACCAACCTTAGCCACTGGAGACAGACATCAAAAACAATGGGAACTACGAACCTGCAGCCTGCAAAAAGGAGACCCCAAACACAGTAAGATAAGCAAAATGAGAAGACAGAAAAACACACAGCAGATGAAGGAGCAAGATAAAAACCCACCAGACCTAACAAATGAAGAGGAAATAGGCAATCTACCTGAAAAAGAATTCAGAATAATGATAGTAAAGATGATCCAAAATCTTGGATATAGAATGGACAAAATGCAAGAAACATTTAACAAGGATCTAGAAGAAATAAAGATGAAACAAGCAACGATGAACAACACAATAAATGAAATTAAAAGTACTCTAGATGGGATCAATAGCAGAATAACTGAGGCAGAAGAACGGATAAGTGACCTGGAAGATAAAATAGTGGAAATAACTAATGCAGAGCAGAATAAAGAATGAAAAGAATGAAAAGAACTGAGGACAGTCTCAGAGACCTCTGGGACAACATTAAACGCACCAAATTTCAAATTATAGGGGTTCCAGAAGAAGAAAAGAAAAAGGGACTGAGAAAATATTTGAAGAGATTATAGTTGAAAACTTCCCTAATATGGGAAAGGAACTAGTTAATCAAGTCCAGGAAGCACAGAGAGTCCCATACAGGATAAATCCAAGGAGAAATACGCCAAGACACATATTAATCAAACTGTCAAAAATTAAATACAAAGAAAGCATATTAAAAGCAGCAAGGGAAAAACAACAAATAACACACAAGGGAATCCCCATAAGGTTAACAGCTGATCTTTCAGCAGAAACTCTGCAAGCCAGAAGGGAGTGGCAGGACATACTGAAAGTGATGAAGGAGAAAAACCTGCAACCAAGATTACTCTACCCAGCAAGGATCTCATTCAGATTTGATGGAGAAATTAAAACCTTTACAGACAAGCAAAAGCTGAGAGAGTTCAGCACCACCAAACCAGCTTTACAACAAATGCTAAAGGAACTTCTCTAGGCAAGAAACACAAGACAAGGAAAAGAACTATAATAACGAACCCAAAACAATTTAGAAAATGGGAATAGGAACATACATACCGATAATAACCTTAAATGTAAATGGACTAAATGCTCCCACCAAAAGACAGATTGGCTGAATGGATTCAAAAACAAGACCCATATATATGTTGTCTACAAGAGACCCATTTCAGACCTAGAGACACATACAGACTGAAAGTAAGGGGATGGAAAAAGATATTCCATGCAAATGGAAACCAAAGGAAAGCTGGAGTAGCAATTTTCATATCAGACAAAATAGACTTTAAAATAAACACTATTAGAAGAGACAAAGAAGGACACTACATAATGATCAAGGGATCAATCCAAGAAGATATAACAATTGTAAACATTTATGCACCCAACATAGGAGCACCTGAATACATAAGGCAAATACTAACAGCCATAAAAGGGGAAATTGACAGTAACACATTCATAGTAGGAGACTTCAACACCCCACTTTCACCAATGGACAGATTATCCAAAATGAAAATAAATAAGGAAACACAAGCTTTAAATGACACATTAAACAAGATGGACTTAATTGATATTTATAGGACACTCCATCCAAAAACAACAGAATACACATTTTTCTCAAGTGCTCATGGAACATTCTCCAGGATAGATCATATCTTGGGTCACAAATCAAGCCTTGGTAAATTTAAGAAAATTGAAATTGTATCAAGTATCTTTTCCAACCACAACGCCATGAGACTAGATATCAATTACAGGAAAAGATCTGTAAGAAATACAAACACAAGGAGGCTAAACAATACACTACTTAATAACGAAGTGATCACTGAAGAAATCAAAGAGGAAATCAAAAAATACCTAGAAACAAATGACAATGGAGACACAACGACCCAAAACCTATGGGATGCAGCAAAAGCAGTTCTAAGAGGGAAGTTTATAGCAACAGAAGCCCACCTTAAGAAGCAGGAAACATCTTGAATAAACAACCTAACCTTGCACCTCAAGCAATTAGAGAAAGAAGAACAAAAAAACCCCAAAGTTAGCAGAAGGAAAGAAATCATAAAAATCAGATCAGAAATAAATGAAAAAGAAATGAAGGAAACAATAGCAAAGATCAATAAAACTAAAAGCTGGTTCTTTGAGAAGATAAACGAAATAGATAAACCATTAGCCAGACTCATCAAGAAAAAAGGGGAGAAGACTCAAATCAATAGAGTTAGAAATGAAAAAGGAGAAGTAACAACTTGACACTGCAGAAACAAAAAAGATCATGAGAGATTACTACAAGCAACTCTATGCCAATAAAATGGACAACCTGGAAGAAACAGACAAATTCTTAGAAATGCACAAACTGCCAAGACTGAATCAGGAAGAAATAGAAAATATGAACAGACCAATCACAAACACTGAAATTGAAACTGTGATTAAAAATCTTCCAACAAACAAAAGCCCAGGACCAGATGGCTTCACAGGTGAATTCTATCAAACATTTAGAGAAGAGCTAACACCTATCCTTCTCAAACTCTTCCAAAATATAGCAGAGGGAGGAACACTCCCAAACTCATTCTACGAGGCCACCATCACCTTGATACCAAAACCAGACAAGGATGTCACTAAGAAAGAAAACTACAGGCCAATATCACTGATGAACATAGATGCAAAAATCCTCAGCAAAATACTAGCAAACAGAATCCAACAGCACATTAAAAGGTTCATACACCATGATCAAGTGGGGTTTATTCCAGGAATGCAAGGATTCTTCAATATATGCAAATCTATCAATGTGATAAACCATATTAACAAATTGAAGGAGAAAAACCATATGATCATCTCAATAGATGCAGAGAAAGCTTTTGACAAAATTCAACACACATTTATGATAAAAAACCTGCAGAAAGTAGGCATAGAGGGAACTTTCCTCAACATAATAAAGGCCATATATGACAAATCCACAGCCAACATCATCCTCAATGGTGAAAAACTGAAAGCATTTCCACTAAGATCAGGAACAAGAAAAGGTTGCCCACTCTCACCACTCTTATTCAACATAGTTTTGGAAGTTTTAGCCACAGCAATCAGAGAAGAAAAGGAAATAAAAGGAATCCAAATCGGAAAAGAAGTAAAGCTGTCACTGTTTGCAGATGACATGATACTATACATAGAGAATCCTAAAGATGCTACCAGAAAACTACTAGAGCTAATCAATGAATTTGGTAAAGTAGCAAGATACAAAATTAATGCACAGAAATCTCTGGCATTCGTATATACTAATGATGAAAAATCTGAAAGTGAAATCAAGAAAACACTCCCATTTACCACTGCAACAAAAAGAATAAAATATCTAGGAATAAACCTACCTAAGGAGACAAAAGACCTGTATGCAGAAAATTATAAGACACTGATGAAAGAAATTAAAGATGATACAAATAGATGGAGAGATATACCATGTTCTTGGATTGAAAGAATCAACATTGTGAAAATGACTCTACTACCCAATGCAATCTATAGATTCATGCAATCCCTATCAAACTACCACTGGCATTTTTCATGGAACTAGAACAAAAAATTTTGCAATTTGTATGCAAACACAAAAGACCCCGAATAGCCAAAGCAATTTTGAGAACGAAAAATGGAGCTGGAGGAATCAGGCTTCCTGATCTCAGACTATACTACAAAGCTACAGTAATCAAGACAGTATGGTACTGGCACAAAAACAGAAAGATAGAACAATGGAACAGAATAGAAAGCCCAGAGATAAACCCACACACATATGGACACCTTATCTTTGATAAAGGAGGCAGGAATGTACAGTGGAGAAAGGACAGCCTCTTCAATAAGTGGTGCTGGGAAAACTGGACAGCTACATGTAAAAGTATGAGATTAGATCACTCCCTAACATCATACACAAAAATAAGCTCAAAATGGATTAAAGACCTAAATGTAAGGCCAGAAACTATCAAACTATCAAACTATTCTATGACATAAACTATCAAACTATCAAACTATTCTATGACATAAATCACAGCAAGATCCTTTCTGACCCACCTCCTAGAGAAATGGAAATAAAAACAAAAATAAACAAATGGGACATGAGGAAACTTCAACGCTTTTGCACAGCAAAGGAAACCATAAACAAGTCCAAAAGACAACCCTCAGAATGGGAGAAAATATTTGCAAATGAATCAACTGACAAAGGATTAATCTCCAAAATTTACAAGCAGCTCATGCAGCTCAATAACAAAACAACAAACAACCCAATCCAAAAATGGGCAGAAGACCTAAATAGACATTTCTCCAAAGAAGATATACAGACTGCCAACAAACACATGAAAGAATGCTCAACATCATTAATCATTAGAGAAATGCAAATCAAAACTACAATGAGATATCATCTCACACCAGTCAGAATGGCCATCATCAAAAAATCTAGAAACAATAAATGCTGGAGAGGGTGTGGAGAAAACGGAACACTCTTGCACTGCTGGTGGGAATGTGAATTGGTTCAGCCACTATGGAGAACAGTATGGAGGTTCCTTAAAAAACTGCAAATAGAACTACCATATGACCCAGCAATCCCACTACTGGACATATACCCTGAGAAAACCAAAATTCAAAAAGAGTCATGTACCAAAATGTTCATTGCAGCTCTATTTACAATAGCCTGGAGATGGAAACAACCTAAGTGCCCATCATCGGATGAATGGATAAAGAAGATGTGGCACATATATACAATGGAATATTACTCAGCCATAAAAAGAAACGAAATTGAGCTATTTGTAATGAGGTGGATAGACCTAGAGTCTGTCATACAGAATGAAGTAAGTCAGAAAGAGAAAGACAAATACTGTATGCTAACACATATATATGGAATTTAAGGGAAAAAAATGTCATGAAGAACCTAGGGGTAAGACAGGAATAAAGACACAGACCTACTGGAGAACGGACTTGAGGATATGGGGAGGGGAAAGGGTAAGCTGTGACAGGGCGAGGGGGAGGCATGGACATATATACACTAACAAACGTAAGGTAGATAGCTAGTGGGAAGCAGCCGCATGGCACAGGGATATTGGCTCGGTGCTTTGTGACCGCCTGGAGGGGTGGGATTGGGAGGGTGGGAGGGAGGGAGACGCAAGAGGGAAGAGATGTGGGAATGTGTGTATATGTATAACTGATTCACTTTGTTATAAAGCAGAAACTAACACACCATTGTAAAGCAATTATACCCCAATAAAGATGTTAGAAAGAAAAAATGAAGGGACTTCCCTGGTGGTCCAGTGGTTAAGAATCTGTCTTGCAATGCAGGGAGCATTGGTTCGATCCCTTGTGGGGGAACTAAGATCCCACGTGCCATGGGGCAACTAAGCCCATGCGCCACAACTACTGAGCCCACACACCACAACTCGAGAGACAGCGTGCTCTGGAGCCTGTGTGCCACAACTAGAGAGAAGCATGCACACCACAATGAAGAGCTTGTGGCACTGCAAACGAAAGATCCCACATGCTGCAACAAAACCTGATGCAGCCAAAAAAACCCATAAAATATTTAAATAAAAACCATACTTTAAGAAAAAGAATGAAAAGAAATGAAGACAGTCTAAGAGACCTCTGGGACAACATTAAATGCACCAACAATTGCATTACAGAGGTCCCAGAAGGGGAAGAGAGAGAAAAAGGACCTGAGGAATTATTTGAAGAGGTAATACCTGAAAACTTCCCTAACATGGGAAAGGAAAGAGTCACCCAAGTCCAGGAAGTGCAGAGTCACGTACAGGATAAACCCAAGGAGGAGCACACCAAGACACATATTAATCAAATTGACAAAAATGAAGGAAAACAAGAAATATTAAAAGCAACAAAGGAAAAGCAACAAATAACATACAAGGGAATACCCATAAGGTTATTAGCTGATTTTTCAGCAAAAACTCTGCATGCCAGAAGGGAGTGGTACAATATATTTAAAGCAATAGAAGAGAAAAACCTACAACCAAGAATACTCTACCTAACAAGGCTCTCATTCAAATTTGACGGAGAAATCAAAGCTTTAGAGACAAGCAAAAGCTAAGAGAATTCAGCACCACCAAATCAGCTTTACAACTCATGCTAAAGGAACTTCTCTAGGCAGAAAAGAAAAGGCCACTACTAGAAACAAGAAAATTATGAATTGAAAAGCTCACCAGGAAAGGCAAATATACAGTAAAGGTAGGAAGTCAGCCACATACAAATATGATATCAAAACCAGCAATCATGAGAAGAGGAGAATACAAATGGAGGATATTGGAAATGCATTTGAAATTAAAAGACCAGCAACTTAAAACAATCTTGTTTATATATAGACTGCTATATCAAAACCTCATGGTAATTGCAAACCCAAAATCGATAATAGATACACATACAAAAAAGGAAAAGGAATTCAAACACAACACTAAAGATAGTCATCAAATCACAAGAGAAGAGGACAAAAGAGGAAGGGAGGAAAAATAACTTACAAAAACAAATCTAAAACAATTAAGAAAATGGCAATAAGAATGTACATATCAGTAATTACCTTAAATATAAATGGATTAAATGCTCCAACCAAAAGACATAGACTGGCTGAATGGATACAAAAATAAGACCCGTATTTATGCTGTCTATAAGAGACCCACTTCAGACTTCCGGGAAGATGGTGGAAGAGTAAGACGTGGAGATCACCTTCCTCCCCACAGATACACCAGAAATACATCTACACGTGGAACAATTCCTACAGAGCACCTACTGAACGCTGGCAGAAGACCTCAGACTTTCCAAAAGGCAAGAAACCCCCCACGTACCTGGTTAGGGCAAAAGAAAAAAATAAACAGAGAAAAATAAACAGAGACAAAAGGATAGGGACGGGTCCTGCACCAGCGGGAGGGAGCTGTGAAGGAGGAAACGTGTCCACACACTAGGAAGCCCCTTCGCGGGCGAAGACTGCGGGTGGCAGAGTGGGGGAGCTTCGGCGCCGAGGAGGAGAGCACAGCAACAAGGGTGCGGAGCGCAAAGCGGAGAGATTCCAGCACAGAGGATCAGGGCTGACCGGCACTCACCAGCCGACAGGCTTGTCTGCTCACCCGCTGGGGCGGGCGGGTCTGGGAGCTGAGGCTCGGGCCTTAGTCGGAGCGCCGGGAGAGGACTCGGGTTGGCGGCGTGAACACAGGAGGGAGTCTGGGGAAAAGTCTGGACCTGCGAAGAGGCAAGAGACTTCTTCTTCCCTCTTTATTTCCTGGTGCGCAAGGAGAGGGGATTAAGAGCGCTGCTTAAAGGAGCTCCAGAGACGGGCGCGAGCCGTGGCTAAAAGTGTGGACCCCAGAGACAGACATGAGACGCTAAGGCAGCTGCTGCCACCACCAAGAAGCCTGTGTGTGAACACAGGTCACTATCCACACCCCCCTTCCGGGGAGCCTGTGCAGCCCGCCACTGCCAGGGTCCCGGGATCCAGGGACAACTCCCCCAGGAGAACGCACGGCGGACCTCAGGCTGGTGCAACGTCACGCTGGCCTCTGCCGCCGCAGGCCCGCCCCGCACTCCGTGACCCTCCCTACCCACCCCCCCCCCCCCCGGCCTGAGTGAGCCAGAGCCTCCGAATCAGCGGCTCCTTTAACCCCGTCCTGTCTGAGCAAAGAACAGAGGCCCTCCGGCGACCTACACGCACAGGCCGGGTCAAATCCAAAGCTGAGCCCCTGGGAGCTGTGAGAACAAAGAAGAGAAAGGGAAATCTCTCCCAGCAGCCTCAGAAGCAGCGGATTAAAGCTCCACAATCAACTTGATGTACCCTGCATCTGTGGAATACATGAATAGACAACGAATCATCCCAAATTAAGGAGCCGTGTGGATGAAAGGCTCTTGGTGCTGCAGCCAGGAATTAGTGCTGTGCCTCTGAGGTGGGAGAGCCAACTTCAGGACACTGGTCCACAAGAGGCCTCCCAGCTGCACATAATATGAAAAGGGGAAAATCTCCCAGAGATCTCCATCTCAAGGCCAGCACCCAACTTCACTCAACGACCAGCAAGCTGCAGTGCTGGACATCCTATGCCAAACAACTAGCAAGACAGGAACACAACCCCATCAATTAGCAGAGAGGCTGCCCAAAATCATAATAAGTCTACAGACACCCCAAAAAACACCACCAGACGTGGACCTGCCCACCAGAAAGACAAGATCCAGCCTCATCCACCAGAACACAGGCACTAGTACCCTCCACCAGGAGGCCTACACAACCCACTGAACCAACCTTAGCCACTGGGGACAGACACTAAAAACAACAGGAACTACGAACCTTCAGCCTGCAAAAAGGAGACCCCAAACACAATAAGATAAGCAAAATGAAAAGACAGAAGAACACACAGCAGATGAAGGAGCAAGATAAAAACCCACCAGACCTAAAAAGTGAAGAGGAAATAGGCAGTCTACCTGAAAAAGAATTCAGAATAATGATAGTAAAGATGATCCAAAATCTTGGAAATAGAATAGACAAAATGCAAGAAACATTTAACAAGGACCTAGAAGAACTAAAGATGACACAAACAATGATGAACAACACAATAAATGAAATGAAAAATACTCTAGATGGGATCAATAGCAGAATAACTGAGGCAGAAGAACGGATAAGTGACCTGGAAGATAAAATAGTGGAAATAACTAATGCAGAGCAGAATAAAGAATGAAAAGAACTGAGGACAGTCTCAGAGACCTCTGGGACAACATTAAACGCACCAACATTCAAATTATAGGGGTCCCAGAAGAAGAAGAGAAAAAGAAAGGAACTGAGAAAATATTTGAAGAGATTATAGTTGAAAACTTCCCTAATATGGGAAAGGAAATAGTTAATCAAGTACAGGAAGCACAGAGAGTCCCATACAGGATAAATCCAAGGAGAAATACGCCAAGACACATATTAGTCAAACTGTCAAAAATTAAATACAAAGAAAGCATATTAAAAGCAGCAAGGGAAAAACAACAAATAACACACAAGGGAATCCCCATAAGGTTAACAGCTGATCTTTCAGCAGAAACTCTGCAAGCCAGAAGGGAGTGGCAGGACATACTGAAAGTGATGAAGGAGAAAAACCTGCAACCAAGATTACTCTACCCAGCAAGGATCTCATTCAGATTTGATGGAGAAATTAAAACCTTTACAGACAAGCAAAAGCTGAGAGAGTTCAGCACCACCAAACCAGCTTTACAACAAATGCTAAAGGAACTTCTCTAGGCAAGAAACACAAGACAAGGAAAAGACCTATAATAACGAACCCAAAACAATTAAGAAAATGAGAATGGGAACATACATATCGATAATTACCTTAAATGTAAATGGACTAAATGCACCCACCAAAAGACAGAGATTGGCTGAATGGATACAAAAACAAGACACATATATTTGCTGTCTACAAGAGACCCACTTCAGACCTAGAGACACATATAGACTGAAAGTAAGGGGATGGAGAAAGGTATTTCATGCAAATGGAAACCAAAAGAAAGCTGGAGTAGCAATTTTCATATCAGACAAAATAGACTTTAAAATAAACACTATTAGAAGAGACAAAGAAGGACACTACATAATGATCAAGGGATCAATCCAAGAAGAAGATATAACAATTGTAAATATTTATGCACCCAACATAGGAGCACCTGAATACATAAGGCAAATACTAACAGCCATAAAAGGGGAAATCGACAGTAACACACTCATAGTAGGGGACTTCAACACCCCACTTTCACCAATGGACAGATCATCCAAAATGAAAATAAATAAGGAAACACAAGGTTTAAATGATACATTAAACAAGATGGACTTAATTGATATTTATAGGACATTCCATCCAAAAACAACAGAATACACATTTCTCTCAAGTGCTCATGGAACATTCTCCAGGATAGATCATATCTTGGGTCACAAATCAAGCCTTGGTAAATTTAAGAAAATTGAAATTGTATCAAGTATCTTTTCCAACCACAACGCCATGAGACTAGATATCAATTAAAGGAAAAGATCTGTAAAAAATACAAACACATGGAGACTAAACAATACACTACTTAATAACGAGGTGATCACTGAAGAGATCAAAGAGGAAATCAATGGAAACAAATGACAATGGAGACACGACGACTCAAAATCTATGGGATGCAGCAAAAGCAGTTCTAAGAGGCAAGTTTATAGCAATACCATTCTACCTTAAGAAACAGGAAACATCTCGAATAAACAACCTAACCTTGCACCTCAAGCAATTAGAGAAAGAAGAACAAAAAACCCCAAAGTTAGCAGAAGGAAAGAAATCATAAAAATCAGATCAGAAATAAATGAAAAAGAAATGAAGGAAACAATAGCAAAGATCAATAAAACTAAAAGCTGGTTCTTTGAAAGGATAAACAAAATTGATAAACCATTAGCCAGACTCATCAAGAAAAAAAGGGAGAAGACTGAAATCAACAGAATTAGAAATGAAAAAGGAGAAGTAACAACTTGACACTGCAGAAAGAAAAAAGATCATGAGAGATTACTACAAGCAACTCTATGCCAATAAAATGGACAACCTGGAAGAAACAGACAAATTCTTAGAAATGCACAACCTGCCAAGACTGAATCAGGAAGAAACAGAAAATATGAACAGACCAATCACAAGCACTGAAATTGAAACTGTGACTAAAAATCTTCCAACAAACAAAAGCCCAGGACCAGGCTTCACAGGCGAATTCTATCAAACATTTAGAGAAGAGCTAACACCTATCCTTCTCAAACTCTTCCAAAATATAGCAGAGGGAGGAACATTTCCCAACTCATTCTACGAGGCCACCATCACCCTGATACCAAAACCAGACAAGGATGTCACTAAGAAAGAAAACTACAGGCCAATATCACTGATGAACATAGAAGCAAAAATCCTCAACAAAATACTAGCAAACAGAAACCAACAGCACATTAAAAGGTTCATACACCATGATCAAGTGGGGTTTATTCCAGGAATGCAAGGATTCTTCAATATACGGAAATCAATCAACGTGATACACCACATTAACAAATTGAAGGAGAAAAACCATATGATCATCTCAATAGATGCAGAGAAAGCTTTTGACAAAATTCAACACACATTTATGATAAAAACCCTGCAGAAAGTAGGCATAGAGGGAACTTTCCTCAACATAATAAAGGCCATATATGACAAATCCACAGCCAACATCGTCCTCAATGGTGAAAAACTGAAAGCATTTCCACTAAGATCAGGAACAAGACAAGGTTGCCCACTCTCACCACTCTTATTCAACATAGTTTTGGAAGTTTTAGCCACAGCAATCAGAGAAGAAAAGGAAATAAAAGGAATCCAAATCGGAAAAGAAGTAAAGCTGTCACTGTTTGCAGATGACATGATACTATACATAGAGAATCCTAAAGATGCTACCAGAAAACTACTAGAGCTAATCAATGAATTTGGTAATGTAGCAGGATACAAAATTAATGCACAGAAATCTCTGGTATTCCTATACACTAAGGATGAAAAATCTGAAAGTGAAATGAAGAAAACACTCCCATTTACCACTGCAACAAAAAGAATAAAATATCTAGGAATAAACCTACCTAAGGAGACAAAAGACCTGTATGCAGAAAATTATAAGACACTGATGAAAGAAATTAAAGATGATACATATAGATGGAGAGATATACCATGTTCTTGGATTGGAAGAATCAACATTGTGAAAATGACTCTACTACCCAAAGCAATCTACAGATTCAGTGCAATCCCTATCAAACTACCACTGGCATTTTTCACAGAACTAGAACAAAAAATTTCACAATTTGTATGGAAACACAAAAGACCCCGAATAGCCAAAGCAATCTTGAGAATGAAAAACGGAGCAGGAGGAATCAGGCTTCCTGATCTCAGACTATACTACAAAGCTACAGTAATCAAGACACTATGGTACTGGCACGAAAACAGAAATATAGATCAATGGAACAGGATAGAAAGCCCAGAGATAAACCCACGCACATATGGACACCTTATCTTTGATAAAGGAGGCAGGAATGTACAGTGGAGAAAGGACAGCCTCTTCAATAAGTGGTGCTGGGAAAACTGGACAGCTACATGTAAAAGAATGAAATTAGAACACTCCCTAACACCATACACAAAAATAAACTCAAAATGGATTAAAGACCTAAATGTAAGGCCAGACACTATAAAACTCTTAGAGGAAAACATAGGCAGGACACTCTATGACATAAATCACAGCAAGATCCTTTTTGACCCACCTCCTAGAGAAATGGAAATAAAAACAAAAATAAACAAATGGGACATGAGGAAACTTCAACGCTTTTGCACAGCAAAGGAAACCATAAACAAGTCCAAAAGACAACCCTCAGAATGGGAGAAAATATTTGCAAATGAATCAACTGACAAAGGATTAATCTCCAAAATTTACAAGCAGCTCATGCAGCTCAATAACAAAACAACAAACAACCCAATCCAAAAATGGGCAGAAGACCTAAATAGACATTTCTCCAAAGAAGATATACAGACTGCCAACAAACACATGAAAGAATGCTCAACATCATTAATCATTAGAGAAATGCAAATCAAAACTACAATGAGATATCATCTCACACCAGTCAGAATGGCCATCATCAAAAAATCTAGAAACAATAAATGCTGGAAGGGGTGTGGAGAAAAGGGAACCCTCTTACTCTGTTGGTGGGAATGTAACTTGATACAGCCACTGTGGAGAACAGTATGGAGGTTCCTTAAAAAACTGCAAATAGAACTACCATATGACCCAGCAATCCCACTACTGGGCATATACCCTGAGAAAACCATAATTCAAAAAGAGTCATGTACCAAAATGTTCATTGCAGCTCTATTTACAATAGCCCAGAGATGGAAACAACCTAATTGTCCATCATCGGATGAATGGATAAAGAAGATGTGGCACATATATACAATGGAATATTACTCAGCCATAAAAAGAAACGAAATTGAGCTATTTGTAATGAGGTGGATAGACCTAGAGTCTGTCATACAGAGTGAAGTAAGTCAGAAAGAGAGAGACAAATACTGTATGCTAACACATATATATGGAATTTAAGGGAAAAAATGTCATGAAAAACCTAGGGGTGAAACAGGAATAAACACAGACCTACTAGAGAATGGACTTGAGGCTATGGGGAGGGGGAAGGGTAAACTGTGACAAAGCGAGAGAGAGGCATGGACATATATACACTACCAAACGTAAGGTAGATAGCTAGTGGGAAGCAGCCACATAGCACGGGGAGATCAGCTCGGTGCTTTGTGACCGCCTGGAGGGGTGGGATTGGGAGGGTGGGAGGGAGGGAGACGCAAGCGGGAAGTGATATGGGAATATATGTATATATATAACTGATTCATTTTGTTGTGAAGCTGAAACTAACATACCATTGTAAAGCAATTATACTCCAATAAAGATGTTAAAATAAAAAAAAGATAAATAAAAAAAAATAAAATGCAAAAAAAAAAAAAAAGAGAGACCCACTTCAGACCTAGGGACACATACAGACTGAAAGTGAGGGGATGGGAAAAGGTATTCCATGCAAATGGAAATCAAAAGAAAGCTGGATTAGCAATGCTCATATCAGACAAAATAGACTAAAATTACAAGAGACAAAGAAGGACACTACATAAGGATAATGGGATCAATCCAAGAAGAAGATATAACAATTGTAAATATACAGGAGCACCTTATATAGGAGCACCTCAAAATATAATGCAAATGCTAACAACCATAAAGGGAGAAGTCAATGGTAACACAGTAATAGTGGGGGACTTTAACACTCCACTTACATCACTGGACAGAACATCCAGACAGAAAATCAATAAGGAAACACAGGCCTTAAATGACACATTAGACCAGATGAACTTAATTGATATTTATAAAGCATTCCATCCAAAAACAGCAGAATACACATTCTTTTCAAGTGCACATGGAACATTCTCCAGGAGAGATCACATACTGGGCCATAATGCAAGCCACAGTAAGTTTAAGAAAACTGAAATCATATCAAGCATCTTTTCTGACCACAGCGCTATAAGACTAGAAATAACTATAAGAAAAAAAATGTAAAAAGCACAAACACGTGGAGGCTAAACAATATGCTACTAACCAACCAATGGATCACTAAAGAAATCAAAGATGAAATTTAAAAAAATACCTACAGATAGGGCTTCCCTTGTGGCACAGTGGTTAAGAATCCACCTGCTAATGCAGGGGACACAGGTTCAAGCCCTGGTCTGGGAAGATCCCACATGCCATGGAGCAACAAAGCCCATGCGCCACAACTACTGAGCCTGTGTTCTAGAGCTTGCGAGCCACAACTACTGAGCCCGCATGCCATAACTACTGAAGCCCACACACCTAGTGCCCGTGCTCCACAACAAGAGAAGCCACCGCAATGAGAAGCCTGCGCACTGCAATGAAGAGTAGCCCCTGCTCACCGCAACTAGAGAAAGCTGTGCACAGCAATGAAGAACCAAAGCAGCCAAAAATAAATTAATTAAATAAATAAATTTAAAAAAATACCTATAGACAAATGAAAATGAAAACAGGAAGATCCAAAACCTATGGGACACAGCAAAAGCAGTTCTAAGAGGGAAGTTTATAGCAATATAATCTTACCTCAGGAAATAAGAAAAATCACAAATAAACCTAATCTTACACCTAAAGCAACTAGAGAAAGAAAAACAAACAGAACCCAAAGTTAGTAGAAGGAAGGAAAACACAAAGATCAGAGCAGAAATAAATGAAATAGAAATGAAGAAAACAATAGAAAAGATCAATGAATCTAAAAGCTGGTTCTTTGAAAAGATAAGCAAAATTGATAATCCTTTAGTCAGACTCATCAAGAAAAAAGGGAGAGGGCTCAAATCAATAAAATTAGAAATGAAAAAGGAGAAGTTACAACTGACACCAAGAAATACAAAGGATCATAAGAGACTACTACAAACAACTATATGCCAATAAAATGGACAACCTAGAGGAAGTGGACAAATTCTTAGAAAGGTACAATCTCCCAAGAGTAAACCAGGAAGAAAAAGAAAATATGACCAGACCAATCACAAGTACTGAAATTGAAACTCTGATTAAAAAATTCCCAACAAACAAAAATCCAGGACCAAATGGCTTCACAGGCAAATTCTTTCAAACATTTAGAGAAGAGTTAACATCCATCCTTCTTAAATTATTTCAAAAAATTGCAAAGGAAGAACACTCCCAAACTCATTCTATGAGGTTACCATCACCCTGATATCAAAACCAGACAAAGATACCACACACACAAAAAAGAAAATTACAGGCCAATATCACTGATGAACATTAGACTCAAAAATCCTCAACAAAGTACTAGCAATTGAATCCAACAATACATTAAAAGGATCATACACCACATCAAGTGGGATTTATCCCAGTGATGCAAGGATTTTTCAATAGCCACAAGTCAATCAGTGTGATACACCACATTAACAAATTGAAGATTAAAAATCATATGATCATCTCAGAGATGCAGAAAAAGCTTCTGACAAAATTCAACACCCATTTATAATAAAAACTCTCCAGAAAGTGGGCATGGAGGGAACCTACCTCAACGTAATAAAGGCCATATATGACAAACCCACAGCTAACATCATATTCAACAGTGAAAAGCTGAAAGCATTTCCTCTAAGATCAGGAACAAGACAAGAATGTCCACTCTTGCCACTTCTATTCAACACAGTATTGGAAGTCCTAGACATGGCAATCAGAGAAGAAAAGAAATAAAAGGAATTCAAATTGGAAAAGAAGAAGTAAAACTGTCTTTGTTTGCAGATGACTTGACACTATACACAGAAAATCCTAAAGATGCTACCAGAAAACTACTAGAGCTCATCAATGAATTCAGTAAAGTTACAGGATACAAAATTAATACACAGAAATCTCTTGCATTTCTATACACTAACAATGAAAGATCAGCAAGAGAAATTAAGGAAACAACCCCATTTACCATCACATCAAAAAGAATAAAATAACTAGGAATAAACCCATCTAAAGAGGCAAAAGACTGTACTCCAAAATCTATAAGGTGCTGATGAAAGAATTCAAAGATGACACAAACAGATGGAAAGATATACCATGCTCTTGGACTGGAAGAATCAATATAGTCAAAATGACTACACTACCCAAGGCAATCTACAGATTCAATGCAACCCCTATCAAATTACCAATGGCATTTTTCACAAAACTAGAACAAAAAATCTATTTTTGTATACCTTTTTCTAAAATTAATTTTTATTGGGGTATAGTTGCTTTACAATGTTGTGTTAGTTTCTACTGTACAGCAAAGTGCATCTGCTATACGTATACATATATCCCCTCTTTTTTGGATTTCCTTCCCATTTAGGTCACCACAGAGCACTGAGTTCCCTGAGCTATACAGTAGGTTCTCATTAGTTACCTACTTTATACATAGTATCAATAGTGTATATATGTCAATCCCCATCTCCCAATTTCTCCCACCACCCTCTTTCCTCCCTTGGTGTCCACATGTTTGTTATCTATGTCTGTGTCTCTTTCTGCTTTGCAAATAAGATCTATACCTTAGATGATTTTTTAAGAACAAAAAATCTTAAAATATGTCTGAAAACACAAAAGACCCCAAATAGCCAAAGCAATCTTGAGAAAGAAAACAGAACTGGAGGAATCAGGCTCCCTGACTTCAGACTATATTATAAAGCTACAGTCATCAAAACAGTATGGTACTAGCACAAAGACTTATAGATCAATGGAACAGGTCAGAAATCCCAGAAATAAACCCACGCACCTATGGTCAATTAATCTACAACAAAGGAGACAAAAATATACAATGGAGAAAAGACAGTCTCTTCAATGAGTGATGCTGGGAAAACTCGACAGCCACATGTAAATAAAATAATGAAATTAGAACATTCCCTAACACCATACACAAAAATAAACTCAAAATGGATTAAAGATCTAAATGTAAGACCAGATACTATAAAACTCTTAGAGGAAAACATAGACAGAACACCCTTTGACATAAATCGCAGCAATATCTTTTTGGATCCACCTCCTAGAGTAATGGAAATTAAAAATAAACAAATGGGACCTAATTAAACTTAAAAGCTTTTGTACAGCGAAGGAAACCATAAACAAAACTAAAAGACAACACACAGAGTGGGAGAAAATATCTACAAACAATGCGACTGAATAGGGATTAATCTCCAAAATGTACAAGCAGCTCATGCAGCTCAGTATCAAAAAACAAACAACCCAATCAAAAATTGGGCAGAAGATCTATATACACATTTCTCCAAAGAAGATATACAGATGGCCAAAAAGCACATGAAAAGATGTTCAACATCACTAATTATGAGAGAAATGCAAATCAAATCTATAATGAGGTATCACCTCACCTCAATCAGAATGGACATCATCAAAAAGTCTACAAACAATAAATGCTGGAGAGGGTGTGGAGAAAAAGGAACCCTCCTACACTGTTGGTGGGAATGTAAATTGGTACAGCCACTATGGAGAACAGTATGGAGGTTCCTTATGAAACTAAAAATAGAGCTACCATATGATCCAGTAATCCCACTCTTGGGCCTATTTCTGGAGAAAACCATAATTTGAAAAGATACATGCACCCCAGTGTTCACAGCAGCGCTATTTACAATAGCCAAGACATGGAAGTAACCTAAATGTCCATCAACAGATGAATGGATAAAGAAGATATGGCTCATATATACAATGGAATATTACTCAGCCATAAAAAGGAACGAAATTGGGTCATTTGTAGAGAAGTGGATGAATCTAGAGACTATCATACAGAGTCAAGTAAGTCAGAAAGAGAAAAACAAATATCATATATTAACACATATACGTGGAACCTAGAAAAATGGTACAGATGAAGCGGTTTGCAGGGCAGAAATTGAGACACAGATGTAGAGAACAAACGTATGGACACCAAGGGGGGGAAGTGGTGGGGGGTTGGGTGGTGGTGTGACGAATTGGGCGATTGGGATTGACATGTATACACTGATGTGTATAAAATGGATAACTAATAAGAACCTGCTGTATAAAAAATAAATTAAATAGATACATGTATTGATATAATTAAATCACTTTACTGAACACCTGAAACCAACACAACATTGTAAATCAACTGTACTCCAATATAAAATTTAAAAAAAATTTAATTAGGGGATATCTTCCCTTTTCTTTGAATTATCAAAAATTAAAATATAGACTGACGGATGGGTAAGAGATAGATGGCATGGACAGATTAGCAATAAAACAAGAGTAAAATGTTAGTGGTAGAATCTAGGTAGTGGGTCTATGTGTTTTCACTGTAAAATCTTTTTGTTGTATGTTTGAAACTTTTTGAAATAAATTGTGAGGAAAAACTCAGTGAGGGCAAAGTTCCTCTATTACTAAAAAAGAAATGAAAAATGGATATTGGAGACATTTAACAGCATGCCTCAGTGGCTAATGTTTACTTGCTGACTGAGGTGGCCTATTCCCTTCCATCCCACCTTCCTTTAAGTTAACGGAGTGACTCCCTAAGGATGAAGTTTAACTCGCATCCTTAGAGAGTCACTCCTTTAACTTAAATTTGACCCTTGTTGAAATTCAAATAGCTTGACTGTTCCTTTTTGTCTCCTTTGGCTTTGTTTACTGCATGTCCCCTACCCCTAAAGCTCAGTGTTATTCTGTTCTCTCCTAAGTGATGGAATTCATTCCATGACACTCATGACCAACATGCATTTGGCTCCCAAACCCAGCGCTGACCTCTGTCTTAAAGCTCCATCCACACACAGGCAGCTGATTTACATCTAGGTACTGGGATTATACGGCTGCCACCTCAAAGCAAGATTTTTTAAACCAAATCTATCTTCCTTCCTAAACCCATTTCACTTCCTGTCTCTATTTCTGTTATTAGCATTACCACTCTTCCCAGGACACAGACTTACCTCATTCACTCATTCATTTATTCAGCAAATAGTTTTTAAGGTTACTTTGAAATGCTTTTGGTAGGTATTGAACAAGACAGACATGATCACTGCTCTTATGAGGCCTGTAGTGTATTACCATCTAGTTAATTGCTTCTTCTCTCTTCTTCCCCTTTTTAATGAATAGATGAGTAATACTCATTTTATCTTGATGACTTCTAGGCCGACTCCCCTCCCCCAGCATCACCCTAAACTGTGCCAGGGTTCCAGAGGGCTTAGGCAGTGCAAAGGCCATAGAGGGAGGGGAGGACACCATCAATTAACTGTCACCCAAGTTACCACTGGAACTGCATGCGTCACTCCTATTTGCCAGGCCCCTTCAGACCCAGTGGCCTGATGCTTCCCTGTCCCGCTTAGGGCACTCACTTCTTTTTTTTATTTTATTTTATTATTTTTTTAACATCTTTATCGGGGTATAATTGCTTTACACTGGTGTGTTAGTTTCTGCTTTATAACAAAGTGAATCAGTTATACATATGTCCCCATATCTCTTCCCTCTTGCGTCTCCCTCCCTCCCACCATCCCTCCCACCCTCCCTATACACTCAATTCTTTTCTGAGGCAGCCTCTGTTCCCAGGTGATACATCCCAGTGTACTTGGGCCAGTTCTGGTTTATGCTTATTGCCCCAATGTCATTATCAATAGTGCCCCCTTCACTGTCAAATGTCCTAATTGGATCAATAAACTAGAAGAGGGTGGTTACTCTCTCCTAACCGACACAGCAATTTCTAATCTGCGCACTTACTACTTCTTAGCATGAGTCAGCAGAACCACTGTTTTCAGAATCTCTTCCTAATCTGAGGGATTAGGAAGTAAGACTCCTCCTCTGCTCTTCTAAGGACGACTGTCTGTTCTGGGGCACTTCCTTTTTCTAAGAGTCTGGACTTTTTGACATAAAAGCCAAAAAGAGCTGCAGCCTCCTCCCAGCTCCCCCATTAGGCCACATGCCCTGCCTTGGAATGGGGCGGGGGGCGGGGGGAAGAACATAGAGAAAGGGAAAAAACCTGACTTATGATCTCAAATTATTATCCAAGAGTTAGAAGCCAGTTTTTTGCATATGTGCTTTATCTCCTTTAATGACTAAAAGTTCTTTGGGGACAAAGATCTGTCATTTCTTTCCTTACCAGTATCCCCCCACCTCCTTTCCCATATAGTAATCAAGGCCTTGTAATTTTTTGAAGATACAACAAAAATAAAGAATTTTTACAGTGAAAACACATATGCTTCCTACCTGGATTCTCCTACTAACATTTTACTATTCTTGTTTTATCACTAATCTACCCATTCCATCTATCCATCTACCTATCTTTCAGGGTAGGCTCATTAAATGCTCGCTGAAGATTAAATGCTATTAGCTATTTGCACCTCAGCATGAATGAGTTGCAGTTCTGTTTCCAAGTACAGATCTAGACAGCGGGGAAGAAAGCAGTTAGGTACGGAAGAGATTAGAAAGATCTAGCGGGGAAATGTAGACGACTCAGTGGGGCAAAAACAAACTCCACTCGGTTCTCACTTGTCCAGCGGAATGTGGCCTCACCTCTTCGTTTCACCCAGAATATCATTCTGCACAAAGATACTAGAACGTAGTTTTCCCGTTTTTATTCACCCGCTGCCTCTCTGTGCCATAGCCATCCGCTCCAGAATTCAGGCAGGCAGGCAACTGGCCCAACTCCCGCTAAACGGCGAATCCAAAACATGAAGGAGGCTTTTAGGGTGCCCTACTCTCAACTGCCTGATGAGCAGAAATGTGAAAATAAAAGCAAAGATCCTTCATCCTAAGAAAAACTCTCCTGGGTCCTGAATCAAATGCCCCCCAATCTCTGAAGGGTCGACTCTCCCCGGTAAATCAATTCCTCATTTCAAAATACCTCATTTCAAAATATTTCTCGTCTATTTACAGAACTATGACTTAAAGCATAGGTTTTGTAGCCAGACAGCCTATATTCAAACCCAGATTCACTATGTGACCTTGTGCAAGCTATTCCACTACCCGATGCCTTAGTCTGATTATCTGTAAAATGGGGTCAATACCTCATACGATTATGCTGAGGATCAGACGACTTCATAAAGTATATATACACACACTTTACATATATATCATACAGACGTACATTATATATCTCATAGGCACTTAGTCAATGAACGCTCTCATTCTATTAATATTTCCCAGCAGTTATTCTAGGTGGGAGTGATAGAGCAGTGAGCAAAACAGACACAGCTGGCCCCTGCCCTCCTCTAGGTGCTTACAGCCTTCCAAAATCATCATCATCATCATTAAATAAACAATTGTAGCAACAGTGACTTAAACTCCTCTGCGCTCTGACTGCCCTCTGTAAATAGGCCTAGAACGTCTACATTAGCACCCACGACTCCTGGTGCGATTCTCTTCCCACAGCCCATCTCTTCCCAGGCCCGCGGGCCCCTGGGCATCGAGACCCCGCGTTCCCTACCTTTGCGTCCCCGCCCCTAGAGCAGTGCCAGCACTGGGCCGCCCGCAGGCCCTCGGGACCGCCCCCGTGACCGCAGGAGGGACGCTGGGGCGGCGGCACTGACACGGGAAGGAGGCGGCCCTCCCCTCCCCTCCGCAGGCTTCAGTTTCCCGGCGGCGTCCCCTCCACCGTCAGTAGCCAATCGTCCGCTCCCGCCCTGACCCCTTCCCCTCTCCCCTCGGCCTGCTCTCAGGCACCCGAAAGATGAAAAGCCGCTAATCAAGGTCTCCACCCCGTTTTCCTCTTTAACTTGCCCGCATTTCCTCCCAGCCGCTGTGGTGAGGGTCGCCAGCGCCGTCTCTCCGTCTAACCCGCTCTGTGACTCCCCCAGCCACGTTGGGCACCTCCCCCCGGGCGTGGGCATTATCTCAAAGGGGAGACAGCCGTGGTTAATCACGTTTGATTTTAACAAGGACAGTCTGCTGTGATGCTCTCCTTGGAGGAGGAGGGAGCAGAGGGAGGAAACCGCACGCCGGCGTGAGTGGGCGCTGGGCGCTGGGAGGATGCAGCCTCGGTGGGGCTAAGGGCGGAAGAAGCTGCGCGACTTTCTGCGTCTGCGCCACCTGCGCACCGAACCCACGGACTCCACTGGCAGCCCCGGAGAAAGTTGTGAAAACAGGCCAAAAAAAAAAAATCTTCCTGGAGACCAAGGGTGCCCCTACGATGTAGACTCTGTCATCTTCCCCTTGGCTTCTAAGTGGGGCGACCACATCAGGCGGAGAATTTTTACCCTCCATTTCATCAAGGATGATGCTGTCGGCAGGAAAGATTACTCTCTGCTTGTGTGCGTTTGGTAACAGTGCACTCAAGTCTTCTCAGAGGGTGAAAGAGCCCTCGGTTACTTCAGTTGAACATATTTTTGAAATGAAAACATGCCAGAACAGTTACAAAAATTTTAATTGTGGTGTATTTGAAAGATCCTTTAACAAATCGATGCTCTTGACATGCATGCACTAATATAATGACTGCATGTGTAAGCTCATCTGGAGATAATGCCCAAAAGCCCTATGTGAGGCCTTGATGACCACGAGGCCAGAAGCAAGTGGTCCTTCTGCTTCTTGCCCACCCTGAGATGGGCTCCGTGCCTGCAAATGCCCAGGAATGGGAGAGGAAGTAGCCTGCGGGGGTTGGGGCGGCGGGGTGCGAATTGAACCTGTGCCAGAGGTAGTCGGGGCTAAACAAATTCTCCTTGAAACCAGGTTCATATTGGGACCCAGTCTGAATACTTCACCTTCTTCATGCCTCATCACCCATCTGTAAGCTGAAAAATGTTGAAAGAAGCTATAAAGAGAACAAAGATAAAAATAGAGTTCTAAGGAAGAAAGCCGCCCGCCCGTGGGCGTGGAAAGCAGGAATGCATTACAACATGCCCCCTAAAGAGGTTTCCTTCCTGCCTCTCTCCCTCCCTTCCTTCCCTCCTTCCTGAGCTGGAATCAAAATGCTTTAGGCAGTCGGCAAAGAACATCATTCATCCCAAACAAGTAGTTTAGTTTTTCATGTTTGGTATTTATTAAAATCTTGGAATGCCATGCCTCGTCCACATATCCATGTGGCTTCTCTTAATGCATAAACATAAAAAAGTATGTAGCTGTTGTATATACTTGTTAGCCTGCAAATCCTAGCATTCTGTTTTCTCCCTATATTGGGGGGATGGGGGGAGACCCCCAAGAACACATGTTCATTCACTACCAAGAGCCCTGCCCAGTTTATAATCAAATTAATTAGGTGGTGCAAGTCAAAAATAGTTTTGAAATATTAAGAATTAAATCTGTGACACTTTATTTTTAGATTTCCGAGAAATGCATTTCTGATTTGCCACTGCTCATGTTCTCCACACTTGCTACTGGAAAAGAAAGGGAAAAAAAAAACAAAGGCGTTCTCTCTCTTTTAGTCTATCCTCCCGCCCTCCCCTGCACACCCTCCACTGTGAATCACGTGCAGAGGAAACCATCACGGTTGCGTGTTGTTTGGTTCTCTAACCTTCAGCTGTGAGAACTGCTTCTCGGGCGACACAGTTGCCCGTCATTTAACCTGCCTGGATGGATGAGTTCATTAGCGAGCCGCCCCAGGGGGCGGGTCTCCCAGACGCTAGTTCTTTTTCTCCGCCCAACAGCCTTCACTGCCGAGGTCAGTAGGCCCTCCCTGTCTGGTGGAGCGAGTCCTCCCATTGTACATCCCCTTTCCTGGAGGAGAACCTAGAAAGGGCGGTGGGAGCAGTATTCCAAGTATCCAGCTGACCTTGCAGTTTTCACAAAGGCCACCCTATCTCCAGGACACCACCAACTCACCAGAGCCTTCCCCCGTTCCTAGGGAGGGAGGGTCAACCTACCAGCAATTCTTACAACTCTCTTTGCCAAGGGGCTGCTTCCCCTCGCGGCTCAGCGCACCTACCAGGAAACCCTGAATTCCTCTCCTTGTTCCCCTGACCGTGAAGCTGGGCAGCGCTCCCAGGGATCTGAGAGGGCTCTGTTCAGGGCTGAGGGGCGGAGGGGGAGACGGAAGCCTCAGGGCGTTCCTTTTCTCCTAAAACAAGGGAATTCAGGCTCTCCCTCAGCATCCGTCTAGGGCAGGCGTCCTGGGATTTGCTTTAAAGTTAAAAAACAATTTAGTAAGACCGTGGCTTTTTCGTGCCCTGGTTTCTCCTTTCTAAGAAAGGCAAAAACATTTGGATTAAAGAAAAATCCAGATTTCCTGTCGTGGACCCCGAGACCATGGTATGCCTCCTCTTTCTCACAAGTCTGGTCTTAGAATGTCCACCCCATCTCTCTCCTCTTATTTTTTTCCTTGCTGTCTCTCCAACCAAATGCCTTGTGCCTCCTTACTCAATGGTTTCTTGGTCTTTTTTCCTTTTTTGCCACTCTTGGACCCAATTCTAAATTTGGCACTATTTCCATCAGCTTCAGACAGGAGCCACTTGTGAAGGAAACCTGGGGCAGCCCTGAAGAGAGCGTTTTCTGGATCCTTCTAACCACCAGGGTCTTGCAGAGGTCAAGAGCATCCCAGGCCTCTTCCTTTTGTTGAAGCTCCCAGAATATTTTTTAAAAATTGATAAATACTAAGAAAGCCACAAGTTGTAGAATATTTTAAATGTTTACATTAAACAAATGAATCCTTAACACACAAGAAACAATGTAATTGGACTATTTTCAAAAGACATCATCTGGAGTCTAAACGTAAGACTCGTGAATTTGTCAAAACCCAGTCAAAACCTTTGATCTTCATTTCCCTTCAGAAAAACTTCATACCCAATTATCATCGCTCTTCTTATCTAGCTTTCAACCAGCCACTAATGATTTTGAGCAGAAAAGCAAAGAGTATTTGATTCCCCCAGCAGTCAGCCCAGCCCCCAGGCCAGGGCAGCCTGAGACCCCCTCTTCACTCCTCCCCAACAGATGCTTAGAGTAGGAAACTGTTGATTCCTGAGTTTAGGTGTTCACCACTGATGACTAGATGATAGCTGTTAATGTCTTTCTTTTCAAACCATGGCTGGTTTTGCAACATCACACACAAGGGTATTTTTTAATTAACCTAATTGCTTTTAGCTCTCTCTTTTTGAACTAATAAAAGTGTTTTAGAATAGGCATCATCTGAAAGAACAGCAGAATGTTGGTAACTGTTGGAGCTGGGTGATAGGTACTCAATCAGTGTGCTGGTCTCTAGTTTTGTGTATATTTCAATTTTCTATAATTAAAATAAAAACAAGTAAATATTCTTGAATCTGTATTTACTCTAAATACTAGCATTTAGAATAAATTATTCTGAATTTCCCTTTATAAGTTGAGAAAACAACTTTTTACCCCATCCTATCTCCTGTCTTTTTTTTAAGTGTCTTTGTGGCTGTGTGTTTTTTGGGTTTTTTTTTTGTTTTTTTAGTATCATCTGAGATATAAGACCTAGTGTCTTACTAAGTTATGATTTTTACATTAGAACCATTATTGTTTTAAAGTATTGGACTTTATTGAAAAACATTTATTAAGACTTACTAAGGTACAAACTTTTGGTTATAAAATAAATAAGTTACCGGATGCAATGTACAGGATGGTGACTATAGTTAATAATACCGTATTGCGTATTTGAAAGTTGCTAACAGTATATCTTAAAAGTACTCATCACAAGAAAAATAATTTTTTTTTGTAACTGTGTGGAGAAGATGTTAACTAGACTTATTGTGGTGATCTTTTCACAATGAATACAAATATCAAATCATTATGTTGTACACCTGAAACTAATGTGTTATATATCAATTATATCTAAAAGAAAAAATAAAAACTTATTAAATGCCCCACTGAGGTCACAGCAAGTGAGACGTGAGAAAAGTGATAATAATAAAGATGTGAGAAAAAAATTAACAGACTTATTGGTAAGTGTGGTGTAGAGCTAACTGTGAAATACCAAGAAAAGCTCAGAAGAAGCGTCATCCATTTGGTGGAAGAGACAAAGGGAAAGGTTTCTCAGAGAAGCTGCCTTTTAAACTGAGCCTCAAAGGATAAAAGGAATTTCAGCAGACTGCATAAGTGGGAAGAAATGGAAGTGAAGTTATTCCAAGAAGGAATTGTGTAAGTGCAGGTTCCGAGGTGAGAAACCAGCGTATTGAACTATGTTGAGTACTTTTGTGTGTATCTGCAGTGTGTGCATCCATGCGCAGGCACTAGGAGGCAGTGGAGAGGACCAAGCCAAGATGAAAATAGATAGGAAGGCAAAGGCCAAATTGTGAAGAACCTATTAAACCATGCCAACAAGTTCAAGCTTTAAAAGCTTTTGCATAGCCAAGGAAACCATAAACAAAATAAAAAGACAACCTATGGAATGGGAGAAAATATTTGCAAACGATGCCACCAAAAAGGGATTAAGTTCCAAAATATACCAACAGCTCACACAGCTCAATATCAAAAAAACAACCCAATCAAAAATTGGGCAGAAGATCTAAATAGACATTTCTCCAAAGAAGACATACAGATGGCCAACAGGCACATGTAAAGATGCTAAACATCGCTAATTATTAGAGAAACGCAAATCAAAACTACTATGAGGTATCACCTTACACCAGTCAGAATGGCCACCATCAAAAAGTTTTCAAACAATAAATGCTAGAGAGGGTGTGGAGAAAAAGGAACCCTCCTACACTGTTGGTTGGAATGTAAATTGGCACAGCCACTATGGAGAACAGGATGGAGGTTCCTTAAAAAACTAAAAATAGAGCTACCATATGATCCAGCAATCCCACTCTTGGGCATATATCCAGAGAAAACTATAATTCGAAAAGACACATGCACCCCAGTGTTCATAGCAGCAATATTAACAATAGCCAAGACATGGAAGTAACCTAAATGTCCATCAACAGATGAATGGATAAAGAAGATGTGGTACATATATACAATGGAATATTACTCAGCCATAAAAAAGAATGAAATAATGCCATTTGCAGCAACATGGATGAACCTAGAGATTACCATACTAAGTGAAGTAAGTCAGACAGAGAAAGACAAATATCATGTGATATTGCTTATATGTGGAATCCAAAAAAATGGTACAAATGAACTTATTTACAAAACAGAAATAGACTCAGACATAGAAAACAAACTTATGGTTACTGAAGGGGAAAGGGGGGAGGGATAAATTAGGAGTTTGGGATTAACATATACACACTACTATATATAAAATAGATAACCAACAAGGACCTCCTGTATAGCACAGGGAACTATACTCAATATCTTGTAATAACCTATAATGGAAAAGAATCTAAAAAAGAATATTATATATATGTATATATACATATATATGTATAACTGAATCACTTTGCTGTACACCTGAAACTAACACAGCATTGTAAATCAACTATCTTTCAATAAAATTTTTTTTATTAAATTTTTTTATTAAAATAGTTCATGCTTTAGTAAGTCTGGCATGGGGCCCAGGACTCTGCATTTTAACAAGTACCTTAGATTATTTTGATGAAGGTGGTCCAGAGAGCATACTGTGAGAAATACTATTCAGAGGATGCCCAACATGTACTTTGGAGGTAAACAGAACTGAGTTCCAGTTTTACTTTGTCATGTACTAGCTGTGTGATTTGTGGCAGGTTACATAATATGTCTAAATCTTCTTACCTATAAAATGGGACTAATAAAGATGCTCGTTTCCTGAAGTTATTATGAGTATTAAATGAGATACTTAGCGCAGTGCCTGGAACATTAGAAGGGCTCAAAATATATTAGTTGCTATTGTTATTTTGCTTAACAAGTTAACCCTGGCAGCTCTGTGGTAGGCAAATGGAATTTGGAGAAAGTGACAGAAGACATGTATTCATAAAATGTCAGGCATGGTATTAGGTTTGAAGCACCAAAGACACATAAAGCTTGACCCTAACCCTCACACACAATCAAAGTAGGCTGATAAGACTTATTAGGGTCATTAGGTATGGTTGTGCAGATTGTGCACTGCACCATGATGCCACATCTAAAAGGGTATCATTCACATTTTAGACATCACAAATTTGCACATTTACTACAATAATTGTTTTAAGCAGATGACAGTCAAGTGTCTTGTTCTAATAAAATGAGTACACTATAACAATTTTCCAACAGATGGAAATAAAATGTCTTAAGGAAGGGAATGGTAGATTGTTATATTAACGGCTCCAATGAATCAGGTTTCCTGGTATCCACACTCTTGTGTAGTTCTCTGCCATATTGACTCTGAACTTGGCTTTAGCCACTGGAACATCAGCAAATGTGACATGAGTAGAGCTTGCAGAACTCCCAGTTATGAGAGCCAGTATCTCTGATTTTCTAGGACCTTCCCTCACCAACAAAATATGGCTGCTGCTGATCCAAAACAGCTATAGGCATCTTCATTCAAAGCAGGAAGGAGAGGTATAGGCAATGCCAACTAGAGCTTCACTTATCAGAAAAGCAAAAAAACTTTCCAGCAATATTTGAGCAGACTTTCATTTATATGTCTTTGACCAGATCTATGTCACATGGCCATCCTTAGCTGCAAGGGAGTCTGGAGAGTAGAATACTTACCTTTTCCAGGCTCTGTAGTAAAATATGGCAAGCAAATAAGAGTCTGGGAAAGGTTGTTGGGTTGGCTAAACAGCAACGTCTGCTGTAGAACTTTTAATCATGGATCCCACATGCAGCCGTTCTCCCATTAATACCACCGAGGCATGCAACATGGAGATGGTAAGACACTAACCAATTTCCAAGTATACATGAAAACTTTTTAAGGTTGGAAGTTTGGTTATTCACCTTTGAGCCAGGCTCAATTCATTTCTATTGAACCTTCATAATAGTGCCTCTAAAAAGAGATCAGAAAGCTTCTTTTAAATCAAAGGTGACTGCTGTTAGCAAAATAAAAAGCCTGAGTTATGCATCACCAATCGTAAGCCAGGGACTGTCAAAGTTTATGGACTGAGACTCATTAGTAAGAATTTTATTTTATATCATAATCTAGAATACATGTACCCACATACATATTTCACAAAACAATACCTATCCTTATTATATGGTATATTTTCTATTATATTTAATATATCGAATACATTTTCTACTATATTTAAATTTTTTTAAATTGGTTATGACCCACTGAATTAATTTCGCCACCCACTAATGGGTCATGATCTGTAGTTTGAAAAGTACTATCATAAGCAGAGGCCAGGAACAACATTTTTCTAGGCAAAGGGGATGGCAGATGCAAAGGCCCTGAATTTGGAGTTCTCAGAACCTAAGAAGGCCAGGAGGGTTGGAGCCTGTTGGGTGGGAAATGAAGTGGGAAAGTTCAGCAGAGACCTGTCATGAAGTCTACAGGTCACAGCAGAAAGTTTGGGATTTACTTTTACTCTAATGGAAGCTCCCAGTGGCTTTAAGCAGGGAAATGACATGATATAATCTACTTTCTAAAATAGTTTCTCCTGACCTCATGCACAGGCCAAGGATGATTCCAGACTGACCTAATTTCCTCTAAATTTAAATAAGCCTGGAATGACTTTAAGATCCTCCACAGAGGATTCTCTCACTCACCACACATTCATTCCATCAAACTCATTTCCTGGTTCCTTCCCTTGCATATGGGCTCCTACCCTCTGCTGGGCTCCTCTGGAGACGAGAGTCTTGCAGAAATACCGAAGTTTTAGAATTCTCCCTCCATCAAGATGAGTACCTTTATTGTCCTCCCATCACTAAATATCCATGAATTTGAGGGCCACACTGCCCTGCTGACTGGAGTCCTGCACACCCAGAGATTTTTTTTATTTGCTGATTTGCAACATTGACACTTGGAAGGACATCTCTTCGTTTTGGCAGGGAGCTCCTTGAAGCTTGGAAGCACGTCTCCTCTACCAGTGGGGGTCTCCACGTCTGCCGGGACATCTGCAGCGCCTTCTGTTGGGAGATGCCACCAGGGGGCTAAGTCCTGGTGTCACACAGACTGCAGAGGAAGCTGGCGGGGTGAGGGGTTGCATAACAGCAGACGAGCAGATTTCCCAGGGCCTGGGCCTCCTTCTTGGCCAGTCCCCAGGAGATGAGTTCCAGCTGCTTTTCTTTTCTTAATCTTCCTCCTCTCCCCATCCCCCTTTCCAGCTGGGCCCCCAAACCCTCCCTCCTCTGGCCAACCCCCAAGCCATACAAGATTTTGGGTGGAAAGCATGACTGTCAAAAGGGAGGAGTCCAGGGACTGGGCAGCTGAAAGGCAGAGGGGGATCCTCTCCTCTTCTGGAGACCTGTTCCACGGCTCTAGCATCTCCTGTCTGGGTAAAGACCATGAGGTGCAGCAAACACAGCAAATGTGTTTTCCTTTGGCCAGTTAACCCCCTCACGTCCCTCTGGCCCTGGAGAACATCCAACCAGATTTCTTTTATTTACCTGTAGTTTCCAAAATAGGCATTTTCAAGGCCTGGAAGTAAAGATATTTTAGGAAAAAGATAGAGGCAGGCAGAGGAGGAAGAAGGAAAGAAGAGGTTGCTTTGAAAAGGGAGACCTAAGTGAGTCAGTAAATTGTCATGGTTAAGGGCAGAGGTCCAGAGTCACATCAAACCTGGTTTACAAGACTGTCCTTGCCACGTGTTCACCATGTGAAATAGGGTTGGCTCTTTTCACCTTGCTGAGCCTCTGTTTCCTTACCTGTGAAATGGACATATTTATACCTGCTTTCAAGACTGAGAAGTAAATGGGGATTCTTAATGCAATTATTATCTACCCTGGTAGGAATTTGATAAATGGTAGCTTTATTATAGTTAATATTATTCACGTAAAAAGAGCATTGGAAAAGGAGCTGCCAGGTACTTTTGATGGAATGAAAACCGGGAGAGCAGCTGTTGAGGAGTTTCAGAAACATGAGCTGTAAGTTTAATATTGTGTATATTTTTAAATCAGATTTGGTAGCTTCCCACAGACTCTGTATTCTCTTATCAGTCATGATCTTTACAAGTGTTGTGATGTATGAAAGATGAGTAGATATGTTTATCCCCGTTTCACAGATGAAGAAATTGAGACCCAGGAGGTGATGATACGATAATGAACATAAAAATACCTGGTATAAAGATGGCGGCGCCCAGGCGGGCCGCGCTGAGGTGAGCTGGAGCCGGGCCCGGAGAGAGGCGAGTCTGCCACGCCCAGGACTTGGACCCCGGGCTGGTCTCCCGTCTCCCAGGGAGCGGCGGGTTGATGGGCGCTACGGGATAAGGAAAAGGATGTGAAGCTCACTGAAGAGGCTTGGGTTGGGAGTGCTGGAGGAGTGTACAGGTGGGGAAAATGTACCAGTGTGTATGCCTACTGGGACCACGTTTTCCAGAACAGTTAAGCCCAGTGTCAACTATGCTGTCCCACCTTCCTCGGGTGTCCAGAGAAGGTAACTACTTTGCCCACGTCCTAAACTGGTTAGCTCTAGAGTCCTTAATTCTCCATTCAGTATTAAATTATTGACTATTTTGCCACAACTACTGAGCCTGCGCTCTAGAGCCTGCGGGTCACAACTACTGAAGCCTGTGTGCCACAACTACTGAACTCCATGCACCTAGAGTCCGTGCTCTGCAACAAGAGAAGCCACCACAATGAGAAGCCTGCACAGGGCATAGAAGAGTAGCCCCCGCTCACCGCAACTACAGAAAGCCTGCGTGTAGCAATGAAGACCCAACACAGCCAAAAATAAAATAAATACATTTATTTTTAAAAAAGTGGATGTATTTAAAAAAACCCAAAAAGGTCCTACTGTATAGCACAGGGAACTATATTCAATATCCTGTGGTAAACCGTAATGGAAAAGAATGTGAAAAAGAATGTATATAAATGTATAACTGAGTCACTTTTCTGTGCAGCAGTAATTAACACAACACTGTAATTCTACTATGCGTCAATAAAAAATAAATTAAAAAAAAATACCTGGTATATTGCAACATAGTACACAACAAGATTATTTCTTGTTTTTTGTTGTCACACAAACTGACAAGCAGTAGGACAGTGTCCAAAACCCAAATGTCCTAAGTCTGTCTTCAGTGTTCTCCGCACTGGGTCTCAAAAGAGGAAGGAAAACTAGGCTTACGTGCGAAGAGAAACTGTCCCAAGTTTAGGCAAATGGAGGAAGGCCTCAGGTATGAACTTGATGATTTATGGGGTTATATCTTCAAGCCTCCGAGGGCTGAGAGAAAGCAGGGCCAGGCAGGAAAGGCCAAGGCCAATCAGTGTTCCCAGAAGTAATGTCTGAAGTTTGCAGCCATAGTGATAATAGATGTAAAATGGGAGGTAAACATAATCTGAAAACAAAGCATATTAAATAGAAATATCTCCCCAGTGAAAAATCCTTTTGAAGGCAAGTCAAGCTTAGAAACAAAGAAACCATTCCCAATGACATAAAATTAGGGGGTTGCATTTTATAATACCAAAAAACTAAAGGGTCTTATTCTTTCCTTTCAAGCCCTGGAAATCATGGCTTGGATTTCAACCAGGAAGACCACAGAACTGGTTCTGGATCCCAATCAGTGATTTCACTAATGAGAACCAAGAGAAGCAAACCGAGTGCGGGTTACTTGCTGAAAATAAACATAAATCAGAAATCACACTTGCACTGGCAGACGCCAGCATTATACAAGATGCACATCTGGTCCTGTATTGTCTTTGGAAGGTTTCTGAACACTACTTTTTTTCTTTACATATTTTGTAATCTCAGTTTGCTCTCCTAGTGGATCCTTCTGAGTCTTCTTTGTATAAAATTAAAACTGATATTTCCTTTAGGGTAACTGGCTACCTGGATAGCTTGCAAGCCCCTTAAACTCAGGATGTCCAAAAATAGGAAATAGACATCATTATTTCCCCCCAACAAACACATATGTCCCCCTGTATTCCGCCTTAGGAGCAGCTCTCCCATTCACCCTGTCACTCAAAACCAGAAACCTGGGCGCCCTCCTTGAGTGCCCTTTCCCCACATGCTGCTCTTCCTATCAGCCACTAAGCTCTCTCAAATTCCCTCAAAAATCTACACTTCCCTCCATCTCTTCTCACCCACATCTGACACAGGCTCCCATCTTCACTTCTGTGGATTGTTAAGCGACAGACATAAAGGCTTCAAGCCTCAGCTGCTAGGCCCTGGACTCCCTGCGGTTTGCGCCCCCCCCACCCCCCGCCCCGTCCAGACCTCAGCAACCTGCACAGCAGCTGCAAGGTCCCTACAGCACCGAGCCTCAAGCAGCTACTCTAGCAGGCCAACCCCTCTAACGGTCCCCACAGGCCAGCGCTGAGGGCCAAGAGAAAGGAATGCTTCCAGACCAGCCAAGGAGAAGGAGCTGGGGAGACAGACAAAGGTACGGGTGACCCGACAGATGAGCAGACAGAGTTGCTCAGGTCATGTGCCGCTACTCTGTGGCCTCTAAGCGATTACAGCCATTGTTTAAGTGTACAGTTCAGTGACCTTAATACATTCATATACCTGTGCCACCTTCACCACCATCCATCTCCAGAACTTTTCGACCTTCCCAAATTGAAACTACATGCCTGTTAAACATAGCTCCCTGTTCCCCCCTCCCCCAGCCCCCGGCAACCACCATTCCACTCTGTCTCTGTGAATCTTACTACTCTATGTACCTCATATAAGTGGAAGCGTATAATATTTGTCCTCTTCTTTTTGGCTTATTTCACTAAGAATAATGCCTTCAAGATTCAGCCATGTTGTAGCATGTATCAATATCAGAATGTCCTCCCTTTTTAAGGTTGAATAGTATTTCATTGTATGTATATACCAAATTTTGTTTATCCACTCATCCATCAATGGACACTTGGGTTGTTTACACACTTTGGCTATTGTGAATAATGCTGCTATGAACATGTACTAATATCTGTTCAAGTCTGTGCTTTCAAGTCTTTTGGGTATATACTCAGAAGTCCAATTGCTGAATCATATGGTTTAATTGTCTTTTAATTTCTTACCTCCTCCAAAAGACTGTAAACACGTAAGAGACAAAGACTGATTCTTGACACAAATATTTGTTGGATAACTGATCATTAACCCAAGTAAAAAGGATTTTGTAAAAGACTGAAAGTTATGAAGATAAAGGATGGGAAAGGCAGGAGGGGTTTGGGGCCTTCAAAAGGTTCAGATCCTGGTGAAATTTACAAATCTTTGATCAAGATCTTAAACAAATGACAGGATGGGTGGGAGGCTCCCACGGAGGCCTTATCACTGGTGGCTAAGCTCACAGGCTTTGGAGCCAGACCACCGCCCCCCTACTCTGCCACCCTGGGGGAGAAAAGAGCATAGACTCAATTTCCAAAAGTGCTTCTTGGCCTTGTGTATCTTTCATCATCTTCTTTTAGACATAGGTTAGTAGCCAAAGGACTAACAACTTCATTAGTCTGTCTACTTAGCAGAAAAAGAAAACATTGTTTCACACGTGCCTATTAGGAAAGAAGCCAACTATATAAACCCACTCATTCTAGCTCTGTTGATTGAACAGTGATATAAATGAAATATTATTCCTAAAACTGAAAAAATGTTAATAAATGAGTACAACCCTTTTAGCTTTCATCTATACCTGATTTTCCCCTTGGAAAATAAATGTAATTTTTTTGAGGAGCGTATTGTGATAGCCCACCCTGTAACCATTTGTTTGTTAATGTATTCGTTATTCATTCAAAGTCTAGTGATTCATTCTTTCATTCAACAACTCTTGTTAGTATTTCAAAGTAAAATTTAAAAAAGCAAACAAACAAAAAACACTTACATATAACTCCTTTGGCCATCATGCTAGACACTTGAGGAATAAAAAAGCAGAAACCTCAGCCCCTGACAGTCCAGAGAAAGGTTTGTTGAGAAGAGAAAAATAATACACAGGAAGGAACCAGAGCTTATGATCCAGACAGGGCTGAGACTTTCCTGCTAAGAGCTGTTCAAATACAGGGCAGAGTTTACATATGTAAATGAGAAGGTTCCATTAAAATAAACTAAGTGGCTGCCCACAGGTAGAAAGAAAGGAGGAGCAGTGGGCTAGGCTAGAGGAACAGGCCTCCTGAAACTTACCTCCAAAGTACCCATCTTACCTGCTGAAAATTCTCTGCATTTTAATGTCTCTTATCCTTCCATTTTCTCCCCCCCTACCCCCGGAAGCCTGCTCCTACCTCCTTCCCCTAGATGGTAAGCCATTTGGTATTTTGATTATAAAGCATAAAGTTAGGTGTACAGGGGGAGGGTTGATTAAACAACTTCTAAAATTCCCAAAGGTTTAATGATCTAAAATTCACAAGAGGAAATTCCCTGGTGGTCCAGTGGTTAGGACTCTGCACTTTCACTGCCAGAGCCCGGTTCAATCCCTGGTCGGGGAACTAAGATCCCACAATCCATGCGCCACGGCCAAAAATTAAAAAAAAAAAATTCACAAGAATATCATTTATTTGAGCACTTACTAATATGTCAGATATTTTACACTCATCGTCTCACTTGATTCTTACAACTGTAAGAGAGACATACGTTTTTTACGTCTATTGTACAGATGAAGAAACACAGCCATGGAGAGTTCAATATCATGGCCAGGTTCACAGAGAAGTGGCAGAACCCAGGACTGTCAGACTGTAAAGCCCATCTTCTAAATGCTTAAGAGTTAAGTATAGACGTCACTCTCTAAATAACTTCTTCCACTGTCTCACAGCCTCGGTAGCCCCTAAACCACACTTATCTATCCTCCCTGTTGTACATTTACATAAATGTCTTTCCAAAGTATGAGTTCCTTGAGAGAGGGAACTTGTAGTGACCATCTTTGTAACACTCTCTGCTCAGAACACAGGACCTGGCACACAGTAGGTGCTTAAATGTTTAGTTAATTAATGATATCAGTCACCAGAAACTTAACAATCATAAGCACACTGCATACTCACCAAGTGTGCATGAAGATTTTTCACCTTTCTTCTGCTCTGTGTGTTATTATTGGAGACTATGTCTCTGAATATAACATTAGTTCTTTTTTCATATTTACTGAGCACTTCCTTTTAAAAAAAAAATTGCTTATTTATGGCTGCACCAGGTCTTAGTTGCGGCACAGGGGATCTTCATTGCAGCATGCAGGCTCTAGTCCCCCAACCAGGGATTGAACCCAGGCCCCCTGCATTGGGAGTGTGGAATCCTACCCACCGGACCACCAGGGAAGTCCCTACTGAGCACTTCCTGATAGCCAAATACTGTGCTAGCTCCTTTAAAGGTTACAAAGATAATTAAGACATAGCTGCTATCCTCCTGAAGCCTACAGTTTATGAGACAAGATAGACACATAAACAAGTGAGTTGGCTGCAAAGCAGATTGTGACAGGCAGTAAGGCAGAGACATAAATATAAATTGAATTTGACGCCCTTGATTGGAAGATGCATCCTGATTTTAGGTATTACTGAGAGAGAAAAGCTGCTGATAATTAACCCACACACAACAGTGATTTGAAGATGCATCCTTATTTCAGAGATGTTAAAATGTTTTAAAAATGTGCCTCTTGAATGAAGTACCACTGATATAAGTAACAATGTGGATGAACCTTGAAAACACTATTCTAATTAAAAGAAACCAGTCACAAAAGATCACATACAGTACGATTCCATTTGTATGAAATGTCCTGAATAGGCAACTCTATAGAGACAGAAAGTAGATTAGTGGTTGATTAGGGCTGGAGAAGATTTGGGAAGGGGGTAGGGGTGTGGATTGGTGAGTGATAGCTAAAGAGTATGGAATGGGGGGGATGAAAGTATTCTAGAATTGATTGTGAGGATGGTCACACAATTCTGTGACTATGCAAAAAGCCATTGAATTGTATACTTTAAATGGACGAATTGTATGGTGTGTGAATTATATCTCAGGATAGCTACAGCTCAAAATAGCACAATGGGAGGGCAGGGGCTGGCAGGGGTGGGGGGGAGAGATTAAGTCAGATGGGAAGGGATTGAGGGAAGCTTTTAGGCATGAGCATTGACGCTTAGAATATAGGTAGGAATCGTGCCATACAGAAATAGAAAATGGAGTCAGGGAAGGTGATCCAAGCAGAGGTAACAGCTTTAGCAAAGTCCAGGAAGCCAGGGTACTGGATAAAGTGCAAGTATTCGCTGAAGGAAAGGAGCCGTGGGTAGAGGAAAGGCTCGCAGGCAGACTGGCCCACCTGGGGGAAGGCATCGAATGTTGGGCTACAGACTGTGTTTTTTTTCAGCTTGTGAAAAGAAGCCTTGAAATTTTCCCCAAGTGCCAACCTTTAAAATTTTGGCAACCCCATACTTGAAGTGAGCGTACTTGGGCTTTTCTTCTAGCCACAGGGCACGGTTACTGACCTGACAGGCAGTAAAATCCCCTTTAGAATTTGGAGCCAGATGACACAAAGGTTAGAAAGGCAAAGAGCATTGCCACTGGAAGAGCGGAACTTAAACAGATGCTGGGAAGAACCGGGGTTTGTGGCAGGGAGCCAGAAATTCCAAAGGTCACTTCAGCAGAGCCAGGAAGCTGAAAGCAAGAAGTTATCAGCGTGCTAGGACTCACACGGGAAGAATAGAATCGCACTCCTCTTCCAAAGAGAGTGAAAACTGAGAACACAATGAAATGGGGGGGAGGAAGTGTGCAGAGTTAAGGGAAAGAAAACAAGTGGCATCTCAGGCTGAGGAGAGCCAGCGAATTGAAGCAGGAGCTCCTGGGCTCAAATACTGTTGTCTGGGAGCCGAAGCCTGAATTTGCCTGCTCTGAGCTAAGTGACAAGAGCCTGGGGCCACGGAGGACACCAGCGTACAGAGGAGGCACAGATCAGGGTTGAAAGGTCCCCTCGCTGGGCGATTCCCCTGAGCCCTGCAGGTAGGAAACAGTCCTGGGTGCCCCCTTACTGCCCCTGTTCCTGGGAAGGGGATTCCAGGCAGCCCTCCTAACTCAGTCCAGCTCCGAAGAGGGAGGTAAAGGAGTGTGGAGAGGAGTGTGGAGAGGAGTGTGGAGAGGAGTGTGGAGAGGAGTGTGGAGAGGAGTGTGGAGAGGAGTGTGGAGAGGAGTGTGGAGATGGGGGGACTGCAGAAGGCAGAGCAGCTGGGAACCCAGGTGGGGGAGCATCCTACTAACAAACAGAGAAGAAAATCGCGAGGCCCACCTGGGTCTGTCTGCCCTTTGGCTCATCTCTTCTGTTTCCGGGAGAGCTTTTGTAAGTTTTAAGGGAGTCAGTTACTCAATTTAAATAATATGCACAGCACAGTCCCCTTTTCTTTTTTTTTTTTTTTTGGCCACGCCGAGCAGCTTGCAGGACCTTTGTTCCCCGACTAGGTATCCAACCCGGCCCCGGCAGTGAAAGCACCGAATCCCAACCACTGGACCACCAGGGAATTCCCCACAGTCCTCTCTTATTCTTCCCCCAAATGCTGACACAGTTCCCAAGATGGACACAGGAGCAGGAACTCAGAAAAGCTGCTACAGAGGGCCGCAAGCATGCCCAGGCCTACTTCCTCAGAGGAAACAGCCTTTGATTTAGAATAATTGTGCCCAGGCTACTCAGGCAGGCAAAACATGTTAGCTCTTGGCAATGTGTGCTAAATGGAAGTGTTTATTTACCTGGAGTGTAAACCCGCCCACTACTACAAAGGGTTGGAGGCCCCAGAATTGCAATTTGTGCCTGTCAGTACTCCCTGCCCTCAGAGATTAACTGCTGACAGACGTCATGCAGTCTGAGTCTTTCCAAACAAAATCTGAAACCTTCTCTTCTTGGTCTATACCTTTGTCCCCAGAAAGAGCAGTCACAGGAAGAACGGCTTGGCCAATTCTGTAGATCTGATAAGGCTCTGGTTTTCTTCCTTAAGGTCAAGAGAGGTCTGTCCCCTGTCCCCTTTCTGGATCCAGCTCAGCTCTGCTCTTCAGCCCAGAGGCTGTGACACCTGAGCTCTGGTTCCAGGCAAAGCCACAAAGGTAGGGCACGAAGGTAGGGCAGGGCAGAGGAATTCTCGTCTGGATGGGCTGTGGGTTTTAAAGTGTAACTGGAAGTGGGTATTCCTGTCAAAATGGTAAGTACGGCTGAATGTGGGCTTGGAGGAGGTCCTGAAACCCACTTGGGCTCAGCCCCAGGCAAAAAGCATAAAGATCTATTCCCTCAGAGCCTCCGATTCTGTGAGGTCTGGGATCAGTGCAGAAATCGACAACTTGAAAAAGCATCCTGGGGCTTCCCTGGCGGCGCAGTCGTTGGGAATCTGCCTGCTAATGCAGGGGACACGGGTTCGAGCCCTGGTCTGGGAAGATCCCACATGCCGCGGAGCAACTAGGCCCTTGAGCCACAACTACTGAGCCTGCGCGTCTGGAGCCTGTGCTCTGCAACAAGAGAGGCCACGACAGTGAGAGGCCCGTGCACCGTGATGAAGAGGGCCCCCCCCCCTCGCCGCAACTGGAGAAAGCCCCCGCACAGAAACGAAGACCCAACACAGCCAAAAATAAACAAATAAATAAATTTATTAAAAAAAGAAAGAAAGAAAAAGCATCCTGGACCACACTTCCAGAAACATTGAAACAGAAGCTATGGGACACCTTCACAACTCCTGAAACTCACCCACCTGCAGAGGGCATTTTTCCTACCAGGCACCCACTGTTCAACCTGACAGAGCACAGAACTTTCCTACACAATCTGGAGCAATTCTGGTAGACCCCAAAACAGGGACCCTTTCTCTTCTTCCCAATCGCGGTGTGTTTGCTTGTGCAGTTCCCTCCCCCTGCAGCATCAGCGCGTCTATCAAAACCCTACCTTTACTCAGGGTTCAAGTGCCACCTCTTCCAAGAAGACTTCCTTTATCTTGTCAAACCACAGTACTTCCTCTTTCCTCTAAATGCACACAATTCCCATTCTCCTTCTGTTACTTACCTTGTTTGTTTGCTCATCTTGGTCATTTGTGCACATACCTATTCTCCCTGTTAGACTGAGTTCCTGGGTATTAGGCAGAGGCTATACATTATATCATCCATACTACCTGTTTCTTGGACATACATGGCACAAAGGAAAGTAACTTGGAGATAGGAGAAATCAGGTTGCCTCAGTGGACATCTGTTGGTTTTGCCTTCCTGGAACTCATCTACCTTCTTCTGGTAACAGTATTCATCATTTTACATTCACTCTCAATCCATGCAGAAACCAGATCTCAGGAGCAGTCGTGTCACCAAGGTCTAGACAATCCATTGACTCTATCTCCAGGTACCATGATTGGTTCAGTGATGGGCACATAACCCAAGCTAAACCAATAAGATTTAACTGTAGGAGTTTTTATTGATTTCCTGAGATAAAGAGCAGCTCTTTTTCAACTGAACTTAAAACTGTGAGGATGGGGACTTCCCTGGTGGTCCAGTAGTTAAGACTTCACACTCCCCATGCAGGGGAGGGAACTAGATCCCTGGTCAGGGAACTAGATCCTGCATGCCTCAACTGAGAGCCCGCATGCCGCAAGTAAAGGTCCCGCACGCAGCAACGAAGATCCCGAGTGCCGCAACTAAGACCTGGTGGAGCCAAATAACTAAATAAATATTTAAAATTTAAAGAAACAACTGGGAGGATGTGTGCCTGTGGCTTCTAGGGACCACTACCTGGCAAGAGCCTACTTGAAGGTGAAGCCAACATGGAGTAGAGTAGAGCAAATGGACTGGGTTGATGACATTGAGCGTTTGGATCCAGATGTGCCAGAAACTTTGAAATTACATAAACAAACAAATTCTGAATTGCGTCTTCCGTTCCTTAGAATTAAAAGAACACAGCCTAATGCACCATTTGAACTTTCAATCAGTATAATCCACACACTCCAAGTGAATGTGATTAGACATCTTCCTGTCGAAAGATGGTGGAAGAATTTGACTCTAGTCCCAACTTCAATGAAGGAAACATGCATATTTCTACAGAGTTGAGACTAGAGTATCATGGTAATTTAGTAAGAGGTAGAAACATAATGAATTATATAGTGGCCTGAACTGTGCCCTATCGTGTGAACAGAAGAAAGGCAGCAGCCTGGAGCGTGGAGTCCAAAAGTCAGAAATCAGCATTGCCCATCTAAGCTCAGATAAGGAGAAAATGTGCCCTGGCTTACAGACTCAAGTGCTACTGGCAGACCTATACCTGTTGTGGATGAGCCAACCACAGCCTCTAGTTCAAATTTCAATATTCAACAAACAAATTTGTGATGATAACTTCCCCTTGAAACAGTGCCCAGGGAGAAAATATGTTTATCCCATCAATATCAAAGCTGCACATGGTTTGAGATCTCACTGTAAACAAATAAACTGACTTTCTGGTTTCATACACCAGACTCCCTAAGCTTGGTTAATTTCAGCTTTCCTCTTGTGCTGTGAGGACAAAAGTTTCTGGCCCAGGAAACCGTTGGTCAGATCTCAGATGATGTTGAGTTCATCCTGCGAGTTCTCTTTGTACACAGGTTCTAGCATCTGCAATTTATTTTAAAACATATCAGCATTTACAATGTGATATTACATGTGTGTTTCTTAGGTTAAGTCAAAACCCTGGGAGTTAGCAAGAAAGCACAGTGCGGCAGAAGGCAGCTAGCACTTCATCAGAAGGTGCCACGTTCTAGAGCCAGTCTCTGCATTATCACACCTCAACCAACAACCGATAGGTTGCCAGTAAATGTACTCAATGTCAGAGATGGGTTTTTATTGGGAAGGTAGTGACATTTTCATGCATATGACTGATGTTAGAAATGGGCTTTCAGTCGTGAAATTAAAGGGATTCAAGGTAGGTAGAGTGGTTAGAAAATACTGTAAAGGTAATCCCTATCCTTACACAAACAAGGTGTAAAAATCTGGTGAGGCCTGGGCCCAAACCTTTAGTGATAGTGCCTGAGGCTTGCCAGCTAATGGCTCCCATGACAAGCCATTGATTTACAAGAACTTCTGATTGTCTGATGCCCACTAGAAGCCATAGAAGCCTTCCTGGAACAAACCTTTCGTGTGGAGCTGGTGGAAACCCCTCAAAGGAATGAGATCTCGGACTTAAGCTCCCAGAACAGTTGTATGAACTATGTTGTGCCTGACTAGTAAATATTTATCTAATAATGTCTGTATATGTGGCAGGACTTGGGCTGAAACTTGCTTTCGTTATAACCTGGTAGTGAAGTATGGGGAAATAGCCAATTTTTACCTTCCTTAAAACTTCTTTGGGGGCTACCATTCTCCACCAACAAGAACCTAAAAGTTTTCTTGACCTAAGTGTCTCATTTCAGATCTCACCACCAAGCTAAAATATCCACTATGCACCATGATGACAATACCCCAGTCCTTTCACATTGCAAGTTAATGGCTGGTACATAGAAAGGCCCTTAGCAAAAACCAACTAATACATTTGACGAGTAAATAAATGAATAGATGATGTAAGTGAACGAATGGATGGACTTGGAAAGCAGTAGAATGAGCATTGCAGGTTCTGAGGCCCTACTGTCCAACTTCCTTTGTAAAACTCTCCCCTCCTAATTGGCTTCCCACCATTATAAACGAATGAGTGTTACCCTTTGGGTTAGATCATCTTAAATCTCCTTGGATATAAATTCTTTGAAGGCAGAAATTATGTATTTTTATATTCTGTAAAAAATCCAATGTGTCATTTTTAGATTCTATTATACAATATTTCTGAATATTTCTGTAATGTTATGTACAGTTATCCCTTGGTATTCATGGAGAATTGGTTCCAGGACACCCCCTCAGATCCAAATCTACAGATGCTTAAGCCTCCTATATAAAACAGTGTAGTATTTGCATATAACACACATCCTCTATACTTTCAATCATCCCTAGATTACTTATAATACTTAATACAATGTAAATGCCATGTAAATAGTTCTAAATACAATGTAAATATTATGTAAATAGTTGCCAACTCATGTAAACTTAAGTTTGCTTTTTGGAACTTTCTGGAATTTTTCTTCTAGTATTTTTGATCTGCCATGAGTTTCGCAGAGGGCTGACTCTATCAAAGAATATTTCTATAGTATCCTGTAAAACTCAATGTGCCAAACAGGATGTGTTTCATGAGGACTAACTGCTGATGATGTAAACCTAATAATGATAATAATAAAAATAGCTAATAATATGAAGCATTTACTCAACGCCTGGCTATCCAAGTGCTTTGTAAATGCTAGGTCAATGTTTCACACAATATCCCCGTAAAGGTGGCATTATTATTTCCATTTGACCATTGAAAATTCCAGGAAGTAATATTATTTGCCCAAGGTCACATGGCTCATAAATTCCAGGGCCTGTGTAACCACAAGCCCGTGCCCTGGTCATTGTGATTGTGGAATCTCTGGCTGTGGGATGTTCACCAGAACAGCTGGTCCAGACTCTAGATCAACTGCTGTACTGTCTTAAGGAGTTAGTCAGTCCCTGCCCAATTCTCTAAGGATTTAAAGTTCCTGCCTATTCCTCTCCCTTCCTTGGAGAGTTCAGATTTCTCATGAAGAGCAACGTTCATAGACTCTGCCAGGACACCTGTCTGCATGATCTTTTTTTTTTTTTTTTGCGATACGTGGGCCTCTCACTGTTGTGGCCCCTCCTGTTGCAGAGCACAGGCTCCGGACGTGCAGGCTCAGCGTCCATGGCTCACGGGCCCAGCCGCTCCGCGGCATGTGGGATCTTCCCAGACCGGGGCACGAACACGTGTCCCCTGCATCGGCAGGCGGACTCTCAACCACTGCGCCACCAGGGAAGCCCTGCATGATCTTTAAGTGTTGACAATTTTGGGATCCCTCAGGACCCCAAGGTTCAAAGAGAAGGTCTGTTGTCCTCTGGTAAAAGAGCCAGCCTTACCTCAAAGACTAATGGCTTTTTTTTTTTCTTCTGGATTGCTGGGAACTGGTTTGGAGAGCAAACAATGCCATGCTTTCTGAAGAGCGTTCCATAGGAAACAGATGTTCAAATTCAGCTTGGGTTCGTGTTCTATTGTGGTGGATAATTTCTTGGCTCACCTCTCTGCCTGAGGCACTGCTACCCAGCTGATGGTTGGTGGGGACTGAGTCGCCACAAAGTAAAGGAGGACGACAGCCTTCTGAGCAGGGCATGTGAGGAAACCACCTCTGGCTTTCCCAGGCAGAGGACAGAGGTCCTCAGGAGAAGCCAGCCTCAACCATCGGGGTGTCATTGGCTGCCAGTCGTGCTGGTGGAGAGCCCCGAGCCTCGCACCAGGACTTTCAGCGGCAGGCTGGCAGGCCCACTGCACAGCCGTGACCTGAGACTATGCACGACCTGGCTCAGACTCTGGGGCCTATAGGAAGAAGGAAATTGGATGGGCAAGACACTTCCAGTGTTTCAGAACTGGGATGAAAAGCTCTCTTCCTAATTGATTGGAAACTGTAGAAGATAAGCTGCATTTCCTCCCATCTGCCAGCTGACCCCGGAAGCCCTCCTGTTTCCAGCAGCCACTTTTAGCTGCACTTTGACTGCCGAACACACATCTCTCTCCCAACTTACCATGAGGTCAACCTTTTTAACTCTCGTTCAGAATTATGTGGAGAAGGGAATAATGTCAGGGGCTGGGAGGGTCATGGCAAAGGGGACTATGTTTCATCAGGGTTTGTTTCTTTGCTTTTTTTTTCTTTTTTGAAGTTGATTGATTTCCTATGTTGCATTTAAACAAATTGCCAATAGACTTTTGAACTCCATATATGAACTTTCTAGCTATATCCATTAACAGTCCATCTTATTGACCAAAAAAACCCTTTAGCACTACCCCCAAATCTCCAACTCTCATTTGAACTATCAGAACCAATTATAAGTCTCAATCCAGAAAAATCCTTTAAGACTTAAGAAATGATCAAAGCTTAACACTTATATAGTGCTAGGCACAGAAATTTACAAAATAACTCATTTAATCTTTACAAAAACCGTATTATCCTGATTTTACAGAAGAAACAGAGGCACAGAGAAGTTAAGGGATTTGCCCAAATTCACACAGCTGATAAGTGAAAGAGCAGAATTTCAAACCCTAGCAGCCAGAATCCAGGCTCTAAAATATCAATACTGTACTCCATTTCTTGTTATGCTTCAGTTATTTGTGTTTTAAAGAATTTCTCAGTTTTGTCTAAGTTGTCAAATGTGTTGGCATAAATGCTCTAAGTTTGAATTGATATCCCCTCTTTCATTTCTAATACTGGTCACTTGTGTTCTCTCCTCAGTCCGGCTAGAGGTTTATCAACTGTATTGATCCTTCAAATAAACCAGCATTTGTCTGGGCCTTCCCTGGTGGCGCAGTGGTTAAGAATCCACCTGCCAATGCAGGGGACACAGGTTCAAGCCCTGGTTCAGGAAGATCCCACATACTGCAGAACAACTAAGCCCGTGCGCCACAACTACTGAGCCTGCACTCCACAACTACTGAAGCCCTTGCGCCTAGAGCCTGTGCTCTGCAACAAGAGAAGCCACCACAATGAGAAGCCCATGCAACGCAACAAAGAGTAGCCCCTGCTCACTGCAACTAGAGGAAGCCCATGCACAGCAACAAAGACCCAACACAGCCAAAAAAAAAAAAAGAAAAAAACACAGCATTTGTCTTACTTGATTTTTCTATTTTTGCCCAATTTTTGTGTCATTAATTTCTGCTCTTTATTATTTCCTACCTTCTACTTAATTTTGAGTTTAATTTAATCTTTTTTATCTCAAGTGGAATTCTTAGATGTTGATTTTAGAATTTTTCTTTGTGTCTAATAATATCAGGGTTATAAATTTCCCTCTAAGCACTGCTTTAACTGAATCCCACAAATTCTAATATTTTGTACTTTCATAATCATTCAACTAGAGAGATTCCCTAACTTCTCTTATAATTTCTTCTTTGTCCCATGGGTTGCTTAGAAATGTCTTCTTTAATTTCCAAATATTTGGAGACTTTACAGATATACTTCTCTCATTTAATTACATTATCATCAAAAAACATACTCATTTTTAACCTATTGAGACATTTTACAACCTAGCATATGGTTTCTCGGTGAATATTCTATGTGTGCTTAAAAAGAATATGTATTCTGCCACTGTTGGGTATAGTGTTGCATCTATGCCAATTAGGTCATGTTGATAGTGTTTTCAAATCTATATCCTTACCCATTGTTTATCTACTTATTTTATCAATTATTGAGAGAGGAGTATTAAAATCTCTAACTATAATTGTGTTTGTCTATTTCTCCTTTTAATCCTGTCAGTTTTTACTTCATATATTTTGAAGCTCTTGTTACTAAGTGCATAAACATCTAGGATTGTTATGTCTTCATAATGAATTCGCCTTTTATCATTATGAAATGTCCCTCTGTCTTTGATAATGGTCCTTGTCCTGAAGTTCAAATATAGCCTTAATATAGCTTTATTTTGATTAATATTTGCATGGTATATTTTATTTCATTCTTTTATTTTTAAACTTTGTCCTTATATTTAGAGTGTATTTCTTTTAGACAACCTATATGTATCTTGTCCTCTTCCAGTATAACAATGTCTGCTTTTGATGTGTTTAGTCCATTTATATTTAATGCAGTTGTTGATATTTTTGGATTATTTACATCAACCATCTTGCTATTTGTTTCCTATTAATCCCATCTCTTCTTTGTTCATTTTTTTCAGGTTTCCTGCTTTCTTTTAAATTGAGTATTTTTATTTATTTATTTTTTTGTGGTATGCGGGCCTCTCACTGTTGTGGCCTCTCCCGTTGCGGAGCACAGGCTCCGGACGCGCAGGCTCAGTGGCCATGGCTCACGGGCCCAGCCGCTCCACCGCATGTGGGATCTTCCCGGACCGGGGCACGAACTCGTGTCCCCTGCATCGGCAGGCGGACTCTCAACCACTGCGCCACCAGGGAAGCCCTATACTCACTTTTTAAATAATGATTGCTATAGGGTTTACAGTATGCATCTTTACCTTATCACAATTTACCTTCAAATAAAATTGTACTGCTGCATAGATAAAGTTAGACCTTATAACAGTCTGCTTCCATTCCCCCCTTGTCCTGTTAAAACTTTTACTTATATATGTTATTGATCCCAAATATATTGATATTACTTTTGTTTTAAATACTCAATTATTTTTGAAAAAAATTTTAATGAAAAACTTTTATCCACATATTTACGATTTTCAATGATCTTTATTCTTTGGTGTAGAGCTGGTATTTTTTCCTCATAAACTAAAGAAATTCCTTTTCTATTTCTTGTAGTGTAGGCAATAATTACTTTCTAATAATTAGCTGTTGTTTATTTTAATCATTAGCTATTATAATGCAGGCAAGAATTATTTTCTAGTAATTAGCCTTTATTTGTCTAAAAAACCTTTGTTTCATCGGCATTTTAAAAGGTTATGTTTATTGCATATTAGAGTTCTAAGATAATATTTTCTTTCTTTCTATGCTCCTCTGCGTCTTAACATTATTTAACATTAAGCCTCTCTGGCTTAACATTATTTCTGATGTGAAATCAGTGGAAAATCTTACCTTTGTTCCCCTGAATGTAATGTGACTTTCTTTCTCTGGTTGTTTTAACACATGCACTTTATCACTGGTGTTCAGAAAATTGATTAAAATAAATCTTGATTTGGTTCTTTGTATTTATCCTGTTTGGGGTTTGCTAAGCTTATTGCATCTCTTGGTAAATATATATTTTTAAAATCCAATCTGGAATTTCAGCCGTTATTTCTTCAAATATCTCTTCCACACTCAATTTACATGTGTTAGATTGCTTGATATTTACCCACAGGTCACTGGGGCTCTATGTATGTATATATGTATGTATGTATGTATTTTCTCTCTCTTTTTCTTTCCGAGCTTCATTTTGAACTTTTTTTTTTTTTTTGGCTATATCTTCAACTTCTTTTTTTTCTTCTGTTGTGTGCAATCATCTGCTAAGCCCATCCAGTGAATTATGCATTTCTGATTTTTAGGTCTAGAAGTTACATTTGGTTCTTTCATTATAATTTTCCACATTTCTCATTGTGTTCATTGAGTTTTTCTTGAAACCCTTAAGCATATTTACAACAGCTCTCTCCAAGTCCTTGTCTGCTAATTCCATCATTTCTGTCATTTATGTATCTGTTTCTACTTTTTTTTTTTTCCTGGCTAAGGATCATCTTTTCATGTTTTCCCACATGCCTGGTAATCTTTTTACCAGATTGTGGACACTGTGAGTGTCCTATTGTTGAGTGTCTGGATTTTTGTTGTTTTTCCCTTGGAAGGTACTGGCTGAGCTCTTTTCTTGTAAGCAGTTAATTTAGTTGGGGATCAGCTTGGTCTTTTGAGGTTTATTTTCAAGTATTTCTTGGGAGGGTCTAAAGTATCCTTTATTTTAGGACGACTTTAGCCTTCCTCCTAAGGTGTGGCATTTCTGGAGCCTACTGAATTCTGGCTAATTGGAAGTAGAATGTCTCTCAACCCTCTGCAAGCTCTAGTTATTGTTCAGTTTGCAAGCTTGGTAGTTTTTCTTTCTCTGGTAATAGTTCTATGTGCCCAGCTTATGGAGTCTCACCTTACACATATACAGCCTAATATTTGGCCAAAGACTTAAGGGGATCCTATGAACACGTATACAGCCCTTTTTCTGTAAACCTTCTTTTGGTTTGGGAACTTGCCCCACAAATTCCAGTTGCCCCAACTGCCACAAACTCTGATCTATATCCGTCTCCTCCTTTCAGTGAGGCTGCCATGTTCTGCTTGCAACTTCTCTCCCTACTATAGAAAGCCTGGGAAATTAGAGGGCTCACCAAATTCGTATTCTTTCTCTCAGGAATCAAAGTTCTGTGTACCTGTTGTTCCAGGTCTGTAGACTGTTGTTTTATATATTTTGTCCAGTTTTCTAGTTACATATTTATTTCAGGGAGGCTAACCAGCTACCAGTTATGCTATTGTGACCACAGCAGAAGTCAAACTTAGGTTTTATGAAAATAACATTTACTGAGCCTCACTCTCCATTAGATATCATGTTAGAATCTTTATCTGCATTGTTTTATTTAATCTTCACTAAACCCCATAAAGTAGGTAAATTTTTTTCTTATTACAGACATAAAACTGAGGCATAGGAAGGCAAAGAAACTTGCCCCAGGTCATGTAGCCAGTAAGTTACAAACCAGTACTAAGACCTGTCGGACTCTCCGCCCTTCTTTTAAAAGTCTCTCCTCCCTTTTAATATTGAATTATTACTCTTGCTCATTATAAAATTATTACAGGCTTATTAAATGGATGTTTGAAAATATAAAGAAATAGAAAAGGAAAAATCTACAGTTTCTATATTTGCACCATCCAGTGACAGCCACTGTTAACATTACATAAATATATTTTCAATATATAAAATGAAGAGAAAGGTTAGTTTTATTTTTACAAAACTAGAATCCTACAGAATCCTACCATACATCAATACGTACTGCTTGATAAATTGCCTTTTCCATTTAATAATACCTTATAAGCATTTTCCATTAGATGTAAACATTCTTTGAGAACAAGAGTTTTTAGTTTCTATTATCACAAATTTCAACTGTAATCCAAGGTATAGAGAATACCATAATTAACCCTCATGTGCATGCAACCCTCACTTAACTGTAAAATTATTAACATTTTCAATTTTTGAATATAATTTTTAATGGCTCATATTCTAACACATAGATGTAGCATTGTTAATTTAACCAATTCTGTTGTTGAACATTTGTGTTGTTTCTCATTATTGTAAATAACACTGCAAAGATCTTTCTGAATAAGTCTTTGTGCAAATATAAGATTACTTCCTCAGGATAAATTCCTGAAAATAAAATTATTTGATTAAAGACAATGAACATTTCAAGGCTTTTAAACACGTTCCCAAAATGCATACTAGAAAGTTTGTATTAATTGACCTTACTTCCTCCCAATAACAGTTTCTGTGTGCTATTTCACCACATTCTCAAATAACTAAATATTACTCTTTAAACATGTATTTGACTGTTGGACAGGTTGATTGACATGCTGTTATCGCTCTACAATCACCAATCCCCATCCTTCAAATTAGCTACAGAGAGACTGGCTCTCATATCAGTCAGAATTTACTCAGAGCGAAACATCAAAATGAGACTAGAGAACAATCACCATTGTTTGTTCCACGTAATTTTCCTATAAAAAAATACACCCTGCCTGGGACTTCCTTGGCGGTGCAGTGGTTAAGAATCCACCTGCCAATGCTGAGGACACAGGTTCGAGCCCTGGCCCCGGGAAGATCCCACATGCCACGGAGCAACTAAGCTCATGCGCCACAACTACTGAGCCAGCGCTGTAGAGCCTGCGAGCCACAACTACTGAGCCCGTGTGCCACAACTACTGAAGCCTGTGCACCCTAGAGACCGTGCTCCGCAACAAGAGAAGCCACTGCAATGAGAAACCCACGCACTGCAACGAAGAGTAGCCCCCTCCCCCCGCAACTAGAGAAAGCCCGCTCGCAGGAACAAAGACCCAATGCAGCCAAAAATAAAATAAATAAATTTATTAAAAATAAAAACAACACGCTGTCTTTGCACTCGGAGGAGGCCAGTCGGCCGCAGCCGTGGCGTCTAGCCGGAATGGCATGATTCTGAAGCCCCACTCCCACAAGGGCCGTCAGGGGCGCGGGGCCACGTGGTTCAACCAGCCGGCCGGCAAAATCCGCAGACGCAAGGGCCGGCAGGCCAAGGCGCGCCTCATCGCCCCGCGCCCCACGTCTGGCCTCCTCCAGCCGGTGGTGAGATGCCCCACGGTCAGGTACCACACCAAGGTGGGCGCCGGCAGGGGCTTCAGCCTGGAGGAGCTGAGGGTGGCTGGCATCCACAAGAAGGTGCCCCGGACCATTGGGATCTCAGTGGACCCGAGGCGGCGGAACAAGCGCACGGAGTCCCTGCCCACCAACGTGCCGCGGCACAAGGAGTACCGCTCCAAGTTCATCCTCTTCCCCAGGAAGCCCACGGCCCTTAAGAAGGAAGACAGCACTGCTGAAGAGCTCAGATTGGCCACCCAGCTGACGGGACCAGTCATGCCCATACGAAACGTCTACAAGAAGGAGAAAGCCAGAGTCATCACAGAGGAGGAGAAGAACTTCAAGGTGGTTGCCAGGCTCCGCATGGCCCACGCCATTGCCTGGCTCTTTGGCATCCCAGCAAAAAGGGCCAAGGAGGCTGCAGAACAGGATGTTGAAAAGAAAAAATAAAGTGCTCTTGGCAAATTGTGATTTAAAAAACAAAAAACACCCTACTTATCCCATATATGTGGTCCTGGTGCCTAACATTTGTACCCACTTAGAAAGGCAAGAATTCCTTATTTTGGCAGCAATGGAGGACAGATGATGGTCCTGGCAAAAGTGGCACCAGCCACCTGTCTGGGACTAGACCAAAGCTAACACTGGCTAACACTGTGCTCAGCCTTGCATGTGCCTTCCTGTTCTCTCCGCTTGCATCCAGACTTACAAATCAAATCTCCAGAAGTTGGCTCCAACACAGTTTACAAACATGTTTCAATGGGCAGAGAGAAGTTCAGGACACAAGGATGGCTTATGTGAGAGAACCATTCTGTGAGAACTGAGATCCCCTCAAATCACATCCCCCCCCCTCCTCCCTGGCCTTGGCACTCAAGCAGAAGATCTGAAAAGATGCCAGGATAGTCCCAGCATTGGAAACTGGCTCTGGACAATAAAGGGACGGGAAAAGCTACAGAAACTAGTCTAAAATATGCAGCTAGGCCATGTGAATTTCAATACAGAAACTTACATTCTCATTAGAGAGTAAGCTTCATAAGACTGAATTTTGTCTTTTTGGTTCAGAGATTTATCCCAAAGGTAAGAAAGAATGCCTGACACATTGTAGGCACTCAATAAATGTTTGTTGAGTGGATTCATTAAATGTGGATTCATTAAATGGAAAGAAAGAATTGGGAAAACCATATTCAACAATTATGTATTAAACACTTTATATATTGAGACAGGAAGGGGGCAGGGCACATTTAAAAGAATGACAGAGCCATTGAGGACACAACATAAACTGGTTAGAACCAACCAGTCCAAGATGGTGGACAAGTCAACTTCCATTAGACCTTGAGCCTCTTTTATGCTCATTGTGATACATCAGCATGCTAAATGACACACCCACAGGCGCCATGACAGTTCTGAGGCTGACCATAAAAGGCCAAAAAGTGGGAAGTGACCCAATTCCTGGAAATCTCCGCCCCTTCCCTGAAATAGTTGGAATAATCTTCCCACTCATTAGCCTATGAAATTACCCAGCCCATAAAAACTAACCACCCCGTATCCCAGGGCCACTCTCACTTTCTGAGATGGCCCATACTCCGTCTATGGAGTGTGTATCTCCTTGAATAAATCTGCTTTCACTCTACTTCGGCTCGCTCTTGAATTCCTTCCTGTATGAAGCCAAGAGCCCTCACCTGGCAGCCATCCCAGGGACTCGCTTGAGACCTGGGACGTGACCATTCTCTCGCACCCCACTCTTCCTGCAGCAATATCACTGAGTTAGGAGCTAAGCAGAAACTCAAGGAAGGATTAAAAAAGAAACTTTCCTCCTGGAGAAGCTGACACACACAAAATAAAAAGCTGAACCCTCAGGAACGGCACAGACAGCAGGTATTCTTGGAGTTCAGAGGAGGGAGGAAGACTTCTTTCTTAAATGATGGGGGAAGGCTATAGAAAGGAGGTCAATTTGGGGCCGGGTCTTGAAGGATGGTGTATTAGTTTCCTAGAGCTGCTGTAACAAATTACCACAAACTGGGAGACTTGGAACAACAGAAAATTAATTTCTCTCACAGTTCTGGACTCCAGAACTCTGAAAGAGGATCCTTCCTTGCCCCTTCCTGGTGCTGGTGGCTGTGGCAGCTAACTTCAGCCTCTGTCTTTCCATGGCCTTCTCCCCTATGTTACTCTGTGTCTTTTTCTTTCTTTGGTAAGGACACTCTCATTGGATTTAGGGCCCACCCTAATCCAGTATGATCTCATTTCAAGCCTTATCTTAATTACGTCTGCAAAGACCCCATTTCCAAATAAGGTCACATCCCGAGGTTCCATAACCCGAATTTTTGAGTGACACTATTCAACCCACTACAAATGAGTAGAACAATAGTCATGACAGGGACTTCCCTGACGGTCGAATGGTTAAGATTCTGCACTTCCAGTGCAGGAGGCATGGGTTTGATCCCTGGTCGGGGAACTAAGATCCCGCAAGCTGCATGCCACGGCCAGGAAAATAATAATAATAATAATAACGACAGAAACCCTCCTCCCAAACTCAGAGGGTGTTTGAGACCAGGTTTCCCCAAAACCAATATGCAGCCAAAGACGCAAAACTTTCCAAAGCCAGGCTACAGAGCAGCCCTAATGAATACACAAGAAAATAGAAAACTTCAAATTGTAGGGTTCCCAATAGACATGCAATCTTCTGAACTGAACTTCCAAAAACTTAAAACAATTTAAAATGCACATGTAATGCATAAAATTGTAACTGAGCAGGACCCCATGGGGCCTTCCCAGAACAGACTCCCCTGACCCCCATGTCCTCCGCCTGCCTCTTGTCTATAGAAAAACTGTAGCCTCCTAGGCCTTCCCTGAGTTCCAAAGAGTAAATTTAATCAGAGGAGTGAGAAAATGCAGAAAGAATGAAAAACAGTCAAGCAAGACAAAATAATAATAGTTTAGCCATTAAACAAAGTCAAGGACCTTTAGTTCCTCCTCAAGGGCTACAGATAATCTTCTGAGCCACGTCCTTTCAGCTGTTTTGCAGATACCGAAACCCCCACCAGGTGGAAGAAATTAACTCTATGCTGCCCACAAGCCTGTAGACCCCAGGCTGGTTGGAACCAGAAGGTTGATGATGTTGACTCCCGATGACGTCACCACCAACCAATCAAAAGAATATCCACGAGCTGATCGCACACCTCACAACCGCCTCCCTCAACTTGTCTTTAAAGACCTTTCCCTGAAAGCGCTGGGGAGTGCCAGTCTTTTAAGCATTAGCTGCCCTGGACTCCTTGCTTCATGCCCTGCAATAAACACTTCACTTCCCTTCATCACAACCGGTGTCTTGGCTTTACTGCGTGCAGGCAAGCGGACCCCAGTTTGGTTCGGTAACAAAATGAGAAATTTTGCTTCGAAATGATACGTGAGCTTGAAATGAGCTACTTACTATTTAGAAAGATCAAACAATTAAAAGCATGAAGTCTGGGTTAGATTCCTGATTTCTCAATTTACTCACCCTGCAATTTGAGGCCCGTTACTGCCCTTCTCCAGGTCTCGTTTTCCTCCTCAGTAAATTAGGGATAATAATATTACCTGTCTTCCGGGGTTGTGCAAAAAAACCCCTCAGTTTTCCTCTTGTGTTCTCCTTTAGTCTCACACTACTGCCACACTCAGAACGCTTCTGATACCAGAGGTGTGTGGGCTTTTTCCCACACCAAGTAATTCTCTGTGACACCAGCTGTGTGTGTCTTACAATTTAACTCAGTTCTGATACTGTCTGCCCGGAGATAGCATCAAATCCCACAAGTTAAGGGCTCAGTCCTACAAGACTGTTCCCACTCCACTTCAGATGCCAATCACAAGTCCAGGTTTTCACCTGTCCTCCTGACTGATGAGCTATACACGACCCTTTCCTTCCTCAGAATCAATTAATTTGCTACAGCAGCTCAGAGGACTCAGGAAAACAGTTCACTTACCGTTTACCAGTATATTATAAAAAGATATAATAAAGGATACAGATGAACATCCAGATGGAAGAGATGCATAGGGCAAGCTATGTGGCTTCCATGCCCTCTCCGGGTGTGCCCTTCCCCCAGCACCGTCATGTGTTCACCAACCTGGAAGCTCTCAGAACCCCGTCCTTTGGGGATTTTTATGGCGGCTTCATCACATAGGCATGATTGATCACCAGCCCATTTCCAGCCCCTCTTCCTTCTCTGGAGAAGGGAGGGTGGTGCTGAAAATTCCAAGCTTCTAATCATGGTTTGATCTTGCTGGTGACCAGCCCCCATGCAGGAGCCCACCCAGAGTCACCTGACTAAAAGAAAAGACACGGCTATCACCCAGGAAACTCCAAGGGATTTAGGAACCGTGGTTAAAGACCCTATGTTAGAACGAAAGATACTCCTAGTGCTCTTACCACTTAGGAGATGTCAGTGGTTTTAGGAGCTCTGTGCCAGGAACCACGGACAGAGACCAGTATATATATTTTCTAACATCTCACAGGTCAGAATAAAGACGAAAAGAGATAATGCATGCAGAGTGCCTTGCCTAGGACCTGGCATGTGGAAACTGCTCAATAAATGTCAACTCATTGTTTTAGGAGGCTGTTAACAGTGGAGAATGAATTTGTTGAGGGGATGGAGAGCGTTATGAAGCTAAAGCCTAAGAGGGTATTATAAGACCCAAGCAAGAGATTGTTTACATTTTTAAAAATTAATTAATTGATCTATTTTATTTTTGGCTGCGTTGGGTCTTCGTTGCTGCGCGTGGACTTTCTCTAGTTGTGGCGAGCGGGGGGCGACTCTTCGTTGAGGTGCACGGTCTTCTCACTGCAGTGGCTTCTCCTGTTGCGGAGCGCGGGCTGTAGTCGCGCAGGCTCAGTAGTTGTGGCTCGCGGGCTCTAGAGCGCAGGCTCAGTAGTTGTGCACGGACTTAGTTGCTCCGTGGCACAAGTAAGGGATCTTCCTGGACCAGGGCTCGAACCCGTGTCCCCCGCATTGGCAGGCGGATTCTTTAGCACTGTGCCACCGGGGAAGTCCCAAGATTGTTTACGTTTAAGAAGAAAAAATAATTTACATTTTCCAAGGCCTGGCCTATATTCCTACTAACTGCAATAGCTAGAGTGGCAGTTTTCAGAATGTAGAATCGTTTGGGGACATCTGGGAATCCCCCAAACTCTTTGAGGGAGTCATTGAAGCCTTTTTCACTCTCGTGCCCTCATGAGGGTGCTATGGCATTTCCTAGAGGCTTCCTGACATGTGATGTCACACCTGACAGAAGCAGATATGCGAATCCAGCTGTCTATCTTTTTTTGTTTTTTGGCCTCACCAAGCAGCTTGTGGGATCTTAGTTCCCAGACCAGGAACCAAACCCGGACCCCCAGCAGTGGAAGCACAGAGTCCTAACCACTGGACCACCAGGGAATTCCCCCAGCTGTCTTTTATTAAGCCAGACATTAACGATACTTGCAAAAAATGTAAAACAATGACACTTCTATCGCTGAATTTTTTGGAAAAATATTTGTCAACATATACATTTATTATTGTTATTTTAAAGAGAATAAAGAAATTAAAACGTTAAAGATTTCTGCTTTAAATCCAGGTACAGTAAATTTCAATAGATATAATCCAGGTAAACAACAGCACTTGAATTCTCAATAATTTTTTAATAGTGCAAAGAGTCCTAAAACCAAAAAGTTGGAGAACCTGTGGTCTAGAGGAGCACGTGATATGCCTCAGGGCCAAATAGTTTGGCATCGTACCAGGTAATCACTGGATAGAAGTGGGCTCTACATTCACTTTCAGAGATTATGACATCATCGGCATAACTTTTAGGAGTTTTATGGGGAAAGCAATGTGGAATCCAAGTTTCCATAATATATCCATTTCATTTGCTTCTGAGCAATTGTTCCGATTAGGGCAGAGCTCCATTCGTTGCAAAAATCAGCTATGCACTCAGGACAAAGGGGAACACGAAGTTCACCACTGAAAACTCAGACTGTGACATCTATTTGTGTTCTAGCTTCCAGCTCAAAGTCCCCTCATTTCACATCCTTTCTTACTTCGTTCATCTTGGAATTGCCAATTTTATTTGCAATAAATTGAAAACTACTCAAGCCTTTACTCAGAAGTTAGATCACACCTTTGTTTTTTGTTGTCCTTGCTATGTTTCCAGAACGCCTGACATTTCTTTCCATGATATAAAGGGTCATATTTTATACCATGTGACCCCATCCTAACTGGCCACAGCAGACTGAACTGGAATTGGATACTTAATCCAGAAATAGCCAGTTGTGGCTTATCTATGATGTGTGTTCTCTGCTAGTCTGGCTTCCCTGTCCTATATTTTTAAAATCACCTAGGAGCATGCTCAGACTTCTCTGATTAAAAAACAAAACAAAACAAAAAAACACAAGGAGCTGGTTAAAAAGACAGATTCTCAGGCCTTTGTCTTGGAGATTCTGATTCAGGAGTTTGGATGGGGCCTGTGAACGAATTTATTTAACGAGGTTCCACGTGTGTCTTATCAGGGCACTTTGCAGAACAAGTGCCTGTTGTATAAAGGCATTGGGAAGTCCCAGGTATGGAATAGACCAGGGATTTTCAGTCTTCAGTGACCATACCAGCTACTTGGATCTGCCGCAGAGATGTTGACTAAGTAGATCTGGCCCGGGGCCCAGGAATGACCATTTTACTCCCTCACGTGTCTGATGTGAACGCTCAAGTTTGAGAATGGCCAAGAGTGAGATCATTTCATCAGATTATTTTGCTTCTGCAATTCCCTACCATGAAAGAATGAAATTTTTTTTGAATGAAAGGTAAATAATGGAGTGAGGACAATTTTGGAACAGACTCCCCTATCCCTGCTCCAGGGGAAGGTTGAGCAGGATGAAGGGTCCAGGGGAATTTAAGTACAGTTCTGGGATATTTAGGCCCTGAGCCTGGGGTAGGGGCGAGGCAGGAGGGGCACAGAGAATCTCCATTCCTTCCCTCCTTCGTAGCAGCTGCTCCATCCAAACTCTACCAAACACCAGCACTGACACTGACACTGAACATGTGCCTGACAATTAGAGCCGGTTGGAACAGTCACGCAACGTTGTAAATGCCTTTGTAAACTGCAACACAGACTGTCTTGGTGAAGATAACAAATTATACCCTGAAGCTTCCCATCCCTGGAATCTCATTAGTAGCAGCACGCAGGCCACCCAGCCAGAAATCAGGATGCTGGTTCTCAGAGAAGTACTTATCTTTACTATCAGACGATCACATTCACTTATTTTCTGAGAAGGTCCAATGACACTTTGCTTATTCTCCTTCCTGGAAAGAACTTAATCACTTGCACCAGCTTGATTTGGTGCAATAGGTATTTGTTTCTCCTACTGGAAAAGTATTCTCTGGTCACCTCTCAGGATTCACAATGAATCTTACCTCTTGGTTTCTCTTAGTCCCAGTCACTTCCTCTTGGATGTGGACCCAGAAGCTCCGAGAGACAAGCTTTATTTTTCTCGGTAGCAATCTATCCCCATCTATCAGACTGTATATTGGCCTATTTATTTTGTTTTCTTCCTTCCTCCACTAGAATGTAGGTTCCATATGAGGGCATAGTTTCGGTCTGTTTTGTTCTCTGGGCCTAAAACAGTGCCTGGTTCTTAGTAGACCTTTAGTAAGTATTTGTTGAAGGGATAAATAAACAGGTTTTATTTCTGTCCAGATGGGTGAAGGGAAGGTAGAATGGCTGAAGTTTTGCTGAGCCAAAAGGAAAGGAGAGAGTGGTGGGTTCTAGGGTCCAGGGTTAGACACAGAATATTATTTAAGGAAACGATATACCATGGCAAAGACACAATCAGAGCTGAATTTAATGTAGAGGAGCTTCAAGGCCCTCATCCTGGACAAACACAAAGCACTAAGACCAAAGGGGCCACTGGACAGGAACTAAGGATGGGATCACGGAGCCCAGAGATTGGACGCAATGTCAGCAGGTGAGCAGAGGGAAAGGGTGAGGCAGGTGCATCAGCAGGGTTACACCTGAACCAAATTCTGCTTCCAACTGCTTTCCCCTTGTAAGAGTAGGGCTTTTAAAAAAATAAATTTATTTTTGGCTGCGTTGGGTCTTCGTTGCTGCACGCCAGCTTTCTCTAGTTGCGGTGAGTGGGGGCTACTCTTCATTGCGGTGCGTGGGCTTCTTAATGCGGTGGCTTCTCTTGTTGCGGAGCACGGGCTCTAGATACGCGAGCTTCAGTAGTTGTGGCACGTGGGCTCAGTAGTTGTGGCGCACGGGCTTAGTTGCTCCACGGCATGTGGGATCTTCCCGAACCAGGGCTCAAACCCGTGTCCCCTGCATCGACAGGCGGACTCTCAACCACTGAGCCACCAGGGAAGCCCGAGAAATGCGTTTATAAGGAAGGGAAGTAGTCACAAAAAGGGAAGGGGTGATGTAACAGCAGGGGGCAGAAGCAGGTCAACCCAGGTAAAGGGACTTCAATTATGTCGGAGGAAAAAGTCAGTCTTTATTCCTGAATGTGTTCATTAACATTTTCCTACAGTATTCTTTCTAGTCAGAATCAGTTAACTCTCCTTTTTACAGATAATACAATAGCAACTTTAAAGATATTTACATTGATAAAGTTTTACTATGTCATTATAACAATATAGTGTGGTGGGGAGAAGCAAATTCTTCGATATCAGCCTCAACCAATTTTACTGCATGTTCTGCTACTTGCTAAGGGTGTAACTTTGGGCAGATGATTTGTCCTTTCTTTGCTTTAGTCTCTTCATCTATAAGATGGGAATGGTATAAGAGCTATTGCCTCCTAACGTTATTGTGAGAATTAAATGAATTAATATGTGTAAACACTTAGAACGTGTTAGCTATTATTATTATTACAATGTGGCATGCTAAGCCACATGCATTGCTTATGTCATAGAAATGAACATGGATCATTAAATTATACTGACATTTATTGGCCTTGGAGTGTCCACTGCAAGAGTTAATGAACTTTGGGCTCCGTCTTGCACTGGGTCTGACTAGGCCCCAGGCTCCATGCCTCTCCATTGTTGGGAGGAGACTAGACCTCAGATCTTTGTACTTTGGGATTATTTGAACCTGAAACTGCAACAAAGGGAGGGCAGTTTATTTGGGGAGGTTTTACTCATGTTGCCAGGGAAAGTGATTGCTTTTCCAACCTTCTATCCCACCCAGTCCAGAGTCACTACTGTTCAGTAGACTTTTAAAGACACCAGTGGATACCCTCAGAAGCATCTAAAACACTTAAACCAGGGCCTGAGACTTTCTGTGCTGCCCCTCTTGTAATCTACACAGATTCTTCCTATAGGACTTGTGAAATGTTGCAGCTCTATATTAATAAGTGGAATGTCTGTACCTTATCCACACCTTGAAAGGGAAGGGCCTGTGATCCAAGCATCAATGCCCAGCTGAGGTGGTCATACTGGAAGCCAACAGAAATGCATTCTCAGTTATTCAAGGGCCCAGAAAATCTACCCCCTTTATACCATTTCTGTAAAAACTACTCCAAGGCACACTCAGCAAACGGAGGAATAGAGTAAACCTAATAACGAAAAAATTGGGGCATAAAAAGTGCTAGTGATGAACATTGAGACCAGTGAATTAAGGCCAAAAGTGTCATACTAGGTCAAAAGGTAACTGTGCACTAATTATCTGGGCTATTTGTGCAATGATTCACGCTTTATGGGTTGAAAGGAAGAAAGTGATAGTGATCCTTGGCAACTTAGCTCAGCAGCCATAGACTTCTGGGAAAATTTCCTAGTCCACTTTGTAAGTTTCATTTGTAAGTTTCATCTTTCATTGACAATACACTAATCAGGAATTTTAAGAAGCCAAATAATTCCTTACTGACATTTACTAAGCTGGAACTAATCTGTGCATCAATTCTAAATAAAATGTTACTTTTATTTTATAGCTTTGGGTCAGATTATCCACCTTTCCCCTCTGTCTCTAAAAATAATACACATGATGGAGAATAAGTTATACCAAAAGAACTTTGTGATTCCCACTCCCTAACCTTTGGCGAGACCAAATTACATAATGGAACTAGCAAGTCCGTCAGGCCAGGGAATCAGTACTGAGTCTACAAATTATTAGCTGTGTAACCTTAGACGAATCACTTTACTGCTCTTTGCTTCAAAAATTCTTGATTTATTCCTCATTCTACTGCAAGGGAGACAAAGGAGCTTTCCCAATTCCCTATAGTCTGGACTCTAGGGTGAGAGAGACAATTCTCAATAATCAATACTGGGACTTCCCTGGCTGTCTAGTGGTTAAGACTCCGTGCTTCCAGTGAGAGGGGCATGGGTTTGATCCCTGGTCGGGGAACTAAGATCCCACATGCCACACAGTGCGGCCAAAAAATAAAATAAAAATAAATAAAATATTTATATTAAAAAATCAATACTATCTAAAATGATAAATTGTTTGAACAATCAAAAATAATGAGATGGAATCACACACCAGGAAAGGTTAAAGAACTAGGATTGACATGAGATAGAATGTAGAGAACTTAAATCCTCCCTAACAATGGGCACAGCAATTACACTCGTGTGTGTGTGTGTGTGTGTGTGTGTGTGTGTGTGTGTGTGTGTGTGTGTAATTTGATCTTTACAATTTTCTGGGGAATTATTATCTTCTTTCTCCAAATGAAGAAATGGAAGTTCAGAGAAATTAAGTGATTTGCTCAAAATTAAACAGCAAGATAGAAGTGGAGAGGCAGTGACAACAGCGGGAATGGTGGAGTAAGGACCTCTGAAAAGCTGCTCTTCCGGGCAAAGAACGTGAACACTGGCAAAAATTGTCAAGATAACTTTTACAGAACTCCAGAAATTAACCAAAGGGGAGCATTTATTTATAAAAAATGGCTGAATCTTAGTAAGCACAGTGAGCTTTGTGGCATTTTCACTTGCCCTATTCCTACGCCTTCTCCCCAGCTCCACAGCAGCCTTGAAACAAACAGCACTGCATTCACAGTGAAAACCCGCAGTCTAGCAGCCACTGGAAGGGGAAGAAAGGGGTTGGAACTCCCCAGAACATCATTCTCAGAGAATTGTCATTATTTGACATGTCAGGCCGTTCCCTGGAAAACTCTGTTCTAAGGCCTTGTCTTTATTTGACCTGACTCAGAACAGCTTTTTCTGCAGGAACATTTGTCAAAAACAATCAAGAGCAATTGTTTAATATCACAACTGCCTGAGGCAGTGATAACAATTGAGACAAACAAGAAACTGACCACAAAATTTAGAAGGAAAAGCTGGGGAATAAGACATTCATAGGAGGCTTTGAAAAGGTCCAACATATTTCTAGAAATCTAGAAGGATGCAAATGGTAAGGCTGGGCGAATGTTCCAGGTAAGATCTAAATAAATTGTGAGACATCTTGTGTTCATGGATTGGAAATTTTAATATTGTTAAGATGGCAATACTCTTCAAATTGATCAATAGATTCAATGCAATCCTATCAAAATCCCACGTGCCTTTTTTGCAGAAATTGACCAGTTGATACTAAAATTCATATGGAAATTTGAGGGACCCAGAATAGCCAAAACATTCTTTTTTTTTTTAATTTTTTAAAATTTATTTTATTTATTTTTGGCTGTGTTGGGTCTTCATTGTTGCACGCTGGCTTTCTCTAGTTGCAGAGAGCCGGGGCTACTCTTTGTTGCGGTGTGCGGGGCTCCACGTGCGTGAGCTTCAGTAGTTGTGGCTCGCAGGCTCTAGAGCACAGGCTCAGTAACTGTGGGGTGTGAGCTTAGTTGCTCCGTGGCATGTGGGATCTTCGCGGACCAGGGCTTGAACCCGTGTCTCCTGCACTGGCAGGCAGATTCTTAACCACTGCGCCACCAGGGAAGCTCGTCAAAATATTCTGGAAAAAGAAGAGCAAAGTTGGAATCACACTTCCTAATTTCAAAAGTTACTACAAAGCTACAGTAATCCACTTAGCAAGGTATTAGTATAAAGGTAGATATATAGATCAATGGAACTGAATTGAGAGTTCAGAAATCAATTATTATACTTATGGTCAGTTGATTTCTACAAGGGTGCCAAGACAATTCAATGGGGAAAAGAATAGTCCTTTTAACAAATGGTACTGGGACAACTGAATACTTGTGTGCAAAAGAATGAAGTTGGAACCCTACCTATATTAGTCAGGGTTCTCCAGAGAGGAAGAACCAATAGGATATACATAGACATATAGAGATTCGTTATGAAGGATTGGCTCACATGATTATGGAGGCCAAGGTGGAGGCCAGCTGGAGGCCCAGGGGAGCCAGTGGTATAGTTCTAGTCCAAACCTAAAGGCCTGAGAATGAGGGAAGCTAATGGTGTAAGAATCCAAAGGTCTGAGGACTGCTGGGGCTGATGGTATAAGTCCAGCTTGACTCCAAAGGCCCAAGAACTAGAAGTGCCAGTGTCCAGGGGAATGAAAAGACGGATGTCCCAGATTGAACAGAAGAGCAAATTTGCCCTTCCTCTGCCTCTTTGTTCTATTCAGGGCCTCAACGGATTGAATGATGCTCACCTGATTTGGTGAGGGTGATCTTCTTTACTCAGTCTATGATTCAAATGCTAATCTCTTCGGGATACCCCCTCATGGACACACCCAAATATAAGGTTTTACCAGCTATCTAGGCATCCCTTAGCATGGTCAAGTTGACACATAAAATTAACCATCACATCATATGTAAAAATTAACTCAAAATCAAAGGCCTAAATGTAAGGTCTAAACTATAAAATTCTTAGAAGAAAACATAGGAGTAAACCTTCATGAGCAATGGTTTCTTTTCTTTTTTTCTGTCCGTGCCACACAGCTTGCGGGATCTTAGTTCCCTGACCAGGAACTAAGTGGAAGATTTGATTTGTGACCCCGAACAGTGGAAGCCCAGAGTCCTAACCACTGGACTGCCAGAGAGTTCCCTGTAATGGTTTCTTAAATACAACACCAAAAGCATAGCAACCAAAGAAAAAATAAATTGCACTTCATCAAAACTGAAAACTGTTTTGCTTCAAACGATACTATCAAGAAAGTGAAAGACAAACTACAGAATGGGAGAAAATATTTGGAAATTATATATCTGATAGGAGACTACTACTTAGAATATATAAAGTACTTACATAACACGATAATTAAAAAAAAACCAATAATCCAATTTTAAAATGGACAAAGTACTTGAACAGATATTTTTCAAAGAATATATACATATGGCCAGTAAGTACATGAAAAGATGCTCAATATCATTAATCATTAGGGAAATGCAAATTAAAACCACAATGAGGTACTACTTCATACCCACTAAGGAAAGCTCTAATCAAAAAGATAGACAATAACAAGTGTTGGCAAGGAAGGATGTGGAGAAATTGGAATCCATCATACACTGCTGGTGGGAATATAAAATGGTTCAGTCACTTTGAAAAACAGTTTGGAGTTCCTAAAAATGTTAAACATAGAGTTACCATATAACTTAGCTGTTCCACTCCTATATATACTCAAGAGAATTGAAAACATACACTCACACAAAAACTTCATAGAAGCATTATTCAAATAGCTAAAGGTGGAAACAGTCCAAATGCCCATCAACTGATGAATGGTTAAACAAAAGTGGTATATCCATACAATGGAATATTATGCAGTCAAAAAAAGGAATGGAGTACTGGTACATGCTATAGCATGGATGAATCTTGATACATTATGCTAAGTGAAAGAATCCAGACAAAAAAGGCTGCATATAACCACATATGATTTCATTTATATGAAGTGTTCAGAACAAGAAAATCAAATCTATAGAAACTGAAAGTAGATTAGTGACTGCTTTGAGTTAGTGGGATGTTGGGGTGAAATGAGAGTTGACTGCTAATGGATACAGGGATTCTTTGGGGAATGATGAAAGTGTTCTGAAATTAGAGAGTGGTGATGGTTACACTCCTCTGTGAATATTTAAAAACCTCTGAACTGTACACTTTAAAAGGATGAATTGTATGATATGTGAATTACATCTCAATACATTTTAAAAAAAATTAAAACAATAAAAGAGATGCAGCCAAGAAGCAGGTATTCTAATTGTAAGATTGGAGGTTCTCCACTGCACTACCAAATGATATGCATTAGCCGTCACAAACTACTGTTTAATGAAGACACACAAAAGAAAGGGGATTGCTCTTTTTCCTGGATGATGGGCATGAGTAATGTGAGTTCTTATATGGTCCTCTTATATTCTCATTGCCCCACTGGGACCCACACATGGGAAGCTCTTAAGAAATACCTGTTAATTGTATAAATGAACTAGGTGTTTCATTCTGTAAGAGAAAAATCTTGTTGGCAAGATACGTTTAACAAACTCTTTTTTGGTAATTGTCATCCCTTCCTGTCTCGGAATGCTTAGGTAAAAACGAGAAGAGCACCAAGGAATCAGAATATTCTGGTTCTTAGAGGGGAAAGTTCTTATAGGGGAAAGAAATCGGATTGGAAATCTTCCCATGTATGTGGCTTATCTGGTTTTTTCTAAACTAATCTCTAAGAAAAGTTCTTCCCTTACTTCCAGGCATGACGTATTGACTGATTTTCTAGAGTTTCAGAAGAGAAATTCAACCTAAGCTATGTTTGTATGAGGAGCTACCAATTATTAAAATATACTTGTTTCCTTTTTAATGTTAATTTTGGGCAAATAATACATATGTCAAATATACCATATCTATTTACGTGAAACTCCTAACAAAAATAAAAATAAGGAAAACAATAACTAATGGTCAAAGTTTATTTCATATTTAAGGACTTAATGGAAATTCTATGATTCTTTGCATTCTGTTTGAATAATAGGGGTTTCTTAGCTTGTTTATTATTCCAAGTGTCAATTTATAAAAATATTAAATTCAATGTATGTCTTCTACGTTCAAAGCACTGTGCTAAATATGGTAAGATATATATAAACATGATAAGGGCATGGTAGACACTGGCATCAAGGACATTATAGTCTCCTTGGTAAGGTTTTTCTTGATCATCCCATTGAAAAATTTAAACTTCCATACTACCCTGACCCTCTCTACTCTTGTACATACTTTTCCCCCCTTAGAAAAATCTAAAATACTAAGTATTTTACCTGTCTTTTTTGTTTATTGCCTTTTTCCCCCAAACACAATATGTTTCATGATGACAGGCATTTTTGTGTGTTTTGTTCATTACTGCATCTCCAATGTCTAGAATGGAGATATTAATGTCTAGAATGGATATATATATTTAATTAGAGATGCACAAATAAACATCTAATTGGCAAACTGACAAGAGTAAGCTAGATAGTTCAGCCATGGCTAGTGCATGGAGAGATTTCTTGAAAATCAGAAGATGGGTTAATTTTGGGTGTCGGTGATCTTGGACAAGGCATTTTTCTTCACCTATAAAGTGAAGTAATTAATTATCAGGAAACTCAAATTTTCTCATCTTACAAATCACCAGCCACTCCACTAAAGAATTTGAGCCCCTGAATGACAGAAACAAAAGTCCATTATTTTCCAAAAACAACATTACATGTGTGTCTGCATTCTGTTACATTTTTCAGGTATGACAAGGTTTAAGAACATAAAAATTATAATACCATAAAGAGGAATAAATTTTGTGGCTAGGATTTATAGTGTAATAACTACAAATAATAATGCTGTAAAGAGCTAAAATTATAGCGATGCTGTTGAGAATATTTTATTGAGTGTCAAGTGTAAAATGCACTAGTGATAAATTAAAAATTGCAGTAATGGTATTAGCAGGAGAGACATCATGTATGTCTCCTGAAAATTACTGATATATTCTTATAATTTACTGTAAAATACTTCATACTGCAGTTATGTAAGGTGTTACCACCGGAGGTGACTGTGTGGGTCTCAGGTGAACCTTTCATGCAGGTTGAAGTGGTTGAAGCACCTAAAGAAACCAGAGAACTGGGAACCTCATTGAGCTTAATGGTGTTTATTGAGGCTTTACTATGTACCAGGCATTTTCTAAGGACTTTGTGTTAATTCATTTGATCTTAAAAAAAAAAAAAAAGCCCATATTAAAAATGAAAAAACTGAGAAGCTGAAGGTTGTCCAAACCAGGACAGGAACCCAGGCAGCCTAACTCATTGCCATGAGCCTAAGTACTTCATGATCCTACTCTTTCATTACACATTTTTTTTTTTTTGGCTCCACCAAGAGGCTTGGGGGATCTTAGTTCCCCACCAGGGATTGAACCCAAGCCCCAGCAGTGAAAGCATCGAGTTCTAACCACTGGACCACCAGGGAATTCCCGTGTATTCTGCTTTCTAATGGGATTGTTCTTTTGTAAAACAATGCAGCAGAATTTGGTCCAAGACTTACTATTATAACGATTTATATATCACGACTGAGTTGGGTGGATGGGTAGGTAACTTGCTCTCCCACCTTAAACTTCTTGAGAAATTATTGCTATCTTTCAAAAAGAAGCTAAGTGTTATGCATGACCAAGTTACCTCAGGTCAGTTTGCAATAGTCCTGAACTGATTGACAACTCCTTGGTGAAAAACCTCTTTGTTCCCTTCCTTTGTAATCAGAAGATACCAGAAAACACAACATCAGGTCAGGTCATCTTCTACTAAATCTCCTCCAATGGCATCTTTTTGCCCCCAGCATAAAGCCAAACTCCCTAATATAGTTTTTACAGCCCTTCAAAGTCTGGCCCAGTTACCTTTTTGGCTCATGGCTGACCACTCCCCATTCATTCTCTGTTTCAGGCTTTCCTGTAATTCAGTTTCATTCAGTTTCTCGAAAGTGCTGAACTCTTGCTCCAGGATTTTTTTTTTTAATTAAAAAAAGTGAGGTAAAATTTATGTAACACAAAAGTCACCATTTTAATCATTTTAAAGTCTATAATTTATGATGTCATGTGACCATCACCACTACCTAACATTGAAAGAAACCTCATAGCCATTAGTAGACACTCAGAATTCTTCCTTACCCCCAGCCCCCAACCACCACTAATCTACACTCTCTCTATGGAGTTACCTGTTTTAGACATTTCATATAAATGAAATCATACAACATGTGGTCTTTTGCGCCTGGATTCTTTCACTTAACATAACGTTTTCAACATTCATCCATGTTGTAGCATGAAACAGTACTGGATTTCTTTTTAAGGCTGAATAACATTCCATTGTATGGATAGACCACATTTTATTTATTTATTTGTTTGTTTATTTAGGCTGCATTGTGTCTTCACTGCTGTGCGCTGGTTTTCTCTAGTTGCAGCGAGCGGGGGCTACTCTTCGTTGTGGTGCACGGGCTTCTCACTGCGGTGGCCTCTTTTGGTTGTGGAGCATGGGCTCTAGGCACACGGTCTTCAGTAGTTGCAGCACACGTGCTCAGTAGTCACGGCACGTGGGCTTTAGAGCACAGGCTCAGTAGTTGTGGTGCACAGGCTTAGTTGCTCCGCGGCATGTGGCATCTTCCCGGACCAGGGCTCAAACCTGTGTCTCCTGCATTGGCAGGCGGATTCTTAACGACTGCGCCACCAGGGAAGTCCCGAATGGATAGCCCACATTTTCTTTATCCATTCATCAGCTGGTGGACATTTGGGTTATTTCCATTTCTTTGGCTATTACGAATAATGCTGCTATGAATATTTGTGTACAAGTTTTTGTGTGAACATGTATTTTCAATTTTTTGAGGTATATACCTAGGAATGAATTGCTAAGTCATATGGTAACTCCATATTTAACTTTCAAAAAACTGCTCAACTATTTTCTTTCCAGGACGTTTTCATTGGCCCCTGGGATAATGTAAAGGTGCCAGGCCTTAGCATTCATCTTTTCAGGTCCCAGCTTAGACATTACTTTTCCAAGAAGCCTTCCCTGACTGCTTAAGTTGAAATTAGATATCCCTAAATCTGAGGTAAAGAATACTACCCAGCACTCACCATATTATCTTGTACTTGTTTCTTTCTCTCTTCACCAGCACTCTCCTAGTCTGTGAATTCTAGGGGTGTTCAGAGGGAATATGTGTATCTTACTCTCTTGCGCAGTGCCTGCCATCAGGGAGGCATGCAATAAGAAGCCGTTAGATTGAATAATCACGGCATTTATTCTATTCACAGCAGCAAAAGGCTCTGTTGCATGATTCTTCCACTAACAAGTCTACATAAACTGATTCATGGAGTTGTCACTGAAGGATGATAATTAGTGAACTGTGTATACACATGTATACACATGTACACATATGTATATATATAAAAAACACTAAAATTCATGACTATTTTAGTGATTGATTCTTTAAGTGTTTAAGAATAAAGTTTAGGGCTTCCCTGGTGGCGCAGTGGTTGAGAGTCCGCCTGCCGATGCAGGGGACGCGGGTTCACGCCCCGGTCCGGGAAGATCCCATATGCCGCGGAGCGGCTGGGCCCGTGAGCCATGGCCGCTGAACCTGCGCGTCCGGAGCCCGTGCTCCGCAATGGGAGAGGCCACAACAGTGAGAGGCCCGCGTACCGCAAAAAAAAAAAAAAATGAAGTTTAGGGAACTTCCCTGGTGGCGCAGTGGTTAAGAATCTGCCTGCCAATGCAGGGGACACAGGTTTAAGCCCCGTTCCGGGAAGATCCCACATGCTGTGGAGCAACTAAGCCTGCGAGCCACAACTACTGAGCCCACGTGCTGCAACTACTGAAGCCCGTGCGCCTAGAGCCCGTGCTCTGCAACAAGAGAAGCCACCGCAATGAGAAGCCCGAGCATCGCAATGAAGAGTAGCCCCCACTCGCCGCAACTAGAGGAAGCCCGCGCGCAGCAACAAAGACCCAACGCAGCCAAAAATAAATAAATTTTTTTTAAAAAGGAATAAAGCTTAGGGACCGCCTATTATGCCCAGATTGAAATTGCATTAATCTGTACAAATGTTTCAAAAAACAACTGCTACTTTTTGACCAAGTAATTCCACTTCTGAAAATCCTAAGGAAATAATTCTAAAGGCAGAAAATGTTTTATGCATAAAGGTTTGCCTGAAAAATTATTTATAAATAATTAAAGATTGGAAACAAGCTCCCTCAAAAGGTAATGGAGGAGTGGCTGCATAAATTCTACAGATATTTAAAATAATGTTCAAGAAGAATCTAGAATAGTGTGGTAGAAATTGTAATATACTGTAACTGCAACTATTTAAAGAGGGGGAAAAAAATCCCAAACCTATGACAAGAAATATATCAAAATGCTAACACTGGCACGGTTTATGCTGTGGGACAATACATGGTTTTTCTCTTCTATTTTATTTTCTAAATTTTAAATGTGATTTTACTGCCATAATAATTTTTTTGGTACAATAAACATTGAAGCAAATAACATGAAAAGAAAAAAAAGTTAAAAGCCCATATCACTAAAAGTGATGTCTCTGATGAAGTTTTTGTTTAGGATGTTCACTTTGAGAGTACAGGGACAGACATTTATAATGCTTTATGAGATGTTGTAGGGCAACTGGCCATTCAGAACTGTGAGATGGGGGTCACGTTCTTCTCCCCATTTGTCTCCTAGGTCACCCATGGGCCATGGTCTCTATCTCCATTCTCAACAGGAGGCTTAGGTCTGGCAAAGAGCTGGCAAGACATGAAGGCTCAAAGAAGCACCTATTTAGCCCAAATCAACTGAGAAAATTCACTCTAAGGCTCACAGAGATATTGGTACTCATTTAAAGTTCTCCACATTTCTAATGATTATACAATGCCTGAGGAATGTAGAGCAAAGATCATCCTCAAACTTCAGTGAGCATAATAATCACCAGAGCCTCTGGATTAAGAGAGATTCCCCAGTCCTGGCCCAAAAGATTCACATTCACTAAATCTGGGATGGAGTTCAGGCATCCATCATTTTTATCTAACAAGCAAAGTAACAATGCAGATGAGCCATTTCTCATGACATGTGAGAAAACATGCTTTCCATCATCTTCCAAGGTCTTGACCTATTTCTAATTCAGAGATGGCCAATTGTAGCGAGCTCTGCAAAATTCTGCAAAATTCACCGAACTACAGTACAGCTGACTCCAGTGACCCCAAACTGGAAGTTTTCCAGAGCACTTCATCTTAGTTTGCTTGCTTTTAGGGAAAAATAGAGAAAATGCCTATGCTTTAAATTCAAACAAATGTCTTGTGTCTTGTCACCTTGGGACAATAATACAATAGGTGAGCAGTCACTTTTATCGTTTCTAAACTGGCTCCCTTGATAGGCTTGACATAAAAAACAAGCTAAAGAACTACTTTAAGCCTCCTTTCCTAATTCTGAGAAACTTTGCTATTCAGTCACTGTTTGGACTTAGACTTTGGATAAACAATGATAACATCTCATCTGCACTTCAATGTAATTTTATCATCTTAAAACTTGGAGAGTGCGATGAGAATCTGGCTGTCTGGCAGGGATTCCTCTCTCCCAGAGATGCCCTAGAGAAAGTAGGACATCCAAATACTCTGTGTGATCACAGTTCCAGCCCTTGCCAAGTACATGTCCAACTGCTTGGAGTCTGTGATGAAAGGAAAGGGAAATCTATGCTGGAAGCTTTCACCTAATTCTAAAGGGAATTTCATTGCATTTGTAGACAGCCTGGAGTTCTACTCCTCCAGCAGACACATAATTAAGGCGCAATGATTGGCCAAGAGTCAAAGCCACAAAGTAGAGCCTGTAAGAAAACAAACAAAAAAAATTGCTTCAAGAAACCTGTTAACTGCTCTTCGTTGCTCTTTTGATACTTTCTTTTAAAACCGTGGGCTAAGGTATTGGTCCCTGCGTGCAGGTCCACCTCTTCCCAGCCCCAGAAGGCACCTCTAAGAAGTTGGTGGTTACGGAGGAGATGGTGGGCAGCAGACTATAGGGAATGAGGGGTCCTTCGAAAACCGATACCAGAGGGGACAGAGGCTCAAGATACCTTTTTAAAACCCAAACGGCTTCTAGGATATACCTGTTGGATGGCACTTGCACCTTTATTTACCTGGCTGGGGAACAGCCAGCCTCTGGCTATCCTTGGTCAGCCCTGTCCCCTTCCCGGATGTTGAGAGCCCGGATTCCACCGAGTAACAGGCCATTTGAGATTCCCATTGGCGGGAAAGAACCTTATTTAATAACAATGATAACATCCCCTTATTATAGTACATTGCAAGATTATTTGTGGGCATTTAGGGTAGATGTGGTTCAGAAGAGGGATAAGCAGTTATATATTTTTTAAATTTCGGGCTTGAAATCAAATTTAGAGAAAAGTTACAAGAACTGTACAAAACTATTTACCCTTTACTCCTATTCCATGTTGACGTTTTACCATCTTTGCTCTGTACTCCCCTATCTTTTTTTTAAATTAATAAGCTTTTTAAGAACAGCTTTAGATTTACAGAAAAATTCAGCAGATAGCACATAGGTTAAAATACCAGCCTCCCCCCTACAGTTTTCCCTATTAGTAAGATCTTATATAGGTATAGTACCTTTATTACAATTAATGAACCAACATTGATTCATTATTATCTGAAGTCTATAGTTTATTCAGATTTCCTTAGTTTTTACCTCCTTGTTCATGTCACTTTAATTTGACTCAGTCCCTCTGAAGCACAGCTGGTAAATGTAAATATAAACTATTAAACTGCCCCTGGGAAAATAGCCAAGAAATAAAAGAACTTCGCAATTATTTTTAAAAAGATATTCAGTACTATCTGTTATAGTGAGAAATCACCCACATATGAAAGAGTAGAGAAATGGCTTAGCAAACTATTATATATTAACATAGTGATATACTTTCTGGCTATTAAAAGTGTAAGCTAGGGCAATTGTTTTAATACGTGCAGTATGCTATTGATGAAAATAGTGGAAGGTAAAATAAAATATGCGTGCTGGTTAGCACTAGTCAGCCCCAAGTTAAAAGGAACCCATGGGACTAGAAATGAGTAAAACTTATTACTCCCTAGGTTACATCTTTTGTGAGTATGTTTGAAGTGGTTTTTTTTTTTTTTTTTGCGGTACGCGGGCCTCTCACTGTTGTGGCCTCTCCCGTTGTGGAGCACAGGCTCCGGACGCGCAGGCTCAGCGGCCATGGCTCACGGGCCCAGCCGCTCCGCGGCATGTGGCATCTTCCCGGACTGGGGCACGAACCCATGTCCCCTGCATCGGCAGGCGGACTCTCAACCACTGCGCCACCAGGGAAGCCCTGAAGTGGTTTTAAAAAATTATTATTAAAAAATAAAACTAGCAGCAATTTTCATCTTCAGGAAGTGCTTTAAGTAAAAGATTTATATGATTAGAAAAAAAATCTTTTGGATTTCCTATATTCCCTTCCCCATTCTTATGTTGAATGATAAAGTCATTCTAAGATATTCTCCCTAGCGATCAAAAAACGAAAGAAAGAAAAGAATCAGACCAGTGATACTGACAGATCTAGCCCATTTTAAGTTGTAATCAAGCATAGTAACTGTTCTTCAATCATATCTGGCCCACACCTGTCTCAGGTCTCCACTCCCCACAAGCAAACAGAACAGCCACAGGTGTGAGATGGGTGGTCACAGCTGGGAGTTCCCACGAGCAGGCAACCAGTTTCCTGGAGGAGGGACCTCCTGTCTGAAAAGTCATGCACCCAGAACACTGGGCAAAAAAAAAGCAGATTAAAAACAAAAGAAAATCATTGCTTCAAGTCAAATGAAGACAAAGAATGATTTTTAAAATAATTTAAAACTTAATACTTTTAGGATCTAGCCCTGTATGGAAAAGGAAGTGACATTGAAGCAACACCTGGTCTGCAAATGAATTCTGAACTGCCCCATTTTCAGCCATCTGAAGACCTAAACTTTTATTTTATCTTGAACTTAATAAACAATACCCAATTCAAATGGAAACATAACAATATATTAAGCAATAAAATAGGTTGGAAATTTCTATGCACAGTATGGTTTCTTTTTTCTTATAAATTCTGGAAGGATACACACCGAAGTATTATCAGTGATTACCCTAAGGTAGTGAAATTAGGGAAGATTTTGTTTTCTTGTTCTCTTTTCTTTATCTGTGTTATCTAGTTTTTTTTTTACAATAAACATGTATCATTTGTATGATTTTTAAATTCTTTAAAATATGAAATAGATGTAAAATTTATAAAACCCAATCTTTCATCAACTGACTTTAGTTCTGTGTATCTAAATGCAAAGATAGTTGATATTTACAATAATAATCACAAAGCATTAATGATCTTAGACGGTTTTTTAAACCATAAATTACTTTGTGTTTAGTTTTAGTGCCGAGTGTATTTAATTGTAGTTCAGTTTTCTTAAACTATTTATCATGTGAAGCATATGTGAGAAATTCTTATGAACTAGAATAATTTATTATTCAAAGCAATCCATTTCCCAAACCTATCAGATAATGGAAGTATTTATTGTGGTACCTTCCCACATCACAAAATACTGCTTAACTTCTATATAAACTTCCTTTTTTTTTTTTTTTTTTAGGAACATCAAACAGTTTGTTACTTCAAATCCAGTTTCCATCATAAGCCAGTATCTGGATGCTGTGGCTTTTCATTTATAAAGAATAAGGATTTCTTTCTTTTCTCAACTTATAGAAAGTAAATAAAGACATACGGAATTTTGAACCTGAGGAAATACCTCCAAAATGGAATTTGAGTCAGATGCTTAACACAATAAAGAGAAAACGTTAACTCTGGTAGAACAAGAGCAGTCCTGTGCCCACAATCCACGTGATACTTGTCTACCTGTTCCGTCACTGTTGTTCCAGGTGGTCTTGAAGAAGCTTTTAGCAGGAAAACACCTGGACCCAAGAGACTACAGAACGTGTAAGGTGACACACATATAAGGGACATAGAGTTATGGTCAGGTGGCACCTAAGACAACTTCTGCCTCCAGATGTATGTCTGTGTTTAGAGAATTAATCCTTTTCTCAAAGAGTCACAGGCTGCTCACAGGATGAGGAGTTTTCGCAGTCACTCGGTCTGCTGCCTCATGCGGATGTCTTCCTTTATAAGAATCTGGGGACTTCCCTGGTGGTCCAGTGGGTAAGACTCCATGTTCCCAATGCAGGGGCCCCAGGTTCAATCCCTGGTCGGGGAACTAGATCCCGCATGCATGTCGCAACTAAATGAAGATCTCACAAGCTGCGACTAAAGATCCCGCCTGCCACAACTAAGACCCGGTGCTGCCAAAAATAAATAGATAGATAGATAAATAAATATTTTTTAAAACCTTTAAAAAAGTATCTGGGAGACATCTTAAATAAATACAATAAATCTTGTGGTGTAAGAATGTAAAGCCAATTCAGTTCCCCATTATCCATGCTTGAACATACATGGTGGAGGGGCGTGTTTTGGAGGGACATAGAATATCAACATTGTCACTGAAAATTTCAAACAATTTAAAGATCTTAACAAGCAGCAAGTAGTCTTGAGTTTCAACCCCTCTGTCAGTACCTGACTGAAAGCTGCAGTTGACTGAGAACAAAGATCAGAAGAGAAAATGAGTGTGAAAGATCATCTACATCGGATACTCTGCTCCTGGAAGAGAGGTGTATACCCCATATGTGAAAAGTGGTTCTAGGATTCAGCTTTCCCAAGATGTCATGATGGGTATCAGAAACTTGCCCAAGAAATCCAGGGCAATATTTCGTGATCTCTCTGCAGTCATAGAAAGACAGCTCCACAGGTAGGCTTGGTATACGTTATTATGAAATGTTACTTAGTTTATATGCCCCATAAGAATAGCTCTTGTGGGGCTTCCCTGGTGGCGCAGTGGTTGACAGTCCGCCTGCCGATGCAGGGGACACGGGTTCGTACCCTGATCCGGGAGGATCTCACATGCCGCGGAGCGGCTGGACCCGTGAGCCATGGTCGCTGGGCCTGCGTGTCCGGAGCCTGTGCTCCGCAATGGGAGCGGCCACGACGGTGAGAGGCCCACGTACCGCAAAAAAAAAAAAAAAAAAAAAAAAAAAAAAAAAAAAAAAAAAAAAAGAATAGCTCTTGTGAAAGATTTGGCCTCAGGATAAAGCAAAATCAACCTTCTGTTCTCTTTTTCCCCATTTCTGCTACCCATTAGGACTATTGTGCATTTTAGTGCCTTTCATCCTGAAGATCTGAGGCCAACTTGATGCTATTGGTATGTTTTTCTCCTTCTTCCCCTTTGCTTTCCTCACAAAAATCAAGGCTCACAGAGATTTCCTATCTGGCATATAACCAGCTAGGGTTAAACTAGGTGGAAAACTAATACTCAGTCAACATCCAAACCCCCAAGGGCATGTCTATTCCAATGAAGGTGGATATAGTCCAGCCCCTTCCGGAAAGAAAAATCAATGGGACTCTCCTTGGACCATCAGTTTAGGCAAAGCTACTGTCATCAGCTGAATAAATATTCATTTTGCTTACTTTCTTAAAGTTTATTTTAATTAGAAACTCTAAATACTCTGATCTAGACACCCTTATGTGACTTGGTAATCCTCTTTCCTCAAACCACTAAGGAAATGGGACTATTTCTAGCCCAGTGGCTCCATGCCTTAGCCCTACTGTGGCCGGCCAAGGCTCGTAGGCAGTGAGACCAAGTGTGGGATTGTGGCAGTTGCTTGTCCCTGAAGCAGTTGTCCCTGAAGCACTTCCCTAACTGACAACAAATGATAGGACTTCACAACAGAGCTAATTGTATTTGAGGATATAAGTATAATAGCAAAATCTTCAAGTCCTATAAGAGTAACAATTACAGTTTCAGAAAGAGTGATGGCGCAGAAACACCTGTTAATAGCTGCTAGACTTGGGAGTATTCACTCTTCTCAAAAAGAGAAATAGAACGCATGGAAAAATTAGACCCTCTAAAAAAAGAGTCCTGTCTTTGACCCCAACAGTCAAGTTGACAAATATCTTTCTCCTTATTTGTCATCATTTTCTTGTTTAATTGAGGCACAATTTGCATACAGTGAAGGCTTTTTAAAAAACACAAGTCTCAAAAGTAGAAAAGAGGAGTCAAACTTGGGAGCTAGAAATCGAGAAATACTATACCAAAGAGGAAGAACATTTCAATATGTCAGTAATTTTTAATCCAATTCAGTGAGACTTCATCTTGACAAAGTTAGTGGAATTTTGGTTAAAGTTTACTGCATGGTTGAATTGAGTTTATTTCAAATTTCCTGAGTGATGGTAGCTCTCCATAAGCCTCACCCCTTCAGGGCTCTGCCTGGATTTCACTTCCAGGCTAAACCAGAGCTGCTGATTTGACTGATGTTAGTTTACATGACTTCAATTAAGCCTAATTCTGTTTAATGACATACTATATTAGCTCATGATTGTTCCACACAGACAGTCGAATGGTCTTTTTCATTTGAAATGAGAAACACAAGCATCTTTTTATATAGAAGCGTAATGAAAAATGTTTGACTTTATTGGCAAATCTCATTCTCGGAGCACTGTTTTAGTCAACCAGAGAATTTCTTTGTCTTCAGCATAGATTGAAATTTAAAGTGAACTGTATATTTTGAATGGTGTTTAAAATAATAATAGCTAACATTTATTGAGGATTTACTATGTACCAGGCATTTTTTAAAATGTTTATTTATTTTTTATACAGCAGGTTCTTATTATCTATTTTATACATATTAGTGTATTTATGTCAATCTCAATCTCCCAATTCATCCCACCACCACCACCACCACCCCCGACTTTCCCCCCTTGGTGTCCATACGTTTGTTCTCTGCATCTGTGTCTTAATTTCTGCCCTGCAAACAGGTTCATCTGTACCATTTTTCTAGGTTCCACATATATGCGTTAATATACGATATTTTTTTTTCTCTTTCTGACTTACTTCACTCTGTATGACAGTCTCTAGGTCCATCCACATCTCTACAAATGACCCAATTTTGTTCCTTTTTATGGCTGAGTAATATTCCATTGTATATATGCACCACATCTTCTTTATCCATTAGTCTGTCGATGGACACTTAGGTTGCTTCCATGATCTGGCCATTGTAAATAGTGCAGCAATGAACATTGTGCATGAGTTTTTTTGAATTATGGTTTTCTCTGGGTATATGCCCAGTAGTGGGACTGCTGGGCCATATTGTACCAGGCATTTTCTAAGGACTTTGTGTTAATTCATTTGGTCTTAAAAAAAAAAAATCTTAAAAGTGAGAAAACCAAGAAGCTGACAGTTGTCCAAACAAGGACAGGAACCCAGGCAGCCTAGCTCATTGCCATGAGCCTAAGTACTACATGATCCTACCCTTTCATTACACATTCCCCCACCCCCTGACCCCCCCACCCCCTGAGAAAGGGATTGAACCCCGGCCCTCGGCAGTGAAAGCACGGAGTCCTAACCACTGGACGGCCAGGGAATTGCCTCAATTACACATTTTTAATCATTTGTTTGATGTCAGCAAACACAAGCGCATACACTGACACTGCTGTGCTAAACAGCCTGTACAGGGATTGAATTTATACTCTTAGATCAATGCCACCTTGAACCTAGACCGTCATCACAGTAGTGAAGTGGTCTAATCACTGAACTGGAGCATTAGAGATGAGAGGAAATGGAGAGATCCTTTTGGATCTCACCTAATGTCTTCTGATTTTTATCAACTGAGTAAGCTCCTCCAACTAAAATTTTCTTTCCTCATTTTTAGTCATCCAAACTTATTCACCTTATCGAGCTAATTGAGTCAATATTCCTATTTCCAATATGAAACCAAGACACTACAATAATTTACCTGATCTCTGCTTCTAGTTTGTCTCCCTTACTATAGCAAGAGGGATCTTTATTTCACCCCAGTCTATATAGGTCTACATTAAATTGTCAATGGCTCCCCATTGCCTGGGTCAGTAGTTCTCAAATATGTACAGGAACTTATTATGGTGATGGTTGCACAACTCTGTGAATACACTCAAAACCATTGACCTGTATACTTATTATACATATTAGTGTATTCATGTCAACCTCAATCTCCCAATTCATCCCACCATCACCACCACCACTCCCGGCTTTCCCCCCTTGGTGTCCATACGTTTGTTCTCTGCATCTGTGTCTTAATTTCTGCCCTGCAAACAGGTTCATCTGTACCATTTTTCTAGGTTCCACATATATGCGTTAATATACGATATTTTTTTTAGGTGAATTGTATGGTATGTGAACTATATCTCAAAGTTGTTACTTTAAAAAATTTAGTGAGGAAATCAAAGCACCTGGAAGTCATGGCACGCTATGTGTAAAATCCTAAAATGTTGAACTAAAAGCAGTTTTACTAGCAGAAAATAACAGTATGGTAGATATTATATATAAGATTAAAATTCATTACTTTACAACTATGTCTACAAAAAAGCAAGTGGTTGAGCTAAGATTATCACCAGTTTCTAATGTTTGCCTCTAATATTAAATTACAATTTGTTCAATTGCCCACCACTGTTTGCCAGCAAAGAAGCATTAACATCAAAGACAAGGAAAATTTGAAAGGGAACTTTAAAATTGAGTACATCCTATACAATACTTTTTCTTTGTCTTCAAATTAAGACTTTACGGAAGTTTCCATATTTGGAATTACACTAAGGTTTTCTGGAGGGAAAAATTGGATCATCCCTGGCTTCCTAGAAAATGCTTATTTTTCTTGATGTATCATAAAAGATACTTTTTTTCAACCTGACCTTAAATTCCCTTTCTATCTTCACCTCGCTCCACAGCGCCTTATGCTGCCACACAGCAGAAGCCACCTATCTCCCACAGCCATAGGAGCTAAGTATCCCCCAAACACACCCAGCAGCTTTGCCCTCACAGAGGCTTCGACATCTGAGCTGTCCTTTGAAACATGGAAGTTCTCCAGGAAAAGAGCAAAAGGGATTCTAAGCTGAAAGAATTCAGCACCAGGACAGAAACTGAGAGGGTAAGGGCATTCACACCCCGATGGGTCTGGCCTCAGTGTGGGGGAGGTTTGTGGCTGGCAGGAAGCTGGGACTGGCTGTCCTCCTGGTCTGTGTTTTATGACATGAGCAAAAGGGTGACTCCACCAGGTCTGTGCTGTACTCTGCTCTCAACACCCTCTTCTGCCCCACCCCCTCCCCAAATACATGTTGACCACGTAAGAAGGTTGACCACAGTCATAGGTACGATATGGGGACAAAGGACAGACGGACCTGATGGATCCTCATAAGAATGAACCTGGAACCCAAGACTGTGTCCTAACCATTGAGCAATCAGCCAATGTTGTGCTATGAAATCACACACTGAAGCCAAAGGCAAGAATGTGGTAGAACCAACAAAGCTGGTTTCTGTGGAAAGCCAAGATCATTCACCTAAAGATGCCTGGCCTCCCAGTAGCCGGCCCAGATTTTCTTAGCCCAAAGGACTCTCTCCTCCAAAATCCTCTGGAGCACTTAACTTTGTACTTACGACACTCTGAAAAAAATTTTTTTTCTTGTATTGCAGTTGTTTTGTCCTCATTCCCGGTACCTTTTTTTTCCTTTGCCTCATTTTAAAAGCTTATACCTAGTACAATGCAGCTTTAAAAGACATCTTGGGAGTAAGGTATGGTATAAATCAGTCAACAACAAGTCTTGTTAGATTTTAAGTTCAAGAGGGGAGAAATCATGTCCCATTCACCTTTATCAATCCCACAGCACTAAGGAAAACATTTGTTGAATGAATTGACATTGTGATAACAGTATGGTAAAGTAAAAACATTCTTTGGCTTTTAAAAGAAGTTGACATTTTTAATTTTTTTCCCCCCCCGGGAGATCACCGCCTGTACTAGGGTATTCACATAAATGTTTATCTTTTATGTTTAAAAATTTCATCTCTCCTAACCATACACCTGCTGTCCGTACTTGTAGCTTTTTTTCCTTGATGTGATTTGCCAAAGTTTCATCCCTTGTATAGGTCTTTTTGGAGAAAAGCAACCCTTAGATTTATTTATTCTGCCTATTTTTTGTTTGTTTTCTAATAGAACAGATATAGTTATTTCAGCAAAATTATAAAGTAAAACTACAAAGAAACAAAAATATTTGATACTCACTGAGTCACAGTTTTGTAAGGCAGAAAGTTAACAATCATCAGCATAAGTACAATAAATTATAAAGATCTGTTGATATTTTAATGGGGGAAAATAGCCAGAAGAAACACAAAAATACTTTAAAATACAACATCATTGCCACAGTGCATGAGAACATTTCCATAAAAAATTAACTATTTCCTCTTAGACACTTCATCTTTCAGCCCTCTTTGAATTTACATTCTGAAATCTTGATTTTCTACTGCAGTTTATAAACTAGCCATTCTCTCATTCCACAGACCCACAGAGATCAGTCCCACCATGAGCAAATAAAAGGACCACTTCCTGTTAGAGATACAGCACTTCAAACCTAATATTTAATCTTAATTGGCAAAATGTTTAGTGCAAATAAAATTATATTTAGCAGCTTAGAAAGTTCCTGGTGGGGAGGCATTCACCTCATAACCCTTACTGCATCCCCAGAACAAAATCATTTCTCACTTTTCATGAGTATGAACATTGGCCATTCAAACCTACTGAAAACTACTGATGCTAATTCTGCTGTTTGTTACACAGGGAGTTTCCATAAAAGATGGTTTCAGTCACTATGCAAATGAGCCATACAGTTTTTACATTTGGAAAGTTCCCCTCAGGTTGATGTTTTTCTTAAAAAGCAGGGTCTGAATGTCAGTCACAACTGGATCTTACCCAACTGCTTCTCTGAAACGAGGCATTAATCGTTTCTTGTGCTGGCTACCAAAGGTTGCATTCAAAGAAAGACCTGACGATGGGGCAGAGGAATCTCTTAAAGCAACTTGTACTCTCCAGTAATAATTTTACTGCACAGATTTGAATGCCAAAAAAAAAAAAAGGGAAAGAAGAGGAGCCATCTGATTTCAAACCTGGTGTTTTCCACTCTTAGCCAAGATTTGTTCTCCAAATGAATGGAAGCCAGAGAGCTCCTAGCCAGAGAGAGGATCTTGTTTGAGCTTCATCAGTTCCTTGAATTGCCTCTCTTCTTGTTAGACATCTGTTTCCTCTCTAGCCAAGGCCTGGGGTAGCTGCTTGGGAGAATAGTGTGGCCTGCTGTGCCCAGATCTGTGATGGCAAGGGAAGGAGAAGAACAGCTGGGTTTTAAGCACCTGACTCTGCTCCTTGTCTACGTTCACTGGCCCAAGGACTTGAGCCGTCAGAAAGCTTGGACGACCTCTGAGGCCCAGGATGTGCTGACGCAGAATCCAGGCAGGTAAACACTAGGTAGGCCATCTCACTTGGCCTGTCGGCCAATTCCTCAGCAATTTTTCCATTCCCCCTGGATTCTCTCACTGAAGAGCTCAAGGATGGAGGTGTGGAGGCCATGTTGGAGAGAGGGGCTCCCCTCAGTCACTATACTCTTCTCTTTCCCTTAGACTGGGGAATTTCTCATACTGGTTGGCTGACTTCCATTTGCTGTGCTGACTTTTGAGCAGTGCAGCAAAGGAAGTCTTTCGAGTGACATTTCTAGATATTTCCCGGCTCTTGGCCTTCCTGGTGGGGGAAGAGCTTCGAACCAAGGGATAGGTGGAAAAAATGGGCTTGCCCCGTGGGGCTTCCAGTAGCTGCCATATTTCCCCAGAGGTATTACTGGTCAGATACTGCCAAGGCTTCTTCCCACTGCTGTCCCGGACGTTCACACGAGACGCCAACCTTTGCACCAGCAATTTGATGATCCCCTGGTGGCCATGAATGGCTGCAAGGTGCAGTGGGGTATACCCACAGCTGGACTTCACATTTACATCAAGAGCAATCCCTGCTTTCTGTGCGCCTGAGACCAAGTCCTGAAGGACCCTGAGGTCACCGTGTTTGGCTATCCAGTGCAAGGCAGTGTACCCGGTCAAAAAGTCTTTGTGCAAAGCCAGCTGGGGATCCTCCCAGAACAAAGTCAACACCTGAATCCAAGAGCCACTGGCAAGCTTCACAATCCATTCATGCTCCCTGGCATCAAGGGGGACCAGGGATGACTTGTGCTCGGAAGATCTGGGGGGGATCAAGGCTGCAGGCCTCTCCCCTCCAGGGGCCCATGAGCTGTGTGGATGACCACACTCAACAACAGTAGCCTTAATGTCTGCAGGTTTTGGTGTCAAAGCGGCATCCACCCTTGGGCTGGACATTGCTCCCACCTTCGAGGGTTTCCTGGACCGGGGAGGGCGCCGGCTCCTTTTCAGCAAATCCTCCTCAAGGCACTCCTCATCAGAGGAGGACAATTTGGCTCTCTCTGCCCTAGAGCTCCTCCTTAGGGATCTCCTTAATTTGGGGACAGGCCAGGGCAAAGGCTGAGGGTGGCCTGCAAGGCCACCAGCTCCTATTGGGACGGGCTGAGAAGGGTGACCATCCTCTATGTTCCTGAGGCCCTGAAGGCTCCCGCTGGGGCAGCCCTCCTTTGGAGAAGGGGCCCCAGCTGGATTCCTGAGCCTTCTCCCATCTGGGGCTCCCGGGGCAAGGTGCAGCCCTTCTTCAGAACCCCCAGGGGACTCTTTGGGTCCACTGCTGCTCTCCTCGCTGCCGTGGCTCTCCTGGTCCACAAAGTCCTCCAGATCTTGTAGGGACAGCTGACAACGAATGCTACGAAAGACTGCCAATGGAGACTCCCCGAGCCAGGATTCCGAAACAGCGGGAAAGAGAGAATGAGGGGGAGGAGGGAGGTCGGGTGGTGCTGGCTTAGATACCGGGACCCAGAAGCCCGGCTCCGAGGGCAGCTGGGGGAAGTTGTCTGGCAGCATCGACCAGGCTCGGATGGGACCCTGGTTTCGGGCCTCGGGTATCTGGGGGTGTCTGGCCACCCACTCTCGAGTGCGCTGCTGCTGCTTCTGCAGGGTCGAATAATGCAGAGAGCCCGGGATCACCAGCTCGGGCGGCTCTCCGGGGGGAGTGGGGCAGGACAGGAGAGCAGGTGGGGAAGCCCCGCTCCCAGCAGCCTCGACGGTTGTGGGAGGAGAGCGGGGTGCGGCGCACACCGGCGGGAGCTCCGCGGGCGCACCTTCCCGCTGCGGCCTGGGAGCCCCGCTGTCGTCCTGGGCAGGCGGGGCCGGCGCAGGCTTCTCCCAGGCGCTGGCGGTGGCGGTGGGGGCGTCGGGGAGTGAGCGGAGCAGCGGCTCGCCCGGGAGTCCCCCCAGGCCGTTCTGGAGGCATTCCCAGCAGCGGCGGCCCTGCGTCTCGGCCGCCACGCACCTCGCTCCGTCCTGGGCGGCTGCGGGCACCGGCGCCCTGTGGCCGGAGCTGCCCCTCCGCTGGCCGCCTCTCCGGGCCGCCTCCCGGGCCCCGCTGGCCGGGAGTCCATTGCAGCCTGCCTCGGCGGCCGGGCCTGCGGCACCTGCTTGCTCCTCCTCTAGCTCCTTCTCGCGCCGCCGCCGCCGGGGTTGCTGCGGCGGCGGCAGCGGCGGCGGCGGCGGCTCCCCCCTGCGCGCGAGGAGCGGGAAGCTGGGCGCAGCTCCCCCTGCAGGGGCGGCGGCCGCGGGCGGGTCTCTGGGTCGCTGCAGGCCCTCCTCCCCCAAAAGGTCCCTGTACCTCCTCTTGAGCACCACGTACTTGGTGCCGTCGGGGTCCTGGCGCACTGCGGCCACCGAGTTGACGAAGCCCTTGAAAAGCTCGCGGCGGCGCTGGTGCTGGCTGGGGGGCGTATCGGGGTCTCGGAGGAAGCTCTTGAAGTGGCTCAGCAAGGCGGCGTTGGTCACTCGGCCCCCGGCCTGGCACAGAAAGTCCAGTAGTGCCTCCTGGCTCAACTCCCGGGCCATCGCTGCCCCGTCGTCCCCTGGCCCCGAGGTGTCTGCGTCTCGCCCTCCCTGCGCTCTCCCCCGCCAACAGAAACCCTGGCCTGGCGTCTGTCACCTGCGCCCGGGGCGGCGCCACCCGCCTCCATCAGCCACGGCCTGCTTGCAGCCCCAGAACGTGCCAAGAGGGCCGCGGGTCCCCGGGGAGAGGCCCCGGTGCTGAGCCCCGCGCGCAGCCCAGGGTGGGAGAGGGCGGCTCCCAGGCCGCCCCTGCGCGATGCGCGCCTCGCGCAGCGAGTCCCCGCTGCGAAAGTTCCCGGGATAGGCCGGAGTCGGTTTCACCTGCGCCCTGGCGACGCCTCCTCCCCGGCTCTGGGGGAAGGGCCCGGCCCGCCTCCTCCTGTCCCTCCTCCCTCTGAGGTCTCCCCCACCCCTGCCACCCATCCCAGATGAGTCAGGCTGGTCCGAGCCCGGAAGAGCGCCGTAGGTGAGGTCGCCAGCTAGCCGGAGCCGGCAACGTACAGCTCGGCAGGTCGCGCAGCCGCTCCCGTGCAGGGGAATGGAAGGCAGGTAGGCGACCAGCCGCTCCTTTGGGTTTCGGCCACGTAGGAAACGAAAACAATAGACCTGTTCTTGCCCTCTCCTTTAGCTTCGTTAGTCACGGCTGAAGCCGCTGGGTGAGGAAGAAGGTGCAAATTAACCAGCATCTTGCTGTCTCTCCAAAACATACCTTTATTAACGATGTAGGCTATTAATTTCAGATACCCTGAGGCAGTATCGAGGTCGGGGAAAACTCATTTTGCATTCAAAACAAGCCTATCTTGATCTGGGGATACAGCCGGGGCGGCTCCTCCGGACACCGGCTCCTAGGGATCTAAATACACCCAAGTCTGTACCGAAAAGAGAAATCACTCTGAAGATTACAGGTTGGTTAGAGGGAAAAGGAAGGCCTTTTTTCCTTCCTGACAGTCTCACGTTAAGGTGCCGGAAAAACCTAATTTGATGCTGAATTCCCTAGTGACTGAGATGAAGAGGAATTACGTCTCGACAGTTAAGGTATTTGGTGCCTTTGTTTTTATCTAGTCCAAAATTTATGAACAGAAGAGATTTGTACAGTCTCTTTTGTGTTAGCTTAAGTGGTGAAGTCTTTCCCTCCGAATGTGAGGTTTCCTCTACACCTTCAGAATGTTAAGCATTACAGGCTCCTTGATTTGACCCTGCTGCTCCCAACACTGGAATGTCTGCTTGACTCTCATTCTCCACTGCGGGGCCGGCCGAGAACTTCCTAATTCCACGTCCATTTGTAGACTAGAGCTTGAAAAACTCTAGTTTCAAAACATTGGCCTCTTCAGGACAGTAGAATCACAGCACGTTTCCTAACAGCTGCTTTCCCCCTACATTTCACTCGTCCACATGTTGATCCTGCCCTTTCTGTAATAATCCTTCTGGTCTTATCCTGTTTCTTTATCAGTCCTAGTTACATGCCAAAAATACTTTCCGTGTTTTATCTACTTACCTATCTGACTCCACGACCTCTCCCATTCTTTTCTTTAGCTGTCTTCTTATTTCTTTCCATTGTAACTGGTTGTTTATCCTCAGCCCCAACTGTGACAGCAAATATGTTTATTTTGGGGAATGCTCTGTTGGCTATATTTCGTATTTTCTCCTGCCCTGTCAATGCCAGTCTTCCTTCCTGTACTCCCCTCATCTTTCCACTCTTTCTTCTTTTGCTCTACTATTTCTAATTGTTTCATGTGTCCCTGTTCTTTTTGCTGAGGGAGGGTATTGAAAGTATGTTGGCCGCACAGTTGTCAACATGTGTTAGCGTGGGCCAATTTTACTGATGCCGCGTAGGCCACATTAACTGAGCTTTGTTTTACGTCTCCAACATACCCTGGTACTTTTCCATGAATGAATTGCAATCCTTGGCTTTAAATTATTTAGGTCAGAAAGAAGAACTGGGAAACATTGTTTTCTATTTTCAGCATTTTCTTGAATCCAAACCCAATACTGGGTTAAGAGGGGGTAAGTGTTTTCCACTGAGGTCTCTACCTTAATGTCAAGCCTCTAGAATAGTTATTAAAAATAAAGGTTTTGTGTTAAACTTTAGCTTCCTTTTGTGTGTGTCTGTGTGGTTTTTTGTTTTTTCCTGATGGAGGCTTATGGAACTTGCCAGGTGTGTCCACAACTGGGGCAGGAGGGAGTCCAAACAGAAAACTCAGGGGGGCACTGAAGAGTGGCAAGTGGAAAGAATCCCCCTTTGGTACTTTCCAAAACTCTGGTTACAAAATAGGGGACTTGTGGCAAGAAGGGGTGATGACATAGAGGTTTGAACTTGAAGCACTTAGGACTAGAAAGGAAGGAAGGGGTCATCAAAGTCATGGTTGTTGAAGTCAGATTATCTTTAGTTGAGGGTGGAAATAGCAGGTCTGGAGGAGTAGAACACGGGGAAAGGGAAGAAAAAAAAAACCCCATTGCTTTAGCTTTCTGGATGCCCAGGTGGTTTGGTGTCCAGATCTTCTCTCTTCCTTTTGCTCTCTCTTGTCTCAGGTTAAGGGGATAGTCAATTAGAATGCTCTTCACCTTATCTCAGGGAACATTTTTATGCTTCTCTCATGTATAGTTCCTCATCTTCAAAAATATTTATGGGGCACCTGTGTTGCCCTGGCAGTGCTGGAAGTGGGTACAAAGAACACATGCTTGAGAGCTCACTATTTACTGGGAGCAACAAACAAGAGAAATGGCTTAAACTTGTGCATTAAGTGCATCAGATGCTGGAAAAATTGAGAAGCAGCACATAAAGGAAGAGCCTAGACTCAGTTGGGGGGATTGGGACAATTTTCCAATAAGAGGCAACTTGGAGTAGAGGATGTGAGGAAGAGGCAGAGGAAACATTGGTGCAAAAGCAGCAAGATCTGGCTCAGCAGAGTCTATCTGGGGAGCTAACTGCAAACAGATCTACCTGGCTTGAAGGAAGAGGATGTGTGAGGATGTGCTAGAAACAAGACTTGCAGAAGTAGGAGGGAGTCAGAAGATGAAGGACCTGGGGAGTGGAGGTGGGGTGGGGAGTGGAGTCTTTGAAGAATTTTTGGGAGGGTAGTGACCCGACCAGATTTGTACTTTAGAAAGATTATCCTGGAGGTAATTGCTGGTTTGGAATCATGACCCATATGAACAAGTAAAAATAGCACTTTGCAGAGCAATAATGAATTTAACCAAATCTAAGACACTATTGACTATATGATACAGTTTGATTTCAGAGATGTTAAAATGTGTGTGTGTGTCGGGGGAAGTGCCTCTTAAAGTAGAAGAAATACAGCATGTTTAATAAAATTATATTTTTAGAAAGAAAAGTGTATTAGGAATAAGATTTGAGGATTGGATCGGGGTAACTAACTTTTTCTTTACAGCCTTATGAACTATTGGCTATTTTACAATGAGAGTATATTCCTTTTTAGTTTGAAAAAGACACTAAAGGAAAAAAAGCCATAAATGAATAACAATGACAAGGGAAAAAAAGTAATATCAGATCTTTAGACTGGAGGAGGGAGATGGAGGCCAGCAGGAAGAACAGTCTGGAAATTACTGAGATGATCCAGAAAAGGGAGCCAAATGTCTAAGTTCAGCAGTGTCAGAGAAAGAGAGATGAATGGATGGATTGGAGAGATAGGGGGCCAAGTCAAGAGGATTGCGAGCCAGAGGAGTCTGGGGGTGAGGAGTAAGCTGGCTTCTCTCGTGCATCTGGCCTGAGTCTCTGGATGGACGGTTGTAACCATATACACAAATAGTGAATGTAGAACAAAGTCAGTTTTGGAAATGGGAAAGATGATCAATTCAGTTTGGGACATCTTAAGTTGAGGTGCCTACAGACCATAAAAACAGGAACGTCTAGGAGGCAGTTGGCCATAGGTTGGAGGCTCCAAGAATGTATGACTTTAGTATATATAAACAGTCATCTAAGTCACAGGTGATGATAAAATTGCTTAGAGAGAGATATGCCAGCAGTGGGAAAGGAGCAGGGTGGAGGGTGAATCCACATTTACCAAAGAGAAAGAGGAAAATAAACCTGTTAGGAGACTTAGAAGGAGCAGCTAGAGGGGGAAGAGGAACACCACTGAGCGTGGTATCATGGAAGCACAGAAGCAGAAGGGGGAACAGCTTTCTAGAGTTGACGCCAAGTTAGATAAGAAGTGAAATGTGACCATAGCCTGTTAGGTCGCTGGGGCCAGGTCTGGAGCAGTTTCAGAAGAGTGGTGGGGACAGACATCAGGTTACAGAGGGGTGCAGAGTGAGTAGGGTAAGAAAGACTTGACCATGAAAGGAAGGAGAAAGAGAATTCTAGATATGGAGAATATCAGATCATGTAACCTAAGATTTGTTTTTGGTAGTTGTTAGAAGAGATATGATCATGTCTATGTGCTGAGGGAAAAAAGCCAAGAGAGGATAAGTTGAAAGACCTAGAGGAGAGGGTAAATAATTGATGAAACAGGGCATGGGGGTGGGGCTGGAGTCCGGAGTCCAGGTGGAGACATTACCTGGGACAGGACAGAGAGAGACACTTTTCCCATCGAGAACAGAGAGAAGAAAAACGGCTATTGCATTAATTAGGGGGCTAAGAGATCAGGAGAAAAGATTTGAAGAAGTCTTGGTGGGGCTGAAAAGTAGGTACAAAGGCAGTAAGTATATATAGAGCTTGAAGTTTAGGTTACTGTAAGCAGGGCATCAAATATTCTTAGGTCTTGGGGCTTAAGGTTTCCAAAGTGGGATCATTTGGAGGTGATGACAAGATTCAGAGTGTGACCATATGTAGTGGAAGTGAGAGGCACTGGAGGAGATAACATCACGGAACTGTGAGACAGGGTGTTGAATGAGTCACGCAGGTTACTGAAGTCATCTAGGATGGAGAGGATAACCATGAATCATGTGCATAAGTCTTTAGTACCATGGTATGAGTAACACAAATGGCATTTTGCCAGGAGCAATCGCTCTGCTAACTGACTGACACGTGTGTGTCATGTTCCAGATTACTGTCCTTTATTTGATCCTCAAAACAAGTATGGCAACTGTGTAGGACAGAGATCATCGTCTTGCAGGAAGTAGCTCTCCGTGCTATCAATATGTATGTATGTTTTGTAGGATGTATTCTGATGTGCTTATTCTTCGCCTTCAGCCCAAACCTCTACTGTGGATGTAGAGTGGAATCTCCACCCAAGAAGGTGCAACTGTTCAATGTCAACCCTCCAGGTAGGTGGACAGATCCCCAGGTGAAGCTAGAGCTAAGATGTACCACGGAAAGGCAGGAGAGAAAACCAGGGTACTGGCCCACTCTCTCTCTCTCCCTCCATTTCTTCCCTCTCCTTTTCCCCCTCCTCCCCCTCCCCCTCCCCCTCCCCTCCCCCTCCCCCTCCTTCTCTGTCTCTCTCAGGTTTGGATTTCCACAAGTCTGGGTACTCCCGAGGGTGCTCTGAAGTAGCAAGGGGAAAGCATTTTTGTGCTGGGCTACAAGCTGAGGTTGAGGGTGCTAAGTTACAAGCCAGATAATTGAATGATATGGGGCTCTCTGGATTTATTTCCTTTCTCCTGTCCTGAGCCTTTAATCATTTATTTATTCATCAATATTTATTGAGGGCCTACCATGTATGTGCTTTTCTGGGGCTGGAACACAATGGTAAAGCAAACAGACAAAATCTCTTTTGGGAAACTTATACTCCAGTAGGGAAAAGAGACAATAAACATAAAAATAAACAAGAAAATATCACCAGATAAGTGATGAGATGCAAAAGCCAACTGGTATGATACTGACTGGAGAGCTACTCTGGCCAGGATGGACAGGGAAGTTCTATCTTAGAAGATATCAGGCAATAGGGACCTCAGTGCTAAGGAGGAGACAAGCCATGTGAAGGTGGAAGAGAGGGGAGCAGGGTGGGAAAGCATTCCAGACAGAGGGAATAGCTAATGTTTGTCAGAAATGAGTGTGATATTATAGAAAGCTAGCGAAATGCCACAAATCCCATATAAATTAGCATAATATGTTTATAAATTAATTGCCTAATAAACTTTTATGACAACTTTGTCTATATTGTTTAGTGCATACCCTTTGATCATCTCATCAAAATTTTCACCCTCCTCTTTAGAGAGAATAAAAAGATAATTTATTTTCTTCTCTTAACATATGGTTGAAATTTATTTATTTATTTTTTTTTTTTGCGTTACACGGGCCTCTCACTGTTGTGGTCTCTCCCGTTGTGGAGCACAGGCGCCGGACGCGCAGGCTCAGCGGCCATGGCTCACGGGCCCAGCCGCTCCGCGGCACGTGGGATCTTCCCGGACCGGGGCACGAACCCGTGTCCCCTGCATCGGCAGGCGGACTCTCAACCACTGCGCCATCAGGGAAGCCCTGAAATTTACTCTTTAATATTGATAGCTTGGAGCTCAAAGCATTTTACTTCACACACAAATATGCTGGTTGTCTGTAGAACTGCTATAGATTTGTGCCATACAAACACAAGAATTGTGATACATTTATTTCCCCAAATTCTTTTAATTTATTTTATTGAAGTATAGTTGATTTACAATGCGTTCATTTCTACCATACAGCCAAGTGATTCAGCTATACATACATATGTATTTATATTCTTTTTCATATTTTTTTCCATTATGGTTTATCACAGGATATTGAATATAGTTCCCTGTGCTATACAGTAGGACCTTGTTGTTTATCCATTTTATATACAATAGTTTGCATCTGCTCATCCCAAACTCCCAATCCATCCCTCCCCCACCCCACTCCCCCTTGGCAACCACAAGTCTGTTCTCTATGTCTTATTTCACAAAATTCTTATCAAAAAAGGAAAAAAATATGTGTTTATAATTGTTCATGCTTTATTATCAAGTATATTCCTAACAAGGAAAGAAACTCTGTTTTGTTTTGTTTTTTTAATTGGGGGAAGTTGCCCAAGCCTGAAATATTTTCCCCCAGCTTTATTGAGGTATAATTGACAAATAAAAATTATATATATTTTTAAAAGAAAATGAGGGACTTCCCTGGTGGTCCAGTGGCTAAGACTCTGTGCTCCCAGTGCAGGGGGCCTGGGTTCGATCCCTGGTCAGGGTACTAGATCCCACATGCAGCAACTAAGAGTTAGCATGCTGCAACTAAGACCTGATGCAGCCAAATAAATAAATTAGTATAATTTTTTTAAGTTTGAAAGAAAATGAAAATAAAATAAAATAAACGAGTATGGTGTATTTGAGGAACAGAAAGAAAACCAGGGGCTAAGCTGGAGCACAGTGAAGGACGAAAGTGTGGAGTGAGAAGAAGTCCAAACAGTGAGCAGGGTCTCAGTCCTGCAAGGCCTAATGGGGTTTGGGTTTTCGTCTAAGCGTGATGGGAAACTATTGGAGGTTTATAATCAAGAGAGTTGCATGTGATTTATGTATAACAGAACATCTGGCTGCTGTGTTGAGGGTAGATTATAGGGGATGCCGAAGTAGAAACAGAAAATCCAGTCAGAGACGACTGCAGAGGGCGAGGCAAGAGATGGTGGTAGCTTGGAATAGCAAGGTATTGGGTGTAGAGTACTGAGATTTGGAAAATATTCTAGAGATAGAAACTAGAGAATGTGCTAGTGGGTTGAATATAAATTTACCAAGATTGGGGGTAGGAAGATGAGCATTCCCTTTTGGAAAGGTTAAGTTTGGGATGAGCATGAGCCATCTAAGTAATGATCTAGAAAAGGCAATGGCTCAGAAGTGAGGTCAGAGCTGGAGATATAAATCTGAGAGTCTTGGGCATTGAGATGGTATTTGAAAGTTATGGGATTAGATGAATTTATCTAGGGAGGGAACCTAGAAAGAGAAAAAAAGACATTCTTAATCAGGCTCAGCATTCGGGGTCTAATCTTTAGTAGTATCTTGCTTAAATATTATGACCTGTCTCAGTCATACTATGGCAATGAGAGAAACTATAAAATCCTGTTTTGTCCCCCTAAGGCCAGTCTGCTGCTTGTGGCTGTAATAGACATTAGTGTGAGATACCCAGCGAGTAAGGTTAATTCCAGGGTCTGGAGTAAGGTCCACTGACCCCTCCCCGAATGGAAAAGTCTCCCTCCATTGCCAACTTTACAAGATTTAGAAGTTTAGGGGCTTCCCTGGTGGTGCTGTGGTTGGGAGTCTGCCTGGCGATGCAGGGGACACGGGTTCATTTCCCGGTCCGGGAGGATCCCGCGTGCCGCGGAGCGGCTGGGCCCGTGGGCCATGGCCGCTGAGCCTACGCATCCGGAGCCTGTGCTCCGCAACGGGAGAGGCCACAACAGTGAGAGGCCTGCGTACCGCAAAAAAAAAAAAAAAAAAAAAAAAAGTTTAAAATTTGTTAAAGGAGTCAGCATGTTTTACATATAGGAAAACCAAGTTTCAGAGCTTAGTGTCTTGTGGAACTGGTGCTCAAATCAAGCTGACCTCAAATCTAGCATTTTGCACCAGAGTCATAATCTTTCCTCAACTCTCTGGAGTACTTGACTCAGTTGACCATTTTCTCCCTTTGAAATCTCTGTCTTGGCTTCTATAATCATTGCTCTTTTCTGGCTCTTCTCTTACCTCCCTGATCCAACTCTGACTCTCCCTTGCTAACTCTTCTTTCCATTTCTTCTTTCCATGTTCTCTACTCGTTCTCTGGGTTCTACCTGAGTGATGTTGTCTATTTTCCCAGATTTAATTACCACCTGTATTCTTAGGATTCCCAAGTCTATCTGTGATGCTCACCTAGAAAAAGCGCAGACTTTCAAGCAGTTGCTCTAGTCTTGACTCTGCCTGTAACTATCTCCTTAAATTGGCCAATATACAAACTCTCTGGGTCTCAGTTTCTTCATTTGTACAGTGAAGGAATTAGATCAGATGATTCTGAAGTTGCTTCCAGTGCTCACATTCTGATTCCAGACTTGATGTCCCTTCTCATGATCTCTATAGTAATAATGACATTGATTGCATGCTCTGTGCCAGACATGGAACCAAGTACTTCACACATTAACATATTTAATTCTCCGAACAAACTCCTATGCGGTAGGAGCTATTAGCATCCTTATTTTATAGTGGAGGATATCAAGATCCAAATAATGTGATTTCCTATTATATTGTAACCAATAAGTGGCAGAGCCAGGATTCAAACTCCGACAGTTTGAGTTTTGAGTCAGCATCGTTTAGCCCCCGCTCTCTTCCTGCTTTTCCCTTCGAGGACCCTGATCCCTTGGTCTCACATCACTTCTGCCTCCTCGGGACCCTTACTCCTTCTGTTACCCCTCCCCCTTGTATCTTCATCCTCTTCCTCTCTTCATTCTCAAGGGCTGATTTCCTTCCTAAAACAACACAAAACCAAAAAACGAGCACTTTGCTCTGAACCGCCCTCGTTCAGTCACTGCCTTAGCTCACCCTCAGCATTCCTGCGTGTGTCACCTCCTCGCAGAGGCCTTTCCTGACCGTGTGAATGAATCAGCTTCCCCTGCGAGGCACCTCCAGGCACTTCTATTTGGGGAAAGTTAAGTTTGATATGCCCATTAGGTATTTAAGTAGAGATGGCAAGTGGACGATTGGATATACAATTCTGGTGCTCCACTTTCACAGCACCTAACACTCCACTATTAAAAATAAATTTTGTATTTGTTCATTTTTATGCGGTCCCCTCAACAAGAACACAGGTTCTGTGAGAGCTAGGCCTGTGTCCTCTTCACCACTAGCAAGGAATTAGCTCAGAATAACAAGGTGTATTGTTTCCTGGGGCTGCTGTAATGCATTATCACAAACTGGGAGGTGGAGGTGGAGGTGGAGATTTTTTCTCTCGCAGTTCAGGGGGCGAGACCTTGGAAACCAAGGTGCTGGCAGGCCAGACTCCCTCTGGAGACTCTAGGAGAGAATCCTTCTTTCCCTCTTCCAGCCCCTGGTAACTGTCTACATTCCTTAACTTCCTTGGCTTATGGCCACATCACTCCCACCTCTGGCTCCATCTTCACATGGCCTTCTCCTCTTCTGTGTGCTTCTCCTCTTCTGTCTCTTACAAGGACATTTGTCACGGGATTTAGGGCCCACTCAGATAATCCAGGATGATCTGATCATAAGAACCTTAATTTAATTACATTTGCAGATCTTTACCTTTTTACAAATAAAGTGACATTCGCAGGTTCCAGAGAGTTGGACATGGACGTATATTTTGGGTGGCCACTATTCATCTCACCATACAGGGGAATAGGAGGAAGTTCAGGAATGTCTCCCCAGCCCCACCCCTTCTCCGTTTATCCTGGCTAACTTAAATGGTCTTCAGGATTCAACTCAGTGGTTGCCCGGTCAAGGGAGCCACACCCCCAGCCCCAGTACATGCCTCTCCTATAATAATAATAGCTAGTGCATATTCAGCACTGTTTTAAGGGCTTTATGTGTACGAACTCACTTAATGCCTGCTACAACCCTATGAGATCGTCCCCATTACTATCTTGATTTTATCAAAAGCTAATGGTCTGTTTTGTTGTCTCTCTTCCGCAGTAGACCTCCCCGCAGGGCAACAGCCAAGACTTATTATCTCTGCCCCCAACATATACCATGGCATTTCCGGCTCTATGTGAAGGCTGGTGGGTTGAATAAATGACTGAGCAAGAGATAGGCTTGTACTAGTCTGGGCAGGGTTTTGAATATCAGATTAAGGTATTTGGATTTGGGGACTTCCCTGGTGGTCCAATGGTTAGGACTTGGCACTTCCACTGCTGAAGTGGCCTGGGTTCAATACCTGGTTGGGGAACTAAGATCCCACAAGCTGCGCGGCACAGCCAAAAAAAAAAAAAGACATTTGGAGTTTATCTTGTAGATCATAGGTGGCCAAAAGTTTTAAAGGTGAGTAGTGATAGCATGGACCCATCTTTCAAATAGATCCTCCCCTTGGGAGAAACGTCATCAAATATTGTTTTAATTATCATCTCCAAATACATCCCTCCCCCTCCACCCCCTGGGCCTTCCTCCTGAGCTCTAGTCTCACATTCCCTGATTCTTGCTGGGTCTCTCTAGGCTCAAATTCAGCATGTCCAGGCCAGCCTTCGTCATTCTTCCCCCCAAAGCCACTCTTCCTGTTTTACTGAGCTCAAAGGCATCCAAACTAGACAACTTGAATTAATCCCACTTTCCTCACCCCAACTGCCAATTAGTCATCAAGTGCTGTCAACTCCATCTCATGAACTTTATCTCATATCCATTCGCCTGGTCTCTGCCATAGCTCAGGCTCTTGCATCTTTCTTTTTTCTTTAATTAATTAATTTAAAAAAAATTTTAAATTTATTTTTGGCTGTGTTGGGTCTTTGTTGCTGCTTTGTCTAGTTGTGGCAAGCAGGACCTACTGTTTGCTGTGCTGTGTGGGCTTCTCATTGCGTTGGCTTCTCCTGTTGCAGAGCATGGGCTCTAAGTGCATGGGTTTCAGTAGTTGTGGCTCGCGGCCTCTAGAGCGCAGGCTCAGTAGTTGTGGTGCACGGGCTTAGTTGCTCTGTGGCATGTGGGATCTTCCCAGACCAGGGCTTGAACCCGTGTCCCCTGTATTGGCAGGCGGATTTTTTTTTTTTTTACATAAATTTATTTATTTATTTATTCTTTGGCTGCATTGGGCCCTCGTCGCTGGGCGCAGGCTCCCTCCAACTGCAGCAAGCAGGGGCCACCCCTCGCTGCGATGTGCGGGCCTCCCACCGCGGTGGCCCCTCCCATTGCCGAGCGCGGGCTCCAGGTGCGCGGACTTCAGCGGTTGCGGCACACGGGCTCAGCAGCCGTGGTTCACGGGCTCTAGAGGGCAAGCTCAGTAGCTGTGGTACACGGGCTTAGTTGCTCCGCGGCATGCGGGATCTTCCCGGACCAGGGATCGAACCCGTGTCCCCTTCACTGGCAGGCGGACTCCCAACCACTGCGCCACGAGGGAAGTCCAAGACTCTTGCATCTTTCACCTGGACTATTGCGCTAGCCCCCTGACCTGTCTCCTCACCTCTAGTTTCCCCTCTCCAACTCCAGTCCATCCTCCACTCTGCTGCTCATTTTATAAGCCTAAAAACCGGATCTGATCATTCACTTGCGTGTTAAAACAATAAACAAACAAAGCTCCAAAACAACTCTGCAATGGTTCTTCATTGCGTACAAGATCAAGATCTTCGAGATCTACCTACAAAGATTTACTTTTCTTCCTTATTCATTCACGTAACACGTGTATTGAATGCCTACTATGTGTCTGGTACTGTACTCATTGCATTCATATACTAGTGAGGGAGGTGCCCTACACATATACAGATGGACATAGCTGTTCTTACTTGGGCAGCTCATGTCACAGGCAGTGAGAGAAATACCCTAAGGAAGATTCTACAACTAGAAGAGGTCGATAGTGGCATCCTTGCTGTTTGCTTTCAGGATATACTGTAACTTTTTTGCTATTTGCATGCCTGTTGAGTGGATTTACAGATTATATTTATCAGTATCTAGTTTCAAATTAATCTTAACCAAGAAGGAAAGTAATTTTAAAAAATTCTCACAAGGAAACTATGAACTAAAGATAATACTAAACTTTAAGCCAAGGAAATAATACCATAAGCCCAAGGGAGTGGGGCTACACCTAATATGAGCCTTAGCAACATTAGACTTAAAACAATATCTAGGGACTTCCCTGGTGGCGCAGTGGTTAAGAATCCACCTGCCAATGCAGGGGACACGGGTTTGAGCCCTGGTCCGGAAGATCCCACATGCCGCGGAGCAACTAAGCCTGTGCGCCACAACTACTGAGCCTGCGCTCTGGAGCCCTAGAGGCACAGTTACTGAGCCCGCGCTGCAGCCACTGAAGCCTGTGTGCCTAGAGCCCGTGCTCCGCAACAAAGAGAAGCCACCACAATGAGAAGCCCCAGCCCTGCAACGAAGAGTAGCCCCTGCTCGCCACAACTAGAGAAAGCCCGCACACAGCGAGGAAGACCCAAGGCAGCCAAAAATAAAATAAGCATAAATAAATAAATTTATTTTTAGAAATAGTCATTATATTAAAAAAAGAGATAGAAGTGTAATTTCTTTTTTTAGGAATACAAGTCCAAGTAGACTTGAGTTCAAATGTTTTTTTTTAAATTTTATTTATTTTTGGCTGCGTTGGCTCTTCATTGCTACGCGCGGGCTTTCTCTAGTTGCAGCGAGCTGGGGGGCTACTCTTCGTTGTGTGGTGTGCGGGCTTCTCACTGCGGTGGCTTCTCCCCATGCTACAACATGGATGAAACTTGAGAATATTGTGTTAGGTAAAAGAAGCCAATCACAAATCACCATGTATTGTATGATTCCATTTATATGTTATGTGCCGTGTGGGCAAATCCACAGAGACAGAAAGTAGATTACTGGTGGCTTGTGGGAGGGGAGAATGGGGAGTGACTGCTAATGGTATGGGGAGATTGAGTCCAATCATCACCAATGATTTAATCAATCATGCCTATATAATGAAACCTTGATAGAAACTCTAAGGAGGTTCAGAGTGTTTCCTGATTGGTAAGTATATCAATGTACCAGGAGGCTGGCACAAGCTCCCAAGCCGCCCCCATTGCAGACTTTGCCTTATGTATCTCTTCCATTTGGCTGTATCCTTTAGAATAAAACAGTAATTCTAAGTACAGTGCTTTCCTGAGTTCTGTGAGTCATTCTATCGAATTATCAAACCTGCGGAGGGGTCACAGAAACCCTCAGTTAGTAGTCAGGCTGGTCCATCAGAAGTGCAGATGGCCCCCTGAATTTGTAGCTGGCGTCTGAAGTGGGGGCAGTCTTTTGGGACTGAGCCCTTAATCTGTGGGCTCTGCAAAGTGTCAGATTTGAAAGGAATTGTTGGATACCCATTTGGTGTTGAAGATTTGCTGGAGAGCTCCGGGGAAGGTAGCATTTGCTAAGTGGGCCATTATCTAAGAAGTCTGAGAACACTACAGAACAGTACTTAGTACAAAACCTTGAATACAGATAGAAAGTAGCAACTGTGCTACTTTGAGGCACTTCTTAAAGTGAGAGATAAAAGTATTGACATTTTTAGAGTTGAATTGTACTTTACCATACAAATGTTTACTAAGGGTACTTTTCAAAATACACTTTCTCTTCTTATCAACCTTTTCAAAGATAATGAAGCCTGTCTACCCAAAATTACTTAGGGATAGGTCTTTCTGAAAGCGAAAGGATGAAATTGGAGACTCTCTTTTAGCCATATGATTATATATATTTCCATCAGGGAAAAAATCTCCCTGGATCTTGAAACAAACCAGCTGCTGCTATCCAAATATGTATGAATGCAACACATTCTATTTCTTTAAATAAGTATTTTTATTACACTGATTCTTTTGGAAAGGTTGATTATTTCCATACTTGCTCTGCACCGTCCTCTCCTCTTTGGTCTCCTTCTTTTGTTCCCTCTTCCCCCAGATGGGAAGAAGGACATTCTCGGAAATTCACATATACAAAGGCAGAAATACTCAAGAGTATCCAGGGACAAGAAAAAGTCCACTATGAAAAAAAATTACATCACTCCAATAAGTTGGGAATAAAGGATGTTACGTCCTACTCTTTGTGGCAATGAGTAGGGGAAAAGAAAGACAAAACTTCAAAGCAATTCATCTGGCATAATATAAACTAAATATTTATAAAATGAATATAAATAACATAGGATTTTTTTAAACAACTGCAAAAATGATAAAGAAAATAACTAGTCTGTGTGTGGACATAGGGTCTTGCTTGTGAGGACTCATATCATTATCAGATGTGTGACTTTGATTGTACTAAATCATAATTCCTGCATATGGCATTAATTTGCAAGTTAAAATTTTGATAAAAGATTTGTTTTCCCCTAGACACAAGCAATGTGTCTAATTTTAGTGTAATTTTAAATGAGAATATTTACTGTGCTTCCTTGAATTAGTTCATCGAATCATGATAAAAATGGTATAATGACTTTTTTTCTCATTTTAAATGATTGCCATTACAGTCTTATGATGGGTCCTTATAGATTGCCTTTTGCACTAGAGAAAACATCTTATATTACTTTCCTCATATTTTAAAACTACAGGAGTCCCTGTTCATAGCACCTGAGGAAATGGTGAACATGAGTAAAATTATGCAGGCGAGTTTTAGTTTGCTAAATGAATAACACTTTAGTTCATCCAGAGTGGCTCCTAGAGACTAAAACAAGTAGTTCATTTATTTTTAGCTGCTGATTTAACTTTAGTTATAACACTTTTATTTAGGAAATGACTTCCTAGGAGAAAGTGTTAGGCAGCAAGAAGAGAAATAAATATTGAACAATCTTTAAGATTCCATTAGAGGGCTCATGATACTAAGAAGAAATGAGGCCATTCTGTAATTTTACCTTTAAAATGTATATTAGATTTGTAATAAAAATAAATATGTATCTTTTAATTTTAGTAATGAGTTAAATATATTTACAAAGCGGGCCGTGCACTGTAGTGGAAGGAGCAGCGTGTGGCAGTCTGCAGTGCTGGTCCTACGCTGAAACCATCCAGCTCTATGATCTCAGACTTACAAGTTAATATAGGCTTCCTGACTCCTGATTCCTCATCCTGGGGAACCGACTCAAAAATGTATAATAGGACTTCCCTGGTGGCGCAGTGGTTGAGAGTCCGCCTGCCAATGCAGGGGACGTGGGTTTGTGCCCCGGTCCAGGAAGATCCCACATGCCGCGGAGCGGCTGGGCCCGTGAGCCATGGCCGCTGAGCCTGCGCGTCCGGAACCTGTGCCCCTCAACGGGAGAGGCCACAGCAGTGAGAGGCCCGCGTACCGCAAAACAAAACAAAACAAAACAAAACTATATATAACTGAATCACTTTGCTATACATCAGAAACTAACACAACTTTGTAAATTAATAAAATAAATTAAATATATATATATTTTGACTACTATTCAATGATTCCACAAGTGTTTAATCATGAAAAAGTCATTTATTTGACGTTATCTCACATTACAATTCTACAGAAGAATGCCAGATACTTTGTATTTCCTTCATGCCAGGAATGAATCCTTTAATCATTTCTTAGTCTATCTCTTTCCTAGGCAAATGTATTTAACACCTATGCGTAGTTTCCTGTTAATGTCTCTGTTCAATTTAAAATGCATTCTTGGCTTGTAAGAAATTCCATGGATAAGGACACAGCTTATGTGGAAGTTCTAAAAAATGATAAAATGGAGTAGAATGAATGTTGTAGCAAGCAGCTGTAGGTATATCAATACTACCAATTCTTAGTTGCACAGGCTAGCTGAAAAGACCTCTCTAGGACTTCTGTATTTATCTGCACAGGCTTGAACCCTCTGGGCTCGCTCCAAGACCAAAAAGGCTTCCCTTGGGCAGTGTTGGGTATATGTGAAGGGAATATTTTTTCTTTTATGTTTTAGAAGTTAGTTTTATTGAGATATAATTGATGTATAACATTGTGTAAGTTTAAGGTGTACAATGTGTTGGTTTGATACATGTATATATTGTAGTATGATTACTATGATAGCATTAGCTGGCACCTCTATCACATTACATAATTATCAGTTCTTTATTGTGGTGGGAATGTTTAAGGTCTAGTCTCTCAGCAACTTTTTTTTTTAATGCTTTTTTTTTTTTTTGTCCGTGCTGCGTGGCACGTGGGATCTTAGTTATCCCGCCAGGGATTGAGCTCATGCCCCCTGCAGTGGAAGCACAAAGTCTTAACCACTGGACCACCAGGGAAGTCCTGCAACTTTGATTTTTATAATACAGTATTGTTGTCTACAATCACTATGCTGTGCATTAGATCTCCAGGACTTATTTATCTACTGGTTGCAAGTTTGTACCCTTAAACGTCTCCTCAATTCCCTCACACCCAGTCCCTGGTAACTACCATTCTACTCTCTGTTTTTACAACTTCAGTTTATTTTTGGTTCTACATATAAATGATATCATATAGTGTTTGTCTTTTTCTGTCTGACTTATCTTACTTAGCATAGTGCCATTAAGGCCCATCCATGTTGTTGCAAATGGCAAGATTTCCTTCTTTCTCATCACCGCATAATATTCCATTCATCCATTGATGGACACTTAAGTTGTTTCCATACCTTGCCTACTGTGAATAGTGCTGCAATAAACATGGGAGTGCATATATTTCTTTGATATCCTGTTTTCATTTCCTTTGGACACTTACCCAGGAGTGGAATTGCTGGATCATACCGTAGTTCTATTTTTAAGTAATTATTTTTTTTTATGAATGTATGGTGACTTGGGTATTCCAATATATTGGTAGTGGGAATATAAATTTGATGGTTCTTTCTGAAAAATAACTCTATGTATCAAGAGTTTCAAAATATTCACCCTTATAGATTCAGTAATTTCGCTTTCAGGAACATTTCTTAAGGAAATAATAGAAATGTAGATACAGGTATGCAAAGATGTTTATTGTGCTTTGTATAATAGCAGGAAGGAAGAATGAAAGGAACAGAGGAAAGCAGGAAGAAAATAAAGAAAGGAGGTAAGGAGGAAGGAAACAGAGAAAAGAGAGAAAAAAAATGCAAACAACCTAATATTCAATAACCAGGGAGTATTACATAAATTTTGATGTGCTCATATGATGGAGTATTTTGCAGCCAGAAAGAGAATCTTATTTATCTATAATAAGGGTTGATATATTTTACACTTAAAAGTTAGAAAAAATGTTAAACTAGCTCAAGAAAAAAAGTTAAACACTCCTTATGGAAATAATAGGCAAATGATATAAGTAGGAAATTTATAAAGAAAGAAAAAAATGGCTAGTAAAAATATTTTAAAAATTCAATCACTAATTGTGATATAAATTTAACTTAAAAAACTGTAAGTTATTCTTTACTATAAAAATGGCAAAGATTTTTAAAAAAACTATAAGTTATCCTTTACTATAAAAATGGCAAAGATTTTTTTTTTGACATCTTTATTGGAGTGTAATTGCTTTACATTGTTGTGTTAGTTTCTGCTGTATAACAAAGTGAATCAGGGACTTTCCTGGTGGCGCAGTGGTTAATAATCCGCCTGCCAATGCAGGGGACATGGGTTTGAGCCCTGGTGTGGGAAGATCCCACATGCCGCAGAGCAGCTAAGCCCACGAGCCACAACTACTGAGCCCGCAAATCTAGAGCCTGTGCTCTGCAACAACAGAAGCCACCGCAACAAGAAGCCCGCGCACCACAACTAGAGAAAGCCCACACGCAGCAACGAAAACCCAATGCAGCCAAAAATAAATAAATAAGGCAAAGATTTTATTTATTTCTTATTGAAGTATAGCTGATTTACAATGTTACATTAATTTCTGGTATACAGCAAAGTGATTCAGTTATACATATATATTCTTTTAAATATTCTTTTCCATTATGGTTTATTACAGGATATTGAATATAGTTCCCTGTGCTATAAAATAGGACCTGTCATCTCTGCCCGAAGGGGTACAACTCTGTTGCTCCAGAACTTCCCACTGTGTTAGCTGAGGCTTTTTTGGGTCTATATTACAGTTCGGATTCCCCTTGTGCCCAATCTGGCTTCATCCCGTTTCTACATCTCTAATAAACATCTTGCACCCCAAACTCCACTTTAGAATTTGCTGCAGGGTCACTGTCTACCCATCATGGGCCTCCTCTCTTAACAGAAGAATTTTGCTTAGTATTAAGGATCATTCCCCTCTGAGCCTTACCTGGACCCCTAACTTATGCTTAAACATTGAAACATATTTACCTAATGCCTTCTGTTATCATTTGAAGAAGTCTACAGCCATGAACTTATATCCTTCTTTCATAGACGTATTTGAATACAAATAGCATCCTGATATACCCACTGTTGCTCTTGCCTGTCCAGCTGCCGTTACCCCTTCTTTTGGAAAGAGTATTTACATTTTTCTTCCAAGCCCAACAGATATTGATAGATGAAGAAGCAAGGAACTCAGGTTGAAATAAGTAAAGAAAGTTTTACCTCATTCAAAAGGAACAAGTCTACAAGAAGAGAGATGAGGGTACAGAGTAACCCCATGCACTAGAGAGTTATTCAGCTAGTGGAAATTGAGGATGGTAGAATGATGGACAGCGAATAGGTTGAGACAAAACATGAAAATATAGAAGTGATACGGCTGTTCAAATATACAGGTATGTATGTATGATTCTATTCTAATTCAGTGGCAATATCTAGTGGTTGAAGGGACTTCAACTACATACATTTTCTAGGCTCACAAAAAGAAATAATAACTGATACCACAATAACTGGCTACAGGGAGAAAGGAATTATCTGAGAATTAGAGATGTCAGAACTATGGGACCTGACCCCGGCTGGCTGCCAAGGACAGTGACCAGCAGGCCAAGTCATTATACTCCAGGGAGCGTGTCATTTCACAGGATGCTCCTTAATGAGATCAGATTTTAAAAAGAGCATGTATTAAAGAGTAGCAAAAGCCTACAAGGATTGATACTTTCTTGTAGGCTTAGATAATTTTTGCTTTTAAAAAGAATACCAAGAAATTTTCAAAATTTGTTTTTTGCTTTTCAAGTAATACTTGCCAGAAGAGGATGAAAAGAAAGGATGAAAATCACCACTTGATGCTGATGATATAATATGACCATGAAAAGTCAAAACTACACAACTTTTTGTCTCCTCTCTCAAAGAGAAGTTTTTTTAATGAAAAATGTAGTATAAACATGATTGAAAGGTTACTGAAATCCAATGTGGTAAGTGAACAATCAATTGCTTTAAGTGAGTTAAACTTTCCAGGCCTAAATGAATTATCCCTGAAAGACTTTGCGTAAGTGATTATGGGTTAGCATTAGTTAGCTTTGGGAAACCAGAGAAAAATAAGAAATGCCAAGGATTGAAGAGGGCATATATTGTCCTGATTATCAAATAGAATAAAAGCAGCAGGAACAGGGCAGAGTTTGAGAAATATTGGTAAATTTAACATTATCCAGAACGAACTTTTAAACAACTGTTTTAACAGGGAAAGAGATTGAGCTTATAAATGACAATTTCAATTTTTTTTTTGTTTCCACATATATCTACCAAAGTCTCAGTGGGGGGAAAAAAAAACAAACATTACTGCAGATGTTTCAAATGAAAAAAAAAAAGATACCTTAAATAAAGAGTGGAACTGTTAACACTTGCTAGTCTAGTATGATCACCAGATCAGCAGTATCAGCATCACCCGGGAGACTGATGGAACTAAAGACTATCAGGCCCCACACCAGACCTACTGATTTTAGAATCTGCATTTTAACAGGATCTCCAAGTGATTCCTGTGTACTAAAATTCGAGAAGCACTGAAGTATAACAAATAAGGGATGGCAAGGCACCCAAAGACTAATAACATTAGGAAGTCATTGGGGACTTCCCTGGTGGCGCAGTGGTTAAGAATCTGCCTGCCAATGCAGGGGACATGGGTTCGAGCCCTGGTCCGGGAAGATCCCACATGCTGTGGAGCAACTAAGCCTGTACACCACAACTACTGAGCCTGCACTCTAGAGCCCGCGAGCCACAACTACTGATCCCACGTGCCACAACTACTGAAGCCCGCGCGCCTAGAGCCGGTGCTCTGCAACAAGAGAAGCCACCGCATTGAGAAGCCCACGCATCGCAACGAAGAGGAGCCCCCCTCTTGCCACACTAGAGAAAGTCCATGTGCAGCAACAAAGACCCAACGCAGCCAAAAATAAATAAATACATACATTTATTAAAAAAAAAAAAGGAGTCATTACCACTCTTAGAACTGAAGTAACAAAGGGAGGAAACTGTGAGATTGGAACTGGTGAATATATTAAAAACCATTGAATTGTACACTTTAAATTGATAAACTGTATGGTATGTGAATCGTATTTCAATAAAACTATTAAAAAGGAAAAAACCTAAAAAAATACATGCAAAATCTGTATGCTGAAATCTCCAAAATATTAAAGCAAGCAAGCAGTGGAAATAAATGGAGTGATATATCATGTTCATGGACTGGAAGATTTGATAGTGTTAGGATGTTAATTCTCCCTAATGATTCTAAATCCCACTATGATTTTTTGGTATAAATTTACAAGATTATAAAATGTATACGGAGAGGCAAAGGATTTAGATTAGCCAAAATAATTTTGAAAGAGAATAAAGTTGGAGAGTTCATTTTCCCTCATTTTAAGACCTATTAGAAAGCTACAGTAATCAAGGCAATGTGGTATTGGCAGAAGGACAGACACATTGACCAATAAACAGAAGAGTTCGGACAAGCACATATATACTTAAGCAATTTTTGACTGAAGTACAGAGGCAATCCAGTGGAGAAGGGATAATCTTTTCAACATGTGAAGCTGGAAAAATTGCATATGTGAAAAAATAAGCTTTCATCCTTATCTCACACCATATACAAAAATTAACTCAAAATAGATTATAGACATAAATGTAAAAACTAAAACCATAGACTTCTAGAAGAAAAACAGAGATTTGACACATTTCTTTATAGACACCAAAAGCACAATCCATGAAAGGAAACAAATCAATGTTATACTCCATCAAATAAAGATTTCTGCTCTTTTAAAAAATTCTAGTAAGAAAATGAAACGACAAACCTTAGAAATACATGTGAAATATAAATCAAGCATCTATAAGAATAAATAATAAAAATAAACCAGTTTAAAAAACAGGCAAAAAATCACATAACCAAAGAGGTATATAAATGGCAGATAAGCAAATGAAAAGATTCTCAACACCATTAGTCACTGGAGAAATGCAAATTAAAACTACATTGAGGTACCACTGCAAAACTACTAGAATGACTAAAAAGTTAAAAATTGAATATACTTACTGCTGGTAGACAGCAGAACAACTGGAACCTCATATATCACCATAATGAATTTTAGAACATTTTTATCACTTAAAAAGAAATTCCATACCCCTTAGTTATTACTTCTGTACCACTTCATCCCACCTCAGTCCTGAGCAGCTAGCTGTTATTTTTTTCTGTATAGATTTGCCTATTCTAGACATATAATATAAATAGAATGATATAATAAGTGATCTTTTGTGGCTGGCTTCTTTCACATAGCATCATGTCTAAAAGATTCATCTATGTTGTACTATTTAACAGTATTTAACTCCTCTTTATGGTCAAACAATACTCCATTGAATGGATCTACCATATTTTATCTATTTGTCAGTTGATGGACAGTGGGATTATTTCCACCTTTTGGCTATTGTGAATAAGTTTTTGTGTGGACATACGTTTTAATTTCTCTTGGGTATATACCTAGGAGTGGCGTTGTGGAGTCATATGCTGACTCTATGTTCAACCGTTTGAGAAACCGCCAAACTGTTTTCCAAAGTGGCTGTGCTACTTGACGTCCCCACCACCAGTGTACGAGGGATCTAATTTCTCCACATCCTTGATGAAACTTGTTACATGATTTTTTTTAAAGATTATAGCCACCCTAGTGGATATTAAGTGGCATCTCTTTCTAACGATGTCAAGAATCTTTTCATGATCTTTTACGGCCATTTGTACATCTTTTTGGACAAATGTTTTTTTCAAATCCTTTAACCATTAAAAAATTATCTTTTATTATTAAGTTGAAAGAGTTCTTTATATATTCTAGATACAAGTCTCTTATCAGATATATGATTTGCAAATATTTTTTCTTATTGTGTAGGTTGTCTTTTCACTTTTTTGTGTCCTTGAAGCACAAAAGTTTTAAATTTTGAGTCTTTTGTTGCTTGTGCTTTTGATGTCACATCTAAAAATCTATTGCCAAATCCAACGTCATGAAAACTTAGCTCTATATTTTCTTCTAAGAGTTTTATATAGTTTTAGCTCTTACATTTAGATCTTTGACACATTTTGAAGTAATTTTTGTATGTGGTAGGTGATAAGGATTGGAATTTATTCTATTGCATCTGCCTAGTTTCCCAGTACCATTTGTTAAAAAGATTATTCTTTCCCGCATTGAATGGCCTTGTCCAGTTGACCATAACACTTGAGTTTATTTCTGTCAATTCTATGCCATTGATCTTTATATCTATCCTTATGCCAGTACCACACTGCCTTGATTACTGTTGCTTTGTAGTAACATTTGAAATATGGAAGTGGGAGTCCAAGTTTTGACTATTCTGGGTCCCTAAAAGTTTATATGAATTTTAGAATCAGATTGGTTTCTACAAGTAAGCCAGCTAGGATTCTGATAGGGACTGTGATAAATCTGTAGATCAATATGGGGAGTACTGCCATATTAACAATGTTAAGTCTTCCTATCCATGAACATGAGATGTTTTTCCACTTACTCAGACTTTGAAAAATTTCTTCCAGCAATGTTTTTAATGGAAGTTTTGTACTTTTGTTAAATTTATTCCTTAATATTTCATTCTTTTTGATGTTATTGTAACTGAAATTGTTTTCTTAATTTCATTTTTGGATCGTTTATTGCAAGTGTGTAGAAAAACAACTGATTTTTGTGTAATGATTTTTTATCAATACAACCTTGTTGAATTCATATTAGTTCTAATGATTCTTTAGTGGATTTCATAGGATTTTCTATATACAAGTTTATGTGAATAGAGATAGTTTTACTTTTTCCTCTCCAATATGGATGTTTTAAAATATTAGAACATCTTTATATATTATGTTGCAGGAGGGGTTCAGGATCTGTTGTCAGTTATACTGTTTGAAATGAAAGTGGTAATAGCTTCTAACGTATTCCCTGTCTCTTATAGTGTTCCTAATTCATCATTTATCATTTTTTACTGGAATCAAGGTGATGTGTTAGTTAGGGTTGTTTGACTGCAAGTCACAGAAACAAGCAATAAAAATTGATTATGGAATGCATAAACGCTAACAATTTGTACTGACTTTGGGTCCTTAATTCAAGATTCAAACTTAACAGTGTCTGACTGACCAAGCTTAGATCACATGCTCTCTTGGATATACTTTGGTGGTAAGAGGAAGGATTTGATGGAAAGCAACTTTAGGAACCTCTCTTGTAGAGGCATTTACTTTCCATCAAGGTGGAACATTCGTTGGAAAATCTCCCCAAGCAAATTGGGGTTCCATTAAGAACGGAACAGATCTGGCATAACTAACAATGTCAAATATTCAGTAGAGATCTTTTCTATTTTTTTTTTTTTTGGCGGTACGCGGGCCTCTCACTGTTGTGGCCTCTCCCGTTGCGGAGCACAGTCTCCGGACGCGCAGGCTCAGCGGCCATGGCTCACGGGCCCAGCCGCTCCGCCGCATGTGGGATCTTCCCGGACCGGGGCACGAACCCGTGTCCCCTGCATCGGCAGGCAGACTCTCAGCCACTGCGCCACCAGGGAAGCCCAGTAGAGATCTTAGTTCTAAAATGCAAATATATGGTTAACCTCCTTGGCTCTTCATTACCCACAGGATCACATTCCAAATCCTTAGTAAGGCAATAAAGGCTTTTGGTAGCATAGCTCCTAGCCTCATCTCCATTCCAATGCAGCTCAACATTCATTGAATGTATCAGACTTTGTGAAACACGAATAAGCACTCTTGCCTTGAGACATTTATAATCGTACTCATAATCTCTGTATGTTAGTATGATCATCTCTCAATTAATAACTTGTAATAATAGCTAGGGTGACCATAAGTCCTGGTTTTTGCCTATTGTCCTAGTGTAGTTACTAATGGCACCAATGCTCTTTTTCAGTTTCTAAAGTTTCTAAGTTTGGACAATAAGTTATAGGTCATTCTAATAATAGCATACCTATGTTTTCTCAGTTATCTCTGAGCAAAACAATTCTCTGATGGACTGAATCTGTTAAGGTTGAGATGGTACATTCCTATTGGATAATTTCAGTAGAGTGTAAGAAAAGGCTACTTGCAAAGGTGTGGGCAAAATGTAGAGAAACCACAAGGGGTTTACCCTAGAATAACCTAGAGTAACTGTGACCTTCAGATGTAGCCAGCCTGCAGTCATGCCACAGCAAGGGAGCCTTAGGGAATAAATACCCAGACTCTTTGTTGTATTGCTGTTGCTCCCCATTGCCTGAACTCAACTAACTGAATCTAAGGGAAAGAAAGCCCTTTAAGTTCAGGTTCTCCTGTGGGCAGAAACATGGATATCCTCCATCAGAACTCACGACTACTACCCTATTTTGCAGTAGGAAAAAATGAGATGAAGAAAGGCTCACATGCTCCATGTCACAAAGCTCATAAGTGATAATCTGGAGTCCAAGTGCTGTGTTCTCCCCACTCTACCAGGCTCCCTCTAAGGCTGCTACATGGTAGCAATGCCAAATGACCTATCCTTCCCATAGCATCGTTACCTTTGAAATCACTGAATCTTTGCTCATTCTTTTCCCTTGTTTGGAATGTCTTCCTTGCTCTCGCCCCTCCTCCAACTCTTTGATGAAGCCTTTCCTGTTCTGACAGGGAGTGAATAGCTCCTTCTACTGTGCTTTGAAATCCCATAATTCATACATCTTTTCTAAGATTTGGCCTATTTATTGGAGTTGTTTAAACATCTGTCTCTCAGCAGACTGTGTCAGAGAGGCATCCTCAGTAAAAATTTTTTTTAGTTCCTAGCACAGTGCTGGGCAGAATTAAAAGGTAACCTAATCTCTTATTAATTCTACTAGGGAGGAGCTATTACTAAACAGGTTTTAAAGATGAGATAATTGAAGCACTGAAAGGTTAAGTAATTTGCCCAAGGTCACACAGCTGTGAAGTATTGATAGTAAAGCCAGGATTTTGAATCTAGGTAGTCTGGTTGTAGAATGATACTTAACTTCAAAATGAGAACTGAAATTCTGAAATAGCCTTCCTTGGTTGAAAGGATTTAAATTGTATATTTATTAAATATATATATATACACACACACACACACACACATATGCCTACCTGCCAGAAAAAAACAAGGAAGGGGGTAATTTAAGGCACTGCTTGCTCCTAGTCAGTGAAAAAAAATCAGGCAGAAGCTGGGTAAACTGATGATTTTATCCTAAAAGGGTTTCCTCAAACAGATTAGATGTTGGAATAAGTGACTTTAAGCTTTGTGATGAGCATAAATAAAATAACCTACCAACAAAGGTAGGGAGTTCACATCCTTAAAAACTAATCAGCTGTTTTCAACCTAAGCATTTGCAAACAATATAAGTAAATAAAATTACAGACAGCTGCAGACCGAAGTATTTCTTTCCCCCTCCCTTTACATAGCACGCACGCACCTGGTAATCGTAACTCAACGCTTACAGAGTGCCTAATGCATGCTTGACGTAAAATGGTGGTCCTCGTCTTCAAAAGATTTGAAGTCTAGGGGTAGAAACTGGTCCAAACTGAAGAGGTTAGGGCTCTGAGGGTCTGGGCCACAGGCTGAAGAGCCCCTCATCTTTCTTTCACCGAGTGTACTTTCATCGTTTTCTCATTCCTGGCGGTCCCACCAGGATGCTGCGGGTGTAATTCATTTTGGGTGGTCTCTAACCCCCTGACCCCTCCCGGGGCAACCCAGCGTCTGCCTCGCAGCAGCTGGATGCGCGCCCGGAGCCCACCCACCCTTAGCCAAAGGCGACGCGGCGCGCGTTTGAATCCTGCGACTCATGGGGGCAGAGACAGCAGGAGCGGCAGACGCCAGGCCTCGAGGAGCCGGGGTGCTTGAAGTCTCAGGTCAGGCTCTGAGGTGCCCCAGGCTAAAAGAGGTGGTTTGTCGGTCACCTAATTCAATAGGCCAGGGTTTTCCCTAAGGGCGCAATCCCGTGGGCTGATGACAGCCCTTCGTCGCCTCACCACACCTTCCTTACGCTTGGATCCAACTGGCTCCCGGCCCCCGACCGGGAGCAATCCTCAATCACCTTGTCGTCGTGGACCCCTCCCTCCTCAACCCTAAGAGAGGCCGCGGGGATCGACAGCACCTCCCGCACACCTCACCGCCCAGCTCTTGCCGGGGTGCCGCGCCACCCGGCCTGCACCAGGACCCTGCCATTCTGCGCTCCACACAGACACGCAGCGACGCCCCCGACATCTGCGGGAAAAGTCCTTCCCCACCGCGGAGCAGTTTCCCATTCCCACGCGCTCAGAGTCGCACAGACTGGAGCCGTCGCCGCGCCCCACAGCCGCAGGCCCGCGCGCCCGCCTCCGGGTCGTCCGGTCAGTCTCCAGCGATCAAAAAGAGTAGTCGGCGGAGCTCTCACGTGTGCCCAGCTCTCGGGTTACAGCGGGGGGAGGCCTCGGCCCCCACGCTCTAGGCCAGTCAACAGCTGCTTTAATTCTCCAGCGGGGGCGTCCTTTTCCTCCTCTGCGTCAGGCTAAGGTTAGTCGTCCGCCGCAGCAACTTCTACCGCCTCTTCCTCTCCACTGTGGTCGCCTACCCGGCCGCACGCTACAGTAACAGCTTCCAGCTCTCTGCCTTTTAATCTTTCCCTTAGGAAGAGAAGAATTGTGGAGGGGAACTCTTCCCTCGCGGGTGTCGGCCCAGCCCACCTCGGTCGCCCACCGCTCTCCCTAGTGGCCCGCTCCCCTTCCAAGCCGGTTCCCCCGGTTGGGGCGTGCTTGCCTGGGGCTAACTTTCCGCGAGATGCTGTCCCCGTGGACCTGTCTCGCCCGTGTCCGGTCTCCCTCTCCGCAGCCGCTCCAGCTACCAGCTTGGCGAAGCGCGTGGCGGGACCCGGGGCTGGGACCTCCGCGCCCAGGCTTTTACTCGGACTCCAGCACTTGGTGGAACGGGGGTGGAGGCCGGCCCACAGGCTGGGGGCTTTCGGTGGCACGGGAGACGGTCATTTCGGGACCGCCCGCTACATTTGACGAGGGCGAGCTCTGCAGCCTGGGCCTGCGGACCAGGGCTGGAGGCCCGCCCCTCTACCATCTTCCCTCCCACCGCCTCAGCCCGGGCGCGCAGGCTCACACCCCTTCCTGGGGAAGCAAATGGTCCCTTCCAGGCGGGTGGCCATGTTGTTCTAATAAAGCGGGAGGGGCGGCGGCGTGGGGAGGGGGGAGCAGATGCCGCTGGTTGCGCGCGGGAGCCGGGCGCTAGCAGAGCGCAGCCGCGAGGGAGGCGCGGGGGAGGCGAGCGGGAGCCCGAGCCCAAGCAGCAGCTAGTGTTGGCGGAGGGCACCCGGGCGCAGCTGGAGCAGCAGCCGCGATGGCCGTGGCCGTGGGGAGACCATCTGTGAGTGCTGGGGCCTCGCTTCCCTCGGCCGCTTCTCCTCCGACGCTGGGGGTGTTCCCGCTTGCGGGCGGGGGCCGGCGGGGAATACTGGGGGCCGGGAGCGGGGGCCTCGGGACGGCTGCGGCGGTAGCTGTGGGTGTGTGCATGAATTTGGGCGCGTGTCTGGGGCTGAGGGGAGGGCGAGGATCCCCGCGGCTCGGCTACTACGTGATGCAACAGTGTATCGCCTCGTCGCGCCCCGATTCCCGGGATGTGGGAGAAAAAGGACCCCTCGCCTATTTTTTCTTTAAGAGGATCCTTTTGGCCACGGTGTTTCTCGGCTGCCTCCTTCTCCCCGCGCACACCTTTCTCCTCGTGACAGTCGAGAAAGGCGCCGGGTGCGGGGGGGGGGGGCTGTTTCCTCCCGGCTCCCCCGCGCCGAGGGGCGACCAGGGCGTGGGAATTGTTAACCCAAGCGTTGTGTCACGCGGTTGTAGAAGCGGGTCAAAAATGAAGGGGTGGGATTGCTGGGTCGTATGGTAGTTCTATTTTTCTTTTTTAAGGGACCTCCATACTGTTTTCCATAGTGGCTGTATCAATTTACATTCCCACCAACAGTGCAAGAGGGTTCCCTTTTCTCCACTCCCTCTCCAGCATTTATTGTTTGTGGACTTTTTGATGCTGGCCATTCTGACCGGTGTGAGGTGATACCTTATTGTAGTTTTGATTTGCACTTCTCTAATGATTAGTGATGTTGAGCATCCTTTCATGTGTTAAAAAAAAATTAAAAAGGGGTGGGATTTCCGTGGTGGCTTCCCCTGTGCACTGTGAGATCCCGGACACCCTCAGGCACCCACGCTGGTGACCGGGCCCTGCCCAGGATGTGGACAAAAGCCTTAGATACACAAAGTTTTCAAAGGGCCCCGTTGTCGGGGTGGGTGGAAGTTTAAAAATGCTCTGCGGTTGGAAGGTCGGGGGCGGCGGGCCGGAGAGGCGGGCGCGCGAGGAAGAGGAAGGGGTGGCGGGTGCGTGGAGAATCGGGTGCCCCGGGACGGGGTGAGGGAGACGGGGAGAGAGGGAGGGGGATGCTTAGTCCCCGAGTTTGCCGGCGGGGCAGGGGCCGCGCCTCCGGCGGTGCAAAGCTCATTCAGCGACTCTGGACCCGGCCCGAGGGCAGCCGGACTTAAAGGGTGCGGTTTCAGCCGGGGCTCTGCATCCCGGGTGAAAGGCGGAGGCCAGGGGCGGCGGCGGCCTTCCCTTTTTACTGAAAGGAGCAGAGCCGGTGGGGAAAGGCGGAGTCCTCTTTCTTTCTCTTTCCTCTTTTCTTTGTCACTGTTCAAAGTCACTTTCGCCCCCACGGGCTTTGTGGGCTCCTTGAGCGAGTTTCTTCCCGCTCTACCACCTCCTTTTCTTTTCCTCTTCTTCCCCTTCCCACAACTGTGTAGCTGCAGGTGGTGGCTTGAGAGATTTTGCAGGTACAGACCAAAGTCTCGCGGAGATACTGGAAGCTCTGCGAGCCCAGAAATGCAAATTGCAAGACTGTGCTCTCAAACCCGCAGCCCTTCTCCCAACTCTTCCTCCAGATACAGTCGCTTTTTGCACCCCTCCCCCATAATTAGCGGAGTCCTTCAGCGTGCTCTAACCCGGTTTGGTGGTTCAGCTGCCGCGATGTTTTCAAAGACGTTCTCCACCGTCAGAAAGTGTGCAGTGGTCATATTGAAGTGTAACTGTGGGTCTTTTAGGTAGTTTAAACTCTAATATTTAATGACAAACACTTAAGAATTCAGGTCTCCTCTTGATAATTAGTGGTCATATATTGTTGTTACTGCGGGAAGTTGCATAGTCTCTGGGCTGATCCCTTTATTTTCCTGGTGAGAATATTGAGGTCCAGAGAGGTCAAGTTTATCTGGTTAAATTACTACTCCCACCCCCCTACCCCACCCCCCTTCCCCAACACACACACACACACACACACACACACACACACACACACATTTACAGAGCACAGATTCAGATAAATAACAATATCTGCTTTAGATAATTGGACAGTGGCTATATGCAAATGTTCTGTGTGTGTGTGGGCAGGGTGTCTTTCAGTAACACCTATTGCTGGTGCATTCTTGAGGCATGGGGGAGGTGGAAGAAATAATTTGCTGCACATTTTCTATAAATTAGTTCATATATGTCAGTTAAATAGGAACAGTATGTGGATTTAAGATTTAGTTGTGTGGCCACAATCATGTCCAACACCAGGTCTGCCAACCAGATGTGAGCTTAATTCCACAGAATTCTTGTGTAAGACCTCTCTCATTCAAAAAATAGAGGCGATTTTACAAAGTGTGTGTGTACAGAGGAGGTAACTGCTTTCTCTGCACATTCCCTGTTGTCATTAGAATTAAGATTAAGTTACTTACAGTTTGGAAACAGAAGACTGTTTTTTCTTTGGACCGAGTTGTAGGGGTGATCAGGAGTTGACTACAAAGTTAAAAAGTCTTTTCATACATTTTCCAAGGAGTTGTTGAACTGTTTCACTTTGTTCATTCGGTTCCTGTTTTAAGTGTAGTGTTTGCAGTTAGGTCTTCAAAACAACCCCAGTGAATGCAGAAGATTCTCCAAACCCAGCCCCAGGGTCTCTACACAGAATCCTTCATGGTAGAAATCGCTGCCCCTCCTTTTCCCGTATCTATTCTACCATTTGAACAAAAGAAAGGAAGGATGTGTTGATAGACAAGAATCACTCCAAAGTTGATTGTGAATGGAGTTTCCCTAGTTACTCCTTTAGAATTAGATTTTTTTTGTTTAGGAAAACGTGAACATATCTCCTTCCCCTACAAACTGCCTCTCTCATTCAGATTGAAGAAAAAGTTCAACCAGAATAACTTGCCCTCAACTTTAGACAGACATTCTTGAACTTGAACCTCTGAGTGTGATACCTCAGGTACATATGACATTTCACTGGGCAAAAATCCTTATATATCAAATGCAGTATTTTCTATCTTATGACGTGGTTATCTTCAGTTATAACCATTTTAACTTCAAGGCTAAATTCAGACGTTTCTTAAATGGATTTGTTGTTGGCTGGGAAACAGAAGCTTCAGTCTGGTGTGATACTGTTTATTTCCATTTTAATCTCGACCCCTAGCTTCTCCATTTTCCCAGGAGTGGGTTTTGGACTTGGCTCCCAGAAGCCCCTGAAGCACATCTGCTGTTTCCAGAGTGTGAGTGATGATTAGCAAGAGCATTTCTCCCCTAGGGATGTGTGCACATTACGGATGAGTTAGTATTTTGGCATCCAAGTCCCAGGGCCGCTATTATCTTTGTTTTAATCAGAGCATGGTCATTTACTCTACCTGGGAACAGGCTTTAAGTAGCTGATCCTCTCTTTTAAGGAGTGGTGTTCATCAAGTTATAAGGTCTGGGGGTTTAAAGGGACTTGAGAGGTCATTTGGTTCAGCCTCCTCCCCAATGCAGAAAGAAATATTTTCTACATTATCCCTAATAGAAGTGTTTAAGTCTTTCCAGTGGTGGAGATTCCCCTATGATATCGTTCAAGAAACAAGTTTAATTATCCTTTTATCCACTGCGCCGAAAGGAATGGAAATCCAAGTTCATTCATTAGCTTATTTAACACTATTTATCGAGCACCTCCTGTGTGCCAGGTACTGTTCTAGGTGCCAGGGATACAGTAGTGGACAGCAGAGAAATTCCTTCTTACCTGGAGCTTTTATTTTCTGAGAGATTTAGTGTCCGTGTATATTACAGAAACAAACTTCAATAGCGTATGTAAGCCATTTCGGGAGAAAGGAAATTATGTGTCTATTGCTGAGTCAACAGCTATGATGCAGGTTAAAGGATCTTATCTATTCGAGGATCATTATAGGCAGTTCCTAAAGATATGGTCTGTCTTCAGCAGGAGGGTGAGGACTGACAACGAAATGTCATTTTCCCTTGTTGTAAAATTGCCATTTCTATGACTTGAGGATGTGGCCCCTACATGGAGGGCTGTGGCTTTTGGACCTGGAGAAGGATTAAATCTTTTGAAAGCTGTAGATGATTTCTCTGTCTTCTAAAGTATCTTCTTTAAAAATGATGTGTCTACATCATGATGAAAAACTGACCCAAGGAATTGATTAAAAGATGAAAACAATACTCATATCCCATCGTCCTGATGCAACAGTTCTTAGATGATTCTCATCAACTTTTTGAGGTTTACAGCAGGAAGCATAACCCATACCATATAAACTGCTACTAAGAAGCCAAACTGTGTGCCCAGGAGTACTCTGTCTGACTATTTGGACATTTGTATAACTGAGGAAACAGATGCTTAGTGCTTTCACAGGGGCCCCGCTATGTCTGTGTCCAGACAAAGGAATGAATGATTTGGATGGCGTGCTTTGATTGATTACCAACAGACCCAGTGTTTATTACACTGATGATGCCACAGCTGATGATGACTTCGGGTTTAGGCTCCCTGCGGAGCAAGCTACAATCAGGGTTTGCTGTGCCTGTGTTTGTCTTTATAGGGCCTTAAACTTGGTTGGGGGGGAGGGTAGGGGCTGCTCTTGGATTTTATCATTTATTGGGAACTGTCTTTCCTCGCCTTAGCTAAACTGTCTCAACTGGGGTCAGCCAAGCTGAACGATTATTTAAACAAAGACCCAGTAGATCTAAAGCTTCAATCCTTTTTCCCAAAGAGAACTACTTTACAATATAATTGATACCCCCTTTGTTTTGTTTTTTTTTTAGTTTGTTTGTTTTAATCCAGATTGACAGAAAACCCCCTTTCAACTAAACAATACCTCTCCTATCCGCTCAGGCCTTCTGGCAGCCCATCAATGCGGCTGCTGTTGAACATAGAAACAAGACTTGGGCTAAGGTGAAACAGACAGATTTCTAAAAAGAATGCTGGTGATCTAAAAATCAAGTTTGCATTGTCTCACGCCTGGCCTGAGGGAGAAATCAGGAGTCTGTTGCCTGATATGACCAGAGCCAAGGCATTAGAAACACCTTTTCAGGATCCGTGCTAGTGAGGGTGAGCGCATCGCTCAAGTCAAAGGATGCAGAAAGTTGAGTTGTGTGGATGCGTTCGGTCCACCTGCTGCACTAGGACCCTGTGGGATGGAGGGTGATGTGTTGACTCAGGGGCCAGGCTGGGGTGGAGAGGTAGGAATGGCTTCATGCTCCAAAAGAACATCTTTGGTATCCAACAAGGGGGAGCTTGGTTCCTGCTTTTTTTTTTTTTAATTTTTAAAATTGTTGTGAAAATATACCTAACATAAAATGTGTCTGTTGTTTGTTTTTTTGCCACACACACACACACACACACTGTATTTTATTTTTACAAGAGACAAATAAACTGACACCAAGCATTGTAAATGGGTGACCACAACAAAAGCAACAATGATTGCAATTACCAAACACGAAACACACTCATACTATGTCATAATATTGACATTCAGTCCAGGAATCCTCCACGGTAACAGCTCCTTTACTTTGCAGTGAAAATTGATTTGTATATTTTTTGCCTCTGAGTCCTTGTGGAATTGTGTCTGTTTTTGATAATTAAGTAACATTCCTTTGGGAAGAATTTATGATTTTCTTACTTTCAAATTCTTTTTTCATGTAGAAGTAGAATTACAATAATATAGATAGGTTAGAAATGGAAAAACAAAACAACTGTCAACACCCTAATGCATCAGTAGTCATTCTTGGCTTCCTAATCCATCTGCTTTATCAGATACATCTTGTGCACTTTCTTTGTGTAGGTGCTGAGGTTATGACGTAAGTCCTTGAGATGCCGTCCCGATGCTCATCAAATTTCTCTGAAGGATGAGCAAGCACTAGGTCTCAGCAAGGAAAAGTGAGGTGGGGCGGTGGCTAGGGAAAAGTGTTCCAAGCCAAGGGAACAGCAGTGCAAAGCTCTGAGGTGAGGCAGAGCCTCTTAAGGGAATCCAGTGTAGCAGGGACATCAGCATTCATGATGGCTTAGAGTGGATGGACGTGAGGCCGAGAAGGTGGTGGGAAGAGACCACATCACTTTTGCAGTTCATTCTTCAAGACACGGGTACTTACTACATAGCTCTTTAAATATTTTATACGCTATCCACCCGACCCACAACGTAGGATATCCCAGATTCTTAGACTTGGTTGATGGAAGACACTGAAAATCTTCAGAGCACTAATTCTTCAGGTTTCAGGGGAGGCTCGGGGAGTTGATTTCTTTCATGGCCAAATCAAGCCCTCAAAGAACAGAGGAAGTAAAGACTGAGGAAGGGCACAGAGAGGAGTGACAACATCACCAGGCCTTCCTCTGTCTAGTTTTCTGTATGGAGCTCTTCCTCAAGATGTAGAACTAAAAGTCTTACTTCCTTACACACCAAAGCAATTGAGTCCTGAAGGGTGGGGTGGAATGCTAGGACTCCTCCCACCTTGGACTGCAAGTGTCAGTTGGTGTTGTCCATAAAGAAAACTAAAAACCCACTGGATCCTATGAAAACAGGAGGAGAGTCTTTTAAAAGCCAGGGTTCTGTTAAGACTTAATCCTTTTTCATTCATCTTCCTTTGTGTACCGTTTTCATGCCAATATAAACTTCATGAATCTCATTAAGGATGCCCATTAAATTTACTCAGACCTGCTGTTGGAAGGAAAAGGCTTGACTCCCAGCTTCTTTGTCAGGTATAGGAAACCTGTGCAGCGTCTTGATTTTTAAGTGTTTTCTATTTAAATTACTGTCAAGACAATGATCTCTCTTGATCCTCACAAAATTTCTGAGAAGTAATATAGGCAAGAAAACTGAGGCACAAAGAAGTTGTCACTTATCTAATCTGGTACAGCCAGTTAGTGGGAGAGCTTGGCTTTGGAACCAACAGTTCTTAGACCAGTGTGCATACAGACCTACCATTTGTATTGGTCAGTTAGACTAGATTATGTTGAGGTAACAAATTGGTCCCAGGATCTGGTGGCTTACACAGCAAAGGTTTATTTCTCACACAGGGTCCTTGTCTGTTCCATCCTCTGAGATCCGCTCCGTGCTGAATTGACCCTAGGACCCAGGCTGAGGGAACGTTCTGTCCTCTCTCTGGACATTGCCAATCTGGTGGCAGAGGAAGAAGAGGCCTGCTGAACCCTGAACTGACTTTTCAAGCTCTTGGGTGGGTCACTTGCACATGAACATCATTGACCAAAATAAATGGTTACTCCTAAATTCAACAGGATGGAGATAGATAACCCTTCTGCAGAGAGTGGCTCTGCCAGTCACTTGGCCAAGCTGGATGGGATGGGGAAGTGAACCCTCCCCTAGGGAGAGCCAGTGATGGTGTTGAATAGTAAGAGTTCACCATAGCTTCGTAGTCAGGGCATCTGCTAGAGAGCTAAGCGTCTTTATTATTTTGTAAAATTGTCTCCCTGTCTGTCATGATTTTTCTCAGTCTGTTTGGCCTACTCTGATTCTAGCTGGACATGGTAGAATGATGAGAGAGGGAGAAAGAGTGTCTGTGTGTGTTTAAGCCGCCAGAATGAACTGAAGGCAGAGAGTATGATGATTCCTATTCTTTCACAGTGAGCTTCCAATAGCACCGTCACCAAATAAGGGATGAGTGGTGACCTTCTCAAAGACCTTCTGTGCTAGTCTCTGGTGGCCCCAACTCTGGGACTGTACTCTCTGGGAAATGGTTTTGAGGCTATTAGGGCTTCCAACTGCTTGATAGAATTATTTCCCTTAGGATGCTTCCAAATCAGTCTTTTCCCAGCCTTGTCTGTTCCTAAATGCAGATGCATCTATGACACCCTTCTTTTCTGTGCTTTGTTTTCTCTCTGCTGAGAGGTATTAATACAGTCATCCCTCAGTATCTGCAGGGACTGGTTCCAGGATCTCCGCGGGTACCAATATCTGCAGATGCTCAAGTCCCTTATATAAAGTGGCCTAGTATCGTTGGCCCTCCGTGTCTGGATTCAGCCAGCTGCTGATGCAGTCCCTGCAGATAGGGATAGAGGACTGTATGTAGCATTTTGGTTGAGAATGTGGGCTCTAGATCCAGACTGCTGGCCTCCTAGTGTATCGCCTCTGCCATTTGACCACCTCTGTGACCTTAGACAAGTTACCTTGTGTACCTCACATTCCTCATCTGTAAAATAATTACAGTACCTTCTTCAGAGGTTTACAGGATTAAATGAGGTATTACACCAGGTGCTTACGATGATGCATGAAACATTCGTCCTCGGTAAAAGGCAAACGAATACTGAAATAATAACTGCTTTATACCTAAGGCTGGGCTCAAAGCAGAACTGCCACCCCCCCACCCCCGCCACTCTACCCAGTAGGAGGCGAGCATTTGCCCCTTCCCTTGTTCACACACCTGAAATGTGCACTCTTCCCTCTTTCTTGTCAGGGCACACTTTTGAGGCACAGATCCAACATACCCGCTCCCTGAAGCCTCCGTTCACCAACCCAGGTTTTGGTGACTTTTCTGTCTTTGAATTCCAGCAGCAATAATGCCTACCACACTTATGTGCCACCTACATAGTGTTCTGGTGCACCTCCAGCCCCAGGTTACTTTTTTTCAATAAAGAGGAATGATCAAATCTAGTTGTGAATGTTTAAAAAAGCCTCATTACCTTAAGCAATATGTTCTGATAACCTTGACCACATTCATGCACTCTTAGCTCTAACTGACAGGCTTAAGGGAGGGGCTGGCGCTGTGCACAGACCCCACGGCCCAAGAGACGTTTGACCGAAGGAGTGGAAACTGCTCCTTGGATCCGTTGGATGAGATGTGTACCGGCTCCCCTCCTCTCAGCCACCCTTTTATTCCAGCTGTGCTGTGCTAACCTCTGGCAGGTGTAGACCTCATCTCTACAGCTTTCTGCCCCAGACTTCTCGGCTGTAGTGTTCTGCTTCGCTGTTCTGACCTATGTACATATCTGGATGTCCAAGGGAGTTACCATTGCATGACTCACCTCTGACTGCTGGGGGATAGAAGCCGGTAGATAAATACTTCTCTCTTTTGTCACCAAGTTGGACAGTTCTGAGGCACAATCGGAGGGTCCACATGGGCCCCAGCCCTCAGGGGTGACTGGCCCATCCTTTAGGATAGCTTTCCTCCTTCGCTGTTGAACTTCTCCCAGTCCCCACTCCTGTTCCTCTGGATCACTTTCACATTAGCTGCATGCATGCAAACCCTTGCCTCAGGCCCCTGCGTTTTGGGGAAACCCAGGTGAAAACACCTTGTTTCCTGGTTTGGGGGTCTTCTTTTGCCTTATGCAGATGAGGGAGCCTGCATGTTGCTTTGGTAACATACCAGATTACTCTGGACATCAAAAAAAATAGGTTCAGAACAAGCTGATGTTTCATCGGGTTTTTACTATTTACTGGAGGACAGACTTCAAGCTGCTGTAAAAGCTAGACCCCGGGATTTCCCTGCTGACACAGTGGTTAAGGATCTGCCTGCCAACGCAGGGGACACGGGCGTAAGGTCTAGCTCATGCTCTCAAGAAGCCTGCAGTTCAGCTGAGGGAAAGGTCTGAGACTCAGGTAATGCTCCACTTGCATGACTTTGCGGGGAGGGCGGGGCGGCGGCGTCTCGTCAGGCTCTTCTAACTACTATTTAGCCCTCCCTTTTCCCTTAGATAGTAGATGTCAGGAACGCGGTTCCGAATTCAGAAAAGTAGGGCCCATTTTATTTTCCTCCTCTTCTCATTTTATAATGTCATTTGAGGAGTGCTAGAAAGATAACCTCAACTTTATTTCCTTCTAAGCTACCGTTAGAAATTTATTCTTTTGGTGTAAGGTGAGGAGAAAAATGGCACAACGAAGGGAATTGACAAATTTTATCAGAGTCTGGAGGGGATGTTTTCAAAATTTCTGCCAGATGAGTTTGTATGCCCCATTCTGTCTTCAAAACATAGTGACTGCCACAGCATGCCAGATGCTTTGACTAGTAGACTAGTATTCTATTCTAGGGCACGTGGGCATTTCTGTACCTACCATGCCTACTGGGTCAGTAAGCCAGTACCCATGCTTCCTGGGTCAATTGTTTGTTTCCAAACCCGCTTCTGCCAGTTGTAGTCATCATCGTAATATGCATAATTTAATATTATGTAAATCTATGAACTATAAGTGCAAAAATAGAAAGATTTAGTAAAGGTGAGAATTTTGCTAAAGTAAAACTGCTGTGAATTTAATATGGTTAAGTTGGAGAAAAAAATTGTAAGAATCTAAAGGAGTCTGAATTCAGATTACATTGAAAGTGTTTCAAAATTCTGACTCCACTTGAGAAACAAACTGGAAATCATAGATGATGCTTATGGGTTTGTACCAAAAAGACACCTCTAAATGGAATTTCTCTAAGTCATTATGATGAAAAAAAACCTTGGCCTTTTGTCAAAAAAATTGGTGCATGGATGTACGTTTATATGTTTTAAGGTACAATAAAATGTTTAGGTTATAACGATTGTTTTTTTTTTAAATAGTTTTTATTGTGTATGAAATTTGGAGTGAGTTTTATTAATTAATTTATTATTTTTTGCTGTGTTTGGTCTTCGTTTCTGTGTGAGGGCTTTCTCTAGTTGTGGCAAGCGGGGGCCACTCACTATCGCGGCCTCTCTTGTTGCGGAGCACAGGCTCCAGACGCGCAGGCTCAGTAGTTGTGGCTCACAGACCTAGTTGCTCCGTGGCATGTGGGATCCTCCCAGACCAGGGCTCGAACCCGTGTCCCCTGCATTAGCAGGCAGATTCTCAACCACTGCGCCACCAGGAAAGCCCCGATTGTTTTTAAAATCCTAGTCTTTAAATGCTTTTTAAGATAAATTATCCAATCCTGCTCCTAATAGCTTTGGATAAAGGGACTAGTACATAACCACCGTTCCTCCCAACTTCCCCATTTCCATATTCTAACACATATGGTAGATGGGGAAACAAGTTGAGAATTACTGGGTTTTCCTGGGTTAGATGTGAATGTCTCTGGAAGAGTTAACTCACTTGACATGATTTACCTTCTTTTACACCTGATGTAAATGGTTATCAATGTTGGGTTTTTGTTTTTGTTTTTTTAAATCTGATTTGAAAGAGGTGAAAGGACACTAGAAAATTTACCTGTTCCATCAGTTTCTTTTAGGTTAGTCCAGAATAAAGGGAAATACAATTTTGGGAGCAAAATAATCTCAGTTTGGAAAGGTGAGGTTATTTTAGTGATCATTTAATTTTCTCTTTGAGATACATGAGCACATGAGAGATATGGGTTACTCAAAGACGTACTCTGGGAAGAAGAAATTACTTCATTAGATGCAGATGAAAGCTTAGACTATAGTCTTAGTAGTCAGTCTGGACTTTTGCATTCATTCCTTCCAAACGTCCTTGGATAATCTTCCATCAGCAATTTGATTTAAGTTTTAATCCCAACCACGAAAAAATTGTGTTGAAAACAAGTAGAAAGTTGTTTTTCTATTCCAAAATAAAGGTAGTGGGAGGAGAAACTTAACAAATTGGAAGCTGAAATGTGTGATTTCTCCATTTCTCAAACTAAAACTGGAATTATTTTTCAGGTTTTTTTTTGGTCTTTAAATACACATTTGAAATGTTGTTGCTAATTTGCACATTGGCTTTGCCACTAAACTTATTGCACACGCAGCAGTCGTGTCCTAATTGAAGTTGTGCAATTCCACACATTTTTCCTGTGATAAGACTTCAGTGTGTAAAAGTTGATTTTTTAAATAACGTTGTAAGGAAGTTTGATTAGATATTATTCTTTTTTTATATATATATAGATTTTAGTTATTTATTGACTTTTGGCTGTGTTGGGTCGTGGCTGCTGCGTGCAGGCTTTCCCTAGCTGTGGCGAGCAGGGGTTACTCTTCGTTGTGGTACAAGGACTTCTCATTGCGGTGGCTTCTCTTCTGGAGCACGGGCTCTAGAGCGCAGGCTCAGTAGTTGCAGCGCACGGGCTTAGTTGCTCCACGGCATGTGGGATCTTCCCGGACCAGGGCTCGAACCCATGTCTCCTGCATTGGCAGGCGGATTCTTAACCACTGCTCCACCAGGGAAGCCGCGATTAGATACTATTCTTGACCCAAGCCCGTCAGCCCCTATTTGATGGATCAGGACTCATACTTGATGATCTTAAGGCCAAGTGTTTTGGCTGTTGGTTATACCTCTTCTTACCAAATGGAGATAACACCCAAGGCTGCAGAGCAGTGCTGTCAGGTGGAGCTTTCTGTGATGATGGAAATGTTCTACCACTACATTGATCAGTATGGTAGCCGCTAGCCGTATGTAGCCGTTGAACACTTGAAATGTGGCTGGTGCAACTGTAGAATTAAATTTTTTATCTTTAATTAATTTGCATTTAAGTTTAAATAGCTGCATGTGGCTAGTGGCTATCATACTGAATAGTGAAGCTTTAGGAGTGTAATCTAGAGGTATTTACAATCTGATATCTTTCTCATTTTTTTTTTTTTTTTTTTTTTTGCGGTACGCCGCGGGCCTCCCACTGTTGTGGCCTCTCCCGTTGCGGAGCAACAGGCTCCGGACGCGCAGGCTCAGCGGCCATGGCTCACGGGCGCAGCCGCTCCGCGGCATGTGGGATCCTCCCGGACCGGGGCACGAACCCTGTCCCCTGCATCGGCAGGCGGACTCTCAACCACTGCGCCACCAGGGAAGCCCTCTTTCTCATTTTTTAGAAAACTTTTTTATTGAGAAAAATATCAAACATACACAGAGTAAGGATAGAGGTGTTCATTATAACATTCTCTCATCACCCAGGCCAATCTTATGTCATCTGTTTTCCCTTTTCTCTAACCTCTTTTCTTCCCTACCTGTCAACCCCCCAAATTATTTTGTAGTAAATTCCAGGACAGTCTGATCTCATTTTGTTTTAAAAGCTAAGATGGTGATCTGGGGGAAGGAGGGGAATGGTATTAGAGAGAGGTACTCAGGGAGCTTCAAATGTATTGGTGATTAAAAAAAAAAAGACTTCAAGTATAGAGATGGGAAAAGTTATGGTTTGACAAAGGTAGGTAATGAGTATACAGATGTGCTATGTTTTGTTTGCTTGAAATATTTCGTCACCATCATCATCATAAGAAGCCAAGCTTGAGCCCAGAGATGGAACAGTCACTGTACCAGGCCTCACTTACCTGTGCTTGTAGTGAACCTTGAGTTCATGGATAATTTAAACATTCAAACATTATTCGTATGCGATATGTATCATTGAGCTTAATTGAATGCCAACAGTGCTATAGAGTCATAGGATCTGTAAAAAGATGGAAAGCAAGCTGAAGATCTTTCTGTTTAGCCCAGTCTCCTCCCAACACTTGGTTTCAGAGAGTGGTAGCTTGATTGGAGCTCACGTTGAGTCCAGAGCTTTCTGTCACACCACACTTACCAGATCGACTGATTTGCTGAGTTAAAGCTTGCAGCACTAAGTCACTCCTACCTACTTTTAAAAATGGCAGACTCCTTTTTAGAAATTAATTAATTAATTAATTTTTGGCTGCATTGGGTCTTCATTGCTGCACGCAGGCTTCAGTAGTTGTGGCTCGTGGGCTCTAGAGTGCAGGCTCAGTAGTTGTGGCGCGTGGGGTTAGTTGCTCTGCAGCATGTGGGGTCTTCCCGGACCAGGGCTCGAACCTATATCCCCTGCATTAGCAGGCGGATTCTTAAGCACTGCACCACCAGGGAAGTCCTAACAATGGCAGATTCTTATGATCTCTTTTAGAGCAGATACATTATTTCTAAGTCTACTTGCAGTTTTGCAGGTACTCTTGTTGGAGGGAAATGTTTTTGTAATTAACAGTATAAAGAAGTCATTTGTGAAATTTTATATTTGGGGCTGAGAATTGATGCCTGTTACTGGTGGAGAGTATTATAGGAAATGCCTGTTTGCTTTTTACATTTCTGTTTATAAAAGAAACCCTTGTAGCGAGCACATTTTGGTCATGTGGACACATTGAAGGAAATAGTGCTTGCATCAATGATATTTAAAAGTGCAGTTTTCCTTTACTACGTAAAACAAAAATTGTTGCTGTGCTTTTGTAGTTCAATTTAGAGGCTAAAAATGATTTTCTTCCCTTCTGATAGTGTGCAGAATATGTATATTCTAAATTTGGAATGCTATACTTAGGTTCTCAGGATTTAAGGGGAATGCATTTGTGATGGTAAAGGATCTTGTATCATCAGAAATGCTCCCAGGCCTTGGCTCAGCTGTCCTATTGATGGAGAAAGATAATATGCTTTAGAAGAAGAGCGATTAAAATTTTTAGCAACGTTCTAAACAACTGCAAGCCCCTGGTTGCAACAGGATGCTGTTCCTCTTCCATGGTCAAGTCTCTAAAAGCCTGCCCTTTGTGTTCCCTTGGTCTTTTGTTAACTCCATTCCTGGGAGGGAGGGAAGAGCTTTGTCTAATCTCATCATCTGCACTGCAGTTTGGTCCAGTTTGTTTTTATTCCATGGTTTGTGGAGATAGTGAATAGTTGGTTAACACCCTACATATAAATGTTACCAGGAGTCAAGATTTATGCCATTTTTACAAATAATACTCCCGTGAAATGAGCCTTCTTATCTCCACTTGACAAGAGGTAGTTGAATCCATGGTAGGGCAAGAAGATTTAGGGAAATGTTTTGTCAAGTCAGTTGCTCTGTCCTTTTCGTGTGGGATAGAGACAAGAAACTATTAAGGCTTTAAAAATGACTGTGACCTGATTAGGAGACGATAGCAACTATTTTCAGTAAAGAGGGCACAAGATTAGTGTGAGTAGCAGATTTTTTTCTTTTTTTAAATGTATTAAGTTTATAGATTTTGAAAAGCTTTTATATTAGATGAAATTTAAATCTAGCGATAACACATCTTGAAAAAAATAAAATCGAGATCTCAATTAAGCATTCTCACACTTAATTACATTTAGAAAAATGTTAAACTTGATGTAACCATAACACTAGTAAGAAATAGAAGTTTACCCTATGTGTTCTCTTTAAAATAGTTAATGAGCCGTGGTTTACTAGCAATCTGGCAATCTTTGATAGGCCTCAGTTTGGTTCTGGAGTGAATTATTTATGTCATGGTAAGATAGTAAGGGAGAGAAATATGTCAAACTGTCTTTGACTAGGGTGAGCTTCATTGTTTGACTCATTTACGTGAAGGGAAAAAAGTACCAAAAGGGACAACTCTCAGATTCTCCTAGTTAAACTGCTATAAACGGGCAAGCACGTGCCACCTCTTGTTTCTGGTTGTTGAAATAAGGGTGTTAGTGGTGACATAGTTTTTTTTAAGAGAAGACGGACATTTAGAGTTTGAGGCGAAATTTCCCTGTCTGCAAATGTTGGCAACGAAATCAGATCTTTTAAAAATACTGTGTGGGCCACATACACACATGCTCATGGGCTGAGTCTGCCAGTATGCAGTCTGATTTCCACTGGAAATGATTCATGTATTTTTCTTGTATTTGAATAAAGAACTCATTAAAGTTTTTAAATTTTATTTTGTTTTGGTAGGCCTTTTAGAATGCTTTAACATTTGAGCAATTACAGTGCTTTGTGTGGAAAATACTCTGGTTTTTTGAAACAGAAGCAGTGCCTTGAACTCTGGTATGAAAATGTCTAGATTGTTCGAGGGCAGCGTCAAAACTTGTAAATTGTTGGGCTTCCCTGGTGGCGCAGTGGTTGGGAGTCCGCCTGCCGATGCAGGAGACACGGGTTCGTTCCTCGGTCCGGGAAGATCCCACATGTCGCAGAGCGGCTGGGCCCGTGAGCCATGGCCGCTGAGCCTGCGCGTCGGGAGCCTGTGCTCCGCAAAGGGAGAGCCCACAGCAGTGAGAGGCCCGCGTACCGAAAAACAAACAAAAAAAACTTGTAAATTGTTTCCCTCACAGGATATCTCCAAACAGGTTTGATCACATTGGGAGAAATGGAACCGGAGTTGTATGGCGTGACTAGGACCCACAGCAGAGAGAGCGGGAGGGATTCATGAGTGTGTGGGATCCAATGTAAATATCCCTCTGCAAAAACATGTGCTGTATATAGTGAATGGGGTTGGATTTTTTTTTTTCTTCCTGTTTGGTTGAGGTCCAATGACAGTTAATGGCTGTTTCTTACAGGCTGTAAAATTATTTATGAGTTTGGCAGTAGGATGATGTAAAATGCAAGTGGATATAGGTAGAATAAGGGCTGTTACCAAATTCCAGTAAACTGTTAGTGCGGAGCTGGGAGGGAATTTAGAGGTCATCTCATCAGGGCCTGCCTTTGAGACGGGGAACTGAGGCCTGAGTTCAGCTGAAACTGAAATTCCCCATTCACCCTTCCCTGCCCGGCAGGAACCCGGCATTCTCCCTTCTTTTCTTCTCCCTGCCTGTAGGAAAATGTATCTTCCAGGAACTATTTGTGACAATTAGAGAGTCTTGGAAAACAAACAAACAAAAGCAGATGTTTGGTGAACAGAAGTTTTAGAAAACAACTTGCGAAGAGGTTGTCTTTCCGATTGTTAGAACGTTTTTATTGGTAAAGTTTCTGTGGTTGTTTTTTGAGTCTTGATACCCTTCTTTCTAAAAGTCTACTCTTCCATAATGGGTATAAGAAGCAAAAAAACAGATCATCGACAGAAAAATGTGGCATTTAATTACCTTTAAGTCTGCAGAATTTCCTAGTGGTGGGTTTAACCACATGAACTAGTTGCTTTCAGCTGTTTCTGAACTACGGAACCGCTAGTTTCACATGGTTCAAGATAGTAGCTTGAGCAAAAGGGTAATAAGTACAGTTGACCCTTGAACAACAGAGGTTTGAACTGCACAGGTCCACTTAGAAGTGGATACTTTTCAATAGCAAATACTACAGTACTACGTCTGTGGTTGGTTGAATCCAAGGATGCAGAGAGACCACTTGTATGCAGGACTGACTACACATTATACGAGGATTAACCCCTGTGTTGTTCAAGGGTCAGCTGTACTGGGGTATCTTCCTAGTCCTCTAAAAACATCCTTAGCGTTTTACACGGTCACTGACCACTCAGCCCTTCTCAGTTTATCCTGCTCAAACACTGTTCTGCTGGCGTACTTTTACTAAGAAATGTGGAATTGAAAGCTCCATGTGCACACGTGGAACAGTCTTCCTTCCACATGTTACCTTTGGCTCGAAAAGCCTCCCTTGCCTTGAAGAAAAGACTACCCAGCTAAAGTCAGATGCTGGATTTGTTTCTAATTGTTCAGGCCAACAGAAGCCAGTTGGAATGGAAGTCTTGGTCAACAGCAAGATAGTTTTGGGTGTTTTTAAATTAATTAATTAATTTTTAAAATTTATTTTTGGCTGCGTTGGGTCTTCATTGCTGCGCGCACGGGCTTTCTCTACTTGCAGCGAGCGGGGGCTACTCTTCGTTGCGGTGGCTTCTCTTATTGTGGAGCATGGGCTCTAGGCACGCGGGCTTTAGTAGTTGTGGCTCGTGGGCTCCAGAACGCAGGCTCAGTAGTTGTGGCGCACGGGCTTAGTAGTTCCGCGGCATGTGGGATCTTCCGGACCAGGGCTCGAACCCATGTCCCCTGCATTGGCAGGCGGATTCTTAACCACTGCGCCACCAGGGAAGCTGCCAGCAAGATAGTGATATGCAGTTATATTAATATTACAACTTGTATTGAGGATGTGAGACTTTTGGAAACATTGCCCTGTTATTGTAATTGAATCCTAATTCTGATTTGGCAGTGGTAGTGGGGGGGGGCGGTGGTGAGTGGACCCACAGAAAAAAATGTTGTAAACTTCAGACCTTTTCTTCCGCTAGTTTCCTAAATCGAATCCACTGAGTATTGGCTTTGTCAAACCGACTTTTGTTAAACAAGTGGCATTTTAGCATTTTGTAGATTCGGAAAATAAGTATAAAATACGAGACATTTGGGCTTCCCTGGTGGCGCAGTGGTTGGGAGTCCGCCTGCTGATGCAGGGGACGCGGGTTCGGGCCCCGGTCTGGGAAGATCCCACATGCCGCGGAGCGGCTGGGCCCGTGAGCCATGGCCACTGAGCCTGCGCGTCCGGAGCCTGTGCTCCGCAACGGGAGAGGCCACAGCAGTGAGAGGCCCGCGTACCGCAAAAAAAAAAAAAAAAGTCAGCAGTAACAGGCCCAGGTTTTTGCCTAATGTAGAAGGACTTAATCAGTAAAAATTACTGTGGCAGAACATCCTAGAAGGAGGTTAGGGAACAAAGAATTTAACAATCTGCTCAATTTTCCCCAGGAATTCTCAATTATCTTTATTTAATGGTTGAGCACCTGACAGTAGTTTGCTGTGGAGGGCTGAGACACGAACACAAATGCAGCGTGCTGAATGTTTTCATTTTCACTTCACCTGTTTCTTGTCTCAGCTCAATTTTTCTCAGCCCTGGGTTGCTCAGGCTATACCAGTTGGAGTTGACGGAGCATGATATAATTTACTCCTGCCCATCAGAAAATATTGCAGAGTGACTAGGTGAGGCAGCCTCTGTAAATGGTACAGGTGGTTCTCTTTGATGCTGTACTCAGGGCCTTTTCCTGGGCGTATTTTTCCTAATTATTGAAATTGTATGAATAGCAATGATCCCTGAAGCTCTTCTGTGTGGAAGTTGGTGGGCTGCTTTCAGTATTTCCACTTTCATTAGTTATTATCTTCCAGAGAGCTGCCAGGTGAAAGTTCTAGAAATAATAGCATGTGAAGTGGTTATTCATAGTTGTCTTTCCTGTGGAAGTGAGGCCACGGAATTCATCAGGACAGTAAATATTTACACTTTTTAAAGTTTATATATGAAATCTTCTTAAATAAACATCCTTAAATGGCTAGCAGAATTGACAATGAATTGATAGGGAAAAACATTTTAAATCTTGTTTACTGTGGAATTGCTTAAACTGGGCAAGACTGTACCAGATGCTTCCTATTGTCTCTGTGGAAAAACTGTCACAAACCTGTGATATAGACATCTGTACTTTTCAGTGAAAGGAAAAGAGACTTAGAAGTCACCTGCCCCAAAGTCCTTCAGCTCAAAGGTGGCAGAGCTGGAATTTTTATTCCCAGCTGGCTTGCAGCCAATGCTTGTGACACTCTTCCAGGCTGCTTTACTTTTTGTATTAATTACAGAGAGATTTTCTTCCAAGCCTATCATTTAAGATACTGATATTTAAATATTAAATTAAAAATGGCACCAGCAGCTTCATGCAGACCTGCCTCAAATGTATGTTGGTGAAAGGTAACACTAATTACTTTAAAATTTTAAATCATTTTATGCGTTGTTCTGGAACAGAATATTGCAGTGTATGTTTCAGCTAAATGCTTTAGTTAGGAGTTTTGAACGTTGGCTCAGTGCAGCACAACACCTATGAATATGCCAAGACTTTTGTGAGCTTTTGAGAAGGGTAGTATTTGCTTGGAAAAAAGAAAACCATCTGAAAATAGATAGAACTTCGGGGTTATTCAGTGGTGACAGTGCTCATCTTAGAAGATCAGAATGAGCCAGTGAGGGTCTGGGTGTGAAATGCCAAGTGGTTGTCACAGTGCCTCTTTTCTGTCCAGCTTCACACGGTATGTAAAAAATAGGTCTTTTAAAATATGGAGACATAAATTACTTTTCTTAAGTAATTCTTAAGTAAAGGTGGCCAATGGCTCCGCAAGATACAGCCACCTCTAGGTGGTTATGATACTCAACTGCCGTGATTGTAGTGAGGTTGGACATCTTTTCATGTGGCTGTTGGCCATTTATGTTTATTTCTCTGTGAATGACTTATTCACCTCCTTGCCTTTCCCCTCCTCTACCCCCGAGTTGGGCTGTTTCTCTCTGTCCTGTTGACATTCGTCCTTTTTTTATGTGCAAATAATTTTCTCTCAGTCTGCCATGTTTCTTTTCTTTTGTTTTTGGTGTCTTGTTATATAGAAGCTTTAACTGCACCATCTTCTTTTTGGTTTGTATTTTGGTGTCTTGTTTTGGAAATCAAGCTCCCTTTTCACTGAACTTCATTTAATTATGTTTAACAGCTGTTTTGTCTTTTGCTCAGTACTTTACAGAAGACAAGAATGTAGCAACTGTTAAGAAACAGAGTCCATTCATCCAGTGGGAGATGTCCTGAGCTAATAAATTAGAAACAACTCAAAGAGGAGACAGAAAGGGAAGAGCTTGGAACCCAAGATGTGAAAAGGAGCTCAAGGATCCAGCCCCTTTAGAGGGGCACAGGAATTTAATGCTCTGTGATTTGAAGAAACTTTTATGAGATAATTAACACCTAACTTGTAATTAGCAGTTGAGTACACGCTGAGCTAGATGGAGGACAAGCAAGGGAGGCCTTGAGTTAGTGATTGGGTCTTTGAGTTAGAAATGTGTTGTTTGGGGGGAGGCATCCCTTTTTAACATTCCTTTCAACTGGGTTATTTCCAGGTTTATAGATCAAAGTATTTTATCGGTAATAATGAGTAAGAATACTGAACACTCACTATACAGCAGGCGGTGTGTCTAAGCACTTTATGTGCATCGTCTCATTTGGTCGATAAACTTGTGAGCAGGTGTTATTATTATGCCATTTTCCAAATGAGAAAACAGGCTCAAGAAGGTTAAATAACTTGCCCAAAGTCACATAGCTGGTAAGTAAGTGGTACCAGGACTTGAATTCAATTTTTTTCTGACCTCAGGGCCGTCCAAATGTGATTGTGAACACATGTAGAAAAGTATTTGTGGAGATTCTCAATGATGAGTCCTTGAAGTCAATGACAGTGTCTGTTCTGCTTTAAAATCAGGCTCCATCAGGCATCTGCTGGCAGGGCCTGACTTAGTTGCTCTCAGTGGAAGTCAGAAGTCTTTGAAGGACTTTACCGCTGGAAACCCTTGAAAAAAATCAAAGCCGCTTCACTTCTGGGGGCCCTGCTTTTCTCTGCAGCCTTTGCTGTTTTCTGCCAAAGTGATGAGTGGGTCATTCTGCTCTTTCAGGCCCTGGCTTTGCTCTCCAGCAACCTTTTACTAAGTCAGGTCACAGGTAAACCTACATGTTGCGGTGGTGCGAGGGGACTGGATAGACCTTGTCTGTGTGTGTACGTGACACACACATGTGAGGGGAGGCTCAGAGCATGGCCATCTCCTCCCCAGGGCTCCTCGTCAACAGTTCCAGTCCCCAGCTCAGCACGTATTTCATCACGCTGTCCCAAACATAACCTTCTACTTCAGTGAAAATGTGACACATGTCAAGCAAACGGGACAGAGACTAAAATCTCTTTATACGGAACAAGTGCTGCTGTGAATCGCTGATATAATTCCATAGTGATAAAGCCGGTTAAAAATCCAGGTTTTGTTACTTACTTCCTCTGAGACCTCGGCCACGTTTCTTTGTATCTCCATGACTTAATTTCCGCCTCTGTAAAATGAGGATGATAATATCTATCTTACAGGGTTGTGAGGATGTAAACGTTCGTGCATGTAAAACACTTAGAATAGTGCCTGGAGGATAAATGGTGCCTTATGAATGTTAGCTATTTTATAGATTTAAAGCAGTGAGCCACTATTTCCAGAGTGGTGCTCCTGGTACTATTTCCGTGCAGTTCACGGACATCTTACATTCTTATCTCTGACAGTTTGGCGCACTGATATCACACTTACCTCCCCCTGTAGGTGAAGGCATTTCTGTGGTCTCTAGAAAAGTAGAAAAGTTTATTTGAGCCCCAGGAATACCGCTGCTGGCTTTGAGTCATCCTTTCTCACCACGGCCATGTTCCTTTGATCACCCAAATGTAGTCCCCCATTTAAGCCTAAAGAATGGGTTCTCTGCCTTCTAGAATCGGCATGTGTTCATGAGTTATTACCCTAGCAGCTGAAATCAAGATGAAAACATCCTCACTGTCCTTGTGGTCTCTCCCTACCTCCTCTTCCTTGTTGAAGGTGCCCCTTAGCTATGGTCCTTGCGGACTGTTTACAGCTCAGTGGCCCGTGTCGAGCACTGACACTCCTCCAAGCCCTGGACTAGATGCAGTGGAGGCACACTGAACACCACTGCAGGTTTCTGTGGCTTGGGTTTTCAGAGAATGTTCAAGCAGGAACGACTTTTAAAGAAATCATCTCCTCCAGCTCTTTCATTTTACAGAGAAGGGGGCCAAGACCCAGGAGTCAGTGACCTGCTTAAGGCCCACAGACTCAGAACTGGAGCCAGATCCTCTGACTTCTGCTCATACTACAAACCCAAGGACAGTTGAACGGAGGCCTTCCTGATAGGTAGTTAGTAGGCAAATTCTTTGGTGGTTTCCCATTGCCTAGCGGAGAAAACCCCAAATCCCTTTCCAGTTACTGATCTCATGTTTGGGACCCTGGTCACTGACTATGGTGAAAAAAATCTTAACGGTTTTGGAGCTATACATGTAATGAATCAAGTTTAACTTGGGCCCTCAATGCAGTTGGGTATTTATGGTTAGTCACCCTTCGTAAAAAAAAAAAAAAAAAAAGTGATTCCTTATAAAAGGCTTACATAACACAACTCGGGTTACTGTTGGTGGTGCTTGTGTGTGCATCTCCAGCCTGTGGACTAGAAGATAACTAATGCCTTACCGACAATACAGGACACCATTTGAAAGCTCTCTACCATCCCAAAGTGCTTACTGTGACAGTGTCAGTTTGGGACATTTTTTTTTATTATTAGTTGCACACTTTATGCCAAAACAAAGTACTCCCCGTAGCCATTCCTGTGGCATTTTGTTGCATCATCGATCCACTTCTATTATTTTTTTTATGTTTTAAAAATATTTACTTATTAATTCATTTTACATAACAATAATCGTATTACCTGTTAACATTAATAACAGTTTTATGAAGTGTAAATTTTTCAAGTCATTCAACGAGATGAGATACAATTGTTTTACATTTTTGTGATTCTTTTTAATGTCTGACTTAATGGAAGACAGCTGGTCTTCAGGTCGGCTTTTCATTTACTCTGATGCAATGTATTGTTTTGGTCGAAGTGCATCAAGAAGTCCCAGCGTCACAGATATGTGGTTGGAAAAGAATGAACTTGTACACTCCTGAAAGTTTCCTGGAAAGGCCTCAGGGAACCCCTGACCACACTTTGAGAACTACTTTACTTTAGAGTAACTCTCAGGGCTGTATCCTCATTCATTCCCCTCTAGGGAGGAGCATTGCATTTCCTGATAGATGACATGGATGGAGAAGGGAGCGGGCAATGCTATTACTGTGAAGTTAGGACTCTTAGTGACTGTGCGCTGATAGTGGTGTATAAGGTAGAGCTATGGTAAAAAACAAAACAACACGAAAATGACTCAGTGCCAATTCAGGATAGTGTTTGCATCTGGTGGTGGGCAGGAGGGAAAGGGTTACCATCACATGTGGGGAACTCTGGGGCTTCAAAGCTTTTGGTGGTGTTCTGTCTCTTGGGCTGGGTGTTGGATATATGGGCGTGTGTTCTTTTCTCTTTGCATGATAAGGATATGTTATAGACACTCATATATATATATATATATATATTTTTTTTTTTTTTTTTTTTTTTGCGGTACGCGGGCCTCTCCCGTTGCGAAGCACAGGCCCCGGACGCGCAGGCTCAGCGGCCATGGCTCACGGGACCAGCCGCTCCGCGGCATGTGGGATCTTCCAGGACCAGGGCACGAACCCGTGTCCCCCGCATCGGCAGGCGGACTCTCAACCACTGCGCCACTAGGGAGGCCCGACACTCATATATTTAAAGAGAGCTCTGGTTTCTAGGACGTGGGGGAAACAGTGAATCTCTTTTTTCCCTCATTCAGTCTCTTCTGCTTTTTTGGCTTGGAGTTCTTGAATCTTTCCAGTCTAAAAAACACCTGTTTGGATACATGAATTATGACTATATCCATCACAGTTATTTTTCACTTCAGGTACTTGTGTTCACGCAAGATCTAAAGCTTATGATTCCCTCATTGTTGTAAGAATAAGGAAAATCACAGACTCTCAAGCTCAAATATAGGGCTAGAGTCATGAGAGCTCTTGGTGTGGGAATGGTCTGGTGACAGGGGTCCCCCCTTTGCTCTGAGCCTTCAGTGTCACGTTGATCTTGGCCCACAAGGGCTGATTGGTTTTTCTGCTTTCTGCTAGATAATAGGCTGGCTTTGTGGTCTTAAAAGCTAAAGTTGTGCTTCTTGGACCGGCTAACATACTGTTTGACTTGCACTTGGATCCATTCCTCTGTCTGTTTTGTCTTCTCCTTTGGCTTCATATTTTCTACTTCTGTTTTGATGACTGATTACTTCTAGTTGGATTTTATTTGAAGCCTGATATCCACTCTAATGTAGGCACTGGCATCCTTTCTTTTCTTACCCCGTGGTCAGTGATAGAAGCCTGTGACTGAAGAACTAGAGAGTGTTCATGCACCCTTCCTCAACAACGCCTGTCCCCTCATCAGTGTTACAGAAGATGAAACTGAAGCCCATAGAAATGGTAGTTGCTGTCATTTAAAGCAGCCCCTAGCTGGCATAGGGTTGCAAGCCCTGGAGGATTCTTAGCTGTGGAATGTAACGGCTAAAGTAGCTTTGTTTGCTTATTTACTTTAAGGTAGGTAAGTCCAGCTTCAGGATATAATGTGGAATGAGGTGGAGGGAAGAGTATAGTATTCTACAGAAAGCGTATTTGGTGGGAGAGAAATTTAGACGATAGGACAAAGCTCAAGCAACCACCAATTTTTATTGGCGAGGGAGAAAATGGTATTAAATAACATGTGACTTCACATTTATTAAAGTTTGATTTTAGAATGCTTTGCCATTTGTTGCACTTGCCGAAATATTGTTGCCTAAATAGATGACATCTGAATATGGTTTCCATGGGTCTGAGTAAGCTATTAGTAATTACCTCATGGATTGTTAAGAAATCAAAGATCAGGTATTTTGTGTTGATGCCACAGTGGCTGGTGGCTTGAACATGTGTTCCAAATTGTGAGCTGCAGACAAGTGCATGTAAAGGAATGTGGGTGCAATTAAAATGCCTTCAGAATGGAAGTCTAAGTAAATATTAAGTGAAACAACATAAGTGAAATTGCCAACTAATGTCTAGCTCAGAGTAGGCTTTAGAATCATGAATGTTAGTTTCCCTGAGGAAACTAGTTTTAAAAGTTTTATTTTTTAATATAAGCTCAGAAGTGGCTAGTGGTGTTCCATCAATAAATCAGGAGATAATCATTCTCTCTTTCATCTAATCTTTTTTTCAATTAATTATTTTAATTTATTTTTGGCTGCGTTGGGTCCTCGTTGCTGTGCATGGGCTTCCTCTATTTGCGGCGAGCGGGGGCTGCTCTTCACTGTGGTGCGTGGGCTTCTCATTGCAGTGGCTTCTCTTGCGGAACATGGGCTCTAGGCATGCGGGCTTCAGTAGTTGTGGTGTGTGGGGCTCAGTAGTTGTGGCGCACAGGTCCAGTTGCTCCGTGGCATGAGGGATCTTCCCGGACCAGGGATCAAACCCATGTTCCCTGCATTAGCAGGCGGATTTTTAACCACTGCGCCACCAGGGAAGCCCTCTCTTTCATCTAATCTTAAATACCTGAGTGATGAGCCTTCCCCTCTAGACAGGATGAGGGAATGAATCTGGAGACGTCCTCTCATCCCAAAAGGTGCATCTCTTTTTAGGATAATTAAGGATAATTAAGTTGATGTCTTGCCAGTTCCTTGCACGTGGGAATAGGGGTACAGAAAATATTTGTTCTTCTCTATCCCCTACTCCTAAAAGTTGTTTAGAGTCCAACCATATGTGTGTGTGTTCCTCAGTGCTCTCTGAGAAGCTAAGGAGGAAGTGATGGGAATTTCCGATGCGTTAGCCATGTGGTTTTAATCAGTCAGGACTGCATCCTGTCTTTCTTCTCTATCTCCAATGCATTTTCTTTGCATCTTCTATGTGAGCTTTAGTTGATTTTTCTCTACAACTGGTTTTTATAGCATTTTTCATAGCTTCTTAGAGAAAACTAAGAAGGGAGGCTTGATAATCTTTGCTTTTTGGATGAGTGAGAGAGTGACTACTGTAGGTTGCTCAACTTTAACCTGTAATCTTTCGGTTAGACATGTTCCTTCTGTGTGAGAAATACAAGAATCCATTCCAGCAGCTGGCGGTGGAAAGGCATCTCTTCTCAAATCCTTCCTCCTCTTCCTTCCTTAGTCTCCCCTTTACTTTCTTTGTGTGCTCCACCAGGTGGCTCAAGGCACGTATGTCGTGGTAGAGCTGCCTCTCCTACTCTTACTGACCTTAGGAGATGGTAGTGTAGTGTGCTGGTGTGAGGCTGTGGATGTCCCCTGATGGCCAGCACACACACATCATTCTGTGGTTTATAAAACGTTGACTGGGGGCTTCCCTGGTGGCGCAGTGGTTGAGAGTCCACCTGCCGATGCAGGGGACGTGGGTTCGTGCCCCGGTCCGGGAGGATCCCATATGCCGCGGAGCGGCTGGGCCTGTGAGCCATGGCCGCTGAGCCTGCACATCCGGAGCCTGTGCTCTGCAATGGGAGAGGCCACAGCAGTGAGAGGCCCGCGTAACGCAAAAAAAAAAAAAAAAAAAAAAAAGGTTGACCAGAAGTAGCTTTTCTAGGCTCTTAGGCCTTACTAATTCAGTGGCACGGGTTTGGAAGCAGCCTGCCTGGCTTTGAACCACCACTTACTTGCTGCATGACCCTGAGCAGCTCAATCTCTGAGCTTCAGTTGCCTCAACTGTAAAATGGGAATCATATCAGAGGTGGTGGTGAGAGATAAGTGAAATCAGTGTAAAGTACCCAGGATGGTGCCTGGTGCTGTGTGTGCTCACACACACACGCACACACACGCACACACACACACACACACGTTTCCCGAGACCAAGTGCCCTACAGTGTTTGACTTCTAACTATGCACAATGAGTTGCCACTAAGTGCCGGGAAGGGACCATACTTATGCGTGTGGCTGGAGTATTAATGTCTAACTTCTCCAGTTTCCAAGGGCATCGTCACCCTTACTTCCTCCATCCCACATACCCTTCCATAAGGAATGCTCCTTCCCGCATGGCAGTTGTTTTGGTTGGGGAAGGCAGGGGAAGACTGTTAACTCTGTGAGAACTGATTCCCTGCCTTTGTTCATCCTAAACATACAGATCAGGCTACGTGTGACATCGTGATAAGTGAGGTTCAAAGTAAGATGAGTAAGATGGGGTTCCTGTCCTCAGGAAATTTACATTCTTCTGGGGCCTAACCACTGGAAAACTAAGTATACTGCTGGGTACAGGACAGGCTGAGTGGCCCAAATACAGTGAATGTTTGTAAAATAGAGAGCAGTGGTGTCTAATTCAAGGAACCAGGGGAGGCTTGATGAAGAAGGTGACATTTTGCCTGGGATTTTAAGGATGAGTAGGATTTGACAGGTGGAATTGAGGATAAAGCATTCTCTGTGCACAGGTGGTGTGCTTTGAAAAGAGTCAGCGTCCAGCTTAAAGTCCAGGTGGCTGTCCAGGTGGTGGTGGACTTGGAATCTGACACAACTGGTTTGAATGCTGCCTCTGCCATTCATTTGAGCTTCGGTTTCCTCATCTATAAAATGGAGCCAAAAATATCTACTTCACAGAGATATGAGGATTAAATGGGAAGATGTTTTAAAGGTCCAGGTACGGTGTGTGGCACAAAAGTGCCCAGTAAACTGTTATTTATGTGATGGTTGTAGTGGAAGGAGGATAGTATTGAAAGCATAACCTAATCAGGGGTTGAAGTAATTCAGATTTTTTAACCAAGGGTTCATTTTTTTTTTTTTGCGGTACGCGGGCCTCTCCCCGCTGTAGCCTCTCCCGTTGCGGAGCACAGGCTCTGGACGTGCAGGCTCAGCGGCCACGGCTCACGGGCCCAGCCGCTCCACGGCATGTGGGATCTTCCCGGACCGGGGCACGAACCCGCGTCCCCTGCATCGGCAGGCGGACTCTCAACCACTGCGCCACCAGGGAAGCCCAGTATTGTGGTCTTTACATAAATGTTCAATGGTAAAGTTGTGGTGTGTGGGGCTCAGTAGTTGTGGCGCACAGGTCCACAACTTGGTTGTCCAATCAACTTGGTTGATCGATCAAGGGAAATGTTAGATCCCCTCTTTTTAGTTCTCTGGCTAAAAGAGTGGTAGAGCCTGTTTCCTCTTTTCCCTACTATGAATATTTTAACTTTCACTCTTCAGGTATTCCAGGCAAATTTGAATTGATATTTGTAAAAGATATCAATCTACTTTTCCATCTTGAACCCAGAATATGAGGTGGAATAGAAGGTACATTTCTTAGTGCTCTAGTCTCCCTGAGGACTGAACTTTCATTCATTCCACTGTCCAGATAGAACTGGTTTTACAGTGGTTATTCCTCGAGTATTTGGGCATGCCAGCAGCCAGATGACTTGTGGCTGTCACACTGTCTTCCGAATTATTAATATCTGGGCTAAGGAGTAAGAAATTGGACGGAGGAGGAATCCGGGGGCAGAGCTGCCAGGCCTTATTTCCTTACATTGGTGGTCGCAGCTGCCACATTGCGCGAAACCCACTCCTGGTAATACCAACCTAAGTATGTACAGTTGGTGCACTTGTGGCCAAAGGGGTTTAACTCTGTGTAGCCATGATTATAGTAAGATATATGGTCTGACCCTCTCTATGCAGGAGGGATTTGAGGCTTAGATCTTTCTCAAATCCAAATGGCCAAAGTTGCTTTTCTTGTTTTTGCCAGTGTAATTAGCACTTGTCTTCCCTGCCTGCCTTTCATTTTCACTACATGAAATAGTAATTATTCTAATGAACCGTTAAGGCTTTGGAAGAGGTTAATGGTGGCAGCTTGGATCAGTGACCAAGACTTTTGCTAATTCTGTTCTTTCTTTCACCCTGGGTCTCATTTAACTTGCTTAGTTTCTCCCTCCTACAGAATGTATGAATTATAGCGAGGATCTCTTGCCAAGCTATAATCTTTCAAGTTTCGATTTCAGTTTAATGCTTTCCTGTAATCATGCTATCAAAGACTGTCAGAAACATATTCCCATTCACATATCCCGCAACTCTTAATCTATTAATCTAGGAGCACAGAGCTGGGACTGGACTCCATCTCAGTGAGAAGTCTGGGCTGCCAACCCAACTCCTTTGTGCTTTGTGGGAACAAGATGCATGAAAGTGTAACCTCTGCTGTTGCATATATTCTGTCATCTAGTTTTGAAAGCTGATGGGATTTTGTAACAGATTGTAGTCAAGATTTCCTGGTATCTGACTTGGGTCCTACTTGATTGTTTAGAAATAACATGATGATAATTATAATGAAAATGCCTCTTTAAGAGGCAATAGAGGGGGCGGAGGGGACTGTGGGAACATTCTTCTGTGACAGCATGTGAGAAGGTTTGTTTTTCATTGGCTGATCAAGACAAGAAAGCCAGCATCTAAAATCATCCAACAACAGGAGACTTTTGAGAGTAGCAGAAAATTGTAACATGGCCTCTTGGGTTTGCTTTCCTAAGTACAGCAATATGTGTGAGAAAACCCCTACACCAACTTTTTCTTAGAGCTAGATGGACACTTCTATGATGTGCTACTAGAAGGCAGAAAGTTGTCTGTTCTGCTGGAGTATTTATATTTTTAGGGGTTAACTGGCTCCATTTTTTTTTTTTTTTTTGCGGTATACGGGCCTCTTACTGTTGTGGCCTCTCCCGTTGCGGAGCACAGGCTCCGGACGCGCGGGCTCAGCGGCCATGGCTCACGGGCCCAGCTGCTCCGCGGCATGTGGGATCTTCCAGGACCGGGGCACGAACCCGTGTCCCCTGCATCGGCAGGTGGACTCTTAACCACTGCGCCACCAGGGAATTTTTCGTTTTTTTGTTTTTTTTAAATGCTCTGAAGGACGTTTGCATCAAATAGCTTACCATTTGGATGGTTGCCCACGCTGGTAATCTAGGTTAAATCATGAGCTACAAGGCAGTTCTATACCCAAGATCCCGTGGGCTGCTGCTCTGGTTGGAAGATCTGTTCCTAAGTGCACTGGGTGGTAGGAAACAGAAAAATCTTTCATGATGTGACCGCCCAGTGATTGTTCCTTGACTTCCTCCCTCCCTCAACACTGGGACACCCAGTGACAGATCCTGGGTATGTGTTTAGTTATGTGTCGCCTATATGTGTCTTTGTAATGCTTCACTTTAAGGGATATTTCCAGTAAACTGAAATGTGAACCAGTTTTATTTAAAGTCTTATATCCTCTACGCTGAATTATTCTTTGGTTTTTCCAGTTCATTGATTTCCATGCCCTTTTGGACCTCTTTCCTTTCCTGTTGCCTCCCCTAACAGACTCTACTTCTTTCTCTCCTCCCATCTCCATTCCTTCTCTGTAGCTATCCAAATTGATTTCCCCTTATCATGAGCTAGATGAGGTCTGACCCCCTCAGAGAAAGTCTTAGTTTTTTGCCATGGTCCGTGTTGCTCTCCATTGTCTCACACTGATAAACTTTGTACTATATTTCATCATCAAACCGTTTGCAGTCATCTTCTGTTTTGTCTCAATGACTTTTCTCCCTAATAATGCTTAAGTTCCTTAAAAAGCCTCTGCATCTCCTAGAATTCTTACATAGCAGCCACCTAAATGTTTGCAAGGTTTACTTTCATTGTTGGAAGACTTCCTCCAAAGGCAAAGTGACACTCCAGCTAGTTTGTCGTTAGCCCTCTTATCACTTTTGGTCAAGAGAGGGTGGAAATGCCTTGGTAACCTGATGGAGATCTAGTTTACTATGGTTTACTAATTTCTGTCTCCCCCCCTCCTCCCCCGCCCCCAGAGACTTAGTTGTGTTTTGTTTTTAGTTAGGGAAACTCTAATATTCATTATTTTATTCTATCCTAAAGTTACCTGGGAGAACATAGGAATATTATAATGCACATGTGGTTGGCAGAATCCTAAGGTGGCCCCATGATCCCAGCCTCTTGTGTGCATGCCCCGTATAACCCTCTGAACTTGTGAGTACGACGGGTTAGTCACCCCTTTGATGAGGTTATGTTACGGCACAGTTTCCTCTATGATATGAAGATTATCCTGGGGACATCTGATCCAATCCGTCCCTGAAAAGGGCCTGGACTCTTTCTAAAGAAGGTGATTTGAAATATGAGAGGGACAGAAGGGATTTTCTGTTGCTGCCTTTGGAGATAGGTGGCCATATGGCTAGTAACTGTGGGTGACGTTTTGGAGCTGAGCACAGCCTCTGGCTGACAGTCAGCAAGAAGAGGCTCTCACTCCTACAGCTGCAAGGAATGAATTCTACCGACCTGAATGAGATTGGAAGTGGAATTTCCTCCAGAGCTTCTCAGCCTGGCCAGTGCCTTGATTTCAGTGATATCGTGGGCAGAGAACCCAGCTATGCCATACCCAGAGTTCTGAGTTACAGAACTGAGAGCTAATGAATAGGTGTTTCCAGCCGCCAAGTTTTTTGGCAATTTGTTGCATGGCAATAAGAAACTAAGACATACCCCAAGTGTATGCAGACAACCTCTATTCCATCCTGATCGCTTTTCATCCAGGGCTGAGGTTAAGATGCAGTGCTATTTTATTTTTGGAAGGCTTGAGAGTTTTGGCCAGGATTGTTTAGTCATATTTGCAGAGTGATATCAAATGTTAATTTGTATTGTTTATTTCCTAAGAACGTATTTACCATGTCTTTGGTCATTGTTGGTATAGCCCCTCAGTTTTCAGGTGCTAGAAATGAAGTCCTGCACTCAGAGATGTTCTAAATCAGCCGGGCTGAGCAACTGAAGATGCTTTGGGAGGAGAAATCCCTGGTGCTTTTGTTTATGACTGCCACAGAGCCGGTTTGGATTTTTTTCTTCTTTCTCAGAGACTGCCATTATGTGGTCATTACAGTAACTGAAAGTCCCTTCCATCTTCAGAAAGGGACAGAAATAAATAATATCTTTCAAAACGGAAGTGGCTCATTTATATCCGGTGATAGAAATGGTGGCAAAGGAAGGAAGTGTCCCATCCATATTTCACTTTTTGCTGATGAATGCTTTCAGTGAACAGAGGTACATGAACTGAGACACAATATTTCTCAGATAGGAAGCACGGAGGAATTGATGTGTGAATATCAGGAGGAGAACCGTACATAAAAAGTTGAGAACAAAGCTTCCAACTGATATGGGCCCCTTCATTATCTTTGACCTCCTATTCACCACTGTTTTGAGAAAGCTTGTCTGAAAGATCTGCACTGTAAAGGCAGGGCAGAAGGCACAAAAAGGGGCCACACAGCTGTGAGGATTTGGGTGGTCTTCTCCCCTGCAAGATAGGTGATATGTTGGAGATGGCATTGGGTTGTTCGGGGTCCCACTGGAAAGCTGAGGGTCTTGAAATGATTAGTGACTCTCCTCCGTGGTTTTTTCATTCGCTTTCCTTGGTGTTTGCTGAGTGAAGGGCTTCTCTCTGTCTTGGTGATGTTGAGTGGTGTGAGAGAACAGCTGTAGCATGTGTTTCTAATCGGAATGTGCCTTTCTAAATACTTCTTGCCTATCTGTCAGTCCCCCTCCCCCTCCCACCCGTCTTCCCCTGAGCCTGCAGAATTTGTGAGAGTCCCTGGAATGCACATGTGGGCCTCGTTATTCCCAAACATGAGACTTTCTGTTGATCAGCACTTTGTAACATTAGGCTCTCACAGGCATTAGTCACTTCGACTCCACTAGAAAGATTGATCTTTGGAAATGTAAGAAAATGTCTTTTGCTGTTGTTGCTATTAATTCTTGGCATCCAGTTAGATTTAGCCTTTGAGAATTTACATGGACTTCTAGCAAAAAAGTATTCTGTCTGTAAGAAAAAAAAGTGCTGCCACTTTTTACAGTTTTGGGATTGTCACACTTAGTAGTTATCGCTGCAAGACTATTTTACTAATAAGCCAATACCTCCCCCATCCTGCCTATCCTTCCCCCACCTCCCCAGGATCCAGGGTTGTGGGCAGCAGCTGGGATTTTGTTCACTTCAGATACCCGTTTCTGAGGACTGCTTTTAAACAGTGTATTTCCTAATTGTGAGAGATCTGATATCTAACCGGACAAAGGTGAGACTCTAATCCCAGACAAAGCAGCAAGATCTTGGAGGACGTGTGGGCAGTGACTGTTTTCTGTGAGGGGAGGCTGTAGAGAAGACAGAAAGGCGGGTGGAGGAGCAGAGGCAGGACTGTGTCCTCAGCCCTTTGGTGTCAGGCTTCACTCGGCAACAGTGTGAATTTTCACCTTGCAGCTGGCCCAGGCGTCATGGAGGGCGGGGTGGACCAGGCGCCAGGGCGCTGGGTGCCACAGCTCGGTCTCTCCACGTGGCCCTGCGCGTGGGGAAGACCCATCAGCCGCTGGACCTGTCTCCTTCTCCGAGAAAGATGAGGTTGGAAGATAACGATTTCTGTGAAACCTCACACGGGATACAAATTTGGTTGAGGTGTAAAATAGGGGTGGTGTTAGGAAAAGAGGGACATTCAAGTCGTGGATTTCCAGGCTCAGAAATAGAAATCAGCTGGTAGACTGGATGCACTTTTGTCAGTTAAGAGTGCTGGGTGGGCAAGTTTCAGCCAGAAAAGGGGTGATGGGAGGTTATTAACATCTGGGCACAGAGGAGAAAAATCTAACCTGAGACGGACAGGCTTCAGGAAACCTTCACTGTCTAATTCGGAGGGTAGCGGAGGGTTTAAGATGATTAACCAGTGGACTTTTTTCTTCTGCAAGAGGGCGGAGGCCTGTAAATTTATGCATGTTTTTAGCAATATGCATATGAATTGATGTTATTCTAGAGGCCACTAATACCGTGAAGTAGATATTGTTGCCATTTGACATAAAATCGGAGGAAGGACAGATTTGAATTGAGAATGGGGGATAGGGTGCGTTCTGTTGGAGATGGTGGCTTAGGGGCGCCATGCCCAGGCACCCCTAAGCCTGGAGGCGGGCAGCTGGTTATAACCAGGGAGTTGTTAGCTTGGGGTTGTCATGGGCAGGGATGGGGTCATCCAAGCAAAAATGTGTCAAAAGAGCTGAGGAGAGAGAATTATGTTCATTCTTGCAACAGCTCGGTGAGCTAGTTTATTTTAAAGTTGACACGACTGATACAGCCACTATGCAGAACAGTATGGAGGTTCCTTAAAAAACTAAAAATAGAGCTACCATATGATCCTGCAATCCCACTCTTGGGCATATGTCTGGAGAAAACCATAATTCGAAAAGATACATGCACCCCAATGGTCATTGCAGGACCATTTACAATAGCCCAAACATGGAAGCAACCTAAATGTCCATCAACAGAGGAATGGATAAGGAAGATGTGGTATATATATATAATGGAATGTTACTCAGCCATGAAAAAAAGAACGAAATAATGCCATTTGCAGCAACATGGATGGACCTAGAGATTATCATACTTAAGTGAAGTAAGCCAGACAAAGACAAATATCATATCATATTGCTTATATGTAGAATCTAAAACAAACAAACCAAACCAAACCAAAAAAAAAAGGTACGAATTAACTTATTTACAAAATAGAAATAGACCCACAGACAGAGAAAACAAATTTATGGTGACCGAAAGGGGGGGGAGGGACAAATTAGGAGTTTGGGATTAACATATACACACTACTGTATATAAAGTAGATAACCAACAAGGACCTCCTGTAAAGCACAGGGAACTATACTCAATATTTTATAATCTATAAGGGAGAAGAATCCGGAAAAGAATATATATACATATATATAATTGAATCACTGTGCAGTACACCTGAAACTAATACAACATTGTAAATCAAGTACAATTAAAACAAGTTGATAAAACTGAGGCTGAGAAGTTAAATGAGTTACACCAGGTCATACAGCTAAACAATGGCAGAGTTGCCCCGTGTCTCCTGACTTCACGCGTCAGGTACCTTCTACTGTACTAATCTGCGTTTTTGCTTACTCTCGTCGCTTTCTATGTAACTTCGTTCTGTTATTAGAAAAGAAATAAGTACACATATTTTATCTTACCACCCACCTATTAGCTGCAGTAAAATTGCAGGCTTAGCTACTTTGAAAAGATTTTTATTATTTATTATTGTTATTCACATTTCCTGATTTTTATTTATTTATTTAAATTCAAGTTGAGACTGTCCTTTAATATAAAGTCACGAGTAAATTTCCTGTGGTCCTGACACAACTTTTTTTTTTAAAATTTATTTGGAGTATAGTTGCTTTACAATGTTGTGTTGGTTTCTGCTGTACAACGAAGTGAATCAGCTACATGAATCAGGATATAGACATATATCACCCCCTCCCTTGGACCTCCCTCCCACCCCAGCCCCCCAATCCCACCCATCTAGGTCATCACAGAGCACCGAGCTGAGCTCCCTTTGCTACAACTTTTAACAAGAAAAAATGTTGAAGTTTTGGTTTTCTTAGGATATACTGTCCGCGGGTAGTATGAAAGAATTCACCCTAACATATCAGCACGACTTATCTTACCGTTTCTGCGTCTTTTTATATCACGCAGATAACTGGCACCCCTTTCCCTCACTGTACAAAACCTGAATACGATCCATGTCTTGATTTTTAAAATCTCATTTTCTATTATAAAAGTGTGAGGGTTTTTTTGATAATTAATTCAAATATTACAGAAACATAACAGAAAGTAAAATTTCCCTATAATCCTACCATCCCCAAAGAAAACCCCTACACCATATTATTTTTGCAAGGATCTAGAAAAGCAAAATCTGTCCCTCTGCTGGGAGTCTTTTGGAGAAAGTTGCTTAGAGATGGTGCTTACTATTGGAGCAGTTACTTAATATTAAGATCTTTCCTGGTTATTTGGTGATGTTTCGAGAGTGGCTCCTGGGTTTGATAGAGCTGACATTCCTGGCTCTGTGACTTGGGGACTGGCCCCTGGGTGCCTTTTTTTTCTCAGTCCCAGCTTCCAGCTGGGCTGCACTCAAGCTCTTTCCTCATATGGTTTTCCTCCTAAGAGTTCTCTCTTCTTCCTGGCTCTTACTCTTCTGCTGCTTGTGTGAGACCATTTCCTTGGGGGCTTTCTTGGCTCTGACCTTGGGATTTCATGGTATAGATGACAAGCAGAGTAGCAAATGTTGTCCAAGTCATTCTTAAAGAACGCAGTCCTCATTGGTAGTGAGATGCTTCAGATGTTTTATATTATGGAAGTGGCCCTAGCAATGCCTAGCCTTGAAAACATCCCAGTGCAGGCTTCGTAGTTGTGGTTTGGGTTGATACTTTGCATACCAGTGTTTTCCTTTTTGCATGAGAACTAAGGGCGTGTCCCATCTTCCCACCAACTTTTCTTTCTTTAAAAGAGAATATGAAACCAGTTGAATACTCTCTAGAATGTATTTAGGTAAGTGTATGTATTTACAAAAATGAACGAGCGGGCACTTGGGAAGCGCTTACTTCTTGGACAGTTTGTGAGGCCAGGATTTCTCCAAATACTGAGAAGTGGCCGGTGCTCAATCAGTGATTTTGTGTGAGGAGAAGCATGTTCTTCTCTTTGCCTGTCTCCAGGTGGCTGGCATCTGTACTACTGAAACGGAGCCTCAAAAAAAGACTCTAAGATGAAGGGATATGTACTGCTCCTCTTCTCTAAGTGGACATCTCCTTTATGAGAAAAGACAGAGCGTAAAGGGAATGTGCCCCATGGTTCCATCTCAGCTCTATTTTAAATTGGACATTCATTTTCTTAGGACTGGAGTCTTAATTATTTCTACCTCCTCCCATCAGGCAGTGCTGGTCAAAAAGACTCTTTGTTTTCACCTGAATACATAAAACCTGCACATCAATGGTACATAGGAGCTGTCTACTGAATTAATATCAAACAATGCTGCAGACTAATACATGTTTTTATATCCTATAAGCTGGTGGATCTCCTGCAAGAATCACATGCGTTTTAAGGTTGCATCGAATTCTGTACTTTGGATAGCTTGTGATTATACGTTTGGATTGCTTGATTAACATCTGTCTGTCCCACTAGACTATGCGTTCCACGAGTTAGCAATGCTTTGCTTTCTCACCATCATCTCCTTAGCATTTATCGCAGTATCTGGCATGTGTTGGTGTTCAATAAATATTTGTTGAATGAACGAGAGCATGAAAAATTTGCTTTTCTTCTTGAAGAGATGATTAACTTACATTGAAGAATTTTCTACATTTTGTTTTGAGGCTATAAATCCACTTTTCAAAAAATTTCTTGAAGACTGCAGATATAGCTGAAGAAAAAAGTTTTTAAGCAGGACAGTTGTAGGGAGTGGGTACGTAACTTTTGTTTTAAAACTAAGTCAAATTATTATAGTTAAGCAAGCAAAAGTGAAAAGTTCATGTGGAAGACACGGCGGTACACACACAGATTTCTGTTCTGTTTGGAGTTAACCAGGGTAAATGACAGGAACTCCCTTTCAAGGGTCATGTAAAAACTGAGCCATCTTGGATCTGACAATAGAAAACATACTGCCAAGGGCTTCCCTGGTGGCGCAGTGGTTGAGAGTCTGCCTGCCGATGCAGGGGACACGGGTTCGTGCCCCGGTCCGGGAAGATCCCACATGCCGTGGAGCGGCTGGGCCCGTGAGCCATGGCCGCTGAGCCTGCGCGTCCGGAGCCTGTGCTCCGCAACGGGAGAGGCCACAACAGTGAGAGGCCCGCGTACCGCAAAAAAAAAAGAAAAGAAAAGAAAAGAAAATTTACCGCCAAGAAGATTTTGCCCTGTGTTGGCTTTCCTCAAGCAACATGACAAGATTTAGATTTATGCATCTCTGATTTCCAAATGCAAGAAATCTTAGAATTAGCATTAGAACCAAAGACTTTGCTTAGAGGTCATTTGGTTAAATCTCATTTTACAGGTGAGGAAACATAAGCCCGGAGATTAAGTGACTTGGATCAATGTAATTCATTCTCCATAAAATGAGGCTTTGAGAAGAGTGTAACTTCCAGTTTGGTAATACATAAAAGAAGTTACCTGTTAAATTTAAAAAATAATACTTTAAATTTTAAAGAGGCAGAATCTCTCTAAACTTAAATTGTAATGTCTGTCTTTAAAGGTAAAAAAATGAAGTCTAATTGTTTTCAACCTACGTGAAAACAGGTATCACCTTGGTAACTGCTCTCCAGCTCCCCCTGACTGATGAGGGTCCGCAGCTGTAGACTACCTACTCACCACATCTACCGAAGCCTTCAGTTTTAAAAGGAAAGGACTGGGTTATCCCTTTGAGCATGGCGAATAGAATCCATCTGTGCACAGCCAGTTTGTTAATTTCAGGAGGCTCTGGGCTGGACGAAAATAGAAGGAAGAGTGAAGATGAGGAATCCTTAATGGCTTCCAGCCGGGAGGATGTGGATGCCTGCAAAGAGGAATGGAATTCTGTGGCTTTCCCCTCAGCCTTGTAAATGAGCTTCCTATTTAGGGTGGATTTTCTTCACACTAGAGTTCCCCATTCTCTCTTCCATGTTCTTTTTTTCCTCTTTGTTCCTCCGTGAGTGATTCTCCCTCCCTGGTTAGTCTGCGGGCTTTGCCCATCCCGTTTCAACCCGGGCTCTCAGCAGCAATAGGAGGGCTCCTCATTTTAAAATGACAGCTGTCTTCCTCCCACCTAATCTAGGGAAAGGAAACCCAGGTTTCCTGAGGACCTATGAAATGCTGGCCCTCCCCTAGGTACCATTTCCTTCGTTCCTCCCAGCCACCCTGCCAAGTCCTCCATTTTTACTGATGGAGGACAAAAAGGGAATCAAACCCATGGCTGTCTGACTCCAAGTCTTTTTCCATCCTACTTGTGGTTAAGCAAGATTTGGAATTGTGGAACATATTTTAAAGCAGCACTCAGAATGTAGGTGTTGGCACACATTCTTATATAATTTGTTTTATAATTATTTCCATAATGAAGTCAGCTAGATAGCTTCTGAAAAGCTTGTCGATTATGATCTTCAAAGTACACGTTCATAATAAAGTGACCCTTTGTGTATAGGTAACATTTATCTGGAAGGCTTCTGCAAGCTGGACTTCTTTTCCCTGGTAGATTTGGAGAGCTCCAGCCTTCCTGAAAGATGCCCCCCTGACTTTCCCTAGCCAAATGCTACCTGTTTCCCCTTTGTCATTCCCACAGTTCAAGTGATGGTATGTATCACTTTTATCCTTAATAGTATTACATTTACTTGTGTCCTGTCTCTACTGCTACATTGTAAACCCCTGAAGGGCAGGAAGAGTGTTTAATCAATGAATAACAAAAGTAACGTATTTTTGCTCCCTTAGCGCTTTGAGCGGTGAGGTTTTTTTTGAATGAACAAATAAATAATTGTGTTCATGTCAAGATGATCTGGAAAGAGAAAAATGAGATGGTCAAGTTAAAGACTGGTTATTTTATTTTATAGAATTTAGTCATTGCCCATTTCAAGATGGAGTGGGCCTAGAAATTATCCAAGTACAACCCCTCCCTAGATAGATTAGCAAATGGAGGACTGAATCAATTAAGGTCTTATCGTTACTTACTTAGAGGCTCCAAGGTGGCACTTACATCTCAAAAATGGTCCAAACTAAACCCTTCATTATTGGCTTCATGTGCCATAGATGCAAAAATCAAAGGCTCAGCATTGCCAGGACCAGTGAAAATATACTTAGAGCTACTTTGCCAATTTCAACTCTCAACTTCCGCCTCTTACGGTTGCCAAAGAATTATGATTTCAGAGAACGTTTTTTTCTTTCTAGTTTAATATATTGGATTTCAATAGCAGCTCCAATTACTGTATTGTCTGGGGCTACCTAGGAGCTTAGATCATCATGTGGCAACAGTGACTAAGTGTGAGGACCCTGGACTCTGGCACCTGACCTCCTAGGTCCACATTTCAGCTTCTCACCTTATTGGCTGTGAGACCTTGGGCAAGTTACTAAACTTCCGGGCCTCTGTTTTCTCATCTGTCAGTTGAGATTAGGTAACAATAGTAACTACCTCATAGAATTGTTAAGATACACTAATTCATTCATGTTTAGGGCTTTTCTGGAACCTTGGTCCATAAACGTTAGTTAGCTGTTATGATGATGATGGTGGAATACCAAATAGCTCGAGCTACTTGTATCCAATTCTTAGTTTCCTTTTATTGGTAGGGGGAATGTTGACTGAAATTCTCCCTGAGATTTCGTAGTAAAGACAAGCCTGGAGATAACATTTCTGTGGGATCTGGAAGGTTTGGATATGTAAACACTGGCTGTAAGTTCCTTCCAGTTAGAGGAAATAGTATGAGTAAAGTCTGATGAAGAGAACCCTGGGGTTTTCTCCCAGGGACTGTAATTCCATTTCACTGCAGTGGAAGGCACTCCCTGGGAGGAGTGGGAATAGAGATTTGTGTTTAGCCCATGGAGGCTCCTGAGATGGCAGGCCAAGTTTGGATTGAGGGCCTTTGAGTACCCTTTGGGTACCCTTTGGCAGCAAGGTAGAGCGAGGGAAGATTAGAGGGGGTGGGATGGAGGCAAGGTGACAGTTGGAAGGCTGTTGAATTAGCATGAAGAGGAGGAGCGTGCGGCATTGATAACAGTTTGGAATTGATGCAGGCAGGTGGGTTTCAGGTATAGATAAATGGCACTAACAGAAACAGGGAACCCAGGAGTAGGGGTGGGTTTGCAATAGAAGAAGATGATTTCAAGTTTCTTGAAGAACAATTAGAGGGACAGAAAGGACAACCCGGGAGAACTGCCCCTTTTGGTAGAAATTCAGAACTGGAATGCAGAGTTCAGTACTTAGAAAATTCTGAGAGTCGTTGCTAGGTGTGTGATAGCGGTAAAGACATGAGACTATCTGAGATTCCCTGAGATCACGCCTGTAGACTCAGGAGCGCCGCACACATTCTTTGCATAGAGACATCTAAGGCATGAAGCCATAAGCGTGGTGCCGAGAAGTGCTGGGGTGTAGGAGTTCACTTTAGCTGCCGCGTGTGAGATAGAGCTCCCCTCACACATCCTGCAGTGCTTTCAGTTTTAAGCCTGTTCATGAACCAGAGGAGGAGCTTCCTATTTCCCCTTTCCCCATCACTCACCAATGGGCAATAGCCCAGTAAAGGATTCCTTTACTGCTGGGCAGAGAAATAGGCTCAGATTATGGAATTTTTAAATGGCATTATAAAATTGACATATTTTATATGACAAAGAAGAGAAGACATAAATTTAAATTAAAAAAAGAAATTTTCAAGACCAAACTGTTTTATAACCCTTCATTTTGTATGTGGTTTTCAGTGGGTATAAAAATACTCGGTGGGTATGTGGGTGGTTTCTCATGTTTTGGAAATGGTGAGAATATGAGATGCTGAGCATTGGGTTCTGGGATGAGAGCTATAATTACTAACTCTGATTCTTTCCCCGGATTGGCTCCCGGGTGGATATCTGAACCTAAAAACCCAACAAGAGTCCAGAATGCAGAGCAATAAACCACTCTCCTCCCCGCACCGCCCCCCCCCCCGAAATTGAATTATTGTGGCAAAGAGGAGAGGGAGGGCGGGACGATGGTTCTAACTTGCCTCGTCCCCTTTTCGTGCTGCTCGCTGACTGTTCAAGGCTGTGGTGCATCAGGAAAGAGGCTGGTGTGACGGCTTCTCCTCGCTGTCTGCACAGCAGCCCCTGTGCAGCTGGGATGGAAAGAGTTCTAAATATAACCCAGACTCCTTTCACATCTTCCTCCCCCAGTCTTGGCAGATGTGGTAAACACCCTAAAAATACCTGCTGTCTGAACCTTTGAGGTCTTTGGAGAGGAAGGGGCAGGTGGTAGCCCTGGGGCCACGGGGTGCTGTCAGGAGGCCTTGCCAGGCCACCAGGGCTGCTCCCCAAGCTGTTTGGTGCACTGTTGGCCAGTCCATCCTGCTCAAGGATAAGAGCCCACTCTTGAGTCTCATAGTCACTGCTGGCAGGTTTCAAGGAGACTATTCATAGACTAGACATCTGTTCTCTGTCCCGTTGACCTCAAACCTGCAGCTGCTACCGTGGTATTCAGGCAGTGTTGTGTCTTCCAGTCTTGTTTCACAGAATCAGAATTGTAGAGCTAACGAGGCCCTCAGGTATTACATTGTTCATAAAACATTCCATTAAAATCACCACATTTATGGAGTTACATTTCCCTGCCTCCATAGTGACTTAGGGATTTGGAAATGGAGTCTCAGTCTTTGATTATTAAAAGACCTTACTATCCTCATTGTGTAACACACATAGGAGGGTAACGAAAACCAGTCTTTTTAAAAATAGTGACCAGATGATCCTGTGCGCGGCGTTTGCTTCTTTATTAAAAAATGGAAATTTGAGGCTCATTTTCTCACCCAAAATTCAGTATCTCGAGTATAAAGCTCATTGGCAACATAGCCAGACATCAGGAGTCTCATTTTCAGGCAGGCTTTCAAGATCTAGTTTCTGGAATCCCATACCATAACTGTGGTGTTTAATTGAAAGACCATAGCTGACCTCTGCTTTCCTGGGAAAGAAAGGTTTCCCAGATGATCTCCAATACCCACGGAATGCATTCAAAGTTGTGGAGGCAGTCAGCACCATCTAATGAAACAGCATAAATCATCCAGCTTTGAAATGTATGATAACTACCTTAGTCCCAGTCTGCTTCAGGAGACTCTTGAGAAGGTGCGGGGAGTGCAGAACCTGTGCTAGGAGCTGTGTGAGGGAGAGAGCAGAGTAGCCCCAAGAAGCCCATCCAGATGATGGAGAAGGAACCAAGTCCTGTGCCATGCCATTTTCAGTATGTTCATCATGGTAGTTACAGAATTTCCATAATTGTAACGGGTATGCATCCTCCCCTGTGAGCTTCTCAGAGCTCCTTCCTGTATCTGGAAGAGTGTCATTTATTTTTTGCCACTGGGCTGAAAGTAAATTGAAGGGTTTTCTTGAGTGCTTGAAGCTGTCAAAATGGTTGAAGTTTTTAACGTCACTTAAGGCATGTCTGAATCAGCCACTGCTAGAAGCTTATTTCCCCTGGACCGGTGCACCTGTAACCGGACCTGAGCTGCCTGGGAGGGGGATTGGTGTACTTAGGGACTCAGTGTGATTTTGTGGAAAGAGCGTAGCTCTGGAGTTGGTAGCTTCAGTTGTGTAGAAGCCAGGGACGGGGTGGGCACAGAGGGGTCGCCTTTTTCCATGCGTGTCAAGAAGAGAGGATGGGAGGGGGAGGGGTACCCAGGTGGCACTGTCATGGGTTATCAAATGTTTCCTTTCTGAAATTCCAGAATGAAGAGCTTCGAAACTTGTCTCTTTCCGGCCATGTTGGATTTGACAGTCTCCCCGACCAGCTGGTCAACAAGTCGACTTCTCAAGGATTCTGTTTCAACATCCTGTGTGTTGGTAAGTGACTCATCCCTTGCTGCTGAGCAAGGAATCTGACTCTTAGGTGTTGGCAGGTGACTGTCAGAGGGGCACGTTTCAGGAAATAAGGGGAATGATATTTTTTTTACTCTTTCATTATCAGTAGAGCAGGGCAGTGATACCCACTCATGTATGTCACACAAAGATCGAGACTTGTATTTAGGTAGAACGCTCTGTAGGCTTTGTGACGTTACTCAAAATGTTATTTTCATTTGTGTCACCTTGTCAAGCAGTGATCAGTTTAATATTGCTATTGAACCACTTATTTAAATTTTTTTGGGGGGGCGGGGCTTAGACTCTAGCTAGACTATAGGAAGTTGAAAGAAGGACCTGAGATGCACGAACATAGGAAGATCATTCAAAAGCATTTTAAGAATTTGTTTCCAGGGTCTTTGACTGTGGTGCAGTAGGAATCTCCACTGGAGTCTTTTTAACGATATGCTGTCTACAGTAAGTAAAATCTGAAACTACTTTAACCACTTCGATAAACTTAGAATAGTTAAAATTTTTGCTTTTAGAGCAAAAGACAATTTAAAATTCTATTTTATATTTTTGAAATACCTTTTCTGCCTGAATTAATAAATTAACCTTTTGTCCTTAAATTGGAATCTGAAATTGACCTCAGTTTATTCCTGGTAGATAAATGGAAAAGGCCAAAGAGATACAACTTACATATCTGCATTCTCAGGATGTGTTATTCATATCCTTCAGATGTTATGCATTGACCTAAGCCTCTGGCCTTGGTATTTTTCTTCTTCTTTAGCCATATCTTTCTTAAACTAAGACAAGGAAGGTAGGAAAGGAGGTGGAGAAAAAGAGGAACATAGAAATAGAAATCTCCTGTTGGTTTGAAGCAGATGTGTCCCTGGAACAGATGACGGCCTTTCCTTCACCCTCCCTGTCACTCTTGATGAAGGACCAGGCTAAACAGCAGTGAAGTGGCTCGGGCTGCATTGTTTTGTTGCCATTGTCCTCTGGGCACAGACTTCAAGACAAATTAAAAGGAATTCTGTATGTATGCGATATGTGTTCTCTGTGTATCCTCCCCCGACGTTTGGCAGAATGTCCTGACTTCTCTTGTCTTAAGTAAAATGAAGTGACTTTAGAAAAGAAAGATGTGCATTCAATGTAAGTTAGTTGTTGGGGGAGGGCCAGGTATTTTCCTTTCTTTTTGTTTTTTTTTGTTTTTTTTTTGCGATATGCGGGCCTCTCACTGTTGTGGCCTTTCCCGTTGCGGAGCACAGGCTCCGGACGCGCAGGCTCAGCGGCCGTGGCTCACGGGCCCAGCCGCTCCGCGGCATGTGGGATCTTCCCGGACCGGGGCACGAACCCGCGACCCCTGCATTGGCAAGCGGACTCTCAACCACTGCGCCACTAGGGAAGCCCCAGGTATTTTCCTTTCTGAAAATTCTTCGAGAGGAGCATATTGAACGTGGCCCCTGCACTGGGCATTCGCTAGTAGAAAGCCGCCGCTGACTTGCGCACCAGATGGCTTGCTGTCTGGCATTATGGCTCAAGCACTGGAGAGAGAATGACTGGAGAGAAACGTGACCAGAGCCCGTCAGCTCTCCTGCTTTTCCCTTTTCCCCACTTGAAGCCCATTAAAATTCAGCAGGGGACCCCCCTGGAATGACAGCTCTCAGAGTGGCATAAATGAGTCGTCTTTTCTCTTCTGCTAAATGCTCACTGCAGAGCGGGACAATTCTTCATTAGCATAGCAATTTGTTGGCAATTTGTTGATTTTCTATTGAAAAATGTGCTAAATTGTGGGCCAGTTACTATTCTGGCTTCTCTTCTCTGTCTCCCCCAGCCCTGTCCTCAAAATCAGTTTCAAGAATCTATGTGAGAGCTGTGGCCCAGCCCCTGCAAGTAGGATTAAAGCCTTCCAGTGGGCCTGGGCTGGAAGGACCTGGTTTGACCGGGTGTGTGGTGTGCAAGGGGGAGTGTTGGCTCGTTGGCTGACCCTTGTGTTACTAGCACAATTATGGTGCTAGTTGGAATTCCTCACAAGCCACCTCCTTGCTGTGCTGTTGGATTTGTAAAGCAGCTGCTATTCTGACTCTCCTGGGTGGGTGATAATTCCTATGATTCTTAGGTTTTTATTCTTGTTCCATTCTTAACCAGGTTGAAAATCAGTTTTTCAAGTTATTTACAATAATGCATATTTATGTTAAAAAATTATAAAATGTCCCCCCTCCTCTCCTGCCCTCATTTCCATTCCACAGAGAAAACACTGTGGAATCCTAGGAACTTTCTAAACTTTTCTGTACTTGGAAATTATTTTCGGAGGCTGAAAACAACACTAATTATCTCACCTTTTCGTAGAAGTCCCACGTGTGTCTCACCAGGCTAAAATCGAGGCATCCGCAAGGCTATGCTCCTTTCTGGAACCTCAAGGGGAGAAGACATTTCCTTGTGTTTTCCATCTGCTGGAGGCTGCCCACATTCCTTGACTCTTGGACCCTTTCCTCTATTCTCAAAGCCAGCAATGTTGTATCTCTCTCTGACTGTTCTTGAGTTAGGAAATTTTCCACAGAGAATTGCAGAAATCTAGTTTAAACTCAGTTAAGGCTCTTCCTCAACCTCCAGACACACTAAAAAGGTAATACATTGAATTGTGTAATTAAGAACAGCTGGCTCTAGGGATGCAGAGTGTTTGCAGGGCTCTGTTTCTGGTTTTCGAGCCTGTTTGCTGCTGCGTGGCTTCATGGTCGGGCTTCTTCTTCAAGGAGGTGGTACAGCCTCCAGCAGTGTTGCCAGCTGAGCAACCCCAGAGGAGAGGGAGGCAATTCCTGACAAGGCCTTCTCAACAGTCATAGGATCTCTGATCAACCAGGCTGGGGTCATCTGCCCACCCAGGGTGGGAGATGGGGATCAGTCACCCCGAAACATACAAAGGTCCCATAGGAGGGAAGACATGGGCAGAAGGGAGAAAGGGCATGGGAGAGACACACACTGGACAGATATAAACAGGTCTCTCATGACTACATAAGTACTTTTTTGTTTTGGTGTAACGTAAATGAGATCATGCCCTTCTATTCTTTTGCATTGTCTCCTTTCACTCTACAGTACGTCCTGCCTATCCTTCTATGCCCGTATATCTAGCAGGTTCTTTTCCATAGCACTTTGGAGCTCTTCCGTTGGAGCCAACATTAGCCCTTTGGGAGATAGGGGTGTCAGCCTTAAGGTAAACGTACATATCCTCAGAGGGTAGGACACATCAGATCCCTTCACAAATAATTTACAGCAAAACATCTGTATAAGGAAACAACTTTCGCTGTCAATTAATGCTCTATTTTTTTTTTTAAAGAAGATGTTGGGGGTAGGAGTTTATTAATTAGTTTATTTTTGCTGTGTTGGGTCTTCGTTTCTGTGCGAGGGCTTTCTCTAGTTGTGGCAAGCGGGGGCCACTCTTCACCGCGGTGCGCGGGCCTCTCACTGTCGCGGCCTCTCCCGTTGCGGAGCACAGGCTCCAGACGCACAGGCTCAGTAGTTGTGGCTCATGGGGCTAGTTGCTGCGTGGCATGTGGGATCCTCCCAGACCAGGGCTCGAACCCGTGTCCCCTGCATTAGCAGCAGGCAGATTCTCAACCACTGCGCCACCAGGGAAGCCCTGCTCTATCTATTTTAAAGTAAGAGTCTATGAAAAGCATTCTAGTTGATCAAAATATTTTGACAGCCACTTAGAGGAGTTGGTGTCGTATTTAACTCAAGAGTATCCATGGTGCTTGTCATCCTACTGTGCACTTCTGTTTTTTACGCGCATGCCTGGTGTTTATAGCATCATTATTTCCATGTGAAAAGTATGGAAGGGAATTGAGGATTTATTTTAAAAAAGAGTTACGATCCCAGTAAGGAAGCTGATGATGTTTTTCGAAAAGGCCTTAGAATTGTAATTTTGTTTTGTGGCAAGATCCTACAGGTTGCAAACAGAAGGAAACAAACCGGGACAGAAATGAACCCTGGTGTGCACCTAGTTTAGTTTTAGAGGCCCTGAATTAAATGCTTTTAGAACCTATCTCTCTCGAGTCCTGGATAGAAATGTAATAAAGAGTGGGAGAGTAGTGTTCACTTAACTGGGAAGAGAATTCTTGATGCTGAATCGGGTACCAGACACCCAAGATCATAGTTCCCCTACTCTCCATCTTGCCTACAACACAGCCGTTCACCCACAAAATTGCACTTTGTTTTAAATAAAGCCTTTCTTTCTTACCCACGCTGTATTTCTCCAAAGAATCTAAATTAGTATTCAGCCTTTCTTCACAATTTTAAATTTATACATCTTTGTCATTCACTTTCCAAAATGACACCAGCTCTGTGAGAAACTCCAGCGTTGATCCAGCTGTATGTGGTTCTCTGTGCACCTACACAGATGGATAAAATACTGTGACATCCCTGCTTTTGAAGAGGAACCAGTTCAACAGCAGGGTCAAAGTAAATGAATAACATTTTTTTTTTTTTTTTTTTTTTTTTTTGCGGTACGCGGGCCTCTCGCTGCTGTGGCCTCTCCCGTTGCGGAGCACAGGCTCCGGACACGCAGGCTCAGCGGCCATGGCTCACGGGCCCAGCCGCTCCGCGGCATGTGGGATCTTCCCGGACCGGGGCACGAACCCGTGTCCCCTGCATCGGCAGGCGGACTCTCAACCGCTGCGCCACCAGGGAAGCCCTAATAACATATTTTGAAAATAGAATTAAAAAAAAAATAATTCCACTGTATTGTTGTGAGGGGAAGGCAGAAGAGGAATAGAAAACAGACAAGTTCAAGATCATTTTAGCCGAGGCTATAGTGTCAGCATAAGCTGTAGAATTTTACAATCAGATCTTAAACATTTTTATCCCATCTTGCTTTTCCAGGAAAGGCTCTGAGGTGGTTTACAGGGTGAAATGAATAAAAGATAAAATTAACCACAGAAAATAAAGTGAAGCCAAGGTTAGAGTCAGAACTCAAAGCCATCAGACCTGCCTATAGCAGTTGATTCTCTCAGGAACGCATGTGCCTCTCCGCCAGTGGTCAGAGCATGGAGGGACCCATTCATTCAACAGATATTTGTTAAAGACATATTATGTGCCAAAGACAAGTTAAAAGTTTAATGATGACAGACTTACAGTAGCTATAAAGTAAAAACAAAATAGTTGCTCCAGATGAAACACAGTTCACCGGGAAAAATCTCTCCCATGGATTTTCAGAAAAAAACATACGGTGGCCGTCCCTCCATTTAAGCCTGGGTTCCTGAGCGTCCCCCACTCAGTGCCACTGAGCCAGGCAACGCCGAGGGTCACGTGCTGGTCTTCCAAGGGGACTTGAAAGACCAGCATGCTTTGGCTAATACCACCAGCTAATACCGCGGCTGGTGGTATTAGCTAAAGCATGTCCCACCAGAGGCGATTCTATGAGGAGTTAAAACAACACAACGTAGCTCTCTGATTATCTGGCTTCATCCAAGAATAAAATCCAGAATGTTTAGAGGAGGCAGTCAGACCTTCATGCACAGCTATTTGAATAAATATGATAATAATTATCCAAGGAGCCAGTCTTGGCAGTCAGAGTCAAAATGCTGAATCATAGATCAACTATTTACTCAGTTTACAATTAATTACCTTCTAATTCATAATACATTCCTCTGTGTGTTGTTTTGTTTTTGTTTTGTTTTTTTCTTTTTTAATAACGTCCAGCTTAGAGCTTGCGGTTTAAACAGAATGGAAGGGGCAAGCCTGCTTCCCACGGTGCGATGGGTGTTACGCTCACCAGCACTGGCAGACACGGGAGAGACAGAAGCCCCAGATAGCGCTTCAGGAGTAAATCTCTAATTATTCTAACAACTGTTCAGGCAGATGAATTTATAACAGAATAAGCAACAAACTCTGAAAAATCTACCGAAGTGGCAAATGTCAATATAAATGATCACCATGATCATTTTTCTTTTCAGTTAACTGAAAAGAAATGCCTGAAACTGAATGCCTGCTCTGTGCCAGGGATTCTGAAATGTTTCAGAGTTGCTGCCAGTCATTAATTGTCTCAAAATATTGTAGTTGTTGGGTTTAAATTGGAACCTATGCCAGGTAGGCTTTTGGTTACTCAAGTCAAAAGAAGCCTTTGTGCTCTTGTGTGTCCTCAAAAATATAGAAAATGCCTTCTTTTCTGATTGACCTCAACAACAAACGCATTGAAAAGCTCTCCTAGTTCTAGAATTCCTTTTATTCCAAAAGCTGTCCTTTCTTAGTGAACTGCTTGTGGTGAATTGCACTGCTGCTAGAGTAGCTGTGTCTAATTAGGGCTCTTCAAAGCACAGAGCATAGGAATGGAAAGCAAAGCACTCTGAAATTTAGAGTAACAGTGGTTTTTCCAACCCATGGATTAACCCTGTGCTGTAAGTAGGCCCTGGAATGCTAATTGTTCGTAATTTCCACCTTAATGCAAATAATAATTAAAATTACCTTGCCTTTGAAAACAAAACAGAACATGGTGTTCTTGATACACATATGCTTAACTAATTCCCAACTTAGTAAAATGTGATGGTAATTTCAGTCCTGTCCAGGTAACCTAGAATCCTTGCCATGTAAATGGAAGTCTTTATTGCTGTTTTTACGGGAAGAGATGAAAGTTAAGTGGGTCACTTTCCACTGATAGAACCATTACCTTATAGGGGAAATTTTATAAATAGTTCTGCTGTTGTGCCTTTTTCCCTGTTCTGAAAATAGGTAAATTCTGAAAAGAAGTTTGCTCTATTGAGAAAGTACTGAATGACTGGAGTACCTTCAGTGTAGAATTGCCTTGCAGATTCTGTGTATCTTACAAGTGAGAACGCTGTTTTGTTTCTGTGTCCATTACTTCGTAACTTTGTTTTGTTCCAAGTTATTTTGTTAAGTCCCCAATGGTCGATATCAGCTTGGTGAGCATTAGGGAACAGAGACTACTTTAGGTTACTTTTATTGATGGGTCTTTTTTTGTAAGAATATGAAGGAAAGTAAGGAAGACAGGAGACAGTCTCAAGTGCTACACAGCTAGACTTCATGGAGACCTGGAATGACATTCAGGATATTACAGAAGTTCAAGAAGTGTCAGTTGCTGTTTTTCTTCACCATTTTATCCCCAGCACCTATGCTTGTCACATAGTAAATACTCAAGTATTATTAATGAATCAATTTCAGGTACTAGTGTCTACCGTATCTATCTGCTCTCTTTCTCCTGTATGTCCAGCTAATGGTCCGTCAGCAACATGTCTTCTATTTATTGGCAGCCTTTGCTGCCTCATGGCATCTGATTTTTCGCTTCTCTCAGCATATCTTTTCTTTTTCATGCCATCGTGCTGCGTGCAGGTTCAAACTCCCAAAGAGAGAAGTTTGATTGGATAGACAAGTCACTGTCCAGTATAGAGCATTCTCACAGCACTGGCGTCCATGGGTGCCTTTGGACAGGGGGCTAGCCCTGGGCCAGTTATCTGTGGTCATTAGCAAGGTCCATGTTGTAAACTATGGTCTTGCTTGTGAGGGGAATGTGGTGATGGCAGACATTTAAAATATCATTCCCATAATAGTAAATCAGAGTCTGGCTAAGTATTCAGTCATGTTCCAGGTCAGATTCTAAGCTATGGGAGATCAGGCCAGTTCGTTGTTGTATTCCCAGAACTTGGTACTAAGCTGGAAAGGAGACTGGCTGAAAGAAGACTGATGAAGGAGGAAATTCTTTGATCTTAGATGTATCGGGTCCAACGGGTAAGGCTGAAGAGTTAGGCAAATGTCCTTGAACAACTTTTATCCTACAAGTGAATCCCGGTAGTCAGGGGCAAACCACATAAGGCTTCTAATTAGAGAAAGCTCAATTACAGGAAGATTCCATTCTACTTCATGTTTGTACTGTGTTGGAAAGCAATGAGTAATACAGAACTTCTAACTAGCAGAGGTATTTTGTCAGTGGGAAAGTTGCCCTAAGGCTATTAATCTCAGAGCTGGTTTTCCCCCCATGGAATTGACACCATCCTAAAAGTCACTATGGCAATTTTTCAGAAGAGAGGTACTGTTCTAGGACCATCATGGGGTTGGGATTTGTTGAAAGGGCCGCAGTATATTGGTATGTTTAAATTGAGCTGAAAATCTAATTGGGAAATTTTCCAGAGTTTTTTCTTTAAAGGCATTCCTATAGATAATGTTTCTCGATATCTACCATCACACACTCGACCACCACCCCTGACAAGGGTGGGTTCTTTCTCACTGCCAACTAGTTTTGACTCAAGAATTAGTATATAGAGAGAAAATTTTTCTTGGTCTTATTTTGAAGACCAAGCTAACGTTCTCCATGCATGGCTCCACATTTGGGTCTTACCATTTGATTGGTGTAGTGGTGCTAGGTACCTGCCACTCTCCTTTGCATATATTAGGGGCTCAGTAAGACTTAGCTGACTTGAATTATCAATGTGAATTAATAAGGCCAGTGTTGCAGGTTATTTAACATCATTCAGTTTCATTGTCACAAACATCCGCTTGAAACTGGGAAATCTAACAAGTGCTTGCCATCTGCTGAATAGGGAGAGAAAATGGAGATAATGGAGGATTCTCACAGATTCATAACCATACCTAAAAAATATTAGGCTGTCAGTTTTCTCTGTAACAGTAAAGTCAGGATGCTGTGTTGGTTGAGTGTAGGTGTTAGAACCACACAAACTTGGGTTAGAAGCCTGGCTCTGCCACTTAACAGTGTGACTTTAGACAAGTTACTTAGACCTTATCTAAGCTTTAATGCCCCATCTGTAAAAGGGAGGAAAGAGCAGTACTTATTCCATGGGGGTTAGTACTAGGGTTTAAATGAGATAGTGCATTGGAAGCTCTTACCACAGGGCCTGGTACAAGGTAAGCGCTCAGCGGCTGTAGCTGGGTTTGTTATGATTGCTATTGTTTGTCAAGTGTGTTGTTTTGAAAAATGTAATTCTTTTCCACAACAGGAGATGGTATCAAGTAATTCAATACAAATGAATCAGTCTTTTGAATTTTCTTCGTAACAGAAACTCAGCAATATAGAATTTTTTTTAAAGCAAAAATGTTACATGCCAACATTTAGGGAAGGAGGAACTACGGTTTATGTCTTTGAAATGACCACAAACTGACCACAGGCAAGCTTATAGGTTCTAATTCTCTATGCAGAGGTAAAGAAAAGCATCTTGATATGTAAGTTCAAGATCTTTTCTACTGAACGGTTTTGGAAATTCATTAAAGCGTTTCTCGGGAAGTATTCCATAGATCACACGTGGAAAGAACTATCTTTTTGTGGTGGGATTTTTGATGATACTGACTTTTCAAAAAATTTTACTGTCATGATGATGAAAAACTCATGATGATGTGAACTGGTGTCTCAGAGACATTGACACATTCTTTGATTTCTCCCTTGTGGTCATGCAGGCGAGACGGGCATTGGCAAATCCACGTTAATGGACACTTTATTCAACACCAAATTTGAAAGTGACCCAGCTACTCACAATGAACCAGGTGTCCGGTTAAAAGCCAGAAGTTATGAGCTTCAGGAAAGCAATGTACGGCTGAAGTTAACCATCGTTGACACTGTGGGATTTGGAGACCAGATAAATAAGGATGACAGGTACATCTTGGGATTTTGTGGGGATGTAAATGAGTGAGAAGGTAACAGGATCCATCCCGGATAAATGCAAAGACTAAATGTTCGCTAGTTATGGGGCTTGGTCTCCTATCACCTAAAAGATAAGACATTCTTGTCCTCTGAGAAATTTTCTTAGAATGTTCTTGAGGTCAGAATCAGCTAGTGTAATTGATTCCAGCTACGGTAAGGAGAAAAGGGATTTGTTAGAAGGCATAAGCTACCTTATGGCATATTTCCAGGAGAGTCATGGAACCAGAATTGGGCGCTTTCCCACCTGGAACAGCAGTCTAGAGAAACACGTGCAGTTAGTGGAACCCCTGCCGCAAACGACCTTATATAGTTTGGTACCTGTGACACTGGGGAGAGGTCTCTAGAACCTTTACCCAGTCTGTCTCAGAGAGCCAAATGCCTTTACCATCGCTTGCAAGAAGAACCCCTTTCCCTGTGTGGGCCTCTGCCTTGTGTGGCTCCCTTCCTGCTTCCAGGTCTTGTATGGCTGCATCTGCTTGGTAGAAAGTAGACCAGATCCAGAACACTAGCTGCAAGAGAGTCTGGGAAGTGTGGTTTCTCGTTTTTGTTGTTGTTGCTGTTTTAACTCTGCCAAAAATAAAAAGGGGGGGGGCATTAAAAAGTAAAAGGAGTTTGGAATGAGCGTCTGCCACGCTCTCCTAGTCTCTGAGACAGATTGGGATATTTGACTGAATCCCCAAATTCCTACAGATCTGAATGAAAACTTGGAGTCAATATGATTTTCCCAAGAAGCCAAAGCCCGGGATTTAGTAGACCCGGGTTGTGATCTGGATTCTGCCCATGAGCAGCTATGGGACCTTGGCAATTTATCTCACTGTGAGGGAAATGACCTGGGTACTCTCAGGCCTCTTCCAGTGGGATCTTCTTAGGTGGGGTCTAAGGAAGGGCACTGGGAAAGGCTAAGCCTGGAGGAGGGGTGTGGTAATAATACACAGCTGATACAGTGCTATCAGCTCCTAAAACCCCAAAGTGAAGAAAGCATGTTTGTGAAAGATCGGTTGGAAGAATTGTCGCTGACTTCCAGCCAGCGCAGGATCTTAATATCGATGCTAGTGCCGTGGCCTGAGCACTGTGTGTCCTTTGTGCATTGTCTGGGTCTTCCTGTGGGCTGCTCGTACTTGGGTGGCCCGCTGGGCGCAGAATGGCCACATTGAGTCTGAATATTGAGTGTGGTTTCAGTGGAGCCTAGTGAGGAATTCAGATCGCTCTCTATCCAGCAAGGGTTTGTTAAGCTAATTTGATAATATATATAACAAACTTCTTTGTCAGTGTAGAAGAAGGACATGTTTAAGCTGCTTAAGAAATAAAATGTCTTTTCAGAATTTTGGTCCTGTAGTTTGTATGTCGACAGAAGCTGTTAGCTATGTCAGTCTCACGTATTCATTCACTAAAACTGGTTTACATAGACTTGATGATCTAGTTATAAAAGAATATAGTGAGGTTTTACTTTTTTTCTTTTTTTTTTTTTGAGGTGAAGCAAACAATCATTTTGTTGACTCGAGTTCTTTCATTTACATCTTATCTCAGGCTATTTTGCTTTAGTAGTTTAGCACCCATCAGTTAGTAGAGAAGGCTGTCCGCATCCACAGGTTTTACTTTTATAAAACACACATAGTCATTTCATAAAGCCAAGCAAGTTTGACCCTTTTCTCTGAGTTGCTGTGTGCCCTTATTTGAGGGAAGCTGTTAAGCCTTAAACCTTCTTGGTGTTAATCTCAAGATCACCCATCCTATTCACTAATCTTGACTTTAAATGCCTTATGATTGTTTTATTTTACTTTTTTTTAACTTTTATTTTTTTTAATTTTTATTTTGTATTTTTAAATTTATTTTTGGCTGCTTTGAGTCTTTGTTGCTGCACGTGGGCTTTCTCTAGTTGCGGTGAGCGGGGGCTACTGTTCGTTGCGGTGCGCGGGCTTCTCATTGCGGTGGCTTCTCTTGTTGCGGAGCATGGGCTGTAGGTGCGCAGGCTTCAGTAGTTGTGGCATATGGGCTCAGTAGTTCTGGCTCATGAGCTCTAGGGTGCAGGCTCAGTAGTTACGGCGCATGGGCTTAGTTGCTCTGCGGCATGTGGGATCTTCCCGGACCAGGGCTCAAACCCATGTCCCCTGCATTGGCAGGCGGATTCTTTTTTTTCCAACATCTTTATTGGAGTATAATTGCTTTACAATGGTGTGTTAGTTTCTGCTTTATAACAAAGTGAATCAGCTGTACATATACATATATCCCCATATCTCTTCCCTCCCACGTTTCCCCCCTGCCCTCCCCATCCCACCCCTCAAGGTGGTCACAGAGCACCGAGCTGATCTCCCTGTGCTATGTGGCTGCTTCCCACTAGCTATCTACCCTACACTTGGCAGTGTACTCATGTCCATACCACTCTCTCACTTCGGCCCAGCTTACCCTTCCCCCTCTCCTTGTCCTCAAGTCCATTCTCTGCGTCTGCCCCTTTATTCTTGTCCTGCCCCTAGGTTCTTCAGAACCATTTTTTTTTTTTTTTAGATTCCATATATATGTGTTCGCATACGGTATTTGTTTTTCTCTTTCTGACTTACTTCACTCTGTATGAGAGACTCTAGGTCCATCCACCTCACTACAAATTTCGTTTCTTTTTATGGCTGGGTAATATTCCATTGTATATCTGTGGCAGGCGGATTCTTAACCACTGTGCCACCAGGGAAGTCTGTTATGATTGTTTTAAATACTTAAGTTCATTCTCAAAAAACGTTTGAGAAAGTTAAAATTAAACTGTCCCAGGCCCAAAGATAATTCCAGAAGGAGGCTTCCAGAGACATTTTTGTGCAGTGACAGCTTAATGGGAATAAGACACCAAATCATTAAGTTACATTATGTTTGCTTAGGGCTCAAGAAACTTCATGAGTACCAGGTTTTTTTGTTTTTTTGTTTGTTTGCTTCATTTTCCTCCAAACTGTGTATGTTGTATGTGTGTGTTTTGTAAAGAGGAATTTGAACCATTTTATCGAGGGCTATGTATTGTCTAGATATATTTTAACTATCTGTGATAGAAGTATGAGCACATAGTAATGGCAGAGAAATATTTAACTCATGCTCTAGCTGAGCAAGGAGCTCTATTTTATGTATAGGGCAATTTAAATGCTCTTCAGTAAGCGTTGGCCTGTAATACAGGAGCAGTTGTTAGACATAGTAAGAAAGATTTCATTTTGCATCTGTCAAAATGGACTATCTGTACATTGTGTTGGAGTGGAGGAAAGCTAAGCACAGCTGAGCAGTTGCTCTTAATTTATGACCTCAATGCCAGGGAATGATGGAGAGGTTCTTGCCGGAAGGCTGTCTGCAATGCCCACTGAAACAGATGAAGAGAAAACCCTGATGACAGGCAGAAGTGCACGCTGGTCCTCGTGTGGTCACGGAGCCCCCGTCCGAGCAAGGCGGGTCTCCATCTCTGACCTGCGCAGGTCTCTCCCTGGGGTTGGGGAGTGCCATGCTTGTGCACTCCCTGATGGGAAGACATCAGCTGCACCTTCTCAGGGTGTATTCCTGCAGGAATGAGAACCGTCTTCCTGCATTTTGCTGCTCAGTTTCTATGAGCTGTTCTAGCTCTGAGTCATCGCCTCAGCACTGCCATTGCATTTTTACTTCTCCCCTAAATGGGGACTTTTCCTCAGTCTGGTGGGTTTTCACTCACCAGCCCTGAACAGCAGGTGGCCAGTGCAAGGGCTGATCCACACGTTTGCAGCTGGAGGCCTCTTTAAGAAATTATCTGACTCATTTGGGTCAAATAATAGTTTCCAAGGAGACTTAGAAGAGAGGAAGTGTGATATTAACCTAACCTACATACCAAGTATTTTTTTTTCTTCTGAAATTTCTTGACCAGCTGTTGCATAACCTCTTTAAGTGGCATTTAGAACTCTGTGCCCCAGAATGATTGTTCACACTGTTGACTATAAACCCAAATGTCTGTTAAAAAAAAGTCATTTGGATAGGGTCTGCTTCCTTCAAAAAATTGGAAGTGGGATTTGCATTTTTGTATCGATATGTAAACATATGGAAGGGGCTGTGCTGTTTCTCTAAACCCATGATTATTTTTACTACTTTGAGGATTAGGCAAGCTTTTCTGCCATCGATGCAAGACTTCAAGAATGTCCCAGTTTGTTTATGTAGGCTTCGGACATGTCAGCATTCCTGCATCATTATCTGCCTGGGACCAGGCTAGCTAGAAGGAGGCAGGAAGAGAGATCTGGTAAGGTTTCCTGTTTTGTTTAACAGCACGATTAACTCTTCGTGGTCTAAGGGCCTCCTTGTTTTGCTGTCTGTACTCTTCAGTAAAGAAGGAAAGAGGTCTGGAGAAGAAGGGAAACCAAATTTTGCCGGAGTGCTGGAAATAAAAGAATTTGTTGGCCTCACATTTGGGAGGTGGGAGCTAGAATGTCAACGGCATATTACAAACTATAATGGTAATCAGTCCTAAAAAAGCATGGATAATTGAAATCCACTGAGAGAATCCTCAAACTCACCAAATCTTTATCAGAGTTATAAAATGGTAATGGAATGGACTGTTTGGTCTTCAAATTCTGTCTTAATTACACTTTCTGGTAGATGTAGTTGAAGGATAAGGAAAATTAACTTTGGCTAATAGATAGAAAGATGGTAGGTACCTGGTCACATATGAAATGGAGAGTCAGTCCCCGAACAATGGCATTGGCTGTTCTGCAGGTGGGTGGCTTGGGTGGATAGAAAACATTGCATAAAATATTTTTTCCCCATCAGTTTTAGGGTCAACCTCTGTCAATTTTTTTGTGTTTTTTAATGGCTGCAGATTTATGGGGGGAAAAAAAACAAGTGGTAGATAAAAAGGAATATCCCATGCCTTAAAAAGAAATTATGTGAAAATGTAAGGACTTGATTTGATCTGCCCTATCCCCCCTCCTTCCCCCACCCTGCCCTTTCCTCTGCTTGATAAGGCTAAAATCCACAGAAGTTTGAATTGGCAGAACAGAATATAAATAGGTATCCTTGCTGTAAGAATGGAAACTAGCAAAAGGCAAAATAGGAATGAAGTTTCCTTATCTTTATGACTTTGAGTGTAGATAACTTATGGACAGGAGTAGGAGAGAGGGCAGAGAGTTTGTTCAAAGGATGTGAAGGGGAGTACAAAGCCACTAGGCTGACTCATTATGCATCAGGAAGAAACTGTTTCATCAGCATAATTAAATCTTGAACACAAGGCATAGTGGTTATGGTAAATTGTTCTCCTGAAATACATTTATTTGTTTATAATGATATAGAGGGTAAAATGGATGGGATTTTGTGCTTGGTTGTGTGTAGGAGGTAGGAGAGGAGGTCTCTGGGTTGAGCCCCGGGGTTCTGACACGGCCAGTGGTCTGGATGCGGGTGCAATTTGCTGACCTGAGGAATACGGGGGAGTGTGGGTCTGGGGACAAGATGAAGAGTTTGATTTTGGACATATTTAGAAGAGCAAGTGGAAATATCTGGTAAGCAGTTGGATGGATTGGTCTGAAACTTGGGTGAAAGATCTGGTTAAGTGAAACACAAGAGTACATGTGATTTTCCAAGGAAACCACATACAGGGAGAAGAGGGAGATTGAAAAGATTGGCCCAAACTCCTTAACAGGTTATGGCAGAAGGAAGCCCGAGGTATAGAGGAGAACAAAAGATGTCTTTGGATATACCAAATCCAGGGCAGAAAGCATGCCTCACTGGAAGAGGAGAGGTGCTATGCCTCCCATAATCCTGGAGGATCAGAATCAAAACCAAATGCAAACTGTTGGTGGGAATGTAAACTGTTACAGCCACTATGGAGAACAGTATGGAGGTTCCTTAAAAAACTAAAAATAGAACTACCATATGACCCAGCAATCCCACTACTGGGCACATACCTAGAGAAAACCATAATTCAAAAAGAGTCATGTACCACAATGTTCATTGCAGCACTATTTACAATAGCCAGGACACGGAAGCAACCTAAGTGTCCATCGACAGATGAATGGATAGAGAAGATGTGGCACATATATACAATGGAATATTACACAGTCATAAAAAGAAACAAAATTGAGTTGTTTGTAGTGAGGTGGATGGACCTAGAGTCTGTCATACAGAGTGAAGTACGTCAGAAAGAGAAAAAAATACTGTATGCTAACACATATATATGGAATCTAAAAAAAAAAAAAGGCTCTGAAGAACCTAGGGGCAGGACAGGAGTAATGACTCAGACGTAGAGAATGGACTTGAGGACACGGGGAGGGGGGAGGGTAAGCTGTGACAAAGTGAGAGAGTGGCATGGACATATATACACTACCAAATGTAAAACAGATAGCTAGTGGGAAGCAGCCGCATAGCACAGGGAGATCAGCTCAGTGTTTTGTGACCACCTGGAGGGGTGGGATAGGGAGGGTGGGAGGGAGACGCAAGAGGGAGGAGATAAGGGGACATATGTATATGTATAGCTGATTCACTTTGTTATAAAGCAGAAACTAACACACCATTGTAAAGCAATTATACTCCAGTAAAGATGTTAAAAAAGAAAACAACAAATGCAGAAAGCAGCAGCGTACTTGGGCCACTCTTGTGGGGAGGAGCTCAGAAGCTGCAAATCAGGAACTGGGGAGGCAGGAAGGAGCACCTGCTGTGAGCTGCTCTCCTCTCCTTGGGGCTAAGAGGGCGTAGGGGGACCTTGATTCCCCCAGTCACATGCCTCGGTGTCAGGAGACCGAAAGCTCAGGCCCTGGACTGACAGGGCATGGGTGGGCCTCGCTGGAGTGGCCTGATCATAGTCATGAGTCAGTGGCAGAACAGTTACCATGGAAAGCGGGTCAGTGTAAAGTTCCTTTTTTTTTTTTTCCCTCTCTTTTTGAAAAGTCAGGCTTGCTTTTCTCTTATTTGTTGTTTATTATATTACTATGAAATAGTTATATCTCACAGTTTTATGGGCTAATTCTTTATCTATGTTAGCTCCCTTAATTTGTCACATTAGCTGTCTCATATAGGTAATATCTTTGTCCTTGATATTACCTATGAGGAAATTGAAACACAGAGAGGTTTAGTAGCTTGCCCAAAGCCACACAGCTAGTAAATTATGGATTTGGAGTTTGGTCTTAGGTGGTCTGGCTTGAGTCCATGCTTTTAACCCCCATTTTATGTCACTATCCTGTCCTAATAATGGCTATTGCTATATAATTCCTGCCTATATTTTAAAATTGGAAAATGGAAGAGAATATTATTGCTTGCTCATCCTTTCTATTGGAATTCATTGGGATTTCTACTGTCGCGTTTAGAATTTTATTTAGGCACATTCTACTTTTTCTTGAAACCTCTAGAGATTTCGTCTGCTCACATTGAAGCAATGGATTATGATAACTCACCAAGGAAAAATATAAAAAAACCTTTTTCTGTTTTCAGTTTTGGTCATACATTTTTGTTTGTTTGTTTTGTTTTGTTTGTTTTTTCTTTTAGGGCATCTGCTGTCATCCTCATTATAAAAGATTTATAGTTCTCTTTCAGGGATTTCAGTTTAATTTATGGATCCGAGAGTTGACTGTTGAGAGGTTCTTATTTTTCTTAATGCCTAAACCGCTCCTCAGCAAGGTAGTAAGTTTGGGGAAGAATTAACCCATTTCATTCCTAATCAGCCCATGTCATTGCTGCTGACCCTTACTTCTGAGCAGTCCCCTTGGAGACCCGGAAGAGTTCATGGCTTTTCCACAGTGACCTAATGTACTGTTTAATCCCTGGAGAACATATGGTTTATTGAATATGTCTTCCCAATATGCTATTAGTGATTGTGTTTTTGGTCAGCTAATAGAGTCATGTGTAATTATTCAAAATGGATTTGAATTATGATTTGGTGAGAAGAGAGGGTTACAGAGTTTACTTTCAGATCATAAAATTTGAGAGCTGGGGAGAATCTTGATCATAATAGACCAGGCAGTTCAGTTTATAGATGAGGTTATGGCACGCGCAGGGCTTTATGAGAGTACGGAGAAGCCCATGTCCCCGGGGGATGGGGGCGCAGGAGCAGGGAGGGGCTGCCAGCAGGAGGAGGTGCTGCATCCTGAAACTGCAGAGCAGTTTCATCTTGTGCACCGATGCCAATCAGCTGGGAGAGGCTGTCAACATCACTTTATTGAGACAGATTTTGAGGCTCAGTTTTGGCCCAGCAGGAAAGAATGCCACAGTCTCTAGCAATACCTTGATGGGTGCCATGGGGGGAGTGACAGTGCGTCTCACCTATTTCCAGTTGCTGTTTTAAAGGCCGAATGTTAGCCAGGGGAATAATAGGAAGAAGACCATTCCAGGTTGAGGTGTGGGGGGATGGGATGGCTAGCACGAGGAAAGGCACAGAGGCAGGCGAGAGCTTGACATGTGGGACAGAAAGGGTGAGCCCCGGAAGGGGTTGGAGAGAGGGCCTGGGGTGATGTTCAGGGGCCAGATGGCTAAAGGCCTGGGCTGCCAAGGTAAGGAACTTGGGCCTTAGCTCTTAGGGAAGAAGGAGCCACTGAAGACTTTCCTGGAGGATTGTACAAAGAGGTTTGAGACTAGCAACATGCTGATTTGAAAATGTGTTTTAAAAAACCTTCTGGGGGCTTCCCTGGTGGCGCAGTGGTTGAGAGTCCGCCTGCCGATGCAGGGGACACGGGTTCGTGCCCCGGTCCGGGAAGATCCCACATGCGGCGGAGCGGCTGGGCCCGTGAGCCATGGCCGCTGAGCCTGCGCGTCCGGAGCCTGTGCTCCGCAACGGGAGAGGCCACAACAGTGAGAGGCCCGCGTACCGCAAAAAAGGAAAAAAAACAACAACAAAAAAACCCTTCTTCTGCATCCTAGCTATAAGCCGATCGTGGAATATATCGATGCCCAGTTTGAGGCCTACTTGCAAGAGGAATTGAAGATCAAACGTTCTCTCTTCAACTACCACGACACCAGGATCCACGCATGCCTCTACTTCATTGCCCCCACTGGACATTCGCTGAAGTCCCTGGACCTGGTCACCATGAAGAAGCTGGACAGTAAGGTACTCACTGCTGTTCTGGGTACCGTCCACTCTCCTGTAAGATCACTTCTATCCGGGGGCCCCAATTTAACTCTGCTTTCAGTGTAACTTGGTGTTTTGTTTTAAAGACTATGTTTTAGAGCAGTTTTAGGTTCACAGCAAAACGAAGAGGAAGGTGCAGAGATTTTCCACATACTCGCTGCCCCGTGACATGCATGGCCCCACTCCCACCCCATTGCCAACATTCCCATCAGATGGTGTATTTGTACAACTGGAGAACCTACAGTGCCACATCACTGTCATCCCAAGTCCATAGTTTACATGAGGGTGCACTCCTGGTGTTGTACATTCTGTGGGCTTAGACACATTTATAATGACATGTATTCATCACTAGAGTATCATACAGAGTAATTTCACTGCCCTAAAAGGCTTCTGTGTGCCACCTGTTTATCCCTCCCTACTTCCTAACCCTGTGTTTGTTTTTTCTGGTTGACGGAGCCATAGGGTTTTGAAAAAAATGGTTCAAAACCTCTCTGGATATTAGGACAAAATAAAACAAACAAAACCATGTAGCTTATTACAAAGTATTTTTAGTTCTTAAATTAGCACTGGTGTATGCTCTGTTGAGGGTTGGGGAATTATACAGTGGAGACACCTAAAGGGTCGTAGGAAGCCTTAAATTTAGTGAGATTGAACTATAATTTCATGCTTTGTTTATTTTCTTAAAAACTTTCTTTTAAGTCTCTCTTTGAAAGGTTTTTACAGGCTTGGCTTTAATTTGAAGTTTAACATGGAAAAAAAACTTTATTTTTTTTTTATCTGTGTGATAAGGATGGTCCAACTTCTTAGATTTTAAGACTGAGCTGCACCATTTGTTCAAAAGAAGTGGAGTCTCAGATCAAGCCTGACCCCTAACCTTTGCACATTTATAACCTTTCTCCTTCACAACATTTGGAGGAAGGGACTGATGAGTTTGACAACATTTGATGATCTACTTTATGATTAATTGAGCTATAGTATTTCCTCTTAGATTCTAACCTCCTTTTGAGTTCAGTACAAAGTCTTACCTTTAGAGGGCTTTGTTGGGTGTTATTTTCTGTCCGAACAACACTGTTTAAAAGATGCCTTTGCTCCGGAGGGACGTAATACTGAGAGAATGCTGAGAAGATCAGCCTGTCCCCAAGGCCTCTGCCTGTACCAGCCCAAAAAGGGGCCTGCGGGCTGACACCGAGCCAGGCACCCGGGGCCCCCAGCTTGCGCAGACGCACTGCTTTACAGAAACATATTCTACCAGCCAGAAAGGAGTCCTGCAGCTAGAGCACTCTTGGGAGAATAAATGGAAACCCTTCCTCGTCTCATTTGATTCAGCTTCAGTGAACCATCGATGGTGGCTCACTGGGCAGGGAGGTCTGCTTCCTGCCTGTCGGGTCCTTGAGGGCAGGGCTGGGAAGCAGACAGCGGGAGGTGGCTTCCTCTCTGAGGCTGAGCTTGTAGACCACGCCAGGGTGATATCCAACAACAGGAGTATGCTTCAATTTAAAAAGGGAAAGAAAATAAGGCAAAACAAACAGCTAATCAAAACAAAATAAAACAATCGCTACAAAGCTGGTTAAACTGCTTTCAAAGAACTATTGTTGTAGAGCTGAAGTGCTAGGGAGTATCTGAAAACGGTATTGTCAAGGTTTGTTGATACAAGTAAAGTGAAGAGTTAAGGCAAACAGATGACAATTTCAGACAGGATTTCCAAGCACCTGCCACTGAGGAAGAAGAGATTTTAAATCTAAATTTGCTTGGTTCCTCTATCTACTCTAATCAAATTGGCCAAGAAGATACGAACCTCTGCCATTTTGTCCATGTTGATGTTAATCCAATACTAAGTGTGCACAAAAGTTAGCCAGTACAAACCATAGGGAGGGGTTTGTTCCCCACGTCCTGGTCCAGGCGTTCTCCCACCCTCAATGATGTCTGTCTCGCTGAGGCAACTTGCTGCGGGAAGCCCACTCATGATAAGGTTAGGATTGGGTTGAGGAATAGGGCAGGACAGATTTTTCCATCAACGGGTCATCTCACTCTGGTTTATCAGGGATATTTGACTTGGCTCTTGGGATAAAAGGAGAAGCAAAGGAATGCAGATGTGACCCGGAAAACCCCCCCAAAGACTCCCTCTTCTCTGGCTGGGACTGATCGCTTTCTCACGGAGCCTGTTCCCTTTTCACCTGAGCTGGGTGGAGAGCATGGTCCCCGGTATCAGATGTCAGTAGCAACTTGTTGAAACCTCTGTACCAATCAGGGAGTGGAAGAAAGTTAATTGTAAAAAATCGATTTTAAAGAATGTGTCCTGTGGACAGTGCTGGGGTAAGTTGGGAGCAGAGTGTCCCACCTTGGGCTTTGGGGCTTGCACTTGAGGGTCCTTGGCCCTCGTTCTGGGCTTTCTGCCAGTGTTGTCAAACGTCAGAGTTCTTACCTGGTCTCTGTATCTGATGCTCTGAAAGTGAGCCTTGTCTTTTGGCACTAGGTCTCATTCGGGCACAAAGAAGTAATGTGATAGAAGCTGATTTTCAAGAGAATTAGTTGGTGTGATTTTGAAAAATTTAAAAGTAGGTGAAATCAATTTTGTTGCGGTTAATACTTAGGTTCTCTGCTTCCAGCAGTTCTCAAGTCATCAGAAGAAAGAAAGGATGCTGTCCTGCATAGAGCTGAATATTCCACTATTCTAACTAATGAAAAGCTTGGTATTAGACTGTTAGAAACAGGCAAAAATCAAACTCCTAAAGTAGCTGGGAGGAGTCAAAAAGGAGTGGTTACTCAAAGAATAGGCTTCTTTGTTACCGCTCTTTGTCATAGAGTAACACTTCCTTTTACATGGTAAAGAAGAATGAGGTGGCATAGAAGAGGAAATTATGAGGATGCTTTCTTTCAGTGCCAGATGGGAGCGAGTAAAAATGTTCAGAGATGGAACTAAAAGATTATTCCATATCTTCTTAATTTTGCATCTAGGTAAAAAGTCCAATATTTAATATCATCTCTATTTCTAAGGGAAGTCTTACAATTTCTGCTGCTTTGTTTTCTGTATTTTATTCATTTGTCTATTTTTCTTACGTTGGAATCGTATAAAAATGGATGTGTTTGGTTTATAGGTGAACATCATTCCAATAATTGCAAAAGCTGACACCATTGCCAAGAACGAATTGCACAAATTCAAGAGTAAGATCATGAGTGAACTAGTCAGCAATGGAGTCCAGATATATCAGTTCCCCACAGACGAAGAAACGGTGGCAGAAATTAATGCAACGATGAGTGTAAGTCCTCAAGTAAGAAAGGACCAACCAGTGATTTTCTTGAAAGCTTTTCTTAGTAGCAGCATTGTGCAGTGGCTAGAACATTGGACTAGCATCTAACATACTCAGTGGGGTCCAGCTCTGCCACTGTTTCAAGTCATTTAATCACCCTACTCCTCAGTTTGTCCATCTGTCAAATGGGAGAGTTAGACAAGATCTCAGATCTCCTTCCTGCTCTAACAGTTATGATTTCCACAGCAAATCTTGTGGGAAGGGAATGCCAGCCCAGCACCATTTCACACAACGCAGCTTAGAGGAACTAGCTCTCTGCTTGCTTCTGCCAGTGTCAGCAGAAATATATCCACCTGCCTCTCTTTTGCTTCTGTGATTGGTTCCTGCCTTTTTCTCCTTTCTGCATTCCCCACCCGTTCCTGAATCATGAGGTAAACTGGCAGTGGAGGGTAGAATTTCCACATCACAGGGAGGAATGGTCAGGAGATAAATGATGAAAGCTTCAGCAATCTAGGTGTGCCTGTGATATAATCTCTCCTGATGACACTCCGTCCTGCTAGTCGATACCCAAGTCTTTCCCACTGCTCCTGTGTGTCTCGTGGCCGTGGCTCACCTCTGTGTCACGTAACTGTACCCATCTTTCTTCAGTTGGGAATGCCCGACTTCTGTAGAAGAAGCAGCATTCTTCACACATAGTTGATGCCCACTGAGGGTGTTTGGAATTCTTAAAACTGCAGGTTAGCTTCAATGGAATGTAATTAGAAGCTGTTAAATAGCTTGGCCTTCCCTGAATACGTGCTCGAAATTGATTCAGAAGTGCGCTGGTGGCAGCAGAAGTCAGTCTAGATTTTTTAATTTGTGGTCCGTTGAGGTATGTTTTACTTTCCTCAGATCTGATCATGACAAGTGTCTAATCAAGTCATTATTAAAGGCACTAAAGGTGCTCTTTTTTTTTTTTTTTCCCCCGGTACGCAGGCCTCTCACTGTTGTGGCCTCTCCTGTTGTGGAGCACAGGCTCCAGACGTGCAGGCTCAGCGGCCATGGCTCACGGGCCCAGCTGCTCCGCGGCATGTGGGATCCTCCCGGACCGGGGCACGAACCCGCGTCCCCCGCATCGGCAGGCGGACTCTCAACCGCTGAGCCACCAGGGAAGCCCTAAAGGCGCTCTTTTAATTAACAGCTTTGTTGAGATATAATTGATATACTGTATGACACCCATTTAAAGTATACAATTCAGTGGTTTTTAGCGTATTCACAGAATTGTGCAACTATTGCCGCAATCCATTTTAGAACATTTTCATCACCCCAGGAGGAAACCGTATACCTTTTAGATGTCAGCCCTCTAACCATCAAACACTGGCAACCACTAAGCTACCTCCTTGTCTCTGTAGGTTTGCCTGTTCTGGACATTTTATATAAAGAAAGTCATACTGAAGCTTGTCTGGAGAATTAAATGACTTGGTCAAAGCCTTCCAGTTAAGAGCAGCACTGGGATTCTGACCCAGTCCACCTGGTCCCAGTCTCGTTGCTGTTTGCCATCGTGATTAGGAGACCAGACTAATTCCACAAAACTGCTTCTTCCTTCTTCCATTCAGCATACGGACTTTTCTAGATATGGCTGTTATCATTTAAGGAGGAACTTTTCCCATAAATCACTCCCAACATGATTAGGGCTTTGGAAGGGAATGTAACTTTCCCCTTCTCTGGGAAATTGTTGAATTTAAAATTTTACGGGGCGTCCCTGGTAGCCCAGTGGTTAAGAATCTGCCTGCCAATGCAGGGGACACGGATTTGAGCCCTGGTCCGGGAAGATCCCACATGCCGCGGAGCAACTAGGCCGCTGCACCACAACTGCTGAGCCTGCGCTCTAGAGCCTGCGTGCCATGACTACTGAAGCCCGCGTGCCTAGAGCCCATGCTCCGCAATAAGAGAAGCTACCGCAACGAGAAGCCCGCGCACTGTAACAAAAAGTAGCCCGTTCTCACTGCAACTAGAGAAAGCCCGTGCACAGCAACGAAGGCCCAAAGCAGCCAAAAATAAATTAAAAAAAAAATTTTTTTTTAATAAGTAAATAAAATTCAGGGATCTCATTAATGCAGAGATAGACCAGCTCGGCTCTGTCCTAGTCTGGTCACACTGAGTCATGTGACCCCCTCTGGCTGTCGTGCTCCTGTGTCCAGGATAGTAAAGGGTCTGGAATTCTTGGAAGGAACTGGAGAGCAGATTCTTCCTGGGAAATGGCCATGAGGGCATGTGAAAGGAAGGTAATCGTAGGGGAGAGCGACTAGACTTACTTAAAAGGTAGAACCAAAACCAGAGGGCAAAAGAGCATTGCGGGCTTTGGGCCCAGTGAAGTGCACGTTTAACTCGTGGTGCCTTCATCACAGGTAGTTGGTGGGCAACAGATTCTGCTTCAACTCACTCAGAAGAGATACCATGGAGGGAATTCCTACAAAGGCTCCAGCCCTAAAATTCTCTGGTTCTGGGTACTGAGAACTTGGTGATAATAGTAGTGCCTGACATTTTGACATTTATGGAGCACTTATTACTATGCATCGGGCACTGCTCCAGGCTCCACATTTAATGTTCACAACAGTCCCACGGACCCAAGCGGAGGAGCGTACTTGGTTATAGCATCACTAAAAGCTCAGGCTGGGACGGCACGTGTTTATTCGGCTGTAGGACTGCCATTTGGGGTCAGTGGGATTCAGGAAGTAACATGAATGAATACCATCCAGTTTTTCTCTGTATATCCCTTCCTGTCCTTTTAAATAATTTTGCATGGCCATGAAACTAAATTTGTGTTACATTTCTTGGAAAGAAAATACCCATGAATCTTTGCTCTTTTTCTCTCTTTATCAGATTCACAGAACTGATATTCCCAAATTCATTGTGCTCTTTATCAAGGAATTTTCTTCTAGGGTCTTCCTTGCAGGCAGTTCCTGGTGATGAAATCCCATATGATAAGTGGAAAGCAGATTTCCTTGGCGGTTGCTTTCGTCACTCAGGTCGAGCGGAGGGGGCAGTTCCCTGGGTCGGCACAGCAGAACGTGGGCTGGAAGGGTCCTATTACCCCTCAGCTCCAGGGAACCACATTTCAGGTCCAGATGCTGAAAAAGAGAACGTGCTTTCTTTCCTTCCTACAGAGTGTGAGATGAACTAGAAAATATAAGTATCTGGAGCGCCAGACCAAATACCAGTTGGGCGGCCCGGGCTGAGGATTTTGCCAAGCTCTGGGAGAGGATCTGGCTTTAAAACACTCTTGTCTGCCTCAGTGTATCTGTAGTGGAAGAGCACTGGGTCAGGGAGCCCTAAATAATAATTCTCAGAGCAGCCATTTCAGATGTTATTCTCACGTGCTAATAGGAGAAAGATAGAATTACTGTTTTCTCCCCGGAATGTAGCCATAGTTACCAAATAAACCAACGTGGCACAGCCAGTTGTCTTGAATAGTAGCTCTGCTCAAGGTAAGTCGGGGTGCAAGGCTTGAGCCAGTAAGTGGAGCTAAAGTATATTTGACTTGAATTTTGTGCAATGATCAACTGTCTGAAGCAGTGCTGTTCAGTAGAAATATAAGCCACACGAGTAATTTAAATTTTCAAGTAGCCATATTTTTTTTTAAATAAATAAATTTATTTATTTATTTATTTATTTTTGGCTGTGTTGGGTCTTCGTTTCTGTGCGAGGGCTTCCTCTAGTTGCGGCGAGCGGGTCCACTCTTCATCGCGGTGCGCGGGCTTCTCACTACCGCGGCCTCTCCCGTTGCGGAGCACAGGCTCCGGACACGCAGGCTCAGTAGTTGTGGCTCACGGGCCCAGTCGCTCCGCGGCATGTGGGGTCTTCCCAGACCAGGGCTCGAACCCGTGTCCCCTGCATTGGCAGGCAGCTCAACCGCTGCGCCACCAGGGAAGTCCCAGTAGCCACATTTTTAAAAAGTAAAAAGAAACATAAAATTAATTTTAAGACCTTATTTAACCCAGTATATCAAAAATATCATTTCAACATGTAACCAATATAAAAATTATTAATGAGATGTTTCCATAGCAGGGCTTTGAGGGCCTCTGTGTGTGTGTGTGTGTGTATTCTTTTTTTGTCGTACCACGTGACTTGTGGGATCTTAGTTCCCCAGCCAGGGATTTAATCCAGTCGCTGGCAGTGAGTGTCGAGTTCTAACCACTGGACTGCCAGGGAATTCCCCCAATGTATAGTTTATAATTACATACATCCCAACTTGGACGCATACCTAACTTACTGCTAACATATTTAAAAGTTTTTCAATGTGAAGTAAGTACCAAAAAGATAATTTTCCTTCATGTTTGCATCTACGTTAACAAAACTGGTTCTTCTTTTTTTTAAGAAGATCTGAGTTTGAAGCAAAGTGAAATGCAGTCCTACCAAAACAATAAAGTGATAATTAATGGAAAAATATTTCACACTGCTTCCCTTTAAATGTAACTTAATTAAAAGTAAATAAAATTTAAATTTTCTTCGTTTTACAAGCCTCCTTTCAAGTGCTCAATAACCACATAGACCAGTGGCTAGTCTCAGGCAGTGGACATCCCATGCTTACCATAGAATCGCAAAGACTCCTAGTTTCCCCCTGAGTCCAGCTCATGTCAGATGCTTGGCATCTGGTTGTAGGGGGGCTCGGATACACGAAGCCCAATCCCACTGAACCGTTGAGCCCCTCGCTCTTCTGCCCTCCCTCGCCCTTTTCTCTTGCCCTGAGCAGAAGCCTGCGGGGGGAGGGGGCGTGTGGAAGCGGAGGAGAGCACGTGTTTGCAGCACGGGGAGGATAACCGCTCTCTGTCCTGTGTTGCTGGCAGGTCCACCTCCCTTTCGCAGTGGTCGGCAGCACCGAGGAGGTGAAGATTGGCAACAAGATGGCAAAGGCCAGGCAGTACCCCTGGGGTGTGGTGCAGGGTACGTGCGCATCGCGGGGAAGGGCTTCCTCGTGTGTCACCCCCAGGGTGGCTGTCCCCGCGGGGTTTGGGCGGGTCCTTGACGTGGGCAGGTGGAAGGGGGTGGCAGGGTTTTACACCTGGCAGTCGTGGAGGCCAGAAAGAAGCAGGGAGGCTGGGAAGCAATGGAGAGAAGTGGTTGCAGAGCCCTAGTGCCGATGAGGCAGCCCCCCAAGAATGCTGGGTTGTGTGGGGAATTTCGTATAAATTCCTGCTGGAAGAGAGTTCTTCCCTGGGTGTTTGAATGAGTTCTTCATCAGCAAAGAATAAGAAAAGCTGCAGAAAGCTTCTTGCGAACAAGAGGATACTTGTTTCTCCATTATCTCTGGAAAAATTGTCTTCTTGGTTTTTTTTTTTTTTTTGGAAATTGTCTTCTCAGTAAATATCTGAGAACAAGGGACCTATAATTGTTGTGGGACATGACCACAATCTCTAACCTGAAGACATTTCCTATGTCACTTTGATGGGCAAGGTCTCAGATTCTATTACCAACCCTTGTGTGTTGTGAGGGAGGGACGTCCAATGCTATAGATTAAGCCCGGTGGCTGCAGAAAGTTCCCTCATTGGCTTATGATATATCAGTCCTCCGTTTCCTTTGTTCTGAGTAAAGGCAATAAATCTGTGAGACAGGAGAAAGCACAGTACCTTTGAGATCTGTAGGAAAATTATGGTTTTTATCAATCTTCCCAAATTCTCTACAATAGAAAAACTTGCTTTATAGTGTTGTTGATAAAATTAAAGGAGATGATACATAAACACTGCCTTGTACAGGTCCCGACAGCACGGAGGGGCAGAAATCGGCCTGGCTTTGGAGCCAGAGGTGACGGGGTCTGAATATAGACTCTGCTGCCTCTGTCTGGGAGGTCAACCTGCTCATCAAAGCCACGCTCTGCGTCTGGGAATCCTGCTAGGCAGAACTGCTACCAAGAGTCAAGACAGTATTGGCAAAGCTCCTCCCACGGTGCCCCGCCCTCAGCAGCCACCCTCATCAATCATGGTCCGGGCTGTCAGAAATCCTGTCTTTGTAGGGGTGTAAGGAGGATCCAGTGGAGGACCTTCGGGTGACCTTGAGGCCTCCGAGATTTCAGGGGCAATGGTAACCACGTCTTAGAAAGATCACTTCAGATTTTTGTGACCTCGCTGCTGAGAGCCCTCCCCGCCCTCTTCCCCATCTCCTGCAGTTGAGAATGAAAACCACTGTGATTTTGTGAAACTTCGGGAGATGCTGATCCGTGTGAACATGGAAGATTTGCGAGAACAGACTCACACCCGCCATTATGAGCTGTATCGGCGCTGTAAGCTCGAAGAGATGGGGTTCAAGGACACCGACCCTGACAGCAAGCCCTTCAGGTATGTGGGCACCTGGCAGTCAGGCCCCCCAGGCAGCGGTGTGAGTGGCATGCTGGTGCATCACAGAAATGCTCGTTGGATTGAGAGATGGGTGGTGGAGGGACCTGGAGGGGGCAGATTCATAGCACGGATCGCCAGGCGTTGCGATAACCGCTTTATTTGTATCATCTAGAGTACCCGATGCAGCTGATGTCATTATTGCATCCTCATTTTACAGATGAGGAAATGAAGGCACTGCACGTGTAAACAGCCTGCCCAAGGAGGAAGTGACAGGTCTGAGTTTTGAACCTCTGTTCTTAACTGTTATACTCACAGAGGCACAGAACCTGGTCCAGGCATTTGCACAGGTGTGGATGCCCACTACAGTTTGTCCCGTTCATTTTTGCCAAATAGGTTTAACTTGCCATGTCTCCTACTTTCTGACGTGCTCTTACTAGGTTCCAGTGAACCAGTACAAGTCTAACAACACGAATGAGTACTGAAGGAAACAACTTACAGAACATTTGCTATGTCTTTTCCCACACCGCTGACGGATTGAGAGGAAGAGGCAAAACGTGAAGGGGAGAATATCGAAGTTAAAGTAGAATTAGTGGCCCTGCAAGGGCCAGGCCCTGTTAGAGCCCAGTGGTGGGGAAGGGTTGGTGGGGGCAGAGCGCCGGGGCCACTCCAGGCTTGGTGAACGGTCAGAGGAAGGTTTGCCGCCACCTGGTACAGGACAGGATTGCTTCACGGGCATCTGAGTTGAGGTGATGTGAGGTGTGTCTGTGCTTGGCGCCTGTACTGATCGGGGGCCACGGTTCCTTGGAGAAGACTGTTTTCCTCCTCTTTTGTGGCTGGCCTGGACTCCCACTCAAACGTCTAGGAGCGGCTGGCCGCGGTGCCTGAGGCAGCCTGTGTGCAGTGCCAGTGGACTCCCTCCGCTGGATCTGAGCTGCCATTGCAGCGGCAGGGAGGTTATTTTCTTGGAATCTCTTTAGTTTGGTGAAGTCTGCACTGGTCTCCCAGTGAAGTGTTCCTGTGGAATGTATTTGGTGAGAACAAATGGAGACCCCAGACAGAGGGCTTCTAACCAAAAAGTTAGCTTCTAGCTAAGTTTGCATCATTTAGTCCTGCTCTAGGGGCTTGTAAAATTGGCCCTCTTCATTCACGTGAAATGTGCTTTCTGAGGCTGGGTAGAGGATGCCCTTTTGTATACACAAGTTTAGGGGATTGAACTTTGAAATGCATTGACCAACAAATCTCTGAGGAAAATGGTTTTTGTGTGGCAGAGACTATCTTTATTTTTTCATAGAGTTTTTTTTTTTTTTCACCCATGCATAGAGATGAAACGAAAGGAACCACAGTAAAAATGGAACCCATGTGCCCTCCGCCCTCGTTCAAACCCAGGCGATGTTGAAGGGTGAAGGGGCAGCAGTGTGGGTTCAAGTCTTAACCCTGCTACTACCCAACTCCTTAACCTGTCTGGGCCTCAGGTTCTTCATCTGTAAAACGAGGAGCTGGGCTAGATCAGGGGACAGTCAGATCTAGTAGGAGAACTTTTTCCAGAATGTGCCACAGAGGAAATGCTCTAGGCTCTGTGGACCATGTAGTCTCTGTCCCAGTGATTCAACCCGACCCTTGTAGTGTGAAAGCAGCCAGAGACCCTAACCTGAAGGAACAGGAGTGGCTGTGTTCCAATAAAAAACGTATTTACAAAAACAGGCAGGGCCAGAGTTTGCCCTCGGGCTGTAATTGGCCAGCCCCTGGCCTAGATCATCTCTGGGAGCCCTGAGCTGCCTGCAGAAGTTAGAATGCATGTGACTGTTTCTTAAGTCTGTGAGACGTAATTTACCTCCCCAAATGTTAAGACCCATTCAGCACAGCTGTGTTTTTTTCAGCTCTGGAATTTGGAGTCTGTCATGCAGGCCCCTTCACTAACCTTCCACCATCTTGACCAACTGGGGTTCCTGGTTCCCGGGAACCAGGGCTGGTGAGGATTTCCTGCTGCTGCCCGTGTCTCTGCGTTTGAGTTACAGTTTCTCCTGCAAGGCCAGGGTAGCTGCCGCCAGGAGGAGGGTTGCTGGGTGGGTCCAGCCTGTCCTGCAAGGACCACAGGGGCTTCAGGACCCGTGGTGGACGTCGCTGAGGCCTGACTTGTAGAGAATGTGCTTTATTCACACGTATCCCCCTCCCCATTTGGTTCCTTTTCTACTGGCCTGAGGGTTCCTTTCTGAGGATGAAAAGGAGGGAAATATATTTTATATAAAATATATTTTGTAAATGTAAATATGTTATATATAAATATATTATATATATAAAACCAAGGCCTTTACTCTTTTCCCTGTATAAGAAAATAAGAAACAGAGAAAAGTAGACCTTCTAAAAATAAACACCTTCTATCGTCTCAGTTTCTGGGAACCCTGGAAATAGTTTCTCCTCTTAGAAACCCACTCAGTCAACCTCAGGTGGCCCTCTTGGTGTAGGCAGGATCATTTGGAACATGAAAGTTGGCTTTGAGTCACATGTCTTGGCAGATAGCAAGGTGAAATAAACTTGGTTTTCCTCTCCTTGGAAACCACTGCTTTACAAAGGGCCCAGCCTCTCCCTTGGAGGAGTTTCCAGCCTCCCCAGCACTTCCTGTGAGGCTGACACTGAGGGTGCAGGAGGGGACCTGCGTGAATGATGACACAGTTAAGGAAAAGCAAAAGCCACAGTTAATTTAAGGGATTTCCCATTTCAAAGTCGTCATGCCTGGATGCTCATAGAAGACTTTTTTTCCCTGTGAATTTAGGGTGAGCTTGGAGGAGTTATCAGTGGAGGACTCAAGGCTTTTATATTCTCAAAGTAGATAGAGGATCCCTTCACGGGTGTACAGTGAAGTCCGTCCTCCCCTCTGGGCACCCTGTGTCCACCACTTGCCCTCTGGGTGCCACTTGTGTTTATACCATGTGTATATAAAGCAGAGAGTGGCCTCTGAAGCCGAGGCCCGTTAAGTGGGAGCTCCCCTGAATATATGACACCGTGTGAAACCAAACCAGAAGCTGGGCGAGCACAGGAACAGGCTGCATTTAAGCCTTGGAAGTACGTCCCGGGCATAAAAGCTGAACCTGTCCCTGGTGCTTTCCTTCAACCTGCCTGTGTCTCTCTTGTCTTGCGGTAGAATCTTTCTCTCTGTCCCTACACGTGTATATGTCCAGGCGTCAACCTGCTTTTTCTTGTGCGCATCTTTCCCACCTGCTGCCCTGCAGCCTCAGAGCTCATGCCTCACCCCAGCCAGAGCGCCCATGCCTTCGCTGGACCCAGGTCCCCCAGACCCTGGCCCCTTTCCGGCTGGCATTGGGGGGAAGATGGGGGCGGGGATGGGTCTTGTCGCTGCTGCTTGTCTCCTGAGATGCCACCGCCCTCTTCCTAACACTCCATCCTCACCTCAAAGCACCACCTTCTCCTTGACTCTGTCGGGTCACAAAAAGTGCTCCTTTACTGCCCCTCTCTCAAGAAATCACAAAGGTTTCAGGCCCATGAGACCATTCATTTTTAGGAGCATGGAGGCCTCACTTCCCCAGCCTTGGGAGGTGGGGCTCCCACCTGAGCTAGGTGGCCCAGCTGAAAATCCCGGCTCTGTCACTTCTTCACTGTGTGACCTGCACAGGTTAGGAAGCCCCTCTGTGTCCGAGTTTCTCCATGTATAAAATGGGAGGTGATAATAATAGCTACCTCACTGCGCTGTTGTAAGGATAACACATTTGCGTGTGTAAGTTCCTCCGTAAACCCCGGTGGCGTGCGGTGCTCTGGCCTGCCCCCCACTGGGTGGTCCGGGAGACGTAACAGGGAGACAGCTGTGCTACGTGAATTACCGGAGTGCACGATGAACTGGAGTGTCAGTGCTCATTTTCCCTTCCCTTGACCTCCATGAGCAAAGCCTGCCCCTCCCAAAAGCTGTTAGAAGAGAATGAGAAGATAAAAGCCTCAAACCAGCCCAAACCCTCATGAAAAAATTGTTCACTTCTCACTTGCAAAAGGGTGTTAATAACTACAATTAAAAATTAAGTTGGAAGAGCTAGAAATTGCAAAAGGTATCATCACTTTAGGTATCTGAGAGGGTACTATAGATGCAGTTCCTTCTGGACTGGTTTTCACTGACTAGAAGCATAGGGGAGGGTGTCTGGTGTCTCTCACTCACATGTGGATTTCTGCAGGTGCCCAGGGAGTAGGATCTGTGACTGCATTGCTAAGAAACCTACTGCAGGTCACTCCTTGGAGTGGGGGCTTTATGATTTCTTTCTCATACGTTGCTTATGAGTTCCAGTGTCAGAGTTGCAAAGCTGGTTCCTATTCCCGGATGCAGCCATCTAATAAGCATCATGTGTTGAGGCCATCTGGCTGGTGGCAACATTGCTCCTTAACCTTTCTCTAGAACATGCGCTTTCCAGCTTTGGGCTGCAACCTTCACTATCACATGTGTTCTACATCGTGATCCAGTATACACATATCGTGAAGTGATACCTGCTCTTAGAGTGTGCACTGCATTCTGGTTTCTTCTATCCTGTTCTCTAAACTTTTTCTTTTAACATACTGGTTAAAACCCTTGATTGGGTCATGACCCATAGTTTGAAAATGGATCTCCAGAAACTGGAGCCTAAGCTAGGTTGTGGTTGGGACTGGATCAGGTCGAGTCACGCTGAGGGGTCTCAGAATTCCAGTAGCATTACCCAAAGGACCTTCTCTCTGTGGGTCACTTAACAGAAGTTTCCACAATTAAACAAATTTGGTTCTAAGTGAATCAACTTAAACAGGTTTTGTTTTTTTTTTTAATTGAGGGACTTTTCAGAGCACTTAAGACAAGCAGTGGTTGGCAGACTAGTTACATCAAGTCACCTGGAAGCGTTTTAAAAATACAGATTACTTTTGCCTTCGCCTGACATCCTGCGTCAGCAGCTCCAGGAGTGGAGTTAGGAAACTGTGCTCAGAAAAGTCCAGGAAAACACGCCCAGGCGACCCTGACGTGCTGCAGGTCTTGGGAGCCACCGTGCGCTGTGGCTCTCCTAAAGGGAGGTCACACATTGCATTTTCCTTTCGTTCTTTTGGCTTGGGAACCCCACTTTTGAAGATTTCTTGAAACTAGCGATCTCTGGAACACACTTTGGGTCATGTTTCTTGGTAGTGTTTCTCTACTAGGTGTTCCACTGCTTGTTAAGAAAGAAGCGGAAGATGGATTCATTATCTTAAAATCAACAAAAACTGGGTTCCCCAAAAATTTCATAGCAGGGACAAGTCATCTTCTGCCTTTGGCCATTCTGACACAAATGATAGTGACAAAGAGTTTATTAGAAGCTAACAAGCAAAATCAAACTCATGAATTATTTTATAGTTTCATTATCTGTGCATTTCTCTATAGCTTAAACTTCAAGTCCAAATATTGCTATTAATATTAGCCAACACTAATGTCGGCCAAACTTGCTTTTGTCTCCTAAGATAATGTGAAAGCCAAATGTACCTCCAGAAACTCCAAACTCGTGATTGTCCATTACCCAGGCAGTGTTGACACTCTTGAGGGCAGGAGAACTGATTGTTCAGCAACCAATAAGAGCATTGATTATAGAAGTATAAACAATCCTAATCAATGCATTTTGTAAGTATGCTGCTCTGTATAAACGTATATCCACATGCACACGCCCCTCCACCACCTGAATGTCCTTCTCCTTCTACATGGACAAGTGTGAATGCCGGGGTGGCTCTTCATGGAGCCTGGGCTCACCCACAGGCGCTCTTCATTTTGGAATCAGCACTTTGGATGAATTTGGTCCCTGGGTAAAAGTGGATAATCCTGCTGCAGACTTGTGTAACTGTAACATCCCTTGTTCTAGGGAAACTGCAAGGGAGAGAGAGAGATAGCAATTACCGGCAAATGTATCTCTGTTTGTGTAAGTGTGGGTGTGGGTGTCTGTTTTTTTTCTAAGTTGTGTTACCAAAGGTGATTTTTCTGTAAATATAGCTCTTCTGACTTGGAGGTAAAACTGAGTGATGGCCTTTGCTTTAAAATATTGGGCCCCAAGTTCTGTAGACAGTCAGGGGGAGGATAAGGTTTAAAATAAAAATCAAACTCCTCCCTGCTCTATTTACAATTGTTAATACCACTTGAAGAGCAGCAATTTTCTGTAATACCTTGAGATACACTATTGTCTCTTTAGATGGTTCACTGAGTCTGTTTTCTAAATTGGGGGCTGGAGGAAGACGAGTGTGGGGCTAACATTTATTAAGCACCGATGTTATCTCAAATGCTTTATACTCACTCTGCCCACATTTACCTCCCGAAATCATGGGCCCCGGAAGGCACTATATTCAGAGAACACTGAGGCTGAGAGGCCGTGCCCTTCCGAAGATCAGTCAGTAAATTGCTGTGAACCCCAAAGCAACCCTGGTGGATCTGTCTGGCTCCAGTGCCGATGCATTTCTCTCTCTACACCCCCTCCATCTTCTAAAATTCTAAATCACGTCTTCTGTATCTACGTGGTACTGAACTGGGAGATTCTGGCCAGCCCAGGCTTCCCCTGTGTGAATGCCTGTAGCATACAGCTTGGCCAGTAAGAGACATCCCATTAGTGCTACCCTGTACTTACGGCCGCATCTCTGGTTCCTGATGTGCTTGTCTTTCTGATCGCCACATAACTAAAAAGAAAGATGATGCCATTTTGTGTGTCCTTGAACCTGGTGAGTTGGCAGCCTTATTTATTTTGAGGAAGTGGCTGGGTAGGAATTGTCTGGACTGAAATTTCTTATCATGCAACTCCATGACACTGTCCTTGGTTTGTGGCTTTTGAATAGTCTTCAGGAGACATACGAAGCAAAAAGGAATGAATTTCTGGGAGAACTTCAGAAGAAAGAAGAAGAAATGAGACAGATGTTTGTCATGAGAGTGAAGGAGAAAGAAGCTGAACTTAAGGAGGCAGAGAAAGAGGTAAGCCACCTGTCCTTGCATCCGGGGGAGATACAGACGAGACAGGCCTTCGTGCTGCTTTAAGCACTTGCTACCTATGTTCTGTCACACGAGGGGCCTAACTAACCTGGTACGAAGAGTAGGGCAGCCAGTCTTATCCCCATTTCACAGATGGTAACACTGAGTGTCGTAAAGCTTAAGTTATTTATGCAGTCACATACCTAGTTAGTAGCAAAGCCAAGACTAAAGCTAGAACTTAGGTTTCCAGACCTGATCCCACATTCCTTGTAACTCCATATTTCATCAATTTACAAGTGATGAAACATAAGATTTGCAATTCTGGGACCATTATTGTCTCAGTCTACCAGTCAACTCAGTGAGCTAAACAGTGGGGGGCCCTTCGCCCCTGTCTGATGGGGGACGGGCTCCGTCTGCCATGTCTGTGCTCTGACTTCCCTCTGGGATGCACACCCCGGCTCCAGTGTCCCGCTGACTCTAGTTCCCCGCGCCCAGCCCAGGGTAGCTGCATCCTAGAGGTTACCTTGGATTCCTTTTTTATTTCTAAAGAAGTGTTTATTGATTATTTAAGTTTTATTTTGAGAAGTTTCTTGAAACACAAAGTATAGTTTTTGGTGTATCACTTTTTTTTTTTTTTTTTTTTGCGGTACGTGGGCCTCTCACTGTTGTGGCCTCTCCCGTTGCGGAGCACAGGCTCCGGACGCGCAGGCTCAGCGGCCATGGCTCACGGGCCCAGCCGCTCCGCGGCATGTGGGATCCTCCCAGACCTGGGCACGAACCCGTGTCCCCTGCATCGGCAGGCGGACTTTCAACCACTACGCCACCAGGGAAGCCCGGTGTATCACTTTTGATATGGAACAAAGTTGTTTCTAATAATTAAGCACAGAGACACACAAATTATCACTTTAAAATATTTTAAGCACACAAAATCTGCCTAAAACTGCACAGATGAATGTATATTTCATTATAAGGTGCCCATTATTTAAATTAAACCAAGAACTTAATTTAGTTGCCATTAGATTAATGAAGTGTGGAAACTCTTAAGGTCACTTGATTAAATGTAAATGCATCCTTTTTACTTATATTTGTTTCTTATATGTAATACCCTAAATACACGGCTAAACGTGTGCATAGAATAAAGTGAAATAACAATGAGTATTTTCAGATGTACAGATTATTTCACATTATGATGAGTAGTAATTTGATCTCATTTTAAGTAATATTTTCATTATAATAAGATACAGTTTTAGCAGAGTTCAGAATTAAAAAGTCAATTCTCTTCAGATTTTAAAATGACCCAATTAATTCTTTAGCTGATATAGCTCAATGAATATTACTCATTTTACCCTGTTAAGAGATAAACTGAGGGACTTCCCTGGTGGTCCAGTGGTTAAGAATCTGCACTTCCACTGCAAGGGGGCACGGGTTCAATCCCTGATCAGGGAACTAAGATCCCACATGCTGTGCAGCGTGGCCAGAAATTAAAAAAAAAAAAAGATAAACTGAGGCGCATTACAATTTATAAGAGTTTATCTGAGCAAACATCAATTGGAATCAGGCCCCATGGATTTCTGCTGTAACAGTCACCCCAATGAGAGCAAGAAATAGGTTTGCCTTTGATGGTAGATAATAAGAAACTTAGAGGTTATTTAAATAGCTAAGTACTCACCCTAGTTTTGCTGCAGAGAAAGGAAAGTTGAGCCTTATTTGCTGTTGGCTTTAAGTATCAAGTTGAATGCTAGGTAAAAATTCTAGAATTATCTAAATAGTAAGGATTTTCCCCTCCCTCCCTCCCAGTTTTTTTTTAATATAAATTTATTTATTTATTTTTGGCTGCGTTGGGTCTTTGTTGCTGTGCGCGGGCTTTCTCTAGTTGTGGCTAGCAGGGGCTACTCTTCGTTGCGGTGTGTGGGCTTCTCCTTGCAGTGGCTTCTCTTGTTGCGGAGCACGGGCTCTAGAGTGCAGGCTCAGTAGTTGTGGCGCACGGGCTCTAGGCGTGCGGGCTCAGTAGTTGTGGCTCGTGGGCTCTAGAGCGCAGGCTCAGTAGTTGTGGCGCACGGGCTTGGTTGCTCCGCGGCATGTGGGATCTTTCCGGACCAGGGCTCGAACCCGTGTCCCCTGCATTGGCAGGTGGATTCTTAACCACTGTGCCACCAGGGAAGCCCCCTTCCAGTTTTTGTTTCTGCATTGTGATAATTTTCTAAATTCAGTTTGTCAAGTGCCCGAAATTTCTCCACATACTCTTCTTATTTGAATAGTATGGGTACATATATCTGTAGTCACTGTGTAAGTCTCTAAGTAAATATAGATTATACTTTTCAAAAAAGGACCAGAAGTAAAGAACTTTTCTTACCACTAGGGTGAGTTTCTTATTAGGAGCATGGATAATTTTTATTTTCTTCTTTATGCTTTTTACAATGAACACGTATTTTATTATCAGAAAAAGTGCACAGAGGTTCCCCTTAGTGCTAAGGGGTCCAAGTTTCAACAGTGTGTAGGGCTCCAAGGGGTGCTTTTCACCACCTCGGCCTGGCTCAGCACCAGACGGTACCTCAGTCGTGTAACTAAAGCACGGGCAGCGGCACACACACGTTCTGCTTCTGAACGGATCCAGGTAGCCTTACGCCAGTAAGCGTACCATTCCCTCCACCAAGCTCGTCTTCCTCCTCTTCTCTCCAGCTCCACGAGAAGTTCGACCTCCTAAAGCGGACACACCAAGAAGAGAAGAAGAAAGTGGAAGACAAGAAGAAGGAACTGGAGGAGGAGGTGAACAATTTCCAGAAGAAGAAGGCGGCAGCTCAGTTGCTACAGTCCCAGGCCCAGCAGTCTGGGGCCCAGCAAACCAAGAAAGACAAGGATAAGAAAAAGTAAGCGGGTGTCACCCCCATGCAGCGGGGCCCTCTAACAATTTATTCCTCTTGCATGTCTCTACTTTTCCCATTTACAGACTGGAAACTGGTCTATTACCAGAAAGATAAAAGCAAGAATTTTCTCTACAGTGCAGGGGAGACGACAAAGGTTTTTAAAGTATTTCTAAAGGGTACACAGACACTAATTTATAAAACTTGACCACACGATCAAGCAATCAGGACTGGAGTAACCTGTCATCTCCAGTAGTATCTTCTGCACCAACACTAGGACTCTTGAGAAGACAGTGCGTTTCTCTTCACTACTCTCTGGAGACAATCCTCATGGCTCTTGATAAAGGGCATCCTAAAATTACGATTGTTAGAATTATTTTTCTATTCTCCGTTGTAAGGCTTAAGAAGCCAGTCGTTGAAAGTCTTGTTCCCAAAATGAAAGATTTGGAAGAACTCCTAGTGGCCACTAGTTTTCCCTCTAAATTCCACAAGACGATGAATCGTTTTATTGTGAAAATGGGATCAAAATGCCCGTTAAGACACCTCCACCAATTCTCAAGACACACCTGTACCCGCACAAAATTTTTTTTTAATATGGCCTTGATTTAATGTGCCAAAGGGTCAGATTCTGCTATTGAGTTGTCGCTTCCTATGACACCCCAATAGCAGCGGCCTGAATCCAGTGGGAGATGTGGGCCTGCCTTGAAATTCTGCTGTGATTTGAAGCTTTACATCAAATCACCTGAAAGACTAGAGGGTGCCATTTTATGACAATTACTATTGGTTTGACAGTAAGCACAGTGGTCAGTAAGATACCTTTGAAGAAACCTTAGTGCTAGCTGGGTGGTGAGCCCGTGGATGCCACCCTGCTTTGTCTGTTTAAGGTGTGGTCCTCTGAGGGCGTGTTTCAGGATTCCTGCTCTTCATCCATTGCTAAGGTTCTAGGGCAAAGGCTGACAACTAAGTAAACAAAATGTTGGTACTGGAGTAAGCAAAGAATTACATTCTTAGACATATATGGCAGATAGGATTGAGCCTGCACAGTAATCGAGTCCTATCCCGGGGGGGTGAGCTCCATAGTGGTGTTCACTTAATCTGAGTGAACGTGCAGACTTGTCCCTGAGGAATCTTGTTACGTTTCCTGTGGTAGAAACCAAAATGCACTGCTACAGTGACGTGCAGAGAAAGTTTGGAATTCTGCTTTGCAGACCTTGACTTTCCAAGCTTTGAGCCAGCAGGAAATGTATGAAGAGAGCAGGGGAGCCAGCAGATTTTCTAAGCAATAGAAAGTTGGTATAGGTGAGCTGTGAGTTAAATGGGGTTGGTACAGACCCACGTGGTCAAAGGACTCCAGGGGCCGAAAATTTAGTTATGCTGGATTAATTCTGAGAGTAACAACTGCCTAGATTATAATCCAGTTCAAGAAAGCACTTTGTAGCTACACATGTTGGGAGGGCATCAGTCACTAATGGTGACGTTCCCCATGCAGATTCAGAGATTAGTGACTCTTCCGGGGAAGACAAAACGAAAGCCATCTGGCATCATTCCTTGTTGATCCAAACTAACCCAGGATAAAAACAGGTGGAGTGTGTGTGTGTGTGTGTGTGTGTGTGTGTGTGTGTGTGTGTACACATCTATAGGCATGAATGAAACAGGAAGCTGCTGACTCACGGTTTAGGAAACCCAAAGTCGAGTTTTTCTTACCCTGAAGCACTAAAGTGCGTAAAGGTACATGTTTCAGAACTTAAAATGTTTATAGAAGACCAGCAATGTTCCAAGGATATTTCATGTGTACTGGATGTGCCTTTAAGCAATAAAAATTCCGAGAGCTGACCAGTATTGTGCCTCCATTTTAAAAAGTACCTAATAACGGACTTCTCCGTGCAAGGAGGTTTTCCTTTTCCTATAGAACATTTTAGGTTATTTTCTTCCCAGCCTTGGGCCTTAGCAGTGTATAATGCATTTCACGTTTATGTGAAGTGTGTGCGAATTCTATTTTAGCCTTATTTATACATTCTCATTTATTATTAATGGAATTAGACTTAATTTGGTGAGCAGTAGTCACCAGATTTTGTGCCTGACGAGGGCGCGTACTTTTCGGTAACTTCTATGTTCTTAAGCTTTTCCACACTTTCCCATTTGAACAGTGAAAGCAGTTGCCAGTTGGAGGCCTGAAGTGTCAAAGTTTAAAACAAAAAAAATCACTTCCCTTGCTGCCAGTGGAGAGTTTTGGTTAGAGAGGACCACAGACAGACAGTAGTCAGGGTAACCAGAACAGTACTTGGAAAATAAATGCGAGGCTCTTTCCTCCTCGTGTAGCTGGAGGAGAGGCTGGAGTCATCACACTTGTCGCTTAGGAGCTGCTCCAGGGAGAGAGTTTAAAAAGAGATGCGTATTGATTCACCTGCCATGCTTCCACCTCAGAGCTTCACTTCGTTTTTCTAATAGTTTTAAATTCCGTTTTTTTCTATTCTAATGACACGCTCCCTCTTTAACGTAGGTAAGGCTTTGTACTTCTCCTTGACCTGTTAGTGGCATGAGAGCATATAACATTTCCTAAGATTGCAGACAAGGTAGAACTAACCCTGGCACTGCCATTAGCTGGACCCCCGCTTCCTGCCATCTCTGGCCACCAAGTCACTTTCCTTGTTTGCGGCTACACCTCAGTGGTGGGAGTGCCTGAGGGTAAGTTGTTTGGTAGTTGTTCAGTGTTCATCTTTTCTGAAAACTTTGCACAGTTGCCAGCCAGCAGTTTGTTGGTTAAGATGAATCCATTCCAAAAACAAAGTTTTAAAAATCTATCATTTTAAAACGGTACCTGGCATCTGATAACTATAGTTTACACAATCATCCACTCATCTTTTCTTTTTTAAAATAATATTTTGATTCTTCCTAAGGAATGAAGTTGCATGTTTTGGACTTGCCTCAAATTAGACATGTGAACCTTGGACTTGGCATTGCTTTATACCTAGGAGGGGGAAGGCTCCGGGCATTGCTTTAGCTGTAACCATATAATGATTGTCCTTTTTTTTTTTTTTCCCTCCCAAGTAGCTTAATAGCATGTCCTCCATCCACTATATTCCAATCCCCAAGTTAATTGTTGAAAGACATTTATTGTATATTCAGTACCGATGTGATACCCAAATCTAATAGATAATGGTTTTGTGTTATCTGAGAAGATGAAAGTCAAACAGCAAATCCTTTCACTAGAACATGTAGTGGTTTCAAGAAGTCACTCATGAATTCTGAATTACCTGCAAATGGAAACTAACCACGTGTTCTTTAATTCAGTATTAAAATTTTGCTTTTGCTTGTCATGTAGAATAGCTTACTCAAATTTTTGGTTTTAATTTCTGTCAGTTCCATAATCATTGCATGAGCATTCACCATCACCAAATGCTGGTGCTGGCACTCCTAATTTTCCTTCTTTTAATTTATTATTATTTCTAACTTTTTTGTTTTGTTTTTTAACTTGCAGTGCAAGCTTCACATAAAGCCTGGCAAGCCAAGGATGGTCCGCATTCACCTGCTTTTGCAGTAATATTGTATCTCTGCCATCTGTGTCCTTTTATTTTGTTTTATTTTTATTTTTTTCCCTTTCCCAGACACCATATAACGATTAACTCATTTTGCTGAATGTTGTTTGGTGGTGGAAAATGATAGAACAAGGGGATAACAGCAAAAGCTGTGTGCAGCCGGACTTTGTTTCTGGAAAGCAAATGATTTGCCTTTTATGCCTGTTCAGAGTGGCAGCAGGAAGCATGCCTGTTCTGTTACTTTTATGTTGCTTTGGACCAAGGGAAGGAGGCTAAATTGCTACATGTACGTCTGACAGGAAAACTTTTCACCGCCTCAGCAGCTGACTATAAACCTGAATAGCCATGACAACTTGCTCTCCTTGATTATTCGTCTCCATGACGCAAAAGGCCCTGAACTCCCTCTGTCTCTTTTCCACACCTGCCCCGAACCAAGGTAGCTTTGTATGTAGGCAGAACGGTGGGTAAGCTTTACCTGACTTTTACCCTTGCGTGGATTTTTTTTATTACTATAACAGCATCATTTGGCCTGGGTTGTGGGTCTGTTCAGACTGACTGTCTCCTCTTATGGCTTTAAAAATGTGTCTGAACCCCTGTGTCTCGAATCCTGGCCAAGTGGGGTTGTAATAAGAAAATGATGAGTCTGTTCCCTTGTGTCAGGGCAACCATGGCCCTCTCACAGATCATACAACCTTGTTTAGTAGAAGAATCTTCTACTAAGGATGACGGGCTTTCCACAACCTGCCTACTACTTACAAGATCCAGTCTTTTCATAAACACACCTAAATCTGCTCTCAGTAGGCTGAGAGAGGAGGGCCTAATGACTGATTCCAGGGTATCGAGTGCTTCTAATAACAGTTTTCAAAAATTATGAGGAGAAATTTTCCAGCAATATTTAAAATAGAAAATCTGTTATAAACTGTATCATCTGCAGCACAAGTTTGAGGAGGCCTTGTCAACTTAAGGTAGAAATGGGAAGGAACATAATATAAACCCACAAGTCAAGAAAGCAGAAATTCAGCTTCACATCCAGTTTCCTTGCATAGTCTCTTTATGATATTTGCAGTAAAGGCATGATGGGATAGAACAGCTGGTGTTTCAAATCCACTTGTCTTGAAGGAATGTCCTCACCTTTTCCTTCACGAAGACTAGCTCTACCTGCTCTTTGCGTTTAAGGCCCCAGTGCCCCATCAACAAGGGTTAGGACTCAACCATATGGCAGGACATAGACTACATGCCAAATTTGTATGGAAAAGGGCATATCTAATTTCTTTTCTGTACTTTTCCTTTTTGAGGCTTATCCTTTCATTTCCTTGATTTTTTTTCCCCCTCTAATAACAAGATACTCGCAGCTTTCTCTCTAACTCCGTAGTCTCCTGTTTCTTACTTGAAAGAATAACATTTCTCACGAACCTGATACTTCACCTCTGCATTTTCCTTTTGGCCTTCACTAGTCATACATTAATCAAATAGGATAGAATACACACACACTTTTTTTTTTTAATAAGTCTCTAATTGATTCCAATGAAGACTTTTTTCCCTTCTCTTTATCCTCAACCACACTATTATGGGACAGAAGGAATGGTCGTCCATGAACTGATTTAGGCTTAATTAGGCAAAGTAAGAAATCAGTTTCATGGAAGCCGAAACTAAGCTGGGATACAAACTGCAAACCAGAAGCAGCAACAGTGATATAAAGACAGGCTTAGGAGCTACTGGACCAATGTTTTTGTTTTTGCTTTTGCTTTTTTAATGATTCTAGTCTGAAGCTGGCTATCAGGCAGCATGCTGATTCTAACCATGGGCCGAGTTTGCTCAGATGCTGTGCACCAGACAGAAGCTTGAACACTTGTGTTGTATGCTTGTTCCAGCCATTGCTTGTGTGAGCATTTTCATGCCTTGTAACAGGAAATACACTTCTAAATTCTAAAAATGCATCACTTTAAAATTTTCATTTTACGTGCATCACTAAAGCCTTTTTAAAGTGAGCCTAGCCACGAAAGGCATCCAGCTGACTTTTTGATTCCAAGATTGTTGATTGACTGGATTGATTTTTCTTTTCCCATTAAATTTTTCACAGAAAAATAAATCATGTGGAGAGTCAGGGAATAAAAAGTCAAAGAAAACATATAAAAGCTTTTTTAAAAACTGCATTGCTTCTGAACTTTTTTCTGCCCCTGCTCCCTGGCCCTGTTTGGTTTGTTATTGCTGCCCTCTCTTCTTTCTGTATCTGTGCCTTTTTTCACAGTAGTCCTTGGCTCTGCACGGAATAAATGATACCCTCAAATCTAATTGGATGTGCTTTCGCCTTTGCATGTAAGTACGGCAGTAAAAAACCTTTGAGACCTTTTTGACTTTTTAAAATTAGAGAAACAAATGGGATAGATGGATTTTTTTTTCCCTGGAGGGGGGTAGGGAGGTATTGGTTTGAGTAGTCTTTGTTTTTTTAAAAAACAAACAAACAAAAAACCTAAATATATTTTAAATGGCTCACATTTATATCTTTTTTTACAAGAAACACAGAGATTTGACTTTTCCTTGATATCCGTGTGCAAGTCAGAAATTACTAACCCCAGTCTGTTCTACACAGCATTGTGGGTTCATTGGATATTAGAGGGTCCTTGGTTTGGTTTTTTTTTTTTTTTGGTTTTTAGTGTTTCATTTTTTTTTCTAGGTTTTTTGTTTTGGTTTGGTGTTTTTTGTTTTTTGACTGCACCGCGCGGCTTGTGGGATATTAGTTCCCTGACCAGGGACTGAACCTGTGTCCTCGGCAGTGAGAGCGTGAAGTCCTAACCACTGGACTGCCAGGGAATTCCCAGAGGGTCCTTGGTTCTGACTGTGTAAGTAAAGTTAGAATGAGAAACTACTACCTTCCACTAGAGAAAAAGCAAGAGGAAAATTTTTTTTTATGCTAGGCTCCCTTTATGATTGCTTAATTTTTGGTGATCTTGGTTTAATGGTCTTTCCCTTGTGCTAACTACTGGCAGGGAGCACCTTTTTTTTTTTTTTTTTTTTTTTTGGTGAGCTCTTGCTGGCCTCTCCCCACATCTTTTGTTCAACCATAATGACCATCTTTTTGCTTCTTCTGGACTTTAGATGCCCATAACAGTTGTTAAGTGCGGTAGGATGTGATGGAAAAGCACTTAGGAGAATTTACTGGCAGTTTAGAGACTATGTTTTCCCAACTTAAGGCTCTTTATTAATTGGTCAAGGTTTTGTCCAGAAAGGTCACCTCAACCAGGGGAACATTTAACAAAATGCTGGGCACAGGTTACTCACCTTCCTCCTCTGCTTTGTGATCTCACCAGCAGTAACACTTCGTATCTTGTGCACCTCACAAAGACTCGGTTTCCTCACTTTCTTGACATATCCATAAGTGTTTCATATACAAACTGTTGAATCGGGTTTTTCAGCTGTTACCAACCCATGTCATACTGTCTCTGTGTGGTCCTACCAAAACTGTCCATTCAGATCCCTTTGCTTTCCCATTTGCAAGTGTCTGAGTTGTCAAGTCTCAGCTTCCAGAAGTCTCGGTTCCATTGACAGGATACATGTGTGATGACTCTTTAGGGGAAATGATGACGTACAAAGTCTAGATTGTATGTAGGTATGAAGGGAATTTTTAAAATAAGTTGAAGATTAAGCTGTGAACAGCATTAGAACTTTGTCTATTTCTTAATTTTAAAATATGCTGATATGCCTTAAACTGTAGTTGTAGATCATTGTCATTTTGCTGTTTGAAAATAACCAATGTGTTTTTAAAACTGTTATGTAATCTACTTTCAGTGTTAATGCAGAATTGTCATATATGTAAACTGCATGTTAGACACTTGTCTTTTTTAAAAAACTAAAATAATTGTATTAATGTGAAGCATATCATTTTTTCAAGTATGAAAGTAATCACTTAGCAAACTTGCTTGGTAATTTGGTGTCTGTTAAGGTAGGAGAGTGGCGGACAGGTAATCTATGCATATATCACTAGTGCCAAGACATAAAGTGGGGGAAAATATATTTTTACCCAAACATTGTGTGCCCTTTTGTGAGTTCTTTTTAGTGACTGTTTGACATGCAAATGTACACATGCTTATAATATTGGATAAAAGAAATAGGGATGAAAGAGTCTCGTGTTTTCCTACCTTGTCTGGACTTCAAATGCTACCATCTGGGCAGCACCAGCTCCTCCAAGATGCTTGCCACGTGATGTCCTGTACGTCATATTACTGTCTCTGCCACCCTTTCTCCCTGACTCCCATCCCCTTCCACCCTGACTAGCGCCCCACTGCCCCAGCCGAGGCGTCCTCTTCTTCCCCGGCCTCCGGTGCTGGCGCTGCAGCTCACCCCCCCAGCTGGGCTTGAGGAAGTCATCCCTTTACTGACACACTGCTGTTCTTTCACAGTTTGTTGTAGAGAAGCTCCTTTTTTTTTTTTTAAGCCTTTTAAGAATCAAATTTGAATCTGAACCTTTCTTTTTTCTCTTCTGTAGCTTCTTCTTTATGTAACCATCCTGTTGACAAGCCCTACTCTCTCCTAATGGACATAGAGCATTAGAAGAGCAGGAGCTGTCTGTTCACACGTGTTGGGGAAGAGTTACCTCATTTCCACCATCGCCTCCTATTCTTTTAAAGTCTGGGTCAAATATTGCACTGCTGTTTGTATTTGTCAATGTCTGTTTACAAACCACTGCCCATAGTGGTTACTTAAGTGACTTATCACCACCAAAAACAGTAATACCTAATACTACTACTTAAAAGGAAATTGAGTGAAACAGAGAACTTGGGCCAAAACCCAAGGTAGCCCTGTGTTGGGATCCTCTTGCTTAGCTGTCATGTTCTTGAAGCTGCTGACACAAGAACTCATGGACTGAAGACAGCATGGACCCTAATCTGAGGGTCCACAGACTTGATCTCATGTTAACTCCAGACCTCTGTCCCATGAGTGACATTCTGAACAGCCCGATCAGGACCCTCTACCGTCAATCAGGTCATAAGATCGGGGCAACAGTTTTCCTTCCTTTTGTTAGCTTTGTGGGTTGTTTTGAAGTTTGGGATTTTTTTCCTAAACATTTGATATTGCATGAACAAAGATGGCTGCATTTTTTTAATTTGGAGTGTTCTATTGATACAATGTTTTTATTTTTCAGCTGACCGTCTGCCTCTTGAGAGAGAGAAGTGGGCATCCTTCCTTTAAATTCAGGAACCATTGTTGTTTTATTTGACTCTTTTTCTGTTACCTGCACCCCTCATCTAAGTTTTCGGGGTTTGGGATTCTGTTTTGGAAAAAAAAAAATTTTCCTACTTAGCCAGTTCTGTTTTATGTATTGGTTATTCAAACTTAGTTTTGGTATCAAAATTATGCCAATTTTAAGCTCAAGGGGAAATTTAAATGAAGTTTTAAGTCACAGAATTCTGTTTAAGATGCTCTCCTCATCTCAGATATAACAACAAAATCCCTGTGCTGTCACTGGGATTTTGACCTACAAGTCTTAATCATGTTTAAAATGCGCCAGTGTTAGGTAGATGACTTTTCTGCCTCTGGGACTCAATTTATATTTAAAGGTACCTTAAAATAACTTTCTGGCCCATCCCTGCCTTTTTATTTATTGCGAAGCTCTTCTTTACCTTGTGTCCAGTTTTTGTGTCCTGGACCATGGAAACAAACCCCCGACAAGTACGTATCCTGTCCCAGACAACAGCAACAGTGACTTAACGTTGATTCTGATCAGGTGGCTTACTCCACTGTGTCTGCAAAAAAAAAAAAAAAAAAATCTGGAAATCACTTAAAATACACCCACATGCAAACACACACACTTCTGCCAGTTGAGTCTGTGAGTTCTAATGCTGACTCGTTTGTGACAGGCTATTTTATTAGCAGCCACCTCTTAGGTGCAGTTTTTGTAGTCAAGGTACAATTTTCAAATTCATTTCTATTTTAAGGCATGAACACGCATTTTAAGTTACCTTTTCATTTCATTACTTGTCAATAGTCTGCTTATTTCCATCATTTTTTAGCCCTATAGTAGGTGGATATTGGTGGCGTGAATTGCATCTGGTAAAGATCTTAAGAGTGTTCCCTTGTATTTAAGAATGGTAACATATGCTTCTGTTGAAAGGTGAAATGATGAAGCAACAGTCCCTGCTTCTTGAATCATTTGATTCTTGGAAGAGGTTATTTAGACCAATTGGAGGAGCTTGCTGGCAAGGGGCCTTCTTTACTTAGAAAGACACTATTATTAAATGCAATAAAATCAGGTTCATCTGAGCCATTAAATGATTAAAATATAAGAGTCAAGAGCCATCCCCTCCATACTACAGTGTAATCTGTAAGGACAGAAATTTGCTAATGATGTGACCGCTGGTTTGCGGGTGGATGGTGGGTATCAACTCCTTAACTGATGCTACAGCATGACATACTGTCAGGTTTGTAAGTTAAACACGAACATCCTGTTGTGTGAAACCACTGTGATTACTAAGTACAACAATTGGATTTATTTTTAAACTTTTAATATTTTAATATCAACTTTACCCTATCACTCATATTTTAAAAGTAAATTCTGCATCAGATTGTAAAGACATTTTTTGGGCAATATTTAAAAAGCAAATTAGGCAGTATTTTTTTTGTTTGTTTAAGTAGAGAAATGTGTTATCTACTTCTGTTATTCCCTTTTTAATCTTCATGTTGGAGGAAGTGTAATGGTAATCATCTTAATGGGAGGGGCTAGGGAGCTGGGTATTACACGCAGGTTGGCCTCTGTTCAGTTATCTAGGGAAAGTGGATAAGACACCACTGGTCAAGTACACAGCTATCCTCCATTGATTTGGCATTTTACTTAAGGTGGTTCCTTTTCTCAAATGTTGATAAAACTGGTAGGTTCTCAAGTTCTCTTGGCTGACCAACTAAGAGATACGAATAATAAAAACTACTCGTTTATCTCAAGCTAGATTGTTGGAAAGCAGGGAGAACTGAGCCATCTGAACCTATTTCCATTGGTGATAGGCTTTTTATTTTTCATACAGTCTTTAAAACAAAAACCTTACTTGACTTCAGATACAGACTCGGCCTTATTGCTGAAAAGTGAGTGTAGTCTAGATGGTCTACTTGAGATAGGCACAGCACACGTATAAAGGAGAGACCTGATCTGAATTAGTATGTGCTGAGCTGGGTCAGATAAAATTAGGTCATCTTCCCAATAGGCTTGACCATACTTTTCCCCATCAACTGTACCTAAACGTCCTTCTTAGTTATTTTGGTTATTTTTCTGCCTATCATTTTCCCAGCTTATGGGTAAAAGTTCTGGATATCTGAAAAACTAAGTACATAATTTTCACTGTATTTAAATGACATTTCTATGCAAAACCTTTTGCTTTGCAGATGACTGTCATCTTTCCACCCTGGAGACTGACAGTGTTGGCAATGTGGGTCATTTTGAAGATCCTTGTACTTGAATCCTTAAGACCATGGTATTTAGTCCTTGAGACTGATACCATCTGGCTTTCAGATCAATCTCTAGCAAACAACTGGCACCCTCAGGGCTGGTGTAGAGGTTGAATGTGTTAATCTAAAAAGACTAATTGCGAGCCTCGGTATCTGCTCACCTCGCTTTCCAACCTTCCTATTCTGACAGGTAGCTGTTTACAAATGAGATCTTTTGGTTGTTAGTGGAACATCGTGGGAGGTACAGATGAAGACTTCACGTCTGCCTCAAATCAGTTATTTGCATGCTGTGTGTTGAATGGCATTTCAGTCCACTATGGAAACTTCCTTTCAAAATCATGGCACCTAGATCAGAGGAGGCAGAGGCTATTATCACAAGGTTGGTCCCTGTCAAAAAGAAAACTTGTGTATGGTGGGGAGGGTGCAGAATAACATTCCACGAAGAACTCTGCTTAACCATGCCTTCTCTGCACGGTGCGTTGAGAATACTGAAGGGTTGCAGTTCTAGCTCTCCTTGCCCTTTATTTATATCCATCCATCTTTCCCACACAACCCCCCCCCAATACTTTTTTTATTCTATATACTGCACCAGGCCTACATTAGGTACTGTGGATGTAGCCACGCACTATGAATTGCATGTCTCTCTGCATACCTCAAACACGGCAAATTCTGGGGGTAAACAGAAAAGGTAAGCCCTTTCTATGCTAAATTGTGAGAGAGAGTATTCTGAAAAGCAAAACCCACCTCCACCCCCAATTGCTTTTCAGTGGTTTCTTTCTTAAGGTTGCCCTTCTTTCTGGAGTGTTCTCTTGCTAACAAAATAAGCTGTTTCTGAGAATGAGAAACCAGTTTACTGGGCCTATGCTTTTCTACACTGCCCTACTGTTGTGTAACACAATAAGGTCAAGTTTTGGCATCTGATCTGCTATGAAGGTTGTACTTCAAGAGTCAAGAGAAATGGAGAGGTTCAGCCTCCTGGAAACTTCAACACTAGTGTTTTGTGCTCTCTTCAGATTTCTCTATCTGATAAGACGTTCTTGGTTACCTCTCATGACACCTTTTCAGTAATCAAGAGATGGCCCAGGGAGAGTTATGTCTGTGTGCTACACATGGGTCTTACATCATAAAAACCACTGCAGATGGTCCCTGACTTAAGATGGTTTGACTCACAATTTTTTGGTTTTATGATAGTGTGAAAGTGATATGCATTGAGCAGAAACCATATTTCCGAATTTGGATCTTTTCCTGGGCTAGCAATACGCAGTTTGGATGCTCATTTCGCTGGGCAGTGGCAGCGAGCTGCAGCTCCCAGTCAGCCAGTGCAATCACAAGGGTAAACAACGGATACACTTAGAAGCATTGTTTTTCAATTCAGTATTCAATAAATTCCATAGAATATTCAATACTTTATTATAGAACAGACTTTGTGTTAAATGATTTTGCCCAACTGTAAGGTTACTGTAAGTGTTCTGAGCACATCTGAGGTAGACTAGGCTAAGCTGTGATGTTCAGTAGGTTAGATGCATTAAATGCATTTTCGACTTAAGGATATTTTCAACTTACGATGAGTTTATCGGGATGTAACCGCACTGTAAATAAAGGAAGGTCTGTAAACTCATCAGTATGGTGAGGGAAAGCTTTCATTTTAACTCCTTAATGCAAGCTGTGCTACAAAGCCTGTACTTCATCTTTTCTGTCCTAATGATTGGTCAGATCCAGCTCAAAATGAAAGCAGCAAGCTTTTGGGAGTTGGCTATTTTCAAGTATTCTCAATTCGAAGTTATCTTGCAGGACCAAACAATGAACGAGTATTAGGATTTTTAATTTGCAAAACTTTTCTTTTTTTTTTGGTATGAGACATACTTAGCCACCATCTGTCCCAAACCATGGCAGATACTGCTAATTTCCCTCAGTCCCACACGCACAGGCCTCCCATGGCTTACGTGATGTGAACTTGTAACTGCAAATGATGCTGATGCATTGCTTAGCAACAAGAGGTGAGCGCTCAACTGCTCATTCCCACACAGTAAGCCCAGTTTCTCCCTGAAACTTAAAAAGATGTTCTATTTTTTCTAAAAGCACCATCTAGTGGCCAAAGCTCAAAACATTATAAATGAGCATAGGAGACATTCTCCTGTTAACAGCTTAAAGACTAGTTTCAACAATTTTGGAGGCTTTAGAAATAACATGTTAGACAAAACATCATATCTCAAAGCTTTATCCTTTGTATTTGGTAAGTCAGAAATTGAACCTTGTTAAAAATTCTTGGCCATGTGGACAATTCTCTCATCTTCAACCTGCTGTGTCCCAGGAGGGTTGTGAAGACACCTGGCACAGTATCTTCCCTTTCCAGTTGAAAATGTACAAACTACCTTAAGGATGAAGATAACAAGGCTCCCCGTTATGCCTGCTGAGCGTCAGTGGCTTGAACCACATTGTGCTGTTTCGGGCAGTGATGTTCAAGGACAACTTACTTTCTTGTTTCAGGAACTCCAAAGGAGTGAATTAGAAATCCTGAAAATCCAGGTATGTAAAGAGAATAGACAGGACATACGTACGTGTTGGTTCTAACAACATAGGAGAAAAGAAAGAATACTTCTTCGGGGGCAGACGCCAATGTCTTAACTCCCTCAATGGCAGGACTGTAGGCTCCGATTCTCATCAGCTTGGCCAAGTGAGGAACTACGCTATAGCTTCTTTCAGAGCCGAAGGCATGGGGTCAGGAACATTTCTGACAAATCAGTTTTATCAGTCTTTTTAAGTGGCATTTGAGAGCACTCTCCTTTCCCAGCCCTCCCCTCCACACTAATGTAAGACATCATCTGCAGAACATTCAGTTCTCCACAGGTAACGAACTTCAACCCTGAAAGACAATTATTCGGCTACTCCTAGTAAGAGCTTCAAGAGCTAGAGCATGCACTTTCACTTCTGCTGAGTGGAGGATTAGAGAATAACTAATTTCTCCCATCATGTTTATTCCCTTGCCTTTGCAGAGCCTTTGTGGAATAACAGGTTTTCTCACCACCAGGAGGCACCAGGCAATTGTGATCCATAAAGCTCGAGTTTCCAAATCTTGGAAGAGAGTAATTGTGGTGTGATGCCAAGATTTAAGACAGGTATCTTGGGACAGGCTAATGAGAACAGTTTCTGATAAAACAGGATCTAATTGAACAGTAGGAACATTCTTAATGAAAAGTTCCACACTGTTCAAGAATGTTCTGCTTTTTTCTGTCTCAGTCCGTGAGTTCAGGCCCCAGAGAGCCAAAGTTCTCCAAGAGCTCATGGTAGCGCAGGTCTCTGGGACAGTGGCAGGGAGATGTAACTGAAAGGGTGCTCAGGAGGGGCTGGTCTCCAAAGTACTATCAATCATTTAACTGATCTATGGGTTAAATAAGCTTTGAGGCATGAGACCTAGCAGCAGCCCAACCATTCCAATTCAGTTTCCCATGAAAATACTTTTTTCCAAACGGACTTACCATCCATTTTTGATTAGAAAGCCTCAAGATCAAGAAATTAAAATATTATTTCTAACTTGTGTACCATCTGTATGTAGCAACTGGACCACAAATGAAATATTCTGATTCTAGACTCAACTTTATCCCTAGCTTTCTACATAACAAAAATGTTCCTCATTTGTTAAGTGGAAGTGGGCAGGGGGTTACGTAGCATTTATTTTAATGATGAACATTTGTAGTTGTGGACTTCCTGGAGCTCCCACAATTCAGGAGAATTAAGAAACAGAACCAGATGAAGATTAGGATAAGTGGGATTTTTTTTTTTTTATGTGTATCTGCAAAGCCAGCCTCATGCTGTCTTCACCCCCAAAAATAGTTCATTCTTCTATATTCCTTCTTACTCCCTGTACTTACTTACACGTAAGTTTCCCCCTTGACTGGACTACAGCAGGTAGCTAGCCCTACCATAAAAGAATTTAAAAGTCAAATGTTGACCGGAGAATACTCTTGCTCTGCTAAACCAGAACAAAATCAGTGGCTTAAAAGTGACAGGTTATCTAGATATGGGTCTGTGTCTGCCCTCACAGTTCCTTAAGCTAAGAATTTACTGTTTGGAAGGTCACAGTCCACCATGTCAAAACCTAAACTCAGTCACATTTAAATCCCCCCTTTCTTCATGTTTTATTTTCTGCAAGCATATTAGGATTTTTATCATCTTCCGTAGTTGAAATAGCAGTGCCTAACTAATCAAGAACTTGCACTTCTTCACAAGCAGGAAAAAAAGAGATAAAAAGGTTAAGGACAACTTTTATTGCTACCAATCAGTACATGGTTCTGACTGCAGTACCTTCTTCAGGCTGCACAGGGAGCTCAGGACCCAGAAGTCATGAAGAGAATACAGGTAGGCTGGGGAGGCAGGGGGATTAACTTTTATCAAGTAAATCCTAATAGCTTAACATAAAACTAGGGTACTGAATTCAGTTATTACATGTTACAGACCCAAATCATAGAGCTGCCCCAACATCTAGACAGTCTCTCCTACTGATTATAAATGAGTGAACTGAACAGGTTTTTTTTAATCTAATTTTAGTTGTTACATGTTTCTTTGGTGAGCACCTGGATATATTAACTTTATCACAAATTCTATTATACAAATGTCAAAAATGCTTCCAACAAATCTTAAGAGTATCCTAATCACATGCCACTTTTAAGCTTCAATTTAAGATAAAAATGAAAATATTTTGTTTCCAAACTCTAGAAATTGAAAGGAGACAAACAAAAATCAACATGGTAATGGGAGTCCTTTTTCTGTTACCAACTCTGATTCACAGGCAATTTTGAAGTACCTTTTTCAGATTAAGCTGAATTTGAATCATGGATTATAAACATGGCTGTCACTGAAATAATTTGTTCACTAAATTGCTAAAAATAAATTTTCAGGGTTTCCTCATCAGTGGAAGTCAGGCTATAGGTCAACATGCATAAAATTCATTTAGTATTCAAAGAAGCAGCAAGCAAAAGCAAGAGGAAAATTAAATCAGGATTCTGGGACAAGGTTTGCTAGCTAGGAATTTTGGAACTTTAAAAAAGAAAAAACACTGAACGTGAATTTCTGACACAGGGTAATCTACATTACATTTTAGCAGAGAAAAGGGTGGAACTGACAAACACTACAAAGAAATTTTTTACTTAAAAATTTTTTGATCTTGAATTTTACACTTTTTTTGGTCTTTAAGTGCTTAAATAATGTTGAATTATAATTAGCCATACAAGTCAACAGGTTTTTTTTTTTTTCTGGCTCATTTCGAATCAGCCTGGTAAGGTATATACCTTTATACAGCCTATCCTGTTTTCCATGTTCCCATTCCCACAGTAGTCTACCTTAGTTTGCGCTTGAAGGTAACACCTGGAGCTACATGACAGAAACAGGCTGCAAAGGTGGACAAGGGGAGGTATGTCCCTCTTGCCTTGATAAATCAGTGCCACACACAGAACCCACATTTTCTGAAGCATTATCTTCATTATAGAGCCGTTTGATCCCATCATAGAAGTCGTCCACTTCCATTTCCTCTACTTTGCGTTTAGCAGAGGTATGCTTGCACCCACTGGCAGCTGGGAGATGATGGTAGAAGGCTGCTGTACCTCTGACTGGCACTTCTGGTTTGCTGTTGTCCTTGGAGAAATCTGGGCCTGGGGCAGAGGAGGGGTGTAATCTGAACACTCCTTTGTCACAGGTCACCAGGGTGTGCTTGAGGGGACGGTAGACATAAACGGAATTTAGAGGCAGGGAAGACTGCAGAGTAGAAAGGTGATGTGCCACAAGCTCCCGACAGTGGATCAACCGGGAGCTATCCATCTGAGCCCGGGGGGAAGAAAACACAAAGTTGATAATTAATATAGGCTGTCTGTCGTCTTTGCTGGCCACTTTTTCTCCCCGTGCCCTCTGCCCCCCAAGATTTCTCTCCCCACATCTTTTACCTCAAACTCGTCTACTCCTCCAGCCTACCTATCATTTTTAGAAACTGTGTCCAAATCTGTATTTGTATTATAAACTTCTTTGGAACTTGAATTCTTTATTTGCAATTGTATGCTGTACATCTTCATGAAAGCTGAAATTATTCTCTTTTGTTCACTGCTATATATTCCAACATATGCTGTTCAGGCTATCTCCCCTGTCTAGAAGGCCTTTCACCCTACCCTCCTTTTCTCTTCCAACCTCCTTAGTGAAGACCAAGGTACAGATAAACATAAAACCCATTAAGCATTTAAAGAAGCAGACAGAGGCAAGAAAAAATTTAAATAAGGGATGGGGAAAGGCTGACTAAGAATTTTGAACAACTTAAGTATTATTTTGTTTTTAAAACAGTAAATGGGAACCTTTGACAAGTTATATTTTTGTAGAAAACAGCAGAATTGACAACAATAAGAAAAAACGTTCTTGCTAATGTTTTTAATCTGGGAGTTTCACTAATTCCTTCTTATCCTTCAGGATAATTCAGGTATCAGTCCTTTTTGAAGCCACCCTTGACTCCCCTTAACCCCCCGACAAACCCAAATTTCAGGGTCATCTGTTTTTGTATCAACCTGTCATCATACTTACTACACCGTATTACAATAATCTATTTAACCATTTAAGCTTTTCTACTATAGACTACAAGATCCCAAGAGGTAGGCACTGTATCATGGTTTTGTTTTTGTTGTTGTTGTTGTTGTTGTACGCGGGCCTCTCACTGTTGTGGCCTCTCCCGTTGCGGAGCACAGGCTCCGGACGCGCAGGCTCAGCGGCCATGGCTCACGGGCCCAGCTGCTCCGCAGCATGTGGGATCTTCCCGGATCGGGGCACGAACCCGTGTCCCCTGCATCGGCAGGCGGACTCTCAACCACTGCGCCACCAGGGGAGCCCTCATATTCATTTTTATTCCCTAAGTTTCTAGCACCACTGACTGTACCTGGAAGGCCTTCAAAATCTTACTTGTGATAGAGAGTCCAATTAGTTGCTCTTTGCCTTACTTTCCCTGCAATTATAGCTCTAGTCAGAATTCCTCTGGCAACATATATTTCTCCCTATTCAAATTTCTTTAGCGGCACCCCAAGTGCCTGCTGGAAATAATCTAACCTCTTTAGCTTGGTATTAAGAAGGCTCTCCACAATCTGACCCAGCCTTATTTCCTCCTACCATATCCCAATTTGTGCTCTACATACCTGCCTAACAGGCCTGCTCTCTACTCTGCACAAATCTTGCCCTTTCTTACTTTACCCTTGCTCATCCTGTTTCTACACGTTGAAACTGTATTACGTATTCCTTCCAGGTCTGGCTAACTGATGCCACCTCCAGGAAGCCTGTCCTGACTATTTAACCATCGGGGATCACTTTCCAGTCTTACATATTCTTTATATAATCAATTCTTATTCATACCTATAAAACCTGCAGCACACAGCATGACTTCGCAATACCACAGAGAAAATAAAGGAAAATAACATGCTCTGCAAGAACATATTTGGTGACAACATTATTTTTATCTCTAAATATACTCATTACTTGTTACCCAGGTCAGTGGAAAGGAAGACGAAAGGCTGGTGTTAGTCATCACATAGTACAAAGGTAAAAATGTCTGCAGAAACTATACCTGAAAATGACCATTTTTAATATCTACTATTTTGTTCACTAATTTTTTTTCCCCTAGTTTGAAAGGCACTAGATAACACCCTAACAAACAGGTAAGATATTATTAACTAGTATTAGAATTTCTTTTCCTCTCTTAAAAACAATGGAACAAAGCACACAGGATAGGGATGGGGCTTCAAAGTTCTTTAAGGCAACTGGTACTCTAGGCCAGGTACCACGCTTCTTCAAAAAGCCTACAAAAGAGAGGTAACAGGAAAAAAGACAGAAATTGGGAAGTGAAAAGAAGGCTACAGGGTAAAAATTATTATAAGTATACCTAGGTTTAATGAACTGTTCTTTAACAAATGAATGATACTCAATGGCCTAGAAAAGTAAAAATATCACAAATATTCTAATGCCTTGGTCACTGGGCATAGTATCACAGAAGAATCCTGAAGAAGGACATGTATTTCAAGTAAAAGGAAGACTATTTATGTCATTATAAACTTCCTCTGTGAAAACAGTAAATAGGGAGTTCTATTTATAGGTGAGGACTGGCAGAAAACGGGGCTGGAAAGACAATGAAGATTATGCAAACCAATACCATCTAATGAACTCTACTTCCACCCAAGTCAAGTCCTTTGTCTAAAATAATGCATCAAAATAAATTTCTTCTAATCTACTACAACCTAAATTTGTTCTAAGAAAAAAAATAATATGGTCCTCATTGAGATGCAGTGGAGGAAACAAAATAAGCACACATATTGGAATTGCTGCAACTTTAGACAACAGACAAGTCCTCTAATGAAATTGTTATAAAAAGATTTAAAATGAACTTGTTCTGGTTGCAGAGTGTCAAGAGAACATTTAACTATCTCCCCAAATTCAAATACGGTAACCATTTTAAAGCATCCCCTGCAACAACAAACAGAACTATAATATAGCTCACCAAGGAGGTAGGTAAATAGCACTGAAAGTTTACAGAGCAGACATCCAAATAGGTTACTGATGGGAAGAGGGGATCAGAACAGCATGATGTAATTGGTTCAGATGGACCCATAAGGGTCAATGGACAGCATAAAGCACTGAAAATACCGTGCAGTGCAGTAAGTAGTCTGACTTTAAGCACCTTTAAGAAGAACTAGAAGACCCTGGTGGGGAAGGTCTGCTTCCTTAACTCCATACTCTAATTTTAAACTACACCACAGCAGAAACATGTACTTTGACTAGTGCCTGAGTAGGGTCTAGGAAGACCACCACACTAATCTGGGTAGATTTAACATCCTGAGATAATCAAGGTGGACCACGTCAGTCAGAAAGAGGAGAACACGAGTATAGCCACAGAAGCAGAGCAATGAGAGAAGGGGTAGGAGGAAAGAGAGGGTTAGCTATCCCAGGATGATGAGCAACAACAGGTAGCAAAAGAGATGAGGGGTGGTGATCGGGGCGGTGGACTGGGGAGTGAGGGGACAGGGAGGGACAAGAGGAAGCTTGCCTTTCAAACCAGGGAACACTCACTGTACTTCGTCTGAAGTCCAGAGGGAACATAGGCAGAGTTGGTGATAGTGGGCCCCCTCACAGCATGAGATGTCTATGATGGACCACTAAGCAGTCCTCTCAAACCAGGACCCTGGGAAACATGTCAGAAGTAATTCCAGCATGATCTTACCATCTGATGCAAGAATTTTCTAAACTAGAACCAGAAATCCAGGAGAAACATCTGATATTACTATGGCCTTGTCATGGGTCTAATCACAAAGATATTAGACTTGGTGTTCCTACATGAACACAGGTGAACTTAGCAAAAGGTAAAAATGTCTGAGTCTTAAAGAATAAGGAGCCACTCAGATTTGGGCCACGAGGGTTTCAGAGAATTGCTAAAACCAAGTCTCAAAATCTCTGAAGTTCTGTGACCTTACTTGTTTTAAACTGTCTTCCTTATTATAACTTGACTATTACATGAAGCAGAGACTTTTTAGAATCACTGTATCCCCAATGCCTTGATCATAGATTTCTCAATAAATGTCTGTGGAATATAACTATATACATATACAAGAGAAAGGAACAGTGGTTTTCAAACTATGTCCAAATAGCTTATGAAAGGGAAGAGGCCATGTTATATAGGACTGCATCTGATAGGCCTGTGCCCCAAACACACATTACAAAGTAATACTTTACTACTTAGGATTTTGGGATTGTGTGTGTACAAGATTTTGTTGGGGGTGAGGGAAGGGTTCCAGTTCTAAAGGAAACTCTTAAAACCACTGGACTAGAATCTTCAAGGTTTCTGTGGTACAGAAAAAGCACTGGTTTTTTTTTTTAGTTTTCTTTGCTACTAAGTTCTGTGTGTCTCTGAGAAAGTCCCAAGTTCCCTGGACTGCAGCTATAAAATAAAGGAGTTGAATGATATGATTTCTAAGAAGGTTCCTTCAAATTCCAAGCTTATAATAATAATACTTGGGGAAAACAGTTTCAGTGAACACTTTCTTCTAGCACCAGAAGACTTATGAAAGAGAATAAGCAGATTCTCTAGTGTTCTTCAGTAGAGAACAAGCCCTCAAAGCTACAGAATATACATGCTATTTACATTCTTACTATTTATGCTTCGAAGCCTGTCCTTTCTCTGTGACAGTAACTCTTCACATAGCAAATTTTCTCTGTACTAGATTGGAAACAGGCACAGAGACCAAGTCATGGAGGCGTTTAGAAATATGTCCTTTGTTCCAATAAAAAGATGAAAAATGTAGGAGGTAGGATGTTCTCTTTATGTCCCTTCCCCTCCTTCTGCAGTCTAACGTAAAAGATTAATATTCAACTTCATTTTCCAACACTCTAGGTAGGCAAAGTAAATGTTCTGTGCTACACTATTCACTTATGTGGTAGTTTATGTTAGTTTCTAAAAATTCTCACTAAACAGTAACTATCTCCTTGGGTTTATTTTCATTATAGCATTTATTTCAATGCAAAGAAGCACTTCTCAATTATTTTAATCTAACACATGCAATTAAAAGAACATAAAGGAGAAACAGCCTTTGTTACACTACCATCGTTTCCCAGGGATACAGAACAAGCTGAGCCACGCTAAGAACAGTGGAACAAGACACATATAAGAGGAACGGAGCTCTAGTTGATATACTGATCATCATCATCATCATTCTTTTTATGAAAAGACTCTCAGCCCTTCTCTGCTCACAAACTAGGGCATGATATTCTCAGCTGAGAGGTTGCACTGGTATACCTTACATGTCTGGGTCTGCTAACTTTTATAGCTCATATCTATAAAATCGTCAACTATAACTATCTTACAAAACACCAAATTCAAGTATTCTCTTTTGTAGAATTATAAGTTTTATTAGCTCAATAACTGCAGCCCTTTGCTCAAGTTAGTTCTTTTTATATTACAAAATGTTTTTAAGCTCAGAATTTAACAGACTCTGCTGTAAATAACACTCAATGAAACAAATCAGAATAACTACTGCCAAATGAGAATAAATAGGGACATATATATTTAAAAGGAAAGTAGGTTCATAAGTCTTTGGCCGAGGAGTATGGTTTGCAGCAGATCTAAGCTTGTAGGTTCTATTTGGTGACATGAATAGAAGCAATAAGGATTCTCTCCAAGTTGCTGCTAACATACAGCACCATTACTAATTTTTCATTTGAATGAGAATTTTCTCCACTAAACTTTTACTTTTTATATAGACAGTTGAAAAAAATTTAACTGACTGCTAACATTTTGTATCAATTTGCAGATACAAGTTATTAACCAATCTTAAGCAAGAGTGAAAACTACCAGGACTTCACAAAGTCCTGGAACTTCAGGAATATAGTTTCTATTTGCCAAATACTTCCCTCTCTAGCCAACGATAAATTATCTGCTTGTCTAAAAAAGTAACTTCTTGCAATTTATGTTCTTGACTTTTATAAAATGAGTAAGTCAGAAGTACTATAATGAAACCTACAAATACAGCTAGGAATGTTCTTCATACAAAACTAATGGAGAATATATTATCAAGAATCTTACTTTTAAAGTAATCTAGAAGGGATGAAAAGAATCAAGAAAATACTATCTGAGCTTTAAAAAAGGAAAAAAAGACATCTAACACATAAATTTAAAGTGTGTAAAACTATACTCTACTCTTAAAAATGAGTTGCCATTACAAGATTAAAATGTCTCTTAGTTTTATAACTATCTGCTAACCCTATGTATCCCAATAGGAGAAAAACTTTAAAATGAACACTATTTAATTAGACTGACACCTACCTGTGCTTTCTGAAGCAGTTCAATTGTAAGAGGAAGCCAATCAGGAATGAGTTTCTCCATTTCCAAACTAACCATGGCCAGGGCAAGCATGGATCCTTTGAATTGCAGAAGTTGGCTGCAGGCCATACAGTGAAGTAATTGCTTGGTAAGGACTGCCAAATGTTGAGATGGGCTCAGTTTGGGCAAACTAAAAAGTAACTGAGGCCTAGTTGACACTGCAATGGCATGGAACTAAAAAAAAAAAAAAAAAAAATCACAAGAACATCATTCTAGTTTTACTCAAATGTCTAGATAAGCTATATACAGAAACTGATGTAACCTCAGGTATTACTCAATTTCTAAGTTTGCAATTTTAGCTTCAATGATTTGACATACACCCCAATTTCTCATTTTTCCTTGGCTAATTGCAATAATTTTCCTTTTCCTAAAAATCAGAACAACAACAAAAAAAATGAGTGGGCAATCTACTTTTCAAGTTACTGAAACAGGACTACACATTCAAATAAGAAACTAAAAGATTTCAGGTATATTTACAATGTGAAGAAAATCCAATGGTGTGGCTGTGTGAAGATCCCAATTCAACTTATCCAGAATAATTCTCTCCATCCTCAGAATTTCAGATGAAGAACATCCACAGAAACTATCTCTTGCCAACACCTTCAGTACTGGTATTCTCTATCCAAAGCAAAGGGGGATGGGGCAGGAGGACAGGACAGAAAAAAATAAACTCATTTTTCAGTTTTTGTTTTGGTAAACAGAAAATAAAAGGATAATTTCAAAAAAGAGACATGACTAATCTTTAAAGGAAAATATTTACCTCATCTTCCTCAACAGTCTTGGCAGCTAGGAAAAAACAGCTGATTGCAATACAACTCAGGTATTTTGGGTGGGCCTAAAATGGGGAAGAGAGAAAAAGCAACTTCAGTGATTCTTCAAAAAGTTGAGTTAAAAGTATGCACACAATTCTATGGAATTCAATTAATCTGATTCCTACGCATTTTTTTAAATTAATTTATTTATGGCTGTGTTGGGTCTTCGTTTCTGTGCGAGGGCTTTCTCTAGTTGTGGCGAGCGGGGGGCACTCTTCATCGCAGCGCGCAGGCCTCTCACGATTGCGGCCTCTCTTGTTGCGGAGCAACGGCTCCAGACGCGCAGGCTCAGTAACTGTAGCTCACGGGCCCAGCTGCTCCGCGGCATGTGGGGTCTTCCCAGACCAGGGCTCGAATCCGTGTCCCCTGCACTGGCAGGCAGATTCTCAAGCACTGCGCCACCAGGGAAGCCCCCCTACCCACTGCTTTCTAGATCAGAGCTAACTTTTAACTTCATAACCTCAGCCTTATACTCTATGGAAATACTAAGACCATTCCATTGTTGGAAGTTCAACCAATGCTAGTTAGCCAAAGTTAATTTGTATCCAGCAGAGATGAGCTTGATTTTACAAGACATTTTTTTATTTAATAAAATTCCCCAAATTAAAAATATATTTGTATATTTTTTAAGCTAGTTTTATTCTCTTTGCCTGTTATATCAGTTAGATTAACATACTAGGTGTTAGGGGAATTAAAGAGAAAGAAGGGAAAATAAAATAAAGGCTATTAATATATTTCACATGCTTTAAAAAATTATAGGATGCTAGCAGATGAAATTTTCTAATTAAATTTTCACCCAAAAAATTATATATTCAAGATCCATGATAAGAATGAAAGGCTCCTAAATATATACAGAACCAATTAGTGGGGAAAAAACCTTTCTTGGGTTTGACACCCATAGGAGGGCTTGAATTTGCCTATTTTCCTTACCTATAATGAGCAGGCACACTTTCTACATCATTGGTAGAATAGGGTTTGCCAACCCAGCATCAGAATCCAATTTTAAATAATCAGGACAGGGATTTCCCTGGTGGTCCAATGGTTAGGATTTGGTGCTTTCACTGTCATGGCCTGGGTTCAATCCCTGGTCAGGGTACTAAGATCCCGCAGTTGCTCGGTGCAGCCAAATAAATAACCATGATAATTTAGTCCAATTATATTGAATGACACAGAGATAAGTTATATAACACAAAGAAAACCTGTTTCAACATTTATTTTATACCTAAATATTACATTCCCATGAAGCCTTGGGGAAGGCTTCTGATGACCAGAGTATGGCCTTGATTAATTACTTAATAAACATGCCAACTAACGACCATTGTGCCTCAGTATAAGTGGCAGACTGTCTAGGAATCTTCCAATTCTCTGCCAGTATGAGAAATAAAGCTAGTTCAATACTATCAATGTTTTTAAATAATCATTAATATTAATCAGAATATTACTGTTTAGAAAGCACTGCCATAAATATATCTTCTTTTACAGATGAAAAAACAGTCTCAGAGGTTAATGGACACCACACAAGTGATATAGAAAGTGAAGTCAGATCTTGTTGCTAAGACAGTTTTCCAGGTTCCCTTATTTCTCCATGTACACAACATATCAAAACCATATCCCTGAGGTAATCAGAGTTCATTACAAAGAAAAGAGTCCAACAGTTAACAACTTTGGGTAGGAAATGCAACCCCCAAATCAAGGGCACCAATAATAAATTTAGTACTGAAATGAATCCCAACAGCAAATATGTGGGGGTGTGTTTTTTAAACAAACAGTAGTTCTCAATCCTGGATGTATACCAGAATCATCTATGTAGTTTTTGTTTATTTCAATACAGATGTCCAGATCTCACCTACTAGAGATTCAGATTCAGTGTGTCTGGGATAGGGCTCGAGGTCTATTATTTTTAAAGAATTTCATAGTACCTTCTTCTGCACAGCTGGGATTGAGGTTCCATTCACTGTTGTAGCCCTTTAATGGTCTGCTTTAAGCACCTTTAAACTATGAATACATTTTAGATGAATTGTTTCAATATAGATTAACCATATCTAAGTATCTGATGCTAGTAGTATGATAGGACCCATTAAATAAGCAATATGAAAGAAACGATATTTTATTTGGCAAAATTCTCTAATTGTTCCAAAAACTTCCCCTAAATCTGTTTAAAATGTTTAATAATAAGGCCAGTAAAAATCTTCTCTATGATAGAAGCTACAACAAGTCCATTAAAATTTTTGAGGAATATACAACCCAAGAAACGACACTAACCTCAAACGCATCTTTCTCTGTGAAAGGGAGATTAGCTACAGTAGGGGACTAGGGAGAAGGGAGGGGGACTTGATGCTGAGATAAATGTAGGCATCTCAGATAACCCAGACTGCAGGCAATTAGTGTCATTATAATTTAAGTTGCTTTACTCTCAAAAGTAGAAGTTTGAAACATAGAAAGGTAACTTGAGTGGCCATCCAAATTCTTCCACTCCATAATTCTTTGGCTTCTATTTTTTTATACCTAATAACAAAGAATATGGCACCCTCAGCACTGAATACATCATTCCTGCAGCTACATATTCCTAGGCATACAAATAACAACTGAATTGCTTTTCATGCCTTGCTATTGAATAAATGCTGACTTTCTGCTTTAAATCTGTTATGGGCCTACTATGACTGATTTCACATAATATAACCAACAATATATTATAGCAATAGGGACAACATAAAACTTACCTGTAATGCTGCCATTTAACAAAAATACAATGAAGTTATTTTATGACAGTTCAGTTCATCTTGTTATACTCCTCTAGAAAGTATTTATATATTGTTCAGAAAACTACACAAAAGGGATTCAGTAAATAAGTAGTGACAGAGAAAAATATGCAATAGGCTTATACTTTTCTAGTCTGATTCACTGTTCACAACTAGTACTCAGTGTGTTAAAAAGATGACTGAACATTTTGCCAATGCTATATGGTTTGTATTAAAATCAAGAGATCAAAACTTTCATAGGTTAAGTATAAATTATGAATACTTGTAGCCAAAAGAAAACTACAGAATATAATCAGAAACATTTCCGAAAACTCAAAGCAATAGCTTATAAGTATATATATAATCTTTAGGAAGGTTTTCCACTCCTTCCCACTTTGTAGAATATTTTACTAATAGTCCCTGGTGTAGCATATAAACCCTCAAAAAAGAAGCTGTATGTAAGTGTATTCTAAAATATTTACCTTTACAGTAGCTAAGAACCTGTCCAAAAGACTGCTAGCCAGAGCAAATGTTTCTGGGTAAAGGTTGAATTGGTACTTGAGTTTGGCCAGCCACTGGATCACTTCATCTCTCTGGGATGGAGAAACATTCTATAAGGGAACAATTAAAAAATAAAAATAAAGTGAACAAGTAAAGTTTCAAGTTATCATCAAGGATATGTTTGTAATTCTTGTTTATAAAAGGTTAGCAAATGCTATGGAATATGTATTTATATGTTAAAAAATGTTTTAAAGTTTATTCAAAATCTATCAAACTTGAGATAAATGAAGATAAAACCTTATGTACTACTTATAGCATTTAATATCAATATCCAATATTCTCTTATTTATTAAATAAAATTTTCACGATGTCATCTCACTATATATCTATACTTTAATTAAGCTGAGGTTTTAAATTTTAGGTAACACTAATATCAACTGATAGTAATTTTGGAAGTAAGTTTTCTTAATTCTTGAGAATAAGAAAATATACTGAATTTCTTTCAAAGGCAGCAAATAGCCATTAAACTATTTTAGGAAACACAAATGGACTATGATAACAGAATGATAGTCCATTAAAAACAAAACTAAAGTCAAGAGGAATAAATGAAAAATATCAGGAACAAGAGACAAATTACACATTTAAAGATGATGAAAGAATATTGAAGGGGAAATTAACCTGAACCAACTTATCATTACAAAGATCACTGCACAAACACTAAACATTACTGGCATTTTAATCTTCCAACATATTATTTTAAACTGCTGGATATAGGCTTAATTTTTAAAAGGTACACACTTTAAAGCAGTATTTAACGATTTACTCTTCAGTTTTGTAAGCACCATAAAAAACAAAACAAACCTAGTAATACTTAATCTACTACTAATAAAACAGATCTATGTAAGTACTACTTCTGCCAGGTAAACACAACAAAGTACAGAAATAACTCTGTGATTAGTGGGAAAGACTATTTTCAATAAGTGAGAGTTCCAGACAAGTAAAGGTTTAATCTAAGCACTGCAGGATTTATCATCATAACCATTTTGGATAGAAATCTCTTTAAAAATAAATATAATACTTATCTAATTCCTCAGAAAGTACAGAGACCACAGCTTAAACCTTTTTCCTGATCATTCAACTTAATGAAATTAATTCCTATATCACAGAAAGATGCCTCAAGAGCTACTAAAGCACGAAGGGCTGTACATCTTGACAATATATCTCCTCAAACAGGTATTTCAGTTGGAATTTCTTCTCTCCTTCCTCTTGGCTTTCTTTAGTTTGTAAGGAATAAGCGCTTTGATGATCATTATAATCTCTACTATTGCACTGGCTAGTTTCTCTTATTTTAGTCCAACTCCTCTTTCTGTCAGTTTTCAGCTTTGACACAACAAAATAAAGTGTTTCTGTGTTGGCCAAACCAACTAATCACACATGTAATTTTTATATTTAGCTCTGAACTTAGTTATAACTGGTATTTTAGAAGGTTAACTGCCATACATTCACCTTCTGGTCAATTCCTTTTGTCAAATAAAGATTGAATCTAGAATACTGCACAAGAAATACTGAGAAGAAAATGAGATAAAGATGGTTTACAACCTCTTATATTTACATCTCACCACCAAGCTGGTGTTAAGACTATGAACAATAATTTGAAAACATCTGACAATCAAGACATTTAACTGAGTTCATATTAATGAACATTAAGTGTCAGTCATATGATAGGTCATGGGAATACAATGAAGAATGAACTCTGGGACTTCCCTGGTGGCACGGTGGTTAAGAATATGCCTGCCAATGCAGGGGACATGGGTTCAATCTCTGGTCCAGGAAGATCCCACATGCCGCGGAGCAACTAAGCCTGTGCTCTAGAGCCTACGTGCCGCGACTACTTAGCAGGTGTGCTGCAACTACTGAAGCCCGCGTGCGTAAAGCCCATGCTCCGCAATAAGAAAAGCCACCGCAATGAGAAGCCCGCGCACCACAACTAAAGAAAGCCCGCGCGCAGCAACGAAGACCCAATGCAGCCAAGGGGGGGATAAAAAAAGAATGAACTCCCGCTTTAAACTTTAAAATTTAAAGTCTCACGGTGAGAAGAACAACCAGAAAATGTTAATAAAATATGGTAAGCATTAGAATAGAGACATACACAGGGTGCTAGCAGACCACACTGGAAGGGCACCTGGCCCAGTGTGGGGGTAGAGTAAAAGGCTCTTGAAGGAGACAGTAACTAACTTGTATCTTAAGGTGAGGGGATGGGGCGATCATTTGTGAGGCAAGGAAAAGAACCAAGTATTTTAAACCTGTGAACTTTACTCTGAAGGATAGGACCAATGTCAACCTGGAGGCAATAACCTATTGTTAAGTTCCTCAGATTTGCATATAAAAATCAAGATGGATGGAAAAGACTGCTAGAAACAGATATTCTGACAACTAGTGAAACTAGTGATACAATTCAATGAATCAAAAAGAAACAGTAAGTTTCTTTTGTTCATGGGACTGAAATTGTGGGCTTGACAGGTTTGGGGTATATAGAGTAGCAGGGAACTGTATGTCCTGCAGAGACTATTATCCAACTTGACAAGAGGAAACTGGAGTTACGCTATTAAAGCCACGAGTTGGATTCTCACTCTTACAAAAGGAGTCTGAAAAAGGCAGCAAAATACTATCTGGGGGCTTCCCTGGTGGCGCAGTTGTTGAGAGTCCACCTGCCGATGCAGGGGACACGGGTTCGTGCCCCGGTCTGGGAAGATCCCACATGCTGCGGAGCAGCTGGGCCCGTGAGCCATGGCCGCTGAGCCTGCGCGTCCGGAGCCTGTGCTCCGCAATGGGAGAGGCCACGAAAGTGAGAGACCCGCGTACCGCTAAAAAAAAAAAAAAAAAAAAAAACTATCTGGATTCTATGGCTTCTCCAGAGGTGGGAGGAAGCAGACACAGCCCTACAGCTAATCCCTGGATCAGACAGCTCTTAGTATGGTCATTTTTTTTTACAATATTCCATCTTCCATAGAGCCTTGAGGTGCTACTTTAAGAGCTGGACTAGGGGCCCCTAAAGGTCCCTGGGAACCAAGTGAAGCAATCACAAAACTATTAGATGGAGAGAGTTAAGTATTCAAGAGAAATTAAATTTCTACCAAGTTGAGCTTTTATCTAAAAGTGCCAAAAAAAAAAAAAGTAATGTTAAGTAAGCCATCCGAACAATTCAATTACAAGGAAATAAATTCATACAGGGAAAGGCAGATGGTGATACAATCTGATGAAACTGGGGACGCTTTTAGGGAGGTGAAAGAACAATGGTCTAGAGTAGCAATGAGGAACAAAAACACCATTAATTCTACCTTCAGGTCAGAGATATAGGGGAAAAAAAAATCCCTAAATAACAGATTATATTATGTAATGTGATTATCTGGTGTTTGACATTAAACAAATATATAACACAAACATAACTGTAAGCAGTCCCACAGAAGATGAACATAATGTTCTCTAAGTATGGGTGTAACACAAGGGAACACAGTTAAATAGAGATTTCCATACCATATTTATAACTAAATGATATAACTTATGTAAAATACACAGAATGCAAAAGGCACTTAAATATTAGTTTTGTCCTTTCCCTCCTCTAAAAATACCTGGTACTCTGTGATGCCAGAAAAAACAAGTTTACAAAATATTAGATATAAATAATTCTCTTAAACCAGTTACAATGCAATTAGTTAAGAGATCATGACAATCTTTGGACTTTAACTTATATTAAAAATTTGAGAATAGAACCAAGAAAGCATTGTTGCATGGCTAGTATTATCAACACTAGCCAAAACTAACAATAACCAAAAAAACCCTACAGAAGATAATGGTTTGAGAAGACTCACTCTTAAGTGAAGTGATACTGATCCTAAGATCACTTTTTCAAATCAATTAAAACCTGCACTGAACAGTAATATTATCAGAATAGCTTTAAACAATTAAGTTCTGTGCATAAGTAATCCCATCAGGGAGGGAGGGAGGGAGGAAGGAAGGAGGTCTGCCTACCCTAGATAGTATTCCCTGATCAAGGGATCTGTTTTCTCTTATTTGGATTTCTCAAATAGTGTTAAGAGAGTTCAGTAAATTGGTTGAACAACTAATCCCACAGAGAATTTATAATGGTTTGACTCAACCTGGTAAAACACAGGGCTTTATATTCCACTGCTGCTATTCTGATCATTAAAACACAAATCCTCCCCAGCTTTAAACTCTAAAAGGTTCACCATTACCGAACAGATTAAGTATGACTCCCCAGGCATGGCATACAAATCCCTCTTTGACCTACCTCTCCAGCCTCACTCACCTTTCATCACTTTCTGCCTTAAAACTCGTAACAGCAGTACTTGTATTTATGTTCTTCCTTGTTCCTGTAATGCTACTTACATCACTGCTCCTTTGCTCATACTGCTCCCTCTGGTTGGAACACATTCTCTCTCTTTTCCCTGTCTTATTATTTATCCTTTAAGAGATATTTCAATGGTCAGTCCCCACCAGATACTTTCCCCGATAAGTCAGGCTAAGTACCTTCCTGTGCTCCCACAGCATCCTTGTCACAACTATTAAGTTCAACACTTCTTAAAAAATTACCTTACTGCTCTTGCCTATGACTGAGTAGGTAGCAGCAAACCTACACTCTAGCTGAGAACTAGAAAAGCTATTAACAACAGCAACAGAAAGGCATGAGAACTGCTAGGATAACCGGGCCTTGAGGAGCCAAGATTCTGGAGAGGAGGTAACAATAAGAGAGGAGTCAACACTCTGCACAGCTTCCCCTTTCAGGCATCTGCCCATCCTGTGAGTACGGCAAGAGGTGTAAAGTATGAGCAAAGAAACCAACAGAGCTTTGGGAGTCTTACAAGGCAAGAGACAAAATTTGGAGACCTGAAGAGCCAAGAACCTAGTGGGAAGAGGGAGGGTCAGAGATCTGAATGTGACACTCAGCTGACTTTCCTCTTAACTCATTTTCTGAATGAAATTCTGAAGTTGGGAAGGACAAGGTTCTCAGAGGCTAAGCAGAAAGCCTTTGAAAAGCAAGAATGAGTTCAGGAGGAGTTTAGCACCCTTCAGGAATAAGGGGCACTAGTAAACACTCCAAGCTCTCAGCTGGAATCCTTGGCTACACTCTAGGAGTTGGGGGCAACCAGAGGTGATGAAGCCATACCCAACAGCAACCCAGCCTCCAATCAGCACAGTCCCTCAGTGGATTAAAGTGATTAACCTCCTCTTCAGTTTGCCCACCAGAGGGAAGACTGAACCATCCTGCAGAAAGATAGCATCTAGAGCCTCTACAATTTTTCATAATGGTCAGCAACCAATCAAAAATAACGAGGCATGGGCTTCCCTGGTGGCGCAGTGGTTGAGAGTCCACCTGCCGATGCAGGAGACGTGGGTTCGTGCCCTGGTCTGGGAAGATCCCACATGCCGCGGAGCGGCTGGGCCCATGAGCCATGGCCGCTGAGCCTGCGCGTCCAGAGCCTGTGCTCCGCAGCGGGAGAGGCCACAACAGTGAGAGGCCCGCGTACGGCAAAAAAAAAAAAAAAACTAAGAACCCAATACGGGACCTAACAACAAACTAGGCAAGGGTGGACAGCTATGCTTTGAAGAAAATTTATAGCTCTAAATGAGTGTATTAAAAAAGAAGAAAACTGGAAAACCAATTATTTAAGCATCTATCTCAAGATAAAGAACAGCAAATTATATAAAGAAAGTAGACAGAAATAACGAAAAAAAGAGCAAAACTAAAAAAACAAAAGACAAATGTATAATTGGGAAAATCAACAGAACTGAAAGACTGACAGACCTCTAGAAAGGGTGATTAAGAAAGAAAAAGCACAAATCAACTAAGAAATGAAAAAGGGAACATCACTATGGACCCTTTAGATGTTAAAAAGAGGATATGAGTAACTTTACACAAATAATTTGAAAATTTAGATGAAATGAATAAATTCCTTGAAAAACGCAACTCACCAAAACTGAGATAAGATTTAAATGAAGACCTGATTAGCCTCATATTTACCAAAGAAATGGGACTGATTATTAAATACTTTCCCACAAATGAATTTGTAGGCCCCAGTGGCTCTGCAGTAAAACCTTCCGACATTTAACAAATAATATTAATCTAAACAAACTGAGAGCACTGAAAAAAAAAGCAGGAATACTTCCCAACTCATTTTACAAAGCCAGCATAACTTTACCATGAAAACTTGACAAAGGCATTACAAACCAATCTGACCCATGACCACAGATGCAAAATGCCTAACCAAAATATTAACAAAATCCAATGATGTATAAAAATTCAACACCTATTAATGAAAAAAATCTCTTAGCAAACTAAGGCAGAGAAAGGAACTTCTTAATCTAATAAAGATTAAGAAATATACAGCAAATATTATAGTTAATGGTGAAATACTGAAAACTTTCTCCTCAAATTCAGACTTCAGCAGTGTTCTGGAAAGCCTAGCTAATTCTGTAAAACAGAAATATAGAAAGTATAAGGACTGGAAAGAACTAAATAAAACCATGACTATTCACATCTGACATGACTGAGTATAATACACAGAAAATCCTAAAGACTCGGCAAACTATTAGTAAGTTAATTTAGTATGGTCTATATAAAAATCTATTTTATTTCTATATACCAGCATATAGAAGCATGTAAAAAAATAAAAAATTTAAAACAATACCATTTGTAATAGCCTCAACAAGACTCAAATACCCAGGAATAAACCTAAATCACCAAACGTTAAAAGAAACTGAAGACCATCTTTAAAGAAAAATGGAGAAATACTCTATGTCAAGGGAATAGAAGACTCATATTATAAACATGTTAATTCTTCCCCAAATCAATCTACAAAACCCCCAAATTTTTTTATTTTTCAAAAACTGACAACTATATTTAAAAATACATATGGAAGAACAAAGGGCTTAAAATAGCCAAGACAATCTTAAAAAAAAGAACAAAGTTTATGCCACCAAAGGCTTATTATAATGCTACAATAACTGAGGCAGTGTGGTATTAAATAGAGGCAAACAGACCAATGATGAAAAAAGGGGCAAGAAACTAACCCACAAATGTATCTACTCATATATAGCAGTCACTTGATTAAAAACAAAAGTATGTATCACAGGGGGACTTCCCTGGTGGTTCAGTGGCTAAGACTCCACGCTCCCAATGCAGGGGGCCTGGGTTCGATCCCTGGTCAGGGAACTAGATTCCCCATGCTGCAACTAAAAGGTCCCACGTGCCGCAACAAAGATCCCGTAAGTGGCAAAGAATATCCCACGTGCTCCATCTAAGACCTGACGCGGCCAAATAAATAAAGAAAAAAGAAGTACATTGCAGGGCAATGGCGAAAAATGTCTTTCTAATAAATGATACTGGTTTTCCATATGGAGAAAAATTATTCTTGACTCCTCCTACTTCACACCATACCAAAAAGGAAAAACAAAATCCTTTCTTCATTACCTTGGATTAGGCAAATTTTTTTAGTATCTTTATTGGAGTATAATTGCTTTACAATGTTAATTTATTTTGTACAACGAAGTGAATCAGCTATATGTAGACATATATCCCCATATCTCCTCCCTCTTGAGCCTCCCTCCCACCCTTCCTATCCCACCCCTCTAGGTCCTCACAGAGCATCGAGCTGATCTCCCTGTGCTACACAGCAGCTTCCCACTAGCTATCTATTCTACATCTGGTAGTGTACATAGTCATGCTACTCTCATTTCGTCCCAGCTTCCCCTTCCCCCTGTGGTCCTCAAGTCCATTCTCTAAGTCTGCATCTTTATTCCTGCCCTGCCACTAGGTTCATCAGTACCGCTTTTTTAGATTCCATATATGTACGTCAGCATACGGTATTTGTTCTCTTTCTGACTTACTTTACTCTGTATGACAGACTCTAGGTCTATCCACCTCATCGCAAATAACTCAATTTCATTCCTTTTTATGGCTGAGGGATATTCCACTTTATATATGTGCCACACCTTTATCCATTCATCTGTCGATGGACATTTAGGGTGCTTCCATGTGCTGGCTATTGTAAATAGTGCTGCAGTGAACTCTGTGATACATGTATCTTTTGAATTATGGTTTTCTCCGGGTATATGCCCAGTAGTGGGACTGCTGGGTCATACAGTAGTTCTATTTTTAGTTTTTTTAAGGAAGCTCCATACTGTTCTCCACAGTGGCTGCATCAACTTACATTCCCACCAGCAGTGCAGGAGGGTTCCCTTTTCTCCACACCCTCTCCAGCATTTATTGTTTCTAGATTTTTTGATGATGGCCTTTCTGACCGGTGTGAGATGATACCTCATTGTGGTTTTGATTTGCATTTCTCTAATGATTAGTGATGTTGAGCATCTTTTCATGTGTTTGTTGGCAATCTGTATGTCTACTTTGGAGAAATGTCTATTTAGGTATTCTCTGCCCATTTTTGGATTCAGTTGTTTTTTTTTTTTTGATATTGAGCTGCATGAGCTGCTTATATATTTTGGAGATTAATCCTTTGTCAGTTAGGCAAACATTTCTTTCAAAGGACTAAGCAAAAAAATTTTTTTGATAATTCGGTCATTAAAAATTAAGAACTTCTATTCATCAAAAGTCAACACAGGGCTTCCCTGGTGGCGCAGTGGTTGAGAGTCCACCTGCCGATGCAGGGGACACGGGTTCGTGCCCCGGTCCGGGAAGATCCCACATGCTGCGGAGCGGCTGGGCCCGTGAGCCATGGCCGCTGAGCCTGCGCGTCCGGAGCCTGTGCTCCGCAACGGGAGAGGCCACAACAGTGAGAGGCCCGTGTAGCACAAAAAAAAAAAAAAAAAAAAAAAGTCAACACAAATAGAGCTAAAGATATGTGTAATACACAGAGCCTGCAAAAGAAAGAACTCTTAACAATTTAAAAAGGAAGTCAATGGAACACAGGTGAAAGATTTGAACAGACATTTAACCAAGAAAGGATATCTAATGGCCAAATAAGCATATGAAAAGCTGCTGAATTTCATTAGTTATCAAGGAAATGCAAATTAAAACCCAATGTGATACTACAACACTCACCGTGATAACTAAAATGAAAAAGACAATACCAAGGGTTGGCAAAGATGCAGAGGAACTTGGGACTTTCATATTCTGCTATAAGGGGTAAAAAAAAAAAATGTGGTGTAAACGTGGTATAACAACTTTGGTAAGTAACACAACTGGTGGTATCTGCTAAAGCTGAGTATACACATATTCTAGGTTCTAGGAATTCTACCCCTAGGAATATACTCAACAGTAATGTACACATATGTTCAACAAATGACAAGCACAAAAAAAGACTCTAATGACCATCAACAGCAGAATGGATAAATGAATTCATATGATGGAATAATACATGGAAATGAGAATTAAATTAACTATGGCTACAGGAAGTACCATGGATGCATCTTACACCAAAGAAAATGCTGAGCAAAGGAGGCCAGTACACACTTTATGATTCCATATACAAATATAATTCAAAACAAGGAAAAACTAATCTGCGATATTAGGATAATGGTTTCTTTGTGGAGAGGGGACAGATGGTAGTAACTATAAGAGGACACAAGGAGGTGCTAGTAATGTGGTGGTTACACAGTGTTATTTTGTGAAAATTTATACAGTTGTACACTTATGATCCGTATACATATACTTTAAGAAACTGTTTACTTAAGGAAAAGAAACAAAACCTACGGGCAAAATAGATTTATTTGTTTACGAAGTCTACAGATGGTACAAAAAGGACAAAGTCAATACATTACATAACAATCATAATTTTAAAGCCAGAAAAATGGGCCAGCATCAACAATTTGAAACTTAGTAAGAATAAATATGAAACAGTGCACCTAAGTTAAAAATTTTTAAAGTACACCTAGGATAAGGGAAACTCTGCTTAAAAGTAGAGAAACAAAACCAACAAGGTTTTAAAAACAAGTTCAGTATAAGCCAACAACATGACACTGCTGCTAAAGCATAAAACTTTTTTTAAATTTAGGGCTATATTAATGAAATTATCAAGCCAAGATAAAGTGAGGTAATAGTTGCACTTTATTGCTCATTAATGACCACAACTCTAATGTCACAATTTAAGAAACACAGTAAATTAAAGAGTATACATAGAGAAAGAAAAACTGAGAGGCACAATCTTGTCAAATGAAAAATGGTTAAAGAACAAAGGATATTCAACCAGGAGAAGAGATGACTTTGAGAGCTTAACACCTGACTGTAAGTAGATAAAGGGCTATCATTTAAAATATAAAATGAATATTTTCTGTACTGCTCCAGCGGAGAGAACTAGAACCAGTAAGTAGCCACTAGAAAGCAGCAGTTTTCAGGTTCAATTCAGGAAAAACTTTCCAATAATTGATAGAGCTTTTCTATGGTGGAATGGACAAAGTATCCAAAGTAGAGGATCACTTATCCTAGATGTCAGAACTTTTTCTTTTATTTTGTGGTTAGACTAAATCAGTGTTTCCCAAACCTAACACATATCAATAAAACTGAAGTTTTTTTAAAATACAAATTCCATAGTTGCCACCACAAGCACCGTAGGTCTGGGAGGGGCCTGGAATCTGTAAGAAGCCTCCTGGGTGATTCTCATACACCTGGTAGCCTAGTGGTTCAAGATCCTGTTATTTGAAAACCACATAATTAGATGGCCTTTAAGGTTCCTTCTCCAATTTCTAATGGAAATCATCTTTATATAAACAGCTTGAGGCAAGGTTTACCTTTGTATATCAAAAGCACTCTGTACATCAAAATAAATTGAGAATATCTGAAAATACATGTCACTGTAACCAGTCTTTAATTTTTTCCCCCCAAATTTGTAACAAAATGGCTGTGTACTTGAAAATACTATTATTATATAAAAGAACTCCTCCAACCTGGATGAATTATAAAGAAATGATAATCAACGTTCATTTAACAAGTGTTTACTGTGAGCCTATTATATGTCAATAAACAAAAATGACAACTCTACCTCAATGGAACTTGGTCAAATCATCAGAGAATTATAATATTGTGTGCTATCATACAGGAAGTATAGAGTGCTGGGGGAGCAAACAGAAGGGGAGTGATAGGTGTGTAATATTTTTGCATGACCACTCTGTCCTAAACTGCAAGATAGGATAATGTAAATGACAAGAAAACTGTGAGAGAATGACCCTGAAGTAGAGTTTAGGTGAAGGAAGCGGTAGGAATAAGAAAACTGGAGGGAAAAAAGCTTAAAAATATTTTATTTTTCTGTTTTAACCAGCACCCCCTCCCAAAAAATTAGAAAGGAAAGTTGGAAAAGATACATATATGGTTTAGATGCTAAACTTTAGAGACAAGATTGTTTCTCTTATGCAAGGAGGAGTCAAGAAGGAGATAAATCATGGTTAGAAGCAATATTGGAAAGGGAAGTAGAAAAGCCAGTCCCTGAGAGTCACAGAAGAAAAAAGAATTAGAACTAGAATAGAGAAGTGTCCCTGGGGTTACCCTGTCAAGTGGCTCAAGCCCCTATAGCTCTTTACTCCAATCTCTATCTTATCTCCTATACCCACCAGACCAAGCCCACACACATTTTACAAGAATTAAGTATGGCTTCTACCTGACATTACTAAAGGCAAAACCTTAAATAGATCCCTCTTAGAAGTTCCGATAGTGTTCTGTTCTCTGGTCTAACATCTTAGTAATATTTGTTAAAATACCTATAAAAATAGCCCAGATTAAATGATAATATAGCAACATACTATAATCTTGGTAGAATATCACCTTCAAAGACCATGTTATAAAAGTGTATCATTGTTGGTTGCATGCTGACTCAAGGAGATAGTAGGAGAAAAATGAAAGAAATGGTTCTAAAAGCAGCTGTAATAAAGCTTTGAGGCTTATTAGAACAGTGTTCAGAATATGGCAGATACTTAATAAATATTTACTGAATGATTGAATCCCCAGTCATCTAAAAATCACACAGAAGCATACAAAAATAAAAAATGAAAAACAAAGTATAATGGGAAGAGAACTGCCTCAGGTTCAAAATTATAACTCTGCTACTTACTAGTTGAAGTCTTGAACAAATTGGGACTACTGCCTTTTTCAAAGGATTAAATGAGATATTAAATGTGATAGCACATGCAAATGCTCCTAGTATAAAAGGCATTCATTCAGGCTAACTAATCTTCAATTCACTAAATGACAATTAGATAACAGTAAACGGAAGACATGTATTTCTTTAGCTTGTGGGAAAGAAGATAAAAGTAGGTTGGAATTAGAAAAAGCATTCAGATATCAATAACCTATGAGCAAAGATTAACCTAAACCAACACAGGAGATTAGATACTGTCATTTGCCTACACATACCAAAAATTTCTCGGCCATTACTTTTTATCCCAAACACAATGCTAGGTACTAGGGATAAAAAGATGTGTAAGACATATTACATAGTAAGCTTTTGGGATAGACAAATTTCATAGTTATTTGGAAAAAATAACTCTATATGAAATTTCTAAAAGGCATACAGCCAACAGTAATTGAGAGGTCAGCTGCTGATTATCTCCCTATAAGCTTTCAACATTGACATTACAATAGCAGTTTAAGTGAATTCCTTATATTCATGAAAGAGAAAGTTATTGATCACTAAAGACAAGGATTTGACTGTGTTCAGCCTCTGTGGCAAACTATATATCTAGAAATAAAGAAGGCTTATTATTGTAAGTATTGTACTACAAGAAAAGAGAAGGGACATACCTAGCTTCCTAAAGGTGTAACTCAGATAAAACAAAACAAACAAAAACAGTTCATTTTTGTTTTGTTTCAGAATGAAACAAGGAGATGTTTCTCAAGTAAAGAATAGAGCATATATTTAATGGTACATATTTCTCCAATACAGTGTCAAGATGCTATTACATATGATAGTAGTACACTTAGTTCTAATAAAAGTCACCTGTCTACAGTGAAAAGAGAAATCATTACCTGATTTGTAGGCATTTTCGGCACATTCACTTTCCACATCTGGGCTTCCCTGGAGATTGCCTTTTCCAACAGGAAAGACAATCTCTGGTTTTCCAATGGCCCTGGAAACTTCATGATATCCTTTGGATCTGCCTGCCGCCCAGCTTGATGTAGCTACCTATAAAATCAAATATAAAACAATGCTCTATATTTAATTATATATATAGTAACTGTAGCATAATATAAATATGTTGGTACTTATGAAGCAATTCATAAAACAAAATAAAAATGTTATGAGCCAATATAGGATTTTACAGCTCTTTAAGATATCATACATTAAAATGTTACCATAATCATCACTTATCTAAAACATTCTCACTTTAAATCTGAAATTCAGTTGTAAAGAGAATAAAAACATGACCATATAATTGACAGAACCTTAGGACTTTGATCAAAACATATTATCACTGTGTCAAAGAATTTTAAGTCACAGGCTTTTTAGACTAGGAATTCTTAGAATATTTGTCCCAAATATTTCTCTTAAAAATCTACACAGATAAGGGCTAAACCCTCTTTTCATTAAAAAAAAGTTACATCGGGCTTCCCTGGTGACGCAGTGGTTGAGTCTGCCTGCCGATGCTGGGGACACGGGTTCGTGCCCCTGTCCGGGAGGATCCCACATGCCGCGGAGCGGCTGGGCCCGTGAGCCATGGCCGCTGGGCCTGCGCGTCCGGAGCCTGTGCTCCGCAACGGGAGAGGCCACAACAGTGAGAGGCCCGCGTACCACAAAAAAAAAAAAAAAAAAAAATGACATCAATTACATTAAATCCCACCCATTTCTACTGAATCAGTATTAGACTATCCCCCCCTTTAAGTATGAAACCATCTTGAATTGTGCTCCCACTACAGTGTCCACTAGCTACACGTGTAGCCATTAAAATTAGAATTGAATAAAATTAAAAAATAATTCCTCAGTCACACCAGCCCCATTTCAAGTGCTCAGCTGTCACATGTGGCCAGTGGATACTGCACTGGACAGTGCAGGAAAGGAACATTTCTATCAATGCAGTAAGTTCTACTGGACGATGTTGATCTAGAAAGCTCAACAGTAGAGTAACTGGCAATCTAAAATGAGCAGCAAGTCTAAAGAGCAACACAGTACAAGGCATCTCAGAGTCCGAGAGACGTTTCTATGTTTCTTAAAAAAAAACGGAAACTACAGAGGTTTGACTGTGTATGGAAAATTGGATTGAGAAGCTGCTGAAGAATGTGAAAAGACTTAACTAGATTGATGAAGCTAAGCAGCTGATAAGGTTATTAAATTCAGAGAAAGAGATTATGCAAGACAATAAACATAATATACCACAATATTTACACAGCAATAATAATAAAATACTGGATAGAGATTTCAACACAAACGCTGTAATAAAACTACACTGGCAGGATGAGGGGTGTTGGGAGAAGGTAGAATGAGAGCCTCATCTTTATACTTCAAAGGAAAACCATAAATAATATCTAAAACTTAAATATCGAAAAAACAGCAATAGGTAAGTTACTTGAAAATATGATCTTAAATAACAAGAGAAATAGGTAAGAGCTGAGAGTGATTAACCTCTGGGAATGAGAAAAGGGTGGAGAAGCCAAGCAGCAGAGGAATGTGGTTTTTCATTATAGACCTCATATAACTATTCCCGTTTTTCAACTCTGGACCTGTATTACGTATATGCTTCAAATTCCAGGGATTCTTTTTAAAAAAATTCAATGTCTAGAATTAACATGTGAAAAGTTCCTAATTTTTGATAAAAATTTAAAATTTGAAAAAACAAAAAATACAAACCTAATCTTCAATTTCCATGTTCCCTCTGCCCCAACTTCAGCTACTATCCTCTTTCCTATTTATCACCCACATACTTCACTTACTATTCAACCTATTGCAAACTGGTTAACTGGATTGTAATTTTTTTTCTTTTTGCTTCTTTAAACTCCTGGGTTTTTGCAATTTTTCTATATCAAGCATGAAGTGCTTTTCATACTAAGCAGAATAAAGTTAAATAACTTAGAAAGTGGAAAATAGTAACTATCCGGAAAGGTCCAACTCAAAGGTAATTTCTTCCAAGAACTATCTCCCCTAATAAATTATAAATTCCCTTGCAGTCATATCTACGAATATCATGTTTTTATTACTCACAGTGCCCATCCCACGGTATCCTGATGAAACAGAGACACAACCAAAGGCTCATTTCAACCCTCGGGGCCAAAAACAAAAAACCATAACCAAAACAAACAAACCCAAGTCTAATCTCTTTCACAGGTGAATTCTTCAATGTTTAAAGGCTGCTATCATGCTCACCAGTTCATCCACTGCATTGCTGAAAAACCATTCAAGAGTTTCTCACATGACATGGATTTTGCTCTTCTAAATTAGCACGTTTAATTATTAATGCAGTCTAAGATCATTAGCTATTTTTTTAAAGGCTACACCACATTATCAATTCAGATAAAATTAATGCTCAACTAAAACTCTTAAGGCTTTCTAAGGTAACTCTTAGGTGAACTTCCCCTCCACCCCCACCTTGTATGGGTTTTTGGTGCCTTTGGGCGGCGGGAGGGGCGTTACATCCTTGTTCAGGACGTTAAATGCGTTTTTTCCTTTAAAAAAAGTCATCTTGTTAAGTTCTATCTACTGTTACATTCTGCTTAGATGTTCTGAGATTCCAATTTTGTTGCACTGGTACTTTTCTCAAATTCTCCACAATTAGATAAACAGAGTCACTATAACTTCATCGAATGCAAACGTAAATATCAACCTCAGAAACAGAGTATAAACTAGATGTTCACCTGTCTAGACGTATTTAGAAGAAACACCTATATTGGATGGAGACTGAACTTCATAGGTTCTAAGAACTTCTTCTAAACCTAATTTTGGTCTGTAATTGATTAACTCCTGTCAAAACTTACTTATTTCATTCCTTTAGCTACTCTCAACAGGGTGGTTCACCAGGATCTGCCAGCCTTCTCAGCATACCCCAATGGGTGGCTGCCCCTAGTAATTACTCTTCCTTTACAACGATTCCTTTGAAGATTACTTTTAGGGTAGGATGGGTGGGGGACCTGACAGGAACATATAGGATAGAGTCATGTAAAGAAGTATAAGATCAGGTTCAAGGGATTCTTGTTCTTCAATCTTCTATAATTAAGGCCCTTAATAAGACTTTCAAATATTTAGATGATACAACAACTTTTTTAAAACAAAGGAATCTGCGTCAAAGAAGAAATCATAAGGGAAATTAGAAAATACTTTGAGATGAATAAAAAAGATCAAACATACTAAAACTTACAGGAAACAATGAAATACTTGTAAATGCCTATATTAAAAAAGATCTCATAGGTATAACTGAATCACTTTGCTATATACCTGAAACAATACTGTAAATCAACTATACTTCAATAAACAAGAAAAAAAAAAGATCACAAGTTAACACTCTAACCTTCCACTTTAAGACACTGGAAGAAACAGACCAAACTATACCTAAAGCAAGTCAGAAGAAAGAAAATAATAAATATCAGAGTGGAAATTAAGGAAGTAGAGAACAGAAAAATAGAGAAAAATCAATGAAACCAAAAAAGTTCGTTCTTTGAAAAGATCAACAAAATTGGCAAACCATTAGCTACACTGACCAAGAAAAAAGAGATCAAGTACTAACATCAGGAATAAAAAAGGGACATTACTACCTATGTTACAGAAATAAAAAGGATCATAAAGAAAATTTTATTAACAATTGTATGCAAATAAATTGGACAACTTAGATGAAAAAGACAAACACCTAGAAACAAACTATCAAAACTGACAACAGAAAAAGCTGAATAGTCATATACCAAGTACTAAAAAGACTGAATTAGTAAAGAAACTAGTGTCAAAGAAAAGCCCGTGCCCCAGTGTCTTTGCTGGTGAATTCTACCAAACGTTTACAGAAAAACTAATACAAATTCTTCACAAATTCTTCCAAAAACTAGAGGAGGAGGCCTTCTCATTTTATGAAGCCAGTTATTATCCTGCTACCAAAACCAAAGACAACAGCACGAAAACTACAGACCAGTATCTCTTAAATACAGATGCAGAATTCCTCAACAAGATACTAGCAATCTGTATCTGAAAACATAAAAAAGGGATTATACACCATAACCAAGTGGGATTTAGCCCAGGAAGGCAAAGTTGGTTTAACATTCATAAATCAGTGTAACACACTGTATCAACAGAAGAAAAGAAAGCAATCATTCTTTGCTCACAATAGGGAAATGTAACAAAGGAAAAAAAAAAAAGAGTTCAAATTTCCTTAAACTTTAAAAAATGAGGTATAAATAATACAAGTGAGATACAAAAAGGATGGAGGACACCTGTGGGGATGTTCCAGATTTTCCAAGCTACAGAAAAATAAAAGTGCAGTACCTTACCCTAGACTGGATCCTGTACTGCAGAGAAAAATGCTATAAAGGTCATTTTGGGGTCAACTGACATAATGAGAATTTGGACAGATTTGACAAAAGTAAATTATCAATTTAAAATTTACTGAAGTTGGTAACTTTACTGTGACTCTGTAAAAGAATATCCCTATTCTCAGGAAATACACACTGAAAAATTTAGGTGTAAAGGGCCATAATGAATGCTGTAGAGAGAGGGGGTGGAAGATGAGGGGAGGGAAGACACGATAAAACAAATGGAGTAAAAGGCTGAAAATAAGTGAATCCAGGTAGTTTCATTTTGAAATTATTTACAAGTTAACAACACAGAAAAAGCAAAACAAAACAGAAACCATAATTTATGAGAAACTGTTCTACATTCCTTTTTTAAAATATGATATGATACAGTGGAGAAAGTGCTGGCTTGAATTCTACTTCTTTTACTAACAATCCACAAGGCTGCTTTCTAATGTTTTAAAACAGATTATTTGAGCCAGATGAAAAATGAATCCTGCTAAGAAATAAAACACAAACATTAAAAATATAAACTTCCTGTTTTAAATAACAGAACTTTATAGTTTTATGTTGTTATTTTATGCCCATTAATGGTCACATTCAGAATTCTGAACACTCAGAAAAGTCTCTAGGAACTAAAAAACAAAAAGACTGTATTTTGGTTGGCATATTCCATAAACTTTGACCTTGAGCGTTTCACATTTCTCCTCCCATTCTTTCAATTGCTGCTTCTGCTTCTTCCTCTATGTTTATCAAATACCTTAATGTCTGAGTGAATAGTTTATAAAACACTTATTGTACAGCATTAACTATGTTACAAATCAGCATACAGGGCCTCTTGCTCTTCTGAGGAAAAGTGCTGCACAGTGCTGGGTATACAACAGAAACAACTTCATTAACATGGAATTACTGTATTTATTATGTTCAAAACACCAACTCCATTAATAATTTTGTACTGGTGCTGACTTCCGGATCTTAGTTCCTCTTATAAGAAGAGGGATTTATTAATGTGACCATACAAAAACCTCATGTTCTATTATTATCTCCTTGACTTTACGCCCTTAACCTAATAATGAACTACAGGTACTTATAATTCCAAAACACTCTGCTTTATCCCAATCTCCATGACTCTCCACATACTGTTCTTTCAACTTGAAATGTCCTTCTCTAGCTTGCACTCTCCTTCCTACAGAGTTGTCATTTGCATCATATGTACTTGAACATAATTCTACTTTTGCATTTAATCGCTCCGTGAGAGCTGACTACTTGTAGGCTGGTCTCTCCTACTAACCATGAGTTCCTTGATGGCAAACACTCTGCAGAGTTTAGCACTGTGCCAAATAAATAATAAGAGCTTACACTTGTTAAGTGCTTAACAACTAAAAACAATGAGTGCTTACTACTTGGCCAGGTATTGTTCAAAGTACTATGCCATATTAACTCCTCGAACACAAAGGAGGGTATAATTATTAAGTCTGTATTATTATTAAGCCCCCTTCAAAGATGAAGAAACATGGACAGAAAAATGAATACTTTTCATTTTTAAAGTAGTATACAATCAGAATAGAACATGTACACACACTTTAAGCTTCCAATCTTGACCAAGAAACATTTTAGAGTTCCATTCTAAACTACTGATACTAGGACGTCACATTGCCACGTAAACTCACTTATCTCAGTTTAACCGCAAACCATCCCGGTGCACCTTCCCGACACACGCTGATTCTACTAGTCTGCTCTTCATCAGTATTGAGAAACTTCTTCTAGTCCAGAAGTTTAGAATCTCTGATGCGTATGGTCCCAGACTAGCAAATCTGAATCCTGTCCCTTCTTTCTTAATCTATTTGTCCGTTCCCTTCTATTTCCTCTGCCTTTAATCTGTTCCGGGACAGAGACTGTATAGCACAGACTGCCTGGCCTGGAATTCTGGCCACCGGGTTCTAGCTGCCTTCTAGTGGGAAAATTAATCTTACGGAGCCTCAGTTTCACTCATCCGTAAAATGCTCCTGAACTACCTGCCCCGTGAAGATTCAATAAGTTGCAAACCACTTATAACGATGCCTCTCCGATAATAAGCCTCAACAAGTGTTATTATTAACATCCTAAAGCCACACTGCTGCTGCTCAAACGTTGAGTGTCTCCCGCTGACAGAATAAAAGCTAAATATTTTAGCCTAACAAAGATCTCCAGTCTGATTCCATCCTACCTCCGGAGCGACACCTTCCACTATTTTGCCATCTAATTCTCAACTCCTAACAAAACGATCTGCAGTGGAACTTCTAGCTCGGCAGAGGGGCTTCTGCCCTCTTTTCAAATTTCCGGTATTATCTGCCCTACAGGGTGCAATTCAAAGCTCACCTCCTCTCTAGATTCCTCCGACTCACCCCAACCCCGGGAAACGTGCCCCTCCCCCGAGCTCCCGCAGCGGCTCACCCCATTCATCCGTCCTCCTCCCCCACCCCGCCCGCTCAGCAATGTGAATGATGTTCCCGCGGGTCCCGCGGAGGCGTCGAGATCTAGGGGCGGGGGTGTGTCCCCTTCTTTGTGTACCGCACAGGCTCGCGGGCCCTAGAACGCGCACTAGGAGGCAGCTTGCTGTTGCTGCAAGAAAGTTAGTCGCCGACGGGAAAATTGGCCCGAAAGGGAACCCAGCGGCGCCGTTTCCAAACTGGGCAGGTGCCTGAGTTGTAGGCGCGAGGAGACAAGAGGGGCGTCCAGGAGGTTTCCCGAAGGGGACGGCGGGGGCGGGGCTCAGCCGAGGGGCGCGCGCCGGCGGCGCGGGGCTGCAGGGGGCTCGCGCGCGGGTCGCGGGGACGCGTGGAGCCCCCCCGTCCCCACCCGCTCACCTTCTCCTCCTCTTCCTCCTCCTCCTCCTCCTCCCCGGCAGAGCTGTAGGCCTCACAGTGGTGACGAGGGGTCATCCGGCGGCCCGTTACCACCTCATTTTCTTCAGCGCGCGGCGACGGGGCGCGCGGGACGAGGACTGGGCCGACTGAGGAGGGAGAAGAAGGGGAACCGGGACGGAGAGCGCGGGCGCTGGCGCTCGAGCGGGACGCACGGCTGCGGCCTGTGGGTCGGTCAGCGAATTAGTTCCATGACGCCCCCGGACCTGAGGCCGCCGCCGGTCCCGCTCCTCCAACCGCCGCCGCTTGTGCCCGGGTGGGGAGGGGGTTCCCTCTCGCCATAGGGCGGCGGGGACCGGGGAGAGGCGGGGGGTGAGACCGGCTCTGCCCCTGCCCGGGGGAAGCGCCTCCGAGGGGAAATGGTGAAAGGGGGGAAAGGGGGAAAAGGAAAAAAAAAGGAAGGGGAAAGGGGGGGAAAAATAAGAAAAAACGAGACAGAGGCGCTGCCGCGTCCGCTCGCGGGGAAGGCTGGGGAGGGAGGGGAAAGAAGAAAGAAGTGCCGGTTTCGTCAGCTCCGCCCTCGCGGACCGATTCCTAGACGCGCTCACTCCTTGTAAACAACACTGAACTGGCCTCTGGACCTTCTTCCGTTTTCCTCCCCGCCGCCTTCTCCGTCCAGCGAACGTACAGAGAAGTCCGGCAAAAACCTGGGCTGTTGGAAACGGGCTGGGAAAATCTCTGGCATTGGGGTGGGAGGAGGGCTAAGAGAAGCTAAATGTGCATGGACTCGTTTTCCTTGGAGGAGAGGAAGGGTTCCTCTTCGACTGCACGGTGACGTAAGCGCCTCCTCAGCTCGCTGGAAGAGGCGTGCGGTGGCCGGAGAGTGCGCTGCGCATGCGCCCCAGGGAAGAAAGAAGCAGCTGAGCGCTTCGCTTGGGGGTGGGGTCTTATAGGGATGCTCCTCTGAACGAACCGAGCTTTACGTGGTTTTATCCAGTCTGTCTTTGTCTCTGGGGCTTGTAAAAGGATTTGTTAGAAAGGGCCGCGATCTGTTGTGTAAAGATCTTGCGTTCTTTGTTGACCTCGCAAAAAGTTCTGTGTTCTCTTCTTACCATTGACGTGTAGATAGAATTGCGCGTTTTTTCGCTGCCACGTCGTGGGTGGAGGGAGATTTTAAAGCGCATTAGAAATCGGGAAATTGCAGGGAGCATAGGCTCAGGCACCTTCTAAAACAGTAAATTATATTGCTGGCAGCAGGGAACCTGCTTTGTAACGCGCCAAGGAAATTCTATCCACTTAACCAACACATCTGAGTATTTCCGAGTAGGTTTTATTACCAGGTCTTTAATGAGTGAGTGGTGACATATAAATGTGTTTTATTTGGGGTTCCTTTACGGACCTATGGTAAATTTTGCTCATCTTTTAATCGTTTTAGTTATAAAAAGAAGAGTAGAATTACAGAAAGTTTTGAAAGAGAAGAAAACCCTCAAACTCAACCATTTACAGAAGTAGTTGATTTGTATTTCCATTTGTCTTTTATATGCCTATTTTAAGTCACTTAAATTTGTTTTAAGCTTATTCAGCGAGCCAGGGGCTAATAAGCTCTAGCAAGCTGGAATTAACCAGGACAAATAGCTTCTACCTTCATGGAGTTTACAATCCAAACACTGAGCTAATTATCGCTATCTAAAATCACCCAGTACGTTGATTTGCTTGCTCGTACACTGTATTCTCTCCTTAGAATATAAGGTCTAGGATGGCAGGGATCTTGCATGTTTTATTTCACCCTGTATTCCTGCATGTAAGAGGCTCTCAATATTTTATTACTGACTGAATAAACAATTACCAGTATCAAAAGTATTAAGATGGAAAATTGCAGGCTGCTATGGAAACACTTAATCCTAGCCTAGTCAGGGATATCAGAGGAGGTTTCTGTGAGGAAGAGACATTTAAGGTGAGACTTGAAACCACTTGGGCATAGAATTGGGGAAAGAGTGTTACAGGCAGAGGAAACAAGTGCAAAGACTCGAGCTGAGACATTCTAAAAATCTCGGAAAGGTAGTGTGGCTGGTCCTCAGAGAATTGAAGGCTGGGGCAGGGGGCAGGTACCTATGACAGAACAGGGAAGGGAAGCCCAGGAAGGATTTTAGGTGGATCGTATTTTGCTTTTTTCACCTCATGTAGTCTTTCTTACGTGGGCTTTATTGCTATAAAGCTATGGTCTTCCTTGCTATGGTCTTCCTTCTATAACACATTGGCAACATTGTTTTGCACAATACCATTCACTGCAGGACCATGAAATTGCTTCTGATTTTCACTACTTTAAGAATAATACCAATTCCATTCCCAGATATGTAGTCAAGAGAAATGTAAACCTGTCCACACAGAGACTTGTACATGACTGTTCATAACAGCATTATTCATAATGGCCAAAAAGGTGAAACAACACGAGTGTAAGTCAAATGTGGTATATCTATAATATGGAATGTTATTTGGCCATAATAAGGAGGTACTGAAATATGGTGTAACATGAATGACCCATGAAAACAATGTGCAGTCCTTTGTGGCTGGCTTCTTTCACTTAGCATAATGATTCCATTTGTATGAAATGTCCAGAATAGGCAAATCTATCGATAGAAAATAGATTAGCGGTTGCTTGAGACTGAGGATGGGGATGGGATTGGGAAATGATAGGTAAAAGTTTTGGCATTCCTTTTTGATGAAACTATTTTACAATTGATTTTGGTGATGGTTGCAAACTAAATATACTAAAAACTATTGAATGGTACACATTAAATAGGTGAATTGTCTGAGAGGTCAATACAGCTGTTACCAAAAAAAAAAAAAAAAGGGAGAAGGGGAAAAAACCAAAAAGAATACAATTAACATCTTCATGTGTAACCTTTTCTGGGTTATTCCTGGGTCCAACGGTATTTATACTTTTATGGCTTTTGATGAATACCCATTTGCCAAATTGCTTGGCAGAAGAGTTGAATCAATGAAAATGTAACCTGAGTATTTAAGAGTTCTCACTGTGGCCTCTCCCGTTGCGGAGCACAGGCTCCGGACGCGCAGGCTAAGCGGCCATGGCTCACGGGCCCAGCCGCTCCGCGACATGTGGGATCTTCCCAAACCGGGGCACAAACCCGCCTGCATCGGCAGGCAGACTCTCAACCACTGCGCCACCAGGGAAGCCCTTGAAACTTAGTTTTAACAAAACTGCCTTACTGCCTGTGAGATTACCAGTGACAACTTAATCTAGAATACTGTAAATATAATTACAAGTAATTAATTGGTGGGTAAGGAACTTGTTCCAGTTGTCCTAACAAAATATATGGACATTCTTTTTCTTTACTATTCATTCAAAGAACTTACTTTTAATCAACATCTCTTTTTTGTTAATAACTGTAGTAGTTTTTTAAAAAATTAAGTGTAGTTGTAACAAATGGAAAGACTGAAATTCCCTGAGAAAATAAGTAAGGCATATAAAGAAAACATTAAAATCCTTGTATTGGTAAGGAATTCATATTTTTTCATTTTTAAAATATTTTTAGGAATATTTTGTCACAAATAGTAAAAATTTTACTAAAATTAAAAAATTAACATTTAATAATAATATTTAATTAATAAAATAGCAATTGATTATTTACTAATAAAATAATATTTATTATTTAATTAATAAAACTACCACCTTTCTATGTGGTATTTAAGAATAATAATAACTAAAATATATTGATTACTCACTGTGTACCAGGCATTGCACCAAGCACTTCTATTGCATTCTCTTCTGTTTATTCCTGCAGCTCTCCTCTACTGTACGTATTTTTGTTATCCTCATTTTTCAGAAGATAAAGAGGTAAAGTAAAAATAAACAACTGAAAGAGGTAAAGTAAATCCTCAAGACTGGTCACACAGCTTGGAGAGGCAGAGCCAGGATTCAAACCCAGTTTGCCTGACTCCAGAGACTGATGTGCTTTTAGTCACTACCCTTTACTGCCTCACCCTGTGGGTATTACTGGCTGGCGTGGAAGTCTTCGAACAAAAATACCCTATGGTTATTTTTGGCTTGCCTTTAATCTTAGAACAAATATTAAATAAAAGTTTTTAGTGACTAGTTAATATTTGTGTTACTAGAGTTGATTTTTGCTTGAAAACAGGTTATTAAAATTTTCTTACACTTGTTTTATTTCATGACTAGCACATTGAATCTTGAAATATAAACAAGTCCTGCTTCAAATGCAGACTAAGGAGGAAGCTGAGGGCTTCCTTGGTGGCGCATTGGTTGACAGTCCGCCTGCCGCTGCAGGGGACACGGGTTCGTGCCCCAGTCTGGGAAGATCCCACATGCCGCGGAGCGGCTGGGCCCATGAGCCATGGCCGCTGAGCCTGCGCGTCCGGAGCACACGGGAGAGGCCACAACAGTGAGAGGCCCGCGTACCGCAAAAAAAAAAAAGAAAGAAGAAAAAAGGAGGAAGCTGAGAAACAGTGTGCTCTCAGAATAAAAGCTCTGTTCTGAAATGCAATATAATGTAAAGTGAGACCCCCTCCAGAAGTCTAGGGCAACTGAAAGGAATCAAGTTGATTAACAAAGTGGTTTGCTATCTGTAATCTTTCAAGAAAAATAATTAGAAATGGACTGCTTACCTTTTTATGAGTATAGAAGATAAGGTTATATTTAATCTCTAATGACAAAAATTTCTAGTCTCCTTGTCTTAAATGAAATTTTAGGGTAATGTTCCCAGCAGACAATCTATGAAGGTACTATCTTGTCGGAGAAATACTAAGACCTACAGGAACAAAGAAAGTGATTCATTGTCATTATAATCACTTACTTTTAGCATTTATGTACACTTAAGGATCCTTTTTACAGCTCCCGAAATACTTGTTTTCTTTAATCACTACAGAGACACAAACTGAGAGGAGTAAGCCTGTCAAATAGACATTAAGAGAAAAGGAGTCCACATTCACCAAATAATATAAAGACCACCTACCTACTTACTATTTTTTTTGTTGAAGGGTAGTTGATTTACAATGTTGTATTAGTTTCAGGTGCACAGCAAAGTGATTCAGTTATATATAGATATCTATTCTTTTTCAGATTCTTTTCCATTATATGTTATTACAAGATATTGAATATAGTTCCCTGTGCTATACAGTAGGTCCTTGTTTATTTTATACCTCCTACTTACTATTAAGTGGGGAGAAGTGCTCAAAGAAAAGTCAAAAATTCTAAAATAGGAAGCCGCAGCTGCTTTCCAGATTTTGACCAACTCTGAATAGAAACTGGCTTTAGGTTTCTCATACTTGGGTGCTTATTTAGAAAGACTTCACTGGGAGGGATCATTGGTTGCATGCTTTATTAAAAGTAGCCCCAGACGTGAAATAGAGGCCACTGTTTGAAATTTGTAAATCAAAAAGGAACATTCTTTCCTTCCTCTTGGGAGGAAAATACATAATTAAAATAACACCATTTTACTCTCACAAACTGTTTTGAATGCTCAGCTACCAAATTTAGTAAATTTGGAAAAAAATATTTTTGTATATCTTACATAATCAAACTACAAATACATTATATTTCTTGTCGAGCATTATGTGTATGTGGGAGGTGTGGAGAGACAGGTAAACATCTTCCAAAGTGTATTTTTAGTCTCATCACAACAAATGTTTACTGTAATCTTTACTTCTTCTCAGTGAAGGAAAAGAATTATGTTTGGGGAATCGATTTAAATTATCCACGATCAGGGTTTCCAAGACTTCTTTCTCACATACATAAGCTGCTTCTATTACCAGACAGTGATTTAGTAAATATTTGGGACCCATTTGAATACGGGGGTAGGCACCATACGAGATTCTAAGAGTCATATGTGGTCCTGTTTGTAAGAAACTTCCATTCATTCATTTCTTAATTCAACATTTACTAGCTGTGTGACCATGAGCAAGTGAACTATCTTCTCTATAACTTGACCTCAGTTTCATCAACTGTAAAACAGGGGATACTAATAGTATATCTCCAAGGTTTTTATGAGGACTAAATGGGGTAATATTTACAAAAGGCTTGGACCAATGTGTGACACATAGGGAACACTAATTGTTAGCTTAACGCTTGTAACCCTTTATTTGCCAGGCTTGAGTTTAATCTTTTTTTTTTTTTTCACTTAATACAGTTAAAAATGGCCCACCCTCTATCAGCTCCCAGCCTTGCACAAGGGAAGAAACAGAGAGGAGAAATTCTGTGTTGGTCAGGAAAGGCTTTATAGACTTGAATGTGGCATTAATTATTTTCTGTTGAACAAATTACCTCAAAACTTAGCTGTGTAAAACAATAAGTATTTAGTACCTCACATGGTTTCTGAGGCTCAAGAACTGTGAGTACCTTAGCTGGGTGGTTCTAGTTCAGGATCTCTCATGAGGTTGCAATGAAGTTGTTGGCTAGAGCTGAAATCATGACGGGACCGGAGAATCTGCTTTCAAGTTCAGTCATGTGGCTGTAGGCAGGAGGCTTCAGTTCCTAGCCACTGGGTCTCTCCATAGGGCTGCTCATGACCAGGCGACTGGCTCCTCCATCACAAGTGATGAGAGAGAGGGGGAGAGGGAGACCAAGATGGAAGCTGCAGTCATTTTATAGCTTAATCTGGGACATGTTCTACTATCACTTCTGCTATGTTCTATTTATCGAAGCAAGTCAATAAGTCCAACCTGTACTGAAAGGGAAGGGAATTAAACTTGAAGGGAACAGTATCAAAGAATTTGTGAACATATTTTTTATATTTTTAATCTTTTTATAAAAAATTATTTTTATCTTTGTCTACGTTGGGTCTTGGTTGCGCGCAAGCTTTCTCTAGTTGCAGAGAGCGGGGGCTACTCTTCGTTGCAGTGTGTGGGCTTCTCACTGCGGCGGCTTCTCTTGTTATGGAGCCCAGGTTCTAGGCGTACGAGCTTCAGTAGTTGTGGCATGCGGGCTCAGTAGTTGTGGTGCATGGGCTTAGTTGCTCCACAGCATGTGGGATCTTCCCGGACCAGGGCTCGAACCTGTGTCCCCTGCATTGGCAAGCAGATTCTTAACCACTGAGCCACCAGGGAAGTCCCATGAACATATTTTTAAAACCACTGCAGGTGTGGAAGGAAAAGTAAGGTTTTGCTAGGTAAACAGGAACAAATTTACGACAGGCAAAGGAGCAGCAGAAACAAAAGAATAGAAATACTAGATTACATGCCATGTAATCTGGCATGGCTAGAGAACTGAGGGGGTTGTTTTATTCCTTTTTTTTTTTTTTTCCTGGTATGCGGGCCTCTCACTGTTGCGGCCTCTCCCGTTGCGGAGCACAGGCTCCGGACGCGCAGGCTCAGCAGCCATGGCTCACGGGCCCAGCCGCTCCGCGGCATGTGGGATCTTCCCAGACCGGGGCACGAATCCGTGTCCCCTGCATCAGCAGGCGGACTCTCAACCACTGCGCCACCAGGGAAGCCCTATTCCTATTTTTAAAATGAGGAAACTGAGACCTAGAGAGGTAACTTTCCCAATATATATTATACAGTTAGTAAATGGCAGAGCTGGGTCCTAAATCCATATAATTCTGATTATAGAATCCATGATCTTATTAATACCTGTACTGGACAGGGTTCTGCAGAGAAACAGAACCAAGAGGATGCATCTATGTCTCCATCTCTACCCTCTATATGGAGAAAGATTTTGAGAGAGAGAGAGATTTATTTTAAGAAGTTGGCTCATGGTTGTAGAGGATTGGTAAGTCCAAAATCTGCAGAGGCTGGCATACTGCAACTTTATGGAAGAGTTGCAGTTCAAGTTCAAATGCAGTTTGCTGGCTGAATTCTTTCTTGCTCAGCCTTGGTTATATTGAGACCTTCAGCTGGATGGATAAGGCCCACCCACATTACAGAGGGTAATCTGCTTTATCCAAAGTCCACCAATTTAAATGTTAAATCTCATCTAAAACACACAAAAATACCCTTCACAGAAACATCCAAAATAATTGTTGACCAGGTATCTGGGTACCATGGCTCAGCGAAGATGACACATGAAATTAACACATGAAATTATACTACCCTCTACAATAGTGACAACTTGGGGACCAGACTGCAAACAGCCTTGAATGTCATACTAAGCAGTTAGCTGGACTTATGAAAATTAACCAGTGGCTCTGTCTGAGAGACATGACCTTGAACAAGTGACGTTGGATGGGGTGTTCCCATAGAATATTGTAATTCCTTTAGGAAATGTATCTTGGAATATTTGTCTATCATGCTTGATCTTCAGTCCTGTTTTGACAAATGACAAATGCGGTTTTTATTAACATTATATTTTTTCCTTTCAATATTTTCCTTTTCAGGCCATATATTTTTAGTAATCAGCCTTTCACATATTTTGAAATGATGACTTTCATTTCAAAAATATTTTTCTCTATTATTTATTCTCCCCTATTTGAAGCTTTTCTCTTAACTTTTTCATTCACTTTGATGCTTTATTTCAAGGTTTCCTTTTAGTCATGCCTCCTATGAGAATGAAATGCGAAATTAGGGAAGAAGACAAAAATATGGGTGCAAACTAAAGAACCCAGTTTGTACATCAGCTGGACTTGGTGATTCCAAAGGTATCAATATTGTTCAAGTATCATTTCTTTGATGACTGTGAATAAGAAAAGCTGTTTCAAACTTGCTGCTGGAGATATTTCTCTTTGTAACTAACATAGAGCAGGAAACTCTTAACTTTTTTTGTGGAGCCTCAGAATTGAAAATTGCACTGGTCCCAACCTGTTCTTTTGACCCACTCCAGTCTGGGTCCCCATTGAGGACATGACACAGATAGGGGGTGGGCTGGAGAGTGTTGTGAGGACACCGGAAAGTGATGTGGCGTATACATCTATGAATACACCCTATGAGGAGAGAACAAGGAGCAAAATCTAGAAAACCAGTAGAGCAAAAGGTACAAGTTGGAAAGGAAAGCAGAACTGGACTTTCAGAATAAATAGGGGTTGAGACCTGCTGGTAAAGCATAAAACAAGGTTAGAGAGTTTGGGAGCTAAATTTTGGGCTATGGATTTAGCCCATTTTCAGCTTTCCTTCTTAAGAACAGCATGATATAATTTCTGAGCTTGAAAACACGGGGAGGGGTGGATAACACCACTAGATGGTTTGGTGAATTCTAGCAGATGAGCAGATTTTGTGTGAGTGAAGAAGACAGCACCATTCAAAGGAGAAGCTAGTTTCCTAAAAAAGGAACATTTAATGCATCAGTGCTCTTCTGTGTTCCTTTCTCTCTCTCCCCTATCTCCTGTTGCTATACTGATCATTCTACAAGCTCAATCAAGTGTGATTTCCATCTTTAGTGCTATGAAAAAAAGGGCTTCATTAATAGCATGAAAGAACAAATAAAGGTTTTAGCAAAATCAGTTTCTTTTATTTTCTAACATATCAACACAAATATTATGTCAATGACATAGTGGAGGTTTTGATAGTTTATTTATCCTTCTATCTTTAATAAAAGTATACCTAAACCATCTTGGAAAAATAGTTTTCTTATTTTACCTTGAAAGATTGCCAGTGGAGGTATACTTATAAATTCTCTAAGTAATCCATTCCAAAGGAAAAGTCTCCTTTTAGTTGTGTTCCTTTGCGTATATCAGAAAGCTATTCTTAATATGTTGCTCATTTGAACTGTGTGATAGTGGAAACTAAGACCCAAAGATCTGACCATATGAAATACACTTTGGATCAACCCAGCTAATTTTGACGTAAATCTTAGAAAATGATCTGCTAATCGTATTTATACTTATAACCACTTGCATTTTAAAGTGAAAAAATACATACCCGAAATCCACTACTCTAAAGTATAAGATAATTTCCATTCCTGAATCCAAAATGTCTTCTGAATGCTTAAGGATAATGTTGTCTAAGGAGGAAAGATAATGCTGGAGAAATATGGTGAGAGAAATCAAGCTTTATGCTGAAGAAACTGCAGTTTTCTATGGACCTTCCCTTCCTCCCACAATAACAGATCTCCTCCTTCAGACCTCTCAGAGAGGCCCACTGATCAGTTTTTACAGGTCCATTGAAACTTGGCCTCCTGACCACTTTCAGGAATTTACAATCTACATATAAATAGGTAATGAATATTAAAAGATTAATTTGAATGCCAAGTCAGTTTTTTTTTAACCAGAAAATTGTTGAATATAGAACAGACTTCTTTTGACAGCTACTCCCGCATACATTATATGTACCATATTCCTTACTGTAGAAAGTTACAGTTAAGGTCATAGAAACTGTCTTGTCCATAAGAAAAAAACAAGGCTATCGATGTTACTAATAGTATTGCTTTTATGTTTATACATATATCTTGTATGTGTAAGTATCTTGCTCTTTGCCTTTGCCTTTAAAATATATTACTGCTTTAGTTTTTAAAACTGTTCAGGGCTTCCCTGGTGGCGCAGTGGTTGAGAGTGCACCTGCCGATGCGGGGACACGGGTTCGTGCCCTGGTGCGGGAAGATCCCATGTGCCGCGGAGTGGCTGGGCCCGTGAGCCATGGCGGCTGAGCCTGCGCGTCCGGAGCCTGTGCTCCGCAACGGGAGAGGCCACAGCAGTGAGAGGCCCGCGTACCGCAAAAAAAAAAAACCAAAAAAACCCCACAACTGTTCAAAAGCCAAGGGGTTATTCACTAAGTTCTCATTCGTCACTAAATTCAAATTGAATTTATAAAATGATAGTGTCAGAAAGCGTATGTTGATTTTTATAAGTTTAATATACGCTAAACAAAGGAAGCAAGACAAAATGCAATTTCCTATGCTAACAATACCAGGATCCTTTATCATAATACTAAAATTATCCCTAATGTTAGGAGTTAGAGTAAAAACCAACAATAGGAAAGGTTTTCAAAAGATTCTTTTGAGTACAGGGCCTTTTTTGTATTGAGTCAACAATTTTACATTAAAAAGTTCAGTAAAAAACCAAAAAACAAAAACAAACAAAAAATTCAGTGAAGTGTGCTGTAATCAGTACATATCCCCAGCTTCCACAGCAGCTTGAGAGGGTAACCGAAGGGGTAAGTGTCATGACAACAGTGCTGGCTCTGAGCTCCCCCTGTGTAATTGCTGGCACCTCAATTCTCCCGGCACTCCAAGTTCCTCTTTCCCCTTGGCAGGTCCTAGAAGAGTTAACTTGATCTCTCTGCCAGTCTTTAAAAGAATCCCATCTTTTTGTCTCTGCCTGGTTGCTTTGGCACAGCTGCCCTGCTGGCTCTTCAGGTGTCTACTGACCTCGGCATGACACATGGGGGTCACTGCCTCACAGTTTGTACTTAAAATCATCCCTTCCCAATGGCTGATTGATGTTGGATTAGGTCCCTTGCAGTCAACATCTATGTTGTTATAGGGTAAAGGGGGAGTGAAGTGAAGAAGGGGCCCTCTCTCTGCTGGTGCTTCAGTCCTTTCAATGAATTTGTAAGTAGGGTGGTCTTGCTTTCTATTTTTATAGAGCTCACAATGTTGCGTTTTATGTTGACACATTTCCTTATGGTTCTTAGCTCTTAGGCTCTCACCAACTTCTGTGGATACTGAATCCGGTAATATTAAATGTGACATTACTTCATCAACACCTAAAGTGTCTTGACTCTAACTTGTAGCTATTCAGGTGAGTTCCCTACCCACTCTGGGTCACCCCAAAGAAATCAGGGGGCAGCCTTTGTCCCTCCTCTGCTCCCTTCCTGTGGAGACCACTCTTGAGTTCCAAAGTATTCTCTCTATCTGAAGGCCCGGTAGAGCCTCTGGTGGCCCTACTTTCTAATGTACGTAAGTAAAGACAGCCCCCATGTTAAATGTAACTTTTACTTTTTAAGAGAAAAATTCACTTTCTGTCGACAAAGAAGTAGAAACATAAAATTCTATTTACAATAAACATAATTATTCATTCATAGACTTATTAATATAAATAGTACTATGACTTTTCATTTAATATTATGGTTAGCTAAGACAGAGATGAAGAAAAAGCATTGTATCTGAAGATTACATTTTTTTTTCACTTTCATAATTTTTTTTTTCTTTTTTTTTTTGCAGTACACGGGCCTCTCACTGCTGTGGCCTCTCCTGTTGCAGAGCACAGGCTCCGGACGAGCAGGCTCTGGACGCGCAGGCTCAGCGGCCATGGCTCACGGGCCCAGCCGCTCCGCGGCATGTGGGATCTGCCCAGACCGGGGCACGAACTTGTGTCCCCTGCATCGGCAGGCGGACTCTCAACCACTGCGCCACCAGGGAAGCCCTTCACTTTCATCATTTTAATTGGCTTTTTAGTTTTAAGATTAAATTTGAAATCAGTCTTTATTATTCAATTTTCTAAGTTTTTCTTTTTCTTATCAGAAACATTTTTGTATATAATTTTGTAAATACAACACTCTTGAATTTAGTTAGATGGAACAATTCAGTTCTTCAGAGTTAACTGGGTTCTTATAAACTGTTATTTACTATCATTCCATAGGATCTTTTGTCAAGCCTCTTTTCTAAATAAGACCCTCAGAGAAGCTCCTGGGAAGAATTATTTCCTGGGATGAAGTATCCTGGCCAGAGCAACATCTTTCCAGGTTGTATTTGCTGGTAAGTCGATGAAACTATGTCTTTTCAGTAGAGTCTCTGTTTCTTCTTCCATGAGTAGGCATTTTAAAAAGTGAATTTTAAGTAACTTTCAAATTCTTTGAGACTCAGAGTGCAATCAATTCTCAAAGTCACATTTAAACACGACACGGTACATTGTATGGTACAGACCGATGCTGGCATCAGTTGATTTTGCCCGCCACGGTTACCAGTAAAAGCTGGGGTTATGTGAGACTCTATCTGACTCAATAAACAAATAGCCAAATGTTTACTGAGCATCAGCTGTCTACAAGGCCTCGGACTGAATTGAAATATCAAGCTGACCATAAAACCAGGAGAAAATATTACAAAAACGAGTATGTCTTTTGGGAAATATGCAGTAATGGTAATTATATGGGAAAATTGGGAACAACTATACAGATATTTTGTGCAACAAAATTAGAAATTTCTGTATACGTCTGGAATGAAATCATCCAGGAAGTCATAGAGCTCTTAATTTGGAGGACATTTTTGATCTGGGGAATCCTACATTGGATTAGGCTTGTACTTACTATTCTTCAGGATTGGAGTAGACCAGATGAAAGGAGGCAAATGCTCCAAAATTCACAGGCTAGTCTACCATTTTCCAGTGGTCTGGTGTGAAATTTTTCTGACATAAGTAGAACAAATACTTCCTATTGCTTTTCTAATAGCTAGAAACTTGGCCTTTAGGCTTTACTAGATTGCACAGTTTTGGAGATTCCCAAATTATTTCTTCCCCTAGGGAAAAATCAAAACACTGTCATCATCAGGAAACTCTGTCTCTTGTCAGCTGTTTTGTGCTTTTATTCTCATTTCCTTATTCTCCTTATTTAATCATACTGAACTTACAGTTGTATATCTCCTCACACGTTTCATATATATTCTTAGGAAATACTTAGAGTTCCCATTTTCTTAAGTATTCTTAAACACTCTTATTCTAAGATCCTGCTGAGAGCTTAGTGGATCTGTCTCACTGCCCAGACCTCTGTTTACTGCCCTTGTTTATTGCCCTGCACAGGTTCACTGTGCAGTGGGATGTCTATCACCTCTCTAAAAATATGCTGTGCTCTTCTCCTAGATTTGTGTCAGGTTCCAATATATGTGGAGAGAATCACATGAAAGGTCTGCATAATGATGGCCTTATTTAGGATACTGGTTAGGCTGCTGAAACAACAGACTCAAACATACAGACACCAGGGTCTTCCCTGGTGGCGCAGTAGTTGAGAGTCCGCCTGCCGATGCACGGGAACCGGGTTCGTGCCCCGGTCTGGGCAGATCCCACATGCCGCAGAGCGGCTGGGCCCGTGAGCCATGGCCACTGAGCCTACGCGTCCGGAGCGTGTGCTCCTCAGCGGGAGAGGCCACAACAGTGAGAGGCCCGACTACTGCAAAAAAAAAAAAAAAAAAAAAAAAAGTGATACACACACACACACACACACACACACACACGCAATGGAATACTATTCAACCTTTTAAAAAGAAGGAAATCCTGCCTTTGTGACAACATGGATGAACCTGGAGGGAATTATGCTAAGTGATATAAATCAGATAAAGACAAATACTGCATAGTATCACTTATTTGTGGAATCTAAAACAAAATTCGAATCCATAGAAACAGAGAGTAGAATGGTGGTTGCCAGGGGCTGCAGTATGTGGGAATTGGGGAGAGTTTGGCAAAAGGGTACAAACTTTCAGTTATAAGATGAATAAGGCTTGAGGATCTAATGCATAACATGGTCACTATGGTTGATAATACTGTATTGTGTAATTAAAATTTGTCGAGATAGTAGAACTTAAATGTTTTCACCTCTCCTCTGCCCCCAGAAAAGAGGTAAATATGTGAGGTGATGGATGTGTTAATTAACTTGAGTGTAGGAATCTTTTCACAATGTACACATATATCAAACCATGTTGTGCGCTTTTAATATATTACAATTTTATTTGTCAGTTATACCTCAATTAAGCTAGAAAAAACCCCACACATGTTAAAAATGATGGAGAGTGCTACTCACTTGCTACACTGAGAGACAAAAAACAGAAAACAGATTCCTGGGTCCACTCCTGACTTACTAAATCAGAATTTCTGAGGTGAGATCCTCAAAATTTCTGAGGTGAGGATGCATGTTAGCACCTGCATCCTCAGGCAGTCTGAAGACCATGTTTTGAGATGAATGAAATGACTACTGTAGTGAATTAAATAAGATTTTAATGATATATTTTTGTGTGTGCATTTACTAGGAATTTCAATTATTATTGCTGTGTGAAAGAAAGAATACAAATTTTGTATACAAGGTTTAATGGGAATTCATCATAAGCTTATATTTTTATTTAGCTGTTTTATAACCAGAAAGAATAAGCCAATGAAGAGAAGGAAAATCAAAAGCTGAAAAAGATAATAATGAATATCATAATATTTCACAGGATATTTACATTATTTGGAGGAGAAAATGCCCCAAGGATGTCATTTTTCCACATCAAAATAAGAATTAAACATATGAATGCTAAATGTAACTTTTAAAAAATGAGACTAATTAAAAAAAATTACTCCAAATATTACTATGATGATTGTATTTTATGAAATAAGTGTTTCACAAAGTGGTTATGTACCTGTATAATGCATACAACACACAGAGCAATTTACTAACAGTATAAATAAACTTTGGTTAATCTCATGAGTTAAGAACACTTTTGTGAGTGAATTAATGGTCTTATCACATTGACTGATTTTTAATACGCGTAAAGTTCAAAACATATATATCTGAAGAGATCACCTACATATTTATTATTATATTATAACTGATAGAAAAATAACAGTTAATGGAGTTTACTGAATTAAATTGCAGAACTAATTTGACCGCCTAAACTGTAGTACTCAAGCACGATCTCTGTAGAATTCATATTTTCAATTAAAACATTCTCGTGTTAAGAAAAAAAAAATAGCCTAACTTTATAGCTTTAGGGAGATACATTACTGTTAAGTAAATTTAGGGGACTTTCAGAGGTAGCAAAATGAGATGGGGTAAACTACAGAATTATCACACTTTTCTGATAATTAGAGCTCAAATTCTTGGGACATAGCTGCATCATTTCTACCCCGAAGACTGGTTCCTTCCTGGCCCTCGAAAATAAAGGGCAGAGCTATCAGTTGGGAATCAGAAATCAGATTCTAAGAAGGTGGTGGGGCGTAGGGCAGCTAAGGATACAGAGTTCTCTAGAACGGAGCTTTCTTATTTATTTTAGACAGAAAACTTTCTACCTCCAAATGGAAAAAAAATCATTCTTTATAAAAAACGTGTCTCTCTGCCAGAACATTAGGAGACAACTGAGCCATCCAAGCCCTGAGGCTCTGTGGCTCATTTGCAAAGTTCACCTTCTTAATCTGCTCTCCGCCTCCCTGGTCCTGGGCCAGACCCCGGTTCTCAGTCCTGCCTTTGTGCTAAGGACAAAAGCGAGTTCGGAGCCTAGGCTGCTTTCTCCACTGAAACTGTCTACCTACTCCAGGTAAGTCAGGGTGTCCCAGGAGAATCCTTGGAACACAAAAAGCATATTGTGCCCAATGAATGCAGCCCTGTTGCAGGCCTGCTTCAGAACCTGTCATTAGACAATACCATAGGTCTCTGCTGCCTGGAAAGGTTCCTGCATGAGTTTTAAAGCTGTAATGTGATTTACAACCTTATTAATTTCAGCTGCAAACTTGAGCACATACAGAGTGCTCTATTTAAACCATGAATAAGCCTGCGCTACACTGAGTGGGGCTGTGTCTGTTTGCACAGTTGCACTTTGCCATAGTGTTGTCAAGTTCCACTCTAGGCTTTCAAACAAAAATTTCCAAAGGTAGTACCTCTGCTTGCAGAGCCTATTTGGACAGTATCCATATATTTGTCACTGTCGCTTTTAAAATTGGTTTCCAGTGGAGTTTGAGGCCCTGGATCTAGAGTAATCTGATTTGTCTTCTAAGACATAGAAACTGAAGCTCGAGGCAGCCTCCGTACAGAGACGGGTTTCTCAGCTTCAGCACTATTGATGTTTTGGGCTGAGTAGTTCTTTGTGAAAGAGTTGTCTTGTGCATTGAAGGATGTTTAGCAGTCTCTGGTTTCCTTGAGGCCTCAAGCATGCTAAATGTAGCCCAGGCAAGCAGTCAACAATAGTTTTATTTCCACCTTCAAGCAGTAAGAGCTGACCTCTGGCCCTTTCCCTTCAATGGAGGGCTTTGAGCCCATTATCCCTTTAGGAGCTCTAACCAATCACTGCCAACTTCCATCCTGAGCTCTCAGCAGGCCAGGAACTTCAACTTGCTGCTTTACATTTCTGCCTTTTATTCCACTCTGTGAACTAACCCCTATCCTTCTAATGAATTCATTTTACACTATTGATTTTTCCCATAATTCGGTAAATAGCAGCCCTGTTCTTCCAGTTGCTCAGACCAGAAACTTTGGAGTCATCTTTGACTCTTTTTTTTTTCTTTCCACATCCTGTGTCACTCAATGTCCTGGCAGGATACAGATAGCACACTAAAAGCGGTATCTGAGAAAAATTCAATGGATTATTTACAAATGTGTGGTCAGGTTAAGGGAGGCTAATAAGAAATGGTGAAGCAGCCATGGGGGAGTCACGGTGAGAAGCCATTACTACCCAAGGCTGGAAGGAGGCAGGGGTGAGAAGGGCTTACCAGAACCAGCAAGAGCTGTGGTCATAAAAGGTGGCTGCCAAACTGTAGCCTGGCAGGGCAGGCGCCAGGAGAATAAATATTTCTGTCTTGTTCTCCTCCTGCCCTCCAATTTCCTTTCACTTCATTTCACTGCCTGAACCCAACCAAAGCAGGACAGGAGATTCCAGATGTGTGGTCTGCGGAGGTCAGATTTCCAGTCCCCGGGAAGGAGTAGAGGGTGGATCTGAAGGGGCAATCAGAATCCCTGTGTGCCCTCATCAGCAAATCTGTCAGCTCTGCCTTGAAATACATCCAGAATCCAACTCTCACTCTCTATTTCCCTTATTACCTTCCTAGTCCAAGCCGCTGTTTCTCACCTGGACAACTGTATCAGCTTCTATCCCTTTACCAGGTTAATATTTTTACAGCATTTATGACCCCCTAAAATATTATGCATAGTTTGTTTATTTGCTTATTGTCTGTCTCTCTCCACTAGAGTGTAAATTCCATGAAATCACAAACTTAATCTGTGTTTTTACTTCTTTTTTTTTTTTTGCGGTACGCGGGCCTCTCACTGTTGTGGCCTCTCCCATTGCGGAGCACAGGCTCCGGACGCGCAGGCCCAGCCTCTCCGCGGCATGTGGGATCTTCCCGGACCGGGGCATGAACCCATGTCCCCTGCATCGGCAGGCGGACTCTCAACCACTGCGCCACCAGGGAAGCCCTAATCTGTTTTTTTACCTGCTATGAAATTCCTTATACATTGTAGGCAGTCAATAAATATTTAATTAATTAATTAATACTTAAGTTGATCTGATTTGGTTTCTGTTGCTTAGTATTTCCAAAGAACTTTAGATGATTTCAGGGTGTACACCCCTGAATGTAATGTAAAAACAAAATTTAATCTCATTTTGTTTTTTAAAAAAATTTTGTGTGTGTGCATATAAAAAAGAATGGGAGTATATTCAAAAATTTTAGAAGTGATTACCATTAGAGAGTAGGATTGGGGGTAGTTTTCATTTTCTTTTTTGATTTTAACACTTCTGAAATTTTCTACAATGACTACATATGATCCTTGTAATAAGATAAAAGTAACTTTATTTTATTTTAAAATTAAAAGAAATATTTTTGATTTACAGTGTTTTGTTAATTTCTTCTGTAGTGCCTTTATTTTAAAGTACTGACTAGCATCAACTAGATCTTCTAGAAAGCTTGGCAGGTCTTTTTCATCCCTTGGCTCCCCGTCCCTGTTCCGACAGTGACACTGCCAAACCTTTCCCGCTCTTTTTAAGCAGTCATGCTGGATCCATTTCCCACGGTATCTATCCTGCTCTGTGCTGTAGGATCCATGAGATTGTAACAATCTGGCTCCCTGGCCCTCTAGCTTCCAGCTTGGTTCAGCTAATGGCTTTACCTGAAATCTAGAGGGCAAAAGGAGAGTGAGGTCAGACCACTTATTCCCCCAGATCCCTCCTTACCAGTTCCTGCAGGTTGGCTATGTCCCTTTACCTAAAGGCCACAGCTCCTGCCAAGTGGTCCTCTCCAAACAGCTTTCTCTGGGTCCCAGTAACTGCTCTCTCCTCTCTCTTCTCCAGGCCCAGGGATGGTAATAGTTTTCCCAACCACTAGCCCTGGGGTAACGCACCATCCCTTTTTCTTCCTAATCCTTGCTCACAACTCTATGAAGTCTCCTCAGATTACCCAATTCAAGAATTTCATATCTTTTCTTCCAAGGTCCCAACTAAGAACTAACTCCATCTTCTTCCGTCATTCTCAGCAAATGACCTTGCCTCATTCTTTACTTTTTACTGAGAAGGTCTTCTTGTATCAGCTCTCTTCTCATTCCTCAGATGGCCATTCATCATCACGTTACTAAGAGTAGTCTATATAGTGGCCTGCTCTCATGCCTAATATTGCCTCTCAGAGTACATAGCATATCTTGCTCATAGCAGGGCTCTACCCTGTCTTCCTCTTGCCTCTGAGAACATTTTTCCTTCATTGGCTCTTCTTCTTTCTTCCATCATTTAACTCTGGATGTTCCCAATGTGTCAAATCTTGGTTTTGCCCCATGACATAATTCTTTTAAAGAAGTAAGTTTATCGATTTTTACTACTTTAATTACTTTTATTCGGATAATTTTTTAAATGTATACTTGCTGTCTTATTCATTTAACTAAACTCCAATCCTTTATCTCTTCAATCAGATTAGATATTTTCCATGGATTTCCAATTATCTCCTCCTCCTCAAATCCAGTATCATTTCATTCCCTTCAATTCGATTTTCTCCCATTGTCTGTATTTTTTCCAATGGAATCTACATTTCTTGAGCTGAAGAGTTTAAAACACTGAAGTTATTTGTTAATGCCTCCATTTTCTGTGCCCCTCAACTGCAATTACTTTGTGAATTCTATAATTTTTTTTCTTAAACTCATTTCTCAGAGTTATTTCTTTCCATTCTCATTGTTATAATCAAAAAAATTTTTTTAACTATAGGCCAAGATTATTTCAATAATCCCCTAACTTGTCTTCAAGTTCCAGTTTCCCCCATTCCTACAGAAGGATTAAGATTTCTAGAATATTACTAACATCATGTGGTTCTAGAATGTGGCTCCCATTAATAATATTCAATAATTACAACATTAACCACTAATATATACTGAGTATTTGCTCTGTGCTGACTGCTACACTAAGTTCTTTTTTACATGGGTTAATTATTTTAATCCTCAGAAGAGTCCTGTAAATATTCTTGTACAACTGGAAGATTTTTTTTTTTTCCTACAAGTCAAATTTATTAGATTTGTCCACAGTCAGCAACGGCGATATTCTTGCTGGTCTTTGCCATTCTTGGGCTGCAAGTACTCTATGACTCCCAAAATATTCATGTCCTCTCTCACCTTGCCAAAGACCGCATGCTTGCCATCCAGCTGCTCAGTCTTGGCAGTGCAGATGAAAACCTGGTAATCGTTTGTGTTGGATCCAGCACTTGCCGTGGACAAGGTGCCAGGACTGGTATGACTCAGGATGAAAGTCTCATCAAATTTCTCCCCAGAGATGGACTTGCCACCTGTGCCATTATGGCGTGTGAAGTCATCACCCTGGCACATAAATCCCAGAATAATTCTGTGAAAACAGGAAGCTTGGGCTTCCCTGGTGGCGCAATGGTTGAGAATCTGCCTGCTAATGCAGGGGACACAGGCTCGAGCCCTTGGTCTGGGAAGATCCCACATGCCGCGGAGCAACGAGTCCCGTGAGCCACAACTACTGAGCCTGCGCGTCTGGAGCCTGTGCTCTGCAACAAGAGGCCACGACAGTGAGAGGCCCGCGCACCGCGATGAAGAGTGGCCCCCCTTTGCCACAAGTAGAGAAAGCCCTTGCACAGAAACGAAGACCCAACACAGCAAAAATAAAAATAAGTAAATTAAAAGAAGGCTTAACATTTAAAAACAAAACAAAACAAACAAACAAAAACCAGGAAGCTTTACAACCAAATCCTTTCTCCCCGGTGCTCAGAGCACAAAAGTTTTCTGCTGTCTTTGGAAATTTGTCTGCAAACAGCTCATAGGAGATGTGGCCTGAGGGCCCACCACCCATGGCCATCAGCTCTGAGGTGGTGGTGTCTTCAAGGCCAGAAGAATTTTAGAACATTTAGGAAACTCCCAGATGACCCAGCTACTGGTGGTTCTGGAATGCAAACTCCACACGAAACCAGAAGTCTCGCTCTTAGTCTTTTCTTCCATGCTATCCAAATCCCTCAACATGACTTCCAAAATGCTCTGCCAATTGCCCCCACCCTTCTGATCCAATATCAGCCTTTGTTTCCCTCTACATTATACTGAGGGTGAGTTCACTAATGCACCATACACACATCATGTTCATTGCAGGTTCTTTTGCCTTGATTTTGCACCTATATCTTTTTTCCTGTTGTCAGATCAAATTCTCTTTTTGAGTTGAGGTCTGGCTCCAGACCTCAATGAGGTCTTCACGAATGCTACAGTATGCATGGATCTTTCTTTTCTTGGAGCCTCTAAGACCACTTACTCTCTGTACCATTACTTTCCTATTCAATCAGGAAGTACTTTGATTTATATTTAACTGCTATCTGTACAATTGCTATTTATTCACCCCAGAAAAAAAATACTGAGCCCTTATTATTTTCCAGGCACTGTGTAAATGCTGAGAGTACAAAGGTGGGTAAGATTCAGTCTCTGAAAGAGTTTTATCCAGGGAGGCAACATGTATGCAATCTAAAATATTACAATACACTCTGATAAGTGATAATATTGGAAGGATATATTGCATAATGGTTTAGTACATGAGTTTTGGAATTGCCCAGGTCTGGGTACATTTTCCAGCTCTGCTCCTCAATAGCTAAATGAGAATTACACAACCTAAGCTTCTGTTTCCTCATTTGCAAAATGGAGATATTAATTGTTGTAGCCACTTATTAAGGTTTTTAAGAATTATATAAAGAATTTTATAAAGTATATGAGGTATATAAAGTATAAAGCATATAAAGTATAAGGTAATCAGAATAGTGCTTGATATTTTATAACTATTTATCTCTATCCCCCACAAAAAGGAATTTGCATGTATTCTATACATTTTCTTCAGTGGGAATAGAGCAGATGGAGAGAATAACTGTGCCAGGGTTGTCAGGAAAAGCTTAGGAAAAAGGGTAGAATTTGAAAAGGGTCTTGAAGGATGAGAAGGAATTTGCCAGGTTATTCTGATTTGGTTAGACTGTAGAAAGAATGTAGAGAAAGTCTTGTGAAAAGAATCTGGAAAAGTCTTGTGAAAGGAATCTGGGAAAATAACACAGGCAGATTGTAAAGGGCATTATGTCTATGCAAAGATATTTGTACACCACCTTCTCCACTAGCAGTTCCCAAAGGCTTTGGTGTTGTGCCAGAGATTTCCAAAACCATAGGCTCACCAAATAATATCTGTCCATTAAAAAAGCATGGTGACTCAGACATGTCAACATATTTTAAGGTATTTCTGAAGTTATAGTTACTCTTTGGCACTTTATGCTCTATTAATTAGTGAATCCTAAAAGAATTACTATAGACTCTATGCTAGTTATCAATTTATTGTCTCTCAGCTCCAAATTCACCCTTCATAGCCTGCTCCATGAAAATGGATCTGAAGCTCTTAAATATCTTCCCTTTGCCTCTGGCGCAATGTTAAGCTTTGTAGAGAGCCCTAGAGAGACATTTCAGGAGAAAGAGGCATGAGTCACTCTAGCTATTCCATTGAGAATGAATTGTGGAGGAAGGACTGATTGTATTTGCAAAAGACCAGTTCATTTGTTTATTTTTCCTTTGATTTAACAAAGATTTATGAGAATCTACCCACTGTCAGGCAATGAGGATTGTTGGATCAAAAAGACACAGTCCCTGTCTCAAGAAGCTCAGAGGGGAAGAGAGTTGAGTACATTAATGACATAAGGAGTGCCCTCTGTAAGATCAAGAGAAGCCCCAGATGCTGCGAGAGCTGGAGGGACAGCTAATCACACTGAGAAGAGAGAACCATATTCTAGGGGAAAGTTCTGAATCCAATCTTGAAGGAAAATAGAACATTCAGGTGCATAAAGGGACGAAATATGGTCTAGCTGAATTGAACTACACTGTGTAGGGTGTGAGAACATTGACCAAACAGTTGAGCATTGGGATGGGCGCCTGGTGGGTTGGTGACAGATGAAGTTAGAGAAGTTGGACCCAGATTATGGAAAGTCTACTAGGCTATTTGATATTTAGATTGTTTCTATATTTAAAAACTTTTTATTTGGAAACAATCTCAAGTTTAGAGAAAGTTGAAAGAACAGAACAAATAACTTTTTTTCCCCGAATCATCTGAGAATAAGTTGCCAACGTGATGCTTAATCCTCTTGTCTCCTTAAATGCCTTAGTGTGTGTTATCCACACACACTATGGACATTTTCCATAACACAACCACCAAAATTAGGAAAGCAATGTTGATCCACTACTACCCTCTAATCCTCAGAACTTATTCATGTTTCAGCAGTTGTTCCAATAATTTTTTTTATAGTAAAAGATCTAGTCCAGAGTAAATCATTGTGCTTAGTTGTCATGTCTCTTTAGTTTCCTTCCGTCTGGAACAGTTCCTCACCCTTCCCTTGATGTTCATTTCCTTGATCCTTTTAAAGATTACAAGTTAGTTATTCTGTAAAATGCTCCTCCGTGTAGGTTTGTTAGATCTTTCCTCATAATTGGATTCAAGTCATGTGTCTTTGGTACGTGTATTCCAGAAACAATGCTGTGTTCTTCTCATTGTATCCTATCAGATGACGCATGATTTCAATTTGTCCCATCAATGGTGATGTTAACTTAGATCACTTTATTAAGGTGGTGTCTTCCAGGCTTTTCCAGTGCATGGTTACATCTTTCCCCCCTTATAAATAGTAAATATTTTGTAGGGAGATACTTAAAGACTATTTAAACAGTCATTCCTTTTCAAGCAGTCAATTCATCCATTTGTTTATATCATTTGAATGAGTATGACTTATTCTATTTTAGTCAATGACTTATGTGTCCTTTAGAAATGATCCCATTACTCTCCGAACCCACCCTTACTTTCTGGTGCAAGATGCTCCAGCTTTATTGTACATTCCCTGCCCCAGCACTGGAATCATCTATTTCTCTGAAGAGCCCTGGTTCCTTTTAGTGGAAAAGAATATTTAGAAACCAATATCTACGCACTAGTGGGCTCCTTGCTATAGTGGTGACACTGCTCCCAAACCCTCAGAACAGACATATGTACATATACATACATGTGTTTATATCTGTGTTTGTTTTTATTTTTTATATCTATTTTGTTATATTGACAGCCATGAGTTTACACCAATATCCCCAATTCTAAGCCAATATCTCATTCTTATTTTCTCCCTTTATATAATTGTAACTTGTTTCTGTAGAAGTGAGAAACCTGGCTCCCTTAGCCTCAATATATTTACTTACTTGACCAATCCCCTATATGTAACTGTTTCCCCTAATGGCCACCACACTCTCACCCCTGCAAATGCCCTCCTCACCTTGATTGGGCTATGACACCCTGCTCTGGGCTACCCCTCTACCCTTCCACAGAGGCTCTCCTCTTACTGCTGGGGCTCCTGCATCCTGAGTTGAGTCAATCCCCTGCAGAGACACTTTTCTCCAGTGGTGCTCTGCCATCCCACATAGGCTACCGTGGCTCTTCCCCCACTCACCTACGGGGACACCTACTTTGCAGAGCCCCAACCTAATGCGTTTGGGGTTGAATTGCTCAAGAAGTGAACAACTGAATGGAAGGGAGAAAGAAGGAAAGGGGAAAAGAAAGAGAAGAGCATTCTTATCTTTTAACAAATATATTATCAATAACATTCCCTTTTTGTACTTGAATCTCTATCATTAATTCAAATTATTTTCTGGGATAGATTCCCAGAAATGGAATTACTGGGTCAAGTGTTATAAAGGAAATAACTTGTCTTAAGTTTTTACCAGCAGTACATGACAGTGTCTATTTTATCCTAGACAGCTTTGGGTATTAGATCTAGTTTTAAAAGAATTTTTTTGTTAACTTTATATGAAAGTAATGTATTGTTTTATTTTCTTTGCTAGTGAAGTTGAACATTTTTCCATTTGTTTATTTAGTCATTTTTAGCTTCTGTTTCATAAATTATCATTGTCATGTCCATTTTAGAATTTTAGTATTTTTCTTAGGTCGGTAATATTTATTAATGATATTAACGCTTAGTCATATTCATTGCAAGAAAGATTAGTGGTTTTTTTTGTTTGTTTTTTTGTTTTGCGGTACGCGGGCCTCTCACTGCTGTGGCCTCTCCCCTTGCGGAGCACAGGCTCCGGACGCGCAGGCTCAGCGGCCATGGCTCACGGGCCCAGCCGCTCTGCGGCACGCGGGATCCTCCCAGACCGGGGCGCGAACCCATGTCCCCTGCATCGGCAGGCGGACTCTCAACCACTGCGCTACCAGGGAAGCCCCGAAAGATTAGTTTTTAAACTATAACTGGCTTCCTCTGGCCACCTTCTACATTTGTACTTGTCTTTCTCTGCTGCCAACCAATTTCTTCTCAGGTAAATACAAACTAAGGGTTATATTACTCTAAGAAAACATAAAATTAGAAAAATAAACAGCCTGTCATAAAGCCATTCAAAAGTATGGTGTACTTTTTGAAAACAAACTCTTATTTTTAGATCATTTTTATCTTTTTTACTCACTATTAGTTTGAAAGATTTATCTAATTCTCTGTTTTTTTCACTTCATGTAATTTGAGGCTACGGTAGTAATGCTGTATTACTGATGAAGTGAATTTTTCATCTTATATCTTTTATCTCTAATATTGCTTTTTAATCTTAAAGTACATTTTAATGTAGTGACATCAGCTTTTGGGGAGTTGGTAGTTGCATGCTATAACATTTTCAACCTTTTATTTTCAATCTCTTAGTATCCTTATGTTTTAGGTGTGTCTCCTGTTGTGAGTCAGGATCCTGGCAGGAAATAAAAAGGCAGTGCACTCAAAATGTTAACTGAAGAGAGTTTAATGAAGAAATTCTTTATAAAGGTATGGGCAGCATTAAGGGAACCAATAAAAGATGGTGAAGTACTCAGGTACTAGAAACGGAAAAGCACGTATACCCTAGCACTGAACGGTCAAAGAAAGGAAATAGTGTTACTGGAATCCAATATAAACTGTTGCTGGGAGAGGGGGCACCTGCAGGACCAGTGGTCTTAAGTAGAGATAACACAACCACTGAAAAACTCAGGCCCAGCAGGGAGGGAAACTAGGGGAACTGATACCCTTATTTTCTCCTCCTGCCTTGTGATCTATTGCCCCTATCTGCTATTGGCCAAACCCAACCAGAAGTTAGAAAGCAAAAGATCTCAGGGGACACAGAGCTTAGAGCTGGGCCCAGAGCCAGGCAGAGAAGAGTAAGGAAGAGCCAGCACACATGTAAACAGCTCATAGCTGGATTTTGTTGTTGTTATCCAGTCTGATAGGTTTTTTTTTTTTAATGGAGCCTTTAGCCCATTTACTTACATTTGCTAGATTACTAGGGTAATTTAGTTCTAAGATATTATTTTATATCTCCCGTTATATATTTTTTCCTCTTGTCATGACTATTTTTGATTATCTGAGTAATTTTTCTTGTTTTATTCATTCCATTTCTATTATTTTAGTGGTTACTTTAGAAATTTATCATGTAGTATCTTTAACTTCTAAATAAGAGGAGGATCTTTGAAACACTTTTGCTCTTGATTATTCCTTCCTGATTTATGTGCAATTGTTGGGTATTTTTTAACCCAATAAGATATTATTGATATTGTTTTATATTTAAATATATTTGTATATGATATAAATATATATTTATAATATATAGTCTGTATTTATTTAGATTTTCCTACTTTCTTTGCTCGCCATTCATCCTTGCGTCTTAGACTTTCCCTCTCAAATCACTTTCCTTCTTTCAATCTTTTGGAACATCCTCTGTTGAGATATATTGGTGATAAACTCTTTCTGCATTTTCTTGTTTTTGAAAATGCCTTTGTTTCATCCTCATTATTGAATGATATTTTTTCCAGGTATATAATTTTAGGATGACATCTTTGAAGATATCTACTGCCTTAGGGCTTTCATATATTTGTTGAGAAGTCTGACGTCAGCATAATTGTTACTCCTTGGAAGGATAGACTTTTAAATATTTTCTTTGTTTCTGGATTGCTGCACTATGTGTCTAGGTGTGGATTTCCTCTTATATATCCTGCTTGGGGTTCATGGATAATTCTAAAACTGTCAGCTGATATCTTTTTCATTGGTTCATAAAAATGAAATAAAATTCATAAAAATTATCAGATCTTTTCTCTTCAAATATTGCTTCTAACTCATTCTCTCTCTCCTCTCGTTTTTCAACTCTAGTAGGTATTTTCCTCTACTCTCCATGTTGTTTAGTCTCTATTTCATATTTGCTCTCACTTTGACTCTACTCTCCATGTTGTTTAGTCTCTATTTCATATTTGCTCTCACTTTGACTCTCTGTGCTGTAATCTACATAATTTCCTCAGATCTATAGTCCAGTTCATGACTCTTTTTCTTTAATAAGGCTAATCTGCTGTTTAGCTTGTCAATTGAGTTTCAAATTTTATTTTATTATATATATATATTTATATATATATATATATTTTTTTTTTTTTTGTGGTACGTGGGCCTCTCACTGTTGTGGCCTCTCCCATTGCAGAGCACAGGCTCCGGACGCGCAGGCTCAGTGGCCATGGCTCACGGGCCCAGCCGCTCCGCGGCATGGGGGATCTTCCTGGACCAGGGCACGAACCCATGTCCCCTGCATCGGCAGGCGGACTCTCAACCACTGCGCCACCAGGGAAGCCCTATTTCTTATATTTTTATTATTAGAAATTCTTGCTGGTTCTTTTTCAAATCTGCATGGTCAATTTTAGAGTCATTTCTTCCGAATTCATATTTTTAAACCTTTATTCCTTTGGACATATTAAGCATAGTTATTTTATTTTCTGTGTTTCATAATTCCAATATCTGAAGGTTTGTGAGTCTGGTTCTTCTGTTGGTTACTTTTGCTGGCTCTTGTGTAAAATGCCTTCTTTCTTTATGAATTTTATGTATTTTGTGATTCTTGTACTGCTATTCTTTGAAACTTTATCTGATGAAAAACTTTGAAACCTTGAGTTGAAAAAATGATCTTTCAAAAAGAATTTGCCTATGCTTCTGGGTGGTGGATTGTAGGTTCCAAACATGGTAACCACAATATCCCCCATTCCATATGTGTTTCTTACAATGTGGCTTTGACAATCCTCCCATGGGGGAGCAGGGTCTTTGTTCCTGCTCCTTGAATCAGGGAGGGCTCGTAACTCTATGTGACTTCCAAGGCTGGGAGATAAAAGGCAACACAGTTTAACCCTACTTCTCTTCAGATAGTTTGGGCTTGGAAGCAGCCACCGTGCTGTAAGAAAGCCCATGTAGCCACATAGAAAGGTCATATGTAGGTATTCTCACCAATAGCCTCAGCTGAAGTCCTAGACAACAGCCTGTATCAACCACCAGACCTGCGGGTAAACTAACTCACAGGTAATTATAGCTTCCAGCCCCTGAGTCACCTCCCGGTCTTCAAGTCTTCTCAGATAGCCACCAGATACCTTGGAGCAAAGATAAGTTGTCCCTGTTTTGCACTTTCCAAATTCTTGACCCACAGAATCCACGAGTATAATAGCATTCCTGCAGTTTTATGATACCGAGTTGGAGGGAGTGTGGATTTTTGTCCAGCAGTCAATAACCAGAACACTTCTGCCAGATACCTGGGGGCAAGACCAACCTAAGACTACTTTAAATTAAATTCTAAACTTTAGGGGTTTGGGGGCAACAAAAGTAGCATAAATTCAGGCTACAAACCTGCTTGAGGCTGGTTTGTAACTGTGAATGATTAGGAGGAATACTTTTCCCTCTACCTAATGCCATGGTTCAAGAGTGACAGTTTTCCTTGCGGTCCCATGATTTGGTGGCATGAGTAGGGGACAGGCTTATTTCTAACTCACCCTTATACTGAGTGTTTATCCCTTTGGTTTTGGGGAGCTCTAATTAGATTCCTTACTTTGGGTAGGTCTTGGGTTTCATCTCCTGTTCTCTGCTCCCTGCAAATTAAAGGAAAACAAAAAAAACTTAAGGTGCTTAAGGTCACCGGATTTTGACAAGCACCCTCAAAGTGAAACCAGTTTCACTGCTACACAAAGACCAAAGCCAAGTTAAAATGGGAACCAAGTTTCCCATTTTAACTTGGTTTTGGTCTTTGTGTTTATCTTTTTTTCCCCTCTCAGCTCATTGATGCATTTGAAAAGATGCTTTGCATATTATAAATGGAATTTTGGGGTTTTTCAGCAGGTGGCTTGGTCAGGACCCTGTTATGGGCTGAATTTCAGGACCCCCTAAAATTTATATGTTGAAGTCCTAACTTCCAGTACCTCAAATGTGACTATATTTAAAGATAGGTGACTTTAAATAGGTGACTACATTTGAATGAGGTTGTTGGAGCGGGCTCTAATCAAATATGACTAGGTCCTTTTAAGAAGAAATTAGGACACGGACATGTACAGAGGCAAAATGATGTGAAGACAGAGGGAGAAGAAGGCTATCTACAAGCCAAGGAGAGAGGCCTCAAGAGAAACAAAGCTGCTAACGCTTGACCTTGGACTTCCAGCCTCCAGGACTGCGAGAAAATAAGTTTTTGTTGTTTAAGCCATCCAGTCTGTGGGACTTTGTAGGACAGCCCTAGCAAACTGGAAATCCTCACCCCATTCATTTATTTGCTTAATCAATAGTTGAAAGTACCATTAATACCAGTTTATTAAGGGACTGGCTATTCAATCTGTATTTCTTGCAACTTCTACGTTTTTTCTGACTTCTGCTGTCTCCCTTTTGATCATTCCATGGTTCTTCAACACTCACAAACAACATGAGAGGAACATAGAGACAATAAAACCCCAGTTCTTCTGTTGTACCTCCTAGCTAACATCCCAGGTTATTAGTGTGATATTGGAGAGAAGGAAACTGTAGGCTAAGTAGAGTTTTTGCATAACTCTATATGTTATTCTGTATAACCCTAAACATTTTAATAATATAGCTTCTTGCTTTAATGGTTATAAATGTTCATAGATCAACATAAACATAGGGGCTTCCCTGGTGGTGCAGTGGTTAAGAATCCGCCTGCTAATGCAGGGGACATGGGTTCGAGCCCTGGTCCGGGAAGATCCCACAGGCTGTGGAGCAACTAAGCCCGTGCACCACAACTACTGAGCCTGCGCACAACTACTGAGCCTGCACTCTAGAGCCCATGAGCCACAACTACTGAGCCCATATGCCACAACTACTGAAGCCTGTATGCCTAGGGCCTGTGATCCACAACAAGAGAAGCCAACACAATGAGAAGCCCGTGCACCGAAACCAAGAGCAGCCCCCGCTCTCAACAACTAAAGAAAACCAGTATGCGGCAGCAAAGACCCAATGCAGCCAAAAATTAAATAAATGAATAAATAAATAAATTAAAAAATATATATACATCGATCAGTATTCAACCTACAATACATGGCATGTTGCCCAAGACTTGTGAAGATTTCAAGCTACTCAAATAACATAACAACTTAAAGTTGCAACAGGAAAACCATCAGGGTGTTTATATTCAGTAATTTTATTATTAAGATATTTTATACTAAAAAAACACCCATTAGTCCATCTAATTTTTGGAATTTTAGTTCCAAAAATAAAACTTAGACAACTTGAAGGAATCATTATTTGTTACTCCAATTAGTTCATTATTTACAACATAGTCAATGAATCAATTTTCCTCAATGGAAATCTTAAGACTTTTCTAAAAATTTCCAATTATTTTTGGAGAGAATAAGATGTAACACAGAAACAGATGGAGAATCAAAAACAAATACTTGTTTTATCATAGTAACTTGGAATTGGGTTTAAGTACTGAGTGAGTCACAGTTTCTGTTCTTGCAGACCAATTTAACTTCAATATAATTACGCAGGCTTAATGAAAGAGTCCTCACAATATGTAAAAAAAAGTGTGATGATATGTGTATGCATTTGCTTGGGGAGTTTTGGAATCCTGGGGGCCTCTAATAATGAATGGATGCTAAAATGAGGCTTTAAAAAGTAATAACAAACCCATTTTCTTATATCAAGTAACCTAGGGCATTTCCTTATTGAATCAGAGCATTGCAAAATTTCAGAAAAGGGGTGGGATAAAAATATATTTCTATAATGAAGACAAAACCAAGTTTCCTAGAAAAAGCAAAGTATCCACCTCCATCCTTAAGAGCATAGGAAGGGGAAATGTTAAAATTTGGAAGTAGGGAGGGGGACCCAAACTCCTGCTCAGGAGGCTAAGACAGGGCGGGGCCCGGAGATAGAAGAGGGGTGTTCCAGAGAATTCATGCAAAGTCAAGGCCGAGTCCAGGGCGGGGAGAAAGCAGGCCATCACTGAGAGCTCATAGAGACAGGCCTTCCAGAAGCCTTCTAGATCTTCATTTAGGAGAGCAGGATGCCTTTGGAAGAGGAGAGACTGGCAGAGCTGTGATTTTTTGACTTCATCCCAGTGGCATGAAATGATTTTGATCAGTTTCCATTTCTAGACCAACCTGCTAATAATCCTCATGTGATTGCATAGGCCCTTTATCCCCCAAACATTCTGTCTGAGCGTTGATGTGTGAAATCCCTTCAATGGGTCAAATAGCCACGGCTCCACAATGAGAGATAAAAGGCTTACGGGGAAAATTCACTGAGTTCTTGCCCATGTGTGAACAGTTGATCACTGAGGAGAATCAGTGACGGATGAGAGAGGTTTTCATAGTTTTGGGAAGTGTAGGCAGCAGGGAAGTAGAGGAATGGGGAGAGAGAAGAGCTCAAGTTTTTCTTGTTCATCTGGGCCTCTTTCTCTTCAATATTTGGTGACAAATAGAAGTTTCTGTGAAGGTATATTTATGTGGCAGACTTGCTGGGAGCATCTAAGCCACATGGTGCTACCAAGGTTGTGAAGCAGAATTTATGAAGCTGATTTTTATTGTCTTATTCAGTTCCTGGTGCCACCGACAGCATGAATAAAGAAGACTCGTTTTCTCGGAGGACAGTGAACTGATGTTTCATGGACGTATGCAAACCAGCCTCTCTGAGTTCTTGTGATTTATTCAGAAGAGTGGTCATCCCACATTTTTTACAAGTCAGCAGCACTTAATTATTTACTATCTTATTTTACTTTATATTCTTCTACAAAGCATTTCAGGCTACTGGCAGGAAATACACTTCATCCACATAAACCATCCCATTTTGCTGAAAGAGTTTTGAGTATTGTTGTTCAGCATTGTGAGGGGACAAAAGTCAGGCTTGACCAACTGGAGCAAGTTGGCATTCTACACCATCAACCTGCCAAGGGAAGCTGACCCAGGCTGTGTCTTCAGGCAGTAACCACCAGTATTTGTGATTGAAATCATACCAGTGCAGGAATTCACTCTGTTTACGCTGCCTCACTGAGTCATTTTTTAAATGGGCATTTGGTAACCCAAATAAATCTTTCTATAAATGAAAGAAACAGTTTTGAGGGATGTGGCAGTCTTCCAAATTCCTCATCAGAAAGCCTTCTTCTCAAAGTTGCCCGAAGTCTTTTTCTTCTTTTTTTATTTTTTAAATGACATGAGAAGTACATTCCCATTGTAAAAGACAATACAGAAGCATACAGATATTAAGGTCCACCTTCCCCAAAGAGTTTTTAATGTCTCCTTTTCTAGAATAGAGGTCCTTTCTTTGCAGCTCTGGAAAGTGGTGAGGAGAGCAGGGCCGGCTCTGGGCCCCTCATCACATCTCTTTCTGTATCCTTCCCTGTATTAGTCAGGAGAGGCTCTGCTGTGTTGCCTGAATAAACAAACCCTCAAACCTTACCCAGATCACTCTTGCAGAGTCTACTGGAGGTTCAGCAGCTCCCTCCCAAGTGATGACTTGGGAATCCAGGTTGCTTTCACCTTACAGCTACTCTATCTGGAACACAAGACTTCCAGTGACACCGAAGCAGGGGATGAGTGAGAATTCACCTGTGTTCTCAACTGCCGTAGGCTGGAAATGACACACATCACTTCCATTTCTAATTCATTGGCTGAAGCCTGAGCATGGCCCCAAATTAACTTCAAGGGAGGCTGGGAAGTGTTCCTGTGTGCCCAGGAATGAGAGGAAAAATACTTAAGATGAGCACTGCTAAATTTCTACCATATTCCCTCTCTTCCTAATGTTCTTTCCACCCCAGCACCCATGCACTCAGCAGTGATGACCCAACTTATCTGTAGGTATCTCTATACCCATTCCTGAGCAGTAAACTCTCTGAGGCAGGTTGGAGGCTAAGAAAGAAGAATGTTTGGATACGGGTGTGATATATGGAAGGGAACTAAATCCCTCGAAGGATAAGGTTCCCATGCTTGAGAAGGGACTAGCCAGCAGAAACCAACTTTCCTTTCCCCAAACCTATTTACTATCTGGCCCTACCATGGTATGATAGATGGGGTAGTAGAGTTCTCCGTCCGGTCCTGCCTCTGTATAATGAGGGGGGTTGTGCAGTCTTCTCCTGTGAGAGTCAGTTTCTAGAGAGGAGAATCTGATTTCTACGCAGCCCTTGAGAACAGACTAGATAATAATGTAGGAAAAGTTTTGAAATACTCAAGATTTACCCTTAGAGGTCTAGGAACTTTCTGTTTACTAGCTTTTAAAGTATCCTATGGGACTTCCCTGGTGGTGCAGTGGTTAAGAATCCTCCTGCCAATTCAGGGGACATGGGTTCGATCCCTGGACCGGGAAGATTCCACATGCCACGGGGCAACTAACCCCGTGTGCCACAACTACTGAGCCTGCGCTCTAGAGCCTGCGAGCCACAACTACTGAAGCCTACACGCGTAGAGCCCGTGCTCTGTAATGAGAGAAGCCACCGCAGTGAGAAGCCTGCGCACCGCAACGAAGAGTAGCCCTGGCTCGCCGCAACTAGAGAAAGCCAGCGTGCAGCAACGAAGACCCAACACAGCCAAAAATAAATAAATTTATTTTTAAAAAAAGAGAGAAGTAAGACACACACAAGTAGTTAAACAGAAGTAAAACAGACCATGTTAAGGTCTCCTTTCCCCAAATTGGAGGCTTTGAGAGGGTCAGTGACTTCTCTTGGGTATCCAGTAAGAGGTGAGGCTAGGTCTCCGGGTTCTCAAGTTACTCTTCCGACCACAAGACCACACTTCCTTCCGCTCCTATTGATATGCAGAGAAGACTGTAAAATGTAAGCAGCCAGGGTGGTGAGAGGGCAGGAAGGAAAACACCACAGTGTTACTTCACAAGGCTACAACATCAAATCTGAATTAGATGACCCTTTTAAGAAATCGCTTTGTAAATTCAATAGGAGGCTCTCAATGTAATTTAAATGAAGGAAACAACTTATTAAAAACCTACCATATGCTAGGCACTGATAAGTACCAGGGATACAAAGAATGCACAAAATGAAGTTCCTTCCATCATGTGTTAAAAATCATCACTGAACAATGAACAGCAGTGTGGTGTGCAATGTAGCCCAGCCCAGATCCCCTTCACAGGCTGGGGCAGCCATCCTCCAGCTGCTGCGAGGGCCTTGGCTAACAGCTCATACCCATGACTTTCTCCAGAGTCTTGACCTTGGCTAAGTGGAACCACTTCACTGGAGACTACTGAGAGTCTCCCCTGTCCAAGGGTAACTGAGGACTGACTCATTTTCACTCCTTCGTATTCCTTCCCAGACTCTACCTAGGAAGATATCCTTGCTCAGCTCTTTCCCATACTGCTTCTTCCCTTCCTCCAGCCTTTCCTAAAGAACATTAGCTCAATAAAGTACACATACTAGAACTCTTTTCTCAGGCTCTTCATCTACAAAACCCACCTTGAATAGGTGTTTCTTTAGGTTACAGAGTAATCTCCTAGATGCATTGTCTAGGGTAGGATTGGTAACATTATGTAGTCTGTACACATTTTAAAAGACCCCAACATTTTCTGCTACCTATAGGACATTTAGCATGTTACCTTACATCCCCTCCATTTTTTTTTTTTTTTTTTTTTTTTTTTGCGGTACGTGGGCCTCTCATTGTTGTGGCCTCTCCTGTTGCGGAGCACAGGTTCCGGACGTGCAGGCTCAGTGGCCATGGCTCACGGGCCCAGCCGCTCCGCGGCATGTGGGATCCTCCCGAACCGGGGCACGAACCCGTGTCCCCTGCATCGTCAGGCGGACTCTCAACCACCGCGCCACCAGGGAAGCCCCCATCCCCTCCATTTTTGTTCTAAAGACTAAAAATCTCGTTTTTCAATATGAATTTCAGTGAATATTTTTTTGGCACTTAAGAGATATTCTTTGGGAAGAAATACAGACGGCACATGAAAATATGCTCAACATTGCTAATTACTAGAGAAATGCAAATGAAAACTACAATGAGGTATCATCTCACACCAGTCAGAATGGCCAGTTAAAAAGTCTACATATAACAAATGCTGAAGAGGGTGTGGAGAAAACGGAACTTTCCTACACTGTTGGTGGGAATGTAAATTGGTGCAGCCACTGTGGAAAACAGTATGGAGTTTCCTCAGAAAACTAAAAATAGAATTACCATATGATCCAGCAATCCCACTCCTGGGCATATCCAGACAAAACTATAATTCAAAAAGATACATGCACCCCTAAGTTCATAGCAGCACTATTCACAATAGCTAAGACATGGAAACAACCCAAATGTCCATCGACAGATGAATGGATAAAGAAGATGTGGTACATATATACAATGGAATACTACAAAGCCATCAAAAACCAGAAATCTTGCCATTTGCAGCAACATTGATGCAACTAGAGATTATCATACTAAGCGAACTAAGTCATAAAGAGAAAGACAAATACTGTATGATATCACTTTTATGTGGAATCTAAAATATGGCACAAATGAACCTATCTATGAAACAGAAACAAAATCACAGACATAGAGAACAGACTGGTGGTTGCCGAGGGGTAGGGGGTTGGGGGAGGGATGGAGAGGGAGGCTGGGGTTAGTAGATGTAAGCTTTTATATATAGAATGGATGAACAACAAGATTGTACTGTATAGCACGGAGAGCTATATTCAATATCCTATGATAAACCATAATGCAAAAGAATATTTTTTAAAAAAGAATGTATATATGTATAACTGAATCACTTTGCTGTACAGCAGAAATTAATACAACATTGTAAATCAACTATACTTCAATTAAAAAAAATATTGACCAAAAAAAAATATTCTTTGGAGAATGGACTAACATAATAGGACAGTAAATATGTATGTATCTATATGAATGATATGTGTTTTAGCACTTTCCCATAACCCATAATGTGGTCATTAAAAGCCATTTCTATTATTAAAAAAAAAGGTTTTCCATGCTCACTATACAATAATAGAATAAAAACTACCTAGGTGGAAACTGGTGGTCTTACTGCTGAGGCAGTCATTCTCAGCAAACCTCCAACCAGGAGTTGCATAGGACATGCAGCTATTGTGTTCCTTATCCATGCATTTCAACAAATGAACTGCGACTGCAGTGCCAACCTTATTAAAATTTAATGTATTTTTATTATAATACCAGTTTTTATGGTGGGTGTAACTCCTGCTGTCCATTCTCCTAACCCTCACAGTTTGGTGCCTCTAATCACATTCTCCTTTTCGAACCTCCTAAGTAGTTAAGGCATAAATATCCCACCACCAACACCTTAAATATTAATAAATGAGGTTAAATTATTAGAAACAAGATTAAAGTATTGGAGCCATCTCCAAAATGTGCCTCTCCTCCCACTCTGCCTACCAACCATCAAGAGATGACTGATTAGTTAAAGAGAAAGACAAGGCAATGTTAAAGAAAAAATTATTCATGACACTTGTTAGAGACAGTCAGGCAAGCAGACTTCATTCAAGGGAGACTACCTCCGTGGGGTGTTGTGGCAGCCGACAGAGATCTGACCCAACTGCAACCCCAAAAAGGACAAGAGGGGATTTAGAGCCAAGCAGGAGGATAGGGGTTAGTGGATGGAAAATTACTAAGAGAAATCATCAGGGGTGAGAAGGATTCATGCTAGAACACTCGACAGAATTCTTGCTAAAGGCAGGTCAGAGTGATAAGATATTGAGGGTGCGGGATTTTCACTAAACTGATTTAGCAGGATTCTTGCTCAGATGGACTCTCCAAGGACAGAGAGCGAAGCCGCAGGCCTGGCCCAGTCCAGCAGAGGACTCATAGGAGGTCAAGGAGAGACCTCTCCTAGGTCAAGGAGAGAGCCATAACCGAGAGTCAATGGAGGTTATAAAGTTAGTGCAATAATAACTAAACATTAGTATGGACAGTTGCTGTTCTAAGAGCTCCACAATATTAATTTGTTTAATCTTCACAATAATATACATGCAGATACTATTATTACCCCCATTTTACAAGTGAGGAAACTGAGACACAGAAAACTTAAGCAAATTTCCCAAAGTCTCCCAACAATGGCTGAAGGATTTAAATGTAGGAGGTCTGGTTACTGAATCCATTGTCCCAATAAAACATACTGCCTTTTTTGTGTGAGAGAGAAGAATTAAAGCCTGAGATCTGGGGATAGGTTTTATAGCTGACAGAGTGAGCTGGAAGTTCTGACAGAATAATTTATAATCTCATCTTGCTGGTTACTATACCATAGTTACAGAAAGAATTTTAGATTAAGTAGGTCAGTTTCTAAGATGCTCTGCAGCCCCTTAAATGAAGAGAGCTGAAAGTATGGGTAATATTTTATTTTTAATAGAAAATATTTTCATAGTTGGGTAATGCTTATTCAAATGCAGATGTACACCAATGTTTCCTTTTAAAAAAACAGTTCTTACCGTACATTTGTATACTTGCATTTTAAGAGGACAGGAACTGCAAATTTTAGAAAACTCTCTTCCTTGAAAACTCTCTTTAGAGCTCATTAAAAAACTGAATTTTTTCATTCTTTAGGGCATTAGTAGATGTTGCACCAGTGCAGTCTCATTAGGATTTTGTATTTAGTGCTTCTGGTTTATAATGTCGTTTGTTATACAAAGAACACAGTATTATGACTATAATCTGAAAACACAGAGACAGCAGTTACAAAGTAGGTCTGGAAAACAAGATTACCAGTTTGGAATGGAAACAAGGAAACATCAAGCCCCAGATTTTAGGAGAAATGGGTTGCATTGTAAATAATACTTACAGTGACGGATCTTCTTTCTTAGTGTATCTTTTTTTCTTTTCCCCCCAAATTGGTCCGAGATTGTGCTATCATCAGAACCACTCCTCTAAAATAAGAAATTATCTCTAATAAACATTTCTTTTATTTGGAATGGTTAACAGTATTAGACCATTAAAACTCTAACACAGGTTACTTTTCCAGCTGCTATCATGGAGCAAAAGACTACAATATAGAACAGATAGATTTTGCTTGAGTGGAAGGAAAGAAAAAGTACAGGTCTGGAATGTGAGGTATTGCGTGGGAGATAGTCTGCCCGTGTTGAGTAATGAAGTGGCTCTGAGATATAAGGCACATGGTAGGAGGAAATCGGCAAAGGGAAGGATTTCTCAAAATACATTTTGGCTTTGTTGGAGATCAGCAGGCTTTTTTTTTTGATGGTAGTGGGTCTGGAATGTCCTTTTCCAAGGTCATGAGATGGGGCCATATCCATTTGGAATCATTTAAGAGTTGTTTTGCTTAATGTGGTACAGATAAATGGTTCATCTTTTGTAGTGGTCATCCTTTGGAATCAGTCAACTAGTAATAAGAACCCACCCTCCACCCAACTGTCCCAATCTGGTGATCCATGGTGATAAGACCAGACCAACCATGCCCCAACCCCCATGCTACTCCACCATCATTTCCATTTCGTATAAGGTGGTTCCTTCATTCTGCCTCTCAGCTGCAGTTCACTGTACGAATGATGACTATTTGACCTAAGGTGGACCAATCAGAGCACTTTCCCTATGGATATGGAATTGAGGTGGATGTGGAGTAGAGGGAAGAAAAAAGAGAGGGGAGGAGGAGATTGACTCAATTTCCCTGTGAGGTAGAGTGGTGACCTGCAAACTCAGGAGTTGTGGGTAGCCTTTCTGCCAGAAAGACAGGGGAACAGAGAAAGCTAGGGTGCAGGAACAAAAGAATGCAATGGTTACACAGAGAGAAACAGAGAGACACAGAGGAAATCCAGGTGTGGCTCTTTCTGCGGCTGAACTTCCCTTTATGCTTCTGTGAGTTACCTCTGTAGTGATATAATAAATGCTCCTTGTTTGCTTAATTTAATTCACCTGGATTTGTTTTTAATAACTAAAGAAATCTCAACCGGATACACCTTCTTCTCTTATCACCCTAATGCTATGCAGTTCAAGTGTTTTTCTCTTTTTGAACCAGGTGGAAAAAGCAACAAATTCTTCAACACACGTCCTTCTGGCTTGTGGCCTCTGTGTGTATTTTATGGCTTGTGGAACATGAAAATCACATCAACTTTGTTAGCTTCTGCCACACCTGATGTGTGGGAGCATTGTTGGTACTTAGGCTTAAGTTGAGACATACGGTTTAAAATTGAGATAATGATGTGAAAGCATCTAGCATGATGTCTTCCCAGTAGATAGGAGGTAATTAGGTTCCACTGGATACAAGGAACAGAGACTCACCCATTATTTTTTTAAACAGTGAGGTCTCGGAAGGATATTGACAGACAAAAGGAATCTCTTCTAAGAGCTAAGGCCTGGCTTGGCAACTCTAAGAACTGGATTTTCTAGTTAGCTGCTCAGTAGCAGAAATTTGTTGACCTTACACAGTGATGGTGACTTTGTCTCTGCATTTACTGCTTCTGCTTCTACTGACCTACTTGCTCACATTCTCTTCAGCCCCCTTTCTCTCCCTCATTGTTCCTCCTCATGCATTATGTCTCCTTTCTTGTAGCTTCACCTTATTTTATAACTTTTGAATGCCCATGACCTTTTATAGCCCTGACTACCATTTCTTCTCTGGGTGGTTTTTTCCCTCCCACCTACACCTGGCTGATTCTTTTTTTTTTTTTTCCTTTTACATTTTAGAAAGGGAGTCTGATTTGTCTAGTTAATCTCTGTTTCAGAGGAGCGCTTGTGTTACTGTCCTCATAATATCGTGGTTTCTATGAGCCTCTATACTGGGTGCCCTCAGTTCAAAGTCAGAGCTGGATGGTAATAGGGATGACAGGTGTTACGAAAGAGCTGAGTGAGACCATGAGACCATGGTGATCATGACGGCCCAGAGCTGCCTGCTCAGGAGGGACTGTGGACAGGATTCACTTATTTAATGTAGCTCTCAGTAAGTCTTTCTTCCTTTTTTTTTCTCTTTCTTTCCCTTCTTTTCTTTCTAGCATAGTGACCTGGGGAAACACCTTTCAGGACATGTTCCATCTTTCACATTGGTATAGTCCTTATATATATGGAAAGTCCCTGGAAGACGACTTGTGCCTAGAGATTATTTCAGTTGTCTTGTATAGCACTTCTCAAAGTGTGGTCAGCGGACTACGGGGAGATCCTCTCTGGAGTCTTTGAGGTCAAAATTACTTTTATTATAATGCTAAGATGGTACAATCTTATAATCTTGTCTCTCTGTGTTGACATTTGCACTAATGGTGTAAAGCAATGGTGGTTAAAATTGCTGGCATCTCAGTGTGACTCAAGGCAGTGGCACTGAACTGTACTAGGAATCATTGTTTTTCTCACTGTCATGCACTCACAGTAAAAACCAAACCACATACACACATGCACACACACATACACAAAGCCAGTTTCTCTTAAGCATGTCCTTGAAGGAGCAAGAATTTATTTTATTAAATCCTGACACATGGTTATACATTTATTCTATGTTTAAAAAACTGGGAAATATACATAAAGCATTTCTGCTGCACACAGAAAAGTACAATAATTGTCTTTAGTAAGCACATGTGTGTTTGAGACAGAAGCTGAACTACCTGCTTTTCTCGTGGGACATCATTTTCACTTGGAAAAAATGTCTGATAGAAAAACTATGGTTATTCAGACTCAGGCATTTGGCAGATACTTCATTAAAAATGCATGCAGTGGGCTTCCCTGGTGGCGCAGTGGTTGAGAGTCCGCCTGCCAATGCAGGGGACGCGGGTTCGTGCCCCGGGCCGGGAAGATCCCACATGCCGCGGAGCGGCTGGGCCCGTGAGCCATGGCTGCTGAGCCTGCGCGTCCGGAGCCTGTGCTCTGCAACGGGAGAGGCCACAACAGTGAGAGACCCGCATACAGCAAAAAAAAAAAAAAAAAAAAAAAAAAAATGCATGAAGTGAACCTGTCCCTTCAAGGAAAACAACTGATAGTGTTTATTGCCAATGAGAAAAATGGGAGCGAAAATTAGAATTTGGGGAAATTTGTATTCACTACTGTGAGCTTGATAGTTTCCCAATACTTAAAAACTTTACTAATGAGATTGGTGGTGATATTAGTGAATATAATTTTTGATATTATATAATGAAATATATTAACATTTTGGAATCTGCGTAACTCAGTGAAGCAATCCTTTCCAAATGACCGATGCTTTTTTTAAAAAATTTATTTATTTTATTTATTTATTTTTGGCTGCGTTGGGTCTTCATTGCTGTGGGCTTTCTCTAGTTGTGGCGAGCGGGAGCCACTCTTCATTGTGGTGCATGGGCTTCTCATTGCAGTGCCTTCTCTTGCTCTGGAGCACGGGCTCTAGAGAGCAGGCTCAGTAGTTGTGGCACGTGGGCTCAGTAGTTGTGGCTCATGGGCTCTAGGGTGCAGGCTCAGTAGTTGTGGCGCCCGAGTTTAGTTGTTCCACGGCATGTGGGATCCTCCCGGACCAGGGGCTTGAACCCGCGTCCTTTGCACTGGCAGGCGGATTCTTAACCACTGTGCCACCAGGGAAGCCTGACCGATGCTTTATGTTACAAAATCATGCTGGGTAAAAGGTCCACTCAAAATGCAAGATAGACCAATGGATTTTATTGTGATAGAGTTTAAAATCTCATTATACGGTTTCAGATTCCACATTGTAACTAACCTTTAGGATACTGCCCTTGTTGAGTTTTAGTATAGCATCAACGAGAAATATCCACAATTATCTAAAAAGTTTATTAAAACCCTTTTCTAATAACATATCTGTTTGGGCCAGATTCTCTTCATATACTTAAAACAACATATGACAACAGAATGAATGTAGAAGGAGATATGAGAAGCCTTCTAGTAACCCAGACATTAAGAAAATTGCCAAAATGTAGAACAATGCCTCCTTTTTTGCGCTAATTGGTTTTTGTTTTGTACAAATGTTTTATAAAAATAGCATTTATGCTAACAAGTAGTAGCATTGTTATTTTTGATAGAATTTATAAATAAAAATTTAAAGAATTTTTCAGTTCTAATTTCTAATGCTGTAAGTATTTATTGATATAATCCACATAAAGTTTTTTGAGGTCCTCAATAATGTTTAAGAGTATAAAGCAGTGGTGTGCAGGCTGGCCGGCACTGGCTCATGACAGTCAAGGTGAGCATCTCTTTCCAACTCTGTGTTCAATGACATCATATTTATGGCTTGAAATCGGACATGGAGAGAGTATTTGCAAAACAAAAATCAGCAAATGTACAGAGATTTTTAAAAAAATGTTTATTAAACATTTACCAGTATATTACTCTGTAAAGGACTCCTGAGACCAAAAAATGGGCGAGCCACTGGTCTCGTGGCTACCTCTGTCTCTCTCCTCTGTCATCTTCCCATGGGGAATCTTACTGAATTATTTTTTCATTTGTTCAACAATATTCACGGAATGTCTCTATTTTCTAGGCACTACACTGGGAAAGGGAGAGGCCAAGATGAGTAGTTTAGATAGACCTAGAAAGTTCTCCATTTAGCAGGGATATTAGCAATCACAAAATTCTGTGATGATTGTGCTAGGGAGTTGTTAATGATAGCAAAATGGGAGAAAAATTTCCAACCTAAAGTGGCGGATGGGAGCAAGTGAAGGAATCCTAGGAAGGTGTCTGTATCAGTCAGCGTTCTGTCAGGAGACAGAAACTGCACCAACTTTTTTTTTTTTTTTTGCGGTACGCAGGCCTCTTACTGTTGTGGCCTCTCCCGTTGCGGAGCACAGGCTCCGGACGCGCAGGCTCAGCGGCCGTGGCTCACGGGCCCAGCCGCTCCACGGCATGTGGGATCTTCCCGGCCCGGGGCACGAACCCGTGTCCCCTGCATCGGCGGGCGGACTCTCAACCACTGAGCCACCAGGGAAGCCCTGCACCAACATTTAACACAGGAATTGTTAACCAGGTACAAGGTCGTTAGCTAGGTAATGGAAAAGACAAAAGGAAAATGCTAAATTTTAGGGAGGCAGCAATTATCGGGGAGGCAGCAATTGTGGGAAACAGCTACCACTCCGAGGCTGGTGAAATAAAGAGGTTGGAATTATTAAAACTTGGAAACTTGTGTGGGGCTCCATTGAGCTGAAACTGAGATGTCAGAGCTTGAGGAACTGCTTAGCTGGTGCTGATGTCTCTGAGTTTGGAAGAGGAGCCCTTTGGACTGGGAGCCAGATCTCTGAGAGCGAGGTGTCTGCTAACTGGTGCCATTGTCTCTAAAGTGGGACAGAATGAGGATGGTTTTACAAGTATAGGAAAAATGGGCAAACTGAGTTAAGCTGTTGCTATGGAGGGAAAAAATTGTCTCCTAGGGTAAAGAAATGATGCTAGAGCAAAGCTCACAGGCACAGAAAACAGATAGGAAAAAACACGCAGCAAGTCCATTCATTATCCTCCAGCCTTGTAGTATCCTTCTAGAGCACCCTCTATAGCCTAACAGGAAGCCAGCTGCGAAGCATAAATGTGATGTGGGGATTTCCTGTACTAGCATCATTAAGCAGAGTATACACGTGTACGTTTGCAGCTGTGAGATGATAGCTTAGTAACTGACACAGTGTACCCCTTGGCTACTTACCCTAGTACCCATATCCATCTTCTGACCACCAACAAAAAGAACTCTGTATTTCCACACAACAGGATTCAACGCTCCCTTATATAAACGAAGACATTTTTACCTTCTCCCTAGTAATCATTGAATCCATTTCTGGAAGTCAGTCACACCACCCACCTCTGGACCATGTCAATTACTCGGCAAACTCAGTCATTGTCTTGCCTGAATATCCTTCTACTAAAGACTAAATTGTAATGCTAACCTCCAGCAAGACTTGTGTAAAATAATAAGAGGGAGAAGGAGAGAGAATGAAATCGTTTTCTCTCTCTATCTGTATACATACACAAACACACATTCATAATAATCGAGGAAGAAAATATACAAAGCTTCTACAACCTTTATTTCTATAACTGGTCATAAGACCATCATTGATATTTATAACTTCTCTCTTCCCTTCTATTTTTCATTTATCCTCAGGTAGGACCTCAGCTGATAGGGGTTCTTTACTTGGTAGTGTAATCTAAACTTTTAATACTGAAGCTTCTGACTGTTGAGTTGTCCTGACTTTAAGGCTATAGTTTTCCATTATATTTCATGATTGTACATGGAAATACTGAGAGGCTCCTTAGAGAACCCCCTGGGTTCTAGATGTAGACCTCCCTGCACCCATCGTATAGCAGCAATTCAATTTTTCCTCAGTAACCTGGATCAGTCATTCCAGTAGTATAAAGTATACTGCCAGTATACAAAAAGCCCCAAAGGGGCAGGTGTCAGTCTCAACTTCTAATTCAGTGGAGCCATTGTTGTAACTCCTGGCAAAAATATTCTGCCCTTTGGAACCAAAATCTCCACATCAACAGAACTGAAAATTGCAAGTACGGAGGCAAAGCTTCTGTGAGTGGTCGTTAAGTGTAACGTTGAGGGGATCCATTTACACTTCCCCCTTGATTACTGACCCCATTATTTTGGCTACAGAAGAGATAGCACCATATACCGGTTGCTGATTCAAAGAGCATTTTCATCTTATATGCTAGAACCCCATCCCTCACCTGGCATTGTGAGTCCAGGAGGCAATTCCATCCTTCTATTAAGCCAACTGCTTCTGGGTGATGGTGTGTATGACAAGAGTGGTGAATTCCATGCTGCACTTCTTTGGCTGTGAAATGAGCTCTTTGACCAGGAGCAATGTTGTGTGGCATGCCAATGATGGTCAATAAAGCATTCTGAAAGTCCACAAATGCTGGTACTTGCAAAAGCATTTACAAGCAGGGAAGGCAAATCCATATCTGAATACATGTCCATTTCAGTGGGGACACATCTCTGTCTCCTTCATGATGTGGGGATCCACTGTCATCAGCCTGCACCTGGTAGCTGGCTTGTCCCCTGGGGAATGGAGCTCTATTGAGGACTCAGTTTTAGTCTCAGCTGTTGGCCAAGTAGGTATTCATCAGTAACAGTAGCTAGCTCAGTCCATGTTTTTGTGGTTGTGGTTTTGTTTGTTTGTTTTTTTGGCCCAGCTGTGCAGCTTGCAGGATCTTAGTTCCCTGACCAGGGCTTGAACCTGGGCCCCAGCAGTGAAAGCACTGAATCCTAACCACTGGAGTTCCAGGAAATTCCTGGTCAGTTCATGTGGTTAAGCCCATGAATAACCTCCATTCTTGGGTCTTGACCACTTTATACATAGGCCCATTGAGCGAGCCTTCCAGTGGCTGGTGAATTAAGCTGATTGACATATGCAGAATATGTCACTTTTTCCTACCTGCCTGATTATTATTATCCTCTGCAATGGGGGTGCTCTTTGAGGGTATTCACAAATATCTTCACCCTCTGTGCCCACTATGAGAGATCCATCCACACAGCTTTTCCCCAGACCCCTTCTCACCAATATTTCAATCCTGTTTTTATTTTTGTTTTTTTTTTTACCAAGTCCCTGAACATCCAGCAAAACTGTTGGTAACCACCCACACATCAAGGTAAAGCCATATTTCTGGCCATCTCTTAGTTCAGAAAAAGTGGGCAACCAAATGTATTGCTTGAAGTTCTGACATAGGGGTATATTGTCCTTTACCATTGTCCAGAGACACTCCTGAGAACTGTAATGCTGGAAGTGACCACTCCAGTTTGTCCCAGAACATTGTCTTGCTCTCTGTCAATCAGGACTGAGCTTCTCCTTCCTCATTCAGCTGGTAATAAGAAACTCCCCTATGAGGCTATAGAAGAAGGAGCAGAGCCAGGGGTTGATAGGGCAGGAGTGGAAGCCACCTGCTTAGGCAACTTAGTTGTGCCTTCTAGACCTGCTTGAGCTCAACCTTATACATACCATTTCCACTTGAGGATAGATGGTTTCTGTGCACATTCAACCTTATGGCTAGGAAGGTCACCCAGTTCATAGTAGGAAACACAGTTTACTTGTAACGCATTCAGTATCAGTATCCAGCTAGAAGCTGTTTCTGAAAAGGAGAATTGTTATCTGCAGAAGAGATGTAGATTTGCTTCGAAGCCCTGAGTTCTATGCTTGATTCTCTGATTGTTGCTTGCGAGAGACTTCCTGCAGCCCCACAGATCCTCCAAGTATCATATCACTGGGTCTGTTGGGTCACAAAGAGCAGCTTGCACTTCACCCTACACTTGCTCTGGTCTCTTTCAAAACAGGCAGCTTTACAGATTACTTGTAAATGGGATCTAAGGAGCACACCCGCATGTGGTCAATATTACCTCTAAAATCCAAAAAGGCCCACCCAGTGCATCTTCTTTACTGGTAGACCGTGCAAGGCACAGCAATTTACCTTTCACTTTGGAGGAGATATCCTGAGATGTTTCATCCCGTTTGACTCCCAGGAATCTCACATAGGTAGCGAGTCCCTGAATTTTCATAGGGTTTTATCTATTCTCTGATTGGCATATGTCTTACTAAGTCATGAGAAAATACTTGCTACTTCCTGTTCAGGTCATGATCAGGTCCAATCAATATAATGTCATCAAAGCAGTGGACCAGTGTGATTTGATGTGGACTAACAAGGTGATCATAATCTCTGCAGACTATATTGTGGCAGAGAGCAGGAGAGGTGACATAGTACTGAGGTTACATCAGGTAAAAGCAAATGGCTCTGGTGGCCCTTGCAAATTGGTACAGGAAAAGAAGCACTTTCAAATCAATAGCTACATACCAAGTGCCAGAGACTCTTGATTTCTACCAGAAAAGAGACTACCTCAAAAGAGCAGCTGTAGTTGGAGGCACCCGATGAAGTTTACCGTACTGCACAGTCATTCTTGGGGGTCCATCCAACTCCCCTATAGGCCAAACAGGCAACTTAAATGGGGATGCAGTAGGTATCACTACCTCTGTTTTTTGTCAGATCTTTGCTGGTAGTGTTCATCTCTGAGGCCCCATCAGCTATGAGGTATTGCTTTTGGTTTACAATCCTAGTAAGGACAGGAATTTCCAGGGCCTTTCACTTGACCTATTTTTTACCATCGTGGTCCTCAGTGGGCAGAGATTCAATGGGACTACTGCAGAGAACATAACAGAATTATCCCACCTGGGTCAGGAAAGAGCTGGGTTATGTATCCTCCACTCAGTCATTGGGTGAGGACTGTTCTCACATACAGGCAGAGTTGACTCTGGAGGCCAGATAAAATGAACAGGGCACCAGGCAGCGTCTGCTACAAAGTTTTTTCTTTGTTGTTGTTGTTATTAAATTTTTGATTGAAATATAATTGATTTACAATGTTGTGTTAGTTTCAGGTATCAGCAAAGTGATTCATTTATACATATACATATGCATATATTCTTTTTCAGATTCTTTTCCCTTAGACGTTCTCACAAAATATTGAGCATAGTTCCCTGTGCTATACTGTAGGTCCTTGTTGGTAATCTATTTTATATACAGTAGTGTTGCTACAAAGTTATTTGAATGGGATTTTCTGAGTTGTTTTGAACATGTTGAGCAGTTAAGGATATCCAGTCGACTATTGAATTAGTGAGTCTGAAATTCAGAAAAGAAGATCTAGCTCCTCCTCTATACCCCCATGGCCCTGTGCTCACCTCTATCATACTGTTTACTATGTTTCATTTAAATGACCTATTGATGTACTCGCTTGACTTTTGACCAAACTGAAAAGAGCTGTGTCTTGTCTTTTTTTTTTCCATTGTTCATTGTGGTACCTGGCACACAGTAATTGTCCGAAGTGAATGTTTTTCTCCTCATCCATGTTTTGTGCTGTTTTAGAAAACTCTTCCAGAACTGGTACAGTGAGAGCTGACATATAATCAAGAGAGTATCACTTGCATTTTGGATACTGGCACCATGCCTAGCATGTCTCAATCAAGCTCTGTGGGCAGTGGGGAAAACCTTCTCCCAAGGGAAGATTGGAGTAGTCAGAGTCTATAATTAATTTATAGTGTGCATGCTAATATTGCATTTCCTCTATTAGGATATGATGTTATGTAAATGCACTTAATTGATTGTCTTGCATCCCAGAGGAATGCTGTGGGATGCATTGAAACCATATTGCATTGAAACCATAATTGGATTGAAACCATATTGCATTGAAACCATAATGCATTGAAACCTTATTGAAACCATACAAATTCCTAAAACTTGGCTGATAACATTCATACAGAATTTAGATTGTTTCCTGAGAACAATAACAAAAAAGGAATTATCAGTGTTATATTAATCACACTGTCTTTTTCAAATGAAAATTATCACCCAAAATCCATGTATGAAAGGAAATATGTTTGGTCTGAAATACAACGCGTGTGTAGAGTTTAGAGTCATTGAAACCCAATGATCAAGTTCCCTCAGTTGCATTAACAAATAAACAGGTGTGCGATTCCTAGTACTTGTACAACTGGTTGGAATAAGATCAGAAGTTGCCATGATTCAGTGACTCCTGGGAACACACAATGCTATTATATACTTACGGAGAAATAAGATGATAACTTGGTTTACATTACTCTTGTTCTATATGTCACATGCTACAATACACCAAAATTTTATATTTTTCAGTTGTGTGTCACTTTAGGTTTTTTTTTTTTTTTTTTTTTTTTTTAATTTGGAGCCAGAATTGTCTCATATAGCTGCCTGGTTTCCCTGGCATGTTACTGATCTGTATTTGGGTCATAGATATCTTGGAAATGTCTGACCTCTAGGTCAGTGGGAGAAAGGGAATTAAGCTTGTGAGAAAAAGCACGTGGCTCTTTTCCATGGTGACCCACTTCGGTCACCTCTCAGAAAAATATGAAAAAAGACAGCTGGGTGGCGACAGTCAAAGCCACCATGTGGTTGTAGAAATGGATGATAAGGAAGGACAGAGTACAGATTTGCAAGGACAGGGCAACATAAAAACAAAAGCAAAGAGAAAGAAATAATTGAAGTCTCCTTGTATGAAATAAGCAATATTCTTATCCAAACATTTCATGGGTGTAATATTCATAACATTATAGTGATGCTGATTTCTTGGGCGTTGCAACAATGTTCTTGGCATGTGAAATTTGTTTACATAGTTTGTGTCCAGGTTGGTTCACCCAGTTACCTAGTAAGGCCAAGGGTTAGTTTTCATATTGGCCAGTTAGCTCTATAGACAGAAAAGATCTGTTCCTTTGCTGTAGCTAGTGCTATCCAATTCAGATCTCTCACAAGCATAGGCCATCGATTATGTGGCTAGTTCAGTATAATCTATTATAATTACTGGAAGAACAACTCAAAGCAATTTTTCTCCTGATATAGGTAACAAGATAAGTAACAAGAAATAATAATTAGCCTTACTGAACCTTTAGCACATAAACTATGTTTAAACTCTCTATTTGTGTTGTCTCATGTAATCCTCACCGAACTGCCATTTTCAGGTAAAGAAATAGGCTTTAAAAAGTTAAGCTTGCCATACAAGTCATTCAGATATTAAACAATAAAGCTGGAATTTGAACACCCCCAAAAAAGTAATACTTTACCTTTGTTTAGCAGTTTTTGGTTTACTAATGGCAATTTACATACACGCATGCACTTAATCTTTTCAGTCTTGTGAGATGGGCGTTATTATCCTATCTTTACAAACGTGGGAATGGAGACTTTGAGAGGTCACTCAACTAGTAGGTGTCAGGGACAGTATTCAAAGCTGAGTCTGCTACTTCCAGATTTCAGGGTCTTTCAACCTTCAGACAGCTGAGGTCAGGCATAGGCGTATTTATGTTGAAGTTAAAGTCTGTACAGTACAAAATGCAATGTAGATTTCATAATTATCCAGATTATTCAGGCCCTATAGGGTCCAGCCACTTCATTTTTTGCTTAATGAAGTTAAAAACATGAAGTGTTGCCAGTGAAAATAAGCATATGTAATATTATAAGTATTCGATCCACTAGAGTACCTCAGGTGTGATACTAGAAAGCTTATATTCTCTACAACTTATTTCGTTATGTGTCCTAACTGGTGGAACATAACTTCTCTGCAATTGACTTATCTGAAAAGAATTGTTCTTCTAATAACTCTCAATATTATTAGATAACAAATGCATCTGTGTTACCCTTTTTAATGTATTGAGTTGGCCAAAATGTTCGTTCGGGTTATGGAAAAACCTGAACGAACTTTTTGACCAACCCAATATCATTTAGCAACCATTTACACTTTAGATAAAAATTATGTATTTGACTAGTAAGAAATGACTTCTTTCATTCCTTTTTTAGAACTATAATTTATATTTTTATATTCTGATTTTGAAATACATTGAAATTACACAAATACACTATTTTTAGCTTAAATCTCAAAGTTTGTCTTGAAATTGATTGCCTTGACAAATGAATAAAATGTTTATATTTTAAAAGAAAAGTGCTTTGGGCATTCCCTGGTGGTCCAGTGATTAGGACTCCACGCTTCCACTGTAGGGGGCCCGGGTTCAACCCCTGGTTGGGGAACTAAGATCCCACAAGCTGTATGGTGCCGCCAAAAAAATAAAAATAAAACAAAACTGGTTTAAATTGCTGGGGATGGTAGGAGGATGAAACTCTGTTATAGATAGGGAAGAAATAAATTTAGAGTTTAAAGTAACTCACCAAAGCCCTAGTTCTGCTTGGATAGGTATATATTTAAGCTCACTTCAAACTATGTAGTTTTAAAAAATTTTTATTGTCCTATAGTTGATTTACAATGTTGTGTTAGTTTCAGGTGTACAGCAAAGTGATTCAGTTATACATATGCATGTATCCACACTTTTGTTTTTTTTTAGATTCTTTTCCCATATAGGCCATTACAGAGTATTGAGTAGAGTTCCCTGCGCTATACAGCAGGTTCGTATTAGTTGCCTATTTTACATATAGTAGTGTGTAAATGTCAATCCCAATCAAAACTATGTATTTTTAATTGGATTTCTACACAAATTGACAATTGAGAACCTCTAATCAGTGGTTCCAAATGGTGAGCCTCTGAATTAGATTACTGTGTTCAAATGACAGTGTTTTAAAACCCATTTTATTCACAGATACAAATATTGAAGGCAGTACACACACATATATACATGCACAAACACATGCCTACACACAATGCACATAAGTGTGAGTGTGTGTGTGTGTGTGTGTGTGTGTGTGTGTGTAAGGTAGAAAGATTTCAGAATTCTCTCTTTTTAGAAGAGATACTATTTCCTTCCTTGTTTTGTGTTACTAAACAAGCATTATGTATTTTTGTGTCTCTCTGTGTTCGTGTCTGAATATATGTTTATATATGTGTATATTAATCTAAAAATAAAAGCAAAGCTTTCTCCTATATATGAAAATAATAATTGTATGTTTAAGTATAGTCAACTTTAACTTTACAGAATATATTCTCCAAAATCAAGAAACCAGAGCATTTTTACTGAGCATCTGCTCTGTGCTTAGTTTTATGTAAAGAGGAGGATACAGAGGTATAAGTCATTCTGGTCCTTGTTTTTAAGTTTTATGAAAATAGGTAACACATTTTGTTGAGAATGTGTTACAGCAGAAACTCACAGAGAACTGCTAGAAACCGACTGATGCTATTCAGCTCAGTCCAGTTGAAGATGCACATACCCTGAGACCTAGAAATTTCATTTCTAGCTATCTTTTATGGAAAAACCCTTGGAGGTGTGCACAAGGAGATGGAAGGGAAACATGAATTGCAGCAGTTTTTGTAAAAGTGTTAAACGGGGAGGATTTCCAAAGTCCATCCACAGTAGGAACAGATAAATAGAGTGTGATATTTTCATACAGTGGAATATTGTGAGCAATAAAAATTTCTATGGCTATAGGCAAACATGGATCAAGGTCAAAAACAACATGAAGTGGGAGAGGGTGGAAAAAGCTGACAGTACCTGGTATTCGCAGGCAGGCTCCCACTCAGGTCCTCTCCCAAGCAAACAAACAACAACATCAAAAACCTTAATGTGGGCTTCCCTGGTGGCACAGTGATTGAGAGTCCGCCTGCCAATGCAGGGGACATGGGTCCGTGCCCTGGTTCAGGAAGATTCCACATGCCGTGGAGCCGCTAGGCCCGTGAGCAACGGCCGCTGGACCTGCGCGTCCGGAGCCTGTGCTCCGCAACGGGAAAGCCCACAACAGTGAGAGGCCCGCGTACCGCAAAAACAACAACAACAACAACAACAAAAAACTTTAATGTTAAGGAAAAAAAAGTCACAGAAGAATATATTCAGTGTGATTCCATTTATACAAAGTTCAAACACTAAACAATGTATTATTGGAGGATACATGTAAAGTAATCTATTTTAAAAAGGAAGGGAATGATTAACTGAAAATGTTACTAGTGCCACTTTTAGGGAGAGAGAGTGGGGATGTGGTCTAAGTAAGACATCCAGAGGGTTCAAGGTACAGATTATATTCTATTTATTAGCTTGGATGGTGGATACACAATCACTTGTTTCATCAATGGTCTTTAAATTACACGTATACTATATATACTCTCTTGTATGTATATTTTGCAATACAATAAAATTAAATATATGTATATATATATATATATATATCAGAAAAGAGACCAGAAGATTTTACATCATCACAATAATGTTAGTTGTATTAGATTGTTTGGCTATAGGTAATGTTTTTTCTTTTTCCACATTTTCTGTAATATATTTTAGTTATTTTATAATTAAAATATATTAAATATATTATATATAATACAATATATTAAATAATCCACTTATAGGGAAGTGGCAATATTCTGACTTAGTCTAAATAAGTCCCAAAATATAACGTGCAGTGGTTTTAGTTAGGATAATGAATTTCCCAAGTATCTGAAAAATACCAGTGTTAAAAGAACATTCTGAAGGTGAAAGTTCTACCAACATGTAGTCTTGAGGAGCTCAGATGCTGCTAATCTGTTCTGAGAGCAGAAGCTGCTTCCTTTTAAAAATGAATATAACATTCTGAGTTGAAGGGAGAAGACATAGTCACACAGTAGAAGCAATTTTTCTAGAAGCAGCCAAGAATCTCCTCCTTTGAACAGATTTACCCAATCTCCCTCCCCCTCCTGAGATAACTATTCTCTCTCTATCTTGCTGCTACCCTTTGTACACACTCCTGTGGTTGCCCAGATCACACTGTAATATTGGTATTTGCTACCTGGGCTCTCCCCACCTAGGCTCTAAGCTCCCTGTGGGCAGGGCCTAACCATAGTCACTTTGTATCTCCAATTTTCACTACTGTGCCTCAACAGAGTAGCTGCCTAGATAATGTTTATTAAACTAAACGAAAGAGGCAGTAAAAAATTTGAAACATGGCGTGGCCTGCATTTATAAAACACATGGCTACAGAAACCTGAATATTCTAGGAGGCTAATCTTTATGCAGAATGAGTCAATACTTTTCTACAATATTTACGTAGAAGCTCTAGAGATAATATTATTATATCCATCATAAAAACTTACAAACATTGCACAACACTATAAACACAATAAATCGGTAACTTCTGGGTACACATCAGTATCTTCCGCATATTGTGTTTGTGCCACCCCTCCGCATCTCCACCCTCTTTCTGTCCAGCACAGGCTGGAAAGCTCAAATCTGCTATTTTTAGCAGTGATCAGAGGGCCTTGACCTCCACCTAAAATGATGGTATGCAGGTGAGAATATAAGAGCAGAACCAGCCATGATAGGGCAAAGTATTTGTTGGTTATAATCTTCGGTTGTAAAGACAAAAAAATGCTTCCACGTCAAAAGATGGAAAACAGCTCAAACACCCCTAGGAGAACCAGTAGGAACACAGCAGCGTTTCCCTCTGGCACCTAAACATTTGTAAACTACTAAAATGACATACTCACATGATGTTCAAAAGTCTTAGACATCTTCCTGCAATGTCTAAAGGCAGGCAGAAAAGAAAGAACCTCTGTTTTCTTTCCTACTGACTTTCTTGGGATTTAAGTGGTAGAACTATGCTGAAACAATTGGCCTGCTTTGTTAGAAACATGTTAATTCAAAACTCCAGGGCAAGGGCAGTTAATCCTGGTAGGTCTGGTCTCTATCTGGACAGTTTCTTTTCAGATTTGTTTGGTAGAGAGAAATCAGATTTCTCAAAAGTGTATTCACTTGTTATTGAAAAAACAAACAAACAAACAAAGAAAAGAAACACCTACAAAAGCATGCAGGTGGATAGTTTATTGATTAAATTTCCTAATAAAACAAATCCAAATTGCCTTGGTTTAGGCTAACCTAAACTACCCATGCAACCATTTTGTATGAATTTAATAGAACGTATAGGCAAATGGATCAAGCTTATGTCCAATTTGCTCCTTCTTCCTGGATACCAGGATCTACGTAAAATAGTGGTTAAGACTGCGGGTCCTAGTGTCAGATTGTCTGCTATCGAATACTGACTCCACCACTGTCTGGCTGTGGGATCAAGTTACTTAAACTCTCTGGGTCTCTTTCTGCATCTGTGTGTGTTATGGGTATTACAATTATGTCAGTATGTATAAACCACTTAGTACAGTGCAAGACAGTCAATTATTGATGACCAAGTGTGGATTTATTGTGAAGCTAATGACATTTAGTTTCAGCCTCCTCGCTTGCCTGGGTTCCTTCAGAGGAACTCAGGAGGTCTCAGGATGGGCCCTAGCAGAATGTTCACATATGTGTTTTTTTTTAGTTTTCCAAAAGTAAGACATTTTAACTGCAGTCAGTTAAGGCTGCTGTCTTTCTCCACGTCAAATCGCACTGTACCATTTTCCCTTGTGTTTGGAGGTGCTTAGGGTCCACCAGTATTTTGGGCATCTGGCTAAGGGGAAGCTGAGTTGTGGGACACACCATTTTAACTGAAATTTGGAAACGCATTTTGGAATGTTTCAATAAAACAATTGAGAAATTACAAACCTCTAATTTGGATGTAAAAGAAAAGTGCCTTCTTTGTCATCTATAAGTGTTTTTATTTAAGAACTAATATAAAATTCTGATTAAAAAATTAATGAGATATGAAATAAAAGTGATAAAAATGCATGATAAAATCAATGGAACGTGCTTGGATATCAAGACACTAATTTGAACAGATTTTTTTTCCAGATCATTCCAAAAGGGGTAGTCCCCTAAAAGGAAGACAGAATATTCTAGTAGAAGTAATAGATAGGCTCTTGGATTGTTTGATACTCTCATCAATGAAGAGGAAGGAATCATAATATCATTTTGAAATATATTGAAATTTCTTGCTGATTTGATACAACATACTGATGTTGACAAAGATAACATGAAACTCAAAATATGTTTCTGCAATAAGGAAACAGACAACAAGCTAATTAATGAGTATGACCAGTCTTCCCTGACACCCTGAACTTTTACAGCTCATACATGAAAAAATTTTGATAAAGTTTTTCTCAAATCAGACATCAATTCTAAAATATCACATGATATCAATAATGAATTGTAAGACTGAAAGAAATATTTTAAAATATGAACAATTAAAAAAAATTGATCCACCATGCTAGGGGAAAGACTAAAATATTTTTCTCCATAGGAAATTATATCACAATATTCTTATCTTATGAAGATGTGATCAGAGAATTTGCAGTCAAAAATATTGACAAAAAGTTTTATAGCCACATGTCAGGAAATTTATTAATAAAACTTATCATGGCATTTCCTCAATTTTTTTTATGGCATTTCCTCAATTTTTTAAAATAAATTTATTTGGCTGCGTTGGATCTTTGTTGCTGTGCAAGGGCTTTCTCCAGTTGCGGCGAGCGGGGGCTACTCTTCATTGCGGTGCGCGGGCTTCTCATTGCGGTGGCTTCCCTTGTTGCAGAGCATGGGCTCTAGGCACGCAGACTTCAGTAGCTGTGTTGCGTGGGCTCAGTAGTTGTGGCTCGCAGGCTTACTTGCTCTGCGGCATGTGGTATCTCCCCAGACCAGGGCTCGAAACTGTGTCCCCTTCACTGGCAGGCGGATTCTTAACCACTGCGCCACCAGGGAAGTCCATTTCCTCAATTTCTCTTTTTTTTTTTTTTGCAGTACACGGGCCTCTCACTGCTGTGGCCTCTCCCGTTGCGGAGCACAGGCTCCGGACACGCAAGCTCAGCGGCCATGGCTCACGGGCCCAGCCACTCCGCGGCATGTGGGATCTTCCCGGACCGGGGCACGAACCCGTGTTCCCTGCATCGGCAGGTGGACTCTCAACCACTGCGCCACCAGGGAAGCCCCATTTCCTCAATTTTTGATGTTTGTGTGGAAGATTTTACTTTCCAGAGATGATCCCAACAATACCTCCCATCTCACATGCTCTTCTTACCGTGTGATCAACATGCCTCTCATCAAGAGGTGGAGTCTCTGTTCCCTTGCCCTTGAACATGGAACATGAGCAGACTCTTGACTGTGGCTGAAGGAATGCTGATTAAGGTAGAATAATGGCACCCAAAGATGTCCATGTCCTAATCCCCAGAACATGTGAACATGGCATGTTATATGGTGAGGGGGGGATTAAGATTGCAGATGGAATTAAGATTGCTAATCAATGGACTTTGAGATGGAGAGATTATTCTAGATCATCCAGGTAACTACCCAGTGTAATTACAAGGATCTTTATAAATGGAGAAGGAAGACGGAAGAGTCAGAATTGAGAAAGATTTGAAGACGCTACGATGCTGGCTTTGAAGATGAAGGAAGGGGCCATGAGCCAAGGAATGCAGTGGTGTCTAGAAGCTGGAAAAGGCAAGAAATATATTTTCCATAGAGCCTCCAGATAGAATGCAGCCCTGTCGACACCTTGATTTTAGCTCAGTGAAACCCATTTCAAACTTGAGACCTCCAGAACTGCAAGATAGTAAATGTGTTGTTTTAAGTTGCTACATCTGTGGTAATTTGTCATAGTAGCAATATGAAACTACTATAGAAGCTATGTGACTGCCAAGCCTGGTTCATAAAATGAGGTACAATGTTCACCCGGTTTTCTTTGAGTGTTGTCACCATGGCATGAAGAAGTAGAAAGACCACGTGGAGAGGCCACCTATGTAGGGGACCAGACAGCAGCCTCATCTGAGGTCCCAGCCCACAGTCAACGTCAACTGCAGACACGTAAGGAATGAGCCACGAGGTGGCTCCAGGTCCAGCCACCATCGGAATGCAACTTCGTGAAAAACCCCGAGTAGGGACTGCTAGCTGAGCCCAGCCAAACCCAGAACTGTGGAAGATGATAATACATTTATTGTTGCTGGTTAAGCCACTAAGTTTTGGGTGATTCATTATCCAACAATAGATCACTGGAACATGAGTATATGTCAACTTTGAAAATTTTATAATTTTTCTGGATTTGTCCCATTTAAAATAAATATTCACTTTCATATCTAATTTGTATTTCTAAATTCTACTTTTTCCTAGAGAGAACCCCTCCAAACTGTAAAGTTTCAAATCCCCCTCCCCATCCCCACAAGGGGAAAAAAAAAAACCCAACTAGTTCCTGCATGTAGTCATAATTTCTTGTTCAGAATGTGGTTGAAAAACATAATAATATGTGTAATTAAACAGACCTGAGAATCTTGAAATAAAGAAATCTTTATTTTTAGAAGTTAAACCCTCATTTTGAAGACACTTAAAAACAAAAGCAAAATTTAAGCTTATATTACTTGTTCATATCACTTGAAATGCCAATTGCCTTTTCATTTGAGATGAACATGTAATACTTTCACAGAAAACAAAAACTTCCGTTAGGAATAAGACAATATATTCAACAGATGTCTCCTAAGTGATTCTTTGCTGACAGTGTCAATTTCCCATAGCACTATGATGTCAAGACAAGACTGGAAGTATTTGACTTAGGTTATGGTTCTTGGGATAAATCATAAAAGAGGAATGTGTTATGCAAATAATAATGTACAGTGTCCCAGAATGCAGCCTGGGCTACTTCAGATATATTTGCCTTGGAACAGACCCACCATTTTGAGATAATCAGCTCTGATTTCAGGAATCACCATACTCTCAGTTGCACCCCCCTTTGCCGGTCTTTCCACACCTTGTCAGGGCTACTCCATTTATTCCAGTTGACTTTCAGCATAGCAGAAAGAGGTCTGGATACTAAAGTCAAGAGTCAGCCACAGAGGCAAGTGAGCTTTGAGTTCTCGGGTTTCAAAGATAGTTTGCACAAGACTCACTCACTTGCAGGCTAGCAGGGCTGGGAGGGCTAATCTGGCTGGCTGGAAAAAGCCTTGCTGTGGTCATTCAGAGGGCCTCTACAGTGAAGATAACTCCCTCAATTCCAAAACTGAGTACATCAGCATGTGGGAATGAATATCCCTAACCCATGCATAAATAAGCTCCCTGAAAGGTGCAACATGCTTCTACCTTTAACAATAACAGCAACAAAATATCTATACCAAAATAGATTAGAATGTTGGATTTGCTATTTCAGATTTGAAGTCTTGTCCACAAGCAAGTCAGAAAGCAGAATATATGAGACGTTCTCTGATTTATTCTCTGATTGCTTGAAGAAAGGAATTCATTGTCTGCTTATAAATTCTCATTCTTTCAAGTTCACATTCAAAAATGAACCCTTGGGGGCTTCCCTGGTGGCGCAGTGGTTGAGAGTCCGCCTGCCGATGCAGGGGACGCGGGTTCGTGCCTCGGGCCGGAAAGATCCCACATGCCGTGGAGCGGCTGGGCCCGTGAGCCATGGCCGCTGAGCCTGCGCGTCCGGAGCCTGTGCTCCGCAACGGGAGAGGCCACAGCAGTGAGAGGCCCGCGTACCGCAAAAAAAAAAAAAAAAAAAAAAAAAAAAAAAAAAAAATGAACCCTTGGTTAAAAAATCTGAATTACTTCAACCCCTGATTAGGTTATGCTTTCCCTGTTTTTCTCCCTCTGACAAGAATTCCTGTCTCCTTTACAGGTTCTGCTAGTAAGGTTACTCTAAGCACAAGAAGTTTGGGGCTGCAAACCACCCGTAAGAACAGAAAACAGCCTAGGCAGAGAGCTAGAAATAGTGAGCAGAGGGGAAGAGGAAGTGTGGCCTTTTGTCAGCTTTACCCATCCTGATCTTGAGCTTCTTTCCTTTGATGAGGTTAGGGATGATCCCTTCTTTGTTTTTTGTTTTTCTGTACGCGGGCCTCTCACTGCTGTGGCCTCTCCCGCTGCGGAGCACAGGCTCCAGACGCGCAGGCCCAGCGGCCATGGCTCACGGGCCCAGCCGCTCCGCGGCATGTAGGATCTTCCCGGCCCGGGGCACGAACCCGTGTCCCCTGCATCGGCAGGCGGACTCTCAACCACTGCACCACCAGGGAAGCCCGGGATGATCACTTCTTGAAGTCACAGCATTGTGAAAGTCCCATCAGCCCAGGAGTACATAGCAAAAGTGCTTTTACACCTGTTTGTATTTAATCTTTACGTCAGGTAGAAACAACTACTCCCCGGGGTCTCCTCTCCCCCAGCCATTTGTTTATTTGTATGTTTGCTTTTTCAGATTAGAAAGCTGAGGCTCCTGGGACTTCCCTGGCGGTCCAGTGGTTAAGTCTCTGCTCTTCCAAAGCAGGGGACATGGGTTCCATCCCTGGTCTGGGAACTAAGATCCCACAGGCCGTGTGGCTTGGCCAAAAGAATTAAAAGAAAAAAAAAAGCTAAGGCTCTGGATAAATCAAATTATTCAAGGTATTTGAGGAATTATCTCCAGTGAGTAGTAAAGCTGGGACTCAAAGTCAGGTATTTTGATCACTGCTGGAGCTTTTGCCCTACACCTCAGATACACCAAGGCATATTCTGGGACTGTGTTTTATTTATCAATTTTTGTGTCTGTGCCTAGTACCATGCCTGGCATCTAGTGTGTGTTCATTAAACGTCTTTTGAATAAAAAGCCAGGGTTTATTATCTAAACCTACCATTTGTGAGGAGGAAGATGATACCTGGAAAGTTTTGTGGGAATTTTGATGCCTTACAAAGTTCAGGGAAGTTGAGTTTAAGGCATTTGGGACAGCAGCCACTTGGGAATGTGCTATTTTCTTTTCAAGGTAGAGGCTTAAGTGTGGGTTAGGTTTGAAGGACACTCCTCAGGAGTTGAGGATTCGCTGAATGAAGGCATTGTTTCTGTGTGTCTGTGCTGCTGTTTATTTCCTGCTCTGTGCCCACCTTGTGGTTTCACAGATTCAGATGTCACTGAGGACAGCTGGTTCCCTGTCAGGCCTCCATGGGGTTATGGGGGGCAGACTATCACCCAACCCCACTGCACCTCCATCAGTGTGCTGCAGAAGACCAAATATAATGAGATAAGTTCCCTCCAAGCCCTTCTTGGGGACTGCCAGATTTCTGATTCCCTATTTTGTATGCACACATGATGAAGGAAAATTGCCCTCAAGAGAGCTTAGCAAAGACTGAAAGGCAGCTGACAGGTAAAGGCTGATTAGCCTCGGGGAGAATATCTTTTTGATACCTAAGACCTACAACTGCAGCAAAGTGAGCCAACGTGATAAGGACAAATAGAGCCTTGGAGGAAGGCTGTCATGAAAAATTTTTTTTTAATTTTTGAAATTAAAAATATTAACACACATCCAAAACCGAAAAAGAATCAGCAGAGTCAAAAGAGAAGACTTGCCTCATTTTCTCCCCCAGAAGATAATCATTGTTAAAAGGAGGTGTTTTTTTTTTTTTAAAAAAAAGGATGATTTAATTACTGGACCAGTTTTTTTTTAATGATTGCTTTCCTTTATCTTAAAAAGATACGTGGACTAAAATGAACAAGCGGCTCCATATCAGAGAACTTGGTAAGTCTTTTCTATACTGAACAGGATCTGCAAAGAGGAGGAAATTCAACAGCATTTACAAAGCTTTCTTGAGAGAGAACTGCTCATGATTCAAGAGGCTGCCTGTTAGAAGATACATCAAATAACAATTATAAAATAAATAGTATACATTTTGTAGACCTTTATAACAGTTAGTGGTGTAGGCAAAGGTCAGTTTCCCCATTTCTTCCTTTTTGTCTTATATCTTCTCTATTATTTAAAAAATCTTCTACCACATAATTTTACATTTCCTTCTTCACATCACTTATTCTATATCTTATGTTCCTCTTCTACCTTTGCCCTTTTATTTGAAAAAAAGTCCCCATTTGTTAATGTAATTTTATTAAATTTCCAAAACCCAAACAAGGCCACACCTCTCTGAAATAGGAGGATTAGCTCTTTGAGCTGCCCTCCCCCCAGTTGCTCTGTGCTCCAGGCATCTATGTCTAGTCCCAGCTAATATGCAAAGGGATCTATTTCTAAAATTCCTTAGCTGCTCTGGAAAAAAGAAAAAGCTGTTGTGAAAGCTATGTTATGTGCATATTTTACAAGTAACCAAACAATTTTACAAGTAACCAAACATGCACAGAAAACATACAGAAGGGCGGAAAAGAGAAATCAGTTCCTTAGGGCTAATTATTTAGAGTAGAACTCGAGAAAGTGCTATTTACCGATTTGCATATTTAGCAGATGGCCAGCGAGGAACTGAAGCAAGAGAAAGTAAGGAAAAAAATATATATATATATATAACTATAAACGTTGGAGGAGAGCCTCTTACATCCCCCAAAAGATATTCCATGTGAAATTTTCTCTGGCCTAAGGCACTCTTTGCTTTGCTTTTTGCCCCGCCTCAGGAGAGGTGTCGCCTCTTAATAACAACTCTGTAATGGACAATAAATGATAATTTATGGGTGACCAAGGACCAAGAAGCCTCTCTGAGTCTTCATTAAAACAACAGTACAAGTACAACCTCAGGAGGTAGGCAATTATTAGATGTTTGCTTGCCATTGTCAATGTGCACAGGTAATTTTTTGTTTTTAAAAGTTCCTTTATTGAATATTTATTTTTATTACGGAAAAATTTCAAGGTACACAGAAGTAGAAATAATAGTATAACAAACCCTCCCGTGTCCATCACCCAGTTTCAACAACTCTTTTTGCCAATCTTGTTTCACAGTTCCTCTGCATTATTTTTTTTCCTTTTGGTCGGTAACCTTTAAAGCAAATACAAAGATGATAGCATTTTACTCGTAAATATTTCAGTAAGCACCCCGAAATTTTACAATAACTTGACTGGTTATCGCAAAATTGACCTGCAGAACAAAATAAAGAAGGAACGTAGAAAACCCTCCCGTGGTGGAAGAAGTTGTCACAAAGGTTATCTAGCTATTCTAGCTCTTCGGAGGTGAGAACTATGCGTGGTATTCCCTTGGGACCGGGCCGGGGTCGGGGGGGGGTCGGGGGGGCAGTGTTGGTGATAGCGGTGGGAAGGTACAGACCCCTGGGCAGGTTAGTGAATTTCTCCGAAGTGGTCCACCCAGGCATGCGCAATCCAGACACCAGAGTTGCTAAGGCCCTGAGGCAGATAGAAGCGCAGGATACAGTGAAAACCAATCAGAGGGCTCAAAGGATAATCAGTTAGCCAATCCGGATTCGAGACTGAATCAGAGCTTCAGCATCCTACTCGCCCCCCACCGATATCCAATCGAGGAGCCCGCTACTTTGGGCGGACTTTTCAAAACAGAGAAAACAAAACAAATCGGGGACCTTTAAAAGGTGCAATGCGACCAGAAACTATCTCCTTCCGCCCCTCACGCCTATCACTCCCTTTCCTTCCTCCGTAGGATCAATCGAGGAATAAGGCCGTGCCCAAATTCCATCCTCCTCCTTGGGAGGGAGGAGTGGCTCAGTAAAGCAAAGGCGAGTTGACGAGGCTACAAAGCTGGCTGGAGACGTACACTTAGGGGAGGGACTCTTTTTCAAAGTCTGTTGAGGAGGCGGCGGATCCCTCCGCGGGGAGTCACGTGCCCCGCCCCCTTGGGGGCGTCGGAAACTCAAAACAAAAACAAGGGGTTTTGTTGGGGCCTCCGCGGTGGTGGCAGCGTCAGCGGCGGTGGAACCCATAGTGGGGCAGGGCTTGAGGGACCGGCGCAGCGCCCCAGCCGGAGGGTGGGCGCACGGGGAGTGGGATGAAGCCGGGGCTGTGAGGCCGAGGCGGCGGTGGCAGGGGGGAAGGGTCGGATGCCGGTCGGGGGCACCACTGAGGCGGCGGGTCCCTGACCTCGGAGGCAGGTCCGGACGTCCCCGCCGCACCCAGTCCCATCCGACCGTGACGCCGCGGGCCGGTGGAGGCGCGGCTCCAGCACGGTGAGTGGGCCCACCCGGGATCGCGGAGCTTCTTTGTTCATGGTCGGGACTGCGAAGAGGGATGTCAGAGTGCCCACCCCTCAGCTTGGGGAGCGATTCCGGTTCTGCCCTCAGCCCTGGGGCAGTGGGCGCCCAAAGGCGGAGAGATGCTGATGGGATGGATGGATGGAGGGTCGAGGAGGCTGAAGACAGTTCTTTGGTGTCCCCCCCTCCCTCATTTTGTCACGGTGGCTCGCTGGGGTGGTTCTTCTTGGATTGACAGCTCCGGGTCTCCGCAGAGTTGCGGAATCAGGGCATCGGTGGATGGAAGGGTATTGTCTGGGCACGGGGCGGGCTGCCGACCGGGTGGGCCGCGCCACCCCAGCGCTCTCTGGGACCTAGGTCTCTGCCGCTCGGGTTTTGTTCAGAGGAGGCGCTGCCGAAGCGGATGGGGAAGGCTTTGGGGCCGGACTCCAGCGAGAGGGGCTTCTGGAAATGGGCTCCGCGGGAGGGGCGGGGCTCGGGAGTCTCCTCCCTCCGGTTCTTTGTTCAGTCGCGAGACTTTCCCTCCCCCCACGTTGTGCAAAGCCCCTACCTCCCGGACCCGCAGCCCTCGGAGCCCCCAGTGCGTTCCACTGGGCAGAAACCCCTCCGCCCGCGACTTCAGGTGGGGCGGACCGTCCGGACACCGCCGCCAGAGGACAGTTTCCTGTTTGTGAAGCAGCTGGGAGACCGGGGCTGGCTGGTCTGACCCAGCGCTAGCCGGCGGACGTGACCACGGCCCCTCCCCCTGCCACACCTCCCTGGCGGTGGGGGAGGATTGCTCCGGGGTTCGGCTGGACGTGACTGGTGCCCTCACCCGCTTTTCTCTGGGGTGTGCTGGGGCGCCCCTCGCTGGAGGTATTGGCCCCAGCTCTTTTGTGCTTCCCCCTCCCCCCGCCCTCCAGGATACATTCTAACTGTGTGTGGTGTCTTTGCTACAGATGAAGGATTTGGGGGCAGAGTACTTGGCCGGTCGTGAAGGGGTCCAGCTCTTCGGATTGTTGAACCTCTACCTAGAACAGGAACAGAGATTCCAACCTCGAGAAAAAGGGCTGAGCTTGATCGAGGCTACCCCGGAGGTAAGTCCCAGGAAAGATAACTTGCTCTAGTCGCTGACAGGGCTTGGGCAGATAACTTTAATTTTTTTTTTTTTTTTTTAGTTGAATCTAGACTAAAGGCTGCAAAGTTTCTTAAGACCACAAGTGGTCGTCCTAGAGTACTAAGATAAATCTTAATACAGGGTCATGCTTTTGTTTCTTAGCAAGAATGAGAGTGATACTAAATCTAGGGAAGTGTGGCTTCAAATGTGGCACCCCCCCAGCCTGCAGCTTCAGAGTGGGAGACTCCCTGGGAATTGAGCAGGTCATTTGTGGAAATACCCTCTGCCTATGCAATACTTCTGTATAGCAGGCTCTTAAGTGATTTTTTTTTTTAAAGAAAACAAGCAAGGAATCTTCTAGATGTCCATTACAAGGGAATTGAATTATGTTTGCTCTTATTCTCTGGAAGTGTGGCAACAGTTTGCTTTATATTGAATTGCTGAATGTCTTTTATGATGTATATTTTTAAAAAGCAGTGTTGTATACACATTTTGTATCTGAAAAATTGTAGTGCTTTGTATTCTTGAAGATGCAGGGGAAAAAATTACCTTATTTGAATCTGTGTGTATTGTCCATTGTAGTTCTAAGACAGTCATAAACTTTGGCTCTTGGTTTTTGTTGCAGAATGATAACACTTTGTGTCCAAGATTGAGAAATGCCAAAGTAGAAGATTTAAGGAGTTTAACCAACTTTTTTGGATCTTGCACTGAAACTTTTGTCCTGGCTGTCAATATTTTGGACAGATTCTTGGCTCTTATGAAGGTATTTCATCGTTTTTATAAATAAAACTTCATTTTTTTATACCCAGTGCCTAGCACGATGCCTAGAATACAAGGTTTCAGTAAATATTTGGCAAATGAATGTAATTATGTCACTATACATAAACATTTTTAATATTTGGAATTGTGATCTTTAGTCCGGATTAAGAGACTACAAAAGTAAGCGTATTATTGTATCTTAAGTTAGGTTTTCCTGTACCTCTTACATACCTTCTCTTTAAGGATGTGAAAAAATGAAGACTACTGTTTTTTTAGGTGTTTCTATATACATAGCTCTCAAAATAAGGTTTTCATATTTTCATCTTCTGTTATGTTTCTGTTGAGCCTAGGTGTTTTTAAACACTTGAAACATGGCAAATGGAAGTATAGCAGTATGTTAAAGGGGACCTATTGCCTTCACTATGAGAAATCTTTTCCAAGCAGGGAGCCACAGTCTCATTAACAATTACCAGCAAGTCATATGATATCACTTTTATGTGGAATCCAAAATATGACACAAATGAACCTATCAGTGAAACAGAAACAGAATCAGGGACATAGAGAGTAGACTGGTGGTTGCCAGGGGGAGGGGAGTGGGAGAGGGTAGGAGTGGGAGTTTGGGATTGGCAGATGCAAACTAGTATATAGAGAATGGATAAACAACAAGGTCCTACTGTATGGCACAGGGAACTATATTCAATATCCTGTGGTAAACCATAATGGAAAAGAATATGAAAAAGAATGTGTATATATAGGTATAACTGAATCACTTTGCTGTACAGCAGTAATTAACATTGTAATTCAGCTATACTTCAATAAAAAATAAATTAAAAAAAAACAATTACCAGTAACTGTTAAATGTGGTGATACTTCTGCCAGTAGGATTGCTGTCAGCTGCTGGGTCAGTTTTCAGGGCACTGAAAAGGGAAGCCATCTGTCCGTGGCAGCTTGTACATATGCTCTACTCTGCACATCTGATGCAATATCTCTCTTGGGGAAATTTGCAGTGAAGTATGGGATGATTCTTAAATAGATAAGAAGATACAAAGATGAATGTATTATTTTTATATCCAAAGAAGTATATTTTCTTGGTATTGGAAGGCTTAATTTATTTTGGGGGAGGTTGTACTATTATGAATTTCATAAGTTTGAAATATAATGTCTAACTGTGAGAAACCTAGCTTTTGAACTTGCATTAAAAATTTTTACCTGCATTTAAATTAAGTAATTTAAATGCTGAAAATGTCTTCTTTGTTTTTTAAAGGGAGGTTAAGAGAGCTTAAAATGTAAAAACGATTAAGTATAACTGTGTGTAAGGGTAAGTACGGGGAAGCAGCTTGATTGTGTTCTGTCTTAAGAATAGGGGCTCATTACAATATTCTTTTAAGTGTGTGCTTTGCTAAGTTAAAGTGACAATTGTTGGAAGAAATGTTTTGTTCTTTGTTTTTCAGGTGAAACCTAAACATTTGTCTTGCATTGGAGTCTGTTGTTTTTTGCTGGCTGCTAGAATAGTTGAAGAAGAATGCAATATTCCGTCTACTCTTGATGTAATCCGGATTAGCCAATGTAAATGTACTGCTTCTGACATAAAACGGATGGAAAAAATCATTTCAGAAAAATTGCACTATGAATTGGAAGCTACTACTGCCTTAAACTTTTTGCACTTATACCATACTATAGTACTTTGTCATACTTCAGAAAGGTAGGTGGGATTAAAAATTAAGATTTTCTACTTGAGCATTGCTATAAGTAACAGTAAAGAATTAGAACTCTAGTGAAATTTGTTTTTACCTGATCCAAACTTTCAGCCTGGACTTTTAATAAATCCTTAGAATTGTTTAAATCTTTAGAAGTGTAATAAATAAATATTTTGTTCTTTCTTTTCATTGTATAGGAAAGAAATACTGAGCCTTGATAAACTGGAAGCTCAGCTGAAAGCTTGCTGCTGCCGACTTATCTTTTCAAAAGCAAAAGTAAGTCAATTTCTTTCTTATATATATCTCACAGTTTCTGTTTTTCCCCCTGCAGTTTCCATTTTGAATTAAAAAAATTATTTTTCTTTTTTTTCTTGTAGCCATCTGTATTAGCTTTGTGCCTTCTCAATTTGGAAGTAGAAACTTTGAAATCCATTGAATTATTGGAAATTCTCCTGCTTGTTAAAAAACATTCCAAGGTAAATATCTTCAGAACTTATTCTTTAAAGCAAGTTTTTTCCTAGTGTCTTATTTTATCTTTTCTGTAGTGACTTAATCATTAAGTAACACTTTATGGGGCTCTTAACTGTTACTCATTTATTCTTGTATCTTAAGTGTTGATGTTCTACAAATGCAGCTTCAACCCAGACAGTATTAAGCTGGAAGGGAACCTGGTCACTTAGGCTAGCTTCTTTCTGCGTTTAGACATCCCTTCTGTAGTCTTCTTGCCAGTTGGTAATACAGCGGTCTACATTGCCCCATGCACGTTGTTCTAAAATGCGTATTAAGGGCTTCCCTGGTGGCGCAGTGGTTAGGAATCCACCTGCCAATGCAGGGGACACGGGTTTGAGCCCTAGTCCAGGAGCATCCCACATGCCGCAGAGCAACTAAGCCCATGCTCCACACTGCTGAGCCTGTGCTCTAGAGCCCACGAGCCGCAACTGCTGAGCCCGTGCTCCGCAACAAGAGAAGCCACCACAGTGAGAAGCCCATGCTCTGCAACGAAGAGTAGCCCCTGCTCGCCACAGCTAAAGAAAGCCTGTGTGTAGCAACGAAGACCCAACACAGCCAAAAATAAAAAATAAATTTATTAAAAAATAAAACCCATATTAAGAAGTAGAGTTAGTAAATGCACAGAATGGCATCCCATTACATCTGTAGGACTGAGTCATCGTCCCTTTAGTAGCATTACCAAGGTAACATCAGCTATGTTGTTTTTTGTTTTTGTTTTTTTTTGCGGTACACGGGCCTCTCACTGTTGTGGCCTCTCCTGTTGCAGAGCACAGGCTCCGGATTCACAGGCTCAGTGGCCATGGCTCATGGGCCTAGCTGCTCCACGGCATGTGGGATCTTCCTGGACCGGGGCACGAACCCGTGTCCCCTGTATCAGCAGGCGGACTGTCAACCACTGCACCACCAGGGAAGCCCTGGCTATGTTTTTCTTTTAAACTCCTTTGTCAGGCTAGCCTGATAAGTTTTTTCAATCATAAAGAGGTGTAAACCAAACATAAGCACAGTCCTTTTTCTTACACTGATAGTCTAGTTGGAGAAGTATGGAACTGAACACGAAGCAGGGTGTTCTGTCATTTACTGTTCTGTGTCGCAGTCCTGTAGGGTCTGTGTCTGAACATAGGCAATAGTTCGGGATTTGGTTAGCAGAGAAGTAGGGTAGACCGTGAGAGGAACAATGACTTGGAACCTGGTTCTACCAAAACAATCTTAGACAGTGGAAGTTTGGGCAGCAAAGGCTTACGGCTAGGAAGCTGGTGGACTAGAAGGGTTTGGGAATCATTTTAGGGTAGGTTTGTAGATAGAATATCTAGGTGATAGTCACAAGCAGGAAGTAGTACACCCAACTCAGTGGTTTTTAGAGGCCAAGCATGGAAATGAGGCAAAGAGTCACGAATGACCAAGATTTGGACCTAATGGTGGAGAGAATATTGGTACCATTGAGGGAAATTGGAGAGAAGTTAACTGTGATCAAAGAAGTATGATTTTAGGTACTTGTATACCTTTCAGATAGGTAGATGTCTAGCAGATACTTGGCAGTCTGGACTAAAAACTCCAGATAAATTATAGTTGGAGATTGAGATTAGCAATTTCCCATGAGGAAATAATAGTTGAAACCGTAAGAAATTTTGGGGAGTCCTTTGCTTAGCGGTTGATTAAAACTCTGGGTTTTCAGTGTTGGCAGTTTCCCCACGTAGGAGATGTAGGAGGTGATGTCAGGAGAATAAGAGAGTGGTAGAAGCCAGGCTACCAGGGGATTAAGATGTGACTGGATTAGGTGGAAATGGAGGCCAAGATGATATAAAATCATCATCTGTTTTGTGGTCAAGTACATTCAACGTGAAGCATTTTGTTTTAATACGTAACTTCCAGCTTTTGTTTTAATCACGAATTTACTAGTTTGAATCTAAACCTTTTATAATAATGTCATTTGGAAACATCTTCGGTGAAAATTGATTCCATGAAATAAATTAGGGCACTCCCCAGTGGTGGAGGAACTGTGCCCTTCTGGGGGAATTCCTCTTCTCTCACACTGCCAACTTCTCCATTTGCATATATCTGGTGTCTTAATGTAAATGCGTATTTTAGCAATCCAAGTCATGCTATGTTACAGAAACATAAGTTATGTTAAATTCCTTTGCATTGCGACTGTCAAAGTATATACTTGATAATTGATTTATTAACAGACCTAGTGTTTTTAGGTTAGTGTGCTTTCTTAAGACAGGCAGAGTATTCTCTGTATTGAATCCTATGTAAACGATTTATACCTGTGGTGCTCCTCCCCTAAAGCAGTGGTTACCAAATTTTTACTGCACATTAGAATCACCTGGGGAGCTTTAAAAACCCTTGATGCCCAGATGACACCTCATATCAATTAAATAAGAGTATCTGAGGGTGGGAGCCAGGTGTTTTTTAAGGATCGCAGGGTGATTCCAAGGTGTGGCAAGGTTTGGGAACCGCCGTCATAACCTCTTCATTTAAATATTTTTTTCAGGTTAATGACTCCGAGTTTGTTTACTGGAGGGAGTTAGTTTCTAAATGCCTGGCTGAATATTCTTCTCCTGAATGTTGCAAACCAGACCTTAAGAAGTTGGTTTGGATTGTTTCAAGGCGCACAGCCCAGAACCTCCACAATAGCTACTATAGTGTTCCTGAGTTGCCCACAATACCGGAGGTGGGGTGTTTTGATGAAAGTGAAAGGTAAGCAGGTTCCTTGACTAATGACACTTCCGCAGACTAAATGTTACTGATTTTTGTGTATTAGAGCCCCTAGCTCTGATAGCATCATTTCTTTGGGTAAGAAAATTAACCAGAAGTAGTTTTATTAAAATAGGCAATAGTTCGGAAGTGTGCCCCCCCCCACTTTTTTTCTTTATTAAAAAACAACAACAGGGGCTTCCCTGGTGGTGCAGTGGTTAAGAATCCGCCTGCCAATGCAGGGGACGCGGGTTCGAGCCCTGGTCCGGGAAGATCCCGCATGCCGCGGAGCAACTAAGCCTGTGCGCCACAACTACTGAGCCTGCACTCTAGAGCCCGCGAGCCACAACTACCGAAGCCCATGCTCCTAGAGCCTGTGCTCTGCAACAAGAGAAGCCACCGCCATGAGAAGCCTGCACACCTAAACGAAGAGTAGCCCCTGCTCGCTGCAACTAGAGAAAGCCCATGTGCAGCAATGAAGATCCAACACAGCCAAAAATAAATAAATAAAATACAAATTTAAAAAACAAAACAACAACAACAAAAACCAGCATCCCATACGTCATTACCTCCCCGGGACTTATAACTGGAAGTTTGTACCTTTTGACCACCTTCATCTACCACCCCCTCCCCCCAACTCCGGCAACCACCCATCTGTTCTCTGCATCTGTGAGTTCTGTTTTGTGTTTTCAGATTCCACATATAAGTGAGATCATACAGTATTTGTTGTTCTCTGACTTATTTCATTGCTCCTGTTTAAAAAAACTGGTTGTTTCCCATCTTTTTTGCTTTTTGAAATACAGTTTAGTTAAGAAAACAGCATTCTGGGTTTTTTAACATTAGTATGAATTTCTAAAATGGTCCTATGGAAAGAGGCTGCGGGTTAAATGACTTGAAAGTAAAGGGAACTACCACCACTGATGCGGCAGAGTTCTGTAGAGATTTTTAGTTTTGTCAAATGCCGTTGTCTTATTCAGAGTTTATTTTTGTTAGTAAAGTGAATTATTTAATTTTATTGAATTTCACCGTTTTATGCTGTAGGGAGAAGAGACCATAAGTTCCATTTTCCTAGCTCGTTGGTTTCTTAGTTTGATATTTGAGAAGTTCAGTGATGCAATTATTGATGCAAGAAAGACATCAAAACCATGTGATAGGAGATCTTTGTCATTAGTTTGCATTTACTGGATTTAAAGTACTTAGAATTCTATAGTTATTGCTGACAGAGTTATTACTTGGTACAAGAATAATAGTTTGGCAAGTGGTAATTTGTTTAAAACTCTTAAGCAAATCTGTATTTTCTAAGGAGCTTACAATACACTTCACTTTAGGAAGTCCTTCTAAGTTAAATTTTGTCACTGTAGAGCTTAAATTTTGAATGTAAAAATCCTGAGACTAGAGCTGCTTGTTCAGCAGTTTAATTTTGCCTGTATGACATTTAGACGTGTTTTAAATGATGGGATCCTCTTCTCTCTGTTTTTCCTTTTAGCGAGGACTCTTGTGAAGATATGAGTTGTGGAGAAGAGAGCCTCAGCAGCTCCCCTCACAGTGGTCAGGAGTGCACTTTCTTCTTCAGCTTCAAAGTGGCACAGACACTGTGCTTTCCGTCTTAGAAATCTCATTGTTCTGGGTCCAAAATGAAAGTGTGTGTACAGGTTTCAAAGCAATAAATGGGGGAGTAGGTAGTTTCCTGGTGCAGCCCCCATCTAGGCAGGAATTGCATAGACTCTGGAATACCTACCTTCTATTTATTATTCAGATCAGATCTGGCCTATTTTCATATTTAATCCTAAGCCATCCAATGGGTTAGTGCCTCTTAAACAATTAACAATACTTCAGACATTGGCACTTTATTTTTCTCCTTGATCTTTAGCTACGTGGGGGAGGAGGGAAGGTGCTGATACCTTCAACTTATTACTTTTCAAGAAGATTTTTAAAGTTGAATAGTGTAGCGTCAACTTTTTTATAAAGCCTTCAGGTGTCTTTACTGAAACAGATTGGGAGTGTGCAAGTGCTTCCTTAGCAGGGACAGTGGATAGTCCTGTAATGGTTTATCTTAGATCTCTCTCTCTCCCCCCCATTCTCAGAGCAGAGAATATACTCTTAAATGTCAAAAACCTTTTTTTTTTGTTTTTTTTAAATGATCAGTGTTCTATCTGATGCAGACTCTAGAAACTTAGGAATTATAATGTTGACATTTCTGTGAATTTTGGTATGTAATATCTTCATTTCTTTGAGGTTTCTGCCAAAACAGAAATAAGCAACAGACTAGGGTGGTTGGATATTTGCATTCCTAATGATTAAGTGTTGTCAGACTATAGTATTATTTTAATGTTTTTAAAACAATCCATAATCTAGGTGTGCATGTACCTGTATGAGAGCAGTGCAGCAAGTTGAACAGAACTAGGTAACTATGGAATTGATAAATGTTGACCTAATAGCACATTTTGTCTCATTTTCTTCTATTAAAAAAGTCTGCATGATTACATTGTATTTCCTTTGTAATTCACGTTTCAAAAATAATGGTATTGTACATGGGTGCCAAGACTGAATATGAAGTGTAAAAAAAAAAAAAACCTGAGTGTTTGTAGTATTATAGTTTTAAGCGTATCTGTGTGGTGGTACAGCCATAAGAATAGGGATTTATCAACTCTGTACACATGAGATTTTGTACAGAGAATTTTTTTAAACTTTATAAACTGTATATGAAAATGTAAATCTTTAAAAATGTACATAAAAATCCTGTATTTTTTTACCGTGTGTGTGATAGTCTAGTCATTGCATGTAAATATAATTTATTGTGTATTCTGTATTATAAATCATATAACGATGACTTACTTTTTTATTGGTAAGTCAGCATCCATCGGATGTTTTTTGAAGTGAATCTTTTTGAAGTAATAATAGATTACAACTCAAAATAAAAATATTAATGCATTGTACTCCTGTTTACAGTCACATTTTAATTTTTACCTTTTTGGTGAAAAAGAAAAGGTGCTTGCTGTATTTCAGAGGGGAGGCTTGAAGTGAGGCCGGAGCGCCTCCAGGATAAGCCCTGTCTCTGGTTACCAGAAGTCCTCCAGGTAGTATTTCCTCACTGCAGTTTGGCCCTGAGCCTTGGAGATACTGAAAGTGAATCTGTCACTGGAGAGTTGACCTCTCTCTGGGGTGTACTCATATTAAAAGAGTGACATATTAACCTGAATGCCTATTAGTTTATAGCGAAAGCCAAAAGGTATCAAGTAGACCAGAATACTCACGTTGGCAGGTTAGTACAGTTTCTCTCTCTGCAAACAAGCCAACTTCTCTTCAGAAGGCCGCTTGGTGAATAAGCACTAGGGGAGTTAGCTTTGACTGGACCTTGCCAGCCTCTAGCTCTTTGGATCTTTTTTCCCAAGCTTTAGGCTTGATCTGCAAGTGGTGGCCTCCACCCCCTTTTTTTTTTTTTTTTTTTTTTTTGCATGGGTTTCCCTATCTAGTTTGGTTTTGTAGACCTTTGTTTGTTCTAGTTGGTTAGAAAATGAGATACACAGAATATGGTTTTCATGTTATACCTCTTCTCCCCTGGCAATAGGGACATGTTTTCCTACCCTCCTAGTGGAGAATCTCTGCTTGAATGACCCTCCCTCTCTTATTAAGCAATTTGGCAAATAGTAGACAATATATTCTGCTTTCAGATTTTGATTTGTTGAGCTGTAAAAGTCATTTGTGGCTTTGCAAGTCTTGAACCCTCTTCAGTTCTTCTAGGGTTTTATTGCTTTTCTTACTACATGGTCTTTCTGTGTGAATCTGTCCACATGTGACTTCATCTGTTCTCCTTTCTGGTTTTCATTGTATTTAGACCCTTTTCCCGAACTCCCAGCCTATTTGTTCAAAACTGGTCATCCCACTTGGAAGTTTCTGATTACGCCCAAACCTGCTCTTCCTGTGTGTCTGTTTTGAGAGTAGGTATTCCATCTACTCAAGCTGGAAACTTAGGTGATTTCCTCATTTCTTCTTGCCTGCTACCTCCGGCCGGGAGGTCACCATTTATCATTTATACTGTGTATCTACTCTGTCTCCACTTTCTGACACTGGCTTGGCTCAGACCTGTTCTCTATTAGCAGGGTTACTATTGTACAATATCCTAATCATCTCTCAGTCTCCAGGCTTACTTCTGATCCCCTTGCTGCCTGGGTATCATTTTGAAATATGCAAAATTCTAAAAAATATGCAAATTTGATTGTCTCTCCTGAAAAATTATTCAGTAGGTACTTCTCAATCAGGATAAAGTCTATATTGTGACATACAAGTCTCTTCCTAATCAGAACATGGCACCTTTCTCTGGTCTTTCTTTTCCTTGCCATTTCCTAGAGCTATAAAATGTGTATTAAAAAAAAGTAACTGGCAGCTATGTGGGAGATGGAGCAGGTAGAGATGAATAATGTAATGGGGAGACCAATCAGGAGTCCTGCAAAAATCCAAGAAGTGATGAAGGACTGAACTAAGGTAATGGCAGTGGAGATGAGGAAGACAGGTAGGACTAGAGAGGCACTGTCCTTTGTCTTTAGGCATTAGAAGTAGACTCACAGACAAGTCCAGGAGCCTGGTTATGCCCTTCTCGGGCCATTCAACCAGTTGGCTTTCCCATAATTGTGATGAATAAAATTGAGAATCAAGCCCCCTGCCCCATTCACAGCAGAGATGAGGAGAAGGCTGACGTTTTGGTCTCATACTTGCTCCTTGATTTGGCAAGAGATTTGGCTTTTCAGGTTTCAATTCTGTCATTTCCTAGGATGTGGTGTGCACACTTTGCTGCTTCTGCCAAAGTGCATGCTGAAATACAACTCTCCCTGACCCCTTGGTCCGCACCCATTTGACTCTCGGAAAGCGAGATTGGACAAATAATGTGTTTCATTCACCTGTTATGCTTGGAGTTAATACTCAGGTTAAGTGTACAGGCATTGGTTCCAGAATACAGCTTTAACCATTTTCTTGGTCTAGGATCTGCCTTTTTCCTTCACTTTCTTTCACTGCACACTGGGTTCTAATATGATGTTCCCCACTGCCTCCCACCTTCCGTGGCATGCATGCCAAGTGCCAGCTTATTTAAGCAACCGACTTATCAGATTCTTACATGGCCAAACACCATGTACTTTGCATTTGTCACTTGACTTGAGTTTTTCTCACTATTTATACCAGAAATGGTCAACAACTTTGCTTTGCGGTTAGCAAATCGGATTGTGTGGTAGATAGTTTCCCAACAGCCAATGAGTCCTCTCATCCCTGTGCACTATCAAGAGGTGGATTCCATTCCCCTTGAATTTCAGCTGGCCTTGTGCCTAGCTTTGCCTACTAATGTGCAGTGGAAGAAGTTCAGTGCATGTCTAAGCCTAGGCTTCAAGAACTTCCCTTTTATCCCTCTTGGAAGCCAGCCACCATGGTGCAAAGAAGCAGGTTGGGTTACTGATAGTAGAGAGCCCATGCAGAGAGAGGCTTTTGGAGATGGGAGGCCATCTTGGATGTTCCAGCCTCGGCTAAACTCCCAGCTGCACACAGCTTGCATGAGCATCTTCAGCTAAGCCACACGGAGTGGGGGAACCACCCAACTGATCCTAATTAACCCACAGACTCTTGAAAAATAATAAATCATTATTTTAGGCCACTAGGTTTTGGGGCTGTTTGTTACACAGCAGTAGATAGATAGCTGCGACAGGTTGCTTGTTATTTATAGTCAAATGGCGGTTATTTCTGAGTGGTGAGATGACAGATGACTTTTCTTTCTAATTATGCTTATGTGCAATATCCATTTTTTTCCTTCAAATGGATTTGAGTTATTAGTGTATTGACAGAATAAGGAATGAACTCTAATAAACACATACTGATTATATCCTTTCCTTGATTAAAATCCTTATTGGTTTCACATCACTCCTGAGCATCAAGTTCAGACTCTTCAGCACAGTTTCCAAGACCCTGCTTGACAACCCTTCTCAGCTTCATCTCTCACGGCATCCACATCCACACGCTTTCCAGCCTGGTTGCAGTTCAGCTCCTTCCACTCATCATGGTTTCGCTCCCTCCTGTGACTCCATGCACACTCCTTCATCTGCCTGGAACACCTTTCCTGTCATCCTTGTCTGGAAAACTCCTACTTACCACCTTAGGAGTCGCTTCATTCTCTCATTCACCACCAGCTATTTGAATGCCTCTTATATGTCAGGTAGCACACTAAGGGCTGGATATACAAAACCAAACACAATGCACAATGTCCCTACCCTCATGAAACTTACGTTCTAGCCCAGAACCAAATAATTTACAGCAAATAATATGATTTTTAAAGGTTGTGATGATGTGTTTTCTTCCAAGAAATCTTTCTGGAACTTACCTACTTACTTACTTCCCTCTCCTTGTCAGTGCTACCTGTTTCCATAAAACTCTATATTTTTCTTATCCTACCAGTTAATACCTTGCTTGTCTGCTTACCTTACTTGTCTGACGTGGGAAGGCAGGGAATGTTTGTCTTTCTTGCTATTGTTGAAGCTCCAGCACCCAGCATAGTATCTGGGCCAAACTCCTCCTACGCTGGCTGTTACTGGCAAAAAAAAATAACCTCACTGTTCACTTAATATGTTCCAGGCACCTTACATGAATTCTTTAGTCCTTCCCATGATGCTACTAGACAAGTACTGCTTTAGTCCCATTTTTCATATGAAGAAACTGAGGATTAGAGAAGTACTTTTACACAGATGTGGGAAGTGGCAGGGCTATAACTCAAAGCAAGTCTGTCTGCCAAACCCTGTGCTCCTAACCACAGTGCTAAACTACTACCCCAACCTTGATGGTACTCATTAAACAGTTGTTGAATGATGAAATAATAAAAAATAAACGTTCTTATAAAGAAAATCCTACGCATAATCCCAGTAAAGTAAACCACAGTATTCTCCCGTTGTTCAGTTTTTAAGTGCTCTCCCCCATGTAAAGGAAAAGTGGCTAAGATGCACAGTTGAAATGTCTTTAATCACCCAGGAGCCACTTAGGGTAATGTAAAATCCAAGGCAGTATAGTGGCAGAGAAAATGAGGCCTCATCAAAAGCTGGAAACTTCTTTGCACTCAGGTTTGTGGGCCCTTCCCAGCCTTTGTACATCAAGTTCCTTTTACACTTAGGTTATACTTTATACTTTATTATTAACTTGGGTTCCAAGGCCCACAGTCATTAGGTGTTCATGGGGCTGGGGCTTGTCACAATAGGGGACTGTCTTGTTAAAGGTTTGCTTGCCCTTTGCCTGTTTTACCTTTATCTAACATAGCAGTCATCCCCCACTTACTCATTTACTGTTCTGGGATATTTTTCCAATAATTATTTCATGTGTCTGTGGTTTATCCTCTTGCCTAAACGCTAAGTTCTCGTGAACCTTTATATCCTTCAAGGTGCCTAGCGTAATGCTGGACAAAAACACGTGTTAACACTTTTCTACATGTATCACACCCGACGGTGTCTTTTCCATTCCCGATTGCAGCTATTCATAGCTCGTAAAGGTGAACCTTCATGCATGCAAGGATGAAGTCACCCTCTCCGAAGTTAGGATTTCAAGTCATTATTAGGGCATGTGGGGGGCCGTGGCCCACTGCTACAGTTACATGCACCACAATCAAGAGTAAGCTGTAGGGCTTCCCTGGTGGCGCAGTGGTTGAGAGTCCGCCTGCCGATGCAGGGGACGCGGGTTCGTGCCCCGGTCCGGGAAGATCCCACATGCCGCGGAGCGACTGGGCCCGTGAGCCACGGCCGCTGAGCCTGCGCGTCCGGAGCCTGTGCTCCGCAACGGGAGAGGCCGCAACAGTAAGAGAACCGCGTACCGCAAATAAATAAATAAATAAATAAAATAAAAATTAAAAAAAAGAGTAAGCTGTAGTGAACAGGCTCCCACTGGACTATCAGAGTCTGATCCTGGTTTCACCACTCGCTGTCTGACCTGGCTGGCCATTAACTAAAGTGTTTATGCCTCAGTTTCTTCGTCTGTATAAAGGGGTCGATGATGGATGGACCTGTGACAGACACAGAAATGTGCTGCCGAGATGCCCCAGCTGCTGGGAGTGCTTTTGGCACACGGCCTTCCGCGGATGGCCCCTGTGGGACTATGACCCGGAGAGCAGCCTCACCCAAGGTCACGCCCTGCCCAGGAGGGCCAGCATCTAATGACTGATTGAGGGGGGAAGACGCATGAAGTCTTGGTCACTTTGGTTCAGCACAGGACAACCCAGATGGATCACTTTTGTCCCAGAGCTCTCCATGGGGCTGGCTGAGGCTGCTGTTGGGTCTGTGTTGTGGCTCAATTTCCTCCACCCAACCTTCCTTTTTCCTTCCCCTCCCTGCCATGGGTGCGGATCACAGCGGTGTTTCCTACTAAACATCCTGCACCCTAAGCTTTGTCTCAGTGTCTGCTTCCCGGACACCACCATTTGCAAAACTGTCTCGTGGGGTTACCGTGTGGATTGAATGACATGACGATACATGATAAAAAATTTGAACAACACCTGATATTTACATATGCACTTATGTAAATATTGGCTATAATAATTATGACCCCACTTTTGTCCCTACTCTCCCACTTCCCTTAGACTCAATTATTTATTCAACTATTATTGAGCTAATATGATGTACTAAGTTTTGTTCTAGGCAATGAGGATGCCAAATAGAATCAAACACAGGTCATACCATTGAGAAGCTCATCCTCTAAAGGGAGAGGCAGACATATCAGTTACCACGCAATGTGAGAACCATAGTAATTGAAGTATGTACAAGGCATGGTGCTAGCATCCTGGTGTTGCCTCTGCATGAGTTCTCTAATCTTCTGGATGGAACTAAAAGACCATTTGGTGTGATTTCAGTCATTCCAGGGAGGCCCTGATGGTCCATCTTTTTTCCAGTGCCCCTCGCATCCCTGTTTCCCTCTAGCTCATTCTGTCATCCCCACTTTTGGAAAGTCTTTCCTTTAGCTAAAGATTTTGAATCTGGTTAAAATGCAAATATCTCCAATAGGGTTTTCACCTTCATGACAGTCAGAAACTATGGTTTGAGCACCTATTTGCTGTGAGTGTAGTTTTGGACAAGTCACTTGTGATTATTTGGGGACCCCAGGAAGTAGATACTGAGATGAATTCCAAAGTGCCTGCAATAGTTGTGTTGGGGGATGTGAATGAGTAACGGGGAGGAAGGACGAAGGGTTGGGCAGGGAGAGCCTGGAATTGTGATCAAATCTGACAAGACTCAGCCAACCTGGGCCTTAGGAACACAAGCTGCCCATTAGAAGAGCCCCATGTTGGGTAGCAATGGCCAGGGCTAGCAACCTGAGTGCTTAGTGGCTGACTGAGGATTATTCAAGGAGAGCATAGCTTCAGCTCAAATGCCGAGGGGCTTCCTGAAGGGGCTGCAGCTGGAGGCTGTCCTTGCAGGGGAACGGCAGCTTCTTCCTGGAAGGGAGATCCATGGGGTGCATCTCCAAGGGGCCATAACTCCTTTGAGATCTACTTTTTTAATCCAAAAAGAGGAGACACCTAGAACTGCAAAAACTCTTGGCAAGAACACTCCATTCAAACACCTGCACTAAGAGACTTGGCCGAACTTTAACTGGCTTCTTGCAGCCCAAGGCCATGTTCCTGGGACAACCCTGCTGCCTTTTGAGTTCCTCTCTGGAAAAGCTCAGGGCTGTCTAAAGAATCTACAGTTTGTTCTAGCCAACACCTGACCTCCCTTTCCTAAGTCATTTACTCTAAAGTGTTGACAATTGTGAATCCTTTTTCTGTCCCTTTGAGATGTGTATCTCCTACACCTCAGGAGGGTCTTTCTAAAGGATCTGAAAGCCATTCCTTTGACAATGTAATCATCAGGAAGGACTGGGCCTCTGTCTTCCAGTGTCTGTGGGAGGGTAGAATCCTAACTTCGTTAGTTGCCAGATAGCAGACACAGCTGCCCTAATCACATTTACACTCACCAACATTTCATAATTTTTCATTGAGCCTCCACTCGCTTCCCCTCCCTTCATCCTCGTTCTCCCTTTAAAATCTCCCGTCGCCTCTGTCCCAGATGGATGGCACTCAGCTCCTTCTCCTCCTGGAGTCTGTTTTCACCGCTTTCACTAACGTCCGGCTTTGCTTATCATTGACAGTGCTAAGATCTGCCTTTCCTACCTCCCAGGGTTTTGAGAACTGAAGAAGTCAATGGAGAAAAAAAGTATTCTGTAAACTGCGAAGCTCTTTACAAATGTGAGCTGTTGTCCGTATGAAGGCATTGCCTATATTTTCCTGAGAGGTTTTGAAAAATACATCAAAATATTTTTTCTGTTCTTACATCTCCTCTCTAAAAATGTAAGCAATATAGAGGAAGTGGTTAATGCCTACAGTGCTACCCCTCAGAGATACTGCTGTCAACAAATGATATTTATCATTTCATTCTTCTGATGCAAGTATAAACACATAAACTTTTTTTTTTTGCATAGGTGGCATTCTACTCTATATGCTCTCCTACAACACACTTTTCTCATTTAACAATGTATTGAGGCACATGTCAGCATCAATATGGATCTGCTTTCTTCTTTTTAATGGCTGCAGAGTGTTTCATTTTATGCTCATGGGATAATTTGCTCAAGGTCCCCTTCTAATGGATATTTACATTGTTTCCAATTGTTCAGTATTTTTAATCAGAGCAGCAATAAATATTCTTGAACATCCATTTCTGCTTACCCATGCAGTAATTTCTTTAGGATACCTTTCTAGAAGTGAAATTCCTGGGTCTAGTCTAAGGGAACACATATTTAAAATTTATATATTGTTGACCTGCTCCCCTGAAAAGTTATATGGGTTTACACTCCCATCAATAATGCGCATCAGTGACAGTTTTTTTACTTTTGCGCCAGAGGATTTTGATGGAGGATGGGGCTGGGAACAGCTTAGAAAAAGTGCATGCGATCATTAGACTCCTAAAGGACACAGAAAAAGTTGTCACTAAAAGGGATGTGGGGGGGGCATAGACACTAAAATCTGGGCTCAGAAAGTCACCTGCTTCCTGCTTTCCGTTGGGTCCCCCGTCCCAGCTTGTCCACCGCTGGGCATCACGCACGCTAAGCCACCAGAACACTGAATGTCTTTTCATAGGATGTGCAGGCAGGCAACTGCAGCTGCTCCCCCTGGGCCTGGGCAGGCAAAAGCCTCCCCGTGCAGTGCAGGAGAAAGCCCTGCCTGCGGCTATAGCTGCCTGGCCTCAGCCCTGTCCCATCTTGTACATGAAAGAGGAGCAAAGTTGACGTGTCCCACGAAGGGAAGGCGATCAAAGGCTAGACAAGATGCCAAGTCTCAGAAGTGGTGCTGTGCCTGAACTTGGGGCTCAGCCCCGGGAGCAGACATTTATCTTGGTTGCTTCAGGGAAGCCTTTCATGTTATTTTTGGGTGGAGCATCTGGGCAGGGAAGGAGGCGACGGATGACAGGGAGGCCCGTTTTACCTGCCTCCATGCCTGTGTTGTACCAGTTGCCAGGGTTCTTCCTTTTCACCTCCTTTTTTTCTTCTTATTAATTTTTCTTAAACTGAAAAGATTTGGGCACGTAACTTTTATGGAAAAAAAACCCCTTAAAATATAACTCTAAAGGCCATCTATTATGTGTCCATTCTCATGCCACAAATGTCTTCATGATATACATTACCTGCCAGCTGTTGCCACAGGGGTCTGTGTTTTCCACATAGCTTCTGAGAGCTAGTCGTTTTTCCCTTTGCGTCTTACACTAAGCAGCTTTAGGGCACACTGGTGCAGCTGCCTAACAGCTGTCGCCTGGACTTAGGGCAGGACCCCTGTTTGAGGCTCAGTGACGCAGTTCTTTTATGCAGTTTCTAGGACTCTGAGCTCCAGGAACAGACAGGGCTGCTCAAGCAAGCGGTAAAATGGTCCTATGAGAAGCACTTCTCCTTTGCCTGGGGAGCAGAGAGGACTAGGTGTTTCCTTATCCAGGGCTGGCCCCAGCAGCTTCTCAGGACTGCCTTCTCTTCCTTTCTCGATGCTATTAGAAGAACGTGAAAAAAGACAACACAGAGGGAAGCAGACCTAATTATCCATTTCCTCAGATCATTAGCACCCATTACTCCTTCCTGGTCTGTTTAAATCAACAAGATTGCCCACCCTTTTTTTTTTTTTTTTTTTTTTTTTGTGGTACGCGGGCCTCTCACTGTTGTGGCCTCTCCCGTTGCGGAGCACAGGCTCCGGACGCGCATGCTCAGCGGCCATGGCTCACGGGCCCAGCCGCTCCGCGGCATGCGGGATCTTCCCGGACCGGGGCACGAACCCGTGTCTCCTGCATCGGCAGGCGGACTCTCAACCACTGCGCCACCAGGGAAGCCCAGATTGCCCACTCTTGAAGGGCAACTGACCAACCATAGTCAAATCCATGCAATTATGCTCAATAGATATTTGTTATTTTATCAACTTGCAAAAGTTAAAGAGGGTCCTGGAATGCTAAAGAGGGAAGCTGGCTGGACTGTGGGGCTGAGCTCATGGTGACAACACTTTCATGGGGTCACCAGAGTTCAAGATCAGGACCTCAGCTCTGCAGGCCCAGAGCTAGAGTCTAACACATGGAGTAGAATAGCCTTTAGTGAAAGCAAGTTAGGGTATCAACTAATTAATTTGTATTTGAGGATTCCCCTTGGATCCAGGATGTTAATGCCTGCCATCAAAACATGCCCTTCCTGCTAGCAGAATACATAGGAAACTAACTAATCAGAAAGTCCATGCTTGGAGAGCATGATGTGAGAACAAACACTGGGTTCATCCCATCCAGGGCTGATGAAATATGGTGCATCAGCCTGCCCGCAAGCAGCCCTCTCCAGTTAACCTGATGGGCGTAGCTGTTTTTGTTGTATGTTTGTTTTTCACTCCCTTCAATCATTTACTTCCACTGCTATTACAGAGAGCTAATAGAATCTATGACTTTTTTTTTTTTTTTTTTTTTTTTTTTGCGGTACGCGGGCCTCTCACTGTTGTGGCCTCTCCCGTTGCGGAGCACAGGCTCCGGACGCGCAGACTCAGCAGCCATGGCTCACAGGCCCAGCCGCTTCGCAGCATGTGTGATCTTCCTGGACCGGGGCACGAACCCGTGTCCCCTGCATCGGCAGGCGGACTCTCAACCACCGCGCCACCAGGGAAGCCCTAGTATCTATGACATTTTGATCTGGTTGTATTACGGAAGACTATAATTCCCCTGTAGAGACTTTATGTCTTTTCTTGAAGTCTTGAGGGCCCCTATGCAATCATTTCAAAACCTATACTGCCATCCCAGAAGTGTTTTTGTACTCAGTCTTGAGAATTTGGTAGTATTATTTTTCCAGTCTGCTTTATAGTATATTCACAGAATTGTAATTTGAAAGATAGTTCAGAATTTCCATATACATCCAGCTTTTTTTTTTTAAGTACTAAATATGGAAGATACAAAGATAGACACGCATATTGGCTTTCTTCCTTTACTGATAGCAAAGGCAGAAAAAACAAAGCGTTCAGGAAGAGGGAAAAACACAGGACTAACAAGAATGTAAAAAATCTTGTGGAGAGAGAAGCAAGAGGGAAGGAAAGGAAGCTGCACATGACAACAGATGAAAGAACGGGGATTAAAATATGGAAGGAGAGGAATTTACTGGGGAAGCCAGCGAGCCCAGGCAGATCCAGTGTGGGCTGGCTGTTAGAAAGAGCCTGGATTGGGAGTAAGGAATTGCGGGTCTTAGCCCCAGATTGTTGATAGCTGTCTGACCTAAACTAGTTACTCTGCTGCTCAGGAACTGACTTTCCTCCTTATAAAATTAGGGGATGGGACTCGGTGACTTCCTGAGGTCCAGTGTAGCTTTGTCATCCTCCTTCTAAAATTGTGAAGAAAACGCCAAAGCAACTCAAGACTTTTGTCTTCTGGGAAAGTTTCTTGAATCCTAGATGAGAGGATTGTCATGACTACTAGTTGTCATCTTTTTGAAAGATTACCTCCAGTCTGTGACCTGGTCATCAGTTTTAAGCTCCGGATTGCACCCAGTCCAGTTTACCTTGATGTCTATTAATTTTCACTTAGAAGGATAGAACTGATACATGATTGTATAGACAACTCTGATAAACATTCACAAATGGGGCAAGCCCATTCAGCACAGATACCGTCTGAAACCAAGGCCAGGATAAAGACCTTAACGTAGACATCCTTGGGGATGTGCTGCAGGTGGGCCTGATCCAGAAGTAGGTACCGTTTGGGCAGCTCCATAATTTCCAAGCCCTGGTGAGAGAGAACCATCTCAGGCAGGCAGCTCTGAGCAGAGTGGATGTGAGAGTGGTACCAGACATTTGCGAGCAACATAGACCTGCGGAAAATAAACCACATCCGTATTTACTATCCAGCGTGTGTAGAGAGGACAGGCCAGTCTGCAGATCTCTGAAGCTGTGTCTCATGGAGGCTGGAAAGCTTATAATATTTATGTTGTAGAAGAGCTCTGATGTGCGATTCACTCTTCCCTTGGCTGAAACTTCACATCTTCTGATTTTTTTTCTAGCTTTGTTGAACTTAGAAACAGCTTCCATGAGCTTCTTGGGAGAGTTCCTGTGTCTTCTTCATTGTTGTATGGCCAGCACCTACAAGAGTGCCCGTCACATAGTAGCTGCTTAAGAAATGAAAGTTGAGGGAATTCCCTGGTGGTCCAGTGGTTAGAACTTGGCGCTTTCACTGCTGGGGCCCCGGGTTTGATTCCTGGTTTGGGAGCTAAGATCCCATGCATGGGATGACCAAAAAAAAAATGGAATGAACAGAAAAACAGATGAAGCTACTTCCTCAGAGGAAATTATGCTCTAGAACTGATGCTATTTTAAAGGTCTACAGCAGGACTACATATGAAATAAAAGGGAGTGGCAGTGACACTCCTTCAGAACTCTGAGAATTGAAATTGTGGAGTCCGCGCATAACGGAAGAGAGCAGATATTGGGAGAATTCTCCTTAAAGCAGAACAAAATAAGCAAACACATGATCAAAAAAGAAAACAGAACATCTTCTGGGCCCCAAGGTAGAGAAAACAGGGCTTGGCTACAGCATTCCATGTTGGAATCAACACGGCTAAGAAAGCATGAGCCAACAGAACAGGGATGATTTGAGTGGAAACAGAAAAACGAGTCAGAGAATCAGAGACCAGCTTTGCCATTTTTCACCTGTGTAGGCTGGGGGCATGGATGTCCTTTCTGAAATAAGAGAGCACCCACATGAGGCATATCTTCACAGTGAAAACGTATTAGTCAGAGTAGACTTGTTCCGATCCTGTATTCTCTTAGCACAAATATTTGATTTCCATGATTTCCTTTTAGGGAACAGATATGCTGACGCTGCCCTCTGCTGTCCGTTCAGCTCCTCTAGGAAGCAGGTGCTGAGATGGAGTTAGGGGTATACGAGGTTTATTGGGCAGTAATGGCCGTGAAAGGCGGGGTGGGGTGTGGGAGAAGCAGGATTGGACAGGAAGAGCTTCAGACTGTGGCTTGCACCTGAACAAGTCTCTACCAACGCAACAGGGGGTGTCGGAACAAAGATCAGAGGAGTCCTGTATTGGGCAGACCTGGCCAGACCCTAGTAATCCCAGCTTGTACAGTATCGGCTGGGGGCTCCCCAGGAAGAACATGGCCTCAGCTCAAACATGTCACAGATCCAGAAGGCACTGCAGCTAGAAGCTGGCAGTCAGCTGCCCTCCTTGAAGCTGGAGAGCAAACTTTCTCGAAGGGAGATCAGTGTGGCACACAACCACAGCTGCCGCACTCTCCAAAACCATTTCCAAATCTCTTATTCCATGCCAACTCCCACCACAGAACAGTGGCTAGGACACGGATGGAGCTGGAGATTATCATACTAAGTGAAGTAAGTCAGACAAAGACAAATATCATATGATACCGCTTATATGCGGAATCTAAGAAAAATGATGTCAATGAACTTATTTACAAAACAGAAACAGATTCACAGACTTAGAGAACGAACTTAGGGTTACCAGGGGGGAAGGGTAGGGGAGAGGGATAGGTTGGGAGTTTGGGATTGACACGTACACACTGCTATATTTAAAAACAGATAACCAACAACGACCTACTGGAGAGCACAGGGAACTCTGCTCAATACTCTGTAATAACCTAAATAGGAAACAAATTTGAAAAAGAACAGATACATGTATATGTATAACTGAATCACTTTGCTGTACCCTTGAAACTAGCACGACATTGTTGATCACTATACTCCAATATATATTGATAAGAAAAATTTAAAAAAAACAAACAGTGGCTAGAGGGTTAGATGCTTGCTTTCCCAGCCATCTTGACAATTGGGATGACCATGCAACCGTGTTCTGGCCAGTGGAGCTTCTGGGAAGCTAACTGGGCAAAAAGACAAAGCCTTATGAAAAGCATGCCCCCTTCTCCCCTAACCAGCTATTTGTCTTCTGATTTTTGCACGCCATATCGATATCTGGGGTGGCAGCAACCTTGCAACCACGAGGCCATAAACAAATGTGCCAAAGTGTATAGTTCTTTGATGATATTGATGAGACTGCTCTTTCTTCTTGTTGAATAAACAATTAATAATGTACTTACGGTTTAATCCACTTTTTTCCCCCTGTTACTTGCAGCTAACTGTTACACTCATTGCCTGGTACCCATAACTTACAGAATGTATATATGAGTTCCCATTTAAATTAGTAAGTTGGCATTCTGCTTTACCTATCAGTTTCTTATTCCCTTGCTTAGAGTGAGCCAGACCTTATGAAATCAATATTCACTGAGTGCACTGAGAGCATGGTTTTGAGGCCTGAAAAGCTAGACTACTCATGGGAAAGGGTGACAGTGTGTATTCACTCAGTGTCCTTCCTGAGATTGTGTTTCCAGTCTTAGCAAGTGGTTTTGCATTTAATTAAGCCCCAGGGTAAACTGACGTTCTGTGTCCCAGTCAGCTACAAGTTTTAAAACATTAAAAGCCTGAAACCTGTAACCTATTTGATTGGCTCTTCTGCAGTGAAGACATAAAAAAGAGTCTGCACTTCTTTTTTTTTTTTTTTTTGCGTTACGCGGGCCTCTCACTGTTGTGGCCCCTCCCATTGCGGAGCACAGGCCCCGGACGCGCAGGCTCAGCGGCCATGGCTCACGGGCCCAGCCGCTCCGCAGCATGTGGGATCTTCCCGGACCGGGGCACGAACCCGTGTCCCCTGCATCGGCAGGCGGACTCTCAACCACTGCGCCACCAGGGAAGGCCCAGAGCCTGTACTTTTAAGGTGAATCTTCAGGTCTGATTAATTATAGTGTGTGGGACAATAATGGAATACTATGGAATACACACTATGGAATACATCATGGGCGCTGTATAGGAAGATGAGTAGTGGATGTAATTTTTTTTTATGGAAGACAAACATTGTGGCAGCCTTCTCTTATCAAGGTATCAACACCCGTGAGCAAATTCATTAGCTGTCACATTGGAAGACAGAGACATGGGAAAAGGATACAGAGTAGTTAAGTTTTAAACATGGTTGAAGGAAATATGGGGTGGGAATAGAGTGTGGAGACCACCATGTTGCTGGGCTGTGGCAGGAGTCATTCAGGGTACCTGTGCCTTCGCACGAGGACCCTAGATGCCTGAGACATCTGAGGGGCCCTATTTAGAAGCAAAAACATACTGTTTTGATTTTCTCATCGGTACCAGTCAGTGTTCTCAGGGGAGCAGATGACACACTCAAATTAGGATAATTCAGAGAGGGTTTAATAAAAGGACTGTTTCAAAGGTAAAAGGTAGCGAGCGTATAGGGGAAGCATAAGGGACAGTGCAGTGAGCCAGAGCCAGAAACAGCAAAGCTGTAACCAGATTAGGCCCAAAGAGATGAAAGGAGGATATGGTTTCTGGAACCCAAAGGAAAGAGTTGTGTAGAAAAGATGACTTGAGAGAGAATCTGTGGCTCTGTTTGCTGTGGGAGCCAGGGGGATAAAATATCCCAACCTCATCCACCTCCCTCCTTCTGATCTCTGCGAGGGCGCCCCGTCACCCCAGCCAGAAGCCAGACAGTGTGTAGGAGAGCCTCATTTACACAGTCCATCCTGGCTAGTCCATTTCCTGGCTAGAAATCACAACGGCGAAGAGCTGAGAGTGGGTCTGAAGGGCAAAGAGAAGATACCCTGTCCTTGCAGAGGTGGCACTGAACAACTCTAGGACCAAGACAAGGAAGAGGGAGATGAAGAAACCAGGCCTGGATCATCTGCAGATGGTGTAACTTGTTCATCAAAATTTGAGCACGTCCGAAAACACATCAATAAAAACTTCAGTCTTTCAAGTAAGACTTGGATTCAGCAGGCTCTGTGGGGAGATGCTGAGGAGGGTTTTTGGAAATGTACTTTTGGCTGGTACTAAAGGAATAAGAATTCTCCTTTCAACTAGTTAACTCGTTATTTCATTGAAGCGTAACATAATGGAGAAATATATAGAAATGAATATTAGTGTTAAAGAAAATGGGACTGAATAGGAAGAAGGGGTAGGGGATGGACACTTATGGAGGGAAGCAAGGCTTTCCAGAAACCCTCAGCTGATGACTCATTGCCCCAATCTTCGCCATATGGAGGTGGGCACCGCTAGCTGTGAGGGAGTCTGGGAAAAGAAGTGTTTCTACCTGGGTCCATGGAGGCTCTGATCCAAGGCAGGTTTCCAGTGGAAGACAGAAAAAGGGGAGTAGATATAGGGCAGACAACTAGCAGTGTCTACCGTCTGGCAAAAAACTAAGGAATTTACCCCCCAATTCATAGCTAATAAGTGATGGAGCTGGGATTCAGAGTCTGTTCTTTTTGGTTCCAAAGCAAATGCCATAGAGCTGTAATGGAAGGCTGGTGCTGGCTTCTTACCTTAACATAGCGGTAAACAACTCATTTATTAGAAGCTGGTTTATTAGATACTTATTAGGTACTTTTTAGATACTGGTATTTATTAAAGGACTGGCATTTATTCTGTAGGTAAGGATGGCTTTGGACCTATGGAGAAGGAAAAACGGTATTTTTAGGAGATGAATTAATCTGATCTGGAGTCAGAAACACTGGATATTGGTTCTAGTTTTGCCACTGACTTATGACTCAGAAAAGTCACCTATTTTCTGTGCAACAGTTTTTTTTTTTACTGTCTATACAATGGAAATAACAATACCTTCTCAAAACTCACAGATGATGTGAAATGTAATGACAATGTTAACAAATGCTTTAATATCTGTGAGTAAAGTGTTGTAAGGAAAAGCCTAAGACATGTGGAACCAGCATTTTTGACCATGGTGCTCAACAAGAACTTTCCAGATAGAGGCAGAACATCACTCCTACTGGACGAAGTGACAGTGGGATTAAATACTACAAAAAGCTAAGAACTCAGAGAAATGACTGTTGGGAACGTGAATCACAGACACTGATAATGCCTCCTCTTTTCTGTTCTCAAAGAACCTGTCTGCCTTTTCTGACTCCTGGACGTGAAGGGCGCCTGCAGAGAGGATCAAGTGCTGAGATGAGCTGTCGCTGAGATCCTTGCAGGAGACCTTTTCTAACATATGGGTCCTGAGGAAGCTCTGTGGGATTCCAAAGCTGCCTTTGTTAGTCTTGTTTCAAAGAGAAAATGTGAAAAGCAACTGCAGCAGGTATCGTGGTAGGCAAGACAGGAGGAACTAGGGCTAAAAATCAAGGGAGACTTGTGATAACAGATCCATAGTATTTTGGAGCTGGTAGCAACCCAGCTTCAAAAACCACCTCGATTTGCAAGTTGCCATTTAAAAAGGTATATGTACTTCCTTTTTAAATGCTTGAAATGAGTAAATGTACTCAGGGTAGCTGTTGAGAGGATCTAGAAACACAGATTGCCTGAGTCTAAATTCTGAGTTCAAACTATGCATGTCATCTTTCTGATCTATTTCCTCACCTGTAAAATGGGATAGTAATAGAAGCTTCCTTGGGTTACTTTGATTAGACAAGTTAACCCTTGGCACACAGCACGTACTCCATAAATTCTAGCCCTTATATTAGTATGTGTCTGTGAACTATAAGAATTACGTAGCCATAACTTCCACGCTCAGGGCAGTGTAAGTCTTCTCCAATGCCCACCTCTCCCCATCCATGTCAGAGACCTGATGGAAGGATGTGCATTGGCAGAGGAAAACACCTAGAAGTTGGACTCAGACAGCTCAGGTCGTGAGTCCTGCTCTGTCTCCTCTAACGCTGGGCCCTTCATTCAGCCACTTTACTTCTCTGGACCCCAGTTCCTTCTCTGTTTGACTAAGAAATTTGTTATCTTGGACCCTTGTCTTTGGCAGCCCAATACCAATCTTGATGTAAATAAACTCAACCCCTTCATGAACTTTCACAAGAAATCCATTCACACTGAGCATATTGTGATTTTTTTTTCATTTTTACTGTGGGTCATAATGGTCATAGGAAGATATCACACAGAGTGCCCACAATTTCACTTGGAAAACTCTTCTCCCAACTCTTTCTTCTTGGTCCTCAGCCACTGTCTTCCTCTTCTTCTTAAACTTGCCCCCAAATGCATTCAACCCCATTCTCCTTCCCATTTCCTCCTTTATTTTCCAGAGACAGGTGCATCTTCTGTAAGAAACCTGGGTGCCAGCCTATTGCTATCTTCTTGATCACAACTGACTTAAAATATTTCTCCTTAGAACCAATTCTCTTATGAGCTGTAAAGAAGATACATTTTTCTGTGATCATTGCTCTTGAACTTCTTAACTTTTATTTTTATTTATTTTTTTTAACATCTTTATTGGGGTATAATTGCTTTACAATGGTGTTAGTTTCTGCTTTATAACAAAGTGAATCAGTTATACATATACATATGTTCCCATATCTCTTCCCTCTTGCGTCTCCCTCCCTCCCACCCTCCCTATCCCACCCCTCCAGGCTGTCACAAAGCACCGAGCCAATATCCCTGTGCCATGCGGCTGCTTCCCACTAGCTATCTATCTTACTACGTTTGTTAGTGTGTATATGTCCATGACTCTCTCTCGCCCCGTCACTGCTCACCCTTCCCCCTCCCCATAACCTCAAGTCCGTTCTCTAGGAGGTCTGCGTCTTTATTCCTGCCTTACCCCTAGGTTCTTCATGACATTTTTTTTCTTAAATTCCATATATATGTGTTAGCATACGGTATTTGTCTTTTTCCTTCTGACTTACTTCACTGTGTATGACAGACTCTAGGTCTATCCACCTCATTACAAATACCTCAATTTCGTTTCTTTTTATGGCTGAGTAATATTCCATTGTATATATGTGCCACATCTTCTTTATCCATTCATCCGATGATGGGCACTTAGGTTGTTTCCATCTCCGGGCTATTGTAAATAGAGCTGCAATGAACATTTTGGTACATGACTCTTTTTGAATTTCGGTTTTCTCAGGGTATATGCCCAGTAGTGGGATTGCTGGGTCATATGGTAGTTCTATTTGTAGTTTTTTAAGGAACCTCCATACTGTTCTCCATAGTGGCTGAACCAATTCACATTCCCACCAGCAGTGCAAGAGGGTTCCCTTTTCTCCACACCCTCTCCAGCATTTATTGTTTCTAGATTTTTTGATGATGGCCATTCTGACTGGTGTGAGATGATATCTCATTGTAGTTTTGATTTGCATTTCTCTAATGATTAATGATGTTGAGCATTCTTTCATGTGTTTGTTGGCAGTCTGTATGTCTTCTTTGGAGAAATGTCTATTTAGGTCTTCTGCCCATTTTTGGATTGGGTTGTTTGTTTTTTTGTTATTGAGCTGCATGAGCTGCTTGTAAATTTTGGAGATTAATCCTTTGTCAGTTGCTTCATTTGCAGATATTTTCTCCCATTCTGAGGGTTGTCTTTTGGTCTTGTTTGTGGTTTCCTTTGCTGTGCAAAAGCTTTGAAGTTTCATTAGGTCCCATTTGTTTATTTTTGTTTTTATTTCCATTACTCTAGGAGGTGGGTCAGAAAGAATCTTGCTGTGATTTATGTCATAGAGTGTTCTGCCTATGTTTTCCTCTAAGAGTTTGATAGTTTCTGGCCTTATGAACTTCTTAACTTTTAGAATGCAGTCAATGATTCTTTCCTTGGAGAGAAGCTGTGTTGGATATTTTCCATTTGTACATCCAGATCTCTTCCCCCACTCCCACCCCCTGCTCTGTGCCCTGAGAGGTTGACCCACGTTGATTGCATCATTGGCTCTCTTGCCCTCTGGCTTCTGGTTGGTTTGGCCAGTGAGAGGCAGCAGTAGGAGACTGGAGGATGGGAGGAGAATGAGTTCACATATTTATTCCCTCATCTTCCATCATGCCAGGTCACTACATGTTGGATGCATCCTCTACTGAAGGTCATACCTCCCATCAGCTGGTCCTCCCCTGCAGTGACTCCCTCTGGGTTCTGGGAACTACTCTCTTTCTCCTTATACCTTTGGGCCTAAAGGTGATCCCAGTTCCTGCTGTAGCTGGACCCAAGGATGCTTCACTTTTTCTTATGGGTTTCTTTTACCTCGTCTACATCTTTATAAATAGTCCCTTTATTAAACTCTCCTCAATTACAGCATTTGAGTTGTACCATTTGTTTCTAGATACAATAGGCTAGTCATTTGTTCATCCCTTCATTCCCTCAAAAGTCACAATTGAGTAACATTTCTGGCCAAGAACCATTCCAGGGACTGGGACACAAAGGAGAATAAGACATTCTATTTTCTACGAGCTCAATTCTGGTGAAGGAAACAGACAAGTGAGCAGATGTTGACAATAGAGTTGTGATAACAGGTGTATTAGCATTTCTGTTTTAAGAGGACATGAGGAGGTTCCTGAATCACTTTGGGCAGTCTGGCAGAGAAATGCTTTCTGAAGAAGATAAAACTTGTGTTTATCTTTGAAGGAAGAGTGGGAACTAGCCAGGTGGATGGGAAGGGTGATAAAGAGAGAAGGATGTACTAGAGGAAGCAGCATTGGAAAATGCTAGAAGGAGGACCAACTGAAGGGGGCCAGTGTTCAGAAGGCACTTGAATGAGTGATGTAAGACTGGATCAGTGAATAAAACGACCTGTCTTTTTGTCTTTTTTTTTTTGGTTGTGGCATAAATTCTGTGTTTATCCCAAAGATTATGGGGATCCAAAGAAGGATTTTGTGTTTTAGAAAGATCTCTATGGATGCAATGTGGAGAATGGTGTACGGTGGGACCCTGGAGGCAGTGAAGACAGGTGGGAGGGTAAACAAAGGAATAAGTGAGAAATAAGGGCTTAAGTTAGGGCAGTAGCAGAGTGGATGCTGAGGTGGAAGGACTCAAGAGAAAGTCTACGTGGGTAGGCTTTTTACTACATAACTTGCAGCTGCTTTGTAATTTTAAAAGGATATAGAAATGTAGGCATGGGAAGGTATTGGAAAGTTCTCGATCTGTTTATATTCTAAATTAGGCTTGTACATTTTGAAGTGCAATGTCATATTGTTGTTGTAAAATCTCAAATAAATATTATGACATATCTGTATATGTAACACCATCAGCCCTATCTAACATAGGCATACCTTGGAGATAATGTGGGTTTGGTTCCACACCACCGAAATAAAGTGAATATTGCAATAAAGCAAGTCACACTAAAATTGTTTTTGGCTTCCCAGTGTATATAAAGGTTATGTTTACACTATACTGTAGTCTATTGCATGCAATAGCATTGTCTAAAAGTACAATGTACATACCTTAATTTAAAAATACTTTAGAGACGTGGATGGACCTAGAAACTGTCATTCAGAGTGAAGTAAGTCAGAAAGAGAAAAAAGTATCATGTATTAATACATATATGTGGAATCTAGAAAAATGGTACAGATGAACCTGTTTGCAAGGCAGAAATAGAGACACAGACGTAGAGAACAAATGTATGGACACCAAGGGGGTAAAGGGGGAGTGGGATGAATTGGGAGATTGGGATTGACATATATACACTAATATGTATAAAATAGATGACTAATGAGAACCTGCTGTATAGCATGGGGAACTCTACTCAGTGCTCTGTGGTGACCTAAATGGGAAGGAAATCCAAAAAAGAGGGGATACATGTATATGTATAGCTGATTCACTTTGCTGTACAGCAGAAACTAACACAACATTGTAAAGAAACTATACCCCAGTTAAAAAAAATAAAAAAAAATAAAAAAACTTTATTGCTAAAAATTGCAAACCATCATCTGAGTCTTCAGGGAGTCATAATTTTTTTGCAACAGTAACATCAACGATCACCGAGCACAGATCACCATAACAACTTTCATAATAATGAAAAAGGTTGAAATATTGTGAGAATTACCAAAATGTGACACAGACACAGAGTGAGTAAATGCTGTTGGAAAAATGGCACTGATAGACTTGCTCAATCAACGCAGGGTTGCCACAAACCTTCCGTTTGGAAAAAATACGAAATGCAGTAAAATGAGGTATGCCTGTAATGAGTTAGAGAGCAACCAATTCAGGCTTCCGCAGGGCAGGCTACCAATATAGAGTGCTTCGTGCTGTGCTGGTATGGATGGAAGCCACTTTCTACCACCTGTTCCCCTGGCTGCCTTTGTTCTTCCAAGAACGGGCCCAGGATCCAGGCAGGCATCAGAATGCAATGAGATGACAGTTGGTTCTGGTGAATAACCTATTGGAATTAGTCCAGTTCCGAATATGAGTTAAGAAAACTGAAATTGGAATTGTTCTTTGCACAAACACTGTTTCCCCTTCTGGTGGGAGGCGAGGGGGTGGGCGAGGGGAGAATGAGACAGGAAAGGAAAAGGGTGGGTAGGATGAGGATTCTGAAGCAGTTTGCTTGGTTCAAAAGTAATGGAATTGAAATAAAGCTGTTGAAATAAAAATTGGAGTGCTTTCCCCGGATCTCTTCCCTCTGTGCCTCCATTCCTAAGGAGAGCTCCTGTGGCAGGAAGAGTATTTGGTCTGCCTTCTTTTATGGGTCGGGGATCTCTCACTGGAAAAAAGAAAAATAGGGTCACAAGTTGTTAGTGGCTCTACCACATCCTACAGCCCTTCAAACTCACTTTCCTGACAACCTCAACCGGTGCGCTGAATGCTTAAAGGCAGGGCCTTGGAATGTGAACAACCCGGGTTTAAATCCTGGCTCTGCCTCTTGCTAGCTGTGTAACTTTGGGAAAGTTGCTTGACTCCTCTGAACCTGAGTTTTATCATTTATAACTTGGAACATCAATATTTATTTCGTGGGAGTCAAGGAGGGCTGAGTGAGCCGAATTATGTAGATTACCTGGCTCAAAGTACGGACTCAAAAGGTGGTAACTTTTTTTTTTTTTTTTTTTGCAGTACGCGGGCCCCTCACTGCTGTGGCCTCTCCCGTTGCGGAGCACAGGCTCCGGACGCGCAGGCTCAGCGGCCATGGCTTACGGGCCCAGCCGCTCCGCGGCATGTGGCATCCTCCCGGACCGGTGCACGAACCCGTGTCCCCAGCATCGGCAGGCGGACTCTCAACCACTGCGTCACCAGGGAAGCCCAAAAGGTGGTAACTTTTAATATTTGAATAGCAAATCAGACATGGAGTGGTCAAATTAGGAGCCTAAATTGGAGCTCCTTTTTTGTGGTTGCCATCCACTTAGGCTGGGGAGCAGTGGGAACCTTCAGGAATGTTGCCTCAAGCTTGGGTTGGCTTTCATCGCCAAGGCTGATGATTAACTATGGAATGTTGGCTGGCTCCTCTGCAGTGAGGATTGTCATGTGTCTAGGTTTGAACTGGACTATCTGGTATTTGAGTTTTCTGTCCAGGAAATCAACTGAAAAAACACTGGGATAAGTATGTAGGGAGGTGGCTTCTTCAATTTAGTAAGCTTTACTCTTTTTTTTTGCGGTTCGCGGGTCTCTCACTGCTGTGGCCTCTCCCGTTGCGGAGTACAGGCTCCGGACGCGCAGGCTCAGCGGCCATGGCTCACGGGCCAGCCGCTCCGCGGCATGTGGGATCTTCCCAGACCGGGGCACGAACCCATGTCCCCTGCATCGGCAGGCGGACTCTCAACCACTGCGCCACCAGGGAAGCCTTAGTAAGCTTTACTTTTGCAGTGTTATTACATGACTTCTAGGAGAATGTTCTCACTGACTTTTGGGCCTGCAGAAGCAAGGGCTAGTATTCCACTTGGCTCTTCGACACGAATTTGATATCATCCCCAGTTCATCCCTGCATTATTTATACATTTGCAATGTAGGGCTGACCATTTCTCATTTATAAAGGTCCCTTTCTTTTTAGACCTCCCCAAAGGGGGCATGCCATAAGCAAGTAAAAATTTACTTATTAAAAAATTGTGTTTTCTTGAAGTACAGTTGATTTACATTTACTATATTAGTTTCAGGTGTACTCTTCTTCCTTCCTTGCAGAAGAGGCAATGCAGTGTGCCGGCTTAAAGCAAATATTCTAGAGCCAGGCTGCTTGGGTTTGAATCGACACCCACCACTTGTAGGCTGTGTCACCTCAGGCCAGTGAGTCATCCTCCTGTGGCTCAGATTTCTCACGTGGACCATAAAGACTCATAATAAGTTTGTTGTGAGGATTAAATGAACCAATAGGTGTTGTATGTAGAATAGATCTGGGTCATAGTAAGTGCTGTATGTGTTTGGGTCATGATCTATTCTAGATGCTTTTCATTCATATTATTTTTATTTATTTATTTTTTTTGCGGCACGCGGGCCTCTCACTGTTGTGGCCTCTCCCGCTGCGGAGCACAGGCTCCGGACGCGCAGGCTCAGCGGCCATGGCTCACGGGCCCAGCCGCTCCGCGGCATGTGGGATCTTCCTGCACCAGGGCACGAACCCGTGTCCCCTGCATCGGCAGGCGGACTCTCAACCGCTGCGCCACCAGGGAAGCCCAGTAAGCACTATTTTTATCACCGTTTCACAGATGAGGAAGAAATGGAAGCTTACACAGGTTAGCTAGCGTGAGGCCACAGAGCAAGTAAGCAATTGAATTGAGCATGAAACCCAGGTTTGTCTGCTACCTCCAAGTCCATGTCCTTAACCACGACTTACCTTGTCCCTCACAGTAGATATTGTATTCTGTTGTTGTTTTTAGGTGTTGTTATTTATTTATTTTATTTATTTATTTTTGGCTGTGTTGGGTCTTCGTTGCCGCACGTGGGCTTTCTCTAGTTGTGGTGAGCGGGGGCTACTCTTTGTTGTGGTGCGCAGGCTTCTCATTGTGGTGGCTTCTCTTGTTGCAGAGCCCAGGCTCTAGGTGTGTGGGCTTCATTAGTTGTGGCTCACGGGCTCTAGAGTGCAGGCTCAGTAGCTGTGGCGTAAGGGCTTAGTTGCTCCACAGCATGTGGGATCTACCCAGACCAGGGCCTGAACCTGTGTCCTCTGCATTGGCAGGCGGGTTCCTAACCACTGTGCCACCAGGGGAGCCCAGGTGTTGTTTTTTAAAAACACATTCTTCTCAAGTGTATTTGGCAATTTTGTTCATGCTATCTGGCTACCTTGGAAGAGGATCTCCTTTCTCCTGACTACAGATATATGAAAACTCAAGATGAAAGTGAATGTCTGGAAATAGCTAATTCACAGAAAGCACTGGTAGCAATCACAGGAATAAGTAGGCAATTTGTAACTAGTTGTCTCTTGACCTATTGCCTTAGACACGGTTACACCCCAGCTTGATTCCAGCTGGCCTCTCACCTCCAGTCTTATCCCCCTTGCATCCATCCTCTGTGCAGCTATGTGATTCATCTAGGTAAATAGGCTGCTTCTCAAACTTTTGCTCTATATGAACCCTAAAAATGGAGAAGTGTCTCAGGGAAGTTTGGGGGAGGCATAGTTTAGAGCCGTCTGCTTTAAGCTTAAGATTTCTTTGAAGGCTCACATTTTATCTTAAAAATTCATGCAATTTTACAATGTATTCTCTCTTCTTATTGTTATTTTTCTTTTAAATAAATGCTTTATTTAGGAATAATTGTAGATTTACAGGAAAGTTGCAGGGAGAGTAAAGAGTTCCCAAAACCCCTCACCCAGTTTCCCCTAATGTTAACATCTTATATAACCATTGCTACCCTGGGTCACGTGGTTAAGGTAGTGTTTGTCAGGTTTCTTCCCTGTAAAACTGAGTCACTAAGTCCAGCCCACCCTCAGGGGGAGGGGGGGTTAAACTCCAGCTCCTGGATGAGGGAGTATGAGCATATGTTATTTACAATTCTTCTGTTAGGAAGATTTGTCTCTTCTCCCTTATTTGTTAATTAACTCATTCACCTATGTTGGTCTGGATTGCTATTGTCTTAACGTAAAATAGTGCTTTTTACCCCCAAATCTACAAGTGGAATTGATTTTCCAGAAACATATGTATCCTAAGGATTCTCATACGTCCTAGCGTGCAGTTTGAGAAGCACAGACAAAACCCCAGCCCCACTAGGTCACTTCCTTGCTTCCTTTGAATCATAGGCCTTAATAATACTTGCAAATGGAAGAATGGATGAATGACACACACAGGTGAGCTATGAAAATCATTAGCGTTGTCCGCAGGTTAGGATGTTTGACTGTAGTACCTGTGCCTGACCAATCAGCTATTCTTATTTCTCCTTTGGAAATTCTTTAGGGCACACTAAAAATCTTCCATATTAAGACTTAGTGCTAGAGGGGAAGATGATTCAGCCACATTTCGAACATGATTCTAAATTATTTCCTTAAAATATGTCTTTAACAACTCTGTGTCCTTTACAACGTGGTAAAAAAGCAGGGAGGAAGGAGCAGTGCCTCTTTAAAATAGGAAGCCTAAAGAAGACGGCCTTGGGCATCCAGGCGGGTTTTCACCTGCGGGAAGTCTGGGACCAATTGTAGAACTGAAAGTAGCCCCTAGGCGTTCTCATAGGTCCGCACCCGAGAAGAAGGCGGGGCTTTGATTATAAAAAAGAGGAAGGTGGTAGGCAACTGTTGCTTGCTCTGCTCCTGCTGCTGGGTGTGGCCTGAGGTCAGTGGGGGAATGTGGTCCAAAGTTTTACGGACTACTCCGTCCTAAAGAGTTCTCTGATGGCTAGGGTGGGGGTGGGGGTGGGTGGAAAGAACCAAACTTCGTAGATTTCAAGGGGAATTTGGATTAGTTTACTTTAGAAGTGAAGGGTAAACGACGAAAAAGGCGAGAGACTCGAAGCAACAGATTGAGGAACTTGAAAGAAGGGAAGCGTGTCGTGTGCAGACAGAAAATACCTCTTAGGTGCTCATGGCAACTTCCTGAAGTCACTCTTCAGGCTTGTTTTTCTCGAGATGCAGCTAGAGGAGAAAGTTCTCTAGTTACTGGGATCTCTAAAGGGAGTTCGTAGGGTAGCTTAAATAGGATCTTGAATTTTGGAATTTCTTATGCTCAAATCTTAGAAGTCACCTGTTCTTCATTGTTTCTATTTAACCTCTAGCATAAAAGATACTTCAGCGAAATCACTTTTCCAGCTAACCTACTGCAGTTGTATAAGCCTCCTTTAAATGAAAGACAGGTTTACAGCTTCTGTGCTTAAAGTTAACTCACTAATCTGGCTTTCTTCATGAAGTTTCTAAATGCCTTTCATCTAGCCTTCACTTGACATTGTAAAATCACTGTTGGAGAGAAACTGTTTAGAATAATGGTTGAAAGTGAGTGAAAACTTGCACCTCTCCGAATTTCAAAGTGGATTATTTTTGAATTATACTTCTTTGAGGGAAGGAAACGTCCTTTGTATTCGTGAAGACTAGAACTAAGATGAACTTCAGGTGTATCGTGTGGCTTTTTTTTTTTTTTTTTTTGCGATACGCGGGCCTCTCACTGTTGTGGTCTCTCCCGTTGCGGAGCACAGGCTCCAGACGCGCAGGCTCAGCGGCCATGGCTCACGGGCACAGCCGCTCCACGGCATGTGGGATCTTCCCGGACCGGGGCACGAACCCGTGTCCCCTGCATCGGCAGGCGGACTCTCAACCACTGCGCCACCAGGGAAGCCCCTCATGTGGCTTTTGAGCCCTCTTACCAGGCAGTTAGTCTTAACCTCATTCCTTTTGAAAGCAATTGTCTGATCTGAAGATAATATAAAACCTGTGGGCTGACACATTCTACCTGGATGTGGACGTGGGGGGAATGTATTACTTCACCTTGGGCTTTTCAGTGTCAAATGCGCTCACCTGAAAGCACTCTTCGGTGACTGGTCAGGGGAAACTTTATGCAATTGGGATAGTGAGGAAATTGCCTCTGGTTAGATGGTGGTTGCCTGACGTGCTGAGGATCGCGAGGCTTCTGTTGCCGAATCTGGCTCCCTGAGGCACAGATGCTGAATAAAAATACGGAGACAGAATTGGAAGATAAGAAGTAGAGAGGATTTTTATTTTCTTTGCCAGGCAAAGGGAAGACACAAGCTGGCGCCTCAAGAACTGTGACCCCCCCCCCCTTCCTGGGGAATTACAGGGATTCTTGTAGGGGAGTTAGCAGTCCAAAGTGAGAGATAAGGATCAAAATGGTGAAGGTCTGCGACCTCCTTTCTGAAATGCAAACAACTACAAGGGGTGATTTGCTACAAGAGTTTATAGGGAGAGTAAAGTTTAAATACCAGGTGCAGGATGTAAGTTACCTAAATTACACAGGGTTAGGGGTGACAGGTTAGCTTTGTGAAGGACAAATCTAACTACAGACACTACAGATTAGTAACAGTTAAAATAAAACTAGGATTAATTAACTCAAGCCAGTTTGTTTCTTCTCTAGCCTGCTCACTGTTCCCTTTATTTTTCTGGTTATCAGGAGAGGAAACAACCTCATTTCTATTTTTGTTGCGACACTTCCTTGAGCTTATCGAGATGAGGAACTATCATAGGGAAAGGGGATAATGGGGCATCTTTGTGACAGGCTCAGATCATTCTGTGTTCATTATCTTGGCTTGTGATTTCACAGGTGCTACATAGCAAATTAAAGTTTCTGTATGTTAACTACATAGATTATTTCTCTTAAAAGTCATACTATACCCAAACACCTAGGTCTACCTGCTTTAAGAAAAATCTGAAAAAAACGGAGGAAAAAAAATACAAGAGTAGGGACATACAACTTTGTCTTTCTCATCCTTGCCAGTGGGGGGTTATTTTGTTTCCATGGTACTCATGAGGGAAGCAAGGTTCAAGGAGAGAAAGATTTTTGGCTTCACGTAGATAACCCTGCTCAAGAGATGTGCTGTTCTGGGCCAGCAGTCTGCTTGACATAAAATTTGACAGGTGAGATCTGGGGTCTTGAGAATCCCAGGCTTTCCAAGCAACACTGCTGATGTTAAAACTAGAAGCCTGAGCACAGGGATGCTGCTTCTGCATGGCTGCCTAACACTGAAAACCAATTTTATGACTACTCATCCTGCAGGGTTTTCACCTGTAATTGTCAGTTTACCGTTTAAAAATTTCTCTGCTTCTGAATTACAAACGCTGGTGTACCAGTGACTTAGTTCTGTGAACCAAAAACTTGGTTACATTTAAGTGTGAATTCTAAGGTTTTAAGTGCACGGTGTGGGTGTTTTGTCTACTAACCCCCTCCATTTCTGTAAACTTTATCAACCACTATAAAAAATCAAGGGAAATAGAAACAGAGCCAACCCTTATACACAAATGTACTTCAGGTCTACAAAATACCTCAGTGGATAATTGGGCAAAGAAAATACTGACCTCTCAATAGAAAACTAACAGTGGAGATACTGAAAAGTTTGCCTTTCCCACCTTTAGAAATGCAGGGCAACGCAATTGCCATTTATTTGTTTAACCAGTTAATTAAGGGACTCCTGCAGGTGAGTCCTATGAAACTGGTGTCTATATAGATGGTGTTACTGCATTGGCTTCTAATCAGCCACATGGCTCTAGATATCAAACTATGGTGCGATGAATTAGGAGGCGACAACTTTACAACTTTAACCGGAACTGGGGAGTGGAGAGAAGGGGTTGAATAACATCGTCTATCAATTGAAAACTTTTGCAACAAGACGCGGAATAGTGCAGGATTCCCCTCTGCCCGTGGGGATTTAGCCATGCCTTAGGCTACTTCTGTGTGCAGGCCTCTGAGCTTTGGCCTGATGTACATTCAGCCTGCTTTCTGGCCACTGTGTTCAGTTCAGCCTGAACCTCTGCTTATGTTTTCTCTTAAAACTTGTCTGGGATTCAGCTTTTATAAGCTCAAACCCTGACCAGCCCTTAGGGTGGCCTTCATTGAAATTCCCCAGTTCTGCCAAGGCCACTTTGGGTTCAACTCATTCTTTGGGTTTCTGCTTAGTATCCAGTGTCCCTAGAGTTGGTCCACACCAGAATCCAATGGTTACTTTCCCGGGAGGCTGGATGTAGCCATGTGTACATGTTGTTTCTTAGCACCAAATCTATCTCAAACTGTCTCTAGTTGAAGACAACAACTATCTTCATCTTAATTGTAATAAGCCACTCAGACAAGTATTAAGCAATGAAAAGGGAGTAGTAAGAAAACGGTCGAAGTGAGACTAATGATAGAAATCGGAACTAGGTGAATTAAAACCTGTGCCTCTAGAAGCTGTTAGTTTCTTTGGAGGGATTTCTTAAAGGTAGTTGTCTGATGATAGAGACCCCTTCCCCCATAAATTTCCATGTAAGCAAGACAATATTAGGTGTTGTCATTTAAGCCAGTGGCTTTGAACTCTTGGGGAATCTGATACACAGCAAAGTAGAAGCCTGCTCTTGGAGCAGCAGAGGAGAATGGGTGCAGAACCCTTCCACTAGCCCACTGCCACAACTGGCCCAGAGAATGTCCGCGATACTGGGGAACACGATACTTCCGCTTCTTGAAAGACGCTCGCCTATTAAGAGTTCTTAAAACTCAGTCCTGTTAAGGGAAATACCTCAAGCTTGCAGCTGTGGTCACAGTGTTAACATCTCCGATTTTTTAGGCTGCTCCTAGGGAAACTAATCTTGTTTCTAAGGCCTAATCTTGTTTCTTCATGTGGTAAATTAAGCTTAAGAAGAACTGGTGACCCCTGGGTCTTCTGGCTTCCATGATGTCTGTTTCCTGGTACATCGAAAGTCTGAAGTCTTAAATGGGATGGGGGTGCAGTTGGAGAAAATGCTCTCATGAGGGAGCTTGAGCCTTAGATACAATTCTGCATCCTTTGATCCATGAAGCAGTTTGCTTACCAACAGCCCTTTCAGGGATCTGATTCTGTTTTACAGGAATGGCTGGCATCTTTTCCTGCAGGGAATCCTTGAGAAGCCTGTGGTGTGAGATGAGGTGGCCAGAAGCTACCCAGGTCAAGCGGGTCCCCTTTTCCCACCTCACACTAGAGTCATAGTCATGAGACCCACTGACTGGAGTGAGGGACTGGCTGGCAGCAAACAACTCTCCTGAAGCCTGTGTTTTAGGAGATTGGTCTGAGGATGAAGGTAGTCAACACCCCTGGGCTGAGCATACTTTGGAAGGGAGGGCTTGCCCTCTGGGAGCCCACAGCATAGCTCGAAGGAACAAAGACCCAACTCTGGCTCCAGGTGCTTAATCAATGGTGACGCACATCTCCCCCCAGAAGAGGATGGGGGCATGCGGGCTGGGAATTAGAACTGACTTTCAAGTCTGGCTATCTTCTTTGAAACAACTTTGAAAAAAAAAAGCTGGAGTAGATTTCAGCTTTGGCCTCAACTTTGCATTGCAGTGCCTTGGGTCTAAGCTGTAGTGTCTAATTTGGGCATGATTTTTCTCAGTGAGATGATAGAGCTTGAACCTACTAGGAAGTATGGAGTGGAGGGGAATGAAGCCTCTCTTCAGTAGCAGGAAAGCCCTTGTAGATGACCAAAGACGTGGTCCCTAATTGTGATGGCCTCATGGAGGTAAGAGTAAGCCTCAAAATGAAGAGAAAGCTTAGGAAAGCCTAGGATGGCATTTGGTCTGTACTACTGCTAGTGAGGTTTCTGAAGCAGCCTGGTGAATTTGGAGGAATGTTTAGATGAGACATGGTCAACTACAGGACCAGCAGAAATTGTCTAGATATACCTACATTGTTCTTTTGTCTTTGGTCTGGGGTTTGGGAGCTTCCAGGTGGGAGATAGGATGTAGTATAAACTGAACAATATTGTGCTGGCTTCTCGTTTTCTGAAGTCAAGTGTTCTCACCCCAAAGAACCCTCAACTTCTACCTGAAGTACTGTATGTGGGAAACTTCTAGATCAAAGTTCTCTGAATGTTGTCTTTATAGAGAATAGGGAACTCTAGCATGCTGCTATCCAAGAGATATGTGAAACAGAAGTACAGGCCACATATATAATTTTAAGGGTTGTAGCCCCATTAAAAAAACAAGTGAAGTTTAATGTTACCCCAGTAGATAAAATAGATTTAAACCTGTAAAATAATGAGCTTATATATTTTGGTCCTAAGTGTTTGAAGTTTGGTATGCCTTTTAACTTTATAGCACATCAGAGCTAGCACCATCTCAAGTGCTCATTGGCTAGTGGCTAGTCATGCTGGACTAGATAAAAGACAACCTTGGGCCCTACTGTTCAACCTCATTTGCCATCTGTTTTAGAGATACACTCATCTAAAATGACTTAGGGAGAATGTAGTTTGAGTATTGCTGTCAGCTGAGTGAAAGTTCCCAGGAACCAGAACATTGGAACCACTTCAACGGTTTACTTTAAACTTTGTTAGAATGACTACCTTTGTGTTTAACACCATCCGACATCAGCAATATGTCTTCCACACCCCGAGCAGTCACTTTATTTGATTATTGCTGTCAGACTTTGTCCTGGAATCTTCTATACCATCTGTACCCAAAGCACACATTCTACAGCTTTTAACTCCTGACTATCCTACGGACAGGACCCTGGAAAGATACAAGTAGCTCTTACCTTTGATATCTTTGACTATTTTCCAATTTGAGTTAGTGGTAATTTATAGATCAGGTACTTAGGCACTTGATGTACCTCGCCAGGGCCTCACACTCCACCCTCTGCCACACCCCTTCAAAACACATGCTAGAGTCTCCTCATGGTGGAGGAACTATGCCTCTTACTATTGAGCTACACTCAAATTAGGCTTGGAGTGTGTTTTTCAGTGATGGACTGTGTTAAGGAGACTTCTCATAAGCCAACAAGACTATACACCTTCTTAGGTGACCTGGGATGATGTGTCTGTACAAGGACCAGTGTAAATGGATATCAAACTGAACTAAGTTTGCTTTAGAGAGCAGGGGAGATCCTTCTGCTGGCAACAACTCCTTACCCAAAACTTCTTTCAAGGTAAACTGATCCAACCTGGATTGGAATTTAGCACAGCGGGCCTGGCTTTCCTCCAGGTGTTTGTATTTATTGGCGGCATCTATCTTTGCCAAGGGGAAGCTCTTGGCCTTGGAGCAGGAAGGTGGAGGAGAGAAGGGTGTCTGGACCTTGGACATATGTCAAGGAGTTATGGTGAGAGTGAAGGGCATGAGAGACTGGTGACATTCTCAGGTGGTGAGGTACAGATTTTTTTTTTACATCTTTATTGGAGTATAATTGCTTTACAATGGTGTGTTAGTTTCTGCTTTATAACAAAGTGAATCAGTTATACATATACCTATGTTCCCATATCTCTTCCCTCTTGCGTCTCCCTCCCTCCCACCCTCCCTATCCCACCCCTCCAGGCTGTCACAAAGCACCGAGCCAATATCCCTGTGCCATGCAGCTGCTTCCCACTAGCTATCTACCTTACTACGTTTGTTAGTGTGTATATGCTCATGACTCTCTCTCGCCCTGTCACAGCTCACCCTTCCCCCTCCCCATAACCTCAAGTCTGTTCTCTAGCAGGTCTGCGTCTTTATTCCTGCTTTACCCCTAAGTTCTTCATGACATTTTTTCCTTAAATTCCATATATATGTGTTAGCATATGGTATTTGTCTTTTTCCTTCTGACTTACTTCACTCTGTATGACAGACTCTAGGTCTATCCACCTCATTACAAATAGCTCAATTTCGTTTCTTTTTATGGCTGAGTAATATTCCATTGTATATATGTGCCACATCTTCTTTATCCATTCATCCGATGATGGGCACTTAGGTTGTTTCCATCTCCGGGCTATTGTAAATAGAGCTGCAATGAACATTTTGGTACATGACTCTTTTTGAATTTCGGTTTTCTCAGGGTATATGCCCAGTAGTGGGATTGCTGGGTCATATGGTAGTTCTATTTGTAGTTTTTTAAGGAACCTCCATACTGTTCTCCATAGTGGCTGAACCAATTCACTTTCCCACCAGCAGTGCAAGAGTGTTCCCTTTTCTCCACACCCTCTCCAGCATTTATTGTTTCTAGATTTTTTGATGATGGCCATTCTGACTGGTGTGAGATGATATCTCATTGCAGTTTTGATTTGCATTTCTCTAATGATTAATGATGTTGAGCATTCTTTCATGTGTTTGTTGGCAGTCTGTATATCTTCTTTGGAGAAATGTCTATTTAGGTCTTCTGCCCATTTTTGGATTGGGTTGTTTGTTTTTTTGTTATTGAGCTGCATGAGCTGCTTATAAATTTTGGAGATTAATCCTTTGTCAGTTGCTTCATTTGCAAATATTTTCTCCCATTCTGAGGGTTGTCTTTTGGTCTTGTTTATGGTTTCCTTTGCTGTGCAAAAGCTTTGAAGTTTCATTAGGTCCCATTTGTTTACTTTTGTTTTTATTTCCATTTCTCTAGGAGGTGGGTCAAAAAGGATCTTGCTGTGATTTATGTCATAGAGTGTTCTGCCTATGTTTTCCTCTAAGAGTTTGATACTTTCTGGCCTTACATTTAGGTCTTTAATCCATTTTGAGCTTGTTTTTGTGTATGGTGTTAGGGAGTGATCTAATCTCATACTTTTACATGTAGCTGTCCAGTTTTCCCAGCACCACTTATTGAAGAGGCTGTCCTTTCTCCACTGTACATTCCTGCCCCTTTATCAAAGGTGAGGTACAGATTTTAAAGTCCAGACCTTGCCTTAACTGCTTGCATGAAGATGTACCTTGTCATATCTTCTGTGCTGAACTCCCAGCCACCATCCAGCTGCAATAAGTCCTCAGAAGTCTAATGATCATTAGGCCAATGGAGAAGTCATCTGGAGGTAATTGGCTTCCTTTGTTAAATCATAGCTAGATGGGAGCATCACTCAGACCTGTAGCTATACTATAAAACTCATTGAATGACTGGGGGTTATAAACAAACTTGTGAATAATTATGGTTCATCACTCGGTGGCACTATTACTACTATACCATCACTGATGTGGTTGTTAAATCTTGAGTATTATCCCTAATTACATCTTAAGTTTAAGAGGTGTTTTACCCCATTATATATCTGAGGAAACTGGGATCCCATTGACTTTGTTGAACGTTGATAACTCCTTTTGACCTGGATGCTCAGGTGCTTTCTTCTCACTCTGCTGCCTCTATATGATGCTAGATTGTTCCTCGTGTGACTAATAGTAAAGGTAATGAAGAATCTTTGTAAGTACTGCCTGTGGCTTTGTCTGGCTCCATTCTTAGACTATATAGTATTTGTTCAATACTTAAGGCACTTTCCAAATGAGCTCTTAACCAGTTAGCTTGTATAATGGCCAACTTGTGACTAGGAGGCAACTGTGATGCAAGAGCTGTTTCCTTGCTCTCCATAGTGGCTGTATCAATTTACATTCCCACCAGCAGTGCAAGAGTGTTCCCTCGAATACGGTGTTTTTTAGAATGTTGAAGGTTCCTATACCTCTCATAGGGGTGGGGAAGATTTATCAGATTAACAGGACATACACTCCCAGATGAACTGCAAAGTAGGACTACTGAAACAATGCTGTGTGCACCCCAAACAATCTACACAATGTTAATATTCTGAATAGCACATGGGAGCCTCTTCAGGTTGATGAAGCCAGGTTTATCTTGAGTGTACTTTATGGTGAATTCCCCATTGAATGCAGTTTCTGCTCACATTTCTACCAGGTTTGACATAACTGGAAGTTACCTTGCTTTTAGTGGTCAAATCAAAGCAGAGATCTGCAACACCCCGGATCCGTGGTATAGGGCCCTTCCTGTTTGGGTCCTCTGTACCGTTCTCCTGGTCCCATGCTCATGTGCATACTAGTTACACTTTCATAATCATATCACTTTTTCCCCCACCTCTCTTTACATCTTGTGTTCACTTTCTATCCCCTATCCTCAGCCTGTTTTTACCATTTTGCTTGAAACTCTAGTGGGTATTGATGGTTCTGGTTCCCCATTTTCCTTGCGTCGTAAACATTTTTAGTCTATACACACGTTCATTGCACAAATACGTGGGACCATGGTGGTTATGCAAACAGTAGATCAGAGTCATGACTAACTCTATAAAATGTGTGAATATGGACAAACAATATTAGCAACAGTAGCTAAGCCTTTACCATTGTTCTGAATGCTTTATACACTGATTCCTTAGTAAGTCTTAAGGGGTAGTTGCACTTCATAAGGAAAAAATCGGAGGCCTAAATTTATCACTTTCTCAATCTATCTACATAGGAAATTGTTCATTTTAGGTTAAGTGTCTTTAAGTATGCAATTAAACTGCCCTTACAATGATTTACTGTAATGTGCCTATAGAACAAACCTTTTAACTACTGAATATTGTGGTTAAGGGTGAGGTATCATAAATATCATAAATAAGGGTGAGGTATCAAAAATCTCAACCCCAAACTACACATAATCAGGTAACTGTCTTTCTTGTCTTACTCAGCAGGAAGCTAGATGTCTTAGGGGAACAACAGTCACTTCCTGTATCACAAAGTCCTATCGGATTACCAGCCTCCTCTGTACGCTGACTCAAATGTCAACTCTGGGTAACGTGGGGCTTTTACCATTATGTGAACAGAAGCTTTTGGTGTGGCCAGATGACTGGTTAAATATCATGAGCTTAGTCATGTACACATTTGCGTCAGACTAAATGACCAAATAGATGTAAAAGGTAGAATAAATCTGTCTAGCTTGGAACATATCTTGCTGTATTTTCCCTGTATTTTTTTGTGGCTTAACTCCACCTAAGATCTCTGGGCTGTTTCAATAAACCAGTTAAGGGCTGTTTTTTGTAATACATGATTATCACGTCATGTATTTAATTCTCCTTAACTGTAAAATCTAGATCATTTAAGAGAATACCTGTCTGATTCAGTGAAGCAAGCAGTACCTGTCACCTGATAAACTAGAACTGCTGTAGAAATCTTACTCTGAGGTATTACAACAGTCAGTTTCTACTTCTGACTTATCCAAGAAAGCATTGAAGTACTGGCCAGATAAATGAATCTCAGCTACTCAGTTTCAGGCAGTTACAAACTTTTATAGGTGATACTCTGAGGTTAACTAACCAAAGTCTCTCTCAAAAGAGGCTGGGATTTGAACCCCAGGTCTCGTTCCAAAGCCAGATACTTAGTTTTATTGAATGAAGAGATGATGGGATGGTTATGGAAACACCTCCTTCATCCCCTGACTCCCCTTACTGTCGATTGCTTCTACTCTACTTCCTCGTGAATAGGTGATTAACACTATACACTTTGTTTTCCCAAATAAGTAACCCAGTTGTTTCACTTACTGACCTTTCTTCCTCTCCAGCTTGCACAACTCTTCCCATTTCATTCCTACTAAGATGGCTGCCTCCATATTGATCTCCAGCCTATTGACCCCATTATTTCAATATTCTAGCTGCTGCTTTTACTCCTTCTTAGCGTGTCTTTTCCCAAGTACCAGTTTTGTAGCTCTATTTTGGGTCTTTCTGATAAACCTCAACCCTGTGTGAAACAAAGTATCTACTTTGTCCTAATACTGGAAAAACAGAGTTGGGCTGAATTTATAAAGACTAAGGTAGATTTGTGCCTCTAAACTCATCACTGACTTTGGATTCTCCCAACTGCCAGATATCACAGAGGGGAGGAAGAGAAGCCAGAAAAACAGGGTTGTTGGGTAATCTTAAGCTTAGACATCTCCTTAACAAACCCAAAACCCAGGTAACTTTTGCTTTGTTCTTGTAACATCGTTCCCTTGCCTTCAGAGATTACAGGTAAAATGGTAATACATGCATTATGAACTACAAATCAATGTAGCGTGAGTTGACAATCGTATTTTGGTTTCACTTACTCTCACCGGTTCTTTCATAGTAAGCTTACCACCCTAAGTAGCTGCCATGTTCTAAGATGGGCCCCACCCACTGACTTCCTTCTCTCTGAATCAGTCTCTTTGGTATCTCTCTGCTAGAGGTGAAGTCCCAGGACTGTGTCCCTGGCAGCAGGGACACTAGGAGAGAGCCCTTGGGATGATGGTACTCATTATGTGAGAAACTCTCCAAAGTGCTTCTAGAGACATCAGGGCTCTGAACATGACAAAGTTCCACAGCTATGAACCACTTATCCTAAGAGGTCTTGGGTAACTGTGTCTAACCAGCTCAGCAGACAGTCATGGCTTACCTGTTCTCAATTTCATACAATCTTCCAGAGGACAAGGATCTTTTGGCTGACTCCGATCAAAAATATTTCCCTGAATTTAATAGAGTACTCCCTCTTACTTGATTTTTTATTTTTTTTATTAAAAAAAATTTTTTTATACTGCAGGTTCTTATTAGTCATCAATTTTATTTTATTTTTATTTATTTATTTATTTTAAGTCATCAATTTTATACATATCAGTGTATACATGTCAATCCCAATCGCCCAATTCAGCACACCACCATCCCTACCCCACTGTGGTTTTCCCCCCTTGGTGTCCATACGTTTGTTCTCTACATCTGTGTCTCAACTTCTGCCCTGCAAACTGGTTCATCTGTACCATTTTTCTAGGTTCCACATACATGAGTTAATATACGATATTTGTTTTTCTCTTTCTGACTTACTTCACTCTGTATGACAGTCTCTAGATCCATCCACGTCTCAACAAATGACTCAATTTCGTTCCTTTTTATGGCTGAGTAATATTCCATTGTATATATGTACCACAACTTCTTTATCCATTCATCTGTCGATAGGCATTTAGGTTGTTTCCATGACCTGGCTATTGTAAATAGTGCTGCAATGAACATTGGGGTGCATGTGTCTTTTTGAATTATGGTTTTCTCTGGGTATATGCCCAGTAGTGGGATTGCTGGATCATATGGTAATTCTATTTTTAGTTTCTTAAGGAACCTCCATACTGTTCTCCATAGTTCCTATATCAATTTACATTCCCACCAACAGTGCAAGAGGGTTCCCTTTTCTCCACACCCTCTCCAGGATTTGTTGTTTGTAGACTTTCTGATGATGCCCATTCTAACTGGTGTGAGGTGACACCTCATTGTAGTTTTGATTTGCATTTCTCTAAGAATTGGTGATGTTGAGCAGCTTTTCATGTGCTTCTTGTCCATCTGTATGTCTTCTTTGGAGAAATGTCTATTCAGGTCTTCTGCCCATTTTTGGATTGGGTTGTTTGTTAATTTAATATTAAGCTGCATGAGCTGTTTATATATTTTGGAGATTAATCCTTTGTCCGTTGATTTGTTTGCAAATATTTTCTCCCATTCTGAGGGTTGTCTTTTCATCTTGTTTATGGTTTCCTTTGCTGTGCAAAAGCTTTGAAGTTTCATTAGGTCCCATTTGTTTGTTTTTATTTCCATTTCTCTAGGAGGTGGATCAAAAAAGATCTTGCTGTGATTTATGTCAAACAGTGTTCTTCCTATGTTTTTCTCTAAGAGTTTTATAGTGTCCAGTCTTACATTTAGGTCTTGAATCCATTTTGAGTTTATTTTTGTGTATGGTGTTAGGGAGTGTTCTAATTTCATTCTTCTACATGTAGCTATCCAGTTTTCGCAGCACCATTTGTTGGAGAGACTGTCTTTTTTCCACTGTATATCTTTGCCTCCTTTGTTGTAGATTAGTTGACTATAGGTGTGTGGGGTTTATCTTTGGGCTTTCTATCTTGTTTCATTGATCTATGTTTCTGTTTTTGTGCCAGTACCATATTGTCTTGATTACTGTAGCTTTGTAGTATAGTCTGAAGTCAGGGAGTCTGATTCCTCCAGCTCCGTTTTTTTCCCTCAAGACTGCTTTGGCTATTCGGGGTCTTCTTTGTCTCCATAGAAATTTTGAGATGATTTGTTCTAGTTCCATAAAAAATGCCATTGGTAATTTGATAGGGATTGCATTGAACCTGTAGATTGCTTTGGGTAGTATAGTCGTTTTCACAATATTGATTCTTCCAATCCAAGAACATGGTATTTCTCTCCATCTGTTGGTATCATCTTTAATTTCTTTCATCAGTGTCTTATAGTTCTATGCATACAGGTCTTTTATTTCCCTAGGTAGGTTCATTCCTAGGTATTTTATTCTTTTTGTTGCAATGGTAAATGGGAGTGTTTCCATAATTTCTCTTTCAGATTTTTCATCATTAGTATATAGGAATGCAAGAGATTTCTGTGCATTAATTTTGTATCCTGAAACTTTACCAAATTCGTTGATTAGCTCTAGTAGTTTTCTGGTGGCATTTTTAGGATTCTCTATGTATAGTATCATGTCATCTGCAAACAGTGACAGTTTTACTTCTTCTTTTCCAGTTTGTATTCCTTTCATTTCTTTTTCTTCTCTGATTGCTGGGGCTAGGACTTCCAAAACTATGTTGAATAATAGTGGTGAGAGTGGACATCCTTGTCTTTTTCCTGATCTTAGAGGAAATGCTTTCAGTTTTTCACCATTGAGAATGATGTTTGCTGTGGGTTTGTCATATATGGCCTTTATTATGTTGAGGTAGGTTCCCTCTATGCCCACTTTCTGTAGAGTTTTTATCATAAATCAGTGTTGAGTTTTGTCAAAAGCCTTTTCTGCATCTATTGAGATGATCATATGGTTTTTATTCTTCAGTTTGTTAATATGGTGTATCACATTGATTGATTTGCATATATTAAAGAATCCCTGGATCCCTGGGCTAAATCCCACTTGATCATGGTGTATGATCCTTTTAATGTGTTGTTGGATTCTGTTTGCTAGTATTTTGTTAAGGAGTTTTGAGTCTATATTCATCAGTGATATTGGTCTGTAATTTTCTTTTTTTGTAGTGTCTTTGACTCATTTTGGTATCAGGGTGATGGTGGCCTCAAAGAATGAGTTTGGGAGTATTCCTTCCTCTGCAATTTTTTGGAAGTGATTGAGAAGGATGGGTGTTAGCTCTTCTCTAAATATTTGATTGAATTCACCTGTGAAGCCATCTGGTCCTGGACTTTTGTTTGTTGGAAGATTTTTATTCATAGTTTCAATTTCATTAGTTGTGATTGGTCTGTTCATATTTTCTATTTCTTCCTGGTTCAGCCTTGGAAGGTTATACCTTTCTAAGAATTTGTCCATTTCTTCCAGGTTGTCCATTTTATTGGCTTAGCGTTGCTTGTAGTAGTGTCTTAGGATGCTTTGTGTTTCTGCATTGTCTGTTGTAACTTTTTTTTCATTTCTAGTTTTATTGATTTGAGTCCTCTCCCTCTTCTTCCTGATGAGTCTAATGGTTTATCAATTTTGTTTATCTTAAAGAACCAGCTTTTAGTTTTATTGATCTTTGCTATTGTTTTCTTTGTTTCTATTTCATTTATTTCTGCTCTGATCTTTATGATTTCCTTCCTTCTAACTTTGGGTTTTGTTTATTCTTCTTTCTTTAGTTCCTTTAGGTGTAAGGTTAGATTGTTTGCTTGAGAGTTTTCTTGTTTCTTGAGGTAGGCTTGTGTAGTGTAAACTTCCCTCTTAGAACTGCTTTTGCTGCATCCCATAGGTTTTGGTTCGTCGTGTTTTCATTGTTATTTGTCTCTAGGTTTTCTTTTTTTGATTTCCTCTTTGATTTCTTCAGTGATCTCTTGGTTATTTAGTAATGTATTGCTTAGCCTCCATGTGTTTGTGCTTTTTACGTTTTTTCCCTGTAATTGATTTCTAATCTGATAGCGTTGTCGTCAGAAAAGATGCTTGATATGATTTCAGTTTTCTTAAATTTACTGAGGCTTGATTTGTGACCCAAGATGTGATCTGTCCTGGAGGATGTTCCATGGGCACTTGAGAAGAAAGTATAATCTGCTGTTTTTGGATGGAATGTCCTATAAATATCAATTTATCTGGTCTATTGTGTCATTTAAAACTTCTGCTTCTTTATTTATTTTCATTTTGGATGATCTGTCCATTGGGGTAAGTGAGGTGTTAAAGTCCCCCACTATTATTGTGTTACTGTCGATTTCCTCTTTTATAGCTGTTAGCAGTTGCCTTATGGATTGAGGTGCTCCTATGTTGGGTGCATATATATTTATAATTGTTATATCTTCTTCTTGGATTGATTCCTTGATCATTATGTAGTGTCCTTCCTTGTCTCTTGTAACATTCTTTATTTTGAAGTCTATTTTATCTGATATGAGTATAGCTACTCCAGCTTTCTTTTGATTTCTATTTGCATAGAATATCTTTTTCCATCCCCTCACTTTCAGTCTGTATGTGTCCCTAGGTCTCAAGTGGGTCTCTTGTAGACAGCATATATATGTGTCTTCTTTTTGTATCCATTCAGCAAGCCTGTGTCTTTTGGTTGGAGCATTTAATCCATTCACGCTTAAGGTAATTATCAATATGTATGTTCCTATGACCATTTTCTTAATTGTTTTGGGTTTGTTTTTGTAGATCCTTTTCTTCTCTTGTGTTTCCCACTTAGAGAAGTTCGTTTAGCATTTGCTGTAGAGCTGGTTTGGTGGTGCTGAATTCTCTTAGCCTTTGCTTGTCTGTAAAGCTTTTGATTTCTCCATCGAATCTGAATGAGATCCTTGCTTGGTAGAGTAATCTTGGTTGTGGTTTCTCCCCTTTCATCATTTTAAGTATATCATGCCACTCCCTTCTGGCTTGTAGAGTTTCTGCTGAGAAATCAGCTGTTAACCTTATGGGGGTTCCCTTGTATGTTATTTTTCATTTTTCCCTTGCTGCTTTCAATAATTTTTCTTTGTGTTTAATTTTTGTCAATTTGATAACTATGTGTCTTGGCGTGTTTCTCCTTGCATTTATCCTGTATGGGACTCGCTGCGCTTCCTGGACTTGGGTGGCTTTTTCCTTTCCCATGTTAGGGAAGTTTTTGACTATAATCTCTTCAAATATTTTCTCTGGTCCTTTCTCTCTCTCTTCTCCTTCTGGGACCCCTATAATGTGAATGTTGTTGCGTTTAACGTTGTCCCAGAGGTCTCTTAGGCTGTCTTCATTCTTTTTTCTTTATTCTTTTCCACAACAGTGAATTCCACCATTCTGTCTTCCAGGTCACTTATCCATTCTTCTGCCTCAGTTATTCTGCTATTGATTCCTTCTAGTGTAGTTTTCATTTCAGTTATTGTATTGTTCATCTCTGTTTGTTTGTTCTTTAATTCTGAGAGGTCTTTGTTAAACATTTCTTGCATCTTCTCAATCTTTGCCTCCAATGTTTTTCCGAGGTCCCGGATCATCTACACTATCATTATTCTGAATTCTTTTTCTGGAAGGTTGCCTATCTCCACTTCATTTAGTTGTTTTTCTGGGGTTTTATCTTGTTCCTTCATCTGGTACATAGCCCTCTGCCTTTTCTTCTTGTGTATCTTTCTGTGAATGTGGTTTTTGTTCCACAGGCTGCAGGATTGTAGTTCTTCTTGCTTCTCACTCTCTCTTTAAAGTGGGAGTATCCACACTTTCAGTTCGTTTTTCAGGCAAGTTAGCAGAAGCAGTCAAGGTTTCACAACTTAGTCAAACTTTCCTTTTTCTATGATTATTAAGTGCCCCCTGTTGGATGTGTTTAAGGCTGTAATTTGTGGTTGTGCCCTGTCTTGCTTAACTAGCAAGACCCTGTGTTAGATCCTTGAATGGAGGCCAAGGTTCCAAAAACATGGGGCTGAGGTTAGACCCCATTAGGTCATCTCCCTGTGGTCTTACTTTGAGACTTATTTGCCACAGTGTTTATTGTTTGGGCCTCCCCGAGTGTGGGTCTCTTACCCAGGGTGATGCTTTTAGAGCTGGTATTAATACTTATCAACACCGTTCCTCCATACCTCCCACCCAAGGCTAGCTGTTTTGTTCTCATTTGCTCAAAATATCTGAGAATGGGTAGAGCTGGAAATTTGGGGCTGGTTGGGGCCAAGTACACTGGCTTCTGACTCGTCTTGAAAAAAACCCTTTCTCCCCAACTTCCTTATTTTGAAGTGGAAGTTTTAAAACCTGGACCTAATGGGATGACAGGAGTAAAATGGTTAATTTTCTAGGCAGTAATTTTATCATTAGTTGCAAGGCTGTTGTGGCCCAGATGAAAGCATCTCAGACTATCTGGTGTAGGACTGGTTTACTTCTAATCTGTCATGGGTCAGCACTTCTTAATATAGAGTAAGAGTGAATTATCAGAAGAATAGAAGCCAAGTCTTACTAGACTTAATAGACACAAAATTACATTTTGACAATCAAAATAAAAGAGGAAGAAATACAAATTTTATATTTATAAAATATATATTTTTAAATGGTGACTGAAAATTACAATCAGAATCACAGGTGTTATCAAGAGTGAAAGTGTAGTATAACTTACTGCATGAAATGGTATGTAGAATGAGTACTGAACGTCAGTACTTCAAGTGCTCAGTTTTAAATGACAAATCAGTTTCCTTCTTAACTTACTAAATCTATGTTGGATTGACAGCAGTGCTGCTCACAAGGGATAATATAACTAAACTACTAGACTACATTTTAATAACTCTCCTAGTAGGGAGACTAATCTCCTATAGGCATGTTGATCAGAATGGAGGATTTTAAAGCCATCACAGCAGTCTCAGGGGTTATTTAACCTAGCCAAAATAATCACTAGATGCTGTACTAAAAATATACCTTAAATCCTTTATCACTAGCCAATTACAAGTATATCCTGTAAAGCTATGGTTACCTTCAAGGTGAATGGATTCCAGGTCTGAATTTGCCTGCATGGGTCTCTTGATAAAAAGCTAAATTCAGGATCTTCTAATTCAAAAGGTTTTTGATTGTTTTGCAGATGGGCAACATCAAGAGCTCCTGTTTCACTGATCAAATTATGTAACATGTAATAACTTAGTCCTTCAAGAGTCTAACTTTTGTTTTTGCTGTTCTTATGTGTAACTGATACCCATTTTGATGTTTAGGAGTTTTTAAAGGTTGTTGGTACGGTTTGGAGAACAGAGAGAATGGACAGCCCCCTTATCTGTTCACTTACTAGAGCATTCTGTCAATCAGGTTATTTCAAAACACCGTTGGAGGAAGGCAGGTTATGAATAAATGATGTCCACTGTTGGAGCTATAGCTTTTGGAGTTTTCTGTGGCTGAGGAAGAAAATATGAGATGGACCTTTAAAACTGGAGAACTGAAGTTGCCAGGATTTCCCTAAGGAAAGATTCAGAAGTGGCTAAATCCTAGAAGTCACTGCACTTGATGCCATGTCTCCAAATTCCCTTAAGTGACTATGCCAAGGGGTGGCTGAGTCCTAGTCACCTTTCTCCCACCATACCCCACACTCTGGTTCTTGCTTAATATGGTTTTATGTTAACTTGGTTTCAAGCCATGAGTGCACTTCCCTGCAGACCAGGCTATTATTCTCTAAACCCATTCTACATAGGAATTCTTGAGATGCTGCTTTTCCATAGGAATAGTCTGAGCTCTGCAAGGAGGCAACATAATGTAGTGATGAGGACAGACTTAGCGCCCTGGCCTGAGCTGGAGTTCCAGATCTTCCATCTTCTGGCTGTGTAGCCTGTTGGCAAATCACTCACCCTCCCCAAGCCTCAGTTGTCTGGTTGGAAATAGAGCTGCTGGGACTAGTGTATAGAGGATATTTTGCATAGGACAACAAAATTCTTTTCAGAAGTTGGCCTGAGACAGGACTTGTATTCTGCAACAATAGTTTTCTAAGATGAGGTTCTTTGATAGTAAAGGGAAGAGAGGTGAGAAAGAATGGCTAAAATCCAGAGCTGCACAGGAGATGTTTATAACAAGCTGCTCACAGAACTGTGGAACAGAGTCCCACAGCAGAGTATTTCTAGCACCACACTTTCTCATCATTTTCCATTGGAAAATATTGGTGTTACGGAATCAGGTGCATCTTGCCAGATGCTCAGGTATCAAGCCAAAATGCAGTTACTCCTAGATTGGCAGCAAAGAGAGGGTGTATCCACAAGGCAGCCAAGTGAGGAGATGGGAGAACACATCTCACATACCTCCCTGAAGGCAAGGGGCTCGGGGTATTTATAGGATGAAGAATAAAGAAGCAGAGCGGTCTGAGGCTTGGAGTATGAGTTGCATGGGGAAAGGTGATTGGGGAAAAGTATGGTAATTGTAGTCCTGAGCGGGAGTAACTAAGCTACAGGCCTCTGCACATTAAAACTGGAGGTGCTTAGAATGACCTGAAGGTGGAGTTTTCAGCCCTCTGATGTCAAAAGGTCACCAAGCGCACACTTGCGCATGCCCAGTTGGAGGGTCGGTGGTTCCCATCCAGTCTTAGCTGGATCAGCTTGAACTAGACACAGCTGCCTCTAAGTTCCTGGAGAAAAAAATTCGGGCAAACAACATCTTATTTAGGCATTGTGCCACTTGGAGGACATGCAAGTCTTTTGTAGCAACAGTTAAACCACCTTGATTAGTGAAGGCAGGTTCCAGGTGAAATGGATTTAATGATTACAGTTTCGCTTGTATAACTCACACACTGGAGGGGATTGGAAGCTAGATGGCTGAAGGCCCCAGCCCTCCTGAGGAATGAGAGCTGTGTCGTACACCTATCAACATAACCTGCTATCCTGTGGCTTGCTAGGTAGGAAGCTTTGCTCAAAGGTGTTCTTCTGATTGGAGAAAATCTCTCTGAAGATGAAGAGAACTTGCTAGAAACACATATTTCAGACTACAGTCTGCATGCTGGGGAAATCTGAAGGTCATTCTTAAACACGAATAATTATTGCTAGTGGGTAGATGGAGGGACATTGGCTGGAAAGGTGACCTGCTTGGCTTGTGTCCAGAGCATCCCATCTTCACAGGTAAAGCTTCTTAGCTCTAACTCGGGATCTAGTGTCAGTTCTATTTTTTATGGTGTAACAGGCCAGCAATGGTCACTTAGCTTTAAGTCAGATCTGTTATTGGTCCTATGCTGACTGCTATCAAATTTTAGTGACTGATCCCTTGTTCCTGCCATTTTCTAAGCTCTTTTCTTCTGTTTCTTTGAACAGCAGTCCCAAGAACTGGGTCCTTGCTTAGATCCCGAGTCTTCCAGGACTGTGGCAATGGACCATGCAATCTACCCAGGAGCAGTGGCTGTTCCCAAGGCAGAGCTTCGTGTCCTGACCGACACTGGTGCAACTTGTTCTACCACTGACCACCACCATGACCCAGTTATTATCTGGGTAGGTTGCTACTTCTGAGGTTCATTTTGTGTATGAAATGAGAAGGTTAAAGGTGGGATTAGATACATTCTCAACTACTCAAATTGAGTCGATCTTGGGAGTCTTTTGGTGGGATTGATAATCAGGGAAAGAAGGTATGGAAACCAAAAAGCACTGTCTTGACCTTGTAATGTACCATTTCGATTTAAGTCACATCTTAGTCATTGGACCTTGCCCAGAGGTCTTTGATAAAATAATGGGTATGAGTTCTAACAGGTGTACCCAGACACAGGCTCTGGGACCTTCTCCATGCTTGCCTGTACAAGAACTGCTGTGACTGGATCTCTTTTCTATGTTGGGCTTTCTCAACCTGTCTTCAAATGACAATTTAAACATTGAAGTTGGGACACAGTTATGGTCACTATCAGAATTGACACCTGAGCCTAAGCTGGCCAGAGATCCTTAGGTCCTTCTTATCAAAAGGGTTGCCTTTTGTTCAAGTCTGTGTCTAGAGAAGAGACATGGAATTACAGTTGTCCTCAAGGGGACTCTGTCTCACTCTAGCTGGCTCCCGAAAAGCAAGGATTTGAGGGCTGCCTGAATCAATTCTTGTTTCTTTGTTTTTAGGGGGAAAGAAAGGATGGGACTCCTACATTCTCTGGGAAGGACAACAGTGAAACACTGGATACATGGGAGCTGGGGGGTATTGAGGCCATGATCATTGCTTTAGATGGTGCCAGAGACCACATAGAATTGAGTATGCAGTGGAGTGGCAGGGAGAAGCCTACTTTGTACCTACTTGGTCATGTATTTCTTGTGGTGCTGACTGACTGGTCTTGTCATATCTTTAGATGTCATAGATGACCGCATTTTACTAGAGGGATAAAACTCCTAATTGGCACCGTCAAGGTTTAGATTAAGGGAAAGGAAATAGAGTTGGGGATATATCATAGGAAAAAGTTGCTAACACTGAAGCATGGTAGCATGATTGTTGAAAAATTGTTTTCAACAAGTTTTTTTTGCCTTGCTATATTTTGTAAGAATCAACTGTGGGTTCCTTAAATAAGAACAAATTCAAGGAAAAAACTAGTAAAGTTACCCAGTTTACTATTAGTCTATTCAAAAAAAGAAAGGAAATCAGTCTTGGCCCACATAACAAATATACAGGGTTCTTATCTGTAGTTGTCAATCTCTTTAAAGAGTGGGGAAAACCTTTGTTAGGGAGTTGGCAAGTCCTAGAAAAAGGCTTAAGGGCTTTGTTTGTTTTGGAGACTAGGACAAGACACAGCTGGCTGCTTGAAGTTCACACTGTATCTTCTGTGGGTGGGTAATGTCAGTGTTGCTTTCCCAGTATCCACTGGGACATGTAACTGGAGTACCTTGAAGGGGTCCCTTGGAATGGGAAGTGGGTTTGGGCAAGTGAGTTGGGAGACTGGAAAAAAAACAATCTGGCTCACAGTGTAGCTTTGCTGTCCCTGTGAAGTAGAATTCTTTTCCTCTTTGAAATATGGGGAAGTCCTTCTCTAGTCTTTTCCTATCACCTGTCTTATCCAAGGGAAGAAGAAGAATTGGGTTAATGAGATGGGGAACAATTCATGGGGCATATGTAGCTGAGCCGTCCTCTTTAGTTTTCAGAGCAGTGCCCTTTCCAGTTTGTGTGGGGGAAAATGCTAACCAAGCCGGCTTCCTCCACCTTATGGCAAAAGGCTCACTCAGCCTGGTTCAGGGGGACTATTTCTCCCAAGCTTGGTTCTTCTGATCCAGTGTCACCAAGGTAGTCTGACCTGGCATCTGAAGTGCTGCGGTGCCATGACCAGACAGCCTACGGAGACCCACCAGCCACGTGCTGCTGCTGGTCCTGTATCCCTGGCTCCACACCAGCATGCAGAAGAGTTGAGGGCAGGCTAAGGGTTTCCAGTCTCCCAGGTGCTCTTGACAACGTGTGGCACCAGTAGAGCAGCAGGGTCAGCTCCCCTTCATGGTGGGGAAGACCGCTCTCCCCGGCCGTTACTCTAAAGGGGTGGTCAGACGGACCTGAGCTCAGCCTGATCCTCCTGCGTATGGAGGTGAGTCTAGTGTTCTTGGGCAATGGAGCCTGTCAAATTCCGTGGTTCTCTATCACAGAAATTCTAGAGCAGTATTTCTTCCCAGTTAAACTGGTGTGGGCACACAGTGGGCCTGGCTTCCCAGGATAGGATCTGACTCGAATCTCCTGGGAGAATAGACTTACCGGCTGGGTCTGGTCTTTTCAGAAGGTCTTGGGATGTTGAACAGCTTCCCGTGCTAGTGTGTGGCTTCAAGGTGGTGTTCACAGCTCCACTGCCCGTACTATATGTTTAGTTCTTAACTGTCAGAAGTAAATTCATAACAGCAGAGTCGACATCAGGGGTTGTTCAGAGGAAAGACCCTCTCCAAGCTCTTAGAGACTTGGGTTTCTGCCCTAAGGGGGAATGTCAGATTGGGTGGGTTAAATTGAGGGCAAAAATGAAATACTTGCAAGAATACCTCTGCTGTGGCCAAGTCTAGGCAAGAGGGAATACAGTGGCAAGATATCTGAGGTACCGTTGCGGGAGGACTCCCCCATCGTGGAAGAAGTGAGAAAGGCTGAGGGTCAAGAGGGACCTCCTGGGACAAGCTTAGAGAAGCTTGTGACCAGAGCTAGTACCTCTTGAGGTGGCGGGGGGCAGGAGCAGGAAGCTTTAATTGTCCTGTGAAGCTGCTTCAGTAAACCACAGGCAGTTATCTGCTAGAGAGCATTTCTGTCTTCAAGCCCGTGGGGTTGAGATATTTTAAAGCTGCCAGTCCCAGGAAGGAGTAGAATGAGATCCCAGTTTCTTGGGGGATAGTACCGTTTTTAACGGCATCTTGTACTTCCTAAAACTCATCCACAACAAGCGTGTGACCTTTAACTATGGACTATGGCCAATTTCTTGACTTGTTTGAGGCATGAGGACAGAACTGTTGGATTCTATTTTGCATATCTCCGTATGCGGTAGAGCACTGAATGCAGGTCTAGAGGGCATGCCCTCACAGGCAGGCAGTCCTCGTAGGAGGAGGAACTTCTACTGCTGTCAAGTTTGGGTCCTTTGGAGTTGAAAACCCAAGAGACTTAGTGGGCATAAAGCCAGGGGGAAAAAGGAGGCAGATGGAAGGGGCAGGCTGAAAAAATCTTTACACGTCATTGTAACACCCGAGAAAGAAGGGGAAGGACAGAAAGAGCCGGAGACTGCAGCACAGCTCTGCGGTAGAGTCTCGGCCATTCTAAGAGGGAGATGTTGTACAGAGATGACCAGGGGAGGAAACTTGGATTTGGGTGGAAATGGTGAGGCCCCAGTACTGCCCTGTGCTCAGTCTTTGGCCAATTGCTCCCTGGGAAGAAGAATCTAGGCTGGAATCTAGGCAGATCCTGCAGCGCTGCAGCTGGAAGCTCATTGAATGGTGCCCTTGCTTGTGAGTCTGATCATCTTCAAGAGGTAGTCCTGATGGTGGTAACGGTTACAATTTTCCCATTGTCGAGCGCGCTACCAGCTTGGTACCGCTGGGATGTAGAGAGTGGAGCTAGTCATTCCTTAGCAGAAAACTTGAGCTCAGAAGGCTTTCCCCTGCACTCCAGGTTCTTTGTATGGATTACCGAGTCCTAATAGAAAAGATACTAATTTCCTATTGCTGCTGTAACAAACTACTATTAAGACTGAAAATAGGAGACATTATCTATTCAGATCTGAATTGAGTCTCAAAGTGGAGTTGTAGGCAGTACTGCATACTCTCCTAGGGCATCTGGATGGGATATTCATTCCATTTCTCCAGCTACTACAGGCTGCCTGTATATCTTGGCTCATGGCCCCCTTCCTTCTACAACCAGTGATGGCTAGCAAAGCCGTTCTTATGTCACTTCACCCTAGAACTGACTCTTCTGTCTTCCTTGCCCATGTTTAAAGACCCTTATGACTATACTGGTCCTACTGGGATAGTCTTCCTATTTTGTGATCAACTGATTAGTAACCTTGGTTCCATATATAATATTCATTTCTGTTATGTAATCATAATATATAAGTTCTGGGAGTTAGGATGTAAACCTTTTAGGGGCCATTATTCTACCTACCACAGAAGGGTTTTGGAAGCAGTCTGGAAAGGGGCAGGTGCTCATGGAAGGAGTCATGTGAACAGTCTGCAATGTTGGTGCTGCCCATGGGGGTATGTGGTAGGCACTCGCACCACGGCAAGGACTCTAAAGGCCTGGGGATGGCTGGATATGAAGACTGAAAGAGGCAAGACTGAGAACCAGTAGGTCTGGTAACTTTTGGGGAGAAGGTCATGGTGTTCCTTTCGCTGTTTCTTCACTTTGACCTGTGAGGTCTTCCTGGGGTTTGCATATGCGGCCTAGCTCCTGCTTGGCTACAATCTGAGGTGCTGAGACTTGGCACTTTCTACCACTTGGGTTTAGATGAACAATAGGTCTTGGGGACAGGTGCTTAGATTCTTCCCCTGTGGCCTGACCATTGTTTCTCCTTAGCTTTGTGTTCTTCAGCATTCAAGTCTTTGTGGATTTTGAGGGGTTTCTCTCCTTACTCCAGACTTGTCTTTCTGTGACCTTCAATGTTGAAATTTCCCATCTGTTCAGTGGAGCTGCAATTAAATCCCTGGTGTTCACTAGGATAACAGGGCCTGGTCAATAACGGTTGGGAATATTTCTTCAAGGCCTCCCTCATTTTTATCATCTTTACTAACATGGTTTGGGAGATGGTAGCAGGAAGCCCAGCTGCCTGGGTGATCCATATGGGCCCTAAAATTCATCCCTTTTCATTAAAAAAATTAAGGTGTACAGCAAATTGATACATAAATACAGTGAAAAGATGATTACAGTCAAGCTAATTAACATATCGTCTCACATAACTATCCTTTTATTTTGTGATGAGAGCACTTAATGCCCTCAGCAAATTTCCAGTATTCAATACAGTATTAGTCATCAGGCTGTACATTTTCTCTAGACTTACCTGACAGAGCTACAACTTTGTACCCTTTGATTAACAAATCCCGATTTTTCCCTACCTTCCTGTCCCTGGTAACCACTGTTCTACTCTCTGCTTCAATGTATTTGACTTTTAGATTCTACAGTAAGCAATATCTTGCACGTTTTTTCCTTTCTGTATCTACTCCAGAATGCAACTTATGGTATCACTACTATCTAAACAAAGAACTGGCCGGAAGAAGTACGGTTTTATTGAAATCTCTGTGTCAGGAAGTACTTGTAAGAACTAAAGGTGACAACACTAATCTCTGTGGAAGGATCTGTTCTGATTGCTGTAGGAGGTTCTAGAGTAGAGCAACTTTTCAAAAGGTGGAGTTGGTCCATTGCCCTTATTGGAGTATTGTACTGGAGAAGATTGCTTCTTTGGGTGACTTGCATCGAAAAAGTGGGTAGATAGCATTGTGTATCCATTCATCTTAGGATATTCGTATTCGGTCACTTTCATATTCGGCCACCTTAACAGATGTAAAATTTATGAGGGAAAACATTGTCATGAAAGTTTGTTAGTAGTTACTCCGTAGGGTGGTTTTGTTCTTCAGGGCCAATCATAGATTTGGGATCTGTCTATCTTTTTGATGAAGCATCCTCCAAGCTGTTTCTCTGGGTTGTCAAAGATGACTCGTCATGACCACCATCTGTTTTCCAGACAGCCAAAAGGGAACCCAAAGAAGGTGGCAGGTCTGCAGCTTCTTTTCTAAAGGCATGATGACACTTGCACTTAATTTCTGTCAACATCCCATTGCCCAGTATCTAGTTGCATGGTCACAACTAGTTGAATAAAAAAGCTCATCGTATAATCTTAGCTGGGGGATTGTGTGCTTACCTAAACCTGGGGGACTCTTACTAAAAGGAAGAAGAAAATGAATATCAGATAACCAGCAGTAGGTTGTACCACCATGTATCTAAAGGAAACCTCCCAGATTTGGAGACAACTTGAACTATAATCTGTAATGAGCTGATAGTTCACCTGCTCAGATTTCTTCTACCTCCATAAGGAAGTGGGGAGATCATGTCTAACCCCTCTAAGTTAGCTAGCTGGCTTGGAGCTCAGTCTGACCTTGAGTGTAGTGGTCAGACATCCACCTACTGTCAGGTTCAAGTGGAATTCTACCACTGAGGAACCTCCTGTTGAAATATGACCAAAAGCGTATGAGCCCATGGAAGGCCTGTCACCCTGGTGTTTGAGCAGGTCTTGGCCCTAAGGCTGATGTTGTCTTCAGTAGCTCATCAACATCCAGGTAAAGCAGCAGTGTGGGGCGTGGCTGCTTGGCCTGTATGAGGTATAGTAGCAAAACCCTGAATTGTTTGTCTTTGCCTGTGGAGATATAAACAGAGTTGGGCATGAGGTTACTCAGGCAGTCCTGGTGAAGAGTGGAGGAAGTAGCAGGAAGTAATTCCCTCTTATTTTCTGCTGTGGGCCTTCTGGTGGGCCTGGAGTCCATGATGTGGGCTTCGTACTTTCACGCGTGATCCTTAGGCAATATTTTATGTGGAAATGGCAGCTGTGCTTGTGACTGTCCTTGTTGGGTCAGGAGTCAGTTGAAACAAAGTATGGGCAATATCACTGTTTAGAGTTCCTTTTCTGATTCGGGGCTTTCTGGGCAAACGTTTCAAAGCTGATCTCCCAGGGGTGGAAGAGGGAGGGAGTATGTTGTGCCTTGTGCTGGACCTAGTCGCCAGCATCCCAGAGTCCACTGACATTGGTCTATAAGTGGTTGTGGCACTTGCGCTTCCTTTGCCTTGAAGAAATGGTTACTAAGCAATGAGAGTAAGGATATGTGTGCCCTAGGAGAAGAGTTGGATCCTACTACTTTAAGCCTGGGGCTTTCAAATTAGGTTCAAAACCTCTGTGGTGTTATCGGCTGGCTAACCTAGCAGTCATACCTAACTCCTCTTATTGTCTGCCTCCAAAAAAGAGGTGGTGAAAACTAAATATCACTACACTTAGCTTCAAGAAGAGCTGAGAAAGAGTTAATGAGACAAAACATATAGCCACTGGAAGCCTTCTGCAAAAGCTAGTTCTCAGTCGATTAAAAATCAAATAGAAAAGGATTTGGTTCTGTGCCTGTAACCTCATTGTGACAACTGGCACTTGGCACCTTATTGTGCCTCAATGAAAAGCATGTTGGCAAGTCAACAATCTAAAGATGATAGAAGAGAAGATGGAAAGAGCCAGAGTCCTTGAAGATACCACTAAGCAGCAGAACTTCAATAACTGCCCATCTCCAGACTTGCTGTATGTAGAGAACTATCCTTGATCCCTTTAAGCCAAAGGTATTCTATGTAAAACCAAATGCATAACTTAACTGAAAAACCACTGTGGGTGAAACAAAGACTCTTGGTTTCAAATCTTCCCTTAATTCACTTCTACCAAAGAGGCTTCTGTAAAGTCCAGAAGGGGAAAAAGGAACAAGGTCAAGTCTCCTGCTTTAATGCCTTAACACAGCTTTTCTAATGGGGAAGAGTAGTCATTTCCATGGCTATTTCTCCAACTTAGAGTATAATTTGACGGATATGATGATATTGGGGATATTTAAGGGTTGATTTGAATCTAGCTGAAACATACCCAATTAGCCTGAGACACAAAAGCACTAAGAGCCTGGATGAGACAGTCAACACAGGAAAACTGGTAGTGAAGGCAGCTGAGCTCAGGTGGCCCCATTCATGCCTGAGGTTGAATTTCTCAGAAAGGTACCTCTCACCTTTTCTGAGGCTTGTCTGCACCTTCTGGTCAGGTGGTCACCTATATCCTTGAGGCCTTTCACCTCCTCTAGGAAGTGGTGCTCCAGGTAATCACAGGGATGGTCATATTCATGGTTTGCGGAGCCTTAGATATGTGGATCTGGTGGTGTTAGGTTCAGATGTTGGTCCATGTAAAAGGGATGTGACCTCATTCATTCTGGGAAGAGGGTGAAGCTGATGGACTCACTTAGCAACTTCAGGATATTTTTGGTATCTTCACAACTTTCTTTTGCCAGGTGCCAGAGAAAATGGCTCATGTCTTCTAGTGCCACGTCATTGCGGTCAAAATAGCCCACTAGAGGGTGCTGAGATGTAAATGGACCAGGTGGTTGGTAGCAGCATCTGCTTGAATGGAACTGCTGTGGAATACACGGAAGCTTGTGAAAGGCAGGTGCTGTGTGTGAAAGACTTAGCTGGGGAAAGGGCTGGCCAGAAGTTTGGAGTGTGTGTTGAGTTTTCTAGACGCAGACCTTAAGGTGAGAATTCATGAGGGATCAGGACATATAATAAGGTAAAACCTCATAGGGAGGTAGAGAAGTAAGATGGGCAGGGGGAGGTAAAACATGGGGTGAAATCCAGTAGAGTCTCATAAATGGGAAACATGGGCATATGGCAGAGGACCTCTGGAGACAGTATTGGTCATACCTCAGTTGTTCCAGTGAAGGGAAAGCACAAAACTATTGATATCATCTCACTTATCCCTTTTGAAATAAAGTTTGCCACTGGGGTGACATAAATCCCCAAGCCCTTGGGCCGCCTTTAGGCAACCCCTTACTCCCACAACAAAGACATAAGTACTGGCTGTTGGCAGTCAAATCACCAGGAGCTATTCTGCCTGAAATTGGGAGGGGCTTGAACGAGGTGTGGGCGGAGCACTGACAGCCTCTGATAGAGGGTTTCCCTGAAGCCCAGGGCTAGAAGGGGAAACCCCCAGCGTGTTAATCCTAACACTACTAAATAAAGAAGCAGATCACCAAAACCAGAAGTGCCATGAATATCATGAATTTAAAATGAGGTGAAATGTCATTTTAGTTTGGGCTCCTTAGAAAAAAGACCTTGAAAGATTTGAATAGAAGTACTTATGGAAGTATTCCCAGGAGAAATCAGTGATGGAATGGAGAAGTTGGGTAGGGGTTAGTACGTAAGCCAAGGGCAACTGATCTCGGGCAAAATCCTGTTCTCTGTATTATCCACCTAGATCGTGTTGGGGAGCACTAGACTACAAGTTACATTCAGTTGCAAGTCGTTTTTGACAGTCATTAGTTAATATACCCTTAATTTGGAGACTGAAATGTATAAACCCTCAGGGACATCTAGATCTTTGGGTGTATAGGCAAAACAGTTGAAATAATCCAAGGCCAGTGATCAGGAAGAGATGCAGGAGCTCGCCCTGGAAGTCACATGAGAGGCAGAGCTGAGGGTAGAGAAATGGTAGAAAGGAACTTGAAGAGATATGGGCATGGCCTCAACATGGTTCACTTACAATCCTGTGGTTAGAGGAGGAAAAGGATAAATAGGGGAGAGGTAAGATTCTTTTGCCTCTACTCCTTCACATAATACCTTCCTACGTGATTCCTCATGGTGCACAGGCTTGCCTTTGGGCTTAATCACAGAAGAAATTCTCTCCAGGTAGATTCCTGAAGTCCCTTGCTCTGGTCTTAAGACACCTAATTCAGCATCTTCTGGAATGCTCCAAAATTTCAACCAGTTGCAGGCTGAGAAGTTTCTACTGTTGGGGCCACCTGGAAGCTGAAGTAGGTCATCATGGGGGAGAGGGGTAGACAACAGATCAGTACGGAAGCATTTCGTGTTGTTTGCTGTACAGTGAACATCCTGGCACTGCCTCCTGGCAGGGATAAGAGTCTCAATACTGGCGTCTCACCAGTCACTTTTGTTCTGAAGCTTGTTCTGTAGTGGGGTCTAAGGAAGGGCTTTTTGGAGCAGCATTCTAAGCCTTGTATGTTTAGGAGAGCTTGTGGACTTATTTGTGAAAATCAGTTCTTTGTTCTATAAAACCTTTGGGTCATAGTTTCTTTAAATTTTCTATACTATCTTCTGGCTTAGTGCTACTGTTGAAGTTATAAGTGACTTGGTTTTGTTGCTAAAGTGCCCAGGGGATTTTGTTCTACTTTGAAATGCACCGTGTCCATATGTTGCCCATTATGAGTAAGTTTTCTTTTTTTTTTCTTTTTTTTTTTTTTTTTTGGTGGAGAATTGCGGATGAAGAGTTTTAAATGTTAGGTGGGATGATGTGGGGAATGAGGCCATTTATAGACTGAGAATAAGCCCTGTAGACTCACTGAGGGAGAGGTAGCTTCTCAGGGACCAAGTGCTTTGGCTGGATGGTTAATATGAACAAGATCTGAATAAACACAGTAGTTTTCTTCCAAGGATCTGATCTCCATCTGATCTCCACTCACTTGGCTTCCCCTGAGATAGGCGTGGGTGGGTGCTATTTCCCCATCTCATCGTTAGAACAAGAACACCAGGGAAGCCAGTGCCTTTGATTGGAGCAAGCTCCATCAGTCAACAAATATTTATTAAGTATCTGACATGGTTTCCTGGCATTCTTTTGTTTTTCTTTTTTAAAGGTATGTGTAGGGATTCCCTTCATTTGGTCCAAGGAACGTTAAGGTCTATTTCTTGTCTTGTGTCACTGGGAGGGGTAGCAGGGACATGGACTCACGTACTTTTTCTTCTAAGAATAATTATCATCATAACACATTCCGGCCCTTCAAGGCAACTCTTCCTGCAGTCTGCCAGTGACCAGCTTTTGGGAGGTCTGAGGTCTTCTGCCAGCGTTCAGTAGGTGCTCCGTAGGAGTTGTTCCACACATAGATGTATTTCTGGTGTATCTGTGGGGAGGAAGGTGATCTCCGAGTCTTACTCTTCTGCCATCTTCCTGGAAGTCCCGAGTAAGTTTTCTTGATTTTGTTCCAATTGAGGAATCTGTGTCATTGTGGTTTTGTCCAAGTGGTCGAAAAAATACCATGCAGAGGATTGATAGAAGAAACAAAGTGAATAAAATGGAGACCACGTAACGATTTGTGCTTTTTCTTCTATTTTACCTTTGGTATGCCTTGTAATTTTTTCATGACAGTCAGATTGATATACCAGGTAAAAGGAATTACTGTAAATAGGACTTTAGTAATATGGTGGTGAGGTGTGGAGAAGTGTTCCATAGTCATATGATTAGGTATCAGGGTTTCGGTAAGCCCATGTCTTGGGACTGTACACTTCACAAGTGTATCAGTTGTTTTTCTCCCCTGTAGGTGGGACATGATGGCTTGAGTGGGTTGGAGTTGGGTATTTCCCTTCCAGGTCAGTAAGGTAAGGCTCTGATGTACTAGTTTCCCCTGAGGCCAGGCCTTGTTAAGAACAGAGCACTCTGGCATATTTTAAATGATCCTTCTTCCTCTCCCCCTGGGGGAGGGAGCTTGTCTTTGCTCCTAACTGTGGGAACCTAGTAGAGCTCCTGGTAGTAAACCTCATGATACTGTAGGGCTTCCTATGGCTGGGTCCCCCTGTTGTATTTAACTCAGACTTGTGTGCATTAAACTTCCAGAAATTGGTCAAGAACTGTTGAGATTATTGTCCGCACTGTGGGTTCCCCTTGACTCTCCTCTTATAATCTGGGACTCCCTCTATTCACCTGTTCGTCTCCTCAATCACAGTTTGCCCTGTGTCTTCCCCTCTCATATGAATCCTAGGAGAATTGGGTTGTGTTTGTTTTTTTTTTTTTTTTTGGTCTGTTTAGATTTCCACTTGTTAGGATAGAGTTGTGATTTCCAAGCACATACATATGGAGGTGGAAACTGGAATCTCTTCTGCCATTTTGAATACCACCTGCTTGCCCCCTACAACCAAAACAGTCCGAGATCTGGAGAAGTTAAACCTTGGCATAGAAGGAATGTAAGAATGAAAAATGATATCTTGTGTTGGGTGAAATCCTAGGAGAAAATGCCAAGACAGAATTGGATGGGCAGGGCCGTAGTGAAGGAAGCTCCTATGAAGGGAAAAAGGAGCCTCAGAAGGCAGGAGAGCTTTCACCGTGCAAGGGAGAAAGGAAGGTAGGTGGGAATAAAGCCTCAGACTTAATGAAGTTTTACAAGAGGTTTGGGTAGGCTGATAGGGAATTTTTCAAAGTTGCCTGAGAGAGGGGTCCAGTGTCTTGTAGAAATGGGGTTGCCTTAGTCTCCCTGCCATGGGTTATGTACTGGACCTGTCAATTACACTGCCATTATAGGAGATCTGAGTGGAGCTCTTTTCTGTGGTCTTCAGAGTTGTTCCTTGTTTCTACTATGGGGTCCCTCTTGGTGTGGACATGGATCTAGACAGTGGAGCATGGAATGAAGTGCAAGAAGCCTAGAAAATAGGTTGGAGATCTTTGGGTCCCCAAAAGAGGGTTTAAAACCCACTCATGTCTGAGGCAGTGTATGAATCCTGAAGCTGTTATCTCTAGATTCCATGGGGTGAAGGTAATCAGCTGGTTCAATGGTTCTTGATCCCCGCTGCACTTGCAATTGACAAACTTTACCAATGTCTATACCTGAGTTTAACGTGTCTTAGGTTTCAACTCACAAGTCTTTAAAAACTGACCAAGTGACTAGCTGTCTAAATGGAAACTTACTAGACATGCAATACAACTGCTGTTTTGCCCTGGATGTATTGCAGAATCTGTTAATTGGTAGTCATTTGGTAGGGTTGGTATCAGGTAGGAGAGCACCCACAGTAACTATTGTAGTATGCTCACAATTTCCTTAGCTGTCTAAGGACCTGTGGCTTCAGTATAATACCTTCATCTCAAATTATTTTGGAAATAGTTCATAAAGCTGAACTTTGTGTTTTGGAGTAGGCATATAAACACCAAGTGTCTAGCTAACATTTTGTTGTTGTTGTTTTTCCCTTGCCCTTAATCATGGAGGTAAACTTGACAGGTCTTAAGGAATAATAACTAATGTCAGAGATGGACCTAGCATTCTCAGAGTGGGGACTCCTCAGTAGAAAGGACTTGTGAACTTAGAGGGGTAATTATCCTACTCTGGACTTGAGTCTTAAAAGAGACTTGTCAGATCCTTCCTGAACAGCTATTTCTACATTTTCAGACAAACATATCCTCGACTTTCTTTTAGGAAATGATTCCTCAGTTTCTCTCTAACCTTGGTCATTCTCAACCATAGGTCTTACTTCAGTCCTACCCATATACCAGTGATTATAGCGGCTAGTTCAGGAATGGGCATACTATCTATTCACCAATTATAAACCCAAGGAAATATTGCTGAACATGAAACTCATTTTCAAGAGGTGCATTTGGAAGAAATACGTCAAAGATAACAAGGTAGAATACTTGTTATCATTAAGGAGGAACCTTGAACCTCCCAGAAGTTGGAGCCACTTGAACCAGTCTTACTTGGAGACAACTCTAAATTTAGACTTCTCAATTTGTGCCGATGTATTCCCATCTTAAGACAATTAGTTTGGGCTCTCTGTCCCTTGCAACCAAAAGCATCCTAATGGTTGCAGCCTGGTGGAATATCTCTGAGATGTGGGTATTAGAATAAACTGGTTTCCTTCATTTGCAATGTTAAAGTCAAGTCGCTAGTTAATAAATTTGGGCAGTTAGGTAGTGGCATAAAGTCTAAAGACTTTCAGACTATACAATTCACAATGGGTGACGGGAGAAGAGAGGATACCCGAGAGGGAGGTGGAAAGGCTATGTCAAGACCAATATAAAATAGAAATGATCCCTTAGCCAAAGGGATGTCCTGCTTATAATTGGCTTGACCAGCATATATGCCATTTTTATAAAGGCAAGGTGGTGCTTTCAAAGAGTATGTCATGAATAATACAAGTCAAAACTTAGTTAGCACCACTTCTGGGATTTCTGTCCAAAAAGGAATAAAGTTTGCAAGGAAGGAAGAAGCTTAAATGGAAACATACGCTAAAAATGAAGGATTAGCTGAGTGACATCACGGCTAATAACACCAGCCTTTGCACTAACGTTGGTGCAGTTGCCCAGGGTCCTGTCAGCCTGGATCCAGTGAGCCTCCAACCCAAGGGAGTAGATCTGAGTCCTGGCTTCCCTGGTCAGTCTGAGTTCCTCTAGCCACTTTTTGGGATACTTAGTGATTAGCTTCTTGAGGAAGGATGGGGGACATTGATGGGGGCCACAAATAGATAATTATACCCAGGAAAGTCATGAGTTGATCTGGGTCAATGGCAGAGAGAATGGCATATGGCAGAATGAGTAGACTAGAACAGAAGAATCCAAAGTAATTGGCCATGAGCAGATGTGAGGTGGTAGAGTGGCCAGTAGCACGATATTAGGATTGGAATGGGTAGGGGCTAACTTTTGAAAAGGAGGATCCACATACCTCAAACAGCACATCAGTATGGGGTAAAGTTAATGTCCATAGTGTTAAGGTAACTCGAGAGCTGTGCCTAGCCACTTCTTCTGCCTTAGATGGATGGTCATCTTCACTCTGCATGGAATAGCCTTATAGGTAACTACAGGCACATATAAACTTATTGTCACAGCTGAATGTATTGTACAGGTTTAGTCTTTCATTGAGATCCCAAACTTCTCTACTGTTTTTTGTCATCTGAGATGACAAAACGTGATTCATTAAGGAAACTTTTCAGGAAAAAAAATAAAGGAAACTGAGGAGAGGAGCTGGAGGATTCTAGGAGAGACATTAGAACAATGCAGGTGTGATCTTGTGAAGGAAAGAAGGAAGAAATGTTGAATAGGAAGTGAGTTAGACTGTGGTGCAATACGAAGTGCCTTGGTCAAGAACAAGTAACAGACAAGAAATCACCCCTCGGGAGACCCAGGTCTCCCAGGGATAGGCCTTCCCCGGTGTCCCTATTGCGCTTAGTCATTGGTTGGAAACAGGCATGGTCTCTAATGGCTACCACAGCCCCTACCCAGGTCCGCAGAGCAGCACATCATGGTTCCCAGAGGTCCCTCTTTCAGAGGATGTGGGGTGAAATACAACTCCCTTTGCTGGAGTTGATCTTGGGTCACAACCAATACCCATCTTCTCCCTTCTCCACTCTAAACTCTCTTCACCCCTGGCTATCCCCTCATCTGAAGTCTGGTGGTGTGACCAGAACCATCATCCTAAGGGGGTCTGAATCCTTGCTATTCACACCCTTTCAAGCCTGGGCTGCTGAATGTATCAAGTATGATGGGGCAAGGAGGGATGTATAAGGACATATCCAAATGGATGACCTGGATTCCACACACATGCTTCCCTGCTCTCATCATGTAAAGGTGGCCCAACCTCCTCCTGCTGCTAAGAATCGGTTATCCTTGCAAATATGACTCATAAAATGACTCACTAGGCTATTTGGAGTAATGGAGAATGGGATCGTTCTAGTCTCTACCTCCTGATTCTTGGACACAAGGAGTCTTCCTACTAGGGATATAGTATATAGATGTCTTCTATTAGGGATACAGGGTATAGATGGCTCTTTTTTTTTTTTTTTTTTTTTTGCGGTACGCGGGCCTCTCACTGTTGTGGCCTCTCCCGTTGCGGAGCACAGGCTCCGGACGCACAGGCTCAGCGGCCATGGCTCACGGGCCCAGCCGCTCTGCGGCATGTGGGATCTTCCCGGACCGGGGCACGAACCCGTGTCCCCTGCAGCGGCAGGCGGACTCTCAACCACTGCGCCACCAGGGAAGCCCTAGATGGCTCTTTAATGTAAAGACTGTGTCCTGGAGAAGACAGCCAAGACTTAACAGCCTGTTAACTCAGTTAGTGCTTCTGCTATGCTTTCTGAATGTTCTTTCAACTTTCTCAGAAGCTACATGCTTCTGAAGGGTTGGTAGTGTGTGTGATGTGATATGAGGAGTAGGACCCCATGAACAGAGGGCTATTCCCCACCTCCATTCTGTGAAGTGAGTCCATTGGTCAAGTGCTTCACTCTGTGATACCCAAGCCTATGGACGGAACATGGCAGACATCACCAGAGTAGTAATGTTTGAGGCTCTACAAACAGGAAAGACAAATATATAGCAAGATTAGGAGGTTGAATTTCTGGCTTTTCTAGAATGGAAGGGGCTTAATGTGGTCAAAGTAGTTAACTTGCTACTAAGTAGCAAGTTGGCCTCCTTAAACAGTGCCATATATGGGATTCAACAGTCATCTCTAGATTGTCTTTCAAAACTGGCAATCCATGTAGTTGGGCATGTATGTAGCCTCCATCCCTGCAACCACGGTCACTGCATTTATTTGCCCATTGGCTGAGGAAGGCCGGCTGTTAACTGACAGAGCCACTTTGTTCGGTGTTCAGTGTCGCCTTTGGTCAGGGCTTGTGGGTGTTACCAAGTGACTTAAATCTGCATATCTTACACATCCTTATGCTTCCTCCTACAACTCCTCCTCTGATTTTTCCAGTCCTTTTTCATCTGGGCGTGGACTAGATGGCCAGGCCGTTGACCACTGCCTAGGGACAAGTATATACTCATCTTGGGCCACTTACCTCACTTCAGTGGATTTGTAGTATAGCACCTGCAGCTGTCAATTACTCTCCCTAAGTAGGGGGTCTGTGAGGGGTGTTTTAAGTGCTGCTACAATCATAGGTTATGGCCAAGATGCTTTGACTTGGAAAGAGGCTTTGGCTAGCATGTGGAACATAACTTGGTCTCTTTCCTAATCCTAAAACGGTATCAGTGATGCTGACAGATGCTTGAAGAATCTAGGCTGTAGTTCAAGAATAAAACTCTTTGGTGTTTTGTCCCTTCAGAGCAGGGGTGAAAGAAACACTTGATTATTGGGTAATAAGGAAACTTGTGTAGTTGTGATTCTTTTACTGACAAAAGTAGAAGGTAGAAGCTGCCTTGGGATCACAGGTCCTGTTCCGTAGTAGCAAGATCCCATTTACCATGCTGGTTAGGGAACAAGAAATGAGTGACACCTGTCACTTTTGGGCAGAGAGGGTGTTGGTGGCCGAGATGGATTTCTTACCCATTTGGTAGACCCCGACTTCAAGCCCTGTTCTATTTGGACAAAGCGTGATGAGTCACCTGTCATTTTTCTTGTCCTTCAGAATAGACTGAAAATCTACAGTAACAAGTTACATCAAAGGTCTGCTTTTTTTGTTTGTTTGGTTTTTTTGTAATTTATTTTTATAAAGGGGTATAGCTGATTTTCTTTCTTTTTTTAAAAAATGGAATAGTGGTAATTTTATTTTATTTTATTTTTAAATTTAATTTTATTATTTTATACAGCAGGTCCTTATTAGTCATCAATTTTATACACATCAGTGTATACATGTCAATCCCAATCTCCCAATTCATCACACACACACACACACCCCCACCGCTTTCTCCCCTTGGTGTCCATACGTTTGTTCTCTACATCTGTGTCTCAATTTCTGCCCTGCAAACCGGTTCATCTGTACCATTTTTCTAGTTTCCACATATATGCATTAATATACGATATTTGTTTTTCTCTTTCTGACTTACTTCACTCTGTATGACAGTCTCTAGATCCATCCACGTCTCTACAAATGACCCAATCTCGTCCCTTTTTATGGCTGAGTAATATTCCATTGTATATATGTACCACATCTTCTTTATCCATTTGTCTGTCGATGGGCATTTAGGTTGCTTCCATGACCTGGCTATTGAAAGGTCTGCTTTTACATAGAATTCCTATATGGAGTTTCCTGTGAAGACTGATATTCTTAATTTCCTGATAGATGAGCTTTCTAAGGCCAGGTAGAATTCTATAAGAGGTATACGCAAACTTGTCTGGCCTTGGAGGAAATACAACATACCTGTGTTTCTAGTCTCTTGGGTCAGTGTGCTATAAACTGTATCCAGATTTGGGAACTTCTAGGTCACTGGAAGAATCCTAGATCACAGGCAGGCTTATGATTCTATTTGGAGTGGCCTGGGTTCACTCAACTACAGTGGACCCCTGGATGTACATGAGGAAGCTCTTATTAAGCCACTTCTGTCAGATGATGGAGTGGCGTGTTACTGATGTTACAGATGTGATATTAAAAAAAAAAGGTTAAGGTTTAAAAAAGTCCTACTTTGTACCTACACTTCAAACTGATGAACTTGTATATAATGGGAGGCTGAAGACTTAGCCTTGGTTACAGATACTTGGTAGAAAATCCTTTGATCCTAGGTAGCAATGTTGCCTTTCATTTGTCAGTTTGTCTTTGGGGGAAGCGGAGTTCATCTACCCATTCAGATCAATAAGAGATGCTCTGTATTTATAACAAATCTTACATCAGAATGTATACTTCCCATGTGCTGTCACTCAGGAGCCAACCCCAACTGACAATGAATCGAGCTTGTACTCCATGTGAAGGAAGTCTGCAGCTAAAAGCCGGGCAGCACTGCTTCTCTAGACGCCTTCACCTGGCTCATTTGACCAGAGGATCAATACTTTTGCGGCTCAACCTCAGTGAGGGAAATGTTTTAGGAATCTAGAAGCAATGAGGTTTCTGGGTTCCTAAGACATTGATATTGACTTACTGTAAGATGTTCTATGCCTTATGAGAAGTAGGTGGTCCTGAGTTCCTCTCCCATCCTGGCTGGCAGAGCAGGTTGGGGAATCCCACAACGCTCAAGGGTGAAGTGTGGAATAAACATCCTAGAACTGAGTTCAGTGTTTTGGCCAGGAGATGGCAGCACTCGATCACACAGCAGAGCTGTATTTCCTGGGCCCTTGTGGGTTGGAACCCGAGCTGGGCAGCTTCCTAGAAGGCTTGGGAGGGAAAAAGAGACAGCAGTGATTGACTATGATGATCCTAAGGGATAGCCTGGCTATACAACCCTGGATGGAGGCGGTTTTGGAGGGGAAAAAATGGAGAAAAAGCTAAAAAGAAAATGAATCTCAAGGAGAAAATGCAAAGCTGAAGTTTTTTAGCAGAAAGAACACCTCAGTGGGGGCGGCATGGACTCTGAAGGATAGAGCAGAGCAAAGACTCCAGAGAAGTGGAGTTGGCCCTTATGTAGCAATGGGACACACCTCAGTCAGTGGCTGGAGTGTCACGTAGTGGAGAATATCAGTTTCAAAAGGACCTGTGCTTGAGCAGTTTGTTTCCTCTTCCAAAAACCAACATTTATGTTTTCCTCTTAAACACAGAAAAAAACCCCGTGGCATCAGAAGGAATTCAGTGCATGGCTGAATGTGTCTTTTATGCGTCTACCTTGCAGGATGTTTACTGCATATAACTCTTCCCTAGACATGGCAGTTTTCTTGGCCTCTAGGGCTCATCTAATTTCCTCATGTGGGGAAGATTGTGCATAAAGCCCAGCAAATTAAACAACGTGAACATGAGATGGGGACCTTATGGGGAAACAGCAGAGAAGACCGCAGCTCAGCGGCATCCACCCTGCCCTTGCGCAGCTGAACTCATTGCTGTCCTCCACAGGCTCCTTTTAGTTCATTTTCAGTTTGCATAGAGACTCGCCTGTAGAACGTACCGCCAGTCATTAAAACAAACCGTAGATGGTGAGTCCAGATTGTAAGGAATATCTCTACTGAACTTTGATTCAGAAGAAATTGTTTAGCTCTTTCTGAGAGGGTGGAAAACTAAGAATGCTAGTTACAGTGCTTTATATGAGTTAGAGCAGTTTTTATAGAATCCTATGGGGTTTTGTTTGTTTTACAGCCTAGGGGGTTATGATCTAAATGTTACTAAATCTGGAAGTTACAGGTAAACATCTTAGGGTAATTCAGCTTGGGTGTTGGGCTGGATGTAGAACCCAGTTCTGACTGGTCTAGAGTTTGTTTATGGACACCATTATGTTTACATGAGCAGAAAGTGCACCTAAATTATTTCAGGTCTCCTGGAAGGTAGAGAGGTATAGAGGTCCAATTTTCTGAGTGTTTTAGTGGTAGGAATGCGGCGATCTGGAAACTCATCTCCTGCTACTAATGGTGGTTCTGTTGGGTCCTCCCTGGCATTAGGCCCACACGGGCATCAGCATGTTTGTGGTCCATCAGAGTTGCCCCACGGTGGCCTGAAGTGGCTGGCATTTGGATGTCTCTACACTCAGTAATTGGATGTTGGCTGTCAGGGGAAGAGCACCTCCTTGGAGCTGAAGCAAACCCTGAGGGAGCTCACACCTGGAGGCTGCTGACAGCCCTCTCAGCAGCTGGAACAGAAAGCCCTTCCTTCACGAAGCGCCAGGGGTACATTTCCAAGTCCTCCGTATCTAGTGGCTCTGTGAACAGGAGCATCCTCCTTAGTCTCTGGCCTGCTCTGACACACGGATGAGCTCAGCCGGCTTTCCTCCCGAGGGCCCCTCCTTTTCCTACAGAGCCCCTACTATGGAATCGGAGCACTAGTTACTGATGCCGGCAGCTGAGCAAAAAGCCACGGGGGAGCTAGAGTGACTCCCATTCCAAGTAGGACTTGGAGACTCGCAGAAGAGCAGGATACATTTAACTTCCATTCTCTTAACCTACTTAATGTGAGGGAATCAAGAAACTACTGCAGGAGAAACAAGTCTGTAGGGTTCCAATTTGGGGAACCATTTTAGAGCACACTTACCCGGAATGGTCTGTATTCCTGTCTGATGTCACTTCTGGAGCTTGTACAAATTGACTAACTAATGCTCTCCTTCATGCCAGGAGGCTTGGACTACATGGAAGATGATTTTTCTCTGCCTTTGGGCAAAGGTAGGTCCAGACTCTAGAACTGTCTGCCTTAAGGTCACTCTTATTCTTTACAGAGTGCTGTGGCCTCTTTTAAATGGTTCCTCTTCTCCTTTCCCTGCCAGACACAAGGGTAGATTTTTCTCATGTTGTTGCTGTGGGAACCTAGTCGAGGTCCTACAGGGAAACCTCGTGTTATTGTGAGGGCTTCAGGTGGCTGGGTCCCCCTGGAGTATTTAAATCTCAGGTATGTCTGCACTTAACATCAAGCAGTTGGTCAAGTATAGTTCAGGTTTTCCTCGCCCTCCTGTTTCCCCTTGTGGTTTCCCAGTACAAGTGCAGGGCCTCTCTGTATTTGCCTGTCTCTCCAATCTAGGGGACAACAGTTTGCCCTGGACCATCCTCTCTTGTATGCATCTGGGACGCATCGTCTTTTTTCTTTTCATTCTCAGTATCTTACTGGTTGTTAGGACTGAGTGGCCACCTCCAGTGTCCATGCGTGCGACACTATAACATGGGAGACTCTTTTTTCACTGTTTTGAAAAGTACCTGCTTGTGCTCTATAACCAGAGGTCTGAGATCTCTGTTCCTCAGCAGAAATTAAACCTTGGCATAGAAAACATGTGAAGAATAAAAGAGGCAATAGTTGGCGTTGAAAATATTTGATTTTACATACCAGGCCATGCTCTTCCCAGAACAGCTTCTATTACATCAAGATAGGACAACATGCTCTCGTTCTCTCTGGTCGGGGACTGAGAGGAAGACAAGAATTTGTGGGAGAAGTCAAGGAGCTCTGCTCCGAAGGCATACCCACGTTGCATGTAAAATGGGATGACCTCACATGAAATGAGGCAGCTTTTTCCCTCAAGGACATGAGAGAATCTCAGGCGGCACCACCATGTGATGGGTACACATGGGATGTGACTCTGCCTCATGGTCAGGGAGAAGTTCTCCTTCCCTGTTCCTGGTGGAAAAGTGTCTCTGAGGTCTCAGTGCAAGTCTAGGCTCTGCCCTCAGAGGGTTCAGAGGAGATTCCTTGGTACCAGTGCAGGGGTGGGAGAACAGAGGAAGTGACCTTGACTATGAGCTGTATCAGTTTTGTAATTCCCTTTACTTATGCCTGAGCTATATTGTTTGCCAGGCCTTGTGTTGGCCCTTATGTCTATTACTGGGCCTTCTTGCTATGAACATGGATCTGCAGACATTGTAGTAGGGCACGAAATGTAAGAAGTCTAGGATTGTGTTTCCAATCACTGAGTCCCCAAAAGAAACTTGAAAACCTACTTACCTCTGAGGGAGGGTTTGAATCTTAAACTTACCTCCACCTCATAGGATCATAAGTTATCAGCTGGTTTAATGGTTCCTTATCTCAGCTGCAATTGGCATTGAGAAAATTTCCCTATCAGCTCTATGCCTGAGTTCTTTTGTCATAGGTTTCAACTCAACTCTTCTGTAAAAGTGGTCAAGTGGCTGGATGTCTGTTTGGGAAACGTACTGGAAATGCAATGCAACAACGGTTCTGCCTCAGATGTATTGCTTATTTTGTTACTGGGTCATCTTTGGGGCCAAGTGAATGAGAGCACCCACAGTAACTATTGTAGTATATCTACAATTTCCTGAGGAAATGTTGTGGAAGTATAATACCCCCATCCAAATTCATCTGAGAAATAGATCACAAAACTGAACTTGTTATCTTTGAGTAGGCAATCCAGTACCAAAGCTAGTTAAGATTTTTTGTTTTCTCCTTGCCCTTGATCAGGGAGGCTAAGTAACATGTTTCAAAGGATGATATTTAATGTCAAAGCTAGACCTGGAATTTTCAGAGTGGGAACTCCTCAGTGAGATTGGAGTAGCAAACTCAGAAGGCTGGCCATCCTACTCTGAGCTTTTGTTTTAGGAAAGAGACTTGTCACATCCTTCAACATTTATTCCCATATTGTCACACATACCCCTGATTTTTTTTTTTTTTTTAGGAAATCATCTCTTCCTACGTTTCCCATTAGTCTCAGTCAGTCTCAGTTATAGGTCTGACTGGCTTCAGCGTATTAGTGTCCCATTTCTCTCCCATAGACTGATGTCCATAGTGACTCACTCAGGTATGGACATGCTGTCTCTTTAGCCCCTACAACCCAAGGAGGTATTGCTGGAAAGGAGCACTTTTTTTGGAGAAGATATTTTGGAAGAAATTCTGGAGTGATAATGAAGCCTAGAGTATTTGCTGTCATGGAGAGCCTTCCCAGAAGGTGGGAGCGGGGGTCCTGTGTGAGACCCCTATGTGGACCCTAAGGAATGAATGAAGAAACACTGAGAGTAGAGGACAGACGAGGAAAGAAATCTGTGTGGTTCTTGGTAAAACTGACCTCTTGAACCAATTTCAGGGGACAAACCACCTTGACTCTTCATTTTGTAAGACAGTGTATTCCTACCTCAAGGAAATTGCAGTTCAGGTTTTCCGTCACTTACAACCAAACAATCCTAAGTGATAGAGCTCAATGGAACATCCCAGAGATGTAGGTATTACATTAAACTGGTTTCCTCCATCATTTGCAGGATGAAAACCAACTTGCAACTTAATAAACTTGGGTATTTAGGTAGTAGAAATGTATGTTAAAGGCTTTTCAGGCTAAGTTCACGATGGGGCAGAAGGAGAAAGAAAGGGCTCCTAAAAGGGGGCTGGCAAGTCTTTTCCAAGGCCAATGTTAAAAAGCCTATCCACAAGGCTATCCTGCTTATAATTGAGTTTGCCAATAATGGTGCTATTTTTATAAAGAAAGGTAGTGTTATGGAAACAATCTGTCATGAATAATCCATGTCTAGAAAATTTGGGAAGCCACCCTTGATTCTGGGACTTCTGTCTAGAGATGATGAAACTTGAGGCAAGGAAGGAATTTGTTTTTTTCCAAAAGGACCTTGAAACACTGAAATGCCCACCTTTTTTTTTTAAATTGGGGTATAGTTGTTTTACAATATTGTGTTAGTTTCTACTGTACAGCGAAGTGGAGTTCCCTGTTCTATAAGCAGGTTCTCATGGGTTATCTTTTTTATACATATTAGTGTATATATGTCAAACCTAATCTCCCAGTTTGTCCCACCATCCCCTCTCCCCACTGTGTCTATATGTCTGTGAGCCTAGTATGACTTTAGGCAGCCTGTTTGCTAATGGATGAGGTGTTCCTGTCTTGCTAGTTGTTTGGCGTGACGAGTCCACCACTGATCTTGCTGGCCCTTGGGTGGAGCTGGGTCTTATTGTTGAGATGGAAACCTCTGGGAGAGCTCTCGCTGATTAATATTTCCTGGCGCCAGGAGTTCTCTGGTGGTCCACTGTCCTGGCCTCAGCTCTCCCACCTCAGGGTCTCAGGCCCGACCGCTGGCCAGAGCACCAAGACCCTGCAAGCTGCACAGTGTGGAAGAAAAGGGAAAAAACCCATAAAACGAACAGACAAAACCCCAAGACAAATGGTAAAAGCAAAACCAAACAGACAGTAACACACAAAGAAACACACACCCACACTCAGAAAAACAAAAACAAAGAAAGAGAAAACAAAAATGATCGTGACCAAACTAACCCCAAAATAAAAACAAACACTAAAAGCTAACCTATGAAAAACAAAAAAACAAAAACAAATCAAAAGCAGAAAGCAAAATTTTGGAAGTCTGAGGTCTTCTGCCAGAGTTCATTAGGTGTTCTGTAGGAGCTGTTCCACATGTAGATGTATTTCTGATGTATTTGTGGGGAGGAAGGTGATCTCCACATCTTACTCCTCTGCCATCTTGAAGGTCCTTGAAATGCCAACCTTGGTTCTGGCAGTCTCTGTCCTTTCTTGTCTTGCTGACACATTGAGAAAACTCACAGGATAGAAGGGCTGAAACACCAGGGGCAGCTCTGATCTCTGCTGAGTAGGGATGGTTGACCAGAAGGAGAGCACAGCAGCAGCCCCACCTGCTGCCCATCAGCATTTTGTCCGATCCACGTGGCCAATTTCTCTGGCACATGATGTTCAGGATCCAGGGGTGAGCCAGGAGCTTCTTATAGTGCAGCGCAGGCTCCTGGTAGGTGACCCCGAGGGCGGGCAGGGCTTCAGCTGGAGGGGTGCCTCCCGAGCAAGGTGGCGGTCTGGCCTTGGGCAGGGTTGGGGGTTGCACTCGGAAGGAAATTTCTTCAGATAGAAACAACATATGCCAAACAGAGGATTAGCTAACTGAAGTCATGGTTATTAACACTAGCCCTTGGGCTAGCATTGGTCAGATAGAGTTGCCCAGGTACCAGTCAGCCTGGATTCAGTGAGCCTCCATCCAAAGAAACAGATCTGAGTCCTGGCCTCCCTGGTCAGCCTGGGTCCTTCCAGCCGCTTAAATTTCAGATGGTCAGTGATCTACCTCTTTTTGAGGCAGGATGAGGATGTTGATGGCTGCCACTAGTTGATAGCTACATCTGGGATGGTAGTAAGTTCATGGGGGTCAATAGAAGAATGAAGTGGCATATGGTGGAACGTGAAGACAAGGACAGAGGAATCCAAAAGATTTGGACCCAAGAACAGTGAGGTGGAAACTCAGTAAATAGTTCTCCTGTCTCCTAATCCTTATTCTTGACTAACTTTGGGACAAGAGGTATCCTTATCTCAGGCGTCCCATCAATATGGGATAAATGAAAATCCATAGTAATGCAGTAGCTCAGGAGTTACCCTGCCACCTCCTCTGTCCTGGATGGTCATTGTCCTCTGAATGGAGTAGCTTTGGTGGTATCTTCAGGCATAATATGTTCAGATATAGAGGTTTCTTTAATGTGGTGCTTAAGATTTGTGGTGAGATCTGAAAGGGGGGTTTGCATTCTCTGACATGCCAGTGCCGAGATGGGATGAATGTTTAAGAAATCTTCTGTGGTGTGAAGCAGGCCAGCAAAGGAAATTTAGAGGGAGCTGGAGTATCTGGAGGTGCCATAACCACAATGCTGGTCTAACCCTTGAAGGTAAGAAGGTAGAATTGTTGGGATAGGAAGTGAGATAGACTGTGGTGCAATACTAAGTGTCTTGGCGTGGTCAATGGAAACTAAGAGACCAGAAATCACCCCTCAGGATAACCCAGGTCTCCCAGGAATGGTCCTTCCCCAATGTCCCTACTGCACTTAGTTGTTGGTTGGAAACAGTCTGTGGGAGGTATGGCTCTAATGGTCACCAAAGTTCCCCTTGTGCTCACATATCCACTTCTCTACCCAGGTTCCCAGAGGCCTCGCTTTCAGAGGATGTGAGTGGAGTGAAATACAGCTCCTCTTGCTGGAGTTGGGCATCAGTTGTGACACAAGATCATCTTAGGGGTAAATACACAGCTGATATTATAAATACACAGTGTATATTCCGTGGGTTCATGTTTTGGGATGTTTATAGCAAACAACTACCAGAACAGAGGAGCTTTTCTTGGCCTCCTGGATTCATGTAATATTTCTCAGGTGGGGAAGATAACTGATCAAGCACAGCAAATGAAACAATTTGAGCATGAGATGTGGACCTTGTGAGGAAACTCCGAGAAGACCACAGCTCATCACCATCCCCCGGTGCACTTGTGTGCAGCTGAACTTGCTGGTGTCACCCACAGGTTCATTGTATTGGGTTGGCAATTTGTACACTGCCACTTGAGTAGTGACATTTTGCGAATCATTGTAACAAATTGCATATGGAAAGTTCAGATGGCAAGGAATATCTGTATTTAACTTGTCTTCAAAATGTTCTGAATTTGGGGGTTTTCCAGAGAAGCTGAATATTCAGGTAGAACATTAGTTAAAATGCTGTTTCTGTCAAGACAGTTCTTATAAACTCCTATGTTTTTGACTACCTTAGGGCTCTAGTCTCTTACCACATCTGGAAGTTATGGGTGGACATCTTAGGTAATTCAGCTTGGGTTTTCGACTAGGTATAAAACCCAGTTCTGACTCAATCTAGTAGATTTTCTAGACACCATTAAACTTACATGAGCAGAGAATGCATCTACATCATTTTTAGGTCTCCTGGGAGAGATAGTAGTACAGAGTTTCAATTTCTGAATGTTCTAGTGATGGAACATGGAAATATAGTAACTCACTTCCCTCTACTGCTGGTGACTGTATTGGGATCCTCCCTGGAATGAAAGAACGTGTACAGCCAGTTCTTGAACTCTATCCAGACCATTGGATGGCCCTTGAATGTACTATAAGTCTAGGAGGAAGACCAACTTAGCTTTTTAGACATCTGTGTTTAGATAGACACATAGAATAGGCACAGTGTACAGATGAAAGAATAGGTGAGGAGATTACATATCAGAGGATACAGTTGGACTCTAGGGCTGCTAAAATGTGTAAGACTTGGCGTGTCATTAGAAACTAGAGGAGTCTGGAAATCATGGTATGTTCTAGAGATGCCAGAACTGGGTAGATCCCCTCATTTGACAGGGTGTAGATTGGGAAGGACTTTGACTAGATGACCAGGCATCAGGGCTAGGAAGAGTAGAATCATGTTTCTCTGTGTCCCTTTTATCCCCTTTTGTAGGATGGATTGTTCAGAATTGGATATTGAGGTGGAATTTGGCATGAAGAGCCCTTATTAGAGAAGAAATCCTGTGAAAGGAGTGGGAAAGGAAGTGGGATTAGGAAGTGGTTGCAGTTCAGTCTAGGCACAGCAGTGCCGTGTCCAGGCCAATGGGAACATTGGCATGTGTATGGCTGTCCAGTGTTGTTCGGTGGTGGCCTGATGGCTGGCTGCTCTATGGCTTCTGCAGTCAGTTAGTGTGTGTGGGCTGCCACGGAAGGGCATGGCTTTGCAGCAGAGACAAACTCGGGAGGAGGGGACAGCCAACAGCACTCCCAGGAACTGGAGCAAAAAGACCTTCCTTGAAGTGAGTTTTGGAAGGCCACACCAGGTCATCCATATGCAGTGACATTGTGAACTTGACTATTCTGTGTCAGGCCTGCTATTACACATGGATGTGCTCAGAACAGGTTTCCTTCTGAGGGTGACTGCCTTTCCTACAGAGTCTCCTAAATGAAATCTGAGCTTTAGTTACTGGATTCTTGGCAAGTGAGACAGAAGCCATGGGGGAGTATAGTTGGTGCAGTTTCACTTCCTACTTAGAATAGAACTAGAGACAAGAATAGAACTAGGGACAAGTAGTACTTGAACTTCCTTTCTTCATGCCTAGAAAATAATGTAGGAAAATCTAGTTCATAAGATTCTAACTCGGGACTGTCCTAGAGCACATATGGGAGGAATAGTCTGTGTGTCTCAAGTGTAACCTGTAACTTGTACAAAATGAGATAGTTCAAATGCTGTTTTCTGAGTCCCCTGTGGTTTGGACCACATAGAAGATTTGTTTCCCTGCCCAGGCCAAATGGTTTAAGGTCCTAGAGCCTTTGGTAGAAGGCAATGTGCAATGGTTACCCTGTATGTGTCAGTGGAAGAAACTTTCCAATGAAGAGAAGCAAGGTAGAAGCCTTTGTGTGCCTTGCGATAACAAGTCTTCAACTTAGGGCCTGAACTGTAACAGAAGAGAAGAATAGGAGGAGGAGATTTATAAGGGCTCCTATTGTAAGTTTGGGGGCCATGTGAGTTGTGCATAAGTACCAGTGATTTCTTAAAAGATCAGTGACTCTTTATGGTGGCAGCCCCCTGGACACAAATCTTTTTGTTTATAATAACATTGTAAAGACATAGGACATTCTGGAAGCTGTGTTTAAACACAAGGTGGAAAAACCACCTCCTGACCCATGTCCTGAGTAGTGCCAGCCCTCATTTTCTACGGTTCATCACTTTCAATGGACTCTCCTTATAGTTCATCAATGCAGGATAAAATCTATTTGTACCGAGATAGGCTGGTTGCCTTAATCAGCTGAGAAATTTTGACATTGTTTTTTGAAAACAGGTTGGGGGAAAGTGGGAATAATATAGAGAGACTTCCAGGGAGCAGAGCAGAATGACAAAGACGCAGGCAGGCCAGGGCCTTGCTAGAGCATTCTCTGCCTGAGATGACCATCCTCTGTACTGCCATAGAGATCTCCTCCTAAACTTAGGAACTATTCACTTAGCGCAGAGAGCTACCTCCTATTATCCCTCAGGGCAGAGCTGTCCAATAGATAATATGAGCCACATATATTAAATACTCCAGGGGCCACAATAAAAAATGGAGTAAAATTTACAAATTCTTGCATTTAGTTAGACTTGCAATCAAGTCTTAACTACTCCCACTTGCTTGTTAGAATTGTGAGATTCACTGAGAATCTTGTGGCCTGGGTACCACTTCCCTGCTTACTGCTAGAGGAATTGTCCTATAGGCTTGTTGACAATTGGCCCATGAAAGACCTATGCCTCCTAAAACTTTCTAATTCTTAGGGAACTTGGTAAGTGTTCTGAAAGGCAGAGTGAACTCTAAGTGCACCCATTCTAGAGGCTTAGAGGGTTTTTTCTGGCCCAGAGGAGGTAGCATTCATTTTAGGTTGGCATAAATTTGACACTGGTGGAGGTTATACCTCTTGGTTGACGAAAACTAGTAGCTCTTCAGAGAATGTTTTAGAGGTGACAGCAGGGATTGTGTCAGCTGTGGCAGGCTCCAGTGCCCACATAGGGACCACAGCAGAATAGCAGCAGCGTCCACAGAGGTGAGGGCCCACTGGGTAGGAGGTGTAATCAGCAGAATCTGGTGGGTTTGGCAAGTGTGGGGAAACTAATTGATGGAACTCCTGGGTTTCCTTGCAGGGAACCTTGGGGAATGATGGTGTTCTATAGCAGGAGGGGATCTGCTCTCTGTGCAAAGACAGCTATTTTCCAAAGTAAAACCACTTGACAATAGAGACTCCTATAGAGAGAAGGTATTGCTTTTCTAAGTCTGAACTTTTGATATAGTACTTTACAGTACTTTACAGTACTTGATTGGATGAGATGTAAACCGAACTGCTATTGGTTACTTTGCCAAGACTGGATTTCCACTCTCAGGGAAGCGTCTTCACCTCCTTCATGTCACTAGGTCCTCTTCTTTGCTAGAATAGTTCTCTGGAGCTGAGAGATCTGTTTTACTACTGTAGCAGCATAGTGACTGGTATGATTGTGTAACCTTTGAATGAGTGTCCTTGTGTTTGTCTCTGAGAGACTGTATCTCATCTCCCTTATATCTGGGTGACTATTTGAAGGAATTAGAGCCAAATGTTCAAAATTAGGTCCAAGTCCATCCATGTTGTTGCAAATGGCAAAATTTCATCCTTTTTTATGCCTTGGTAGTATTCTATTACATATATATACACACCACATCTTCTTTATCCATTCATCTATTGATGGACACCTAGGTTGCTTCCATATCTTAGCGATTGTAAATAATGTTGCATGTATCTTTTCAAATTAGTGTTTTTATTTTTTCGGATACATACCCAGGAGTGCAATTGCTGGATCATATGGTAATTCTATTTTTAGTTTTTTTTGGAGAAAACTTCATGCTGTTTTCCACAGTGGCTGCACCAATTTACATTCCCACCAACAGTGTACGAGAGTTCCCATTTCTCCACATCCTTGCCAATGTTTGTTATTTGTGGTCTTTTTGATGCTAGCCATTCTGACAGGTGTGAGGTGATATCTCATTGTGGTTTTGATTTGCAGTTTCCCTGACTAGCAATTTGTGTTTGGTTTTAGATAGTTTTACTGTGTCTTGGAAAAGATTATTTTGGATTGAAATTTTGAGGTGACCTGTTGGTTTTATGAGCTTGGATGTCTAAATCTCTTCCCAGACTTGGGAAGTTCTGAGCCATTATTTAAATAAGCTTTCTACTCTTTTTTGCCTCTGGGACTCAATGATATAGGAACCATCAAAGGAAATAATATACATAAGTCCCATAGGCTTTCTTTATTCCTTTTCATTCTTTTTTCTTTTTGCTCCTCTGATTGGATAATTTTTTTTTTTTTTGGTGGTACGCGGGCCTCTCACTGTTGTGGCCTCTCCCGTTGCGGAGCACAGGCTCCGGACGCGCAGGCTCAGCGGCCATGGCTCACGGGCCCAGCCGCTCCGCGGCATGTGGAATCCTCCCGGACTGGGGCACGAACCCGCATCCCCTGCATCGGCAGGCGGACTCTCAACCACTGCGCCACCAGGGAAGCCCTGATCGGATAATTTTAATTGATCTTTCTTCTAGCTTACTACTTGTTCAAGTCTGCCATGAAACTCTCTATTGAATTCTTCAGTTTAATCATTGTATTTTTCAGCTCTGAAACATTTTTGGTTCTTTTTTATTCTTTCTCTTTGAACTTTTCAATTTGCTCTTGTTTTCCTAATACCATTAAATTGTGTTCTCTTGTAGTTCTCTGAGCATCTGTAGAAAAATTATTTGGGATTCTCTGCCACTTCTGGGATCTGCATTACTTTGGGGCCTGTTACTGGAATTTTACTGTATTCCTTTGAGGGAGACATGTTTCCCAGATTCTTAGTGAACCCTGTAGCTTTGAATAGGTGTCTGCACCTTGGAAAAAGCAATCACCTCTTCCAGACTTAATGGTCTTTGGTAAGGGAAGCTTTCACTTGCAGGTGGGGTAGGTTGGATCATGTTATGTCCCTGGGTCTAGTGGTGCAGGGTACAATGAGGGGGTATTGGGTGGCACCAGATCTGGGGGGGCCATGATATCTCTTTGGTTTAGGCTGCTGGGGTCCTTGGCAAGCACTGCAGGGGATCTCTATGGCTGCAGCACTGTTGGAGTTCTAAGGGGACACTTCTACATCTGCTAGCTAGGGACCAGGGTAGGCAACTCTGATGGCCAGAGACAGTAGTTAGTACATTCTTGGCTGTGGGGACCAGCTGAATGTGCCTATGTAGTGGCAGAGGCCAATTGCAGGCCTTTAAACCTCTATCTTAAAAACAAACCATAGTGATGGGGGCCAGAGCAGGCAGCAAGTGTCGGGACCAACTATGGGCTCACTGGCGGCTGCCGGGGCCCCGGCTGTCAGCTTAGTCTTCCCTGGGGCATGCACACTGCAGTGAAGGCTGCTGTGTGTTGGGCTGGGGAGGTGCAGGTGCAAAGCTGGAGCGGCTAGCTACAGGTGGGTGTGGTGGTGCCGGCTGGTTACAGAAGGCAAGGCCTGATCCAGACCCACAAGCAGCTCAGGAGGCTCTGGCTCTCAGTACACTCACCTGTGGCTGCGCGCTCTCTGAACCATGGCATGCACACAGCAGTGGAGGCTGATTACAGGTGTCAGGGTGGTGGCATTCAGGAGCACAGCTGGAGGGCTCACCCTGAGTGTGGGCATGGCAGTAGGGCAGCAGGGGCCATCGTGGGGGGGCCCTAGGTTGGCTTCTTGCATTCACACAAGTGCAGCAGCCCGAGCTGACTGCTGGGCTCCAATGAGGGCAGGGAGGAACTCAGGCAGCTGGAGTTTTATACTTGTGTCGCTGCAGAGAGTTTGGTTGGCTACCAGTGTGGGTCCTGGCCTCCCGCAGGGGAGCAGGGAGGGACTCAGGTGGCTGGCGTGAGCAAACAAGACTACTTGTGGGGCAAAAGTGGGTGGAATCTGCAGGGGCTCTGTAAGGGCTGCTGACTGTTAGTTTCTTCAGTGGTGAAATCAGCTGGGTTTGTCTGCAGAGCAGGTCACTGAGAACGCCGGTGCTCCTGCCGCATGGCTGCTGTAGATAGCCCCCTCTTTACCTTGTTCCTAGCCGTCTCTATGTCTCACCTTTGCCGGTCTCTGGGTGGAGTGGAACTGAAGTGAGACCCTCAGGCAGTGCCCCAAAGGCTTGAGAAGCTGATGGCTCACCCTGCTTTCCTTTCCCAGCAGTGGGAACTCTTTCTAGTTTGGGAGTTAGCTCTTAGTGCTGAGCAACGCCTGCCTGGGGGAGGGATGAGGGAGGCATCCTTCTCTTGTGTACTTTTTCCTGGGGTTTTTATTCTACTGTATTGCTAAAGCTGCCTAAGTGGACTCCAGAGCTCTCCCAGAGCTGTTTCTGTTCATGGAGAGCTGTCTAATAGTTGATCTTTGTTGGGGGACAGAGAGTGGAGTTTCCTGTGTTGCCATTTTGGTGATGTCACTCAAGATTAAGTATGGTTTAAAGTGATGTACAGTTGACCCTTGAACCACACAGGTTTGAACAGTGCAGGTCCACTTATATGCAGATTTCTTTCACTAAATACATACTACAGCACTAAATGATCTCCAGTTAGTTGCATCTGCAGATGCAGAACTGCAGCATAGAGGGCCAGTTGTAAAGTTATATGTGAATTTTTGACTGGTGGAGCGTTGATGCCCCTAATCCCCATGTTGCTCAAGGGTCAACTGTATGTGTGCCAAGTTGACAAGGGGTGGACACACTTTTGGTGTGTCAACTTGGCCAGGCTATAGTCCCCAGTTATTCAGTCAAACATTCGTCTAGATCTTTCTGTGAAGTTATTTATGGATGTAGTTAAAGTCCATAGTCAGTTGTCTGTAAGTGAGGAAGATTATGTTAGATAATCTTATGGGCCTGATTGAACCAGTTTAAAAGATTTGAGAGCAGAGCTGAGGCTTCTCTGAAGATGAAACTCTGTGGACAAGTTTCATCCATACCTAACAGTTCCAGCCTACTCTTGCTGACAGCCTGCCCTAAAGGTTTTGGATTTGCCTTACTACCACTGTGTAACTCATTTCCTTGCAATCAGTATCTTAATATATATCTCCTACCGGTTCTGTTTCTCTGGTTGAACCCTAACTAACACATCCTCTTAAGTATATGATATAACTTCCAAGATTAAAAAAATTTTTCCCATAACAATAATTCCAACCACACGGGGGAGAATGAAAATGACTTACATAATCTTACAGGTATGAACCTTTGACGTCCCACGATTAATCCCTTTCTGCCATCTTGTGGTGATACTTGAAAGTTTAAAGTGATGACTTCTTAAGGAATACTCCTGAAAATCCTTAAGCAATTCTGCTGAGTCACCATCTCATAAGAAAATAGGGAATGACGCCAAGATTACAGTCAGGTGACTTACATTTCTCTGTTTTACCAATAATGGGAGTTGAGTATCTAAACACACAATGTTACCTTCCTAGTTGAAAACAACATACTTTATAGAATGTGAACATCTGTGGCAGCAGTCAGAATAAATATTTTTTTATATCAAAAGTTCAGACTTAGAAAAGCAATACCTTCTCTGCAGAAAAGCTTAATATATTTCTCGAAGTTCAAAGTCCCTCCTTTCTCCCTAGCCACCTGAAAAAACAGGTGTTTGAGTGAACACTCAACAGCTGTTCACTGTCAAAAGGTCATGCTGGGCTTCCCTGGTGGCTCAGTGGTTGGGAGTCCGCCTGCTGATGCAGGGGACACGGGTTCGTGCCCCGGTCCGGAAGGATCCCACATGCCACAGAGCGGCTGGGCCTGTGAGCCATGGCCACTGAGCCTGCGCGTCCGGAGCCTGTGCTCTGCGGTGGGAGAGGCCACAGCAGTGAGAGGCCCGCGTACTGCAAAAAAAAAAAAAAGGTCATGCTTCAGAAGACTGAGCAAATGCAAATGAACATAACGGATTTTAGAAGCACAAGGATTACCTTGCAGAAGTTTGGTCATATTGTACATATTTTTATGTAATTTCCTTTTTATACTCAGTATATCATGGTCATTCTTTGATGAAGATTGGCTTATTCCTTAACTCATGCCCAGTATTCTGTGGTATGAATGAACCATCATTTAATCTTCTCCTTGATAGACACCAAGCTCAGAAGGTCTTAATGTTACCACCTTCTGACCAAAAACTTTCTGCGGCAAAATTCATGAAGCCTGGGCAACAATCATCATGGCTCCGGTTTAAGATGACATTAAGATGGTAAAAGGGAAATCTTACAGGAGGAGGGTAGAGAATGACAAATGACCACCAGACTACTCAGAGCCACCTTGATTCTCAGGAGCTGCTATATGTGTTGATTCAAAGGCAGATAACTGAACTGGAAGGACAAGATTCTCTCAGTGGAGGCCCCTGTGACTGGTTCTTGGAAACACATCTCAACAATGCTGGTGATCTTAACAGCCCTCATTTCAGTGCACTAACTTCACTACCCTAAACTAAGGAGATTCAGCTCATTCTTTGCAATAGGAGGGCCATGTAAATAAATGCCATAAAGTGAATATGCTATGAATGTAACATGAGAAATGGCTAGATCTTTTAGATGTACACTATGTACCGTGTACATAAGCACAACTAATCTTCATGCCAACCCAATGAAGTAAATGCTGTCAGCTCCTCATTCAGAAAAAGGCAATCAGCACCCCTTCTAGGAAGCTTCCGAATGCTGACCTTGGCCTCCTTGCTACCTATGTACTCCTTTGAGACACAGATGGGCTGTGTAATTGGCCAAACTGCCGATGGTTAATAAAAAACCACGAGAGAGGGGGAAAGTGGGAACCTTTAGTTCTACTGAAAGGTAGGTTGCCAGATAAAATACAGGATGGATGCCCTGATAAACTTGTATTGCAGGTTAACAGTGGATAACTTTATAGTAAAAGTGTATATACTAAAAAACTGATATATGTATAAAAATGGGTATATTTACACAGAGTTTCCTTTTTTTCTGTGGGCCCATGCTGAAGAGCAATCACTGGATAAGGGCCAACACAAAGGATGCAAACTCCCAGGCACATCCAGGTCCAGAGTACAGTGACAGGCCTCAGAAGAAGAGACGAGTGTGAGCTATTGGAAACCAATGCAAACTGAAATTGGGAGGGACAGAAATGCTAAAAAGGGTTCAACTGAATCCGGATGGAACACCAATAGTGTGTGCTAGAGTCCAGCCACCATCTTGAAGATGTGACAGGTAGGAATAAACTTAAAGTGAGACTTGAATAGATGTGAGAAGTGCACAAGGTGGTCACAGTTTTGGGGGGAAACCTATAACAATGTTAGTAGACTAGCTACAGCCCCCACTGCTGCACTTGGTCCTGAGGCCATACATAATTTTTACTTTTCTTCCTTTACATTCTAGATTACCTGCCCCTTTGTCTAGTATTTTTGCTGGACTAGAGCACTTGCCTGGTGGCCCAGACCTTTATCCTGAGTCTCATTACCAGAAGGGGCCATTGCCCTCATGGATGGATATATATGTTCCTAGCCATGTCACTACTATTTCTACCGTCAGCTCTGGCCTAAAGAGAGCCACTACTGACTCTCAAACAAAATCACATATTGCAGGAGAAGGAACTTCCCAGTGATGATAGTATCCCATGCATCCACACATTGCTGATGGCCTTGGTGACACAGTGCTTTAGTGTGAATTACTGGTTCAGGAGTGTTTTAATTTTTACATATTTGAATTTTCCAGTTTTCCTGTTGTTTTCTAGTCATACCATGTGGTCAGGAAAGATACCTGGTATGACTTCAACCATTTAAAATCTTCTGGGACTTGTTTTGCGACCTATCCTATGATCTACCCTGGAGAATGTTTCACGTGTGCTAGAGAAGAATGAGTATTTTGCTGCCCTTGGTTGGAATTTCTGTAAATATCTGTTAGGTCCATTTGGTCTAAAGTATACTTCAAGTTCAATGTTTACTTACTGATTTTCTGTTTGGATGATCTATGCATTGTTGAAAGTGGGGTATTGAAGGGCCTTACTATTATTGTATTGTTGTCTATCTCTCCCTTCATATCTGTGAGTGTTTGCTTAATGTAGTTAGATTCTCTGATGTTGGGTGCATATATATTTATGATTATTATAGCCTCTTGATGAGTTGACCCTTTTATCATTATACAGTGACTTTCTTTGTGTCTTGTAATAGTTTGGACTTAAAGTCTGTTTTGTCTGTTTTACCTGATATAAATATAGCTACCCCTGCTCTTTCGGTTTCCACTTGCATGAAATACTTTTATCCATCCCTTCACTTTGAGCATATGCATGTCCTTGAAGCTGAAGTGAGTCTCTTGTAGGCAGCATATATTTCGGTCTAGTTTCTTTTTTTTGTTTTCTTTTAATTCATCCAGTCACTTTGTGCCTTCTGATTGGAGGATAATCACTTACATCTAATGTAATTATTGGTAGGTCAGGACTTACTGTTGCCATCTTGTTAACTATTTTCTGTGCTTTAGTAGTTCCTTTGTTCTTCCTCTCTTGCTGCCTTCCATTTGAATTGATAATTTGCCATAGTGGTATATTTTGATCCTCTTTATCTTGTGTATATCTACTATAGGTTTTTGTTTTGTGGTTACCCTGTGGCTTACTTGAAACATTTTATAGATATAATAGTCTATTTTATGCTGATAGCAACTTAACTTTGATTGCATACAAAAACTCTAACTTTTTACTCCCCCAAACAATTTTGTTTTTAATGTCATACATTACATATTTTTATGTTGTATATTTACTAAAAATTATGTAGCTATAGCTATATATATATATTTTTTTGGTGGTACATGGGCCACTCACTGTTGTGGCCTCTCCCGTTGCAGAGCACAGGCTCCGGACACACAGGCTTAGCGGCCATGGCTCACAGGCCTAGCCGCTCCATGGCATGTGGGATCTTCCCAGACCGGGACACGAACCCGTGTCCCCTGCATCGGCAGGCGGTCTCTCAACCACTGTGCCACCAGGGAAGCCCTATAGCTATTTTTAATACTTTTGTCCTTTAACGTTTAAATTTTTTTTGAATTTTATTATTATTTTTTATACAGCAGGTCCTTATTATCTATTTTATACATATTAGTGTATATATGTTAATCCCAATCCCCCAATTCATCACACCACCACAACCCCCTACCCCCGTTTTCCCCCCTTCGTGTCCATATGTTTGTTTTCTACACCTGTGTCTCTATTTCTGCCTTGCAAACTGGTTCATTTGTACCATTTTTCTAGATTCCACATATATGTGTTAATATATTTGTTTCTTTCTTTCTGGCTTACTTCATTTTGACAGTCTCTAGGTCCATCCATGTCTCTACAAATGACCCAATTTCATTCCTTTCTATGTCTGAGTAATATTCCATTGTATGTATGTACCACATCTTCTTTGTCCATTCGTCTTCTGATGGGCATTTAGGTTGCTTCCATGACCTGGCTATTGTAAATAGTGCTGCAGTGAACATTGGATGCATGTGTCTTTTTGAATTACGGTTTTCTCTGGGTATATGCCCAGTACTGAGATTGCTGGGTCATATGGTAATTCTAATTTTAGTTTTTTCATGAACCTCCATATTGTTCTCCATAGTGACTGTATCAATTTACATTCTCACCAACAGTGCAAGAGGGTTCCCTTTTCTCCACACCCTCTCCAGGATTTGTTGTTTGTAGATTTTCTGATGATGCCCATTCTAACTGGTGTGAGGTGATACTTCATTGTAGCTTTGATTTGCATTGCTCTAATAATTAGTGATATTGAGCAGCTTTTCATGTGCCTCTTGGCCATCTGTATGTCTTCTTTGGAGAAATGTCTATTTAGGTCTTCTACCCATATTTTGGTTGGGTTGCTTGGTTTTTTGATATTGAGCTTCATGAGCTGTTTATATATTTTAGAGAATAATCCCTTGTCAGTTGATTCATTTGCAAATATTTTCTAGCATTCTGTGGGTTGTCTTTTCATTTTGTTTATGGTTTCCTTTGCTGTGGAAAAGCTAAGTTTAATTAGTTCCCATTTGTTTATTTTGTTTTTATTTTCATTACTCTAGGAGGTATATTGAAAAAGATCTTGCTGTGATTTATGTCAAAGAGTTTTCTGCCTATGTTTTCCTCTAAGAGTTTTATAGTATCCAGCCTTACATTTTGGTCTTTAATCCATTTTGAGTTTATTTTTCTATATGGTGTTAGGGAGTGTTCTAATTTCATTTTACATGTAGCTGTCCAGTTTTCCCAGCACCACTTATTAAAGAGACTGTCTTTTCTCCATTGTATATCCTTGTCTCCTTTGTCATAGATTAATTGACCATCGGTGAGTGTGTTTATCTCTGGGCTTTCTATCTTGTTCCTTTGATCTATATTTCTGTTTTTGTGCCAGTACCATACTGTCTTGATTACTGTAGCTTTGTGGTATAGTCTGAAGTTAGGGAGTCTGATTCCTCCAGCTCCACTTTTTTCCCTCAAGATTGCTTTGGCTATTCGGGGTCTTTTGTGTCTCCATACAAATTTTAAGACTTTTTCTTCTAGTTCTGTAAAAAATGTCATTGGTAATTTGATAGGGATTGCATTGAATCTGTAGGTTTTTTGTTTTTTTTTTTTCTCAAAAAGGACTAAGCTGGTTTTAATGGTACCATGAGCTGCTTTCCCCCAGCACATGGAGCAGAAGCTCTTATCTTACAGAAAATCTTTTAGAAACCATACACAGACTCTAGCAAAACCCTAACCATTTACATTTCAGTCTGAATAAAGCACAGCTGTGGGAGTGTTCCAGACAGTGACTGGTTGGTCTCTGCGCATGGCCTTGGGAACAGCTGGGTAGTATACTCATTTTCACAATATTGATTCTTCCAACCCTAGAACATGGTTTATCTATCCATCTGTTTGTGTCATCTTTGATTTCTCTTATCAGTGTCTTATAGTTTTCTGAGTACAGGTGTTTTATCTCCTTAGGTAGGTTTATTCCTAGGTATTTTATTGTTTTTGTTGCAGTGGTGAATGGGATTGTTTCCTTAATTTCTCTTTCTGATCTTTTGTTGTTAGTGTATAGGAATGCAAGAGATTTCTGTGCATTAATTTTTTATCCTGCAACTTTACCAGATTCATTGATTAGCTCTAGTAGTTTTCTCGTGGCATCTTTAGGATTCTCTATGTATAGTATCATGTTATCTGCAAACAGTGACAGCTTTACTTCTTCTATTCCAATTTGTATTCCTTTTATTTCGTTTTCTTCTCTGATTGCCATGGCTAGGACTTCCAAAATTGTGTTGAATAATAGTGGCAAGAGTGGACATCCTTGTCTTGTTCCTGATTTTAGAGGAAATGCTTTCAATTTTTCACCATTGAGAATGATGTTTGCTGTGGGTTTGTCATATATAGCCTTTATTATGTTGAGGTAGGTTCCCTCTGTGCCCACTTTCTGGAGAGTTTTTTATCACATATGGATGTTGAATTTTGTCAAAAGATTTTCCTTCATCTATTGAGATGATTACATGGTTTTTATTCTTCAATTTGTTAATATGGTTATCACATTGATTTGCATATATTGAAGAATCCTTGCATCCCTGGGATAAATCCCACTTGATCATGGTGTATGATCCTTTTAATGTGCTGTTGGATTCTGCTTGTTAGTACTTTGTTGATGATTGTTGCATGTATATTCATCAGTGATATTGGTCTGTAATTTTCTTTTTTTGTAGTATCTTTTTCTGGTTTTGGTATCAGGATGATTGTGGCCTCGTAGAATGAGTTTGGGAGTGTTCCTTCCTCTGCAGTTTTTTGGAAGAGTTTGAGAAGGATGGGTGTTAGCTCTTCTCTAAATTTTAGATAGAATTCACCTTTAAAGCCATCTGGTCCTGGACTTTTGTTTGTTGGAAGATTTTATTTATTTATTTATTTTTGCGGTATGCGGGCCTCTCACTGCTGTGGTCTCTCCTGTTGCGGAGCACAGGCTACACACGCACAGGCTCAGCGGCCATGGCTCACGGGCCCAGCCGCTCCACGGCATGTGGGATCCTCCCAGACCGGGGCATGAACCCGCGTCCCCTGCATCGGCAGGCGGACTCTCAACCACTGTGCCACCAGGGAAGCCCTGTTGGAAGATTTTTAATCACAATTTCAATTTCATTCCTTGTGATTCATCTGTTCATATTTTCTATTTCTTCCTGGTTCAGTCTTGGAAGGTTATACCTTTCTAAAAACTTTTCCATTTCTTCCAGGTTGTCCATTTTACTGGCATAGAGTTGCTTGCAGTAGTCTCTTAGGATGCTTTGTATTTCTGCAGTGTCCGTTGTAACTTCTCCTTTTTCATTTCTAATTTTATTGATTTGAATCCCCTCCCTCTTTTTCTTGATGAGTCTGGCTAATGTTTTATCAATTTTGTTTTTCTTTTCAAAGACCCAGCTGTTAGTTTTATTGATCTTTGTTATTGTTTCCTTCATTTCTTTTTCATTTATTTCTGATCTGATCTTTATGATTTCTTTTCTTCTGCTGACTTTGGGTTTTATTTTTTTGTCCTTTCTCTAATTGCTTTAGGTGTAAGGTTAAGTTGGTTATTTGAGATATTTCTTGTTTCTTGAGGTAGGATTATATTGCTATAAACTTCCCCTTAGAACTGCTTTTGCTGCATCCCATAGGTTTTGGGTTGTCATGTTTTCATTGTCATTTGTTTCTAGGTAATTTTTGATTTCCTCTTTGATTTCTTCAGTGATCTCTTGGTTATTTAATAAAGTATTGTTTAGCCTCCATGTGTTTGTGTTTTTTACAGATTTTTTTTCCTGTAATTGATATCTAGTCTCATAATGCTGTGGTCAGAAAAGATACTTGATATGATTCCAATTTTCTTAAATTTATCAAGGCTTGATTTGTGACCCAAGATGTGATCTATCCTGGAGAATGTTCTGTGTGCACTTGAGAAGAAAGTGTAATCTGCTGTTTTTGGATGGAATGTCTTATAAATATCAATTAAATCTATCTGTTCTCTTGTGTCAATTAAAGCTTGTGTTTCCTTATTAATCTTCTGTCTGGATGCTGTCCATTGGTGTAAGTGACGTGTTAAAGTCACCCACTATTTTTGTGTTACTGTTGATTTCCTCTTTAATAGCTGTTAGCATTTGCCTTATGTATTGAGGTGCTCCTATGTTGGGTGCATATATAATTGTTATATCTTCTTCTTGCATTGATCCCTGATTATGAAATGTCCTTCCTTGTCTCTTGTAACAGTCTTTATTTTAAACTCTATTTTATGTGATATGAGTATTGGTACTCCAGCTTTCTTTTGATTTCCATTTGCATGGAATATCTTTTTCCATCCCTTCACTTTCAGTCTGTATGTGTCCCTATGTCTGAAGTGGGTCTCTTATAGACAGCATATATATGGGTCTTGTTTTTGTATCCATTCAGCTCGTCTGTGTCTTTTCATTGGAGCATTTAATGCATTCACGTTTAAGGTAGTTATTAATATGTATGTTCCTATTACCATTTTCTTAATTGTTTTGGGTTTGTTGTTGTAGGTCCTTTTCTTCTCTTGTCTTTCCCATTTAGAGAAGTTCCTTTAGCATTTGCTGTAGACCTGGTTTGGTTGTGCTGAATTCTCTTAGCTTTTGCTTGTCTGTAAAGCTTTTCATTTCTCTGTGGAATCTGAATGAGAACCTTGCCGGGTAGAGTCAGTTTGGTTGTAGGTTCATCTTGGTTGGAGGTTCTTCCATTTTATCACTTCAAATATATTGTGCTATTCCCTTCTGGCTTGTGGAGTCTCTGCTGAGAAATCAGCTATTAACCTTATGGGAGTTCCCTTGTAAGTTATTTGTCATTTTTCTCTTGTTGCTTTTAATAATTCTTCTTTGTCTTTTCCTAAATTTTTTAATTAAAATTTTTTTAAACATCTTTATTAGAGTATAATTGCTTTACAATGGTGTGTTAGTTTCTGCTTTATACCAAAGTGAACCAGGTATACATATACATATATCCCCATATCTCCTCCCTCTTGTGTCTCCCTCCCACCCTCTCTATCCCACCCCTCTAGGTGGTCACAAAGCACCAAGCTGATCTCCCTGTGCTATGTGGCTGCTTCCAACTAGCTATCTATTTTACATTTGGTAGTGTATATATGTCCATACCACTCTCACTTCATCCCAGCTTACCCTTCCCCTCCTCATATCCTCAAGTCCATTCTCTACATCTGCATCTTTATTCCTGTCTTGCCCCTAGGTTCTTCATAATCATTTGTTTTTAGATTCCATATATATGTGTTAACATATGGTATTTGTTTTTTGCTTTCTGACTTACTTCACTCTGTATGACAGACTCTAGGTCCATCCACCTCACTACAAATAACTCAATTTCGTTACTTTTAATGGCTGAGTAATATTCCATTGTATGTATGTGCCACATCTTCTTTATCCATTCATCTGTCAGTGGACACTTAGGTTGCTTCCATATCCTGGCTATTATAAATAGAGCTGCAATGAACATTGTGGTACATGACTCTTTTTGAATTATGGCTTTCTCAGGGTATATACCCAGTAGTGGGATTGTTGGGTCTATTTTTAGTTTTTAAAGGAACCTCCATACTGTTCTCCATAGTTCCTATATCAGTTTACATTCCCACCAACAGTGCAAGAGGGTTCCCTTTTCTCCACCCCCTTTCCAGCATTTATTGTTTGTAGATTTTTAATGATGTCCACTCTGACTGGTGTGAGATGGTATCTCATTGTTGTTTTGATTTGCATTTCTCTAATGATTAGTGATGTTGAGCATCCTTTCATGTGTTTGTTGGCAATCTGTATATCTTCTTTGGAGAAATGTCTGTTTAGGTGTCCTGCCCATTTTTGGATTGGGTTGTTTGTTTTTTTGATATTGAGCTGTATGAGCTGCTTGTAAATTCTGCAGATTAATCCTTTCTCAGTTGCTTCATTTGCAAATATTTTCTCCCATTCTGAGGGTTGTCTTTTCATCTTGTTTATGGTTTCCTTTGCTGTGCAAAAGCTTAAGTTTCATTAGGTCCCACTTGTTTATTTTTATTTCCATTTCTCTAGGAGGTGGGTCAAAAAGCATCTTGCTATGATTTATGTCATAGACTGTTCTGCCTATATTTTCCTCTAAGAACTTTATAGTGTCTGGCCTTACATTTAGGTCTTTAATCCATTTTGAGTTTTTGTGTATGGTGTTAGGGAGTGTGTTAATTTCATTCTTTTACATGTAGCTGTCTAGTTTTCCCAGCACCACTTATTAAAGAGGCTGTCTTTACTCCATTGTATATTCTTGCCTCCTTTATCAAAAATAAGGTGATGATGTGTGCTTGGTTTTTTCTCTGGGCTTTCTATCCTGTTCCATTGATCTATATTTCTGTTTTTGTGCCAGTACCATATCTCTTGATTACTGTACCTTGTAGTATAGTCTGAAGTCAGGGAGCCTGATTCCTCCAGCTCCATTTTTCTTTCTCAAGATTGCTTTGGCTATTAGGGGTCTTTTGTGTTTCCATACAAATTGTAAGATTTTTTTGTTCTAGTTCTGTGAAAAATGCCGTTGGTAGTTTGATAGGGATTGCATTGAATCTGTAGCTTGCTTTGGGTAGTATAGTCATTTTCACAATGTTGATACTTCCAATCCAAGAACATGGTATATCTCTCCATCTGTTTGTATTGTCTTTAATTTCTTTCATCAGTGTCTTATAGTTTTCTGCATACAGGTCTTTTGTCTCCTTAGATAGGTTTATTCCTAGATATTTTATTCTTTTTGTTGCAGTGGTAAATGGGAGTGTTTCCTTCATTTTTCTTTCTGATCTTTCGTTGTTAGTGTATAGGAATGCAAGAGATTTCTGTGCCTTAATTTTTTATCCTGCAACTTTACCAGATTCATTGATTAGTTCTAGTAGTTTTCTGGTAGCATCTTTAGGATTCTCTATGTATAGTATCATGTCATCTGCAAACAGTGACAGCTTTACATCTTTTCTGATTTGGATTCCTTTTATTCCTTTTTCTTCTCTGATTGATGTGGCTAAAACTTACAAAACTGTTGAATAATAGTGGTGAGAGTGGGCAACCTAGTCTTGTTCCTGATCTTAGTGAAAATGGTTTCAGTTTTTCACCATTGAGAATGATGTTGGCTGTGGGTTTGTCATATATGGCCTTTATTCTGTTAAGTTCCCTCTATGCCTACTTTCTGGAAGGTGTTTTTCATAATGGGTGTTGAATTTTGATGAAAGCTTTTTCTGCATCCATTGAGATGATCATGGTTTTTCTCCTTCAATTTGTTAATATGGTTTATCACATTGATTTTGCATATATTGAAGAATGCTTGCTTTCCTGGAATAAACCCCACTTGATCATGGTGTATGATCCTTTTAATGTGCTGCTGGATTCTTTTTGCTAGTATTTTGTTGAGGATATTTGCATTTATGTTCATCAGAGTTATTGGTCTGTAGTTTTCTTTCTCTGTGACATCTTTGCCTGGTTTTGGTATCAGGGTGATGGTGGCCTCGTAGAATGAGTTTGGGACTGTTCCTCCCTCTGCTGTATTGTGGAAGAGTTTGAGAAGGATAGGTGTTAGCTCTTCTCTAAATGTTTGATAGAATTTGTCTGTGAAGCCATCTGATCCTGGGCTTTTGTTTGTTGGAAGATTTTTTTGTGTGTGTGGTACGTGGGCCTCTCACTGCTGTGGCCTCTCCCGTTGCAGAGCACAGGCTCCACACGTGCAGGCTCAGCGGCCATGGCTCACGGGCCCAGCTGCTCCGTGGCATGTGGGATCTTTCCGGACTGGGGCACGAACCCGTGTCCCCTGCATTGGCAGGCGGACTCTCAACCACTGCGCCACCAGGGAAGCCCTGTTGGAAGATTTTTAATCACAGTCTCAGTTTCGGTGCTTGTGATTGGTCTGTTTATATTTTCTATTTCTTCCTGGTTCACTCTTGGAAGGTTGTGCTTTTCTAAAAATTTGTCCATTTCTTTCAGGTTGTCCATTTCATTAGCATATAGTTGCTTGTAGTAATCTCTCATGATCCTTTGTATTTCTGCAGTATCAGTTGTTTCTTCTCTTTTTCATTTCTAAATCTATTGATTTGAGTCTTCTGCCTTTTTTTCTTGATGAGTCTGGCTAATGGTTTATCAATTTTGTTTATCTTCTCAAAAACCAGCTTTTAGTTTTATTGAGCTTTGGTATTGTTTTCTTCATTTTTTTTCATTTATTTCTGATCTGATCTTTATAATTTCATTCCTTCTGCTAACTTTGGGGTTTTTTTGTTCTTTCTCTAATTGCTTTAGGTGTGAGGTTAGGTTGTTTATTTGAGATGTTTCTTGAGGTAGTATTGTGTTGCTATAAACTTCCTTCTTAGAACTGCTTTTGTTGCATACCATAGGTTTTGGGTCATCGTGTTTTCATTGTCATTTGTTTCTAGGTATTTTTGATTTCCTCTTTGATTTCTTCAGTGATCTCTTGGTTATTAAGTCATGTATTGTTTAGCCTCCATGTGTTTGTATTGTTTACAGATTTTTTCCCCTGTAATTGATGTCTAGTCTCATAGCATTGTGGTCAGAAAAGATACTTGATAGTATTTCAATTTTCTCAAATTTCCCAAGGCGTGATTTGTGACCAAAGATGTGATTTATCCTGGAGAATGTTCCATAAGCACTTGAGAAGAAAGTATATTCTGTTTTTGAATGGAATGTCCTATAAATATCAATTAAGTCCATCTTGTTTAATGTATCATTTAAAGATTGTGTTTCTTTATTTATTTTCATTTTGTATGATTTGTTGACTGGTGAAAGTGGGATGTTAAAGTCCCCTACTATGATTGTGTTACTGTAGATTTCCCCTTTTATGGCTGTTAGCATTTGCCTTATGTATTGAGGTGCTCCTATGTTGGGTGCATAAATATTTACAGTTGTTATATCTTCTTCTTGGATTGATCCCTTGATCATTATGTAGTGTCCTTCTTTGTGTCTTGTAATAGTGTTTATTCTAGAGTCTGTTTTTTTCTGAGATGAGTATTGCTACTCCAGCTTTCTTTTGATTTCCATTTGCATGGTATTCCTTTTTCTAACCCCTCACTTTCAGTCTGTGTGTGTTCCTAGGTCTGACGTGGGTCTCTTGTAGACAGCATATATACGGGTCTTGTTTTTGTATCCATTCAGCCAGTCTGTGTCTTTTGGCTGGAGTATTTAATCCATTTACATTTAAGGTAATTATCGATATGTATGTTCCTATTACCATTTTCTTAATTGTTTTGGGTTTGTTATTGTAGGTCTTTTCCTTCTCTTGTGTGTCCTGCCTAGATAAGTTCCTTTAGCATTTGTTGTAAAAAGCTGGGTTGGTGGTGCTGAATTCTCTTAGCTTTTGCTTGCCTGTAAAGCTTGTCATTTCTCTGTTGAATCTGAATAAGATCCTTGCTGGGTAGAGTAATCTTGTTTGTAGGTTTTTCCCTTTAATCACTTTAAATGTGTCTTGCCACTCCCTTCTGGCTTGCAGAGTTTCTGCTGAAAGATGAGCTGTTAACCTTATGAGGATTCCCTTTTATGTTATCTGTTGTTTTTCCCTTGCTGCCTTTAATATTTTTTCTTTGTATTCAGTTTTTGATAGCTTAATTAATATGTGTCTTGGCATGTTTCTCCTTGGATTGATCCTGTATGGGACTCTCTGTGCTTCCAGGACTTGACTATTTCCTTTCCCATATTGGGGAAGTTTTCAACTATAATCTCTTCAAATATTTTCTCAGTCCCTTTCTTTTTCTCTTCTTATTCTGGGACCCCTATGATTCAAATGTTGGTGTGTTTAATGTTGTCCCAGAGGTCTCTGAGACTGTCCTCAATTCTTTTAATTCTGTTTTCTTTATCTGCTCTGTGGTAGTTATTTCCATTATTTTATCTTCCAGGTTGCTTATCTATTCTTCTGCCTCAGTTATTCTGGTATTGATTCCTTCTAGAGAATTTTTAATTTCATTTATTGTGTTGTTCATCGTTTGTTCACTCTTCAGTTCTTCTAGTCCTTATTAAATGTTTATTTTATTTTCTCCATTCTATTTCCAAGATTTTAGATCATCTTTATTATCACTACTATGAGTTCTTTCTCAGGTAGACTGCCTATTTCCTCTTCATTTGTTTGGTTTGGTAGGTTTTTACCTTGCTCCTTCATCTGCTGTGTGTTTCTCTGTCTTCTCATTTTGCTTAACTTGCTGTGTTTGGGGTCTCCTTTTCACAGGCTGCAGGTTCATAGTTCCCGTTGTTTTTAGCATCTGCCCCCAGTGGCTAAGGTTTGTTCATTGGGTTGTGTAGGCTTCCTGGTGGAGGGGAGTAGTGCCTGTGTTCTGGTGGATGAGGCTGGATCCTGTCTTTCTGGTGGGCAGGGCCATATCTGGTGGTGTGTTTTGGGGTGTCTGTGACCTTATTATGATTTTAGGAAGTGTCTCTTCCAATGGGTGGGATTGTGTTCCTATCTTGCTAGTTGTTTGGGATAGGGTGTCCAGCACTGTAGCTTGCTGGTTGTTGAGTGGAGCTGGGTCTTAGCATTGAGCTGGAGATTTCTGGGAGAGCTTTCCCCATTTAGTCCATCAGAGACCTCCCAGCTCCACGTAATATCAGTGTCCTGAACTCAGGTCCCCCACGTCAGAGACACAGGCCTGACCCCAGCTGGAGTACCAAGACCCTGTCAGCCACATGGCTCAGAAGAAATGGGAGAAAAAAAGAAAGGAAAAATAATAAAATAATTAAAAAGAAAAAAAACAAAGAGCAACCAAACTATAAAACAAATCCTCCACCAATGATAACAAGCGCTAAAAACTATACTAAAAAATATAAATAAAAATACACCAAAAAAAAAAAAGAAAGAAAAGAAAAAGGACAGAGAGATCCCTAGAACAAATGGTAAAAGCAAAGCTATACAGACAGACTCACACAATGAAGCATACACATACACACTCACAAAAAGAGAAAAAGGAAAAAAATATATATCGTTGCTCCCAAAGTCCACCGCCTCAATTTTGGGATGATTCGTTTTCTGTTCATGTATTCCACAGATGCAGTGTTCATCAAGTTTATTGTGGAGATTTAATCCGCTGCTCCTGAGGTTGCTGGGAGAGATTTCCCTTTCTCTTCTTTGTTTGCACAGCTCCTGGGGTTCAGCTTTGGATTTGGCCCTGCCTCTGCATGTAGGTCACCTGAGGGCATCTGTTCTTCACTCAGAGAGGACAGGGTTAAAGTAACAGCTGATTAGGGGCCCCTGGCTCACTCAGGCTGCGGGGAGGGAGGAGTATGGAATGCGGGGTAAGCCTGTGGCGGCAGAGGCCAGTGTCACATTCCAACAGCCTGAGATGCGCCGTGTGTTCTCCCGGGGAAGTTGTCGCTGGATCATGGGACCCTGGCAGTGGCGGGCTGCACTGGCTCCCAGACGGGGAGGTGTGGATAGTGACCTGTGCTTGCACACAGGCTTCTCGGTGGCTGCAGTAGCAGCCTTTGCATTTCATGCCCGTCTCTGGTATCCGCGCTGATAGCTGTGGCTCGCGCCCATCTCTGGAGCTCGTTTAGGTGGTGCTCTGAATCCCCTCTCCTCACACACCCCAAAACAATGGTCTCTTGCCTCTTAGGCAGTTCCCGACTTTTCCCCAGACTCCCTCCCTGCTAGCTATGGCGCACTAGCCCTGTTCAGGCTGTGTTCACACAGCCAACCCCAGTCCTCTCCCTGGGATCCGACCTCCAAAGCCCGAGCCTCAGCTCCCAGTCTCCACCCACCCCAGCAGGTGAGCAGACAAGCCTCTCAGGCTGGTGCGTGCTGGTCGGGACTGATCCTCTGTGCGGGAATCTCTCCTCTTTGCCCTCTGCACCCCTGTTGCTGTGCTCTCCTCTGTGGCTCCGAAGCTTCCCCCACCCCCACCCCCCATCTCCGCCAGTGAAGGGGCTTCCTAGTGTGTGGAAACCTTTCCTCCTTCACAACTCCCTCCCACTGGTGCAGGTCCCGTCCCTATTCTTTTGTCTGTTTTTTCTTGTTTCTTTTTCCCTACCCAGGTACGTGGGGAGATTTTTGCCTTTTGGGAGGTCTGAGGTCTTCTGCCGGTGTTCAGTAGGTGTTCTGTAGGAGCTGTTGCACATGTAGATGTATTTGTGATGTATTTGTGGGGAGGAAGGCGATCTCTACATCTTACTCTTCTGCCATCTTGAATGTCTTTCTCCTCTTCGTCTTTAATTTTTGTCAGTTTGATTACTATGTATCTTGGTGTGTTTCTCCTTGGTTTTATCCTGCCTGGGCTTCTCTGTTCTTCCAGGATTTGGATGACTATTTTGTCTCCCATGTTAGGGAATATTTTGACTATAGTCTCTTCAAATATTTTCTTGGGTCCCTTCTGTCTCTCTTCTCCTTCTGGGATCCCTATAATGTGAATGTTGGTGCATTTAATGTTGTCCCAGAGGTCTCTTATGCTGTCTTCATTTCTTTTCATTCTTTTTTCTTTATACTGTTCCATGGCAGGAATTCCACCCTTCTGTCTTCCAGGTCACTTATCCATTCTTCTGCCTCAGTTATTCTGCTATTGATTCATTCTAGTGTATTTTTCATTTCAGTTACTTTATTGTTCATCTGTTTGTTCTTTAATTCTTCTAGGTCTTTGTTAAACATTTCTTGCAACTTCTCGATCTTTGCCTCCATTCTTTTTCCAAGGTCCTGGATCATCTTCACTATAATTATTCTGAATTATTTTTCTGGAAGGTTGCTTATCTCCACTTCATTTAATTGTTTTTCTGAGGTTTAACTTATTTCTTCATCTGGTACATAGCTCTTTGCATTTTTATTTTATCTATCTTTCTGTGAATGTGGTTTTTGTTCCACAGGCTGCAGGACTGTAGTTCTTCTTGCTTCTGCTGTCTCTCCTCTGTTGGATGAGGTTATCTAAGAGGCTTGTGCAAGCTTTCTGATGGGAGGGACTGGTGGTTGTTAGAGCTGGGTGTTGCTCTGGTGGGCAGAGCTCAGTAAAACTTTAATCTGCTTGTCTGCTGATGGGTGGGTCTGAGTTCCCTCCCTGTTGGTTGTTTGGCCTGAGGCGGCACAGCATTTGAGTCTACAGGCTCTTTGGTGGGGCTAATGGCAGACGACAGGAGGGCTCATGCCAAGGAGTACTTCCCAGAACTTCTGCTGCAAGTGTCCTTCTCCCCGCAGTGAGCCACTGCCACCCCCGCCTATGCAGGACACCCTCCCACATTAGCAGGTAGGTCTGGTTCAGTCTCTATGGGGCCACTGCTTCTTCCCCCTGGGTTCTGATGCACACACTACTTTGTGTGTGCCCTAAGAGTGGAGTCTCTCTTTCCCCTAGTCCCATCAAAGTCCTGCAATCAAATCCCACTATCCTTCAAAGTCTGATTCTCTGGGAATTCCTCCCACAGTTGCCGGACCCCCAGGTTGGGAAGCCTGATGTGGGGCTCAGAACCTTCACTCCAGTGAGTGGACTTCTGTGGTATAATTGTTCTGCCGTTTGTGAGTCACCCACCCAGCAGTTATGGGATTTGATTTTATTGTGATTGTGCCCCTTCTACCATCTCACTGTGGCTGCTCCTTTACTTTGGATGTGGGGTATCTTTTTTGGTGAGTTCCAGTGTCTTCCTCTCAGTGATTGTTCAGCAGTTAGTTGTGATTCCCATGCTCTCGCAAGAGGAAGTGAGCACATGTCCTTCTACTCTGCCATCTTGAACCAATCTCCTCTTTAACCTTTTTTTTTTTTTTTTTTTTCTCGATACGCGGGCCTCGCACTGCTGTGGCCTTTCCCGTTGTGGAGCACAGGCTCCGCATGTGCAGGCCCAGCTGCTCCGCGGCATGTGGGATCTTCCCGGACCAGGGCACGAACCCGTGTCCCCTACATCTGCAGGCGGACTCTCAACCACTGCGCCACCAGGGAAGCCCCTCTTTAACCTTTTTGAATAAAATTTACTTTTAATATCCTATGTATTCTATAACAGACATAGAATGCAAAATTTTATTTTAAAAATCTGCAGTCCTTTTATTGGTAACCTGAGATATTTATTTTATACATTTAAATTTTCTTGAGATTTGATGACAGTATTTAGATACATTTGTAACCCAGAAATTAAAATATACAAAATAGTTCTAGGAACACATGTATTTTTACCTGTGTGTACACTTATAAATCATACAAAGGTACATATTTATTTTAAACTAAAAACTTTGAAAGTGAAACCAGTTCATCTAATTTTTACCAAGGTATGATAAGAAATATTTTATGCAAAAAATAAAATTTGAAGCAGAAATAAGACTTTCAACTTACGATTTTTTAAGACATTAGAAAACTATTCCACAAATTGCTATTTCTGAGGAGAGAACCATAACTGTTTCCCTTGTGTTTTAGTCATGCTTATGATAAAACATAAAAAGTACTCTAAACACAACAAATGGAATTCTTACATTTTAAACCATTTTAGTATAAAGGATAGCAATTCAAATCATATTTTACATTTCTACTTAAGTTTACATTGCACTAAAACTATTTTACAGGGATGAACTAGTTGATGTATCATGACATAATACCTTAGAAATGTTCTTTGATGTTCACATCCATATTAGTGGATATTTCACAGTCCACTTAGATGATTTGGTGTATACTAAAAAATTTAACAGAAACAAATCTATAATGCTAATCTGTTTTAAGAGCTAAGATACTCAGTATTTATTACTGCCTTTGGGAAATACACTTTTTTAAAAAGTTATTTAATTAATTTATTTATGTCTGTGTTGGGTCTTTGTTGTGCACAGGATTTCTCTAGCTATGGCGAGCAGCAGCTACTCTTTGTTGTGGTGAATGTCCTTCTTGCAGTGACTTCTCATTGCAGAGCATGGGCTCTAAGCATGCAGGCTTCAGTAGTTATGGCATGTGGGCTCAGTAGTTGTGGTGCACAGGCTCAGTAGTTGTGGTGCATGGGCTTAGTTGCTCCACGGCATGTGGGATCTTCCTGGACCAGGGCTTGAACCCATGTCCCTTACATTTGTAGGCGGATTTTTACCCACTGTGCCACCAGGGAAGTCCCAATACATCGACTTTCAAAAACACATTTAAATCACTCATAGAAACTGGAAATAACATTTGTGCAATTCCTGAAAATTCTTATTGTTGAGTCTCCACACAGCTACTTTTTAAATACAATTTTTATTAAGAAATGAAGAGAAAGTGTCCTTTTATTTAGTAGAGAATTACAAGAAGAGCAATATTAATAATAATACTTCAGTGTTGGCTTCTAAGCATGCTTCATATAACTTAAATTTTCAGTTCCCGTGATTCTGCTGCAATATAACCAAGCCTGTTTATAATAAGAACCGATGCCAGAGTCTTTGAAAATCATGATTACAATTAAAAACTAGAACAGCGGGCTTCCCTGGTGGTGCAGTGGTTGAGAGTCCACCTGCCGATGCAGGGGACATGGGTTCGTGCCCCGGTCCGGGAAGATCCCACATGCCGCAGAGCGGCTGTGCCCATGAGCCATGGCCGCTGAGCCTGCGCGTCCAGAGCCTGTGCTCCGCAACGGGAGAGGCCTGTGTACTGCAAATAAATAAATAAATAAAAACTGGAATAGCATGATAAAGCTAATGGCAACCTCTTTTTAAAATTATAGTTGATTTACAGTATTGAGCTAGTTTTGGGTGTATGGCAAAGTGATATATCTATCTATCTGAATATATATATTTCAGATTATTTTCCATTATAGGTTATTATAAGATATTGAATACAGTTCCCTATGCTATATAGTAAATCTTTATTGCTTATCTATTTTACATGTACTAGTGTGTATCTGTTAATCCCAAATTCCTAATTTATCCCTTCCCCCTTTGTTTTCTGAGTCTGTTTCTCTTTTGTATGTAGACTCATTTGTATTATTTTTGGATTCCACATATAAGTGATATTACACAATAATTGTCTTTGACTTACTTCACTAAGCATAATATTCTCTAGGTCCATCCATGTTGCTGCAAATGGCAATTATTTCATTCCTTTTTATGGCTGAGTAATAATTCCATTGTATGTGTGTATATATGTACATACATATATATATATGTTTTATATATATATATATATATATACATGCACACCACATCTTCTTAAGCCAATCATTTGTTGATGGGCACTTGGTTTGTTTCCATATCTTGGCTATTGTAAACAGGGCTGAACATTGAGGTGCATGTATCTTTTACTTTGTCTTTTCTGTATATATACCCAGGTGTGGGATTGCTGGGTCATGTGGTAGCTCTACTTTTCGTTTTTTAAGTAAACTTAATGGCAACCTCTTGAACCATTTTAAGTTAGTTCTACTTCCAAATAACACATTTAAAAAAATTATTATTTTTTTGGCTGCATTGGGTCTTCGTTGCTGCATGTGGGCTTTCTCTAGTTGCAGTGAGCAGGGACTACTCTTTGTTGTGGTGCACGGGCTTCTCATTGTGGTGGCTTCTTTTGTTGTGGCGCATGGGCTTAGTTGCTCTGTGGCATGTGGGATCTTCCCGGACCAGGGCTCGAACCCGTGTCCCCTGAATTGGCAGGAGGATTCTTAACCACTGCACCACCAGGGAAGCCCCCAAATAACACTTTTAGCCAGCAACAGCTTACATTTTTCTCAATGTTCTAAGATATAACTTTTGGCATCCAAAAGTATAAGTAAGCACTTTTGTGATGAATAAAAAAATCAAGTGCTAAAATACCCATGGTTTCCTGTGACAGGGTATATATTCCCCTTCAAGTAATGTTCTCCCCCCAAATTAACATTTTATTTCTCCCTCGAAGAGGAAGGAAAAGAAATCACAACAACCTTTTTTAGCTGAGGAGAAAAAACTGCTTGATTAGTTCATGTACCGTAAAAGCAACTGCTTGAGAAAGAACACAGTGAATGTAATTAAGAGAGAAACCATGATATCCTTTTGAATTCTCTGCCATATAGACATACTTTACAGTCACCTCCATGGTATGGCACTTTTCAAATTCTGGAAGAACAGTCCTTAACTGCATTCACTGATGAGTTACATCAAATGGGTCGGATCTGTCTGTGTTAGTGCTCCAGCAGCACCACCATAATGTAAGTTTATGTGAGTTTTCAAAACTCAGACATTAGGGTAGTCTGAAGGTCTGTGAAGAAGGGTGGGAACATGGGAAAGGTACCAAAAGTTAAAAAAAAAAAAAATGAAACACTTGCACGAGGAGCCGTTCCTAATACAGCAGGCATCAGGCCTCTGTAAAATGCAAGGCACCTTCCTTTGCATAAATTGTTTTGAATGTAAGTACCGATAACTGCTGTTAAACCTGCTATCGGTGCAGCCATTCATCTGTGCACAGACCAGAAACTCCCAGCTCTGTAGTAATTAATGTTCTATAATGCTCAAACGCGATAAACTGGATCACTCCATAGGGAACGATTTGGATCATCACCGCACCATTCCCTTTATACAATCCCCAAGGTGTCCCTCCTTTGGGGAACAGCACGCAATGCAGCAAACACTCCCAAATGTTTGTAATGGTGATTGTGAGCTGGTAATAAAACCTTTGCCTGATATAAAGGAGCACCTGTTTGGGCACAGCATCCAGCAACACCTGCAGCCAGGAAGGAGCACGGCCAGAAGTCTCGGCCTGCGATGGGCCCTCCAGCTTCTGCTGCCTGCCGCATCGCTAGAGGTAGGGTCGCCACAGCCAGTGCTGCCTCGGGAGATTTGGTCGCCAAATTACAAGCCCAGGGCCCTAGCCATGGCCAGAGCGGGCAGTGACAGGACACCAACCGCCTGTCAGGAGGGGCAGAGTCTGTCCTTCAACCTTTATACTAGAGTTATGTGGTTATATGTCATCACATTATAGTATTAGAGTATTCTAAATCTGACTATATACTTAGCTCTACCAGTGCAATGTGTATTTTCACGAGCTTACATATTAGTAGTTAGCATCCTTTCATATTAACTTGAAGAATTTTTTTCGGCATTTCTTCTAAGGCAGGTATAGTGGTGATGGATTCCCTCAGCTTTTGGTTGTTAAGAAAAGCTTTCTCTTCCCTTCATTTCTGAGGCATAACTTTGTTGGGTAAACTCTTCTTGGTCGGCAGTTTCTATGTGACCATGCTGGTGCCTTGATTTTGGACTTCCCAGGTTCCAGAACTGTGAGAAATATGTTTATAAGCTATCCAGTTTGTGGTTTTTTGTTACTGCATCCTGAATGGACTCTATCAAAATAGAATTGTTTATTGAAATTCTTTTTCTCTTGTAATGTCTTCTCCCCCCCCTTCATATATTACACACTTTGGTTTTGGTGATTGTTCCCCTAAGCACTTTTATGCACATATATGTACCTCCTTATATACAGATATCTTGTCCAAATTGATCAATAAGATCATAATTGCACATGTTCAATATTTTTTCCCACTAAACAGGACATGGACAGGTTTCCAAATCAGTATATAGTTACACTTCAGTATTTTTTAAATGCTGTATAAAACTAGATAGTATGGATATCATGATTTTTTTCTAAACAACATTTTCCATGTAATGAAAATCTTGGCTGTGTCCAGTTTTTAGCTCCTGTAAGCCTGTTCACTGGAAAAGCAACAAAACTATTTAAGGATACATATATATATATACACACATATGTGTGTGTGTATATATGTGTGTATGTATGTGTGTGTGTATATATGCATACGTGTGTGTGTGTATATATATATATATGTATATAAAGAAAGATTCCTAGCAGTGTAATACAATCCGTTCAATTTAAGGAACTGAGCTCCAGAGGGCAAGAACTTTATCCAAGGCCAGATTTAAACCATGACTGATGCCAGTGATCATAAAATTTCCATGAAATCCTGCCAGCCTTTCAGCTTATATAGTTAATAAGGAAGAAATGACTCTTACTAATGTAATTGATTTCTTGAGAATAATTTTTGAAATCCAAGGCAGTAATTATCATGCATTTTCATCTTGTCACTCTTTTGCTAAGTATTGTTCTTAATCGTCAGGGACATTCTTGTTGGCAGGATGAACATTTACAATTATTTTGTAGAATAGAGAATTGAGCCCCTGGGACTTCAGATTCTTTTTTCTTTCTCTTTTCTCCTCTCTTCTTCTTTCCCTTCCCTCCCCCTCCCTCTCCCCCTCCCTCTCCTCCCTCCCTCCCTCTCCCTCCCTCCCTCCCTCTCTTTGTCTTTTTCCTTCTTTGTTTCTTTCCTGGCTATTTGTCGTAATACCCAAGGCATAATTTGAGTACTCTCGTACAATAGCCTATGTCTTGGGGTTACAAGAGAACTCTGAACAATGGGAGAGACAACAAGGAAATCAATGCTCCACAGTACGGATAGGGTTAAATAGATAGCATGGCTGCAGGAGAAGGTGAAAAGTCAGCTCTACTTGGAGATGGACATAGTGGGTGATGCTTGAGTTGATAATTGAAGGATGAGTGGACATTTATCAAGTGGGGAGGGCATGCTAGTCATAAGGAACAGCATGTAAGTGCTTGGCATTCTGAAAATAATTCGTATAATCAGGCAAATGTCTATTTTCTATCCTGGGATTGGCAGGAGTTGCAGTGGGAAGAAAACCCAAATCACAGAAGGCCTGCCCCCTGTTAAAAACTCAGACTGTCCGCCTCCAATCTTGTCTCACATTGCAGTAATCATCTAGATGAGAGACGAGGGCCTAAGCTATGGAATGAGACATGATAGATGTGAGAGATTTAAAGACTGAATCAATGCCAGCTGAAACCTAGCCAGGGTCCTAGTGCTGTTGAATCTCAAACTAATTGGGAGACAGTGGTCAGCCAAGAGATGGGAAAATTGGTAGTTATCCAATTTCTTGTCTGATTCAAGATTTCCTGAGTTACTTGATATATCCATGTCCAAGGCACTTTTTCAGGGACAATAGAAGCATTTAAGTACACTAATACTTGGGATTCTAAATTTCTTTTCAGGATAGTGTGAGAGTGGTCAAAACTTATAAACCACAAACCTAAGGAAGTAATGGGTTAGGGATAAAGTTCAAAGCTTGAATCCTGGTCATTCCTAATGTGAAAGGTTGCTAGGACTTGAGTCTTCGTATAATTTTTCAATGTAAAGGCACACAATGAATGATCTCTACTTTGCTTGTACTATATCATAGTAATTGAGATATACTGAGCTAATCTCTTTGCTTGTGTTTCAAAAGGGAATAATGTAGAGGCACATTAATACCATCCCCACTCCTAAAATTCTCCCCTACCTTCTTTCTCTCACTTCACCAATGTGAAGCTCTATTCTATGTCCACACCAGCAGATTCCTGACTAATCAATTTCAAAAGTCTAAATGAATGATGTTCAGCTTAAAAACAAACTGGCCCGCTGGCCCCTGCAAACAGAAAATAAACTTAGTTCCATGAACTGCCCAATACCTTCTAATTTTCAGGATCCAGAAGGATCAGGCTCAGAAAATGTATAAATGGAGGCAGAGCTGAAAACTCCCCAGAGAAACAACTGAAGATACAGGCATCAGTGCTAGGACCTCACGTGGCAGGCAATTCCACCATCAATAAATCTGAAACAAGCAATACCAAGAAATAAGGATACTGGAGAATTTTGACATTTTAATTAGTAGATGCAGCAAAGTGGATTCAAAATTTCATATGCAAGCATTTGATTAACAGAGCCCAGGTCATGTGCCCATGCCCGGTTACCAAGATGACAAGGAAAAGTTGAATATACTTTTGGACTTCTAGATTTGTAGCAGGAGGTAGCTCTGTTAGATACCAAGACTCACACAGGATCCAATAAGAAGGGGTTCATGCTGGGTATAATCTGTTGCCACACTAATGCTGCATTAAAAACGACACCAGACTTAGTGGCTTAAAACAACCATTTATTATACTCACAAGACTATGGGTCCACTGGGTTGTTCTGCTGGGTTTAGCTGGGCAATTCATTTGGTCCTGGCTGGGCTTACTCTGGTGACTGGCTTGCTGTTGGCTAGTCTAGAATGGTCTCAGCTGGCGTTACTGGCTCTGTTCTATGTATTTCATCTTCCAACCAAATTCCCTAGGCAAGTTCTCATGACAACTGCATGGGTCTAATACCTAGGCTTGGAGTTGGCACACTGTCAGTTCTACCACATTCAATTGGCCAAGGTCCACATCCAAGGAATGGGGAAATTGTGGTTCCTCCCATGAAGAGGTAGAACCTAAGACCAATTCCAAAAATAGCCTCAATTCTCCACCTCTCCTATATCTATGCTTTTTTTTTTTTACTTTTAGAATGATGGGCAAAGTATCTTGCCTACCACTTTACCTAGCCATCCAGCTTCTTTTCTATTCTCTGATATTATCAGTAATTATAGGTAAACATGTATGCATGGTTCCTTTTTCACACAAATGGTCACATATTCACACCATTTTTGCTTGATTATTTGCATTTCATGTAACTTGAAGTATATCCCATATTCATAGGTGTATAGATCTGTAGCGTTAATTCCTAAAAGTAGAATTACTGGGTCAAAGTGTATATGCATTTTAAAATTTGAGAGTGACAAAGAGCACTCCATAAGAAACAGCACTTTTATATACTTTCCCACCTAGAAATCTATGCAGTTGTTTTTCCCAACTCCTTGCCAAAATGCCAATCATCAAACCATTTTATATTATAAACATTATTTTTAAAAAAGGTATTTTAGTAAATTTTAAAATTTCAAATGTACAGAAAAGTTGCAATGACAGTAAAGTACAGCATATCCCCATCATCAAGATTCTCCAATGATTAATGTATTTGCTCTGCAAGCATCTCTATATGAATATCTATTGCCATTATTTGTTTTCTGAGCCACTTGAAAGCTAGTTGCTAACATGATGCCCTGTCACCTCTAAATCTAGTGTATATTTCTGGAACACAAAGACCCTCTCTTACTTATAAAGCAACAATGCAACCATCCAAATTAGGATATCAACACTGATAGAAAACTACTGTCCAGAAGTGATGCTGTGTTCTTCTCAGTGTATCACATCAGGAGGCACATGACATTGACCCATCCCACTACTGTTTATGTTAACCTTGATAACCTGCTCAAGTTGGGGTCTGAATTACAGGTGGAGAAGCCTGCCATTTCCCCCTTCTGATGTCCTTCATAATTGAGAAGTATTTTGTGGGAAGATCTCTAATAAGAAATGGGATATTGGCCTAGTTTCAAATTTCTATCTACCAGCCTTCACATCCATTGAAAATTCCCACCTGAACCAATCAGCATTGTAATGGTTGCCAAATGGTTTGTTATTTTCCTCATTTCTTCTACATTTATTAGTTGATACTCAACTGTAAGGGAAAGCATTTCCTTCTCTCTCATATGTTAATATCAGTATGTACTTCTACAATTTTATTCAATGAATTGTAATCCATTACTGTCCTTTTTAAAAAATTTTATTATTTTTAATTGAAATACAGTTGATTTACAGTATTATAGTTCAGGTGTACAGCATAATGATTTAGTATTGCACATTCCACTTCATAATAGGTTATTACAAGATAATGGGTATAATTCCCTGTGCTATACAGTATATCCTTATTGCTTGTCTATTTTATATATAGTAGTTTGTATCTGTTAATCCCATACTCCTAATTTTTCCCTCCCCACATCCCTCTCCCTTTTGGTAACCATAAGTTTGTTTTCTATCTCTGTGAGTCTTCTGTTTTGCATATACATTCAAATGTATTTTTTTAGATTTCACATATATTATACAGTTTTTGTCTTTCTGTCTGACTTATTTCACTAAGTATAATACTCTCTGTGATCATCCACACTGCTGCAAATGGCAGTATTTCCTTTATGGCTCAGTAATATTCCATTGCATATATGCAGCATCTTCTTAATCTAGTCATGTGTTGATGGGCACTTGAGTTGCTTCTGTCTTGGCTACTGTATTGGGTTGGCCAAAAAGTTCGTTCGGGGTTTTCCGTAACATCTTACAGAAAAACCCGAATATCTTATGAAAAATCCAAAGGAACTTTTTGGCCAACCCAATAACTAGCATTGCCACAAACATTGGGGTGCATGTATCTTTTCGAATTAGTGTTTTCATTTCTTCTGGATATATACCCAGGAATGGAATTGCTATGGTAGTTCTATTTTTAATTTTTTTAATTTTTTTTTTTTTTTTTTTTGTGGTACGCGGGCCTCTCACTGTTGTGGCCTCCCCGCCACGGAGCACAGGCTCCGGACGCGCAGGCCCAGCATCCATGGCTCACGGGCCCAGCTGCTCCGCGGCATGTGGGATTTTCCCGGACCCGGGCATGAACCTGTGTCCCCTGCATCGGCAGGCGGACTCTCAACAACTGCACCACCAGGGAAGCCCCTATTTTTAATTTTTTAAGGAACCTCCCTGCTGTTTTCCATAGTGGCTGCACCAAATTACATTCCTAGCAATAGTGCAGGTTGGTTCCCTTTCTCCACATTCTCGCCAACATTTGTTATTTGTAGACCTTTCAATGATAGCCATTCTGGCCGGTATGAGGTGGTATACCTCCCTGTGGTTTTGATTTACATTTTTCTAATAATTAGTGATGCTGAGCATGTTTTCATGAGCCCATTAGCCATCTGTATGCCTTCTTTGGAGAAATGTCTATTCAGGTCTTCTATTTTTTTTTATTGGGTTGTTTGTTTTTTTGTTGTTGAGTTGTATGAGCTGTTTGTATATTTTGGATGTTAACCCTTTATTGGTCATATCATTTGAAAATATTTTCTCCCACTGCATAGATTGTCTTTTCATTTTGTCTGATTTCCTTTGTGCAAAAGCTTTTAAGTTTAATTAGGTCCCACTTGTTTAATCTTGCTTTTATTTCTTTTGCCTTAGGAGACTGATTCAAGAAAATATTTCTATGATTTAAATCAGAGTGTTCCATCTGTTTTTCCCTAAGAGTTTTATGGTTTCAGGTCTTACATTAGGTCTTTAAACCATTTTGAGTTTATATTTGTATATGGTGTGAGGGAATGTTCTAATCTCATTGTTTTACATGTGGCTGGCTGTCCAGTTTTCCCAGCACCACTTATTTAAGAGATTGTCTTTCTTCATTGTATAGTCTTGCCTCGTTTGTCATAGATTACTTGACCATAGGCGCGTGGGTTTATTTTGGGCTCTCTGTTCTGTTCCATTGATCCATGTGTCTGTTCTTGTGCCGGTACCATGCTCTTTTGATTACTGTATCTTTGTAGTGTAGTCCGAAGTCTGGGAGGGTTATACCTCCAGCTTTGTTCTTTTTTTCTCAGGATTTCTTTGGCAATTTGGGGTCTTTTGTGGTTCCATACAAATTTTAGGATTATTCTAGTTCTGTGAAAAATGTCATGGGCATTTTGAGAGGGGTCACATTAAATCTGTAGATTGTTTTGGGTAGAATGGCCATTTTAACAATATTAATTCTTCCACTCTGAGAGTATGGGATATCTTTCCATTGCTTTGAAACATTCTGAGTTTCTTTCATCACTGATTTATACTTCTCAGAGTATAGGTCTTTTTCTTTTGATGCAATTTTAAATGGCTTTTTTTTTACTTTCTCTTTCTAATATTACATTATTACAGTAAGTCACCTACATATGAACCTTAAAGTTGTGAACTTTCAAAGATGCAAAAGTGCATGTGCATGTCCAATCATGTAAGTTAGTTCATGTGTCTGGTATACATTGTCACATGTGTGCATTCTCTACAAGTGATTGTGCTTTGTGTACTTGACTGTATAGTACTGTATAGAGTACAGTACAGTATCTTTATTTCAAGCCCAGGATATCCCAAAGCAAGCATAAGAGTGGAGGTGATGTAGCTAGTACTACTGCACTTTTCAAGGTACTGTACTGTAAGATGAAAAATGTTTATTTTTTGTGTTTTTTATGTATTATTTGTATGAAAAGTATTATAAACCTATTACAGTAAAGTAGTATATAGCCGATTGTGCACCTACTCTAACTTTGTTGGACTCACAACAAATTGGACTTACAAACACGCTCTCGAAACTGAACTCGTTTGTATGTAGGGGACTTACTGCAGTATATAGAAACACAGCATATTTCTATATTAATCTTATATCCTGCAACCTTGCTGAACTGATTTATTCTAATAGATTTTGGGTGGAGAATTTTGGGTTCTCTATATAGAGTATCATGTCATCTGCAAATAGTGACAGTTTTACCTCTTCCCTTCCAATTTAAATACACTTTCTTTTTCTTGTCTGATTGCTGTGGCTAGGACGTTCAATTGCTAGAAGTGGTGAGAGTAGACATCCTTGTCTTATTCCTGAATTTAGAGGGAAGGCTTTCAGCTTGAGTATGATGTTGGCTGTGGGTTTGTCATAAATGGCCTTTGTTATGTTGAGATATGTTCCCTCTATACCTATTTTGATGAGAGGTTTTTTTTTTTTTTTTTTTGCAGTATGCGGGCCTCTCACTGTTGTGGCCTCTCCCACTGCGGACCACAGGCACCGGACACGCAGGCTCAGTGGCCATGGCTCACGGGCCCAGCCGCTCTGCGGCATGTGGGATCTTCCCAGACCGGGGCACAAACCCGTGTCCCCTGCATTGGCAGGCGGACTCTCAACCACTGCACCACCAGGGAAGCCCTTGATGAGAGTTTTTATCATGAATGGATGTTGCATTTTGTCAAATACTTTTTCTTCATCTATTGAGATGATCATATGATTTTTATCTTTCCTTTTGTTAATGTGGTGTATCACATTGTGTGATTTGTGTATGTTGAACCATCCTTGTGACTCTGGGCTGAATCCAACTTGATCATGGTGTATGATCCTTTTAATGTATGTATTATCCTTTTTATGTTAGATTTGGTTTGCTAATATTCTGTTGAGGATTTTTGCATCTATAGTCATCAGAAAAAAAAAAGAATTACAAGCCAATATCTTTGTAGTGTCTTTGTGTGGTTTTGGTATCAAGGTGATGGTGGCCTTGTAAAATGAATTTGGGAATGTTCCCTCCTCTTCAATTTTTTGGAGTAGTTTGAGAAGGATAGGTATTAGTTCTTCTTTACATGTTTGGTAGAAGCTGTCTGTTCCTGGACTTTTGTTTGGGTTACAAATTCAATCTTGTAGTGATCAGTTTATTTAAATTGTCTTTTCTTGAGTCAGTCTTAGCAGGCTGTATGTTTCTAGAAATTTTTACATTCTTCTAAGTTGCCAATTTTTTGACATACAACTTTTCATAGTATTCTCTTATGATTTTTTAGTATCTCTGGGATATCAGTTGTTGTTTCTTTCATATTTTGTTTATTTGGGTTCTCTTTTCTTTGTGAGCCTGGCTAAAGGTTTATCAATTTTATCTTTCCCAAAATCAGCTCTTGGTTTCATTGATCTATTTTATTGATTTTTTTCACTTCTATTTTCTTTATTTCCTTGTTGATCTTTATTATTTCCTTCTGCTGACTTTGGGCTTTGTTTGTTGTTTTCTAATTCTTTTAGGTGGTAGGTTATATTGCCCTGAATTGTGATGAACTTCTCTCTTAGAATTGCTTTTGCTGCATCTCATAGGTTTTGGAAACTTGTTTCCATTTTTATGTCTTGATGGATTTTCTGATTTCTTCATTGACCCATTGGTTTTTTAGTAGCATGTTGTGTGTAGTCTGTGTTTGTACTTTTCCTTTTTTTTTTTTTTCCTGTAGTTGATTTCTAGTTTCATACCACTGTGGTCATAAAAATGCTTAGTATAATTTCTATCCTCTCAAAATATGTTGAGCGTTATTTTGTGACCCTAGGATGTGATCTATCCTGGAGAACGTTCCATGTGCACTTGAAGAATGTGTATTCTTTTTTTGGATGTAATGTCCTATAGATACCAATTAAGTCCAACTAGTCCATTGTGTCACTTAAGACCACTGTTACCTTACTGATTTTCTGTCTGGATGATCTGTCCATTGATGTTAGTAGGGTGTTTAAGGTCTCCTACTATTGCTGTATTATTAATTTCTCCTTTTATGTCTGTTAGTATTTGCTTTATATATTTAGGTCCTCCTGTATTGGGTGTGTATATATTAAACAGTGTAATATCCTCTTCTTGTATTGATTCCTTTATTATATAATGTCCTTCTTTGTCTTTTTTATAGCCTTTATTTTAAGTCTATTTTGTCTGATATGAGAATTGCTATCTCTGCTTTCTTGTTGTTTCTGTTTGCATGAAATGTTTTTCCATTCCCTCACTTTCAGTCTGTGTGTCTTTCACCCTGAGGTGAGTCTCTTGAAGACAGCATATTTTAAGTGTCTTATTTTGTTTTATCCAGTCAGCCACCTATGTTTTTTGATTAGAGAATTTAGACCAATGATATTTAAAGTAATTATTGATAAGTATGTCGTTATTGCTATTTTATTACTTGTATTCCAGGTGTTTTTGTAGTTCTTCTCTGTTCATTTCTTTTTGTTTCTCTCACTGTCATTTGATTTTTTTTTGTAGTATGCTTGGGTTTCTTTTTGTTTTTTTGTGTGTCTGTTGTAGGTTTTTATTTTTTTGTGGTACGCGGGCCTCTCACTGTTGTGGCCTCTCCTGTTGCGGAGCACAGACTCCAGATGCGCAGGCTCAGCGGCCATGGCTCATGGGCCTAGCCACTCCGCGGCATGTGGGATCTTCCCAGACTGGGTCACGAACCTGTGTCTCCGGCATCGGTAGGTGTACTCTCAACCACTGCACCACCAGGGAAGCCCCTACTGTAGGTTTTTGATTTTTGGTTACCATGGGTTCATATGTGTTGACCCATAATTATATCTACTTGCTTTGAACTGATAGTCAAATTCAAACACATTCTAAAAGATCTACATTTTTACTCTCCTCCCTCAATTTTTCTGATGTCATGTTTTATATCTTCATGTTTATCCTTTTAGTGTTTACTGTAGTTATAGTTGCTTTTACAGTATTTTTTGTCTTTTAATGTATGTACTGGCATACTTAACACATTATTGACTGGGGAATTTTTGCAGAAACTAATACCTGTGGCTAGTGATTTGTTATGTAAGTGAATACTGAAACACCTGCATTTGAGTAAATATCAATAACTTTTTTTGCATTTAACATATTTATTTGAAACTTTGTACATGTCTTACTAAAGCATTCTAATATTTTGTTAGAGTGTGTTAGGCAGTATAGCAGGCACCTCTGTGTAGGGGAAACAGAACATCTATTACAAATATACCATGTTTCACTGTGTTTTCCCCAGAAGAGCAGACTCTCCACTTTCTGGCAGCATTTTGTTTTAGTCCTGTGGGTATTATTTCCTCTAGAATATGTTCTTTTATTTTACCTGATGACAAGGTGGATCTTTGCGGGGGACTCTTTTAGAAATACCACAAGAAGGACCAGGGTGGGACTACCACTACAATCACCAGAATGGTCAGTTACCCATTCTCTAGTTACTGCTAACAAAAATTGCTTGTAAGTCATTTTATTCTGTGCATTTAGGCTACAATAAATTTTAAATGCATTGAATAAACTGCAATTATTATACCATTTTCAGGTTTTCCAGAGGATATTGAAGTTTGCCTGATATTGATCAGATCGATCAACTCCTTTCATACATTTATTATACTCTAATATACAAGTGGGCTTAGTCATCTGATGTCTAGTCCTCCTGTCTTCCTTTCCTGTAGATGCTATGGAGGCATCATGAATAGTTATCACCATGTGGAGTAGCCTCTTGTCTTTCCATATAAGAAGAATCATTTCTCTCTTACATAAAAATGTCATTTCTTCCCTCTGTAGATTTTTAGATCTCTCCTTTAATTGGTTTGGTAGACCACGATTCTCTCTTATAGTCCCACAAACTCTGGTTTTATTTTTCAACAATATTTCAGATGTGGACACACTGTTGTAATAATTGTCTTGGTAAATATGGTGCCATGAACCAAGATGAGGTTGTAGGACTGATAATATTGTTTATTGCAGTTTCTTTCCTTCACTTGTGTAAATCTCAAAGTTTCACTAACCATCCTGACCAAAATTCCATATTTTTAAGTTTTCCAGAATTATATGTTTTGAATCTGTGTCATCCTCTCCACCTCATCGTTGCCTCATCAAGTGATAGCTCTTGTTTGGGTATACAGATCGACTGAAATTTTGGTAGAAAATAATCCAAAAGAGGTTTAACTTTGAAATTCTGTCTGCAGGAAGTGAAGTTTCCAAGTTATTGTAAAAGTGAAGAAATGTTATTATTTGTTTGAACCTTCTTGTCATAATCTTTGGAAAGATAGGTGTTTTAAATAAGGGATCAGTTGACCAGTATTCTCTCCAGTGTGACTTTATTTGTGCCGTCAAAATAATTGATCCAAGAAACTTCTTCATGTCGTTATTGGTTACATCAGTCCATTTTAGAGCCTTATCATACTTTTTATATGATTTTTCATTCTGTTGGTAACACAAGTTTGTTTGAGAGGCGACCAATTTGAAAAAGTCATTACCAAAAATTAATTCTGTTATTTCACTAACACACACTTTGCAGGTTATTACATTCAATAGTTATACCTGACACATATGTAACATCTTCTAATTTTCCTGAAATGTTGTCTTCAATCCACTCTTCTATAGAAGCAAAGGAGCATTCTCCAGCTCCGTGAATTTCATTTTCACTTTCTGTATCAGAATCAATCACTAAGGTTTTTTATCTTTTTTTTGGTCTAATATTCACATCGTCTGAATCAGAACTATATTCTGAAGAACAATCTTCTGAGACACTAGTATATATGTCACTCGGACAGTCAGAGAAAGCATCTGCATAAAATTCTTCACTCAAAATTTTGCAATGTGTCGTTTTTGAAAATTTTATGGTATAAAAAACCTAACGGAGTGAGGTTTTGACTATGAAATGTGAATGACTATGACAATTGTAAGTTGTATAAGGAACCTCTTGATCAATTTCAAGCTCTAACAACTTCGCATGGTGATGTTAATTGTATCACTCTCTAAAAATGTATTGATACGTCTCTGGTCAGTAATACACCTTTTGTTGCCCGAATGTTATTATGTCTCCGGTCAATAACGTATTAAGTGATCTTCAATCCTTACTATATATTTGCTTTTTCTATTTGGATTTTCCGTTTCCTGTATATTCTTACTTCTTTTCTATTTAGATAAGACCCTTCAGCATTTCTTTTAGGGTAGGTTTAGTATTGCTGAATTCTTTGAATTTTTGCTTGTCTGAGAAGTTCTTTATCTCTCCTTTGGGTAGGGTACCCTAAGTTGTAGGTTTCTCCCTTTCAGGGCTTTGCAAGCCAGAAAAGGGTGACATGATATATTCAAAGCTTCTGCAGAGAAATCAGCTGATAGCCGTATGGGGGGGTTCCCTTTTATATGACTCTTACTGCCTTTAGAATCCTCTTTAAATTTTGCTATTTTAATTATATGTCTTGGTGTGGGTCTGTTTGTGTTCATCATTTTTGGGACCCTCTGTCATTCCTGTACCTGAGTATCTGTTTCCTTCTTTAGGTTTGGGAATATTTTTAAAAAAATTATCTTCTTTATTGAAGTAAACTTGATTTACAATGTTTCAGGTGTACAGCAAAGTAATTCAGTTTATACTGAATGTTCTTTTTCAGATTCTTTTCCATAATAGGTTTACAGTTTATACTGTATGTTCTTTTTCAGATTCTTTTCCATAATAGGTTATTATAAGATATTGAATAGAGTTCCTTGTGCTATACAATAGGTCCTTGTTGTTTATCTATTTTATATATAATAATGTGTATTTGTTAATCCCCAATTCCTAATTTATCCCTCCCCCCTTTCCCCTTTGGTAACCATAAATGCGTTTTCTATGTCTGTGAGTCCATTTATGTTTTGTAAATAAGTTCATTTGTATCATTTTTTTAGAGTCCACATATAAGCAATATCATATGATATTTACCTTTCTCCGTCTGACTTAAACTTCACTTAGTATGATAATCTCTAAATCCCTCCATGTTGCTGCTTGGGCATTCACAAAGTTTTGAAAAACAACCAAGAATTAGGGTATGGGTTGTACGATAAGGTTAATCTCCTATATAAGGACAGTCAGGACTGGGAGAGGTGGCTGTTTATACAGCTAATGCATATACAGCACAGAGTGTCAAGCAGAATAAATAGGAATATGTTCTGAACAAAAGAACAAGATAAAATCTCAGGAAAAAATATTAGTGAAACAGATAATATACTGGAAAAAGAGTTCAAAGTAATTGTCATAAGGACACTCACCAGAGTCAAGAGAACAATGCATGATATGAGAATTTCAACAAAGAAACAGAAAATATAAGAAAGTACCAAACTGAAATCATAGAGCTGAAGAACAACTGAGCTGAAAAATTCAAGAGGGGTTCACTAGCAGGCTAGATAAAGCAGAAGAGAGGATTAGCAAACTCATTTTGCCAGGCCAGCATTACTTTGATGCTAAAACCAGAAAAGGACACCACAAGAAAAGAAATTATAGGGCACTAGCCCTGATGAATATAGATGCAAAAGTACTTACCAAAAATATTATTAGCAAACCAAGTTCACCGATACAGTAAAAGGATCATACACCATGATCAAGTGGAATTTATCTCAGTGATGCAAGGATGGTTCACCATTCAGTTCATTATTGTGATATACCACGTTAAAGTGAAGGATAAAAATCATATGATCTCAATAGGTTCAGAAAAATCATTTGACAAGATTCAACATCCATTTAAAAAAACTCAACAAATAGAATGTACCTCAACGTAATAAATGCCATATATGATAAGCCTACAGCTAACATCATATTCAACAGTGAAAAACTAAGGTTTTCCTTTAAGATCAGGAACAAGACAAGGGTAACCACTCTTCTACTTTTATTCAGCATGGTATTGGAAGTCCTAGCCAGAGAAATTAGATAAGAAAAAGAAAAGACATCCAAGTTGTCTTTTTGCATATGACATATACAGAAAATCCTAAAGGCTCCACCAAAAAACTGTTAGAACTAATATTTAGTAAAGTTGCAGGGTACAAAATCAATATACAAATGTCTGATGAATTTCTATAAAGTGTCAGAGAAATTAAGAAAGCCATCCCATTTATAATTGCATCAAAAGAGTAACATAGGATTACATTTAAGCAATGAGGTGAAAGACCTGTATACTAAAAACTATAAGACATTGATGAAAGAAATTTAAGACAACACATACAAATGGGAAGATATACCATGCTCATGAATTGGAGGAATGAATATTAAAATAACCCTACTACCCAAGGCAATCTACAGATTCCATGCACTCCCTATCACACTACCAATGGCATTTTTCACAGGAAAAGAACAAATGATTCTAATTTGTATGGACTCAGGAAAGACCCTGAATAGTCAAAGCAATCTTGAGAAAAATGAATGCAGCTGGAGGTATCATACTCTCTGATTTCAGACTATACTACAACGCTATAGTAATCCAGAGTATGCTACTGGCACAAAGCCAGACACATAGATCAATGGGACAGAACAGAGAGCCCAGAAATAAAACCACATTTATAGGGACAATTAATCTACAACAAAGGAAGCAAGAATATACAATAAGGAAAAGACAGCTCTTCAATAAATGGTGTTGGGAACCCTGGACAGCTATATCAAAAGAATCAAATTGGAAGAGTATCTCACACCATATGCAAAATACACTCAAAGTGGATTAAAGACTTAAATGTAAGACCTGAAACCATAAAACTCCTAGAAGAGAACATATGCAGAACACTCTTTGACGTTGGCATAGCAATATTTTTCTGTCTCCTCAGGCAAGGGAAACAAAAGCAAAAGTGAACAAATGGGACTACATCAAACTAAACTGGATAGACACTTTTTTTTTTTTAACCAAAGAAGACATACCAGTGGCCAACAGACATATGAAAAGATGCTCAATATCACTAATCATCAGAGAAATGCAAATCAAAACCACAAAGAGATACCACCTCACACCTCTCAGAATGGCAGTCATCAAAATGACAATAAAAATTGTTGGCAAGGATGTGGAGAAAAGGGAACTCTTGTTCACTGTTGGTGGGATTTGTATATTTGTGCAACCACTATGAAAAACAGTACAGAGGTTCCTCAAAAATTAAAACTAGAACTATGACATGACCCAGTAATTTTACTTCTGGGTATTTACCCAAAGAAAACAAAAACGCTAATTCAAAAAGATATATGTGCCCCAACATTCGTTGCAGCATTATTTACAATAGCCATGGTATGGAAGCAACCTAAGTGTCCACTGATAGATGAGTGAATAAAGAAGATGTGATATATATATATATAGTATATTACTTAGCATAAAAAATGAAATCTTTAGATGGATTTAGAGAGTATCATGCTAAGTGAAATAAGTCAGACAGATGAAGATAAATACCATATGATCTCACTTATGTGTGGAATCTAAGAAACAACAGCAAAAAACCAAAACAAAATATAAAGAGACTCATAAACAACAAATGAGTAGTTCAGAAGGTTAGGGATTGGATGATTGGGCAAAATAGGAAAGGGGATTAAGAGGTACAAAATTCCAGTTATAAAATAAATAAACTATAGGGATGTAATACACAGTATAAAGATAATGGTCAATAATATTGTAATAACTTTGTATGGGAACTGATGGTTATTAGACTTATCATGGTAATCATGACATAATGTATGTAAATGGAAAATCACTATGTAGGACACCTGAAAGTAACATAATATTGTAAATAAACTATATTTCAATTAAAAACTCCATACTAGGGCTTTCCTGGTGGCACAGTGGTTGAGAGTCCACCTGCCGATGCAGGGGACATAGGTTTGTGCCCTGGTCCGGGAAGATCCCACATGCTGCAGAGCGGCTAGGCCCATGAGCCATGGCCGCTGAGCCTGCACGTCCGGAGCCTGTGCTCCGCAACGGGAGAGGCCACAACAGTGAGAGGCCTGCGTACTGCAAAAAAACAAAACAAAACAAAACAAAACAAAAAAAACCCTCCATACTACCCAAAGCAATATACAGACTCAGTGCAATCCCTGTCCAAATTCCAATGGTATTTTTCATAGAATTAGAACAAACAATCTTAAAATTTATATGGAACAGAAGACCCATAATAGCTAAAGCAACATTGAGAAAGAAGAACAAAGCTGGAGGCATCACACTCTCTGATTTCAAATTCTACTACAAAGCTACAGTAATCAAAACAGTATAGTATCACCATAAAAACAGACACATAGATCAATGGAACAAGAGTACCTAGAAATAAACCCACTCATGTATGGTCATTAATTTATGACAAGGGAACCAAGAATATAGAATGGGGAAAGGACAGTCTCTTCAATAAATGGCGTTGGGAAAACTGAACAGTTACATGCAGAAGATGAAAACAGATCACTATTTTTACACCATACACAAAAGTTAACTACAAATGGATTAATGACTGTAAGACCTGACCATAAAACTCCTAGAAGAAAACATAGTAAGCCCCTCAACATTGGTCTTGGCAATGATGTTTTGGATTTGACACCAAAAGAAAAACAAGTGGAACTACAACAAACTAAAAAGCTTTTGCACAGCAAACGAAACCAACAAAATCAAAGGCAACCTACTGAATGGGAAAATATATTTGCAACTCATATACCTGATAAGTGGTTAATATCCAAAATATATATGGAGCTCATAAAACCAGCAAAAAAAAATCCAATTCAAAAATGAGCAGAGTGGATTCTAAACAATATGCTACTAAACAACCAGTGGATCACTGAAGACATCAAAGAAAAAAAAAAACCTGGAGACAAATGAAAACACAATGATCCAAAATCTATGGGATACAGCAAAAGCAGTTCTAAGTGAGAAGTTTATGGCAATACAAGCCTACCTCAGGAAACAAGAAAAATCCCAAACAACCTAACCTTATACCTAGAAGAGTTAAAAAAAGAACAAACAAAACCCAAAATTAGTAGAAGGAAGGAAATCATAAAGATCAGAGAAGAAATAAATGAAAGAAACTTAAAAAATAATAGAAAATGTCAATGAAACTAAAAGGTGGTTCTCTGGCTAAAGGTTTATCAATTTTCAGACTCATCAAGGAAAAAAGAGAGCATAAATCAATAAAATCAGAATTGAAAAAGAAGTTACAACCAAACCCACAGAAATACAAAGGAACATAAGAGATTACTATGAACTATATGAAAAACAAAAGAACAAAAAAACAGAACTAGAAGAAATGGACAAATTCCTAGAACTGTACAATCTCCCAAGACTGAACCAAGAAGAAATAGAAAATATGAACAGACTAATTACCAGTAATGAAATTGAATCAGTAATTGAAAAAGCTCCCAACAAACAAAAGTCCAAGATCAGATGGCTTCACACGTGAATTCCATCAAACGTTTAGAGAAGAGTCAACACCTATCCTTCTCAAACTATTCCAAAAAAATTGAAGAGGAAGGAATGCTTCTGAACTCATTCTACAAGGCCAACATCATCCTGACACCAAGACCAGACACACAAAAAGAAAACTGCAGACCTATATCACTGATGAACACAGGTGCAGAAGTCCTCAAAATATTAGCAAGCTGAATCCAACAATACATGATAAGAATCATACATCATGATCAAGTGCGATTTATCCCATGGATGCAAGAATTTTTCAGTATCTACAAATCTTAATGTGCTACCACATTAACAGATTGAAGAATAAAAATTATATGGTCATCAACAGATATGGAATAAGTTTTTGACAAAATTCAACACGAATTTATAATAAAAAATCTCCAAAAATTGGGTATAGAGGGAACATATCTCAACATAATAAAGGCCATATATGATAAACTCACAGCTATCAACATACTCAATGGTGAAACACAGAAAGCATTTCCTCTAAGATCAAGAACAAGTCAAGGATGCCCACTCTCACCACTTTTAGTCAACATAGTTTTTGAAGCCACAGCAATCAGACAAGAAAAAGAAATAAAAAAGACTCCAAATTGGAAAGGAAGAAGAATAAAATTGTCATTGCTTGCAGATGACATGATACTATACGTAGAAAATCCTAAAGACATCACCAAAAAACTACTAGAGCTCATCAAGGAATTCAGTAAAACTGTAGGATACAAATAAAGAAATCTGTTGCATTTCTATATACTAACAACAAACTATCAGAGAGAAAAATTAGGGACACAATCCCATTTATAATTGCATCCAAAGGAATAAATTACCTAGGAATAAATCTGACTAAGAAGCTAAAAGACCTGGACTCAGAAAACTCTAAGACACTGATGAAAGAAATTGAAATCAGCACAAACAGTTGGAAAGCTATACTTTGTTCATGGCTTGCAAGAATTAATATTGTTAAAATGACCATACTACCCAAGGCAATCTATAGATTCAATGCAATCCCCATCAAAATACCAAGGGCATTTTTCACAGAACTAGGACAAATAACTTTAAAATTTGTATGGTATACAAAAGACCCCAAATACCCAAAACAATATTGAGAAAGAAAAACAGAGCTGGAGGTATCATGCACTCTGACTTCAGACTATATTACAAAGCTACAGTCATCAAACCAGTATGGTACTGGCACAAAAAACAGACACATAGATCAATGGAACAGAATAGAGAGCCTAGAAATAAACCCACACACTTATGGTCAATTTACCTACAAAAGAATGCAAGAATATACAATGGGGAAAAGATAGTTTCTTCCCTAAGTAGTACTGAGAAAACTAGGCAGCTACATGGAAAAGAATGAAATTAGAACATTTTCTCACACCATATACAAAAAATAAACTCAAAATGGATTAAAGACCTAAATATAAAACTGGAAACCATAAAACTCCTAGAAGAAAACATATGTAGAACACTCTGACATAAACTGCAGCAATATATTCTTTTGGATCTTTCTCCTAAGGCAAAGGAAAAAAAAATAAAAATAAACAAATGGGACCTAATTATACTTAAAAGCTTTTACACAACAAAGGAAACCACCAACAAAATGAAAAGACAACCTATGGAATGGCAGAAAATATTTGCAAATGATATCACTGATAAGGGGTTAATATCCAAACTATATAAACAGCTCATATAACTCAACTTGAAAAAAACAAACAACCAAATTTTAAAATGGTCTTCTTTAAGAAGACCTGGATAGACATTTTTCCAAAGAAGACATACAGATGGCCAACAGATACATGAAAAGATGCTCCACATTTCTAATCATCAGAGAAGTGCAAACCAAAGCCACATGAGATAGTACCTCACACCTGTCCGAATGGCTATCATGAAAAAGACCACAAATAATAAACATTGGCAAGGGTGTGGACAAATGGGAACCCTCGAACACTGTTGGTGGGAATGTAAATTGGTGTAGCCACTTTGGAAAACAGCATGGAGGTTCCTCAAAAACTAAAAACAGAACTACCGTATGACCCAGCAATTCCACTTCTGGGTATATATCCAAAGAAAATGAAAACACTTATTCAAAAAAAATACATGCACCCCAATGTTTACAGACACATTATTTACAATAGCCAAGATATGGAAGCAACTTAAGTGTCCATCAACAGATGAATGGGTAAAGAAGATATGTTATTTATATAGAATGGAATACTACTCAGCCATAAAAAAGAATAAATTTTTGTCATTTGCAACAACATGGTTGGATCTGGAGGGCATTATGCTCAGTGAAATAAGTCAGACAGAGAAAGACAAATGCCATATGTTATCATTTATATGTGGAATCTAAAAAAACCAACCAACCAAACAAAAGACCTGAGCTCATGGAAACAGAGAACAGATTGGTGGTTGCCAGAGGTGGGGGTGGGGGTGGGTGAAATGGGTGAAGGGGGGTCAAAAGGTACAAATTTCCAGGTATAAAGTTATTAAATCATGGAGATGTAATATACAGCATGATGACTACAGTTAATAATACTGTATTGCATATTTCAAAGTAGCTAGAAAAGTGGATCTTGAAGGTTCTCAGCACAAGAAAAAAATTCTCTGTAACTATGCATAGTGACGGATGTTGACTGGACTACTGTGGTGATCATTTTGTAATATATACAAACATCAAATCACTGTGTTGTACACCTGAAACGAATTATAATGTTATGCCAATTGTATTTTAAAAAAATTCCATGGTGTCTTTGGAATCATATCTGGAAGCCTGCCCTAGAGTCTGTTTCTCTCATCAATTCTGTAAATCATTTCACACCCTTTTACGTCCCTGTCTGCTTTTCAAGCAGAAGGCTCAATTGTCTCTGCCTGCACTCTGAATGGATACACATGGTTATTTTTGGACTGAGATGCAACTTTCTTTTCCTTTTCACTTCTGAAACTCCAAAATGTTGTTCTAGTGAAAGTGTTTAACTTCACTAATACTGATGACCATGTTGGAGTTTGAGGGACGGCCCTGTGAATAGTAACCACTCTTCTTTACCTGAGTTCAGAACAGGTTGGGACATAGAGGAATTGATGATGTGGAGGTCAAAAAATCTCCTTTTTTAGCTGATAAAGCTGTTGGGAGAAATGCAATTTAGGTTTTTGGTCAAAAAGACTTGCAAATACTGCACCCAAAGTTAAATTTACCGACTCAGTACAAACTGAGCTGGACTCTGGCAGGTCTCCCTAACAAGGTCCAGCCCCTGAAAAGTTGACGGTATAGAAGAGCAGAACAGATGAGAACATATACTCTTCTTCCAGACGGGCAGATCAGAGAGAGAGGAGCATCTCCTACATCCCTCCCCTAAACTCAATCACCAGAGTGCAATCTCTATTCTTCCAGTTTTCAGAAGGAGGAGCTTCCACTTTGGGTGAGTGTTCCCTCCATCTTCCAAAATGTATGTCTCAAAACTTCCCTTCAGTCGTCTCATCCAACTAAGATTTATTTCTTTTCAAGGGTTCTTATGCTTTTTTTCTCCCTCTGATTTATCTTTCTGGGAGTAAAAACAATGGTCTGTCTAAAATAGTTAGTTTTATAAAAATAAGTTAATTCAGTCTTGATCAATGATAGGTATAGTGGATGGTGTCCCATGTCACCCAGGCACCTCTTCAGGAGTGAAGTATTTTTCACCTACTACTGAGAACACTTAGCTATCAGTCTTCATGTCTTGCCTGAAGAGAGGCACTTTGCCTGAGGGCACAGCCCCTTCCTAGAACAGTCCACATTCAGTGACTGATTATTCCTACTCATTGACGCCTCTGCCCCCTTGATCCAACTGAGAACAACATTAAGGGGTCATCTCAGCTTCAGAGATTCCTGTGGAGTCTGGCGAGGTCTTTGTGTAACCATACGGTGGTTCAAATTCCCCTTCTGCTGAATCCTTCTTTTCTATCCATCCCTTCCACATGTGTTCAACTTAAGAGCAACATTTAATAAACTTCCTGTACACTATTATTTGTCTCAGAGGCAGTTTCCTGGGGACCCAACCTGCAACAGTTAGTGCCAGGAATGATCCAAGAAAGTCAGTGCTAAGAAAGGATCCTGAAGCTGGGTTGTCACCAGCCAGCTGGCCAGAAGGACCCTGTAGTGAGCTGGATACTGCACACCCACCTCCCAAATTCACGTTCATTCAGAACGTCAGGATGTGATCTTATTTGGAAATAAGGTCTTTGCAGGTGGAATTAGTTCAGGATTGAGGTGTGATCATGGTAGATTAAGGTGGGCCCTAAATCCAGTGACAGGTGGATTATAAAGATAAGAGAAGAGGACATAGAGGAGAAGGCCAAGTAAAGATGGGATCAGAGATTGGAGTGATGCTGCCACAAGCTAAGGAACATCTGGAGCCATCAAAAACTGGAGGAGGCAAGGAAGCATTCTTCTGAGAACCTTCAGAGGGAGTATAGCCCTGCTGACACACTGATTTTGGACTTCCAGCCTCCATAATTATGAAAAAATAAATTTCTATTGTTTTAAGCCATGCAGTTTGTGGTCTTTTGTTACAGCAGCTCTAGGAAACTAGCACAGACCCCATCATTGATGATGCGTGGAGTACTGATAACCCCTGGCACAAGGCTGAATTATTAAAAGGTTGAAACTGTTAAAATGTTTGCTGATGGTGAAGTGGAAGGAAATGAACTAGCAGGTGCACTGGGTCAGGTGTTTGAGAAGTATGGGGAAACACTAACCACATGTTCAGTGGAATTAGGTGGCTTTTGCTAAATGCAATTGGTATTTTGGAAAAATAACAGGAAGTTGAGTGTTTAATCAGTAACTAAAAGGTAAGCCAGAGGCCTTCTTTATAGCATCTAAAGAGGCTCTTGTCTCTTCACCAGAAGCCAGAGAAAACAGAGGACTAGGCTCTGGACTTAATCATAAATATAGAAGAGCTCTGAAGAAGATCCACTTCGCAGCTAGGCAAGTATGCAATGCCAAGGTCAGGGTCCTAGTTGGGACAGAATGGGGTCATCTTCAAATCCCTGGATTCCTCGGAACCCACAATCCTGCAGAACTTATCCAGTCTTCCCTATTAATGGGATTCATGGTGATGCAGAACCCCAACACCCCCGCTCCAGATCTATACTCAGTCAGTAAGTAGATTTCAATCACAACATGACCCAGCTGGGGATGTGCTAGGCTGGCTAGGCTGATCAGGGAGAAAAGGTACTCTACCCCAAAGGAAGTTTCTTGGGTGAGAAAGATGCCATGTGGAATCCATATAAGTCTCAATGGGAGAATCACAATGCAGATTGCTAGGGTTCTGGACAAGGTCATTTACAGCAAGAACTGTACACTGTTTGAAAAACAGCTTCTGGCTTGCTACTGGGCCTTGATGTAGATGGAGCATCTGAATACGCTATACCAAGCAACTATGCAGCAACACTGCCCTTCATAAATTTGGGTTAAACCAGAACCCACAAATCTTTAGATTGGGTAGATGGAATGGTACTCCAGGATCAAGCATGAACAGAGCTGACGGACAAAGCATCAAAACAGATAGCCCAGACCTCATCACTGTTGCACTAGTGTCTTACCCTCGGGTCACACCCTAGGCAGCATCAGGGTCCCTTATGACCAGATGTAGAAGTAGGAGAAAAAAGATGTCAATCCTTTGAAGAGTTTCAGCTGGCCTAAACTGCTTCACAGGATGGCACGGAGGAGACACTGTCTACCAGAACATTGAGTATGAGCTAATGAGAAGGGCGTCAGCATCGCTAAGAGGTTCAGTGGTGGCTGCCTTTGTAGGCCAGAGGTGACAAATGGAGATGCCACTACAGGACTGGCACCACTGAGAGCAAAAAGCATGATCAGATTCTGAAACAGTAGAGGCAGGAGATAGCGCATAAGCATCAGAAATCCAGTGGACACAATCATTGTCATCCGCAGCGTGGTCAGAGTGGCAGCCAGAGGGTTGCAATCCGGCTCAAAGAGATCTGAACCATGAGGACACCCTGTGGAATGTGGCATGGACCCACTATATAGATGACATCAGGCAAGAACTTTATTAGAGAAAGTGCCTATCAGGGAAAATGGCGCAGCAGCCGGGTGAGGCTGAGAGAGCCATTAGGCTGCATTGCATGTCTAACTCCAGAGGAAAGAAGTAAGGTTGCATGGAAGCTTCTTAGACTGAGTGCAACTCTAAGGAAAGTTTGGCAAGGCCACTGCAGGGTCCTTGAGCCACTTTACTTCCCTGCTTGTCCTGCCAGAGTGTCCAGTGTGAGGAAGATCAAGGGTTATTTGTCCCAGATAGTGGGGACAAGATGGCAGCTCCACTATTGCCTTGGCTTTGGGGGAATTTCAATTCCATGCACATATATTTCAAGAACAAATTAACCTGGTTGTGGAATTCATTAGACAGTGGGGTTGCTATTAATCATCATCTGGCGTCTCTTTAAACTGAATGGCTTGCTTGGGATTTAATCAGGCAATAACAAAACGATGATAAAAATCGCAACTCAGGTTTTTTTTTTTTAATATTACATAACTTGAGACATTAGAGTGATTCCAGATTAAAATTGGGCAGCACCCTTCTTTTGGATGAACTCTATTAATCAAGTGTATTTCATAATTATTGTTTATTTGATCATCAAGCCCTAAGGGTGAGTTAAAGATTTTAATTTCCTGGGAAACGTATGCCAAAGTATGAAATCAAGAAGACTGCTATAAAAGGCAAAGGATATCTAAAATGATGGGGCTACCACAACTGGTCAGTTCATAAATAATATTTGTATGATTTTACAGGCTGGTTGCCAGTAATTATGTCAGTTACTCCTACTAAGGAAATATCTCATTCCAAGATATTAAAGTTAGACCTTACTACAGAAAATCCATTAACTTCATCTAACTTTATAGAAGTTTGATAAAAACTCATTAATCAAATTGTATAGACCTGGAATATCTTTGGAAGGATACTCTATTGGAGGGTCATGGCAGTCAAGATTATGAAGTAGATTAATAGTGTTTGTTGTGTTAGAATTTGTTTACTATATCGTACTAATTTTAAAATTAAAATCAAAATCAAAGCTATAAGTCATAGTTGGTACAATTACCACTTTAAAATCACATAGTATTTTGACACTATGATATACTTAATGTAGGAAGTATTGGATTTACATGTGAACATACGTATATACTGTGGCTTCTGTTTTGTTAAAACCCGGACCTATCTCTTGGAGACCCTTTCTAGGATAACCTAACCATAGCTAATGACCCTTTCTAGGATAACCTAACCATAGCCAATGTGGAGTGACCCAGGTTTGGGGAAATATGCCAAAGCACCACTAATTCCACAAGACCACACCATAGTGATCCTATGAGGCCGCACCATGAGTCCACACTGTGAGGGAAAGACATTTCCACATTAATTCTGGAGTAAGACTAGGGAAAGTGAAGAGGCTTGGAGTACTTCTGCTGGTGGGGGTGAGATCCACGTGGAGACAGACAAGAGTAAGAGGAAACACCCAGTCTCCTCCTGGTGTCAACAATGGCACTGTGGAAACACCCCTTCCTGAGCAGCTGGGACCCAGGGCAGCAGCGTCTACAGTGGGCCTCCAAACTTCAGGGGGGTAGGTCTGAGTTCTGCTCCTGCTACTGAGTGGCAAGACTGACATTTTGGACATGTAATTACTGTTTTGCCTTCCTGAATTTGAGAGGGGGACAGTCATGGGGGTCACTATGTCCAGCAGAGTGACAAGTGATGAGCTCATCAGTTTAAGTAATGGAAAGAAGCAGCTTGCAATGGGCAGGCGAGGAGGAGAAAAATCTGAGATAATTAATCCAGGGTACATGTGCGATAGTACATTTGCAAATAGCTAGAAGTCTGTGTCCTCTTCCCTATTTGACAAAAACAAACAAAACCGAAACACCAAAATCAAAACAAACCTGTGGGGAATAGGCCAATAACTTTGCCTTTAAAGGAAGTGTAACATAGCTACAAGCTAGGGACCTTGAAGGATTATCCTCTATAAGCCCCAAGTTCAGTAACTTTATAGGCTAGCAGGGAAAGCTTCCTCCAAAACAATCTCTGCTGGTCACTTAGTTCAGGAGCCCCATGGACTGAGATCTCATTCTGGGCAGCCCAGAACAAGATATTTTAGCCTCCTGTGTCTGGGGTCTCCAACCCCATGTAGGAAACAACCCCATCAGTGCTAGATAAGCCATGTCCTCCCATTGGAGCCTGAGTCTCTGACCTTTGAATAAGGCTCTAAGTTCCTGACAGGCAAATTACCAGGAGAGTCAGTTATTATACTCTTATCAACTGAGGAAAAATTATGCCTGTTACTCAAGGGATGCAAAGCCTCTCCTAGCAGGCAACTTTGTCAGACAATTTTCATGAGGGGCTTTATAGAGCAAGAGCTGAGGGATATAGTAAGCAACATCTCCCATGTTGCTGGAACAAAGAGAGTAATGGATTCCATTAGCCTGTTTTTTTTTTTTAATACCATCCCTTGATGAAAGCTGAAGGCACAACACCAAAGTATAACACAGCAAACGTGATTGTGTGTGAGGCCAAGAAAATATTGTACAAGTACATGAGGGTTCTATTCAAGCTGAGGATGGAATGCACAATAACAAGAATTGGATGTGCTGCTTGACCTGTAATCAGTTCTCCACAAACATCACTTTTCTCAATTAGTCTTTTGGAAAGAGGAAGCAGATGATTTGAAATTAAGCTCTACTAAGGGTGTAGAGGGGAATTGTTTTGCTTGTTCAAAGTTCCTCCAATACTTTAAAGAACCAAATGAGCATGGGGTAAAGTTAATATCCCAAATTATGGTAATTAAGCAGATTCACTAAGCCCTCTGAACCAGATGAATCCCCATCTCTCTTTTGTTTGGGATAGACTTGGAGGTCCACACAGGCAAAGCCAGAGTCTTTCATGTCCCAAGTCTACTGGATAATCCGTTATAAACTGGAACCAACTTCCTACACATTTAGACTTTCAGGCCATAGGCTCTTTTGACCCACTTCTAGAAACCTATGTCTGGCAGTTTCTTTCAACTCCTGAAGGCCTGCTTGTTTTCAGGGATTATATCTGCCCGTTGGTATCTGGGTACTTCTGGCCAGAGGAACAGAAATCTTTCCCTTTTGTGATCCTGAGGGAATTCCTGAGGCAGAGCTGGCGATTACGTAGATTCTGGCAGATGTTGCAGGCAAGAGCCAGCTCCACCCAAGAGAATCCCCTGTGCCGTAGGGTCTGGGAATGAAGAATGAGAGAGGATAGTGTCTATGGATTCAGCTGGCTTAGACTTTAGACTAGAGTAGATATTTAGCTCTTTTGGTCTCAGCTCCTTAGCTTTGATAGAGATGTTGAATATGTCAGTTAGCCAGTCTCTCTGTTGGAAAAGTAGACGTCTTATGCCTGCTGCAGCTTACTGAATGGATTAATAACTCAACAAAAGACTCCTTTATATTTATATGGAGTCATCCATCAGAAATCGAACTCCCAAAGCTACTGTATAAAAAACCCAACCTAACCCTGGTTACTAGGAGAGACTGATTAGAAGTCCACATGAAGACAAGTATTCATCCAAATTAAGACAGCACTTTTTAAGATCCCTTTCAGATGACTCATTGGACCAGCTAAGTGGATGATAAAATAATGAGGTCTAGGATCCAAAGTTGATGTCTATGGGAGAGATGCATCTGGACTCTGAGGGAGGTGTGGTCTTTAGATGGGTCCCCAGGGCAGTACTAGCTGTTGATTCTGTAAGTTGTAGGCCTTATAAGATGTGGAGGCACGGTGGTCAGGAGTGTCTCTCCAATCCTGGCTGGCAGTGTAGATGGGGAATGCACACAACTAAGCCCAAGGGTGAACTGCTGGGGCACACCCGTGGGACCAGGTTTAGTGCTTTGGCCAGGAGATGGCAGTGTCTAATCACACAGCAGAGCTCATGGAGTCCTGAGCCACCTTGGATGGATGGAACCACAACTGGGTAGCTTCTGAGAAGGCTTTCTGAGAAGAAATGACTAGCCATGACCGACTAATGCAGTCTTAGGACATCTTGTGTTCTACAGCTATGGGTAAAGATACATAGTTCTTGGGAGGAGAATGACCAGGTTAAACTAACTGACCCAATCTGAGGCTGATTAGCAGAAAGAAGACCCCAAGAAGTGGGGGAGATGCTGAAAGGCTAAAGCAGAGCAAGACACACCGGAGAAGAGGTAAGAGTTGGACCAACAGGTGTAGGTCTCAGAAGAGAACGAATCCCAGGGAGGCGAGAGAAAAGATGGGTTCTGTCAGTGGGGAAATTGTGGGGACCACATTTCAAAGCACCAGTATGCATGGCTCTGTTGACCTCTCCTCTCTCACAAAATAGATTATGCCCCAAACATATACTGAGCTAACATAGCTGGCAACCGGTGGGCAAGACACAGATGGTCCCTACTCTCTTGGATCTCTGTTTTCTCGTTAAGGCACGTGACCTCTTTTACCTGCCTTGGGAGGGGTGTTCCTCACAGTGGTTCAGCAATCCTACCTGTATGGGCCCCTCCTCTTTGGAGGCTGCTATTTTGCCAAAAGCATGATGATCCCTGGTTTATATGCACTGTTTTGGGGTCTGCTAAAATGGAAATGGTAATGGTAGGGGGAAGGCTTTTATGAGATAAGAGATACTATGTGCCATAGAAAGAAAATAACATGCTATACCATAGCAACTTTGGTTCTAAAATATAAACCCAGTGAACTTCTAGGTGATTTGCCTAGAAGCTAAACTATCTAAGAAAATAACTTACTAGAATAGTGGTTTATAATTATGAAACAGTGGTTTTAAATACTTATTAAATATACTTTTACTTATTAAAAACACTAATACTTCATGGCCTTGGGTTCCAATTATTTTGCCTTATTGTCATACTAATATAATACCAATACTTATTAGTGGTTTATACTTGCTAAATGGTTTTTAGATGACTCCATTTGGTAATCAGTGACTTGCTGGCACATTCTAACACTGACAACCTCATCTGGAGCATATGAGTAAATAACTTGTCCAAGGTAACTCAGCTCTGAGAGATGGACTGACTCTGGATCCCAGAACTCCTGATTTAGTCCAGAGAACTTTGTTCATACACCATGATACAGTCTAGTTTATGTAAGCAGAAACTGCACCCATGGACTCTTTCAGGTCTCATGGGTTCACACACTATCAGCTGTAGGAGTTTTGAATATTAGTAAACTCTCTGGAGCACTCCTTTGTGAGAAGGTACCTGATGGTGATCAGGAAACCAAGGTGAAGAGACCTGCTCTGTTGTGTCCATACAGAACCTTGCTCAGAGCAATGGGGCTGAAGAAATTTGTGCTCCATTTCCCCCTACTAGCCTGGAGGTTCTTCACTAGGTGTCATTCGAGACACCCAACCGTAGAACATGAATCATTCTTGAGGCCAATCAAAAATACTGCAATGCCCATTGTGGGCACTGTTTTCTCCTAAAGATGTAAGACCAATCTTGACCTTCTTAGACATTTGTGTTTCAGAGCCAGATGGATGTCAGGCAAACAGAAAAGCCCCTGGGGGAGGATCCAGCACTAGGCAGGAAGCCAGACCATGGAACAAAATACTCAGCCCCCAAGGCCACAAGGAACTTTTCACTTGTAATGGAATTCATGACTAGAGGGGTCTTTGGGGGTATCCTGGTGGTAACTTTGGAAAGCCCTATAGTGGGGTCAGATCTGGGTAAAACATGCTATCAAGGGTCTCTAGTGTTTTGCTTTCAGAATACCCTGTTCTCAGATATAGCTTAACTTGTCAAACTGTTGAACTCACTCTGATTCCTTAAGCCACTGGAGCAGCTCACATCCAGACAACATGGCATCCCTTATGTGCACCATTATGTTTTGTTTAAACACAACAGCTTTAAACCAAAGGAATGACCTATTTTGAATATTTAGAGTTTAGAAGAATGGGCCACAGCATTTTCCTGGTGCCCCATGGTACATGCCCTCAGCCACTTATGACTTCACACCTGAGGGGGTATTTATGTCTTATTCATGCTGGCAGTATGCTCCCCAGGCTCACACTGGACCTCTTCTGAGGGGCGTGGCTTTTGCCAGTCCAGGCTTTTTTCTACGTGCAGCCTGGAAGAGTTAAGGAGTTGTTTCTGGGGGCAAATCTGAGAAGCATACAAATCCTTCTGCAAAGGTGAAAAGCTGAATGGTGGACTTCAATGTTGCACCTCATGGTGGCTTTTCCTTCTTTTCTATCTGAAGCTTCCCCTTATACACTCCTGTTTTCTGGGTGTAGGCAGTTTATATAGGAGGCAATCCCAAATCCTTATCTCAGGCTCTGCTTTTAAGGAAACCCTAACTAAGACACAGGCCCCAGCTTCAGGAGATTTAGGTCACTCAGAAAAAAAGCCTATAATTTTAAAAAGTGAGTGAGGGAAAATTACATCATAAGTTATAAAACCACAGTAAGGCATCATTCAGTGATGGAAGAAGACACCAGAGGTGAAAATAATTCTTGACCTCAGGGAACTTCCATTCAATATTTTAAGTTTCCTCCATTAGTGAAGGAATAGAAAAATTGGCTTCTGACATGCACTGCATACTTTTTGCTGTTTGAGCCTTGCCATAATTCCTCATTTGGTGGACTTTTTTCTTATCTTTCTTTTCAATCTTATAGGGGCCAGTGAATCCTGGTGCCTACCTTGCCTTTTGCTGCCCTCTGCAGCTGCTCCTCTTTCATTCTTTTAAAGGGTGGCTTTTGCCTCAACTGTAAAGGAGATCTAAGATTATATGATGATTCTGATTGAGAGGCTGAGGGAGACTGTCTTAAGAAACTGGCATCCTGTTCAGAGGGTTCCAGTCCAACATGGTGACATCAGAGGCTCCTGAACTTACCTCCTCCCACAGACACACTAATCTACAGATACGCATGGAAGAATTCCCTCTGAAAAAAAATCCAGAAACTGAGTGACTCCTACACTAAGGTGAATGAGAAAAAAACCTACATCAAAAAGGACAGGCTGAGACATACTCACCATAAACTCCACCCCTGGCACAGTACCCTACAATCGGAAGGGAACTCCCAGCTTCGCCCTGAGGAGTGAAGGGTTTAGACCCAACATCTCACTCCCCAACTTTTAAGACTTCAACCTGGGGGGTGGCCCCCCCACCTACCCAAACACCTAGCTCAGAAAGCCAACAGGGCTTGCATCCATGAGAAGCACCAGATTACAGCAAACAAAGAAACAGTTTTTAACAGGCTCTTGAGGACTCCCTATGGCTATCCCCCCCCCCCCCCCCCCCCCGCACGGCTCAGTATAGAGGCAGCAATCAGAAATGCCCATATCACTGTCTTTCCCTGAAATAGGACTATTTGCATATCTTAAAAGGTGCGGCCTGAGGGTCAGGCTTCTAATTTAGCCCACATCTAGGGTGACTGTGGTTCTCCCTGGAGACTAGGGAGGCCATTGGGAGCCATCTCTGGATCCTCCCTCTGCTCTGCTACAGGTCACTAATATCTCCCTGAAAGAAGCGTTTGCATGTGTCTGGAGCCCTGGCTTTTTTAGCTCTTGCCCAGAGGATGCAACCTTTGACCACATGGCTCTGGTAGCCAGTGGGGCTTGTGTTCATGGATCCCACAGGACTGTAGCAAAGAAGACTCAGTTCTTAACCAGCCATCCACCCCCACCCCACCAGGACTCAGTGCAGAGGGAGTAGACAGAACCACCCAGCTCCCAGTCTTTCTCTGACAGAGGTCTACTTGTATACTTTAGAAGCTGCTGCCTAAAGGTCCAGCTTCCAATCAGCCAGCATCTAGGTGTTGACTAAGATCCTCCCCCTGGATACTGATAAGTATTGGCACACCCTAAAACACTGGGAGCCACAAAGACAAAGAAGGCAGCTTGGACCATCACAAATGTTTGAGAGATAACCAGGAACTAGGGCTGATAAGATTCCTTTCCTACATAAGACCACTCCTGGGAGAAGTAGCTATTTTATCTGAAGTGCAAAAACCACCACAGAAAGTCAAGGAAAATGAAGAAAGGCAGGAATATGTTCCAAACAAAAGAACAAGACAAAACTCCAGAAACAGACCTTAATGAAACAAAGGTGACTTATGTGATAAAGAGTTCCAAGAATGGTTATAAATATGCTCACCATGTTAGGAGAACAATGCATGAACAAAATGAGAATTTCAACAGAGATAGAAAATATAAGAAAATACCAAACAGAAATCACAGAACTGAAGAATATAATAATAGAACTGAAAAATTCAATAGAGAAAGTTTGAAAACAGACTAGATGAAGCAGAAGAAAGGATCAGCAAACAGGAAAACAGGGCAGAGGAATTCATTTAATCAGAGCAGAAAAAAAAAAAAAAGAGTGAAGATAGTTTATGGGACCTATGAGACAACATCAAGTGGACCAACATTCGCATTATAGGGGTCCCAGAAGAAGAAGAGAGAGAGAAAGGGCAGAAAACTTACTTGAAGGAATAATGGCTGAAAACTTCCCTAACCTGGGGAGGGAAAGAGACATCCAGATCCAGGAAGCCCAGAGAGTTCAAAATAAGAAAACACAAAGAGACTCCACTAGGAATGTTATAATTAAGATGACAAAAGTTAAGACAAGGAGAGAATCTTAAAAGTAGCAAGAGAAAAACAACTTGTTACATATAAGGGAACCCCATAAAGCTATCAGCTGATTTTTTCAGCAGAAACTTTGCAAGCTGGAAGGGAATGGCATAATATATTCAAAGTGCTGCAAGGAAAAACTGCCAACTGAGAATACCTTACATGTCAGAGCTGTGCTTTAGCATTGAAGGTAAGATAAAGAGTTTTCCAGACAAGCACTAAACCAGCCTTATAAGAAATATTAAAGGGACATCTTTGAGCTGAAATGAAAGGACACTAATTCGTAACAGAAAAACATAAAATCTCATGAGTAAAGTAAATATATAGTTACATTCAGAATATTCTAATGTTGTAATGGTCGTGGTAAATCACTTACAAACCTAGTATGAAGATTAAAACACAGGAGTAGTAAAAATAACTATAACCACAATAATTTGTTAATGGATACATAAGGTAAAATGATGTAAACTGTATCATAAAAAATATAAAACATGGAGGGGGGAGAGTAAAGATACAGAGCTATACTATGTGTTCAAACTTAAGTTGTTATCAGTTTAAAATATACTGTTACAAATAGAAGGTATTTTATGTGAGTCTTGTGGTACCACAAGTAAAAATCTATAGTAAATACACAAAAGATAAAGAAAAAGAGACCTAAGTGTACCACTACAGAAAAATCATTAAATTACAAAGGAAGAGACAAAGAGGAAGAAAAGAACAAAGGCATTACCAATAGCCAGAACAATTAACAAAATAACAACAGTAAGTCCTATTGATAATTACTTTTAATGTAAATGAAGTAAATTCTCCAGTCAAGTGACATAGAGTGGCTAAATAAATTTCTCAAAAGACCCAACTATGCTGCCTGTAAGAGACTCACTTCAGATGTAAGGACACATAGAGGCTTAAAGTGAAGGGATGGAAAGAGATATTCCATGCAAATGGAAACCAAAAGAAAGCAGAGGTAGCTATACTTATCAGATGAAATAGACTTTATAACAAAGATTGTAATAAGAGACAAAGAGGGTCATTTTATGATGATAAAGGGGTCAATCCAACAAGAAGATATAACATTTGTAAATATGTATGCACCCAACATAGGAGTACCTAAATATGTAAAGCAAATATTAACAGATCTAAAGGGAGAAATAGCAATACCAAAATATTAGGGGACTCCAATACCCCACTTACAGCAATGAATAGATCATTCAGGCAGAAAATCAATAAGGAAACATTGGACTTAACACTTAACTAGACGGACTTAACGGACATTTACAGACCATTCCATCCAAAAGCAGCAGAATACACATTATTCCCAACTGCACGTGGAACATTCTCCAGGACAGATGATATGTTAGGCCACAAAACAAGTCTTCATAAATTTAAGAAGATTGAAATCACATCAAGCATGATATGCTGATATGTTAATGAAAAATTGCAAATATGTGGAGGTTAAAGAACATGCTACTGAACAAACAACTGATCAAAGAAGAAACCAAAAGAAAAATCAAAAACCCTTGAGATAAATGAAAATGGAAATGGGATTCAGCAAAGGCAATTCTAAGAGGGAAGTTCATAGCAATAAACGTATACATTAAGACATAAGAAAGATCTCAAACATCCTAACTAACATCTCAATAAACTAGAAAAACTGAGCTCAAAGTTAGTAGAAGGAAGGATAAAACAAAATCAGGCAGGTATAAATGAAGTAGAGACTACAAAGACAATAGAAAGATCAATGAAACTCTGGTTCTTTGAAAAGATAAACAAAATGCACAAAACTTTAGCTAGATTTATTAATTTAAAAAAGAGAGGACTTAAATAATAAAGGTAGAAATGAAAGAGGACACATTACAAACAGCAGCACAGAAATACAAAGGATGATAAGAGACTACTATGAAGAATTATATGCAAAAAAAATTGGTCAACCTAGAAAAATGGATAAATTCCTAGAAACATACAACCTACCAGGACTGAATCATGAAGAAACAGAAATCTGACCAGACCAATAGCTACTAAAGAGACTGACTCAGTAATCAAAAACATATCCCAAAAGAAAAGTCCAGGAACATATGGCTTCAGTAGTGAATTCTACCAAACATTTAATTAATGGAATTTTATCATATTCTTTTTATATTTTTATTATACATTATATAAATATATAATTATGTATTATTTGTTATATTTTATGTAATATAATTATATACTATTTATTATATTTTATAGTATATAAACTATAATAATATAATCAATAAATTATGTTAATGATATTAATGTAATTAAAACCAATCCTATCGAATTCTTCCAAAAAATAGAAGAGAAGGGAATGCTTCCACATTCATTTTATGAGGCCAATATTACTCTGATAACAAAACCAGACAAGGGCACTACAAGAAAAGAAAATTACAGGCCAATATCCCTCATGAACATAGGTGCAAAAATCCTCAACAAAATGTTAGCAAACCTAACTCAAAAGCACATTAATAGGATCATACACCATGATCAAGTTGGATTTATTCCAGAGATTCAAAGATGGTTCAACATTTGTAAATCAATCAATACAACACACCACATTAACAAAATAAAGGATAAAAATTATATGATCATCTCAATAGATGCAAAAATGCATTTGAAAAATTCAACATCCATTTATGATAAAAATTCTCAAAAAAAACTGGGTATAGAGGGATTGTACCTCAACATAATAGAGATCATATATGATAACCCACAGCTAACATCATACTCAATGGTTAAAAGCTAAAACAGTTTCTTATAAGTTCAGGAAAAAGACAATATGTCCACTGTTACCACTTTTATTCAACATAGTATTGGAAGTAATATAGTAGGAAAGGGTGATGGTGGAATTTGAACTCTTGCAATCTTAATACAGAACTCCTGGCCAGAACAATCAGGCAAGAAAAAGAAATAAAAAGCATCCACATAAGAATGGGAGAAGTGGGCTTCCCTGGTGGCACAGTGGTTGAGAGTCCGCCTGCTGATGCAGGGGACACGGGTTCGTGCCCCAGTCCAGGAGGATCCCACATGTCGTGGAGCAGCTGGGCCTGTGAGCCATGGCCGCTGAGCCTGTGCGTCCAGCGCCTGTGCTCCGCAATGGGAGAGGCCACAACAGTGAGAGGCCCGTGTACAGAAAAAAAAAAAAAAAGAATGGGAGAAGTAAAACTGTGTCTATTTGCAGATGACGCGATATTTTATATAAAAACCCTAAAGACTTCACAAAACAAAAACAAACAAAAAAGACTTCACAAAAAAACTGTTAGAACTAATAAAAAAATACAGTAAAGTTGCAGTGTACAAAATGAACATATAAAACCAGTTATGTTTCGATACACTGACAACAATCAGAAAGAGAAATTAAGAAAACAGTCCCATTCACAATTGCATCAAAAAGAATAAAATACATAGTAATAAACTTAACCAAGGAAGTGAAAAATCTGTACACTGAAAACTGTAAGATACTGATAAAAGAACCTGAAGAAGATACAAATATGTGGAAAGATAGTCCATGCTCATAGATTAGAAGAATTAACATTGTTAAAATGTCCATACTGTCCAAAGCCATGTACAGATTCAATGCAATTCCCATCAAAATTTCAATGACATTTTTCACAGAAATAGAACAAACAATCCTAAAATTTGTATGGACCCACAGAAGACCCATAATAACCAAAGCAATACTGAGAAAGAAGAACAAAGCTGGAGGCATCACACTCTCTGATTTCAAACTATAGTACAAAGCTACAGTATTCAAAACAGTATGGTATTGTCATAAAAACAGACGCATGGATCAATGGAACAGAATAGAGCACCTAGAAATAAATCCACTCATGTATGGTCATTAATTTATGACAAAGGAGTCAAGAATATAGAATGGGGAAAGGACAGTCTCTTCAATAAATGGTATTGGGAAAACTGAACAGCCACATGCAGAAGAATGAAACCAGATCACTATTTTACACCATACACAAAAACTAACTGAAAACAGATTAATGACTTGAATGTAAGCCCTGACCATAAATCTCCTAGAAGAAAACATAGACAGTAAGCTCCTTGACATTGGTATTGGCAATGATTTTTTGGATTTAACATCAAAAGAAAAAGAAACAAGTAGAACTACAGCAAACTAAAAAGCTTCTGCATAACCAAGGAAACCATCAAAACAATGAAAAGACAACCTAGGGAATGGGAGAAAATACTTGCAATTATATTTGATAAGGGGTTAATATCCAAAACATATATAAAGAACTCATAAAACTGAATGGCAAAAAATAATAATTCAATTCAAAAGTGCACAGAGGAACTGAACAGAAATTTTTCTGAAGAAGGCATCCAAGTGGCCAGTGGGTTCGTGAAAACGTGTTCAATATCACTAACATTCAGAGAAGTTCAAATCAAAACTACAATGAGATATAACCTTACACCTTTTAGAAGGGCTATCACCAAAGGGACAAGAGAAACGAGTGTTGGTGAGGATGTAGAGATAAGGGAACCCTTGTGTACTGTTGGTGACAATGTAAATTGGTGCAGCCACTGTGGAAAACTGTATGGAGGCTCCTCAAAAATTAAAAATAGAACTACTGTATGATCCAGAAATTTGATTTCTGGGTATATATGTGAAGAAAATGATATTGCTATGTCAAAGAGATATCTGCACTCTCATATTCATTGTATCATTATTCACAATAGCCAAGACATCAAAACAACCTAAGTGTCCATGGACAGAAGAATGGATAAAGAACATGTGGGAAAACATACAATGGAATATAGTTGACCCTTGAACAACATAGGGGTTAGGGTGCCAAACCCCTGCAGCCAAAAATCCATGTATAACAGTCAGTCCTCTGTGTCCACTGTTTTGCATCCATGGATTCAACCGACTTACAGATTGTGTAGTACTATAGTGCATTTTTATTGAAAAAATCCACATATAAGTGGATCAGCACAGTTCAAACACATGTTTTGCAAGGGTCAACTCTTACTCAGCCACAAAAAGAAGGAAATCCTGACTTTTGTGACAGTATCAATGGACCTGAGGGCATTATACTAAGTGAAATACAGACAGAAAGACAAATACTGTATGATATCATTTACATGTGAAATGTGAAAAAAAAAAAACTAATAGAAACAAAGAAAAGATTGGTGGTTGCCAGAGGAGGGGGGGTAGGGCATGGGCAAAATGTGTGAAAGTTGTCAAAAGGCATAAACTTTCAGTTATAACATAAATAATTCCTGGGGATGTAATACACAGCATGGTGACTATAGTTAATACTGCTGTATAGCATAGTTGAAAATTGCTAAGGGAATAGATCTTAAAAGTTCTCAGAACAAGAAAAAAATGTATAACTATGTGAGATGATGGATGTTACATAAACTGATTGTGGTAATCATTTTGCAATATAAACACATATCAAATCATTATGTTGCATACCTTAAACTAATATAGTGTTATATGTCAATTATATCTCAATGAAATTGGAGAAAAAAAGAAACTGGAACCCTGTGCAGCCCTGGGGATGTCCCCTCAGATCTCCTTTCATGAAAGAACTTACCATGGAGCTCTGAGGAAGGCAGCTGCTGACAGCCTCTCTGCAGTGCCTTTGGGATCTAACCCAATATTGGAGCAGTTCCCAGCCAATGAGTTAGTACAGTGAAAATACAAGGGCCTGCCTGGCCATTTCTGACCAACTCCACAGGGGGTAATCTTTGCTCCAGAGCCCCTTTGAGTTGCCCAAGATATCTCTGGCTATGTAATGTTGTGCAAAAACCTTCTGTGCCTAATCCTGGTTCCTCCCCTTCATTTATCACAGGTGTTACCCCCCAATAAGCCTCTTATACTCCTAATTTCACCTCAGCATCTCTTTCCTAGAGGATCTGAACTGACACAACTGGTACCAAGAATGGTCTGAGAAAGCAAGATATGCTTTGGGGACTAGATCCCTCATTTCCCAGCTGGCAATGCGAACCCTATCCTGGTTGTTATGTGAGACATGGATAATCTATGGGTGTGTGGGGGGATGGGCAAACTCCAGACCAAGGGCCAAATTCCACCTTGCCACCTGTTTATTGTTGTTTTAATTTGTATGGAAAAGTCTTTATTTTACCTTCAGTTTTTTTTAATTAATAGACTTTTTTGGGTGCAGTTTTAGGGATACAGAAAAACTGAGCAGAAATCCCCTCACCTCCCCCCAAGTTAGCCTTATTGTTAACATCTTGCATTAATGTAGTGCATTTGTTACAACTGATGAGGCAATATTGGTTCAATATTATTAACTAAAGGCCATAGTTTATATTATGGTTTACTTTTTCTTCTGTGTGTTTAATGGCTTTTGACTAATGTATAAACACACGTATCCACCATTACAGTATGACACATAATAGTTTCACTGCCCTAAAAATCCCATGTGATTTATCTATTCATACCCAAATCATTGGCAACCACTGATCCATAGTTTTGCCTTTACCAGAGTCATATAGTTGGAATGATACAACCACCTGTGTTTTTTTTTTAAGTTGTATTGGATCTCAGCCATGTGCATTTTTTTTTTTTTTGCGGTACGCGGGCCTCTCACTGTTGTGGCCTCTCCCATTGCAGAGCACAGGCTCCAGACGTGCAGGCTCAGTGGCCATGGCTCACGGGCCCAGCTGCTCCGTGGCATGTGGGATCTTCCCGGAACCGGGGCACGAACCCGTGTCCCCTGCATCGGCAGGCGGACTCTCAACTACTGCGCCACCAGGGAAGCCCTGCATTCTTTTATATATTGTCTATTTTTGCACTACAACAAGAGAGCTGAGTGGTTGCTACAGAGACTGGTCTCAGAAGCCCCAAAGTACTTACTATCCAGCCTTTTACAAGGAGTCTCCTGACTCCTGTTCTATGGCACAAGGTGGCAGCCCAGTTGCTAAAATTTTCTCCAGGTTAACTTAGTGGAATGTTTTAGTAGAGGAGAACAGTCTGGCCAGGGCAATTATTCAACTGTTTGAGAAGCAGGCATGGGTAGGTACAGCAGAAAATGAAAATGAGGACAATAGAACTGGCTGGCTGGTACTAAATCACATTGAGCCACTAGATAGAGAGAGGAACAAACTGAAACAGTTAATAAACCATTAAAATCAAGTGTGGAGGCCAGAGAACTTCTTCAGAAGCTTCCAAAAAGCCCTATTTCCTAAAGTGAAAGAGCAAAAGAAGTGGAAGACCAAACTCTGGATTTAATAGTTAGAGTTGCTGAGAAGCAAAGTTGACTGAATGCTCAACTGAGGCAGGTGTCTTATACCAAGGTCAGGGCCTGGTTGGACAGACTTGGAACCATTAGTATGGGATGGAACTATGTTACTCTTCATACTGCCCTGAACCCTTAGAGACTGCAGAATTGGCTAGCTCACCCTTCCCTTTCCTATGAAGAGAGTTACCTCTTACCCTAGCCCCCACCCTCCCCCTCAAGGCAGCAGAAGCTCTACCATAAGATCTGCCCCCATTTTCCTCTGGCAGCCAGGCTGATACCTGGGGTTAAGCATTACACAGCCAGGTAGATATGGGCCTGCAAGAATTAGCCAACATGAACCAGCAGGGGTCAGGAAAGCACCCATGGTTTTGGATTTGAGTGTGCTTGACCTAGGAAACCAGGACATTAGACCAGATAAGGGAGAGTTTTTTGACTTGGTGGCACTACTGCTGATACTGGATTTAATACCCTGGCAAGGGCTTCCGGGGATGAAGCAAACTTAATGCTATGGTGACTCCTAGAAGCCTGGAAAATGCAAGGGCCCATGCTGAGCCAAGTTGAAACACCTTAACTGCAATGACAGACAGTAGAAGAAGGAACTAAAGAAGCCCAAGGACATGGGCATACTGGATTAAATATATTTTGTGATGATAAAATACCTACCATGGAATGATGTTCCATGGGACAGCCCCAAAGACACTCATTCACCAAGGTCATTAGGAATGTACTGGCAAGAGGGTCACCAGCATCAATAAAAAGTTCAACAGTCACTCTCTTCTGAAGGCCAGTTGCAGACAGTAGGAGGTGCATTTAAAGGTCTTGGCTCATTTCTCATAATGGAATGATGGAGCTCCTGAAGCAAAAGAGGCCAGGTGGCAGCCCTCAACCAGCAAAAGCCAGGGTGTCATGATTATTATAAAGCCAGATAAGGCTGGAATGGCAGCCAAGTGGAAATGACCTCCAGAGAGTTGAGATGTGTAACATCTCACAGAACACAGCGTTCATAGAAGCAGTATACATGAGAATCAATGAGGGCGTTGATTAATACGTATAATGAGAAGAATGAACAAATGGATGACAAGAAGGCTGAGAGTGGTTACCCTGATTAAAAAGTCATAATGTCTGGCACTGTCCCCAGACTGAGCCCAAATTACTCTGCCAGTTGATATTTGTTAGCCTTTGTCATCTACCACCCCAGAAATGACATGATGGGCATACAGATAGAAGGTCCACAGTGGCAGAGATGGAGGCCATGAGTGGACCCAGCAATGTGGACTCTCACTCAATAAGGCCAATCTAACTACTGGTGCTTCTGAATGTTTAACCTGCCAGCACCATAGACCAACGCTGAGCCCCCTGATATAGAGCTATTTTCAAGGAGACCAACCAGCCATTTGGAGGCAAATCAATTACACTTCAACCCTTCGGTCTCAGAAAAATGAGTGAATCACTCTCACAGGAATAGCCATTCCTGATATGGGTTTGCCTTTCTTGCCCTCAGCACCTCGTTCAGCATCTGTATCCAGAGTCTCACAGAGTTCCTGATCCACACAACACAGTATCTGACCGAGGTCTCCCATTACGGTGAAGGAGGTATGGGAGTGAGTCATGACCATGGGATTCCCTAGTCACATGGCTCTGTGCCATCCAGAATCAGCTGGTCTCAGAGAGCTTTGGAAAGGCCTGCTAAAGGCAGAACTGAGGTACCTTTCTCCAGAATACATTGTACATATTATAGAGAGATTTCTCAACGGTACTGTGACTCCAACAGGGAGCACATTTGGCCCGGGAGCCAAGAGTTGGAAGCAGAAATGGCTTTACTCATCATTATCCCCAGTATCTCACTAGGGAACATTATGCTCCTCATCCTCACAAATCTGGGCTCTACCATGTTGGAAGTCCTAGTCTCCAAAGTAGGCGCACTCTTGCTTGATAATACAGAAAGGGTCCCAGTGAGCTATAAACTATGGTGGCCACCAAGGCACAAAATTTCTCCTTGGAGTTACTCTCCAGTTGCTCACAGTGGTAGCTGGCTTGAGAGTATGCACTTCACTGGCGACTTTGCTTCCCTGTTTTCCTACCAGGGTTCCATCTACCTCTCAGACAACTTGCATTCTAGCCTCATGGTCTGCTTTTGGGGGACCCCAAACTAAGGGACAGGCCTAGAGAGCACAAGAGATGCTGCAATAACTCTTGCTCCTGTTTAGGGACAGTGTCCTGTTAGACTAAAATCATTCAAAATCTAAACAAATCTAAAACATCTATACTCTAGGAACCCTGAAACAAGAATCCCCAAATATTCTATTTACAGTTGTTCTGCTTTGGAACACAAAAATGTTCAATGGTCACGCCAAGATGACATGCAAGTGGTGCTTGATGACCTTGCTTCCCCATAAATTATTCCATTGATTCAAGAACATAGATGGTATGGAAGGAACAGAGGAGATTTGAACTCAGGGCATTTGAATTTTACACAGGCCAGGATCAGGGACCAAGAAACACATGGCAAAGACTCTCCGCTCACGATAAGATGGGGAAGGTAGCGCCTAGCTCAGAGTGAGAAGAAAGTCTATTCTCTCTCTTTTTGTGCATGGCACGGCCAAGGGGGAGAGACATCATCTCCCTTGCAATCCTCTCAAGCAGAGACTGAGTGGTGATCAAATGTTAATGAAGCCAGGGAGATTAAGGGGAATACTGTGAAAAGATTAAAGCAGATGGGACACCCTTCTGATGGGAACAGGGTTGACCCTGTTAGAATGGAAGACAACAGGAGAGCCGCCATCTGCACAGGATGCTGCCTTAACCAAGTTCATTACTAAATGGATTGGTTAGTTATTACATGGACAGCTCCACACAGGTTTCCCATTTCAGTGAAAGAGCCAGCATTCTGGCCTGCCAGCCTCTCCTGAATCTATTCTTGTATTACAGAAGGGACATTCTCCCTGGAGGAGGTTGAGAGACAGCTAAAGCAGCGTTTGAACCATTCCTTCAGAGATGAGTGCCTTTGCCTGAAATGATCTTTTGTCACTCTCCCATAGGACAGAGGTCATGGAGGGTCACTGTCCTCAAGAAAGCGCTTGCCCAGAACTGCAGACCTCTGCCTGATGGGGTACTTGCAGAAGGAGACTCCACTAAGAGCAGTTCTCGTTCTCCTCTGTGTACACTGCCTCCACCTACCGAAGTGCATTCTGAGCTCTCTGGTTCCTTGTGCACAAGAGATTGAAAGAAGCCCCACAGCAGACCAAAGTTTGCTGTCTTTCCAGGCAGGATATGGGTGTATATAAAAAGACCTCATGAAAAAACAAAATAAATGAATAAAACAAACCAAACAAAAAAGAACACATAGACTAGAGTAGTGGTTACCAGAGGGGAAGAGGGTGAAGGGATGGTGAAATGGGTAAATGGGATCAACTAGATGACGAAGGATGGATATGAAACTTTTGGTGGTGAGGATCCTGTAGTATATACAGAAGTCAAAATACAATATTGTAGACATGAAACGTAAACAATGTTGAAAACCAATGTTACCTCCATTTTTTAAAAAAGTTACATTCTGACATCCAGTGCAGGATCATATAAGAGCAGTTGGTAAAGAATGTTGTTGTGGGATTTCTACAGGACTCCCCAGAGTAACTGCACACCCTATCTTATACTTGTGGATCAAGGCAAAGAGACATTCTCCACATCCAAGATGGTTTGGACCGTACAGAATATTTTTGCCTTAGCTACACTTCAGCTTCCTTCGTCCTCAAGCATATGCTCAAATCTCTTGAGAGACAGCATTGCACAGGAGTGGATCAAAGCAGGAGCTCTCGTTTCAGGTTGCAAGAGTTCAAATACCAGCATCACTTTTCCTACTGTGTGACCTTATACAAATTACTTAACTTTCCAGAACTTTACTTGCCTGTAAGTAGAGATAATAATAGCATCTATCTCTGTAGGGGTGTTGTGAAGATTAGACGAGCTAATGCCTGTGCTTGGCCTTCTCCATTTAAAAGGCACTATCCTGAGACTCGAAAAATGAATCATGAGTTTACTGTCTCATTGTTAAGGCAAGGAAAAGCCCATCAAAAGAAAAGCTGCCCCTCCCGTGAGAAGAAACTGCATGTGTCCAGTGCTAATAGTGCAGAGCTGGGGTCTCGGCCAGTGATCCCAGATCTCAGGCCGGGGCTGTTTTCAGGAAAAAGCACCCACTCACTATCTGTGGGGAGTGAGAATCCACAGAGACTGTACCCACAGGGTGCAGGCCTTTAATTCCTTTGCTTATCACAGGAAACAATACAAATGCCTCTGTCTTTGACCATGGAACTTCCCTCCACTGATGAGTGAGGAAGAGGGTGGTTGAAAGGTACAGCCTGGTGCAGGCCCTGGTGTTTGCATGGAAGGTCTGACTAGTGCTCCGTGGGCTGTGTGAGGGGAGAGAGTGGGGGCAGAAGGGACGATGGCTTCCACTCGCAGAAGCTTTATGGACACTGAAAGCTACTCCTCAAGCACAATGTCATGAAAGTCGTGGCAGCTCTGGGAAGTTGTACGTGGAAACAGTTTGGAGTATGGTGGGCAGTCAATCTGCCAGCCCCAATCTTGAGTGTTGACAGACTGTCTTCCTTCATGGACCTTCTTCATTAGTACCTGACTGTCCCCTCACGGACGGTGCACACTTCCATCATGCTCTACCTCAGGTCTCAAACTCTGATGCCAACAGGGGCCTGGCAAGTGATGCAATGAGTGATTTCTCAGTGACTAAGCTGTGGGGAGTGAACTAGAGAAAACAGGAGTGAACTAGAGAAAACATACCCTGTATGAGGAAGCAACTGTTATTCCCTGTCATTGGATTGTTGCCACGTGGGATTTTTCATAAGAAGCCAGAAAGCCAGATTTTCTGTAAAAGTTTCAGATTAAGAAAATTTTGTGTGTGGGAAAAACCCAGCACATCTGTAGACCAGGTCTGCCCCACTGACCATCACTGTACAACCTCTGTTCTACAGTTTATAAAGTAAATTCCGCATTCTCCTGTAACTTTCACAAAAAGCGAAAGTCTTTTCATTTTCCAGATGAGGAAACTAAGGCTCTGAACAGTGGTCTGCTCGTCACCACTCAGTTGTGGATGAAATAGCTTGAGCTCAAGTCCATCTTTCTTTCCATACGAGTCCTGTACTTTCAAGCACACAGTGCCCTCCTTCACTTCTAATGGCAGTATGGACCACTTGAGCCAAGGATTATATGCTGAAAGTTTCGCACTGCTTTCCAAAAAGACCTGTTTTTTTTTGTCTGTTTATTTAATGAGCAGTCAGTACTACGCCAGTTAGAAATGGCTGAAAGAGGCCCTATAAGAGAGAAGCTTTAGGGCTTCTCTTTTGGGGGAAGATTTTTGGAGAAGAATCTCTAGGGAAAGAAAGTTTAGACCCCTAATTAACTAGACCTATAAAAAAATGGCTCAACACAGTAATTACCTTTTTCAAGGCCTGATCAAGATGTCTCTGAAGGTCCTCAGCAAGTGGGAGATTTAAGCCTTCAAAACAATTTAAAATTTTTTCGTCACATGTGCAACAATGAAATAGAAAAGTTTTGTAATTAAGATAGGGGTGCCCAGATTCTGGTACTGCTTTACACATGGGCAGCCCAAAGCAGAATTCTAACACTAACGAAGCAAGCACGACCTCAACGATTCTTCATTTTTCAGCTTTTAGTAGTTACTTCCTGTGTCAGTTCAGATCCCCCCAGAGTCAGACACTGGGATGGATTAGACATGCAAGATACAGGGAGATACCAACGAAGTGTAAAGGAGAAAGAAGCAGGAGTATGCAGGGACAGCCTTCGGACTATCATGCAGGACTGACACCTGTAAAAGGAGAGAAGGGAGCAAGGGCTGGTTAGGAAGAGTCTCTCAGCCTGCAGTACAGTTCTGAGAAAATTGTGACCAGGCAGATGTAGTCCTGGAGCCAAAGTTGACTGTGAGATGGAACCTGCATCCCACAGGACTGGCTGGCTTCAGAGCTCCTGATGTGCTCAGCCATTGGCTTGGAAAGCCTCAGCCCCACTGGCCTCTGGGTGAACACCATGGTAGATCCAGGAAGCAGCAGCTGAGGTTGCCAGTCATCTAAGTTTTCTGCAGCTGGTTTCTTCATGGAACGTCAGAGTGGGGCATCTCCATGGCCACTACACCCTCCTTGCCTGGATACAACCCAGGTGACTCACAACAGAGCTGGAGTTTGCTCTCTAGATGAGTGAAGGGGAACAAATTATCTTTTTCATTCCTGCCTGAATTCCTAAACAATACAGACACAGGACAAAAGCCAGCAGGTGGTAGCCAAAATATTGCCTTTCCTACTGAGAAGGCAGATATGGGAGAAAGTAACTTACATCTGCAGGGCAGTGGGCCTCTCAAAACAGCCCAGAATTAGACACTTAGCCATTCTAGCAACACTGACCACTCCAGGACTCTTAAGTCACATGTTGCCTCTAGAAAACTGACAGAGGCAGGAATGGGAGAGAACACATGTTTCCTGTGGGCAGCCTCACTCCCAAAAGGAAAGAGGAACAAGCTGGGCTTCATGTCCACAGTCCACTCTTTCAGGGAAGAGGGAAGGAACGGTGAGAGAAAAGTGAAGAGTGCTTTAGCTGCAGGAGCTACCTCAACATGGAAAGTTTAAGAACACGGAAGGACACTTCTCTTCTTTCCTTCTGGTTCTAGTTTGAGTTCCCTCCAAAGAGTCAAAGACTTGAGTGCAGGAGGTTTATCTGTGGTGTCTGGAGCAGAAGTGAAGGAGTGGGGAGAGAGATGGGAAAAATGTAGATTGTGTTTCCTAGAAGCAGTCTCTAGGCAGAGTTTGGGGTGCAAGGTGTTTCTTAGGGATCAATGTCTGTGAAAGGAGGCAAGGGGGAGTGGGATTGGGCAGTCACACTGGATGCAGGCTTAACAAAGCCAAGGTCAGCCTGGAAGGGTGCTCTGGAGCAAATATTGCCCGTAGCATCATGCTGCATGGGACCAAAATGGCCACACCTTTGTGCCCTCATCTCACGTAGTTGTCAGATGTGAGTTTCCCAGGAAGCACATGACCTCAGGTGAGACAACTCTGGGACTAAGGTAGACCTGGAAGGAGCTGACGTCTGGAGCTGCTGGTCACAATCTCTGGATCAGGACAGTGCATCTCTTTGTCTACCACCGAAGAAAGCCAATACAATTGAGCAGCATACTGCTGTAGGCAACTGTGGTTCAATTCCCCTGGGGACTCACTGAGCATCTGCTAAGAATATGCCTCAGGACTGTCCTACCAAGGGATGGGGGGCTACAGTATTTCTCCACTGACTTCCACCTGTCATTAGTTGAGGGATACCCTGACGGTCATTCAGTCCTTGGCACTTCCAGGCAAGCACCTTTAGCACCAGGGAAAACCCTCAGGCAGAGCAGCTCAGATAGATGTTTGAGGAGGGAGGCTGCCCACTGCAGCCACAGACCAGCTTGGAAGTGACCAGGGGGACGTAGAGCAGGATCTACAAACAGCATCTACCATACCCCTGAATATGCCTAGCAATGCCATCTGCTCTAAGGTAAAATTAGGTAGCATTCTGAGTTCCTGCTGTATTTTGGGGTTGTAACCAACCGGTATATGATTCTGTGGTTGGTCCAGTTCCAGAAAATGCGAGCTCTGGTATCCATTCTAGTAGCAGAGAATGAATACAATGTGAATGATGACTGACAGGGCTGTGGGTGATGTGAGACATTAATCCCATTGAGGACAGCAGTCTGCAATTCAGGTTGCATTTCGGACAATCTTTGACTCTCAGTAGGGATGTTGAGCCTACTCTGTAAGAACAAATGTTTGACTTTGGGAGGTGTTTGGGCCTCTTCCTAGTCATCTAGTACTTCAATATTAGCCATTCTGCACCACACACAGTGACGAAATCCTGAAAGGGACTGAACCTGAAGTGCCCTAGTTCACTGGGGGTTGTCCAGCAGGATTCCACCCCTTCCCAACCTCTCCATGAGTGGTGTCATCTACCGAAATGAAAGTTACACGTGTGAATGCCTACAGACAAATTTCCAGAAGCTGAGCTTGTTGTATGGCCCATCACTCCTATGTCTAAGCCTCTAGAATTCCTACCCATTTAATATAAGTCTCCAGTCATTGAAATATAAGTCTTTAGTGATTGTTCGCCTACAGCTGATGCCAGCAGGACTGTTGTCTTCCCCAGTGTTTAAAAGGGAGCTATTTCTTTCTTCCGAAATCAGGGTATCATGGATCCAGTGGAGAGAGAGGCTTAAAGAGCTGGCCGGGGGATGCAGACTGTTTGAAGTGCTTCTATGTTTTGTCTAGAAAGCAATGGCTTTTGGACTATTTTCTAGTGTCCTTCTGCCCTGCACAGTTCAGAATGTACAAGCCATCCGTGCTGTCCGGGAAGCTGACTGTTCCTCCTTCTGCATGAAGAGAACGTGGTCCATTTGTAATTACTTTTCGTTTTCAGAATATGCACTTCCAGTAGTCTGCGTGGTATAACTTGGCTAAGAGTCAAGTTAAAATTTGCAACTATTTTTGTCATTAAGAAATTGTAATTATATAATAAAATGAAATTGGAAAGGCAACAGTGTCTTATCATTATTCCTAGAAAGTATGACATAAACAAAAATATTAACAGGTATGTCCTCAGCCCACTTACTGCCCCAACCTGTGAAAGGAGTTCTGTCAGTGTCCACTGAGCTCTTACACACCCCACTCACTGCTGACTCAACCTGGGCAGAAGTTCCTGGATCTTGGACCTCTTTAGACAAAAAGGTAAACAATAGCGAAGAAATACTTAATCTGAAATTTGAAGCATGCCCTCCCTCATCCTCACCATTTCAGTGAATGGCACAATCATTTTCCCTTGGTCCACATAACAAATCCATCAGCAAATCCTGGAGAATTTAACTTTAAAATATTTAAAATATTTGGAATCATTCTTTCCTCTCCATGGCCACATTTCTCAACTAAGTACCCTCATCTCTCCATAACTGGCCCTCCTGCATCCATTATTGTTTCATTAAAATAATTCCCTTCAAAGCAACCAGCATAAGCTTTTTAAAAAAACTCAAATTTATTCATGTTATCCCTCTATTTAAAACATGTCTTGACTTCCCGCTGCTCTTAGAATTAAATCCAAGCTTCTAAGCCACTACGTGATCCTCCCTGCTTCTTCACTTCACCTCATTCCATTTCCCCGCCCTCACTGAATTCCAGACACCATGAGCTTTGTCTTAGATCAGGTGCTCCTAAAAGCAGAGCCCGGGACAGCTATTTGTATGCTCTAGTTTATTTTGGAGGGAATCCGGGGAACACAGTGAAGAGAAGAGAGATGAGACAAGGAAGAGAGTAAAACCAAAAAAAAATGTGTTTTAACAAGTGGGCTACTACTGTGGGCAACTGAGGCTCAGTCCCACTGGAGACCCTCAAAGAGCTGCATGGAATGCACTTTGCATTGTCTACTGACAGGCAAGGAAACTGGGGTATTCACTCATCCACTCCCATTCCTCACTGACTGAGGATCACTGCTGGGAATGTTGACTCTCTGGTACTTCATCCCCATGTTACAGCCAACCTTGTTCCCATAGCAATGGGATGAAGCCCGAATCCATAGCCTGAATTTGCTGCAGAGCCTTCTCTTGCTCTGACTCCTAAAGCATGATGGTACCTCCTTAGTTGGGCCATGCTGGCTCTTGATCCTTGTTATTAGTTTAGAAGCCACAAGGAGAGATGCAGTCAAAATTTAGGACAAGCATCATCTTGCAAGGCACCTGCCTCAGGTGAAACCTTTGCATGTTTCCAGGTAGTAGGGGGCCTGTTATGCTCCAGTAAGGGGCCATGAGGGAAGTCCACCATCCCCAGAGTGTTCGGTGTAATGTGGGCATTTAGGGTTCTTAAATGCATCCCACCAGATGTTCCTGTCACAGTTCTTTACTTACTTCTTTCTTATAGGGCCAGACTTTAGCATAGGAGATTTTCTGGGACTATGAGTTCAGCCTTCTTTATAATTCTGCTCTTCCACAATCAGGTATTGGATCTGATTTTTATCACAGTCCACCCTCAAACTGCAGGAAATGACCTCTTTAAATAGTCCCTGGGGAGGCCCTTTAGTTTTCATATTGTGACCGAGTTGGTAGTTAGCTGACCCGAAAGTGTCATTTTCTTCCTTGGAGCATCAGCATCATTTAATAACCAACTGGCTCCATGGTCCCTAAGCTTACCATTGTGCGATATCTCTGCAGATTGCATAAGCTAGTGCATCCCCTTCTATCTGTATCCCAGCCCAGCTGGCCACAGATGAGCGTCTTGGAAATTTTGACACTACAGCACAGCCATCTCACTTACCACAAGCAATGAGGTTAGAAATCACAGGCAAAACTGAGTCTGCTGTACTTTCTTTTTAATGTTTAAAGATTTAGAAACTGAGGCCACAAGACAAAGTGGCCGAAGAGGTCCTCCAGCTAGCTAATGGCGGAGCTAAGCCTAAAATAAGTCCCATGAGGGGTACTGTTTCTGGCAGCCCAGGTATAATAGAAACCTTCTATATATTTTGATCAAACAGATCATTTCTTTAAGGTGTATAGTGTTCTTGATGCTTTTGGTGTTCCACCCCTTTACTGGCTGGTGCACCCATCCCCCAGATTCTCTCAGTGTTAGCCAATAAAGTTCACAGCTCCTCCTCCTCCAGAGAATTGGCTCTGGGCAAACAGAAACCTGTGGGAGGCTGCACTACACCTCCTCCCTCTCCCACGCTCTCACCTGGGCCGGACCTTCCAACGACTAGCTTGGGGCATAAGAAGCCAGCCCCCTTGCCTTGAGGTGCAACTAGTTTTATGGTGGAATTTATGCTTCAGAATTCCCAAAGGCTCAGACTTAAGTGAGATTCCAGTGAACTTTTTGCTTAGCTTTTTCATCTGCTCTATCTTGCTTCCCTCATTTTCTTAAGAGTACTCACCCAATTAATCACTTAAAAACCCCCATCATAGGTCTGCTTCTAGTGAACCCAAACTAAGACAGTTGGCAGAGGAAGCAGACCCTAAGGATGAGATTCTGAAGTTGGATTGCTCACTATCTGTATGGCACTGAGTATGTGAAGCAGTAATAGTTCCTGGCATGCTGGAGCTCTGGGATTGTTAAGACTAACTGGAATGATGTATAGGTGGAAGAGGAAGCTCTAGCTGGTACAGTGCCTTGGGCGTTTGAGGGGTATGGTAGAGAGAGCAACCAACATTCATTTCACAATCTTTATAGTCGCTAAGACAGACTCTGATATATTGATCAATGATTTAAAGAAAGCTTCAAGAGTCAGGTGGCCTCCTTGACAACATTCAAAAAGACCCACATCCTTTGCAGCTGAAGGGCAGACACAGCTGAACAGGGTCAGGGCTAAGTTGAGGCAAAAGAGGGACCTAGGGCACAAAATTTTAGGAGGCACTTACACTCGGGATCGTGCTAGAGCAAGGTCAGTACTTGCATGGCCTTGAGTGCGAGCACCTCCTTAAATTTTGTACCCTAAGTGCTTTACTTGCCTCACCCTAGTCCCAAACCTACAGCTGAAGATCAGACACAGGTGTTAATTTTAACAGAGGCAGCACTTCAGAAATGGTTGGATTCCCAGCCCAGTCAAGAATCCTACACCAAAGTTGGGGCTCTAATAGGGAAGGATTAAGACCTTGAGATTTGGAATGGTTGTATCTGGGGAGATGGACTTGAGAAACTTGAATCTTCTGATCCCTTTGAGCCCTTTGGGCTTACAGAAGTAGTTCACACCCTTTGTTGGAATGTAGAGCTCCCTCCTTTCCTTGAAGACTATGCAGAAGCCTCAAATGAGACACATGCCTGATAAGACACTTGCCCTCCTCAGCATCTGTCCCCACCTAATCTCCTGCCCACCAGACCTATAATTAGGGTCAAAGCTCAGCAGAGCCCTCCTGGGGAAGTGATGGGCTTGTTCTGGTGGGTGAGAGATGTCAAAGGAGCTACAGAATCTGGCTAACAGGCAGGCATGAACTAGGAGAGCATACCTGGGAATAGATCCTGTGGGGGTCGGCCCAGCTGGGGAGGAACTTTAATCTGGATAAGTGGGATTTGGTCAAAATGAGGAACTCTTCCCTGACACGGGACTTAATGCCCCGGAAAGAACACCAAGCGACAGTGCTGGGATGGCTTTTGGAAGCTTGAAAAAGTGATGGCCCACATTGAATGAAGTAGAGATGGCAGAACCGTCTAGGCAGCCTATTGAGGAAGGGATGGTGCTAAAACAGATCTACTGCAAAAGACTTGACCATGATCTACTCTATAAGAGCTAATCATGTTCCTCAGCCGGGTCTGCAGGACACTCTTTAAAAAGGCAATAATGATTGCACCTGTAAGAGTGTGCCAACCTTGATGGAAAGCTATCCTCTATGAGATGAAAGTTACAGTAAGAGATGCTGTTATGGACCTGGGCTCCCTGGAAGCGATGGGGATGATAGGTTTCTGGAAGAGCAGAGGCCAAGTGACCACACTTAACCCTCTGAACAAGGTGGTCATAATGACCATAATGGGCAAAAAGGTTGGATGACTCTCAGGGAGACTTGACCCATAGTCATCTCTGGGGATGGCTCACACAAAATGGCATTCCCATAGAGCAGCCCACAAGGATACTGTTTAATATAGAAAATAAAAAGCAATCAGGAGCACATGAGCAAAAGTGTGATGTCAGTTGCCCCAGCAGGAAATGATGATCTCTTTCTACCCTTTCATAATTTAATATTCTGGGGCCTTTAGTTAACTTAGGAGTTGGGTTTGTTACCTCAATTGGTACTATCTTTTTCTTCCAGATAGGACAGTGGTTTCTGCTCTTATACCAGGGATATACACTTGCTCCTAGATGAGACCTTTCATGTTTGGATGAATCCACATGCCCACCACCATGTTTATATGGTCCACCAGGGTCCTTTCCAGGTTGCCTTGCTGCTACCAATCAATATTTCCTCACAGAGTTTCCTACTCTGTGAAATGAATTCTAATTTCCCAAAAGATTGGAAGTACATTTACTTCTTTGCTGCTTCACATAAGTCTTCGGGCATATAGACAATACCCAGAATGCTGATATGGGGTAGAAACTAAGATTATGTCATCTTAATGTAATTTTGAATGTTTAGATAGTGATTCAAGCAAGGTTTCTTTTAAGAGCATTGAGTCTGACTCTCACTGCATCTCTTTTTTGGTGTTTAAACATTTTTTTAAAATGAGGATGTAGCTCCTTGATTGACAAACAGTTGGCAATGTTTGAAGCAGAAGTTCAACTGTACAACAAGCAGTTGGCATACCATCATCTGAGCATGCTTGTATAATCCAAAATTTAGGGTCATTCCCTTTATTTTCCTTACCAGAAAGTGAATACGGCTTCCTGCTAATGGGTACCTCCAAGAGTCCCATTCCTGCTGGCAGACAAAAGGCATCCAGAGCCTGATTCAGCAGATTTGTGGTCAGGACTTTGAACCAACTTAAGAGCGTCCTTTTGAAATGGGGGCCAGAGGGGACTTCCAAATGCCTTGAGGTTGCTCAGTGTCCTCAACTAATTATCCTGTCCTCCCAAATATGTAAAAGAGGAACTAGGCTCATGTAAAAAGAGTGGGATTCCCCTTTTGGCTCACCGTGGATGTTTAAGCCTTTATTCTGAACATAATGTTCTTTCTTCCCCAGTTCTCCTCCTTCTTCAATCCTTTCTGCCTCTTTCCTCTTATAAAATAAACAAGGCAAGATTGCACTTATGGGCCCATCCCTGACCAGCAATTAGATCATCCACCAACCTTCTTGGTTTGGATGTTATCCCACCACTCATGTCCCCACTGCTTGGGGGTGCTAGAAGGGGGTTGAGATGGTGGGGGGGAAGGGTAAGAGCATCCTGAGTTCTACAGCCCTACAGTACTTACTTGAGATGAATACTCTCAGACAGGACCCTATTTCTGGCCAGTAAACTATTCAGAGAATCACAGAATACTCTGTTGGTCTGGATATTCGAAGCTCTATCTGCCCCAACTGTCTCATCTTTTAAGCAAGGATCCTGAGATCCCTGACTATAAAAATGAAAACTTAGTAAATGTGCATGGCTCGATCCTGAGAGGGCGCAAGGGGCTCACCTGAAGAAACCCAAATAGCTCCTGTCAGAGCTGAAACCAGCAAGCAGATTTCCCTAGGCAAAGTTCTTACTTGGAGATTGCAAGACTGTTTGTTTATGGATGTTCCTGTTGTGGCCCAGCTGACTTCTAGATCAAACAGATGTATGCCCAAACAAAAAAATCCCCAAGCATTTATTTCTAGGACATCATCCCCACTCACAGGCTTTTGAGCACAATGGGTCCAGGACACTGGGTCTGGGCTTTCCCACACCTCTCCTCCACCTCTCTCTACCCCCACAAGTCCAGTCTTTGGGACAGAATTCGCTATACTCAAACCAACAGGCTGCTCTGCGAGGTCCTTATACAGTTGACCCTTGAACAACGTGGGTTTGAACTGCGTGGGTCCACTTATACATGGATTTCCCCCCCCACACTAAATAGTACTACAGTACTACACAATCTGTGGTTGGTTGAATCCAGGATGCAGACATGGAGGGCTGACTATAAAGTTAAGTGTGGATTTTCAGCTGCAGGGAGTGTTGGGGTTTCTAACCCCCAGTCGTTCAAGGGTCAACTATACTATTGACCAAGTAGGTCCCATCTATACCACTCGAGTTTGCAAGTGTTTCTATCTGGTTTTGTGCTTCCAGAAATCCTGCAAAAAGACCTGCTTGGTGATTAAGGAATATACTTCTTATAAAGTTTTAGAGCTGATACCTGTCATGAATAAGACTGGCCCTGCACTTTCAGTACTCACCATCCATCCCGGCAGCCCCCAAGGCATTCAGTTGCTATAGGAGTGACTATTAGCTACAGTGAGAGTCTTCCCCTTTCATCCATATAGAACATTTCTCCTCCAAGTTATGGAGGAGATCATTACTAACATTTGCATAGAGTTCAGCTGTTTCCCACCTGCTATTATGCCAATTCAGTTGATCCTCACAACCATGTGAAGTCCTAAATCAAAAAGATCTTAATCTCTCTGCTATTAGATTTCTAATTTATTATAAAAGCAGTAAGTGCTTGCTCAAGGTAACTCAAGATGTGCAGCTAGAATTCCAAGTCTGACTTATTCATATCAAATCCAGGGTTCTTCCCACTGTTTCATGCTATCTTACTACATGACTTTTGCCTAGGTGTTTAATTTATATATATATATATATATTTTTTTTTTTTTTGCAGTACACAAGCCTCTCACCATTGTGGCCTCTCCCGTTGCGGAGCACAGGCTCCAGACGCGCAGGCTCAGCGGCCATGGCTCACAGGCCCAGCCGCTCCGCGGCATGTGGGATCTTCCCAGACCGGGGCACGAACCTGTGTCCCCTGCATCGGCAGGCGGACTCAACCACTGCACCACCAGGGAAGCCCTAATTTATATTTTTTAATTGAAGAGTTAAAAGGTGTTTTCTTTATGCTATTTACTAAAAGACACCTTCAAAATTATGGAGTCAGCTATTGGCCACTTCCAAATTACCATTTTCTGCCTTTAGCATATTTTATGATCCTTAAAGTGAGACCCACACATTCTTTTTCTGTGGTAGCAAGACTGCCCAGTTAGAGATCATTGCTGGTGAAGGAATCAGTATCACCTTTGTTCTCAGTGTTTGAGTGGTTCTTACCTTCCTTCCAACCTGTCCCTTACCTCTCTTACCCAAACACCTCTTCTACATGACATAGGTGACAAACGCTTGGGAGTTGGACTTACCTTTCCAACCTTTCCATGTTCTACTCCTCCTTCTAGGTCACCCATTGAATGAAATGTGAAATCTAATGTGAGAATAGAATAGACTCAGATCCCACTGCCAAACTCAGTGATCACCAGAGACTCCTGAAGACCAGAGCTGTACCAAGTCATACTGTACCAAATTTCTCTGGTTCCAGCACTATAATACATAACTGATGTCTGCAGAGCACATAATAATATTTTCTCTTAAACTTCTTCCCATTTTAGGGATAAGCTCATAGAAGCCATACTTATATTACATAATTGTGTCTCCCTGGCATTAGTAGAGGCTGGATAGATCCTGTCTAACCCAAAGAGGATCAATCAGATCTTCTCCAAGGACATGGAGTTAAGTCAGCTTGTTAGTGGGTGGTTGGAAATATAACATGTAAACTTAAGAAGTGTGGAGCAGTTGTTTTCTATCAATAGCCTAGGAGAGCAGAGAAGAAGTATCTGAATGTGTAGAAACAGAGATGGGAGAGTTCTGGCAGCTTACCAGGCTTAGATTCTTGTCACTTTCTGAGGTCCAGCTGACTTCATAGCTTTAGAGTCTGTTCAACATCCTCTCCCTTTAAAAAAAATATTAAAGTTGGTTTACTTGACACTAGAGAGTCATAACTTATAGAGCTGGTTAAATGTATCCATAAGCTTCCTCTTTAACTTGACTTCTCATTCTCTTGAACTCCTGCCAGGGTCTGGAGTAGAAACCTCGCAGAAAATTGATTTTTGCCCATGTGTTTAATCCCAGTTTCCTTCCTGCCTGCTTCTCTCCCCACCCTCCAAGCCACATCTTCTTTTTGATATTGTTCTTTCAACCACATCCACTGCTGACTATAACTCTCATTTTTCTTATAAATAAACTTATCTATGTACATCACAGCAAAATAGACTACCTCCATACTTTTTTCCTCTAATTAAAACCTGGACATGCTAATTTCTTGGTCACTCACTTGAGAGGAATCTGCCCATTCTCCCAGAAGACCTTGAAATTTGGCATGGAGCTCAGTATCAGTGTCCTGGTTCTGCCCTGTCCACAGATAGGTCATGGATCTTCAGCTAGTCTGATCACCTTCCTCAGGTACTTGTTATACCTGTCATTATTGCTATCATCTTATGAAACCTACCCACCCCATTTCTAAATGCTCACAGATTCATTGAGGATTTGGGAATCTGGATATGGTCATACTCTTTGACTTGACTCCTGTCATCCTAAGAATATTCATCATCCATGTCATTGTGTCATCCTTTATTCTAGTCTGTATTTTAACCATCTACTCCCATGGCCTTCTCGTAACAAATATGAATATGCCTTTGTGGCAAATACGGTGGATTGCCTGCCCTATGGGCACTCACCTTTCCTACAGTTTCTTTACTCATCTGAGGCTGATACTTGGTTACCCAGCCACTCTGGCAACTAACTATTGGTGGCTAAGTGACCCAGTTATGATCATAATCATAAGAAAAATTTTTGGAAATGTTTCCTTAATTGATAAAAGGAGAAAAGTCAGGGAAGAGACCCAGAGTCTCCTTTTCTGCTTTTGGAGTTTATCATGTAAAGATATGTTGCTTGGAGCTACTGTAGTCATCCTGTAGCTCTGACCAGTAGTTCTGACTGACACCTGAGGTTGGTAGAAAAGACAGATGGAAAACTCTGGTTCTCAATGACATTGTGGAGCTTCCAAACCAACACTGCAACCAGCTACTTCTGGATTTCTTGTTACTTGAGAAAAGTACATTCCAAATGTTTGTCACTTTTAGATCAGGACCTTTGCTACTTGCAGCAGAAAGCAACTTATATACAATATGAGTACACCAAGAAGCCTACTGGGAAATAACGGATAATAAGAGTCCTTGCTCTTGAGGAATATACTTTAGTGAGGAGGTAGTCATGTGAACTAAAAGTACATTGTATTTGCTAGACTAGTGGTGAACTAGACTGTTAAGTTCTAAGCTGACAGGCTTGGTGTCTGCTTTGTCTGTTGCATCCCTAAAGCCTTCTGTGGCACCAAAAATACTGTGAGTGCTCAAAATAAAACTGAAGAAAGGGTGACAAGAAATAAAATCTCAACTCCTGTGTGCTTGCACATGTGTAAGTTGGGTGAGCATGCTAGAACTTAAGGATCATTGACTTTGCTACTTATTTTAGGTGGGGGTAGGTGTATGATTGTGCTGAGGTAGGAAAAATCAGTCTTCTAGATTAGACCTCTGTTTTTTAAATTTCTTTAAGAAAGGGTGTGTGTGTGTGTGTGTGTTATGAGCGAGAGAGACAGAGACCAGTGACCAATCTCCACTGAATAAAACTGGTTTTCTAGATGTGATACAATTTTTCAACTGGAAATCAGGCCATGTCATGAGCTCATTCTACAAGCTTGTATGTTACAAACATTACTATTTCCAACATAAAGTTTTGAATTAAAGTACCACATTTTAGTGAAAATTTCTGTAAAACATCAAGCTAAATCAAATTAATACCATATATTCTTGGAGTCCCACATCCTAGCCAGATTTATATGCATTTGGTACACTTCATTGGTATATGTTTAGTGCTATTTGACTTCACTCACACTAATGTGTTAGATAAAACCTTTTAAAAGGAGAAAATAAAAATTAGGTATTATTCACACCAAACACTGAAGTACCACTCTTTTTACCTAATCTTAGGGAGAAAAAAATATTATAGGAAAGATATCTAAGTTTTAAAAATTATATCATATCCAAAAATGGAACTGGAGTCTCAAATTCCTGTCTGATTAATAGTTCCCTTTATTGCCCCCTAAATGCCAAATTTTCACTGTATATGTAAGACATATAGTCTTTCAGCTCAGTGTGCCATGGAGCTCAAGTGTGGCACATCTATGTTGGCAGCATTTTAGGAAGAAAAATAGCATCAAAAACACTAAAGTCCTACAGTAGAGGAGGTTGGAGATACAAATGTTGAAGCACTAAAATCTCAAAGTAATAATATCCCTAATTTTATTAGCAAGAAGATATACAAGCATAGCAATGCATGGTAACCCAGCATTTCTGCCTCTTTACTATTTGCAAGTTGCAAAGCACTTGCAAACAGCGGTTAACTGGAGTAGGCTAAGGGGCTACAACATGGGCACAAAAAGTCTCTGCTACAAGACTTTTCTTTGTTCCAGGTATTATGCTAGGCCCTGGAGATATCTATTAACTTGGTAGTCTCAGGATTCCTTTACACTCAAAAATTATTGAGGAATCCTCAAAACTTTTGTTTATGTGGGTTGTATCAACTGGTATTTCCTATATTGATATTGAAACTGTACTTCTTGATAAAGCACATGAATTTAAGAAAGAAGAGCAGACAAGGTTATACTTTCTTCCATCCAAATTCATCAGCCTCCTACAGGGCACCCCTAATTGGGGGCTTTTACTCTTGTTATATAGGGAAAGGAAACCAATACCAATACCAAATATATCTCAAAGGGAAGGACCCTATTGCATGCTGGAAGGGAACACCAAGCTTGTTTTCCCTTGAGCTGCTACATCAGTTCCAAGATTTGAAAAGCTGTGCCTTTGGTGAAATGACTTTAACAAAGATCTAAATACCTAATGGACTTAAGCTATCCTTTTTCTAATACCATGGACTGGGTGCCCCCTCCATTCCCACCCTGGAGAAATCCAGGAATAAAAAGTTGATTACATACACACATACATACATAAACTGTATTTAATTCAAACTTAAGGTTAGCACGGAAAGTATAAGTGTCTTAGCCCTAGAAAACAGAGACTATGGCAAAGCTTACATGTAAACGGGATGTTAGAGGTTGCAATCCCAGGGCAACAAGAGTGAGAGAAAGGGATGTGAAGAAGGGAAATAGGGAAATAAATCCTACAAAGTGATATATTATCAAGCAAGCTATAACTTCATACAAATTCACAGGGGGTTGCTTGGATACAGGAGACATCTCTGAAAAGGCCATATGAAAGCTGTCACTGGGTCTTGAAATCTCTGGTGGGGGATCAGGAGGAAGGAAGTAGAATTTGTCAGCTCCCTTCTGCCTCCCATTGGTCAATATTTTATTAAGGAACAATAACGCACCTATACTACCAGATATGTTGCTTGGCCATTCCAAGCACCTGCCAGGTGAGCTAGAGGCTCTATGGGTCTGGTTAAGTCAAACCTTGGCAGTGAAGCTGCTGTAGGTGCTGCTATGATGGCAGCACAGAAGCTGAGCCCTGGAAGAGGATAAGACCACTTGGCAGTATTTGGAGCAGCAATGACTAATGAACAATGTTGGGATTGGAGCTGAGCAACTCTGGGAAGATGCACAAACAGTCTGGTATAAATGTCACTTCATGCATACATCTGGAATTCAAGAATGTTGTGGCCACGATTTGTACAACATTTTATATCTAGGCATTTGTCAGTTATTAGAAACACACAGGGACAAGCAGCCTAGGATGAACCAATAGCGTAACCAATGTAGTCATTTTTGCACCCCCTTCAAAAGCCACCCTGCTTTACTTAATGCATTAGAAGATAACCTTGCTTATAAATTGTTTGAGGCTTATTTGTTACTCAACTAGAGAAAAACTGGATATCATTTTCCTTCAGTTTCTTTTCTTATTTTTTGAGTCCTGTGATGACTGGTACTGTCTGGAACATTGTTGGATTTTTTTTTTTTTACAGTAAAAAAAAAAAAGGAACAAATACTAGCAGTCACAATTAACGGTCAAGAGATAGTTCACTGCTTAGTTGGTGGTCTCTGGGCATCTTTACTTAGATGGATGATTCTTAATAGTGCTATATTGTGTAACTTAGAGTCAAAAATCCCCAAATGTCACAATACATCAGAATTTCAAGGCTTTTTTCATCTAGGGTCCAGAATATGCTACCTACCTAAAGCAATGAGCTTTTTATGGATCTGGGATTCCCGGTAGCTGTGTATTGTCCTTGCCTTAACAGAGAAAACTTTTTTAAAAAGTGGTTGAGAGGGAGGAGTCAAGATGGCGGCATGGTAAGACGTGGAGTTAGCATCTCCCCACAACTAGGGCACCTGCCGGCACCTGGTGGGGGACTCTAACCCCCAAGGAGATGGGAGGAGCCCCAAAGTGAACCGGTAGGACATAGGGGGACCAAGGAGGGAGGAGAAGTGGAGGGCAGACAAGATCAGCACCCCTGAGGCCAGGGAGATGAGGAGAGTCAGCTGGGAGGGACTCTCTGGGAAGAGCGGGAGAGGAGTGGAGGGCCATCACCTGGCCCACTTGGGCAGGGGAGACTGCTGAGCTCCCAAGCCGCTTCACCTCCATCCAAAGCCCATCCAGGCCACGTGGGTCCTGGAGGCATAGGAGGGAGGCCTGGGAGATCAGGAGTGGCAGGTGGGAGGAGCCATCCAGGAGGAGTGGGAGAGGAGTGGAGGGCGATTGCCCTGCCCACTGGGGCCCAGGGAGCCTGCTGACCTCCTAGGCCAGTCCCCTACAATCCAAAGCCCCCTTCAGGTCTGTGGGTCCTGGAGACATAGGAGGGAGGCCAGGGAGATCAGGAGAGGCAGGTGGGAGGGGCCCTCCCAGACCCCAGACTGGAGGAGCAGGAGAGGAGAAGAGGGCATTTGCCCCACCCACTCGAGCCCAGGAAGCCTGCTAGGCTCCCAGGTGAAGTCCCCCACCCTCTGAGACTGGGGTGGGGGTCACGCCTGGGCCCCATCTGTTCCTTGAGCCTAAGCCCCACCCCTCACAGACCCCAGGGCCTTTTCCAGCCCTGTGGGTCCTGATCATTGGCCCTGCCCAATGCCCAAACCTCGCCCTTGCTTAGGCCCTGCTCTTCACAGCCAAGGCCTTCCCCCCACCGTTTTTCTTTTTGTTTTTTTTTTCCTTTCCCTTCTCCTCTTTTTTACTATTGTGGTACTGATATACTTTCTTGTTGTTGATTCACCTATATTTTTATTTTTACATTCTTTCTAACATATCTGTTAGTTTCCTAGTCTAATTTTATTTTTTACTTTGTTATTTTTCTCTTTTTTTTTCCCCACCCCACGAGGCTTGCAGGATCTTTATTCATGAGCCCAGGGTTGGGGGGAAGGTCCAGAGGTGGGAGCTCTGAGTCCGAACCACTGGACTAACAGAGAACCTCAGACCCCAGGGAATTGTCATTGGAGTGAGGTCTCACAGAGTTCCTTATCTCAGCACCAAGACCCAGCTCTACCCAGTAGCCTACAAACTCCAGTGTTGGAAGTCTCAGACCTAACAACCAGTAAAACAGGAACACAATCCCACTCATTAAAAAAACAAAAAATGAGATAGCAAAAAAATATGTCACAGATGAAGGAGCAAGGTAAAAACCTACAAGACCAAATAAATGAAGAGGAAATAGGCAATCTACTTGAAAAATAATTCAGAGTAATGATAGTAAACATGATCCAGAATCTCGGAAATAGAATGGAAGCACGGATTGAGAAAATAAAAGAAATGTTTAACAACAATCTAGAAGAACTAAAGAACAAACAAACAGAGATAAACAGCACAATAAGTGATATGAAAAATACACTCGAAAGAATCAATAACAGAATAACAGAGGCAGAATGAATAAGTGAGCTGGAAGACAAAATGGTGGAAATAACTGCCAAAGAGCACAATAAAGAAAAAAGAATGAAAAGAATTGAAGACAATCTCAGAGACTTCTGGGACAACACTAAAGGCACCAACACTCGAATTATAGGGGGCCCAGGAGAAGAAGAGAAAAAGAAAGGGTCTAAGAAAATATTTGAAGAGATTATAGTGGAAAACTTCCCTAACATGGGAAAGGAAATAGTCACCCAAGTCTAGGAAGCACAGAGAGTCCCATACAGGATAAACTCTAGGAAAACCACACCAAGATACATTTTAATCAAACTGACAAAAATTAAATTCAAAGAAAAAATATTAAAAGCAGCAAGGGAAAAACAAAATTAACATACAAAGGAATCCCCATAAGGTTATCAGCTAATTTTTCAGTGGAAACTCCACAGGCCAGAAGGGAGTGGCAGGATATACTTAAAATAATGAAAGAGAAAAATCTACAACCAAGATTACTCTAGCCAGCAAGGATCTCATTCAGATTCCATGGAGAAGTCAAAAGCTTTTCAGACAAACAAAAGCTAAGAGAATTCAGCACTACCAAACCAGCTTTACAACAAATGCTAAAGAAACTTCTCTAAGCGGGAAACACAAGAGAATAAAAAGACCCACAAAAACAAACCCAAAACAATTAAGAAAATGGTAATAGGAACATACATATCAATAATAACCTTGAATGTAAATGGATTAAATGCCCCAACCAAAAGATAGAGACTGGCTGAACGGATACAAAACCAAGACCCATGTATACGCTGTCTGCAAGAGACCCACTTCAGACCTAGGGACACATACAGACTGAAAGTGAAGGGATGAAAAAAGATATTCCATGCAAATGGAAATCAAAAGAAAGCTGGAGTAGTGATACTCATATGAGATAAAAATAAAGACAGTTACTAGAGATAAGGAGGGACACTACATAATGATCAAAGGATCAATCCAAGAAGAAGATATAAAAATTATAAATGTTTATTCACCCAACATAGGAGCACACCAGTACATAAGGCAAATGCTAACAACCAGGAAAGGAGAAATCGACAATAACACAATAATAGGACGGGACTTTCACACCCCACTTACACCAATGGACACATCATCCAAACAGAAAACAAATAAGGAAACACAAGCTTTAAATGACACAATAGACCAGATAGATCTAATTGATATTTATAGAACATTCCACCCAAAAGTGGTAGAATACACATTCTTCTCAAGTGCACATGGAACATTCTCCAGGACAGACCACATCTTGGGTCACAAATCAAGCCTCGGAAAATTTAAGAAAATTGAAATCACATCAAACATCTTTTCTGACCACAACGCTATGAGATTGGAAATCGATTACAGGAAAAAAAACTGTAAAAAACACAAATACATGGAGGCTAAACAGTGTGCTACTAAGTAACCAAGAGATCACTGAAGAAATCAAAGAAGAAATTTAAAAATACATAGAAACAAATGACAACGAAAACACGATGACCCAAAACCTATGGGACGCACCAAAGCAGTTCTAAGAGGGAATTTTATAGCAGTTCAATCTCACCTCAAGAAACAAGAAAAATATCAAATAAACAATCTAACCCTACACTTAAAACAACTGGAGAAAGAAGAACAAAGAAAACCCAAAGTCAGTAGAAGGAAAGAAATCATAAAGATCAGATCAGAAGTAAATGAAATAGAAACAAAGAAAACAATAGCAAAGATGAATAAAACTAAAAGCTGGTTGAGAAGATAAACAAAATTGATAAACCCTTAGCCAGACTCATCAAGAAAAAAAGGGAGAGGACACAAATCAATAAAATTAGAAATGAAAAGGGAGAAATCATAACTGACACCGCAGAAATACAAAGGATCATAAGAGACTACTACAAACAACTATATGGGGCTTCCCTGGTGGCGCAGTGGTTAAGAGTCTGCCTGCTGATGCAGAGGACACGGGTTTGTGCCCCAGTCTGGGAAGATCCCACATGCCGCGGAGTGGCTGGGCCCATGAGCCATGGCTGCTGAGCCTGCATGTCCAGAGCCTGTGCTCCACAACGGGAGAGGCCACGACAGTGAGAGCCCTGCATACCATAAAAAAAAACCCAAAACAAAACAAAAACTATATGCCAATAAAATGGACAATCATGAAGAAATGGACAAATTCTTGGAAAGGTACAATTTTCTAAGACTGAACCAGGAAGAAAATATAAACAGACCTATCACAAGTAATGAAGTTGAAACTGTAATTAAAAATCTTCCAACAAACAAAAGTCCAGGACCGAGGGCTTCACAGGTGAATTCTATGAAACATTTAGAGAAGAGCTAACACGGATCCTTCTCAAACTCTTCCAAAAAGTTGCAGAGGGAGAAACACTCCCAAATTCACTCTACGAAGCCACCATCACCCTGATATCAAAAACAGAAAAAAAATCACAAAAAAGAAAATTATAGACCAATATCACTGATGAACACAGATGCAAAAATCCTCAACAAAATACTAGCAAACAGAATCCAACAGCACATTAAAAGGATCATACACCATGATCAAGTGGGATTTATCCCAGGGGTGCAAGGATTCTTCAATATACGCAAATCAATCATGTGATACACCACATTAACAAATTAAGGAATAAAAACCATATGATCATCTTGATAGATGCAGAAAAACTTTTGACAAAATTCAACACCCATTTATGATAAAAACTCTCCAGAAAATGGGCACAGAGGGAACCTACCTCAACATAATAAAGGCCATATATGACAAACCCACAGGAGCGTCATGATCAGTGGTGAAAAACTAAAAGCATTTCCACTAGGATCAGGAACAAGACAAGATGTCCACTCTCACCACTCTTATTCAACATAGTTTTGGAAGTCCTAGCCACAGCAATCAGAGAAGAAAAAGAAATAAAAGGAATACAAATTGGAAAAGAAGAAGTAAAACTCTCATGTTTTACTCATGACATGATACTATACATAGAAAATCCTAAAGATGCCACCAGAAAACTATTAGAACTAATCAATGAATTTGGTAAGGTTGCAGGATACAAACTTAATGCACAGAAATCTCTGGCATTCCTATACACCAAAAACAAAAAATCAGAAAGAGAAATTAAGGAAACACTCCCATTTACCACTGCAACAAAAAGAATAAAATACCTAGGAATAAACCTGCCTAAGGAGCCGAAAGACTTGTACTCAGAAAACTATAAAACTCTGATGAAAGAAATCAAAGGTGACATAAACAGATGGAGAAATATACCATGTTCTTGAATTGGAAGAATAAATATTGTGAAAATGATTATACTACCCAAAGTAATCTACAGATTCAGTGCAATCCCTTTCAAATTAGCAATGTCATTCTTCACAGAATTAGAACAAAAAGTCTTACAATTTGTATGGAAACACAAAATACCCTGAATAGCCAAAGCAATCTTGAGAAAGAAAAACAGAGTTGGAGGAATCGGACTCCCTGACTTCAAACTATATCACAAAGCTACAGTAATCAAGTCAGTATGGTATTGGCACAAAAACAGAAATATAGATCAATGGTACAAGACAGAGCGTCCAGAGATGAACCCATGCACCTATGGGCACCTAATTTACGACAACGGAGGCAAGAATATACAGTGGAGAAAAGAAACCCTCTTCAATAAGTGGTGCTGGGAAAAATGGACAGCTACATGTAAAAGAATGAAATTAGAACACTGCCTAACATCATACACAAAAATAAACTCCAGGTGAATTAAAGACTTAAATGTAAGACCAGACACTATACAACTTTTAGAGGAAAACAGGAAAAACACTCTTTGACATAAATCACAGCAAGATCCTTTTTGACCCACCTCCTAGAGGAATGGAAATAAAAACAAAAATAAACAAATGGGACCTAATGAAACTTAAAAGCTTTTGCACAGCAAAGGAAACCATAAACAAGACCGAAAGACAACCCGCAGAATGGGAGAAAATATTTGCAAGTGAAACAACAGACAAAGGATTAATCTCCAAAATATACAAATAGCTCATGGAGCTCAATATTAAAAAAACAAACAATCCAGTTAAAAAGTGGGCAGAAGACATACAGATGGCCAAGAGGCATATGAAAAGATGTTCAACATCACTAATTATTAGAGAAATGCAAATCAAATTATAAGGTATCACCTCACGCCAGTCAGAATGGCCATTATCAATAAAGCTAGAAACAATAAATGCTGGAAAATGTGTGGTGAAAATGGCACCCTCCTACACTGTTTGTGGGAATGTAAATTGATAAAAACCACTATGGAAAACAGTATGGAGGTTCCTTAAAAAACTAAAAACAGAACTACCATATGACCCAGCAATCCCACTGCTGGGTATATATTGAGAAAGCCATAATTCAAAAAGAGACATGCACCACAATTTCATTGAAGTCCTATTTACAATAGCCAGAACATGGAACCAGCCTAGATGTCCATCAACAGATGAATGGATGTAGATGTGTCACATATATACAATGCAGTATTATTCAGCCATAAAAAGAAACGAAATTGAGTTATTTGTAGTGAGGTGGATGGACTTAAAGTCTGTCACACAGAGTGAAGTAAGTCAGAAAGAGAAAAACAAATACCGTATGTTAATGCATATATATGGAATCTTAAAAAAAAATGGTGCTGATGAACCTAGCTGCAGGGCAGTAATAAAGAGGTAGACATAGAGAATAGACTTGATGACATGGGGTGGGAGGGCAAAGCTGGGGCGAAGTGAGAGTAGCATCGACATATATACACTACCTAATGTAAAATAGCTGGCTGGTGGGAAGCAGCAGCATGGCACAGGGAGATGGGCTCGGTGCTTTGCGATGACCTAGAGGGGTGGGATAGGGAGGATGAGAGGGAGGGGATAGAGGGACACGCGTATGCACATGCCCAATTCGCTTTGTTGTGCAACAGAAACTAACACGGTATTGTGAAGCAAATATACTCCAATAAAGATCTATTAAAAAATAAAAGTGGTTGATTCTTTAAAATACATGACATACAAAGTAGGACTCCTTCAAGAACGTCAGTCATCCACCATTCCATTTCACTTTAGTGCATACCATCTTTGAAGATCTAGATTCTAAATATAGTTTAACCTTACCATCTGCCATCCCACATTCTTGAATAGAAAAGAAGTAGATGGTCAAATGCTCATTCCCATGAGGATATTTTTATCAGAGCTTTTAGTGTGTCATTTATCTCATCCTATACAGCTACTGCCTCCACATTTCCTGTCCGCCCACTACTTGATGCAATCCTGGCATCTTTCTGGATGCTTTAAGAGGACAGTTTATCAGATTGATTGTTCACAATGCATAAAAGCCCATCATCTGACATGTGTGAATGCCTAAATAGCACTCTTCAGCACGTCACTGGCTCAAAGCCTACTACTCATGCACAGAGGATGGCCAGCAGGCCCAGAGGCTGCAGAGGGGAGAGAAACCTTCTGAATACATGAACACTTAACAGCTCCAGGACTGGAGGCTCATGCTAGTGATGATTACCATGCTAGTAATGGTGATTTGTGAGGCCCCAAAGAAGGACCCCCCCTTCCCTTCCAGCTACACCAACGCAGCTCCTATAACACAGTATTCCCTGACTAGGCAGCCTTGGTAATTGATATCCTAACATCAGAGATGCCTTCTTTGAGTTAAGGGGTTGTCCTTTTCAAGGTGGAAGTCTTCTGCAGGGCAGAGGCTACTGCTATTGCCCACTGGGTTTATTGGGATTGGAATCTTTAATTCTCTTGTCAAAGTGCAAGTAGATAAAAAATCCAAGTGATCCTGGATGAGACAGGGAAAGAGAAAATTGAGAGCAGGGAAAGTCAGTCCTGGTGAGGTGGGAAGTGGGGTGAGATTCCTCAGTTACCCCTGTTGGGTACGGTGAGAAAAGACCCATGACCAGTTTCACCTTTACCACTTTGCTCAGGTTCATCTGGGAAACATGATTTATGAGACTGAGGATGGGGGGTAATACAGAACTACTCAAATTTCATCACTTCATCCTCTCATGCAATCTTTTTAATGCCCTTCCACCAACTGCAACAGTTTCACATCAAATGCACACTCATAGCCTATGTCGTGAGCAGCAACAGGGTGTTATAAGTTAGTTATTATTAAGATAAATAATTTAAATCTTCAGCCATTTACTCTTGCTCAGTTAATAAATTTAATGAGAACTTTGAACAGGATCACATCCTCCCCTGATTCAGACATATTCTTGGATAGAACAGAAAGTGTGAATAATAGCTAGCCTGCCTTGCTTTGCACATAAACCACAGCGTATCTCACCCATGTCTATGGAATCATGCCCAAGTTCCACAGCATACTCTACAAGGCCTTCTGGGGTCTGAGCCCATTAACCTCTTCAGCATCAATTCTTGTCACACCTTCATTTGTACCATTTGCTTCTGACATACCAAAAGGCTTGCTATTTTGACGAATATGCATATCCTCAGCCTAAAATGCTATCCTTCATCCAGTGCCTTAATTTCAGAGCATTTCACTTAATTATACTCTGATCAAGTATTACTGTTTTTAGGAAGTAAGACTTTCCTCACAAGCTCTCCCCTATAACCCCATTTTCATTTATAGAGGACACTTTTTCTGGGTTCTTCTCATATATTTACTTCCCCTGTTAGTTCTCTGAGGTCAGAAATTGTCTTATTTTCTCTTTCTCCAGTGTCTACCACACAGTAGATGTTCTTATTTGTTGGTTAAGGGGACATAAAAAACTCATACTGCTAAAACATTTGTTTCCATAAGTTATTTAGATTCTATCATCAAATACTTATTAAGCAACAAATTTTAAATGGCAGAGCACAGATAATTGCATGGTTGGACTATTTCCACTTTTATTTTCTCCATCATCCTTTCCTAGAATGCAAAACTCAGTAATTGATTCCAGCCCAGTGAGTTCTTTGGATGTCCATGCTGCTTCAATTCAGAGGTTTCACTTGGCTTTCTCTGTGCTTAGTAACTGAACACCAACCTCATTGGTGATAAGAAATGAACTGTGACTTGATATGATTACAGTGAGCCATGTTTACTTTGTGTGTATATATATAAGGCTTCTCAACTTGCTTGGACTTTTACATGGCAAACCAATTTTACATTTTTTTCCCTTTAGTGTCAAGCGAAGATTATTTGTGTCTGAATGGAAAGGAAAAATATTTTTAAAAATAACTTTACCCAGGAGAAAGGATTCTGAGAAGATAGAAGAGTAGGGGGCCCCAGGAATCTGTCTCCCACTTAGACAACAATTGCACTGGCAGAATCTGTCTGATGTAACTATACTGGAATTCTGGGGTTTGTAGAAGAGTTACAATTCCAGGGGAAGACTTAGAAGGTAAATTTTGATTAATTTTGCTCATTTTTAGCTTTTAGCACACTAGCATCTGCCCACCCCCCTACCCCCATGGCAGGCAGCTGTGCATGTTTCCCTAGAGCAGCTTTCCCACAGCTTGCAGTAGCCAGGATGAGCAAAAAGGACCCTGTCCTCCAAATATTGAACATCTGTGCTTTGATTGCTGATTGATGCTTCTGATCACAGAGGTTCAGACAATATCTTATAAGCAACTACTTTAAATGTAAATGGATTTACATTTGTCAATGTAAACTTTCCAATCAAAAGACAGAGGTTGGCAGAATGTACAAAAATGCATGACTCGGCTATTTGCTGTCTACAAGAGACTCACTTGAGATCCAAAGACAAAAAGCAGGTTGAAAATGAAAGGATGGAAAAAGATATTCCATGTAAATAGTAACCAAAAGAGAGCTAGAATGGCTATATTAAGAACAGACAGAATAGACTTTAAATCAAAAATGTTTATAAGAGATAAGGACATTATATATTAATAAAAGTTTCAATATAGCAAGAAGATATAACAATTATAAACATACACATACCTAATGACAGACCAACAAAATATATGAAACAAAAACTGACAGAATTGAAGAGAGAAATAGACAGTTCTACAATAATAGTTGGAGACTTCAGTACCACTCTCACAATAATGAGAGACAGAAGGTAAGTAAGGAAAAGAGGACTTAACACAATAAACCAACTAGATCTAACAGACATATACAGAACACTCCACCCAACAAGAGCATACACATTCTTCTTAATGCACATGGGACATTTTCCAGGATAGACCATAAGTTAGGTCATAAATTAAGTCTCAGTAGATTAAAAAAGATAGATATCATAAAAAAATCTTCTCTGACCACAATGAGATAAAATTAGATATCAATACCATAAAGAAAACTGGAAAATTCACAAAATTGTGCAAATTAAACAACACATTTTAAACAATCGATGGATCAAAGAAGAAATCGCAAGGGAAATTAGAAAATAATTAGAGACAAATGAAAAATGAAAACACAACATACGAAAACTTATGGGACACAGCAAAAGTGGTGCTAAGGGGCAAAATTATAGCTATAAAATTTTTTGCATCCATGTATGATTTTAATTAAATTCTCCCAATACCCCAGTAGTTTAGTCATTAAAAAAAACATTTAGAAAATTTAAAAGATCTCAAATCAACAAACTAACTTTAAACTTAAGGAAAAAACTAAACTCAAAGCTAGCAAAGGATGCAAATAAAAAGATAGAGCAGAGATAAACAGTATAGAGAATAGAAAAATAATGGAGAAAATTAATGAAACCAAAAGTTTGTTCTTTGAAAAGATTTTTTAAAAATAACAAATCTTTAGCTACATGGACTAAGAAAAAAAAGAGAAGACAAAAATACTTAAGTCAGAAATGAAAATGGGGACACTACTATCAATGTTACAGAAATAAAAAGGATTGTAAGAGTGCTATAAACAATTATACACCAAAAAAAGGATCACCTAGATAAAATGGACAAATTAACAGAAATACAAAACCTACCAACTCTAGAAAATCTGAATAGACCTATAATTAGTAAGGAGATTGAATCAGTAATCAAAAATCTCCTGACAAAGAAAATCCCTGAACCTGATGGCCTGAATGGTGAATTCTGCGAAACATTTAAAAACTGAATACTAATCCTTCTCAAACTTTTCCAAAAAATTGAAGAGGAGGGAACATATCCTAACTCATTCTGTGAGGCCATCATAACCCTGATACCAAAGCCAGGTAAAGATACCACAAGGAAACTACACAAATTTCTTTATGAATATTGATTTAAAAATACTCAACAAAATACTAACAAACAGAATTCAGCAGCATATTAAAAGGATCATACACCATGACCAAGTGGGATTTATTCCTCAAATCCAGATGGTTTAACATATGAAAATTGATCAATATAATAGGCCACATCAATACAATGAAGGGGGAAAAAAACACATGATCATCTCAATTGCAGAAAAATCGTGATAAAATTCAACACCCTTTCATGATAAAAAACAGTCAACAAAATAGGAGTAGAGGGAAACTACCTCCATATAATAAAAGCCATATGTGAAAGACCCACAGAAAACATATACTCAATAGGGAAAGACTGAAAGCTTTTTCTCTAAGATCAGGAACAAGGCAAGGATGCCTGCTTTTGCCATTTCTAATCAACATAGTACTGGATATTCTAGTCAGAGTAATTAGGCAAGAAAAATAAATAAAAGGCATCCAAATTAGAAAGGAAGAGTTAAAATTATCTGTTTGCAGATGATATGATCTTTTGTGTAGAAAATCCTAAAGACTCCACAAAAAAAGCTCTTAGAACTAGTAGATGAATTCATTGGAGTAGTAGGATAAAAAATCAACACACAAAAATCAATTGCATTTCTATACATGAGCAATGAAAAGTCTGAAAGGGAACTTAGAAAACAATTCCATTTATCATAGCATCAGAAAGAATAAAATGCCTAGGAATTAACTTAATCAAGGAGGTGAAAGACTTATACAATAAAAACTATGAAACATTGCTGAAAAAAATTAAAGACAAATAAATGAAAACACATCCCATGTTCATGGATTAGAAGTCTTAATATTATGAAATTTTCAGTAATGCCCAAAGCAATCTACAGATTCAATGCAATCCCTATCAAAGTCCCAATGATGCCTTTTGCAGAAATAGAAAAACCAATGCTAAGATTCATATAGACTCTCAAGGGACCCTGAATAGCCAAAACAATCCTGAAAAGAAGAACACAACTAGAGGACTCACATTTCTTGATTCAAAACTTATCACAAAGCTACAGTAATCAAAACACTGTGGTACTGGTATAAAAGACATATAGATCAATGGAACAGAATAGAGAGTCCAGAAATAATAATTGCATATATGGCCAAATTATTTTCAACAAGAGTGTCAAGACCATTCAGTGGAGAAAGGACAGTCTTTTCAAAAATACTGCTGGGAATACTGGATATCCACATGCAAAAAAAAAAAAAAAAGAAGTTGGAACTTTACCCAACACCATATACAAAAGTTAACTCAAAATGGATCAAATACCTCAATGTAAGACCTAAAGCTATAAAACGTTTAGAAGAAACTACAGTGTAAAAGTTTCACAACATTGGATTTTATTTCTTAGATATAATACCAAAGGCACCGGTAACAAAAGAAAAAAACTAGACAAATTGGACTTTATCAAAATGAAAAGCTTTTTGCATAAGAGGACACTATCAACAGAATAAAAAAAAACAATCCATAGAATGGGAGAAAATATTTGCAAATCACATATCTGACAAAGGATTAATAGCCAGGATATATAAAGGAGTCCTAAACTCAACAAAAAAAGAACAAACCCCCCAATCTAAAATGGGCAAAAGACTTGACTAGACATTTCTCCAAAGAAAATATACAAATGGCAATAAGCTCATGAGAAGATGCTCAAAATCACTAATAACTACGGAAATGCAAATCAAATGTACAGTGAGATACCACCACATTTTTTAAACTAAAAAATACAAGTTTAATAGCCCTATTACAATAGTTTTTTAAGAAACAGAACCATCTGCATGCTACAGATGTTTCTTCATTGATATCAACATTACTCTGACAACTATACAACTAAACTGATCTGAGAACTTTAACTGAATCATTTTATAGTTACATTTTCTCATCGATACTGTCCAAACGTGGTACTTTTTTTTCCATTGTTTTTTCTTCTCTGTTTTCTTTTAAGTGAATCCCTACATCTGAGAATTATATCCACCCATTAAGATGACTACTATCAAAAAACAGAAAATAACAAGTATTGGTGAGGATATGGGGAAATTGCAACACTTGTGCACTATTGGTGAGAATGTCAAATGGTATGGCTGCTGTGGAAAATTATATGACAGTCTTTCAAAAAATTAAAAATAGGGACTTCTCTGGTAGCGCAGTGGTTGGGAGTCCGCCTGCCAGTGCAGGGGACACGGGTTCAAGCCCTGGTCTGGGAAGATCCCACATGCCATGGGGCAGCTGAGCCCGTGTGCCGCAACTAATGAGTCTGCATGCTGCAACTACTGAAGCCCACGTGCCTGGAGCCTGAGCTCCGCCTCAAGAGAGACCACTGCAATGAGAGGTCCGCGCACCACAACAAAATGTAGCTGCCGCTCACAATTGGAGAGAGCCCACGCACAGCAGCGAGGACCCAACACAGCCAAAAATTAAAAAAAAAAAATTAAAAATAGAATTATCATATGATTTAACAATTTCACTTCTTGGCATAAATGCAGATGAATTGAAAAAAAAAAGTCTCAAAGAGATATTTTTACACCCCTATTCATAGCAGCATTATTCACTGTGGCTAAAACATGAAAGCAACACAAGTGTCCACTGACAAATTAACAGTAAGTAAAATGTGGTATATACATTCAATGGAATATTATTCAGCCTTAAAAGGAGGGACATGAATGAACCTTGAGGACGTCATGCTAAGTAAAATAAGCCAGTCACACACAAAAAGTGAATACATAATGATTCCACCTACATCCACTTATATGAGGTACTTAGAATAGTCGAAATCATAAAGACAGAAAGTATAATGGTGGTTTTCAGCGTTCAGGGGAAGGATAGTATGGGGAATTATTATTTAATAGGTATAGTTTCAGTTTTACAAGATCAAAAGTGTTACAGGATGGATGGTAGTGATGGCTGCACAACAATGTGAATGTATTTAATACCACTGAACCATATACTTTAAAATGGTTAAGATGGTAAATTTTCTGTTATATGTATTTTACCACATTAAAAGAAGAAAAAAAACCCTTCCCAAGTATAATTACTTGATACCAATCAATAAAATTAACTTTTTAGAAAATTCAATTTTTAGCAGCTATAAAACTCAATGAATATGGAGAACAGTAAGGAGTTTCTTTAAAAAACTAAAAATAGAGTTGTCAAATGAGCCAGGAATCTCAATTCTGGGCATATATCTGGAGAAAACTATATTTCAAAAAGATACATGCACCCCAGTGTTCATTCCAGCACTATTTACAATAGCCAAGACATGGAAGCAACCTAAATGTCCATCAACAGAGGAATGGATAAAGAAGATGTGGTACATATATACAGTGGAATATTACTCAGCCATGAAAAAGAATGAAATAATGCCATTTACAGCAACATGGATGGACCTAGAAATTATCATACTAAGTCAGACAGAGAAGGACAAATATCATATGATATTACATATGTGAAATCTAAAAAAATTGATACAAATGAACTTATTTACAAAACAGAAATAGACCCACAGATGTAGGAAAAAAACTTATGGTAACCAAAGGGGAAAGGGGGGGAAGTGTGGAATTTTGGATTAACAAGTGTACACTACTGTATATAAAATAGATAAACAACAAGGACCTACTGTATCGCACAGGGAACTATATTCAATATTTTGAAATAACCTATAATAGAGAAGAATCTGAAAAAGAATATATATACATGTATGTATAACTGAATCACTTTGCTGTATACCTGAAACACTGTAAATCAACTATACTTCAATATAAAAATAAAAATTAATAAAAACTTCAATGAGTAAAAGTGCTGGTATCAGAGAAGACTGTTCTCTGCTTTTCTTGTCAGAAATAAATTTTCAATATTCTCCAAAGTTTGCCATGATCTGACCAAAAAAATGCAAGCTTTTAATATTTTCAATTCTGCATTTTTCTCTTTGTATAATTGAAATATCAGAACTTAGTTTTCTTTTTAAAAGCAATGATTGCTTCCCAAATTCACTGAATTTTAACTCATTTTCCATTTATAAAAATGATCCAAGTTATGGGCAGGCTCATTTTTCACTGAAGTGATTATGATGAATTATTCATATAGTTAGAATGAGCAGTAGGATAATATTTATTAAAAAGGATTTATGTCCTAGAATTAACATTGCTGTTTGAGCCACAGGTTTGAAAAAGAGGGGCTATGGCCAAAAATACAACAAAACCACATCAACCTAATGTAAGTTGTAGATTCATCCTTGCAGATGTACTATGGTTTTGAGTTACACTCACAGCATATCAACAGGAAATTATTTGGATGTCTATCATCTTACGATTGAGAAGACAAATAGGGCAAATGTGTTTACTTTTTTCACACAGTTCCCAACACTGGTAACATAAAGTTCCTGTAAATTTTCATTTCCAAAAAGTTTATTTATTTGTTGAAAATTTCTTCTCATAGCTATAGAAGTGTGTCATTTATTGGTAGCCAATTAAGCTTGAATCTAAGGATCAACACATGAATGAAGTGTTTTTGACCATCTTTGAGCATCTGGGTTTGCTAGTTTACTTGGAGGCACATTATTTTAAGTTCTGCCTTGGATGCCACTTAGCTATTTACTAGTCAATGAGTGTTGCTTCCTTGAGTTTCTCCGATCTGGCTCTTGCAGATAGTCGGCAAGGAAGATACATTGCATAAAAGAATGGTTTCTTGGGTTCAGGTATGAGGGGCTGGGTGGAGACCAACTGGAGGTGAAGGGTTCAGGCCAGGATGCTTTGGTAGGAAGGGGAGTCAAGCTCTGTTCTGAATTCCTACCTCCGTTGCCAAAGCTGTTATCATGTCATTTCAACCAATCAAATGGCTCCTTTAGTTTTTGTTTCTTGTTCTTTTATCAACCTGTGTATCTGCTCATTATTATAACCTCAGCACCAATAGTGTGAACTTAAGCGTGGTAAGGAACATCACTAGTTACTGAGATATCGCCAACTCTGTGAGATACAGCAAATTTTAACTACAAAGTTTGTACTCTTTTGACATTGAGACAGGCTGTTTAATTCTAAATTTTGACATATAATAATTGTTTCCAGGCATATTTGCTATTTATCAGGCTGCCTGGCCTTAGAGGGATAGGCCATGCTCAGCAGAGGACAGGAAATATACAGCAGAGGAGACTTTGTCATGGGGAAACGTACCTGCAGGGTAGCTTGATAGAGTGTCAGACTTCAATATATTGTATTGTCTCCTTGGTCCAGTGAGTCCTTTCCAAAATGATCCAAAATGAATATATGTGACCACCAATCTTTGGGAGATAGGAGAGAAGATATTATGGTCATTCCTTGCTTCTAAGCAAGTCCAGTTGGTATGATCATTGAAACACAGCAATTACCTTTTTAACACTTGGAGCTTTTAAGAACTTTGGCAAATACTAGACTCCAGCATGAGGTCCCTAAAATCCTAGGGAATAGTAAAGCTGTTGTGATGGACACACACCAGTTCCATGAAAGATTTGTTGTCTCAGCTGCCAAAGCGCTATTGGCAGACAGTAGGGTGACCAGCTATTCTGGTTTGCCTGGGATTTTTCAGTGCTGAAATCTGGATAGTCCTGGGAAATCTGGGATAGTTGGTCACCTTATGAGACAGTTTTTTAGCTGTCAGGACCTTCGGCAATTGTCTCAGGTGTAGAGACCCATCTAGCATAAGGATGTCCCTTCCCAACATGACTCACATCCCATGACTGATCTGTGAGGGCATATACAGGCCTGACCATCTGGCCCCAACTCAGGGCATCTCTGAAGAACATTCTAGGTCCAGAGCTTCCCAGTGGGACCATCTGAGGCTGGTCCTCAGCCTGTATCATAGCTAGACCTCTCCCTCCTCTCAATCTTGCTTCTTTCCCCTCCCTTCCATACTTTTAGATCTCAAGGGTGCTTCTTAATAAATATCCTGGATGTTAAACTCCATCTCTGAGTTTGCTTCCCAGGGAACCCAAAGTGTACTGTGGTCCATGATCTAGGCTTCAAACAGAAGAATGTATGAGTTTATTAGCATTTACAGTTTTTTCATAAGTAATCTCAAATATGGTTTCTTTGCTTTTGCCTGAAATGATGGGATGCCTTGATAACAGTGATTCTCTTGAGTTGACCAGAAGCCATGATTAGTAATTATACATTTTCTCATTTATTTTCCATTTAAATGTTAAATGTGGTTTTATACACATATTTTAAAACCTATACTCTACAGGTAGGGTGAATATTTAATACAAGAAGTCCTTGAATTACCAGGTACTTTCAGATGGCAGTTGGTCAGACAAGGTGACATAATGTGACTGACTCAAGCTAATTTCAGTTTGTGATTTTTTTGTGGGGAATGGAATGGCTGAATAATTTGCAGAAGCCATCTGCTAAAGCCTTTTGCTTTTTTTTTAGGTATTGCCCATTTTTTTAATAGTTAAAAATGTTTTAATGAATTAAATGATACACTAGAAAATATTTGCTTAAAACCAAATGTATTAAAAGAGGGTCAGAGGAACAAAATAGTCATGAGACAGAAAGAAAAAGAAAATCAAAATAATTGATGTGATTCCAGCCACATCAATAATTATACTTATAATCTAATTAACAGCAGAGACTGGATAAAAAACAATATCCAGCAATATGTTGTCTACAGGAAATATACTTTAGATTCAAAGGTACAAATTGAAAATAAAAGGATAGAGAAAACTATACCATTCACACATCAACCATGAGACAGCTGATGTGACTATATATCATACAAAATAGACTTTAGGATAACAATGTTGCTAAGGCAAAAGAAGGACATTTTAGGATGATATACTGGTCAATTATACCTAACAACAGAACCCTAAAATACAGGAAGCAAAATCTGACAGAAATGAAGGGAGAAATAGAAAATTCAACAATAGTAGTTGGAAACTTCAATATCCTCCTTTATATAATGGATAAAACAATTAGGTAGAATGCCGGCAAGGGCATAGTAGAACAATACTATAAACCAACAAGACCTAACAAGTACAGAACACTGCACCTAAAACATCACAATACATATTCTTCTCAAGAACTCATGGAACATTCTCCAGAATAGATCACATATTAGACCGTTAAACAAACCTTTATACACAGTAAAGGACTGAAATATTATAAAAGAATGTTATCTTTTTAAAAAAAATTTATTGGGATATAGTTGATTTACAGTGTTGTGTTAGTTTCTGCTGTACAGCAAAGTGAATCAGTTATACATGTATATATATATCCACTCTTTTTTAGATTCTTTTCCCATATAGGCCATTAGAGAGTATTAAGTAGGATTCCCTGTGCTATACAGTAGGTTCTTATTAGTTATCTATTTTATATACAGTGGTGTGTACATGTCAATTCCAATCTCCCAAAGAATGGTATCTTGCTTTGGCTCTTCTGGCAGCTATAGTTATCTCAGATTTGTAAAATAGATAACAGTAAACTCTACCTCACGGTCTTTCAGCTGCTGCCACTGCTGTTCATCCCCTTCCCTTGGTAGTAATTCCCAGTTCAAATTCCCGAGAAAGAACCTGACCTATTACATGGCCTGGCATGAAAAGATGAGCTGTATCAATATCTAGGCCTTGGGTTGGTGGCCCTTTCATTGGGTGTCCACCTTTGTCTACTTAGTTGGCCATGTGATACCAAGCATGATCACCTAAAGCTGCCCATTCATCATGGGCTGTAAGTAGGGCAGGTATTGACTGACATTTCCAGTGGGTGAATCCAGTACATGGTTTGAATTTTTTCTCTAATCCTAATTAAGTTCCAACCTGAAACATGGCCTGAATTTTAAAAGCATATATCCATTTGGCTACATACCCTGGCCAAATTGAAGGTTTAAAAGATACCTTCAAATGAGAAATGTAGAACATTTTGAAATAAATATACAAAGCATTATTCCAGTGAAAGATGATGCTGGTACCATGACTCCTCTCCCCAGTTTGGTACCGAAATAACTTAGAAGGGATTAGTAGACAAGACTTTCTTTAGTGTTTGGAATCATAGAAACTTAGAAAATCTTATTGAACTCATGATACTCACAACACAAAGGGAAGTAGGCAAGTAGGCTTGTGTTTCCCCTATCATGAAACAACCCACACTGCATTAATGAAGGAAACTGAATATTCTCTAATGCCTTATGATTAGGGCCAAACCTGATGGTAAAATGTTACCTAAAATTCACATACCAGCTCCTTAAATTCTATTTAAAACAATCGTAAGATACTCTAGGCAGAAAGAAGTAAGAAAGAGCAAAAAAATATCCTGAAGCAACTGGTTGAAAATAATTATGCAAATATGTAACAATACAAGGTTTTTGCTTTAAGGTAATAATGCTAGTTCCTGGGCAGAGAATGAGAAAAAGTGAGGAAATAAAATTTCTGTCTTGAATTCTTTCCAATTTGGCATGTATATTAGATGTCTTTAGGAATACTTTAGAAGAAGTCTCTATAGCATTGGGCCTCTGCAACATTAAATCATCAACGCTGTTTTTCAAATAATACTTCTCATTACAGTTTTTAGTCTTTCTAGTTTTAGATATTTCTCACTTCCCATAACAAATGTAGCCTGGCAAAACTGACTGTACAAAAAAAATTCCATTTTCTTTGCTATAACAAATGATCCTATGATGGGCAATCTTCTTCTTAGGGAGGAAAAGAACCTCCAAAATTGAAGCATAACTTTTTGGTGATAAAGGTGGAGGTTAATGGAGAGGTTAGATTCATGGCATAAGGGACATTATGGTCCCAGTAGTGCTCTTCAACTTGTACTTTCCCTAAAACTAGGATCCTCCTTTACCTAACCCCTCTGTTTTTCTCTCCAGAGGCAATGTTTCCTGTGCTTGGGGATACATTGGTCCACCAGTGCAGCTCTAGTAACATTGTAGGTAGATTCCAACAATAGGAACTTGATTTTCTCCTTCTCTGGTCTCACTATTTACTGCTTTTTAGTTGAAACTCTTATTTCTCACCTTGGTTACTGCAAAGCCTCCTTGAATAATCTTCTTGCTGCTGTCAGAATGGTCTAGTATGGGGGGATGGTCCTTCAGTGGCGTGGATGCCACCCACTTCAACATTCTCAGCTCTCACTCCTTACATTTGCTCTAGCTGCATTAGACATCTTGTAGTTCAAATGTGTCATTCAGGTTCCCTAGGGGCTGTGGCATATCCTGCCTTGACCTGGTGTTTCTCAGTGTTGTCCATAGACCCCTGTGTATCACCCAGGATCCCAGCAGAAACAGGTGGGAATTTGAGGTGAATTGAATAAAAGCAATATTTATTAGGGTGTGGACAGGTATAGAGAAGCCACATGGATAAAGTAATATTCTGGTGTGGCACTGATATTGGCCTTAGGCTGGAAGGGGAGATGGGAGGGAACACTTATCAGAACCTGGAGACAGAAAGGGCTGGCAAAACCCCAGGTGGCAATTCTGCAGAGGGAGCTGAGAACAAAGTCACCTCCCTTCAATCTCCTCCTTTCCATCCCCTCCTTCCTTACAGCCTTCCTGAGTGCTCACCTTTGCCTGAACCCCACTGGGAACCAAGGGCAAAGAAGTTTCCTGATGCAGTCCTTGGTGGTCTGCCCCGCAGGGCACAGGGTGACCAAGTGTGGAATGTTGCTTGGGAGAGTAAATAGAAAATATTCAGAGTTGCCCTGTATCATAGAGTCGCCCTGCAGGACTTGGTGAGGAAGCAGCTTGCAGAGGCCCACCGTGCCTGCTAAATCAGAATCCCTGTTATTGCAGCCCAGGAATCTGCATGTGGCAGAGACAGTGAGCCATCCACTGAAGAGCTTTGCCCCACTTTCATAGTGTAGAGTAGAGGCTGGAAGTGACTGTGCACTCAGGAACTACTTTGTTCTAGATGAAGCCAAGTGACACATTTTTGCTAATGGAATGTTAGTAGGAGTGTGTGGATTTCACTGTTCTCCTTCCCCTGCTTATTCAGATGCAAAGAACTCAGAGGCCCTACAGCACAGGAGAACCACAAAATGAAAGCATCGTCAAGAGAAAAGCAACCCACCAACTATGGAAACACAAGACATGAACTTTGAAAAAAAATGTTATCATAAAACATATTAAACATTAAAAAATTAGAGAGAATAATGAATCACATTTACCCATCATTCAAACTGAACAATTATCAAGATTTTCCATCTTAGCTTAACTATCCCTTTTGTCTTTTTCTTTGCTGAAGTAGTTCAAAGTAAGTACCAGGCATTGTGTCATTTCTCCTTTGCCTACTTAAGTATGCCGCTCTTAGAAAGAATGTATTCTTACTTAACCACAATACTGGATGATACCTAATAAAATTATTAATAATTCTTTGGCATCAGCTACAAAGTCCACATGTCACATTTGATTATTGTGTTTCTTGCATATACAGTTGACCCTTTTCCCAACTTTTCCCCCTTGTCTTTTTGCAGAAAATGGGTCAGTTCCTCTGAATGTTCCCCAGTCTGGATTCATCTGTTTCCTTGTGCTGGGGTCACTTAACTTATTCCTCTATCCTTGTACTTCCTGTAAATAAAAGGTCACACTAGAGACTCTAGATTCAGGTTCAACTTTTCTGGGAAAGAACACTTTATAGTGTTAAATGTTGTTTTGTTTGGTAAAAATGCAGAGTATTAGAGTCACCTTAGCTATTGTAGCAAACAGCCCCAAGGAATCCAAATTGACCTTGCAGTTGAAAATGACCTAACTTGGAACATCCTCTTCCCTCTTTTCTGGATTCTTATCTCTTGGAACTCAGCTTAGGAGAGTTCCTCAGCTTTATGAGAAACTTACTAACACCTCCCCTTCTCTAGTGTAGACTAGTATTATTTACTACAAAAGCTTTTGTGTGTTTCTATTCTAGCATTCACTTATCTCACATTAATGACATATTTGCTAATATGACAAGATGGAACTCTGATTTTTTGCTGAGAGCCAAAAAGCAACCAACCCCACAATCCAAAGCATTACCAGGTGTTGTATTTGCCTATGCAGAACTTCCAGAGGAGTTGGTTGGAAACAAATTGTATCCCCTGGCTATATCCAGGCCACAGAAGTGAGAATTAAGAATTGAGTCAAGAAATTGTAATCTAGAAAAACAAAGGATTTCTCAGGAGGGGGTTATGAGTACAGTGGGCCTTCCCCACCTCATGGAAGAGACGTGAAGCGTTCTTTCCCCTTCCCCAAGCTTAGTGATCAGGTCTTTGATGAGCTAAGAGAGTTTGATCTATATCCCCTGGAGATTGGGGAACAGAGTAAAACACTGCTGAAGATGCTAATGGCAAGAAGCAATGGTAATGAGCTGAGAGTTCAACCAGGCTGCCCTAGAAGCCAGCAGTCTGTCCCTTCACAGCTCAGTGGTCCTGTGGGTCCTGATGGAGAGAGCCAGCTGAGAGCTATTGCAAATGCTATTGAAAAGGACTTCCCTGAAGGGATGGCTACCCCAACTGAGAGATGGACCATCCAATTCCCGGAGTTTGAGGGAGGAGATATAAGCAGGCACCCTGAAGAAAGGGCATCACCCATGTCACTGGAAGTTCCTTTGCAGTTCCCAGTGGGGGCCTCCAAACAACCCATGGAAGATACTGTCAACCAGACACCTGCTCTGGCCCAAGATCACCTGAGTGCCAGCCAAACCCATGCCTGCCTCTGAGCAAACCTCTGGCCCCCACCTTAGGCTCTAGCCTAACAGGAGCCAGAGGCAGCCTAGCAAGTGGTAGAGGAATAGCAGGTCCCCAGGAGGGAGATGGATAAACTGCCAGGAAGGGGAGTCTTTACCTTAAAATGAAATTTGGTGTTTTGACAGGGAATGAATTACTGAAAGAAGACTTTTTTTCCTTTAGACGTAACCAGAGGACTTTATTATTTGGGATTTACCAGAAAAGTTATTGGGGAGACCTGTCCTAGATTCTTCTAAGGTACAAGGAAGCAAATGTTCTGCAGAACAGGTAGTAGGGAGAGCAGAGTAACATTTTCTGTTATTCTTGTTCAAGTCAGCATCTCTTGTGTCTAATTCTTTCACCAGATTGAGCTCTCCTTGAGGACAGACTGTCCCATCCAATTTTATTTCTTAAAAAGTTTGTAGATAAACAAAAAGGATTTACTATATAGCATGGGGAACTATATTCAGTATCTTATAATAAGCTATAATGGAAAAGAATCTGAAAAAAATGTATGTATGTATAACTGAATCACTTTGCTGTACACCTGAAACACAATATTGTAAATCAACTATACTGTAATAAAATAAGTAAATAAGTTTGTAGTGCACAGGCATTTGGTTAAGGTCTAATAGAGTATATATGATAGAAATATAATTAAGTGCATATTTAATCCTTTGGACCTGATTCTCAAATGAATCTGCTCCCTACTTTATTAGTTTCAAAGTACTGTAAAACAAATATCTGTATCCCTGCACACTGAAGAGAGGAAACAATTTATCAAAAGAGTAATTATTGAAAAGTATTCACTGGTGAGATTGAGTTACTTTTCAGTGATATAGTACAGATTTCTCCAACTGTTAATCAATCTCTTTATATTTTCCAGATGTAGTACTGATAGGATTTTAACTTCTAGCCCAATGTCATAAGATAAACACTTCACTTTGGAACATCCCTTAAATGTATTTCCCTTTGAGATATTAGACAAGGCCTGGCAAGGGAATCCGAAGTGCTGTTTGTAGCATGAGAAATTTCAGGCTTGGTAGGTCTCTGAGGAATCTTTATCTCTAACTTCAGACTGAGGTGGACTGCCATAAATATTCTGGACACACAGGTGTGAGCGCTGTGAACACTACTCTGAGCATTTTGGGGTCCTGGTTTTCTCCCCTGTGAAATGAGGATTGGCCCGGTTGATGAAGGTCCTTGAGTCCAACAGATTTTATCTGATCATATTTGGCTACTCTTGGCCAGTTACGTTTATTCAAGGGGATGAAAGAAGATGTATGAACAAAATGACCCTGTTAATGAGGTGAGAGGTTGAATGCATCAGTCCCACACAATCTACTGCCTGGCTGACTTCCAGAGCCAATGTCCATCGTCCCTCTTGGCGTGGACAGCCTGGTCTAGAATTTGTTTCCAGTAACTAGTAAGGAATGTATGTGGTTAATTTGTTCTGTGAGTCTCAGATCAAAGCTTTGGAAGACCCATGTATAGTCCCTGGAGACTGTGCCATGGGCCACTCTGAAGTTCCACTTCCAGGTAAGGGCTGCAGGCCTTCTTGCCTGGGTGATCATGGTCTGGTCAGAGGACCAACCATTCAGTACACTTTCCTTTGACTAAGATTCAGTCAACTTCAACTATGAATTTGGTTTTTATTTCCATATTCCTCAATGACAAGAGGGGGATTAATTAGCCAACTTGTTCCTTCTTCATTTATTATGTTATCATTAGTTTCATCTCAAACCAGCTCCATCTATCAGCTCAGGGTGAGGTAGGATTAAAATAATTTTAGTGACAAAATTAGTAGATAATTTTATAGAAATTTAAAAATGCAGAGGATCAAACAGAAAATTCCCACAATTCTACCATCACATATTGCTGCTGTTACTATTTGCGTCAGTTTGCTAGGGCTGCCATAACAAAATACCACAGACTGAGTGACTTAAATAACAGAAATTAACTTTCTCACAGTCCTGGAGGCTAGAAGTCCAAGATCAAGGTGTTGGCAGGTTTGGTTTCTTCTGAGGCCTCTCTTTGGTTTGTAAATGGTTGTCTTATCCCTGGGTCTTCATGTGGTCCTCCCTCTGTGTATATCTGTGTCTAAATTTCCTCTTCTCATAAAGACACCAGTCATATCGGTTTAGGGCCCACCCTAATAACCTCATCTACCTCTCCAAATACAGCCACATTCTGAGGTAATGGGGTTAAGACTTCAACATATAAATCTGGGGGGATGCAATTCAGCCCACAACACTACTTTAGTGTATATTCCTATATACTTCAATCATACATAAACATTTTTATTTTATGAAATTGGATCATGCACCAGATAACACACATTAATACACTAAATAAAGTTTTTCTATGTTAAATATTCATGAAATACGTTTAGTGACCAAATGCCAACTCAATCTAAAATAGACCTTCATACTATTGAGTGTTTTACATGGTAAAATATGTATGTCTTAGCTCAATCCTAAGGATGGTGATCGTGATGATCATAGGTAAATAAAAAAGGGAAATGATAGAAACTACATTAAAGGGGGAAAAGTCTGTGGTAACTTGAAACCTGGATAAAGTGGCACTGAAATGTACCCAGTCATTCACCAAATCTGTGGATTTGTTACATACTTGTCACTTAGCCCAGATGCTGAGGCTTCAAGTGAGAAAAGACACAAGGTCCCTGGCCTGATGCAGTTTATATAAGATGATGTAAGTGAAGACGGTGACAAGCAAACAGATAAGTGAAACTGCAAACTGGGGTAAACATAAGGGGAGGGAAACCAGAGTTACAATAGGACCAACTTAAGGAAGTCAAGGGAGACCTTTCTGAAGAAGTGGCCTTTAAGCCAAGATTCAAAGTTGAGAAGAGCCAGACACATGGGGAAACAAGCAGATTGGTCGTAGAGTCATTGTGTTTGCTGGTCAAATATGAAGAGTTTGACATGCTAAAGATGCTGACAGAGGGCAGTGGGGCTGGAAAATGGTGGGCAAGTTGGTTTCCTTTCGTGAACATAGGGACTGGAAACTTGGCAAACAAGACCCTAAGGATGGGTGGGAGAGTGGGCAGATAGACTTTGCTCATATTAAATATTTAAAAATATACTCGTGATACATTTCACCAAAGAAGAGAAACAGATGGCTAATAAGCATATGAAAAGATGCCTAACATCATTAGTTTACAGGGAAATGCCAATTAAAACCACAAAGAGATAGCACTACACACCTATTAGAACAGCTAAAGTGAAAAATAGCTATGACACCAAATGCTGGTGGGGATATGGAGAGGCTAGATGACTCATACATTGCTGGTGGGGATGTCAAATGATACAGCCACTCTGGAAAATAGTTTGGCAGTTTCTTTAAAAAATTAAATATGCAACTACCATGCAACCCAGCAATTGCTCTCCTGGTCATTTATCCCAAACAAATGAAGACTATGTTTACACACAAAAGCCTGAATATGATGTTTATAATAACTTTATTTGTAACAGCATGAAACTGGAAATAACCCAGATGTTCTTCAACTGGTGAATGGTTAAACAGTGGTACATTCACACCTTGGAATACTACTTAGTGATAAAAAGAACAAATTGCTGATACACAACCACCTGAATGAATCTCCAGAGAATTATGCAGAGTGGAAAAAGCTGATCCCAAAAGCTTACATGCTGGATGAATCCACTTACGTAAGATTCTTTAAATGACAAATTATAAAAATGGAGGACAAATGAGTGGTTACCAGGGGCTAAGGAGGGGGTGGAGCAGGAAGAAGTATGTGTGGCTATTTTTAGGGCAACATAAGGGGCCCCTGCGGTGATGGAAATGTTCTGTATCTTGACTGTATCAGTGTTAATATCCTGCTTATGATATTGCACTATACTTTTGCAAGATATTATCATTGGGAGAAACTGGACAACATGAGATCTCTATTATTCTTATAGCTACATGTGAATTTACCATTATCTCAAAATACAAAGTTTAATTTAAAATATATACCTCTGAGAAGAGTGGGGGTTTTGAATCGGGACTTATTTCAAATTTGTCACAAATGGCAGAAGTCCAAGTAGTGTAGAACTTAGGTGTGCCACTTAACCTCTCATTTCCCGTTTCCATGCCTGCAAAATAATGGGGCTGGGCCATAAATAGGTTCTAAGGTCTCTTTTTGCTTCTATAATCCCATGACTAGAGTGAGGTATATATATTTGTGGAACCTTGTTTTCAGCATTTTCATATTTATCAAAGACCCTCTGAAAATCTTTATGGAAACAGCACTAAATTTCTTTCTAGCATTACTCCAGAAGTAGATCCCACCTTCCTGCCCTCCTAAAGACTGTGTTGCATACGGTGGCAAGATTACTGCCTCTGTAAAAGGAGAAACACTGAGCAATTTCTTTCCTGCCCCAAGAGATCTCCCCACCCATACTGTCCTCACAATATCCTCTTCCAGAGACAGAGAGAGGGAGAGAGGGAGAGAGGGAGAGAGGGAGAGAGGGAGAGAGGGAGAGAGGGAGAGAGGGAGAGAGGGAGAGAGGGGGAGAGAGAGAGAGAGAGAGAGAGAGAGAGAGAGAGAGAGAGAGAGAGAGAGAGAGAGAGAGAGAGAGAGAGAGGAGCAGGGAGGGAAGAACTGCTTTCAGAGGACACACAGTATGGTCAAGAACATTCATTTTTCACAGGAAGAACTGAGGATATTTTAGGAACTCTGTTCTAGATCCAATTATTTACTTATTTTTTAAGGCCTGGGGGTACCCTGAATAACAGTTGTATAACATACTACTTCTTTTACATTTTCATAAATTCTATAATATACTTCCTTCCCTTCTAGGCATGCCTTTCCAGTTGAGCCATACTCATGTATACAGATGTAGTCCTCACATCTCAATCTGTTACCCATTATATTTTCCAAGGATGACTGCAAAATCTCTCCTACCCCACATGCCTTTCTTACAATGTGACCTTGACATTTCTCCCATAAAGTGTTGGCATCTATATTCCCTCCCCTTGAGTCTGGGCAGAGCTTTGTGTCTCTCTTGACCAACAGAGCATGATGGAAGTGGCACTGTGCAACTCCCAAGATTAGAACATAAAAATGCCACGTACGTCTATCTGCTTTCTTGGGGACATTCATTACTGGAACCAAGATGCTGTACTGTGAAGAAGCCCAAACTCACCCAGGTGGAGAGGGCAATGGTGAGGCTATATGGAGGTATTTTGGCCGTACATTCAACTGAAGTCCCAGCCAATAACTAACATCAGCAGCTAGGCACGTGAGTGAACATGTCTTTAGATAATAAGCTCCCAGCTGTGAAGCCACCTTAACAGCTGAGTCCCAGATAAGACCCTAAACGTAGTGGAGCAGAGACATGCCATCCTCACTATGCTCTGTCTGAATTCCTGACCCACAAAATTAGTGAGCCTAATAAAATGGTAATTTTATACCACTAAATTTGGGGTAGTTTGTTAAGCAGTAATAAATAACTATACAGCTTGTTAGAATAAATACTCTAACTTCACCCTCCTTCCTGAATCTCCTGCTATTGCCCCCAAACCGGTCAAACCCTACTAGAATCCACAGAGCAAGGGAGTCCATTGGTCAGCCTATGTAAGTCAGCTTCCTGGGTAGCAAGCAGGATGGAATGTGCATCTGGAATGACTGGCAGATAACCAGCACAGTTGGGAGTCTCACTTATACTCTGCTTTAGTTCAGTGATGATGTTAAGTAAACAGGATGAAACTTGGGACGCCTAAATTTGATCCAAGATAGGACAAATAGTAAACAGCAATACTTTAACCATACTTCAGTTGAATCTGTAAAATGAGGGGTTTGAAGTAATTAGTTTCTAAGTTCCCTTTCAGCTCTGGCATTTATCACAAAAAACTACCAGAGCTTAATCATTAAGAACATAGACTCCATACCATCTAAACTATCTAAAGCTTCAGTACAATCCCTGTCAAAATTTCAATGGTATTTTTATAGAAATAAAACAACAACAATTCTAAAATTCATATGGAACCATAAAAGACCACAAATATTCAAAGCCATCCTGAGAAACAATATAAAGTTGGAGGAATCACACTACCTGCTTTCAAACTATACTACAAAGTTATAGTAATCAAAGTAATATGGCACTGGCATAAAAATAGACACATAGACAAATGGAACAGAACTGAGAGACCAGAAATAAACCCTTACATATATGGTCAACTAATATTTGACATGGGAGCCAAGAATACTCAATGGGGAAGGGAAAATCTCTTCAATAAATGGTGTTGGGAAAACTGGATAACCACATGCAGAAGAATGAAATTTGACCCCTCTCTTACACCATTCACAAAAGTTAACTTGAAATGATCAAAAAAGAAATCAAAAAATACCTAGAGAAAAATGAAAACAAAAACATCCAAACCCTATGGGACACAGCAAAAGCAGTCCTAAGAGGGAAGGTTATAGCAATACAAGCTCGCCTCAGGAAACAAGAAAAATCTCAAATAAAAAACCTAACCTTACACCTAAAGCAACTAGAGAAAGAACAACAAACAAAACCCAAAGTCACTAGAATGAAAGAAATCATAAAGATCAGAGCAGAAATAAATGATATAGAGATGAAGAAAACAATAGAAAAGATCAATGAAACTAAAAGTTGGTTTCTTGAAAAGATAAACAAAATTGATAAACCTTTAGCCAGACTCATCAAGAGAAAAAGGGAGATGACCCAAATCAAAATTAGATATGAAAAAGGAAAAGTTACAACTGACACCACAGAAATACAAAGGACCATACGAGACTACTAAAAGCAACTCTATGCCAATAAAATGGACAACCTTGAAGAAATGGACAAATTCTTAGAAAGGTACAATCTTCCAAGACTGAACCAGGAAGAAATAGAAAATATGAACAGACCAATCACAAGTACTGAAATTGAAACTGTGATTTTAAAACTTCCAACAAACAAAAGTCCAGGACCAGATGGCCTCACAGGTGAATTCTATCAAACATTTAGAAAAGAATTAACACCTATCCTTCTGAAACTATTCCAAAAAAATTGCAGAGTATGGAACACTTCTGAACTCATTCTATGAGGCCACCATCACCCTGATACAAAAACCAGACAAAGATACCACAAAAAAAGAAAATTATGGCCAATATCACTGATGAATATAGATGCAAAAATCCTCAACAAAATACTAGCAAATTGAATCCAACTATACATTAAAAGGATCATACACCATGATCAAGTCGGATTTATCCCAGGGATGCAAGGATTCTTCAGTATATGCAAATCAATCAGTGTGATACACCACATTAAGAAATTGGAGAACAAAAACCATATGATCATCTCAATAGATGCAGAAAAAGCTTTTGACAAAATTCATCACTCATTTATGATAAAAAGTCTCCAGAAAGTGGGCATAGAGGGAACATATCTCAACATAATAAAGGCCATATATGACAAAACCACAGTTAACAACATACTCAACAGTGAAAAGCTGAAAGCATTTCCTCACAAGGATGTCCACTCTCCTTACTTTTATTCAACATAGGTTTGGAAGTTCTAGCAATAGCAATCAGAGAAGAAAAAGAAATAAAAGGAATTCAAATTAAAAGGGAAGAAGTAAAATTGTCACTGTTTACAGATGACATGATACTATACATAGAGAATCCTAAAGATGCTACCAGAAAACTACTAGAACTCATCAATGAATTCAGTAAAGTTGCAGGATACAAAATTAATGCACAGAGATCTGTTGCATTTCTATACACTAACAATGAAAAATCAGAAAGAGAAATTAAGGAAACAATCCCATTTACCATCACATCGAAAAGAATAAAATACCTAGGAATAAATTTACCTAAGGAGGGAAAAGACCTGTACTTTAAAAAGAAAACTGTAAGACACTGATGAAAGAAATTAAAGAGGACACAAACAGATGGAAAGACATACCGTGGTCTTGGATTGGAAGAATCAATATTGTTAAATCACACTACCCAAGGCAATCTGTAGATTCACTGCAATCCCTACCAAATTATCACTGGCATTTTTCACAGAACAAGAACAAAAAGTTTTTGATTTGTATGGAAACACAAAAGACTCTGAATAGCCAAAGCCATCTTGAGAAAGAAAAACAGAGAGGGAGGAGTCATGCTCCCTAACTTCAGACTAAATTACAAAGCTATAGTCATCAAAACAGTATGGTACTGGCTCAAAACCAGAAATATAAATCAATGGAACAGGATAGAAAGCCCAGAAATAAACCCACACACCTATGGTCAATTAATCCACGACAAAAGTGGCAAGAATATAAAATGGAGAAAAGACAGTCTCTTCAATAAGTGGTCCTTGGAAAACAGCTACATGTAAAAGAATTAAATTAGAGGATTCTCTAACACCATACACAAAATTAAACTCAAAATGTATTAAACACCTAAATGTAAAACCGTATACTATAAAACACTTAGAGGAAAACAGGCAGAACACAAGCATAAATCACAGCAATATCCTTTCAATCCATCTCCTAGAGTAATGAAAATAGAAATAAACAAATGGGACCTAATTAAACTTAAATCTTTTGCACAGCAAAGGAAACTATAAACAAAATGAAAAGACAACCTAGAGAATGGGAGAAAATATTTGCAAACAACACAACCAACAAGGGATTAATCTCCAAAATATACAAACAGCTCATACAGCTCAATATAAAAAAAAAACCCAAACAACCCAATCAAAAAATAAGCAGAAGACTTAAATAGACATCTCTCCAAAGAAGACATACCAATGGCCAAAAGGCACATGAAAAGATGCTCAACATTGCTAATTATTAGAGAAATGCCAATCAAAACTACAGTGAGGTATCACCTCACACAGGTCAGAATGGCCATCATCCAAATGTCTACAAGTAATAAATGCCGAAAAGGGTATGGAGAAAAGAGAACCCTCCTATACTGTTGGTGGGAATGTAAATTCGTACAGCCACTATGAAGAACAATAGGGACATTCCTTAAAAAACTAAAAATAGAGCTACCATATGATGTTGCATTCCCACTCCTGGGCATGTATCTGAAGAAAACCATAATTTGAAAAGATACATGCACCTCAATGTTCATTGCAGCACTATCTATAATAGCCGAGACATGGAAGCAACCGATCCATCAACAGATGGATGGATAAATAAGTTGTGGTATCTATATATATACAATGGAATATTACTCAGCTATAAAAAAGAACGAAATAATGCCATTTGCAGCAACATGGATGGACCTAAAGATTATCATACTAAGTGAAGTAAGCCAAAGACAAATATCACATATCACTTACATGTGGAATATAAAAAATTATACAAATGAACTTATATACAAAACAGAAATAGACCCACAGACATGGAAAATAAACTTATGGTTACCAAAGGGGAAAGGGGAGAGAGAGGGTAAATTAGGAGTTTGGGATTAACATATACACAATACTATATATAAAATAGATAACCAACAAGGACCTACTGTATAGCACAGAGAACTATATATATATATATATATATATGTATTTCTGAACCACTTTGCTGTACACCTGAAACTAACACAATATTGTTAATCAACTATACTTCAATAAATTTTTTTTTTTTTTTGCAGTACACGGGCCTCTCACTGTTGTGGCCTCTCTCGTTGCAGAGCACAGGCTCTGGATGCGCAGGCCGAGCGGCCATGGCTCACAGGCCCAGTTGCTCCGCGGCATGTGGGATCTTCCCGGACTGGGGCACGAACCTGTGTCCCCTGCATCGGCAGGCGGACTCTCAATAACTGCGCCACCAGAGAAGCCCTAAAAAAATTTTTAATCTAAAAAAATAAATTAATTAACTTGAAATGAGTTAAAAACTTAAACATAAGGCCTGAAACCATAAAACTCCCAGAAGAAAACATGGGTAAAAAGCTCCTTGACATTGGTCTTAGTAAAATTTTTTTTGATATAACCTCAAAAGCACAACAACAAAAATTAATAAGTGCAACTACATCAAAAGAAACAACCAACAAAATGAAAAGGCAACTTAAGGACTGGGAGAAAAATATTTGCAAATCATGTATCTGATAAGGAGTTAATACCCAACACATATAAAGAGCTCATACAGCTCAATGGCCAAAACCCAAATAATCAGATTTTAAAATGGGCAAAGGACCTGAATAGTTAAAATAAAAATTCAAAATAAAAAAAAGAAGATACACAAATGGCCAACACGTACATGAAAAGCTGCTCAACATCACTAATCAAGGAAATGCAAATAAAAAGCATAGTGAGGTATCACCTCATACCTGTTAGATGGCTGCCATCAAAATTCAAGAGATAAGTGTTGGGGAAGAATGTAGAGAAAAGGGAACACTTGTGCACTGTTGGTGGGAATGTAAACTGGTATAGCCACCATGGAAAATAGTATGGAAGTTCCTCAAAAAGCGAAAAATAGAACTACCATACAATCCAGCAATCCTCCTTATGTGTATATACCCAAAGAAAATGAAAACAGGATCTTGAAGAGATATCTGCACTCCCATATTCACTGCAGCATTATTCACAATAGCCAAGATATGGAAACAACTTAAGTATCCATCAATGTATGGATGAAGATGTGTGTGTAGGTATATACATATGTGTGTGTGTATATATATATAATGGAATATCACAAGATATGGAAACAACTTGTGTTCATCAATGTATGGATGAAGAAGATGTTGTTTATATACATATAATGGAATATCACTCAGAAGAAATAGGAAATTCTTCATTTGCAATAACTTGGATAAACCTTGAGGGTATTATACTAAGTGAAATAAGTCAGACAAAGACAAATACTGTATGATATCACTTACATGTGGAATCTAAAAAAGCCAAACTCATAGAAACAGGAAGTAGAATGGACTGGGGCGTGGCAGAAATGGGGAGATGCTAGTCAAAGGGTACAAACTCCCAGTTATAAGATGAATGAGTTCTGGGGATCTAATGTGCAGCATGGTGACTATAGCTAACAATACTGTATTAAGTACACTTGAAAGTTGCTGAGAGAGTAGATCTTAAATGTTCTCACCACAAGAAAAGAAGTGGCAGTTATATGACATGATGGAGGTGTTGGCTAACACTATGGTCATGATCATTATGTAACATATAAATATATCAAATCATCACATTGTACACCTTAAATTCCCTCAATGTTATACATCAATCATATCTCAATAAAGCTGGGGGAAAAATGAACATAAACTCAAGAGCCTATCTGCTTGGACTCAAGTCCTGGCTCTGCCATTACCTAGCTGTGTAAATTTAGGTAACTCCCTTAGCCCCTCTGTGCTTCAAATGGGGATAAAAATATTGCCTACCTTATGGGTGTGTTTTGAAGATTAAATGAGCTAAGCAGTATAAAGCACTTAGCATGGGGCTGGGGGAGAGTAAACACTGTATAAATGTTAGCCGTTCTTATAATAGATAGGAAGAGAAGATTACAGCATACAGACTGTGAGGGAGAAACAGAAGATGGAAAATTAGCAACATTTTTTCCTTTTCCCTTTATTTTCTTTTTTAAGCAGGAATAGCTGCTGCCACAGTCTCTGATCCTTTGGTTTCTTTAAAAAGATGAATTTACCAGGATAAAAAAGTTAAAGAGTGACTGCAGTGGATAAGAAGCTACCTAGGGTTATAGGGGCCATAGGCTGAGTGGAGTCCTAGAATGGCACCTAGCTGTACTAACTACCAGGTATCTTAGGAAAAACTAGCCCTCTAACTAGAGGCCAAAAATGGTCTTAAGCTATAATTAGATATTTTATTTCCTCTGCATTATATAACACAGTCCTATAGTGGATGCTAGCTATGCAAAGTATTTCTTCACCTCCAGCATGTGGTTTTTAGCAGCATTCAAAATCTCTTTTTTTTTTTTTTTTTGCGGTACGCGGGCCTCTCACTGCTGTGGCCTCTCCCGTTGCGGAGCACAGGCTTCGGACGCACAGGCTCAGCGGCCATGGCTCATGGGCACAGCCGCTCCGCGGCATGTGGGATCTTCCCGGACTGGGGCACGAACCCGTGTCCCCTGCATCGGCAGGCGGATTCTCAACCACTGCGCCACAGGGAAGCCCCAAAATCTCTTTTTAAAGAGAATGATAGGTATTTTTCAGTTTCAACCGTGAAACAGTTCTTGATTTATCTCTTTAAAATAGTTTTTTTTTTTTATTTTGCCAGAACTAGTATACTAAAACAGTCCATTGTTAAAACAGAGTATTCAAACAAGCTCTTACAGCATATTCATTCTTAGGGAATGAGCACAGTTCTAATGATGGTTAGCTGTCTGATTCCTGCTCCAGTTTCAAAAAGGGAAAATAAATTAACACCTGGAAAAGGAAACCTGTTTTTTCTTTTTCTTTCTTGTTTTTTACATCGCTCTCCTTCCCAAGATAATTCCTAGTCAACAGAGCTTATAGCCTAAGAGCGAGGACAGGCAGTTAGCGCAAATCAGATTCTTACCTTGGTTACAATTTCTCTCAAAACGTTATAGAAGAGAGAGTAAAAGAAAACTGCTGTCAGTATTAATGGTAATGCTAACAGCTAGCATTTACTTAGCTAGATACCGTGCTAAGCACTTTACATATGCAGGTTTGTAGTGCAGTCTTTTGCACATAGAAGTTCAATATTGCTTGAATGAGGATTGCCAAACATAGATGGTCATCTTCCCTGTTTCATTTTATGTCCTTTTGAAGACAGAAAGCCAACTAAGACATATTTTGTTTTGCAGCTGTTTTTCTCCATCCTCTACAAACAATGGGACGGTCTTTCTTTTTCTTCATGTTTTCTTCCCTATTTAGATCTTAAACACAGGGGCTCAATGAAATTGAATAACACTGAACACACAGTTCATTCACTAGAGAGAGAAGTAGACAAGAGTAGGAGAGTTGCACATACAGGCTTTTCCTGGGTGAAAAAAGGGCAGACTTTAGATCTCAGCACTATTCCACCCACCCCTGGTCATCAGCACAGTCATTCCTGCAATTCTTGGACAGGACACATGGGGCTCAGGCCAACTTAGCCTGCGTTGGAAGCTTTCATAAAAAGAGTTCTGTCCCTGCTCAGTCTTACTAAACATTTTCTGAAGACTCAGTGAAGAATGACTTATGACTTTGTTTAATTTGAGTATGTAACAGCTGAACTGTTGAGAGATTCATTTGGTGTCTTGTGCATTGTTTTGTTTTGTTTTTCTTTCCTTTTCTGGGAAGCTAGAAACTCTTCTTGGAGAAAAGAAACCAGAAAATATTTCCTTTTCTCTGCACCCATCCCCAACTTTCTCCCCTGCACTGCACAAGCCAAAATTTACAAGACTGGCGAATTTGAGAAAGAGAAAGATGATAAGGGATCGGCGCTTTAGAGGTAGAAGAGAAGATGTTCTGGTTCATTCTGATGAAGCTTACTAGAGATGGTAGAATCACTGGTAGAGATGGTTGCCTGGATACCCAAGGCAAGCACTAACATCTTGACTTTGCAGTCTCCTGTGGAGGGCCCATGTCTGAGCTCAGCAATGGGGGAGGGAATAACCAAGTCTCACCAAACCTGGCAGCCTGCCACTGAAGGCTGTGGGCCTGGGCAAAGACCAATGACAATGGCATCCAAAAGTGACTAAGAACCAACAGTCTTCACTTTTTCCCCTGACCATTGGGTCAGAAGGGCCATAAAAAGAAAGAGAGATTGGCATTCTTATCAACCTTGTTGAGAGAAGAACTAACTTGATATAACTATTTTTGGAAAAATAGGTACATCATATTTATTGCAGTCAATGTTATAGAGCAATTACTATCTCCCTTGGTTTAGTGTCATTTATGTGGCAAATCCCAATGTAGTTAATAATAGAGCAAGACAAAAACCACTCAATAGAATGAATGAGGGTGCAGCAAAATCCAACTATTTGTGGTTTGCAAGAAACCTACTATAAATAAATTTTTAAAACCCTGGTAAGTTAAAATAAAAGGATAAAAAATTTATACCTGGCAAAGATTTATTTTATGAAAACGAGAGTGATACTTCAGGACAAGAAATGCTACTAGAGATAGAGAGAAATATCTCATAATGATAACTGAGTCATTTTACCATAAATGTGAAATAATAATCATAAATGTGTATGTACTCAGTCACAGTTTCAAAAAATACACAAAGCAAAAACTGACAGAATTGAAACTGGAAATAAACTCACAATAATACGTGGAAAATTTCAATTCTCTTCTCTCAGTAGTTGGTAGAATAGAAAGAAAATTCCATAAAAATGTAGAAGAATGAAACAACAATATCAACCAACTTGATCTAGACAGTTATAGAACATTTATAGAACATTCCACCCCAAAACAACAGAATATATATTATTTTCAGATGCACATGGATCACTCACCAAAATAGACCATATACTGGACTATATAGAGTCTGAAGAAATTTAAAGCATTGAAATCATATAGAACGTGTTCTCTGAACACAACAGAAAAAATTAGAAATCGGTAACAAAGAGATACTGAAAAAGCACAAATATTTGTAAATCAAACAGCACACTTATAAATAACCCATGTATTATACAATATATCACAAGGAATATTAGGACATATTTTACCTGAATAATGAAAATAATGAAAATGCAACACATCATAATTTGTAGGATGTACATAAAGCACTGGTTAGAGGGTAATTTAGAGCTTTAAGAGCTTATACTAGAAAAGAATAAAAGTCTAAAATCAATAATGCAAGATTCCACATGAAGAAGCTCGGAAAAAGAATAACAAATTGAGCCCAAAGTAAGTAGAGTATAGGAAATAATAAAAATATGAATGGAATCACGAAATGGAAAACATAATTTATAGGTAAAAAAATCAACGAAACCAAAATCTGGTTCTTTGAAAAATTATTATGCTTCTAATCAGACCAGCCAAGAAAAGAAGATACAAATGATCAAAATCAGGAATGAAAGAAGGAACTTCACTATAAGACATTAAAAGAATAAAAGGGGACTATTCTGAACAAATTTATGTAATAAATTGGACAACTTAAGATGAAATGGACAAATTCCTTGAAAGACACAGCTACAAAACTAACATAAAAAGAGACATTTTTAATAGCCCTGTATTTATTAAAGAATTTGAACGTGCCAAAATAATTCAATGGCAAAAAGATTGTCTTTTCAATAAGTAGTGCTTGAACAATTGGATAACCTTATGAAAAAGTATGAACCTCAACTCTTAGTTCACGCCAAATGCAAAAGGTAACTGCATTGAATATAAACTGAAACGTAAAAATGAAAATTATAAAATTGCTACAATACATAGGAAAATATCTTCACAAACTTTGGGTAGACAAAGATTTCTTTGATATAACACAAAAGCACAAAATATGAAAGAAAAGATTAATAAATGGACTCTATAAATATTACACATTTCTGTATTTCAAATATCACCATTAAGAAAATGGAAAAGACAAGCCAACAGACTGATAGAAAATATATTCTTTACATATATTTGATGAAGGACTTGCATCCAGAATATATAAAGAACATTTACAGTTTGATAATCAGAAGATAAAAACCCAGTTTTTAAATTGGACTGATAATTTGATCCTTCAAATAAAAAATATATAAGGATGGCCAATATATATATGAAAAGATGCACAACATTTCTAGTCATCAGGGAAATACAAGTTAAATCATGACATGTTATTATAAATCCATAGAATGGCTAAAAACAAAAACTGAGACTACCCAATTGTGAGAATATAGAGCAACTGAAACTCTCATATATTGCTGGTGCAAATAGAAAATGGTACAACCACTTTGGAAAACGATTTGGAAGTTCCTTATAAAGTTAAACTTATATTTGCCATATGACCCATCACTCTACTCCTAAGTAAATACCAACAAGAAATGAAAACACTTGTCCACAGAAAGACAACGGTGCATGAATATTCATAGTAGCTTTGTTCATAGTAGCCTAAAACCCAAATGTCAATGGCTTCAGATGGTTAAGTACCACCACCTGTCCTCTATAGTGTGCATGTGGGTGTGGGGCTGGGGGACGCCCTATTATCAGTAAGCATAATAATTCTGTAATGGCATTTCCAGCCTTACACAGTATATGTACTCTGGCTTGTGTACTTCTCTCAGCCTTTTATTTCCTTTGTCTACCAGCTGCCATGACAACTCGGGTGTTTCTTTTCCCACTTAGTGTGAGCTATCACTTTTTCCATGCTTTTAAGAGCCACCCTAGGATTGTGTTTGCACCATCTCTTGGTGTTTCTTGCCCAGAATTTTAAATAACATAATCCTAGAAGAGTCTCTCAAATTGATAAACTCTGTGCTCAACAATATTCTAGCACCCTCAGAAACCAATCCTATCTATAATCTTCCAGTGCATGTTTATAAAGGAGGACTAGATCCTGTAGCTCCTTTGGGATATAGTCTCTTTCCTCCCTTCTCACGCCCACCATGTCTCTGGCTGTGTTTGCTGCAACTTATAGTTATAGACCTAGTGGCCGAGTGGGTCAGTAGGGTTGGGCCAGGTCCTGACTTTGGCATATGCTGTCTTGTAAGAAAAAAAACTTCTGTACTGCCTTTGAACAAGAGAAGAGTACTACCCTTGACTAGGGATGGGCAGACTACTTCTGTAGGGCTCGTGGGAATCTGGTGATTCGAGATAGGGGTGGGGAGTGGTAATCTACCCAAGTGTGCCCATACCACATGTCAGAGTCTTATTTTTACCCAAGCAGGGCCTTGACCTTGGCATAGCAGATCTGTCTAGGCTGAGAGTTTAACCTCCATTGAAATTTGGCTACTCTAATGCTAGTTCCTGGGCCTTGTCCTCAACTTTCTCAGCTCTTCTCTTGAAGGACATGAGAGCTTCTTTATAGGCTACTAAGGAGAACCTCAGCCTTTCACCCCAGCTTATCTTTTTTCTAAAGTCTCAACTGAGTTAGAAAAGTCACCCAATTCAATTGTCTTTAAAGTTAGTATTTCCTTCATATTTCTCCACTGGTGGAAACTAGCACCAGCTAGTTTATTTCCTTCCACATACACCATACAAATTCATTACCTGTGATCATTTTAATACCTACACTACCACCTTGTGCCAAGAGCTACATGTCCTCCAGGAAGCAGACACTAAGATGGACATTACCATGCAGGAAATTTATTACAGAGTGTCCTTGGGTTCAACACTTGTGGAAGGGAAAGGAAGGAAACAGGATTGAGTAGAAGGAGAAACTGAGATGTGATGCCATCTAAATGAAGCTTCAGTCGACCCTGTGGCAATTTCTGAAGATGGACTCAACCTTTCAGAGTTGTGGATAGCTCCTCAGCCGGCACCTCTGCACCAACAGTCACTGGATGTGGACCACAGGGGAGGGTTGTGGCTCTGAGCAAGGTGGCTCTCTTCGGCTAGAAGGAACCCCCAGTGTGGTGGGGCAATGGAATCTTTATTCCTGAGGGGGGCAGCACATCTAGCAGCCATCCACCCACCCTTCTCTTATATGAAAGATTAAAATATGCTGTGTGTGTGTGTCATTGACAATATAAACTGAAGCTATGTGCTTCCAGGTATCTTGGAGCCCCAGTCTTTGTGACCCCCTTCACCTCCTAGAACTTCCTGGTCATAAGCACTGCTGTGACGACAGTGAGGTTTCTTTCTTTCTTCTTTTTTTTTAAAAAACTTTTGCTGGCCTTTCTCCTTTCTGTTTTGATTCTGTTAATACTCACTACTTTTCAAACACTGACTATGAACCAGGCCCCGTGCTCAGGAATACACATGGGTTACCTTTCATGAATTATCTCATTTAATCATCACCTCAATCCTATTTAGAAAACGTGAACTCATCATTTTATGGATAAGAAAGGAGATTCAGAGTGAACAGCGTTTCCAAGCCACACATGTAGTTCTTATCGAAATCTGTGTGTGAAGCCACATCTGACTCCAATTTCCATATTCTTAGCCATGATGCTCCTATTTGCCGCCTGCTCCTTGACCTCTACCTGCCTCAGCTAGGGGTCAATAAGTACATTGTTGGCCACAGTTCATAACCAAGCCCTGTTACTGACAACATATATTCCTAAACAATGCCCTTTTTGAGGCACATTTTCTAGAACCATTTTGTTAAAGTTATGACCATTTCCCTATATATTCCCACTATATTCAAACTCAAGACTCTCTTGTCCTCTGAAGGCTCAGTTGAAAACCCCCTTCCAACTATACTTTTCCTAGGTATTCCAGACCAAAATAATCTCCCTGTGCCTAACGAAACTCTCCCACTAAGGAGAACTATTTATTCACATTTTTACTGCTTAGTCTCTGCATGTATGTGTCTGTTCCCCTCAACAGATTGTAAACACCACGTACATTCTTTTACATCATTACCCTACATAATGTATGGTACATAGGAAACGTCTCAAAGCACATCACATTAATTTTGGATTAGTGTCATGAATTGCTTAGAAATATGCCTTTGGGCTCTCTTCCTTTTCCTCATTCTCTAATAATGATGCAACTTTTTCCTTTTCTTAGGTTTCCCATAATGCTGAAATGCTTATCTAGCCTATATATTTTTCATTCTGTACTTTTTCTCTGTGTAAGTCTGCTTTGGGAACCCCAGTCAGTTCAGTTTATTAGTGGTGATCAACCCAGCCGGTTGTTATGTTCCGTATAAGGCTAACAGCTGTCACAAATACAATCAAACTTTTTTTGTTGTTGCTATGATGAAACTCAATGGATCCAGGGAAAATATCTTATGAGTTACTGCATATTGTAATAAAAAAAAAACACACAACTTTTAGAATGGTTTAAAATCTGACTGCATAAAGTGTGGTCCATGGACCAGCAGTATCCGTATCACCTGGGAGCTTGCTAGAAATGCAGAACCTCATGCCCGACCCAAGTATGCTGAATCAAAATCTGTAGTTTAACAAGATTTTCAAGTGAAAGTTATGAATATTTAAGTTTGAGAAATACATACTAGTTTAAAAACAATTTAATGGCAGCTCTCTATATACAATAAACGGCTATGTCTGATGCTTCATACAGTTCTAATCACCCCGATAATCCTGAAAGTAGGTGAGGTAGTATTTCTATTTTATAGATGAAGAAGAGGCCCGTGTGTTAACTTACCCCAAATCATCCTGCGTCTAATCAGTAGCGCTGATCTTGGAACCCAAAGCTGTCTGCTTTCCAATTTTCTCTTGCAGTGTAGACTTGCTTTCCAATTTAATATTGCAGTTGTAGCAGAGGCTCCCAGCGTCTGCCTGTCCCTGAGGCCTTACCATCCCAGAGTGCACTGGCTGCATTAGCCCGCCCACCCCCAGCAGTTCTCAATCACTGACTGATAGGAGTTGGTGTTTAAAGGCCCCAGCCCCCTGAGCCCCCAGGTGAGATATTTCGGTGGTCTGTGGTATCTCACTGTATCTCAGGGTCTCTCAACATGATTAATTTCCAGTCAGTCCCTGGGATAGCTGGCTTAATAATTCACCTTTTTTAGTTTTTGGCTGCCTTCCCTTCCCTCCTTCGCTGCATCTCCCAATAAACTATTGATAATTAAATCTCAGGCTCTGCTTCTGGGGGGAATCACCATTAAGATAGCAGAAAAGTCAGCTGGTTCCTATGAGGATTCCTCACAGCACAACAAAAGAAGTACTGATAAGTGAACAGTTAACCTCCTTCGTAAATAGCGAGTACAACACCTTTAAGAATAGTGAGAGCTTTTTATGAGACTGGTGACACCTGAAAGATGAGATTCTGGGGTGTTTGCTAACATGAAATGTCATAAGGGAATCCAAGAAAAAAAAACTGCACTCTTTCCCCAGCAGAAAGAGAAAATACCATTTTCCTGCTTCTATAAGAATCTGTCATATAGACCTTTGGACAGAATCTCTTGCCTCTTATTTACAACTATTTTCTGTGGGAGGAATAAACAAGTGTTATATATATGTACTTTCTGTCCTTCAGTCCTTCCTGCATAAAAAAAAGGGAAATCTCATCATGTAAATTGAATATCCTATCCTGACTGTGACACAGATAAACGAAGCAAAGGCTTTAAAGATGCTGACGTTTGTATTCAGGGCCAGCTTCATAGACATGTGACAGAAGGGCCCTGCACTTGGTTTCATGCTCTGCTGTCACTGCCCTGAAATTCTTAATTATTGTGAACAAGGCACCCCAGGCTTTCATTTTTCACTGGGTCCTGAAAATTATTTAGTCAGTCCTGCTTGTACCAATTAAAAACTGTTTAACGTGGGTTTTCATGATACAAGAAAGAGAAGGCCAGCTCAGAACTATAAGGGCTGAATAACAAAGCATCTTTGGGGAAAAACAGAACTGACAAAAGTTGGAGTTTCTAGAAGCTTCTGAGAGTTGTCATTAAAGGTTTGCTGCATAGAGTGCAGGAGGAAAGCAGTGGCACCTGATGTGCTCTGATACTTCTCAAACTGACACATGCATAGGAATACACATAGGAGTGATCGCTGAGACCATGTGTTTGGCTTGCAGCCAGCAAGGAACATTCAGGTGAATCAGGAAATTAGGGGCAGATGGAGTGAGCCGCTTCAGCTGGTTTTCCAGCATCAGGCAAGCAAACCGACTGTGTTCCTAATGATACCCAGCATTTACCAAACATTTACTCTGTGCCTGGCCCTGTCCCAGGGTTCTTATTAATCCTTACGACAACACTATAGGGCAGGTGCTGTTACTGTCCCTCTAGTGTGAGCGGGAAATCTAGGACAAAATGAGAGTGAGTACCTAGGCACCAGCACCCAGCAAGTCCTGGAGCCCAGGGTCAGACTCAGAGCCCAGATTCTTATTTACAACATGTAGCTCCCCTCCCCAGGGAAACAGCTTTGACTTCAAGAGGCGTGATCAGCAGAGACTGTGCTGAAAGGCCCCCAGTGGAGAAGAGGAAGGGGAAAGGCTGTGTGGCAGTGATGCAATCCTGAACACCACAGTTCCCCATTCCCCGATGGGTGGGGGAGGGGAGGGGCAGCAGAAAATAAATAGCCCTAGACCTTGCGGAGCCTGTGCGGGGTTTTCCTGGGTCCATTTTGCTTCACAAGCACATTTTCCATGGATTTTTACCAGGCTGCGTCAGGTTGTCTGTGGGCCTCAAACTGGTCCTTTGAGTCTGCGTTTCGGCTGATGTGGCCCGAAGGTTTTGGGGGAAGGGAGGGGGCTCAGTGGAGTGGCTGGGCTCCTGCTGCTTCCACCTGCGCTGCTGTACTTTCACCTGTTTTAATCTAAATATAGGGATTGTGGGTAAGAATTTGTTTGCAAAAAGATGAGGTTCTGTGGCTAAAAATAAAAGTTTAAAACCCATGGCGCTGGTTGAGCTGTCGTTTCAAAACTGGGAGAAAATGAATTAGCTGTAGGTGGCTCACATGCCCCTCTGTCCCCTCCCCCAAACACAATTCATGTTCAACCTGGACTGTCAGAGAAAAAATGATACTGGTATTTGGTGATCCTGGAACCCTGGGCAGAACATATTTGAATCTTCTCTATGCCAAATGTTTGCTCACTGGCTGTGAGTTTGTTCCTATCTTAAGAAACGTTTCTTTTAATTGTTTGCACTGGGTCCTTCCAGAAAAAAAGAAAAAAAAATAGAAAGAAAATCCTTACTGGGCCAACTCCGAAGGTTTTACATGAAAGTGGCTCTGACCTTCCTTTCATGCAGGAGCTGAAGTTAATTGTTCCTTCCTCTGCTTTCTTACAGCACCCAACAATTATTTGACTATCTGTTATGTGTAGAACACAATGGAGCCTGACTTCAAAAGACTCACAATCCAGTAGGTAAGAGGAACTAGGTAATTCTCTGTACCTGTCATGGTAGTTGTTATTTTCTAACTCGTGGTGGCGAGGCAGGAGAGAGCGTTGATGGCCATAAGACATGCAGAAATTGGTGAAAGAATGGCACCCAGGTTTGGCCTTTGAGAAATTACAGTTCACTAGGTGGAGATGTCTGTTTCCCAAGAGCAGATGAAATAACTGCTGTGTAGAGCTTCCAGTAACATGAACAAGACCCACAAACCTTGAAAAGCCTTTGAGGATGGGAACTTGGTTTTTCAGTATTTTCCTGGAAAGCCCTCTTATCCCACCTACTCTTCAACATCTGGGCCTATACATCAAATTTATAGACCTTTGTTTATGATTCAGATGGACTTCTGTATAGTTCAGCTCAAGTTCGATGATGAAAGTCCACCTTCCCTATTGATATAATTCTATTAAAATATGTGTGAGCAAGCAGTGTTTATGGAGAGTCAAATGTGTGTGGCCATCTGGGACAATCTAATTATTTACTAGAAAATATATATTTAAAAATTTCCAGAACATCCAGGGTTATAAATGTGTATCCCTACCTCTTGTTTACTAGTCCATTCAGGGGATTAAAAAGTGCACCTGTTATAAAAGCAAACCATTGCACAAAACTCTGACTCGCCAATTGGCAATGTTCCTTCAGATAATGTGGATTGGAGAAGAGACCAAGTATAATTTGACATGTCAACTCTGAAACTATTGCTGTTTTCATTTCCTGTACCATAGCTCCCACCACCTTTAAAAAATTATTGTGATAAAATTAAAATAACATAAAATTTACTATCATAACTTTTTTAAATTATAAAAATAAGTTCCTAGAATGTGAAATATAAAAATCAAGACCCTTGAAAGTTCTTCAATTTGTAGCTTTTGTTTTTCCCACTAGCACATAAAATACCACAATACTTCAGAGCCTCCTATTTCTCCATCTCCCATCTTACAGGATGTTTCCTTGTCCTCTTTTATCCTAAATGAATCTCTTAAATAGCAATGAGTATAACATATCAACCAATCACCTGTGAACTCACTAACACAACAGTTAGAATGGTTTTAGGTATTCAACTAGCTGTAACTCTTGAGTTAGGTTACAAATTATGTTTTCAAAGGACTCTAGGGTATGTCCCAAATCTTGATATTAAGTTAAGAATAGTAACCGCTCTTTCCACAAATACTTTTTAGCATGGTTTTAAATTCATTCAGAGCCTTTTTGCAAAATGGAGGGAAGATATTTTCTCTTCTGTCTCAGGAGCTACGTAACAACTAAAGCAACATGAATCAGGGTGGGCTGTCTCAAAGTAGCTCCCCCGTCACTGAGGAGATTCAAGCAGAGGCCAGATCACCTGCTGGGAATGCTGTGCAGAGGCAGAGGAGTGTTGGGAATTTATAGACTTTGGGGTCTTGACTCAGACGACTAACACTGGTAAAGTACACAGTGGTAATAAATAGGAATTTCTTCCCTTTTGTTTTTTGTCTCTTGGCCATCCTATTGAATCTGCCACGTAAAATGTGAGTAATCTCTTAGGTACAGAGTAGAGAAATCTTCCTTATCTGTATGGCACTGGGTATCCATGAGGCATGAGAGGATACTGGTTGGGAGTCAGTCGTGGGTTATAGTTACTGGCAGGTGATAGTTACCTGACCTTTGACAAGTCACTTAGGCTTCCCAGGACCTCCTCATTCTCAAGTACGAACCCAGGAGACAAGTATAGATGTCCACCATGTTGCTATGTGATCATTCCTTGCCACCTTCCCCTTCTCCCTGGGCCACAAAACTTGTTAAATATTCTGTTTCTTCCAGTTTCTGATCACTAATAAATAGCAAATAATCCAATAAACCTTCTTCACATTTTTAAATTACTTCTTATTGGAGTATAGTTGCTTTACAACATTGTCTTAGTTTTTGCTGTACAGCAAAGTGAATCAGTTATATGTATATACTATCCCCCAGTTTTTAGATTTCCTTCCCATTTAGGTCATCACAGAGCACTGAGTAGAGTTTCCTGTGCTATACAGTAGGTTCTCATTAGTTATCTATTTTATACATAGTAGTGTATATATGTCAATTCCAATCTTCCAGTTCATCCCACCTCCCCTTCCTCCCTTGGTCCATAAGTTTGTTCTCTACATCTGTGTCTCTATTTCTGCTTTGCCAACAAGTTCATCTGTGCCATTTTTCTAGATTCCACATATAAGCAATATTATACAATATTTGTTTTTTTCTTTTTGACTTACTTCACTCTGTATGACAGTCTCTAGGTACATCCACGTCTCTAAAAACGGCACGATTTCATTTTTTTTATGGCTGAGTAATATTCCATTGTATATATGCACCACATCTGTAACCTGGGTGTGGTGGGGCTAACTAGCAGTCTCTGCCACAGTAACTAAGGACCAGTACTCCCATTCTCTAGTTTCCCAGTGTAATCACACTCCCAAGTTTTACCTGGTATATAATCATACAGAATAAAAGTGGCAGTTCGTCATCTCCCTTACAACTGAACATGGCCAGATAACTATGTCTGGCTAATAAACTGTAAGCAGAAGTGTTAGATGGTTGTTTCTGGACCTTCCTTAAAGGACAGTGGGAGGGTGCCTTTTGAACTTCATCATATTTTTTTTTCCATCTGCCGGCCAAAATGAGAATTTGAGGCTCGAACTCCAGCCACTACAAGGGCCACACTCTGGGGAGAGCAGAGCATTGAGGTGAACGGGCCTTGGGTGCCTGGATTGCGCCACACAGCCCTGGACTGTCCTCCTCCAGACTGACGCCTGGCAGGAAAATGCATTTCTGTCTCATTGAAGGCATTCAGATACAGGTATCCCCCAGTTTTTTGCAAGTTTGCTCTACACCACTTTGCTTTTACGAAAGATCTACATTTGTAGGTTTTCACTAAGCAAAATAAAAAATCCAAAGAGGATTTTCACTTTTACAAAAAAAGGATGAAAATTGAAAATAGCATTCCGTGTTTGTTTTGCAGTAGCTGTTACAGAGGCAGCTCCCACCCCAGGCAGCCAGAGTGGCACCGCCAAGCTCCTTCCCTGGGAACTACACTCAGCATCTCAGCATCAAGCCGCCAGAGCTCTGAACTATAAGCATCTGTTCTTTATCTTGATTTACTGTTTGCAAGATGTGTCCTAAGGTAATTGCTTCTTTGCTTTACACCATTTCAACTTATGAAAGGTTTCATAGGAACGTTCTACTATCCCATGGCAGGGGAAACCTTACCGATATAGTTTTACCTGAACGGTTTTTTCAGAAGGCTCCTAAGGAGTCACTTTCCAGGTAGAATTTTGGAAAGCTAGTGTTGGGACCCTTTTTCTGAGGAGGTAGGTCTGGCTGCTGTTGTTTACCCCACCAAGGATGTGGGCCTGGCCTTCGCTGCCCAAGTGCAGCGTCAACACTGTGGCGAAGTGACCAGGGTCGGACGTAGTTATATTCCAGCTGACAGTTGTTGATGTTTCCTCAATGTTAGTGCTGCTTGAGCCGCCTGCGGTCTAGCGATCCTTAATAGCTATGTATCTGACTCACACTCCTATTTTAAAGATGCTCCTCCGTTCTCATGGTTTTCCTGAAAAGTCCAGAGTTGATCCCTAATACAAAGGTTATGTAAATAGTTGCTGGCATGTGGAAAATTCAAGTTTTGCTCTTTGGAACTTTCTGGAATTCTTTTCCCAAGTATTTTCGATCTGCAGTTGGTTGAATCCATGGATGCAGAACCCACGGATACAGAGGGCCAACTGTATTCATATGGAGGTCATGGCTGACCATACTCTTAGTCATGGTGTTGTCAGGTTGGAGCTTTTGATGTAAGGAACAAAGGCTTAAAAACCTTCTTTCCACATACACTGAGTAATCGGACTGTGACAGGTTGCATCCTCACCTCTCCCCTAGGTCAGAAGACCAAGGAAGAACCAGAGTTAGATTAAGGAGGCCATTAGAAAAACATCTAGGTTAGGCTTTGATCTAGGAGAATAAGAATTGCTCTTATGGCTTACTTTTGGTCCATCTGGACCACCTGACTAGGTTTAAGCCCAAACCTCAGCCCTTTTGGAATTGAACTGGGATGAATGCAGCTTGATAGGAACACGAAATCCCTCAGAGATGCCTTTCCATCCTTTATCTGCCAACACAGTTTTCTGCTGGTTCCCTTGTTCTTGCCACCTTCGTGATTTGACAAATATTCAAATATACACTGTTCAAGCCACTGCCTCAGATAGCAAAGAAAAGATATGAAAGTAGGGATAAAAGAATAATTTTCCTATATGTGCCCCTCAACCTTTTCAGGACGAACTATTTCTTCCCCTTCACTTCCTTTTGCACTTCAGTTAGAGCCCTTTTGTACACCACTTGTGCACCTGGTAAGACTGAGTTGTCCTTTCCTTGGACCCCAGATGCAGGTGCAATAAGGACTCAAAGGCTATAGAGCTTTGTTGTTATTTCCCCAGATTAAATGGCATATAAATTATGATGGAGCCCTGATGGGCCATCCGACCAGCAGTGAAAGCACTAGGTATTCTTCACCTTCAAGGCCCTTATTAGGTTGTTAAGGGAAGGTACCTGGTAGAAGTAATGAAGGCACTGAGGCCAGACATCTATTTGAACTGTAGATGTCTCTTCAAAGGTGAGGCAGTTTGTTTGGTATTTGCTATTATTGTGTATTTGCTTTGTCTTGCTTGCTAGTTTGTTTTGCTTTTCCTTGCATTGTTTTAGGTTTCAGTGAGCCCACCTAAAGAACTACATGGCACACCCTCTCCCCTTAATTCCCACTTTCCCCCTTTAAATCTAAGTAAATGACAGCCAAGGTAGGACACACGGAAAATGGGCCAAGGATACTATTGAGACTGATTTAGTTTGGGTTCTAAAATGGAGGGGCAAGAGGTGACCTGATGGTGAAGGTCTATCCCATGTCACTGATTTAGGATACCACATTCGACTTTAGGGCCAACATACAGTCCAAGAGCAATGATCCATGGCCTAGAATAGTCTTTTACATATTATTTCTCAAAAACTGGTGTGGCCACAATAGATGGCTAGTCAGGGTTTGTATTCCAACCACTGATTAAGAATTACCTTTCCAACTTCTCTAACTGCACAATTCTGTCCACATCATCTGGTCTATTAACCATTCCACTAACATCCCCTGTTTAAATCCACCAACACATCCTGTATTCATTAGACAGCTGATGAAACTGATGTGGGTTCGGAATAAGGAAGAAGGCCATTCCAGGCCTTCTATCACTTTATGCTGGTATTGTTCCAATATGCAGAGAATACAGAAATTAATACTCTTTCCTTAGTTGCTATTTGAAATCAAAATAACCTCACAATTTGAGAGAAAATAAAGTTACTCCATATAATTTCAAAGCCTTCTAAAAATCTCAATTACTTTTAGAAGATACATTTTTAACAGTATTGAGAAATTTACTGGACAGAAGCCATGGCTTAATCTGACTTTCTGGGACACAAGAGTGCTGAGGAATTAGTTGAGAGAGAGGAAGAGGAGAAGCATTACTATTGGCTGAGAATATCCAGTGTACTGACTATCTAGGAAAGTTGTGAGCAGAAGAGAATTGCCTGAAAGGAAATGCAAAATCCAGTCAAGGACTGCTACCCCTTAGGCACATGGGAAGACACAATTAGAATACTCTGATCTGCTTTCTACCCGCTAGGTTTTAGTGAATAGCAAAAGTAAGGAGAGATACTAGGCATCATAATCCAAGCATCTCAAATTCACTTACCCTAAATCCTAAAGCTGCTTTAATGACAGCTATTACTTATACCTGTCCAAAAACTAGTGTATGCTCTAAAAATTCTTTCTCTCCAAAGACTTCAAAATGAAAAGACACGCAGCTGTCTGAGCCCATTATTTCTTGCAAACTTTTCTAAAGGAGTGTCCTGAATCACACATATTGGGGCACCATCCTGAAGTATTACTGTATCCCAGAATTCCCTGTTGGGCCACTAAAAGCAGAAGCCTTACAAAAGTTGCTGGCTTCTTTTATTCAATGAAAGTCTCATTCTTAGTATTCTGGTTATTTAAAATCTCTCCCCAAGCGTGGATGCTCAGGGGCCAGGGCACTCAGTTGATGTGGGTCAGGAAAGTTTAACTTAAGGAAAAATTAACTTTCAAAAATTGTTTACTTGGGAGGAGCTTCAAGATGGCGGAAGAGTAAGACGTGGAGATCACCTTCCTCCCCACAAATACATCACAAATACATCTACAAGTGGAACAACTCCTTCAGAACACCTACTGAACACTGGCAGAAGACCTCAGACCTCCCAAAAGGCAAGAAACTCCCCACGTACCTGGGTAGGGCAAAAGAAAAAACAGAGAAAAAAGAACAGGGACGGGACCCGCACCTCTGGGAGGGAGCCGTGAAGGAGGAAAGCTTTCCACACACTAGGAAGCCCCTTCGCGGTCGGAGACTGCAGGTGGTGGAGGAGGGAAGCTTCAGAGCCGTGGAGGAGAGCACAGCAACAGGGGTGCGGAGGGTGAAGCGGAGAGATTCCCGCACAGAGGATCGGTGCCGGCCAGCACTCATCAGCCCGAGAGGCTTGTCTGCTCACCTGGCGGGACGGGTCGGGGCTGGGAGCTGAGGCTCGGGCTTCAGTCGGATTCCAGGGAGAGGACTGGGGTTGGCTGCGTGATCACAGCCTGAAGGGGGCTAGTGCGCCACAGCTAGCCGGAGGGGAGTCCGGGAAAACGTCTGGAGCTGGCGAAGAGGCAAGAGACGTTTTCTTGCCTCTGTTTCCTGGTGCGCGAGGAGAGGGGATTAAGAGCGCTGCTTAAAGGAGCTCCAGAGACGGGCACGAGCTGCGGCTAAAAGCGCGGACCCCAGAGACGGGCATGAGACGCTAAGGCTGCTGCTGCTGCCACCAAGAAGCCTGTGTGCGAGCACAGCTCACTATCCACACCCCACTTCCGGGGAACCTGTGCAGCCCACCACTGCCAGGGTCCCGGGATCCACGGACAACTTCCCCGGGAGAACGCACAGCGCATCTCAGGCTGTTGCAACGTCATGCCTGCCTCTGCTGCCGCAGGCCCGCCCCGCATCGTGCCCCTCCCTCCCCCTGGCCTGAGTGAGCCAGAGCCCCCGAAGCAGCTGCTCCTTTAACCCCATCCTGTCTGCGTGAAGAACAGACGCCCTCTGGCGACCTACACGCAGAGGCGGGGCCAAATCCAAAGCTGAACCCCCAGGAGCTGTGGGAACAAAGAAGAGAAAGGGAACTCTCTCCCAGCAGCCTCAGGAGCAGCGGATGAAATCTCCACAATCAACTTGATGAACCCTGCATCTGCAGAATACCTGAATAGACAACGAATCATCCCAAATTGAGGAGGTGGACTTAGGGAGCAACGATATATATATACTTTTTTCCCTTTTTCTCTTTTCGTGAGTGTGTATGCTTATGCTTCTGTGTGTGATTTTGTCTGTATAGCTTTGATTTTACCGTTTGCCCTATGGTTCTGTCCGTTTTAAAAAAAATTTTTTTTTAGTATAGTTTTCAGCACTTTAATCATTGGTGGATTTGTTTTTTAGTTTGCTTGTTCTCTTCTTTCTTTTTTTAAATTACATAAAAATATTTTTTAAATGACTTTTGGGGTTTTTTTACAAAAAATTTTTAATAATTTTTTGTATTTTATTTTAATAACTTTATTTTATTTTATTTTATCTTCTTCTCTCTTTCTTTCTTTTTTTCTCCCTTTTATTCCAAGCCGTGTGGATGACAGGCTCTTGGTGCTCCAGCCAGGCATCAGGGCTGTGCCTCTGAGGTGGGAGAGCCAACTTCAGGATATTGGTCCACCAGAGACGTCTCAGCTCTACGTAATATCAGATGGCGAAAATCTCCCAGAGATCTCCATCTCAAGGCCAAGACCCAGCTCCACTCAACGACCAGCAAGCTACAGTGCTGGACACCCTATGCCAAACAACTTGCAAGACAGGAACACACCCCATCCATTAGCAGAGAGGCTGCCTAAAATCGTAATAAGGTCACAGACACCCCAAAACACACCACCAGACGTGGACCTGCCCACCAGAAAGACAAGATACAGCATCATCCACCAGAACACAGGCACTAGTCCCCTCCACCAGGAAGCCTACACAACCCACTGATCAAACCTTAGCCACTGGGGACAGACACCAAAAACAACGGGAACTACGAACCTGCAGCCTGCGAAAAGGAGACCCCAAACACAGTAAGTTAAGCAAAATGAGAAGACAAAGACACACACAGCAGATGAAGGAGCAAGGTAAAAACCCACCAGACAACACAAATGTGGAGGAAATAGGCAGTCTACCTGAAAAAGAATTCAGAATAATGATAGTAAAGATGATCCAAAATCTTGGAAATAGAATGGAGAAAATACAAGAAACATTTAACAAGGAACTAGAAGAACTAAAGAGCAAACAAACGATCATGAACAACACAATAAATGAAATTAAAAATTCTCTATAAGAGATCAATAGCAGAATAACTGAGGCAGAAGAACGGATAAGTGACCTGGAAGATAAAATAGTAGAAATAACTACTGCAGAGCAGAATAAAGAAAAAAGAATGAAAAGAATTGAGGACAGTCTCAGAGACCGCTGGGACAACATTAAATGTACCAACATTCGAATTATAGGGGTCCCAGAAGAGAAAGAGAAAAAGAAAGGGACTGAGAAAATATTTGAAGAGATTATAGTTGAAAACTTCCCTAATATGGGAAAGGAAGTAGTTAATCAAGTCCAGGAAGCACAGAGAGTCCCATACAGGATAAATCCAAGGAGAAACACGCCAAGACACATATTAATCAAACTATCAAAAACTAAATACAAAGAACAAATATTAAAAGCAGCAAGGGAAAAACAACAAGTAACACATAAGGGAATCCCCATAAGGTTAACAGCTGATCTTTCAGCAGAAACTCTGCAAGCCAGAAGGGAGTGGCAGGACATATTTAAAGTGATGAAAGGGAAAAACCTACAACCAAGATTACTCTACCCAGCAAGGATCTCATTCAGATTTGATGGAGAAATTAAAACCTTTACAGACAAGCAGAAGCTGAGAGAATTCAGCACCACCAAACCACTTTACAACAAATGCTAAAGGAACTTCTCTTGGCAGGAAACACAACAGAAGGAAAACACCTACAATAACAAACTGAAAACAATTAAGAAAATGGGAAAAGGAACATACATATCGATAATAACCTTAAATGTAAATGGATTAAATGCTCCAACCAAAAGACATAGACGGGTGGAATGGATACAAAAACAAGACCCATATATATCCTGTCTACAAGAGACCCACTTCAGACCTAGGGACACATACAGACTGAAAGTGAGGGAATGGAAAAAGGTATTCCATGCAAATGGAAATCAAAAGAAAGCTGGAGTAGCAATACTCATATCAGATAAAATAGGCTTTAAAATAAGAATGTTATAAAACACAAGGAAGGATAATACATAATGATCAAGAGATCAATCTAAGAAGGAGATATAACAACTGAAAATATTTATGCACCCAACATAGGAGCACCCAATACATAAGGCAAATAATAACAGCCATAAAAGGGGAAATTGACAGTAACACATTCATAGTAGGGGACTTCAACACCCCACCTTCACCAATGGACAGATCATCCAAAATAAAAATAAATTAACACAAGCTTTAAATGATACATTAAACAAGATGGACTTAATTGATATTTATAGGACATTCCATCCAAAGAAAACAGAATACACTTTCTTCTCAAGTGCTCATGGAACATTCTCCAGGATAGATCATATCTTGGGTCACAAATCAAGCCTTGGTAAATTTAAGAAAATTGAAATCGTATCAAGTATCTTTTCTGACCACAACGCTGTGAGACTAGATATCAATTACAGGAAAAGATCTGTAAAAAATAGAAACACATGGAGGCTAAACCAAACACTACTTAATAACCAAGAGATCACTGAAGAAATCAAAGAGGAAATCAAAAAATACCTAGAAACAATGGACAATGAAAACACGACGACCCAAAACCCATGGGATGCAGCAAAAGCAGTTCTAAGAGGGAAGTTTATAGCAATAAAATCCTACCTTAAGAAATAAGAAACATCTCAAATAAACAACCTAACCTCACACCTAAAGCAATTAGAGAAAGAAGAACAAAAAAACCTAAAGGTAGTAGAAGGAAAGTAATCATACAGATCAGAGCAGAAATAAATGAAAATGAAACAAAGAAAACAATAGCAAAGCTCAATAAAACTAAAATCTTGTTCTTTGAGAAGATAAACAAAATTGATAAACCATTAGCCAGACTCATCAAGAAAATAAGGGAGAAGACTCAAATCAATAGAATCAGAAATGCAAAGGGAGAAGCAACAACTGACACTGCAGATATACAAAGGATCACGAGAGATTACTGCAAGCAACTATATGCCAATAAAATGGACAACCTGGAAGAAATGGACAAATTCTTAGAAATGCACAACCTGCCAAGACTGAACCAGGAAGAAATAGAAAATATGAACAGACCAATCAAAAGCACTGAAATTGAAATTGTGATTAAAAATCTTCCAACAAACAAAAGCCCAGGGCTAGATGGCTTCACAGGTGAATTCTATCAAACATTTAGAGAACAGCTAACACCTGTCCTTCTCAAACTCTTCCAAAATATAGCAGAGGGAGGAACACTCCCAAACTCATTCTACGAGGACACCATCACCCTGATACCAAAACCAGACAAAGATGTCACAAAAAAAGAAAACTACAGACTAATATCACTGATGAACACAGATGCAAAAATCCTCAACAAAATACTAGCAAACAGAATCCAACAGCACATTAAAAGTATCATACACCATGATCAACTGGTGTTTATTTCAGGAATGCAAGGATTCTTCAATATATGAAGATCAATCACTGTGAGACACCATATTAACAAGTTGAAGGAGAAAAACCATATGATAATCTCAATAGATGCAGAGAAAGCTTTTGACAAAATTCAACACCCATTTATGATAAAAACCTCCAGAAAGTAGACATAGAGGGAACTTTCCTCAACATAATAAAGGCCATATATGACAAACCCACAGCCAACATCGTCCTCAATGGTGAAAAACTGAAACCATTTCCACTAAGATCAGGAAAAAGACAAGGTTGCCTACTCTCACCACTATTATTCAACGTAGTTTTGGAAGTTTTATCCACAGCAATCAGAGAAGAAACCGAAATAAAAGGAATCCAAATTGGAAAAGAAAAAGTAAAGCTGTCACTGTTTGCACATGACATGATACTATACATAGAGAATCCTAAAGGTGCTACCAGAAAACTAATAGAACTAATCAATGAATTTGGTAATGTAGCAGGATACAAAATTAATGCACAGAAATCTCTTGGATTCCAGAAAAATCTGAAAGTGAAATTAAGAAAACACTCCCATTTACCATTGCAACAAAAAGAATAAAATACCTAGGAATAAACCTACTTAAGGAGACAAAAGACCTGTATGCAGAAAATTATAAGACACTGATGAAAGAAATTATAGATGATACACATAGATGGAGAGATATACCATAATCTTGGATTGGAGGAATCAACATTGTGAAAATGACTATACAACCCAAAGCAATCTACAGATTTAATGCAATCCCTATCAAACTACCACTGGCATTTTTCACAGAACTGGAAGAAAAAAATTCACAATTTGTATGGAAACACAAAAGACACTGAATAGCCAAAGCAATATTGAGAAAGAAAAACGGAGCTGGAGGAATCAGGCTCCCGGACTTCAGACTATACTACAAAGCTACAATAATAAAGACACTATGGTACTGGCAGAAAAACAGATATTTAGATTAATGGGACAGGATAGAAAACCCAGAGATAAACCCATGCACTTATGGTCACCTTATCTTTGAGAAAGTAGGCAAGAATATACAGTAGAGACAAGACAGCCTCTTCAATAAGTGGTGCTGGGAAAACTGGACAGGTACATGTAAAATATGAAATTAGAACACTCCCTAACACCATACACAAAAAGAAACTCAAAATTGATTAATGACCTAAATGTAATGCCAGACACTATCAAACCCTTAGAGGAAAACATAGGCAGAACACTCTATTACATAAATCACAGCAAGATCCTTTTTGACCCACCTCCTAGAGAAATGGAAATAAAACCAAAAGTAAACAAATGGGACCTAATGAAACTTCAACCCTTTTGCACAGCAAAGAAAACCATAAACAAGAACAAAAGACAACCCTCAGAATGGGAGAAAATATTTACAAATGAAGCAACTGACAAAGGATTAATCTCCAAAATTTACAAGGAGCTCATGCAGCTCAATATCAAGAAAAGAAACAACCCAATCCAAAAATGGGCAGAAGACCTAAATAGACATTTCTCCAAAGAAAATATACAGATTGCAAACAAACATATAAATGAATGCTCAATATCATTAATCATTAGAGAAATGGAAACCAAAACTACAATGAGATATCATCTCACACCAGTCAGAATGGCCATCATCAAAAAAATCTACAAACAGTAATTGCTGGAGATGGTGTGGAGAAAACAGAACCCTCATACACTGTTGGTGGGAATGTAAATTGATACAGCCACTATGGAGAACAGTATGGAGGTTCCTTAAAAAACTAAAAATAGAACTACCGTACGACCCAGCAATTCCACTACTGGGCATATACCATGAGAAAGCCATAATTCAAATAGAGTCATGTACCTCAATGTTCATTGCAGCTCTATTTACAATAGCCCGGAGATGGAAGCAACCTAAGTGTCCATTGACAGATGAAAGGATAAAGAAGATGTGGAACATATATTTTGTGGAATATTACTCAGCCATAAAAAGCAACAAAATTGAATTATTTGTAGTGAGTTGGATGGAACTAGAGTCTGTAATATAAGGTGAAGTAAGTCAGAAAGAGAAAAACAAATACCGCATGCTAACACATATATATGGAATCTAAAAAAAAAAAAGAAAATTGGTCATGCAGAAACTAGGGGCAAGACAGGAATAAAGACACAGACCTACTAGAGAATGGACTTGAGGACACGGAGAGGGGGAAGCATTAGCTGGGACAAAGTGAGAGAGTGGTAGTGTATATATGGACTTATATACACTACCAAATGTAAAATAAATAGCTAGTGGGAAGAAGTTGCATAGCACAGGGAGATCAGCTCAGTGCTTTTTGACTAGCTAGAAGGGTGGAATAGGGAGGGTAGGAAGGAGGGAGACGCAAGAGGGAAGAGATATGGGGATATATGTATATGTATAACTGATTTACTTTGTTATAAAGCAGAAACTAACACACCGTTGTAAAGCAATTATACTCCAATAAAAATGTTAAAAAAATTGTTTACTTAAATCATGATAAATCTCAAGGTCTGCAGAGCAGTTTAGTGCTCATGCCACTGGCTGCTATCTACTGTCCAGGAAGCTGCAGTACTGATTCCTAAACATCCTTGGGGCACATTTTATGAGGTTTTCCATAATACACACAAAAATGATAACTAGGCAGTCTAGTTAACAGAGCCTTTGGCACTGATGATATGGGGGAAACTTTTCATTCACTCCATCTCCTTTGCTTTCAAGTGCAAAGGGTCAGGGAAAGAGAAACTGCCCCATCCAGTGAACATCAAATCTGTGGCATTTAAACCTCATCCATGACTATTGATTACTAATAATTAGGTAACCATACTCACTTGAAGAATATTTTCTTAGAACTGGATATTTGTGGTAAAATAATTGGCCATGTGTACTTTGAACGCTTTAAAACTTTTGAGAAGCTCTAACAAGCCCTTAAACAGTTGACTGATAACCTTTCCAGTTCCACAGGGCATGCGGTGAGCTTTACCATAAAAGGCAAAAACAGCCTAGTGGTTCTTTGGAGGGCTCAGATGCTAGTCACCAAGCACTTCCCAGAGGCTGAGCCCTAGTATATGTAACAGGAACTGTCAAAACAAGGTTACAAAAATAGAGTGTATTTTAAGTGTTTACATTTAATAAAGTAACATGTGTAAAACATATAAACTTAATACAATATAATGTATACTGTTCATAAAGTAACATAAGATTTAATTCATGTTCTGTAGTATCATAATAAGAGTTGCTTGTAGTATCATAATAGAGTTGCTTGAAAAAAAAAATGTCTTCTTTTACTCCTTTCCTGGATATATGTGACAATAGGTATAACCTTATTTGAAGTTAAGGTGAAAGTCTAAACAACACATTTTGTAACACGAGGCCTAGGCCAACACCAATGGCCTCCTAAATGAGTTATCCTGGGCTAGTCTTTGCTTTCCTTGCTCTCAGAAGGATAAAATGGAATCATATTTCAAAGTTTTTTAAAAGAACAAGATTATTAAATTTGGTGAAAGAGGGCTATTCTTAAAACCAAAATGTTGGCAGGATTCTTTTCTTCATTTTTGCTAAGGTTTTTAGTATCTCTGGTCATGCAATGTCATGGAATATCACAATCTGGTTTTTACACATGGCTTATGGTGTATCTCCTGCCAAGTCAGCTGAATATGAGTTTAAGAGAATTTAACAAACAGGTAATAATAGTGATTTTAAATCCCCTCTGTACCGGCTGACTTTTCAGCAGAAACTTTGCAGGCCAGAGGGAGTGCGATGATATATTCAAAGTGATGAAAGGAAAAAACACCTACCACCAGGAATATTCCACCCAACAAAGCTATAATTCAGATTTGAATAAAAGATAAGCAGTTGTATAGACAAGCAAAGCTAAAAGAGTTTTACAAACTAGCTTTAGAAGAAGTCTTAAAGGGGCGGGGGGCTTCCCTGGTGGCGCAGTGGTTAAGAATCCACCTGCCAATGCAGGGGACACAAATTCGAGCCCTGGTCTGGGAAGATCCCACATGCCACGGAGCAACTAGGCCACTGAGCCACAACTGCTGAGTCTGTGCTCTAGAGCCTGCCAGCCACAACTACTGAGCCCACATGCCACAGCTACTGAAGCCTGTGTGCCTGGAGCCCATGCTCTGCAACAGGAGAGGCCATCGCAATGAGAAGCCTACATGTCACAACTAGAGAAAGCTCACTTGCAGCAATGAAGACCCAATGCAGCAAAAAGAAAATAAATAAATTAAAAAAGAGAAAGGTTAAAGGAACTTTTCTAAATGGAAAAGAAAAGACCACAACTAGAAATATGAAAATTATGAAAGAAAAAAATCATTGCTAAAGGCAAAATATGTAAAGGTAGTGAGTCAACCACTTATAAAGCTAGTGGGAAAGTTAAAAGACAAAAGTAGTAAAATCAGCTATATCTACAATAAGTAGTTAAGGAATATGAAAAATAAAAAGATGTAAAATATGACATCAGAAACATGAAACATGAGGGGGGAGTAAAAGTGTAGTGTTCTTAGAATGCATTCGAACTTAAGAGATAATTGACTAATAATAGTCATCTATCTATCTATCTATCTATCTATCTATCTATATGTTGTTAAATATCAACCCCATGGTAACCACAAAACAAAAACCTATAATAGATACACAGAGCAAAAAGAGAAATAAATGTAACATAACAGTAAATTAGTCACCAAATCACAAGAGATGAGAGCAAAATAAGAAGAAAGAAACAAAGAAGAACTACAAAAATTATCTGAAAACAATTAGCAAAATGCCAAAAGTACATACCCATCAATAATTATTTTAAATATAAATGAACTAAGTGCTCCAACCAAAAAGCATAAGGGGTTGAATAAATTTTAAAAAAACAAGACCTATTTATATGCTGCCTACAAGAGGCTCACTTCAGATCTAAAGACACAAACAGACTGAAATGATGGGATGGAAAAAGATAGTCCATATAAATGTAAATGAGAAAAAAGCTGAGGTAGATATAGACATTAAAACACAGACTGTAACAAGAGACCAAAAAATACATAATAAAGGGATCAATTCAATAAGAAAATTTAACAATTGTAAATATTAATGTATATGCACCCAACATAGGAACACATAAGTACATAAAGAAAATATTAACAAACATAAAGAGTGAAGTAGGGGACTTCAACACCCCACTTAGACCAATGGGTAGATCATCCAGACAGAAAATGAATAAGGAAACACTGGCCTTAAGTGACACCTTAGACCAATAGACTTCATAGATATACATAGAACATTTCATCCCAAAGCAACAGAATACACATTCTTTTCAAGTGCACATGGAACATTCTCCAGGATAAATCACATGCTAGGCCACAAAACAAGACTCAATAAATTTAATAAGTTTGAAATCATATCAAGCTTCTTTTCCAACGACAGTGGTATGAGACAAGAAATCAACTACAAGAAAAAAAACTACAAAAATGCAAACATGTAGAGGCTAAACAATATGCTACTAAACAACCAATGGGTCACTGAAGAAATCAAAGAAGAAATAATACCTGGAGACAAATGAAAATGGAAACACAATGATCCCAAATCTATGAGATGCAACAAAAGCAATTCTAAGAGGGAAGTTTATAGTGATACAAACCTACTTCAGGAAGCAAGAAAAACCCCAAATAAACAATCTAACCTTACACCTAAAGGAACTAGAAAAAGAAGAACAAACAAAACTCAAAGTTACTAGAGGAAGAAAATAATAAAGATCAGAGTGGAAATAAATGAAATAGAAACAAAAAAAGGAAAAGTTCAATGAAATTAAAAGTTCTTTGACAAACAAAATTGATAAACGTTTAATGATAGTCATCAAGAAAAAAAGAGAGAGGGCCCAAACCAATAAAATATAATTGAAAAAGGAGAAGTTACAACTGATACCACAGAAATACAAAGGATCAAAAGAGATTATTATAAACAATTATAACCAATAAATTGGACAACATATAATAAATGGATAAATGTGTAGAAATGTACAATCTTCTAAGACTAGAGATTCTATTTCAGGAAGCAACAGCAAATATGAACAGAACAATGGCCAGTGATGGAATTGAGTCAGTAATTAAAAAAAAAAACCTCTCAAGAAACAAAAGTCTAAGATGGCTTCACAGGTGAATTCTACCAAACATTTAAAGAAGAGTTAACAGCTATCCTTCTGAAACTATTCCAAAAAATTGAAGAGAGAGGAATGCCTCCAATCTTGTTCTAGAGTATCATCATGCTGACACCCAAACCAGACAAAGATACTGCTAAAAAATAAAATTACAGACCAATATCACTGATGAACATAGATGCAAAATCTTCAAAAAATACATTAGCGAACCAAATTCAACAATACATTGAAAGAATCATATACCATGGTCAAGTAGGATTTATCCCAGGGATGCAAGGATGATTCAACACTTGCAAATCAGTCAATGTGATACACTGCATTAACAAACTGAAGAATAAAAATCATGATCATCTCAATAGATGCAGAAAAAGCTTTTGACAAAATTCAACATCCACTTATGATAAAACTCTCAACTAAGTGGGTACAGAGGGAACATACTTCAACATGATTAAGGCCATATATTACAAACCTACAGCCAACTCAACAGTAAAAGGCTGAAAGCATCCTCTAAAATCAGGACTAAGACAAGCATGCCGACTCTCAGCACTTTTATTCAAAATGGTATTGGAAGGCCTAGCTACAGCAATCAGACAAGAAAAAGAAATGAAAGAAATCCAAATCGGAAAGGAAACTGTTTACAGATGACATCATGCTATAAATAGAAGTCCCTAAAGTCTTCACCAAAGACTATTAGAACTAATAAATAAATTCAATGAAGTTGCAGGATACAAAATTAATGCACTTCTATACACTAACAATGAACTATCAGAAAGAGAAATTAATTTTTAAAATCCCATTTACAATTGCATAAAATTTACCCAGGAATAAAATTAACTAAGGAGATGAAAGACCTGAACTCTTAAAATTATAAGACATTGATAAATGAAATTAAAGATGACACAAGAAAATGGAAGGATATACTATGTTCATGGATTAGAATAACTTATATTGTTTATATTGTTTTAAAATATTTATATTGTTAAATTGTTTATATTTATATTGTTATAAATTTATATTGTTTATAAATTTATATTGTTTATATTGTTTATATTGTTAAAATATATTTATATTGTTAATTTATATTGTTATTGTTATAATATCAATTTATATTGTTATATAATTTATATTGTTAAATTTATATTGTTAAAATATGAGTACTACCTAAGGCAATCTACATATTAAGTGCAATCTCTATCCAAATTCCAATGGCATTTTTCAAATATTTAGAACAAATAATTCTCAAATTTGTATGGAAACATAAAAGATACTGAACAGCCAGAGAAATCTGAGAAAGAAGAGCAAAGCTTGAGGTATAATGCTCCCTGATTTCAAACTATATTACAAAGCTACATCAAAAGAATATGGTAGTGGCACAAATGCAGACATATAGATCAATGGAACAGAATAGAGAGCCCAGAAATAAACCAACACTTACATGGTCAAGTAATCTACATCAAAGAAGGCAAGAATATTACAATGGCAAAGAGACAGCTTCTTCAATAAATGGTGTTGGACACATTGGACAGCTATATGGAACAGAATGAAATTGGACGACTTTCTCACATCATGTACAAAAATACACTCCAAATGGATTAAAGACTTAACTATAATACCTGCAAACATAAAACTCCTAGAAGAAAACAGGCAGTACATTCTTTGACATCAGTCTAAGCAATATTTTTAAAAAAAATTTTTAAAATCTTTATTGGAGTATAATTGCTTTACAATGGTGTGTTAATTTCTGCTTTATAACAAAGTGAATCAGTTATACATACACATGTTCCCATATCTCTTCTTTCTTGCATCTACCTCCCTCCCACCCTCCCTATCCCACCCCTCTAGGTGGTCACAAAGAACCGAGCTGATCTCCCTGTGCTATGTGGCTGCTTCCCACTAGCTAGCTATTTTACGAATGGTAGTGTATATATGTCCATGCCACTCTCTCACTTTGTCACAGCTTACCCTTCCCCCTCACCATATCCTCAAGTGCATTCTGTAGTAGATCTGTGTCTTTACTCCTGTCTTAACCCTGGTTCTTCATGACATTTTTTTTTCTTAGATTCCATATATATGTGTTAGCATACGGTATTTGTCTTTCTCTTTCTGACTTACTTCACTCTCTATGACAGATTCTAGGTCCAACCACCTCACTAAAAATAGCTCAATTTTGTTTCTTTTTATGGCTGAGTAATATTCCATTGCATATATGTGCCACATCTTCTTTATCCATTCATCCGATGATGGACACTTAGGCTGTTTCCATCTCCGGGCTATTGTAAATAGAGCTGCAATGAACATTTTGGTACATGACTCTTTTTGAATTATGGTTTTCTCAGGGTATATGCCCAGTAGTGGGATTGCTGGGTCATATGGTAGTTCTATTTGTAGTTTTTTAAGGAACCTCCATACTGTTCTCCACAGTGGCTGCACCAATTCACATTCCCACATTCCCAGTGCAAGAATGTTCCCTTTTCTCCACACCTCTCCAGCATTTATTGTTTCTAGATTTTTTGATGATGGCCATTCTGACTGGTGTGAGATGATATCTCATTCTAGTTTTGATTTGCATTTCTCTAATGATTAAAGATGTTGAGCATTCTTTCATGTCTTTGTTGTCAGTCTGTATATCTTCTTTGGAGAAATGTCTATTTAGGTCTTCTGCCCATCTTTGGATTGCATTGTTTGTTTTTTTGTTATTGAGCTGCATGAGCTGCTTATAAATTTTGGAGATTAATCCTTTGTCAGTTGCTTCATTTGCAAATATTTTCTCCCATTCTGAAGGTTGTCTTTTGGTCTTGTTTATGGTTTCCTTTGCTGTGCAAAAGCTTTGAAGTTTCATTAGGTCCCATTTGTTTATTTTTGTTTTTATTTCCATTTCTCCAGGAGGTGGGTCAAAAAGGATCTTGCTGTGATTTAAGTCATAGAGTCTTCTGCCTATATTTCCCTCTAAGAGTTTGAATGGTGTCTGGCCTTACATTTAGGTCTTTAATACATTTTGAGCTTATTTTTGTATATGGTGTTAGGGAGTGTTCTAATCTCATACTTTTACATGTACCTGTCCAGTTTTCCCAGCACCACTTATTGAAGAGGCTGTCCTTTCTCCACTGTACATTTCTGCCTCCTTTATCAAAGATAAGGTGACCATATGTGCGTGAGTTTACCTCTGGGCTTTCTATCCTGTTCCATTGATCTATATTTCTGTTTTTGTGCCACTACCGTACTGTCTTGATTACTGTAGCTTTGTAGTATAGTCTGAAGTCAGGGAGCCTCATTCCTCCAGCTCCATTTTTCGTTCTCAAGATTGCTTTGGCTATTCGGGGTCCTTTGTGTTTCCATACAAATTGCAAAATTTTTTGTTCTAGTTCTGTGAAAAATGCCAGTGGTAGTTTGATAGGGATTGCATTGAATCTGTAGATTGCTTTAGGTAGTAGAGTCATTTTCACAATGTTGATGCTTCCAATTCAAGAACATGGTATATCTCTCCATCTATTTCTATCATCTATAATTTATTTCATCAGTGTCTTATAATTTTCTGCATACAGGTCTTTTGTCTCCTTAGGTAGCTTTATTCCTAGTTATTTTATTCTTTTTGTTGCAATGGTAAATGGGAGTGTTTTCTTAATTTCACTTTCAGATATTTCATCATTAGTGTATAGGAATGCCAGAGATTTCTGTGCATTAATTTTGTATCCTGCTACTTTAACAAATTCATTGATTAGCTCTATTAGTTTTCTGGTAGCATCTTTAGGATCCTCTATGTATAGTATCATGTCATCTGCAAACAGTGACAGCTTTACTTCTTCTTTTCCAATTTGGATTCCTTTTATTTCCTTTCCTTCTCTGATTGCTGTGGATAAAACTTCCAAAACTATGTTGAATAAGAGTGGTGAGAGTGGGAAACCTTGTCTTTTTCCTAATCCTAGAAGAAATGCCTTCACTTTTTCACCATTGCAAACTATGTTGGCTGTGGGTTTGTCATATATGGCTTTTATTATGTTGAGGAAAGTTCCCTCTATGCCTACTTTCTGGAGGGTTTTTATCATAAATGGGTGTTGAATTTTGTTGAAAGCTTTCTCTGCATCTATTGAGATGACCATACGGTTTTTCTCCTTCAATTTGTTAATATGGTGTATCACATTGATTGATTTGCGTATATTGAAGAATCCTTGCATTCCTGAAATAAACCCCAGTTGATCATGGTGTATGATCCTTTTAATGTGCTGTTGGATTCTGTTTGCTAGTATTTTGTTGAGGATTTTTGCATCTATGTTCATCAGTGATATTGGTCTGTAGTTTTCTTTTTTTGTGACATCTTTGTCTGGTTTTGGTATCAGGGTGATGGTGTCCTCATAGAATGAGTTTGGGAGTGTTCCTCCCTCTGCTATATTTTGGAAGAGTTTGAGAAGGACAGGTGTTAGCTGTTCTCTAAATGTTTGATAGAATTCACCTGTGAAGCCATCTAGTCCTGGGCTTTTATTTTTGGAAGATTTTTTAATCACAGTTTCGATTTCAGTGCTTGTGATTGGTCTGTTCATATTTTCTATTTCTTCCTGGTTCAGTCTTGGCAGGTTGTGCATTTCTAAGAATTTGTCCATTTCTTCCAGGTTGTCCATTTTATTGGCATATAGTTGCTTGCAGTAATCTCTCGTGATCCTTTGTATATCTGCAGTGTCAGTTGTTGCTTCTCCCTTTGCATTTCTGATTCTATTGATTTGAGTCTTCTCCCTTATTTTCTTGATGAGTCTGGCTAATGGTTTATCAATTTTGTTGATCTTCTCAAAGAACAAGATTTTAGTTTTATTGATTTTTGCTATCGTTTCCTTCATTTCTTTTTCATTTATTTCTGATCTGATCTTTATGATTTCTTTCCTTCTGCTAACTTTGGGTTGTTTTTTTTTTTTGTTCTTCTTTCTCTAATTGCTTTAGGTGCAAGGTTAAGTTGTTTATTTGAGATGTTTCCTGTTTCTTAAGATAGGATTGTATTGCTATAAATTTCCCTCTTAGAACTGCTTTTGCTGCATCCCATGGGTTTTGGGTCGTCGTGTTTTCATTGTCCATTGTTTCTAGGTATTTTTTGATTTCCTCTTTGATTTCTTCAGTGATCTCTTGGTTAATAAGTAATGTATTGTTTAGCCTCCATGTGTTTCTATTTTTTACAGATCTTTTCCTGCAATTGATACCTAGTCTCACAGCGTTGTGGTCAGAAAAGATACTTGATACAATATCAATTTTCTTAAATTTACCAAGGCTTGATTTGTGACCCAAGATATGATCTATCCTGGAGAATGTTCCATGAGCACTTGAGAAGAAAGTGTATTCTGGTTTTTTTGGATGGAATGTCCTATAAATATCAATTAAGTCCATCTTCTTTAGTGTATCATTTAAATCTTGTGTTTCCTTATTTATTTTCATTTTGGATGATCTGTCCATTGGTGAAGGTGGGGTGTTGAAGTCCCCTACTATGAATGTGTTACTGTCAATTTCCCCTTTTATGGCTGTTGGTATTTGCCTTATTGAGGTGTTGCTATGTTGGGTGCATAAATATTTACAATTGTTATATCTTCTTCTTGGATTGATCCCTTGATCATTATGTAGTGTCCTCCTTTGTCTCTTCTAATAGTGTTTATTTTAAAGTCTATTTTGTCTGATATGAGAATTGCTACTTCAGCTTTCTTTTGGTTTCCATTTGCATGGAATATCTTTTTCCATCCCCTCACTCTCAGTCCATATGTGTCTGTAGGTCTGAAGTGGTTCTCTTGTAGACACAATATATATGGGTCTTGTTTTTGTATCCATTCAGCCAGTCTGTGTCTTTTGGTGGAAGCACTTAATCCATTTACATTTAAGGTTATTATCGATATGTATGTTCCTATTCCCATTTTCTCAATTGTGTGGGGTTTGTTATTGTAGGTCTTTTCCTTCTCTTGTGTTTCTTGCCTAGAGAAGATCCTTTAGCATTTGCTGTAAAGCTGGTTTGGTGGCGCTGAACTCTCTCAGCTTCTGCTTGTCTGTAAAGGTTTTAATTTCTCCATCAAATCTGAATGAGATCCTTGCTGGGTAGAGTAATATTGGTTGTAGGTTTTTTCCCTTTCATCACTTTAAGTATGTCCTGCCTGTCCCTACTGGCTTGCAGAGTTTCTGCTGAAAGAACAGCTGTTAACCTTATGGGGACTCCCTTATGTGTTATTTGCTGTTTTTCCCTCGCTGCTTTTAATATTTGTTCTTCTAAATTAAGTTTTGATAGCTTTATTAATATGTGTCTTGGTGTGTTTCTCCTTGGATTTATCCTGTACGGGGCGCTCTGTGCTTCCTGGACTCGATTAACTATTTCCTTTCCCATATTAGGGAAGTTTTCAACTATAATCTCTTCAAATATTTTCTCAGTCCCTTTCTTTTTCTCTTCTTCTTCTGAAACCCCTATAATTCGAATGTTGGTACATTTAATGTTGTCCCAGAGGTCTCTGAGACTGTCCTCAATTCTTTTCATTCTTTTTTCTTTATTCTGCTCTGCAGTAGTTATATCTACTATTTTATCTTCCAGGTCACTTATCCGTTCTTCTGCCTCAGTTATTCTGCTATTGATCCCTTCTAGAGTATTTTTAATTTCATTTATTGTGTTGTTCATCATTGCTTGTTTCATCTTTAGTTCTTCTAGGTCCTTGTTAAAGGTTTCTTGCATTTTCCCTATTCTATTTCCATGATTTTGGATCATGTTTACTATCATTATTCTGAATTCTTTTTCAGAATGCCTATTTCCTCTTCATTTGTTAGGTCTGGTGGGTTTTTATCTTGCTCCTTCATCTGCTGTGTGTTTTTCTGTCTTCTCATTTTGCTTATCTTACTGTGTTTGGGGTCTCCTTTTTGCAGGCTGCAGGTTCATAGTTCCTGTTGTTTTTGGTGTCTGCCCCCAGTGGCTAAGGTTGGTTCAGTGGGTTGTGTAGGCTTCCTGGTGGAGGGGACTAGTGCCTGTGTTCTGGTGGGTGAGGCTGGACCTTATCTTTCTGGTGGGCAGGTCCACGTCTGGTGGTGTGTTTTGGGGTGTCTGTGGCCTTATTATGATTTTAGGCAGCCTCTCTGCTAATGGTGGGGTTGTGTTCCTGTCTTGCTAGTTGTTTGGCATAGGGTGTCCAGCACTGTAGCTTGCTAGTCGTTGAGTCAAGCTGGGTGCTGGTGTTGAGATGGGGATCTCTGAGAGATTTTCGTTGTTTGCTATTACGTGGAGCTGGGAGGTCTCTTGTGGACCATGTCCTGAAGTTGGCTCTCCCACCTCAGAGGCACAGCACTGATGCCTGGTTGAAGCACCAAGAGCCTCTCATCCACATGCCTCAGAATAAAAGGAGAAAAAAGTAGAAAGAAAGAGAGAGAGAAGAGAGAGAGAGAGAGAGAAAGAAAGAAAGAAAGAAAGAAAGAAAGAAAGAAAGAAAGAAAGAAAGAGGATAAAAGAAAATAAAATAATGTTATTAAAATAAAAAATAATTATTAAGGAAAAAAAAAGGACGAATAGAACCCTAGGACAAATGGTGAATGCAAAGCTATACAGACAAAATCTCACAGAGAAGCATACACATACACACTCACAAAAAGAGGAAAAGAGGAAAAAATAATAAATCTTGCTCTCAAAGTCCACCTCCTCAATTTGGGATGATTCGTTGTCTATTCATGTATTCCACAGATGCAGGGTTCATCAAGTTGATTGTGGAGTTTTAATCTGCTGCTTCTGAGGCTGCTGGGAGGGATTTCCCTTTCTCTTCTTTGTTCTCATAGCTCCCAGGGGCTCAGCTTTGGATTTGGCCCCGGCTCTGCGTGTAGGTCGCCGGAGGGCGTCTGTTCTTCGCTCAGACAGGACGGGGTTAAAGGAGCAGCTGCTTCGGGGGCTCTGGCTCACTCAGGCTTGGGGGAGGGAGGGGTACAGAGTTCGGGGCAAGCCTGTGTCAGCAGAGGCCGGCATGACGTTGCAACAGCCTGAGGGGTACCGTGCGTTCTCCCGGGGAAGTTGTCCCTGGATCCCAGGACCCTGGCTGTGGCAGGCTGCACAGGGTCCCCGGAAGAGGGGTGTGGATAGTGAGCTGTGCTCGCACACAGGCTTCTTGGTGGCGGCAGCAGCAGCCTTAGCGTCTCATGCCCGTCTCTGTGGTCCGCGCTGTTAGCCGCGGCTTGCGCCCGTCTCTGGAGCTCCTTTAAGCAGCGCTCTTAATCCCCTCTCCTCGCGCACCAGGAAACAAAGAGGGAAGAAAAAGTCTCTTGCCTCTTCGGCAAGTCCAGACTTTTCTCCGGACTCCCTCCTGGCTAGCCGTGGTGCACTAACCCACTGCAGGCTGTGATCACGCCGCCAACCCCAGTCCTCTCCCTGAGCTCCAACCGAAGCCCAAGCCTGAGGTCCCAGCCCCGCCCGCCCCGGCAGGTGAGCAGACAAGCCTCTCGGGCTGGTGAGTGCTGGTCGGCACCGATCCTCTGTGCGGGAATCTCCCCGCTTCGCCCTCCGCGCCCCTATTGCTGTGCTCTCTTCCGCGGCTCTGAAGCTTCCCCCCTCCGCCACCCACAGTCTCCACCCGCGAAGGGGCTTCCTAGTGTGTGGAAACCTTTCCTCCTTCACAACTACCTCCCACTGGTGCAGGTCCCGTCCCTATTCTTTTGACTCTGTTTATTCTTTTTTCTTTTGCCCTACTCAGGTACGTGGGGAGTTTCTTGCCTTTTGGGAGCTCTGAGGTCTTCTGCCAGCGTTCAGTAGGTGTTCTGTAGGAGTTGTTCCACGTGTAGATGTATTTCTGATGTATCTGTGGGGAGGAAGGTGATTTCCGTGTCTTACTCTTCTGCCATCTTCCCCCTCTCTCTTAGCAATATTTGTCTGATCTGTCTCCTCAGGCAAGGGAAACAAAAGCAAAAGTAATCAAAAGGGACTATATCAAACTAACAAGTTTTTGTACAGTCAAGGAAACTATATAAAATAAAGGCAGCCTACTGAATGGGAGAAGATAGTGTGCCAATTATGTATTCGATAAGGGATTAATATACAAAATATACAAAGAACTCGTACAACTCAGCATCAAAAAACAAACAACCCAATCAAAAAATGGGCAGAGAACCTGAATAGACATTTTCCCAAAGAAGGTATACCTATGACCAACAGACACTGGAAAGATGCTGAGCATTACTAATCATCAAAGAAATGCAAATCAAAACCACAATGAGATATCCCCTCACACCTCCCAGAATGGCTATCATCAAAAAGACAATAAACAACAAGTGTTGGTGAGGGTGTGGAGAGAAGTGAACCTTCGTGCACTGTTGGTGGAATGTAAATTGGTGCAGCCACTCTGGGAAACAGTAGGGAGACTCCTCAAAAATTAAAAATAGAGCTGCCATATGATTCAGCAATTTTTCTTCTGGGTACTTACCTGAAGAAAACAAACACTAATTCTATAAGACATATGCACCCCTACATTCTTTGCAGCATATGTACAATAGTCAAGATATGGAAGCAACGAAAATGTCCATTGATAGATGAATGGTTAAAGAAGATGTGGTGTATATATACAATGGAATGCTACCCAGCCATTAAAAAAGAAGAAGTCTTGCCATTTTTGACAACATTGAGGGACCTAGAGGGTATTATACTAAGGGATATAAGTCAGACAAAGACAAATACCATATGATTTCACTTATATGTGGAATCTGAAAAGCAAAACAAATGAACAAATATAACGAAACAGAAACAGACTCATAGATATAGAGAATAAACTGTCGGTTGCCAGAGGGGAGGAGGGTGGGAAGATGAGTGAAATAGGTGAAGGAGATTAAGAGGTATAAACTCCGAGTTACAAAATAAATAAGTCACAGGGATGTAATGTACATCATAGAGAATATAGTCAATAATATTATAATAACTTTGGGCACAGATGGTAACCAGACTTATCATGGTGGTCATTTCATAATATATAAAAACATCTAATCATTATGTTGTACACCTGCAACTAGTATAATACTGTAAGTCAATTATACTTCAATTAAAAAGTGATGAAATGAAATAAAGTAAAATAAAATAAAATTCCTCTGTGTCCACAAGGGAAAGCAAGAGAACACACCCTCAGCAAAAGATGTGGGCAGTTACCTACATAAACTGACTCACCAGACGTGCATATTCAGGACAGGGTCTCTGACCGTGAGGAAAGAATGGCTTTTTGGTGAATTGCTTAAGCAGACATATTTTCCTGGCTTCAGTGGAATAACTCATTTTTCCATCTGTAAATAGAGGATTGAGACATTAGCTTCATGTAAGCTTGCTGTTGTTCTTAGACACTTTGAGGGAATATTTTGTGGCTTAAAGGAAATGTGTGGCAGAGATTAAAGTCCTAGGAAGAAAAGGATCTAGACAGCAATTGAAAATTGCGTGTAAATGAAGGATAGTTTGACACCACAGTTCCCCTATACGAGCTGCAGACCCAGCTGCAGTAGGTGGTGCTGAAATGTAAGACAACTCCATCTTCTCTAGCCGATGACAGATAAAGTGAAACCGCACCGTGTCTTGGCATCATGGGGCTTCTTTTTCTTAGTCACTCCTAATTCAACAGCCTAGTGTGGAAACTCTGACAAGGCTTCCCTGTGTGGTTCTTTAAAAGCAAATACAGCCTGGACTTCTTTTGCCCACAAACCAGTCAACAGTATTCAGAATAAGATCCGGTAAGTCTGGTGTCTTACTTGCTGAACTAGTCAAAATAAGAAAAGGATGCTGTGTTGGAACATTCCTCTCAATTGATGAAGACTTCTAGTTTCATTTCTCCCCACCACCATTCCCCTTTTATTCATTCACTTATGCATTCAGTCAGCAAAGGAACCATGGGGATCCAAGAAACTTTCATTGAGCTTGTACTGGTTACAGTACTAGTTACAGTGTGAGGAATACAAAGCCATAATGTTTTGACCTCTTCCTGCAGGAACTCACAGTCTAGCTAAGGATAATGTATAGAAATAAATGGTTACATTCCTTAGGGTTAGATGCAACAGTGGAGCTGGGTAATTGGTAGAATAGTGGCTCAAAGGAGGGAGACCAGGTATCTGTTTAACTGGAATCTTCACAAAGGCTGATATCTCTGTGCCAGGCACTGCATCAAATCTTCACTTTAGCTCACTTAATTCTTCAATGACTGTCATTTTAAGAATTAGAAAACCAAGGTGCCAAGAAAGCAAGTAACACACCAAAGGCCATGAAACTAATTAGAGGCAGAACCAGGATTCAAGTCTAGGTCTGTCTTTTCGGGTCTCTAATACTCCTCACCAAGTGACTGATGCAAGGACAAGGGACATGAACTGCCCAGTCCAATGGCCTGGGGAACAGGGTCGCATAAGGGGATGACAGCAGTGTGTGGACCGGCTTGAGCCAAGGACAATTTCTGCTTCTGCTTTGAAATGATGCAGGGCACCAGGATTGATGGCCAAGGGGGGGGAGGGGGTTTGTCTTGTTTCCTTTGCACGATCTCATTTTCCTCTTTTCCCCCTTAATTCCTACATTAATTTTCCAAGAAGCCTGCTCCCCCTTTCTCTACCACTATAATCTTCATAGAAAAAATTCTAGTGAACAATCAAATGTTACTGTAATTTGGGTACATAATTTATTTTACTGTTTCTTACTCCCACCCATACCCCTGAGGTATAAAACAAACCACAGTTTGGAAGAAGGGGTCACTACCATTGGGGTGGGTGGGGAAGTAGACTGGTACCAACCCCCAAGGATTCTGGTACCATACTTGCTGCCCACCTCTACCAGGATCACTGTTCTGGTAACTAAGTGTCATTAGCACCTGCATACCCCAGTCAGCTTAGTTCAGCCTTTTATACTTTACTGACAATACTGGTGCCAACTGAGAGAATACACCAGGAAAATTATTTTTAAACCTATACTCTTTTCTTACTTGTCCTTGGCATGTGCATATGTCATCAGTGGAGTTTCTTCCCCAAACCAACTACCTGGCTGTTCTGTCCTTTAAACTCTGAGCTCTCTCTAGCCTGGACCATGGATCTGGCTCCATCCTCATTCTCTTCACCTGCTCTCATGGATCCTCTTTCTCCAGTTCTTTGCCTGGGATAACTTCATAGGCTCTGCTCACCCCCAACCCTCCCATCTCAAACACAGATAAACAAGAACAAAACTGAACACTCCGTAGCAATCATTGCTTACTACCCTTAAAACCACTAAATGAAGTTATGTAGGCAAGTCAAACCCAGGGCGATTAGGTTAGAAGGTTCCCTTTTACAATTACTAGAATTGAAAATTACCCCTCATGGTTGAAGCAATTTCCTCTGAGCCACTTCTATTTTCAGTCTGTCTAAGTTTCTATTTCAGACTCATGTGGCTTGAAAGGCTGCTGATTATATAGACCATATACACTTTGAAATCTGCAGAAGTGCTTGCATGGGCCTGGCTTTGATCGTAGGCGGGGTGGAGGAAATTGTTGAACATTATATCAAACTTCTACTTCTTGACCCCAAGGCCGGATACCAACTGCTTGGTATGGAGCTGGCATTTGGCAAATGTCTGAGAGCAATTGCTTGTTCTTCTGGAACCATAAAAAGATTTTGATAAACATTCATGTTTCCAACTGGCCCAATCTGTCCCATCAATTTGACATAGGAACTTAGGGAGAGGTTCATTCAATTCAATAGAAAACACGCAGACATACTGCCCATGCCTCCATCAGAAGGGTAACACCACTCTTCTTCACTTTTTCCTTTACCTGAACACCTGCATATACATTCCCCATACTCAGACTTTTCATACCCCAAAAGTTGATGGCTCATGTAAATACTCTATGAAATTTATTGATGTATGAAGTACACAGAAGACAGTTTTTTATTAAAGTGTGATCACAGTCTCTCTGGATTTGCGGGGAAGTTCCAAGTCACAGACCTTTATCTTTAGTGGCTCCAGGAGATGGTAAGACATATTTTTTAAATCAGAAGAGACTAACCTCCAAAATTTATATATAAATTGCCAACCACTTACTGCACATGTCAGAAATGTCCTTTTAGAGAATGTCTCTACTTTGTCTTTAGAAACCAGTTTCTATAGGAGGGAGAAGCAGTCTAAAGTAAAACACAGTCTTTTCCTTCCAGCAGAGCAACATGTGGGCCAAGGTCAAAAGTGCTTAGTCAAGTTACCATCCCACTTCAAAGAAGCTGATGGCATGGGGGATTCACAGAGGCAATTTATGGGAAGTTTGAACTCTATTAATTTCAGGCAATACAAGAATTATTCCTTTTTTAAAATAAATTTTTCTAAATAAGATTGCACATGGTATAATAATTTTTTTTTTTTTTTTTTTTTTTTTTTTTGCAGTATGCGGGCCTCTCACTGCCGTGGCCTCTCCCATTGCGGAGCACAGGCTCCGGATGCGCAGGCTCAGCGGCCATGGCCCACGGGCGCAGCTGCTTCACGGCATGTGGGATCTTCCCGGACCGGGGCACGAACCCGCGTCCCCTGCATCGGCAGGCGGACTCTCAACCACTGTGCCACTAGGGAATCCCCATGGTATAATAATTTAATAAAGTAAAACACAGTATCAAAATGTTAATCATAAACTTACCTCCGGAAGGCCTAAAGAATGCATTTTCCATGGACACAAGTCACACTGCAATTCCTTCCTTTTCTGCTTTTCTGCTCCTGAGTTTAAAACCAAATAGCCCGTGAATTATCCCCTCTCCTATAGAGATATCACACACTAATTCAGTGTGTGGCAGGATTAAGACAGCAGTGTAAATGCAGGGGGCTTAGCGTACGTGTAGTCATGCTCTCCAAGCCCCAGTACAAGGCCAGTAGTTTTGTTTTATGACTGGAAAGGTCATGCTAAAAGCTATTTCACGCCATGTAAAGTGTATCCATAAGAATGCTACCTGCCTCATACTATTACTACGCATATACATTCACAATACGGTTTATGGCTGGTGCTACAATATTAGGAAGGATTCTCAAATACCAGCAAGCACCAGGGGATCACCTGGGGAGCTTGTTAAACATGACACTTCCCTAGTCTGACCCCCAGACATTAAGTTGAACCCTGGAATCCACATGTGTGTAAGTGCCTCAGTGGCCCTCATGCCTGCAGGGTCCAGGCCACACTGCACAGCTCTACACTGGCTTCCCTTCCATGTCGTCAGTACCAGGCCCTACATGCCAGCAAGAGCCTGTGGCCCATAGTCAGAGTGCAACAAATATCTGCTGAATGATGGACTTTGGAATCAGGACACCTAGATTTGAGGGCTTGTTCTGCGTTAACTGATCAGTTAAACTCTGAGCGCCACATGTTCTTATCTATAAAAAGGGAATAGTATCTGTCTACACAGGGGTCTAGGTTATCAGTGACAAATATACACAGCAACAAAAACAATTCTAGCTGTCTTGAATAGAAAAGCAATAATGGAAAGGACTTTGTATAGGTCATGGAATCCAAAGAAAGACTGCAGAACCAGGGGGAAGCCACGAGTAACTGGGCAGTGGGAACCATGCCAGGATCCTGCCACAGGGGTGGTCCAGTTAAATCAGAGACTTTGAATCCGTCAAGAGTCCAGGTCTGTGGTGGGAACAGTATGGTTGCCATCCTGGGTCTTGTGCCCTGAGTACCAGGGGCCTTTTCAGATTCCGTGGTAGAAATGAGACCTTTACTGCATCCAAGACTCACACAATAGGAGATTTCTCTGAAACAAGAAGGTTTGGATGCTGAGAAGCTAAATGTACATTACGGCATTATCACCTCCTCTTTAAAGATGGAGAAATCCAGAGAGGTTAATAAGTTACAAATGCATGGGCAGAGCTGGGATTTTTCACTCAGATCTTTCTTTCCTCTCTCTAGGCTCTATCCTTTCACCATTCTCTTGGATTTGGGTGGTCTCAGGCAACTCTTTGCCTTCATCCATTCTTCCCAATTCAAAAGGCAAGAAATGCTTGACCAGGGGAGATCGGGAGAAACTGAAAGCTTGCTCCATTTCCCTGATTGTGGCAACAGCAGGGAATCACTTGGTGAAGAAACACAACTGTTTTGAAGCACAAGTTAAAACATTGTTAGAGCCAACTAGGCTGGAAAGGAGAGAGAGATTCACCTCCAATTTACAGTAAGAAGGGGCACTAACCATTGCTTCCCATCATTTCCCACATGTGCCCTCTGTTGGGCGTCACACCAACGTTGGAGGTTTCTCACTGGTGCTGTTACAATGAATGATTGGACAGTCCCTTGAGACCTAACTTTCCAAAGCAAGGCTGATAAATTCCTGCGGCTTTGAGGAAGTTGGCCTCAGGATTTAAAGTTAATGGAAATGCCTAAGTGGAGCAACGAAGAGAGAGTAAAATACCTTACATTGAAAAATCATTTTATATTTTACGAAGCACTTTCACATACATTAATTTCTTATATCATCCCTGTGCAGACAGGTATTATTCCTTTTTTTGTAGATGAGAAAATGTGGAGATCAGAACTTAAGTAGTCAGTTCAAGAACAGTGAGCTCTCACATCTAAGCTTCCTGATTCCAGTGAAAACCTTGCCATGTTGGAAGGCCAAGGGTGTTCTTGGACAAAGGAACACATGTCATAGTGGTTATTACTTAGCTGGGCAAAAACCTCTGTCTTCAGCCAGCAGAGGGCAAGGAGGACCAGTGCTACCCCAGAGGTGGGAGCAAATTGAGAGATGCTTCGACGTAAGAGGACAGGGATCTTTCTAACAGTTATCAGGGACTGAACCCAGAGATCGGGTTGGGTGAATGGATAAAGAAGGACAGTGCCACTCTCTTGAGCACCAGCAAAAGGTCAGCATTGCCACTGCGTGCCGTGGGATTCATACTGAAAGCCATGTCATAGCAGGCAAGGCTGCTTTCCTTACGAATAACATCGGCCTCCTGGCAAACTTGCTGCAGTGCCAGTACTTGGGGGCTCAGCCTCATGGTAAGAGCACTGGATTTTGAGTCAGAAAGGTTAGGGTTGAGTATCTCGGGAGACTACCAGCGTGAGTCATAAAGAGGAGGAGAGTGATGAGCTCTCAAACAACTGGCTTCAGGTCCACAGAGGCCCAGCTCCTCCCTCTGCCCTGGAACCTGGGTCCACAGAGCTTCCTTGCATGTTTTGAGCTCAAGGCAAAGGCCCTGGGAAGCACCACTTTTCTGGAGAACAAGATCATGAGAATCGATTTGTCTCTGCCAAAACAGAGACAGCGATAAAAATGTTGAGACAGTGGGCTGATCAGGGATTCCACTGACACTTGAATCAAATGATCCAGCTTTGTCATTAGAGCTATAGCCAGCGGCATAGCTCAGAAACTTCCCTCTGGCCATCCACCTATAGAAAGCAGCACAGCCTGCCCAGGCCTCTGCTAACATGAATATCAAGGCACAGAATAAACACTTCATGTCCCAAAGCCAGAAGAAGCCTCTGGCTCTGTGGACAGGCAGCTGGGCAGGTACTGGGAGGGTGCTCGACAGTCCCCACTCTACTTCTGCCACCTCACTTGGGTAGCTTGAAATTGACCGTGGTGGGAGTAACCACATCATGGAAGTAGGCAAACCTCACAAATCAGAATTTTCCAGAATGTTTGCTTTACAACATTTACCAGCACGTTCCTTTTGTGTGTGTGTGCCAATAAAACAAAGCTCTTTTTGTATATCACTGAGGCAGATAGTAGGTCTACGGACATGACTCTCTAATTTCTGCTCACTTAGTCTAGTAGGGGCAGTGGATGCTTTTGAGTTCTCTACTAAGACCGCTTATGCTTTATAATTAAGAAAACGGGTTGGATTAGAACATTTCAACCCCACTGAGACACCCTGAGTGAGAGTAATCCAGATTTGTGCTTTTAAACTCTGGGTCAAGATGTATTGAGCTTAGTACATGCAGTAAAGGTGCGAAATTTGGGACTGATTTTCACAGGGCATGGACCACATGTCTTTTGTGCACATTGCAAAGTGCCTGACATAGAGTAGACACTCAAATCAATGACAGTGATTGAGTTCACCCTGAAAAGAGCTGAACCATGGGGTAAGACTGAATAAGCTTCTCTTGTTCACCACCCATAGGAGAGTGTGGTATAAAGGTGTGAAAGCCAGAACCTTTGACTATAAACACAATGGTGCGTGGGTTGATACCCCTCCTACAGCTCTGCCGGATGTCTATAGGTGTGCTGCCCCACACGCCCACGGAGTGCCCCACTGGCTTCAGGGAGACGTGCCACAAAACTTTTGTGATTTTTGCGCTAGCCTCTGTGTCAAGATACATCACTGCTGTCCTGCCAGGGCCTTCTATGAGGATGTTGCTCTGCCGCCCCGAGCCTTCAGTCTTGGAACTTTATGATTGTCTGCAGAGCATGTAGGGGGACTGGCCCTCTCCCCAGTTCTCTGTCCCACTTCCTAAGACAGTGTCCCCTGGGCTCCAAACAAGCATGCTTGTGTCCAGAGTCATTATCACACACAGCCTCCTCAACTTGGCTTTCCAACTCTCTTAGTGGTCCCAGTCTTTCAGCCTGGGTAGGGATGAGGAATTGACCACCACACGCTCCCCCTTTATTGACCTTCTCATACTCAAAAAATTGTTGCCTGTTTTTTGCAAACAAAGCAAACCCTTCGCATACCACTGACACAGACAGTAGGTAGAGTAACAGGAAATATAGGGTTATTATTCCTGATGTCCTGGACCGGTGCTAAGATCGAAAGCTGACAAGCAAAAGAACATGGGTCCATTAGGATACTTCTATAAGTAACCAAAAATGCCACTAAAAATGGTTTTAACAATAAAGAAATATCTTTGTCTCAAGTAGTAAGAATGTCTGCATTCTTTTGACAAGGAACTCCTCCATGTGTTGCCTTCATTAGATCTGGGTATGACACCTGGAATAGCCGTAGTCATGAAAGGATCCAGCCTGAGGACAATGTCCAAAGGCAGGAAGAAGTCACCACTTACATTATCTTGATTTTAAGAGTTAAATTAAAATGTCTTTCTCAGGCCCCAGATTTAGAAAAGTGGAGTCATCTTAATCATTGGCTTAAGACAATGAGGATTTCCCCCCAAGGGCCTTGGAATAGCTCATCTGGTGCACATGGCTGTGCTGAAGAGGTTGAATATTCAAATTAAATAGCGTTCTGTTCAAAAAATGGAAGTACAGGAGTGGCTGTTAGGTGGGCAAACTGCAGGATCTGCTGCAGGCTGTGGCTACATTCTACAACCAGAGCACCACCAGTACCAGGGCCAACCACCCACTCACAGGGCTGCCAGGAAGAACCCAATCAAAGAACCCTCTATCCTCCCCCCACCTCCAGTCAATATAAAGGGAAGAGACTAGGAGAGAGGAGAGAGCATTGCAAGATTGCCAAGTATATATCAATAAAAGAAGCGCTTCCCTCTCTTGCCTCTTCTGAACATTGGCAAGCCATTAAAGGGATAGAGTATTCGATGATGTTGGAGCTTGGAAAAAGGGGAAACAGGATGCTGACAGAGGAGGTACACCAGCAAGGCTGTCAGCTTTTCCACTGGTTGGCAGGGCAACAACCATTCATCTTCTGTGGGTCTAGCGGACCCTGCAGGAGATAAACAATCTTGGCCATCTCACCAGTACTCCACCTCCAAAAGAGCTGGCGTGGGGTGAGGTGACCCCAGTGACAAGTGGCTGTGGCGTATGTCCCTGTGGTAGAGGCTTGAGAGTTGTGGAAGGAGTTAGTGCAGAGTCAGCTCTGCCACGTTAGGGAGCTGTGCATTAGGGAGGCTCCTCGGGGTCTCCCTGAGAGAGCCAGCTCTGCCACCCAACAGGCGTCCACAACGATAGAAGCACCGATGACAGAGAAGCAGCGATGAGTAACGGGCTGAGTGGGGGCTGCCCCCTTGCCATGGAAGACAACCATCCCAGCCCCTGTCCCTCTTCCCTGACAAGTCGCACAAGCCTGGAAGGGGACTTGTACCTATAGTCAAAGGGGAAAGGGGAAAGAGGACATCCAGACTGTGCCTCACTTACCCATGCCAAGCCCCTCTAGTCAAAGTTTTCATCTGCATTGGCTGGAAGAGAGGAGAAGAGCTTTGAATTGTGCAAATACTGAATTGTTTTCAACAAACAGAGCAAAGATTATTCGAATAACAAAAAAATGGCAAAAAGAAGTTATGGAATCTGGACAAGATGCCTTACACGGCAAGAAAGAGAGCATCGATACAGTAGAGTTGGGAGTTGGCAGGGAAGTGTATTTTTCTTCATTATACACCAAGGTGACACTCCTCAGTAAATATGTTCCACTCAGGAGTAAGGTGGGGTGTTGCCCAACCCTAAGCTTCAAAAATATCCACATGCCACGTCCTCACACCATACACAAAAATAAACTCAAAATGGCTTAGATACTTAAATACAAGACATGAGACCATAAAACTCCTAGAAAAGAACATAGGCAAAACATTCTCTGACATAAATTGTACCAGTGTGTTCTTAGGTCAGTCTCCCAAGGCAATAGAAATAAAAGCAAAAAGAAAGAAATGGGACCAATCAAACTTATAAGCTTTTGCACAGAAAAGGAAACCATAAACAAAATGAAAACACAGCCTACGGACTGGGAGAAAATATTTGCAAACAACGCAACCGACAAGGGCTTAATTTCCAAAATATACAAACAGCTCATACAACTCAATAACAAAAAACCAAACAACCCAATCAAAAAATGGACAGAAGATCTAAACAGACATTTCTCCAAAGAAGACATACAGATGGTCAACAGGCACATGAAAAAGTGCTTGACATCGCTAATTATTAAAGAAACGCAAATGAAAACTACAATGAGGTATCACCTCACTCCAGTCAGAATGACCATCATTAAAAAGTCTACAAATATCAAATGCTGGAGAGGGTGTGGAGAAAAGGGAACCCTCTTGCACTGTTGGTGCAAATGTAAATCGGTGCAGCCACTATGGAGAACAGTGTGGAGGTTCCTCAAAAAACTAAAAATAGAGTTGCCATATAATCCAGCAATCCCATTCCTGGGCATATATCTGGAGAAAACTCTAATTTTAAAAGATACATGCACCCCACAATGTTCATAGCAGCACTATTTACAACAGCCAAGGTATAGCAACCTAAGTGTCTATCGACAGATGAATGGCTAAAGAAGATGTGGTGTATATATACAATAGAATATTACTCAGCTATAATAAAGAATGAAATAGTGCCATTGGCAGCAATATGGATGGACACAGAGATTATCATACTAAGTGAAGTAAGTCAGAATGAGAAAGACAAATACCATACGATATCACTTATATGTGGAAGCTAAAATATGACACAAATGAACATATTTACAAAACAGAGGCAGACTCATAGACGTAGAAAACAAACTTACAGTTATCAAAGGGAAAAGGGGGTAAGGGAGGGATAAATTGGGAATTTGGGATTAGCAGACACAAACCACTATATATAAAATAGATAAAACAAGGTCCTACTGTATAGCACCAGGAACTATATTCAATATCCTGTAATAAACCATAATGGAAAAGAATATGAAAAAGAATATGTATGTATATGTATAACTGAATCACTTTGCTGTACACGAGAAACTAATACAACATTGTAAATCGTTTCTAGCCCTGGTACAACACCCTGTTATTGAGAATAAATATAAATGAAGCCATAGGAATGGGGCTAGAGGGAAAAACTTTGAATATCCAGGTACTGCCAACCAGGAAGGAAGTATTCATCTCTTCATTGAAGAAGGTGTTCAACCTGGGAACTTCAGACCCCTAGTGGAGGGCAGAGGGATTGCCAAGGGTCCTCAAACCCATCTTTTGAAAAGTGGGGTAGAGAGTGAGGGAGTGAGGCAAGGGATGAAACTGGAGGGAACGCCAGGATCCACAGAAGGGCTGATCCATATAAGGACAGTGAGAAGCTTTTGAAACAGAGCAATGACATGATCAACTTTGTGTTCTGAAAAGATGACTCTGACTGCAGTGTGGGAAATGGATCGGAAGGGGGATGAGAAGAGAGCAGTTAATGGGCCATTGCAGGATTTCTAACAATGGTGCCTTGGAATAAGAGGTGGTGATAAAAGTGAGGAAAGTAGACAAAGCCAAGACGTTTTTACAGATACAAGTGGCAGCTCTTGGAGACCAAATAAATATGGGGATTAAGGGAGAAGAAGAAATTAAAGATGACTTACTGGTTTCTGAGCAACTGGGTGAATGATACCATTCACTAAGACTGGGAATACTGCAGGTAAAGCGGATTTTAGAGAAACTGAGTTCAATTTGGATGTGATTGGTTGGAAGGATCTAAGAGGCCTGTATGAAGCCATGACCACTAGGCTATTGGATAGATACCCATGTGAGTGGACTTCCAGCTAAACTGGAAGTAGGGAAGAGACACGCTTGCCTTGGAAGAGAGCCCACAGTGAGAAGAGGATCTTAATGTCTGGTTAGACAAAGAGGAGACACTGGCAAAGGAATATGAAGCCAAGAGGATTACCTGGAAACACCTGAGGTTGTGGAACAGCAGACATTATAAAAACAGAGTGATAAGCCCAAAACTTTCGAAGTTAAATAAAGGCGCTCTTGCTGGAAACCATTGACTTTTATTCTTAACATCCAGAACTCCATCCATACATGGTTATAACATAAAGGTAGCTAAGATAAAAAAGCAGATGATGAGATAACATGTACATTATAGAATCTGAACAGGAGAAAGAAGATGACTATTTTGTTTCTGCTCACTGGGCTGAGCCGGAAAACTTGACCATCACTTTGACGTTGCTATGTGGTGTCCTCACTGTTCTCAGAAAACTTTCTAATCACAGAAGCTTTGCACTCAGCTGCTGCTGAGGCCTAACGTGATTGCACACCAGAGAACTGACACACAATCTGATTTTGCAACCTCAGGGCCAAGAAGTTGGACGTGGCCCAGAATTTGTTGGATTACTTCAGAGTTTTAGGGGTTTTTCTTCCCTCTTTGAGTAACATTTCAGCCTAATTTAAAAAAACTCACAGTATTTAATTTTTTAAAAAAGCAGTAAACCAAATCAAATAATGATTTGAACATTGACATAATGTGCAACACATCCGTCTTGTCAGCACTGCAGGGTCTTTACCTGTGGACCCCCCTTTCCCTTTCAGCAGGCTGTTTTTGTAATTAACACTGCCACCTAGCAGTCTTCTGGAAAATCACCACCCGAACACAGGGGAAAGAAGTTTTATTTTTTAATTTTATTTTTTTTGGAAAGAAGTTTTAGATAGACACATTTTAGTTTTGTCTGGGATCCACTATATTTGAGATGAACTTGAGCACAACTTGAAATATGAACTTAATCACCTTTGAAAATACCTTTCCTCAGATATGGGTCTTGAAATGACTGTCTGATAAACAACAGGCTGTTATAAGCAATTCAGTGGAGATGAAAATGATGGCAAAAGGAAAAATAGTCAATTCATAAAACTTCAGTACATTTGTAACTAATACAAACCTCCATGGGTGGCTTCTTAGGGAAAGGAGATCAATATTTTTGTTCAAAGTGGGTAAAAACAGAGTGTGAGGAACAGCTTCTTGGTCAGAAGACCTTTAAATAAGGAATCACATGTGTCCAGTGGAAACCAAAGTGACACTTTAATTCACGTCAGAAGCTTGACTCACAAACGAAGCCAAAGTTGCTTCTTAAAAAAGATGAATAAGCTCTAGAAAATCTGCTGTACCACGTTGTACCTATAGTCAACAGTAATGTACACTTAAAAACTGTTAAGAGAGTAGATCTCACATTAAGTGTTCTTACCACAATAAAATAAATTAAATTTAAAATAAATAATAAATTTTTCTGTTTTCACAAAGGTAAAAAATTTAACATTTATTGAGTGCTTACTATTTGCCCAAACACTGAGCAAAGCACTTTCCCATCACTGTTAGGTTCCCTATAGGACTCTCCAAGAAGGTACCACCACTTATCTTCAGTGCCAATGGCATGGAGGAACTGAGCCTTGGGGACGGTGCAAGGCAAGTAAGTCTTGTAGTGAGTTTGCAAACCCAGACAAGTCTGATTTCAGAACCTGAGCTCTTACCCACTAGGTTGTAATACTTTCCTGCTGTGCTGAAAGGCTAAAGCAAATGTCAGCTGTTCAGCAAGTTAAAACACTTGTTAACAGAATAGAGCAAGTTTCTATTTTCTAGTTGAGTTGCTTTTAGATGGCATGAAAGAAAATGTTCTCAATTTGGTCACAATGACATTTGTCTCCTATTATATTACAAACTACTTAAAAATTATCAGAATTTTATCCCTTGAATCATTTTAAACTCTGCCATGAACCCTCTGTTCAATGCCTTTTGACTAGCTAGATTGGTAGGTACTTTGGTCAATTATACCATCTCTCTACTTTAGTGACATTGCACTTTTTGATATCTTGAGAGAGAATTCCCTTCTTATTGCTTTCACTGCTGTGCATTTAGCAGTTAGTCCTGTGCACTTAGCAGTTTGTCCTGTGCACTTGCACTAAGGGATCTGTGCATCATACCCCGAGGAGATGATTTGTGCAAACCTTTCTCTGAAGGCAATTTGAATATGAGTATGGCTCAAGCTATACATAGCAGCTCTTCTCAGACTTTAAGGTGCATTTAAATCACCTAGGAATCTTGTTAAAATGCAGGACCTGAGATTCTGCACTTTTAACAAGCTCTCAGATAAAGCTGATGGTGCTATTCCATGGACCACAATTTGAGTACCAAGGTACTCAAAACTACCCAGTTTTTCTTGGGTCTAAGAGAAAATCTGGTTTGATTCCAAGGTCAGGGGGAAAAAAAAACTCTCCCCATCATTTTCTCATTTTCCCTAAGTTTTTATATATCTGATCATAAAAAATCAGGTTTGATATAAACCAAGTTTTTATGTTTGGTTTATATCAAACCTGATTTTTTATGTATGTTTTTATGTTTCCAAACAAAGGTAAAACTATTTATTTGTATATAAAAACTATTATAAAAATAAAATGTTTCCACTTGGGCCCTAAATCTATTGTTTCAAAACATTTTTCTTCTTGGCTTCAAAGTTTTTGAAATGTATACCCCTACTGTAAATGAGATCATGGAGAGTCTGACTTGAAACTTCTAGAATCATCTGGCCACCACAGAGCTGCCCATTTTCCAATCCTATCTTGGGGCAGGCAGGTATGAAGTTTCTTTGGTCAGTATATGCTAAATCCTAAATGCTGAACATTAAAAAGGAACAAAATCACTTTTAGAATTGCTCTGGAATTAGCTCCTTGACCCAGCAGTTCTTTTTTAACAAGAGCCAATTGTGGAATTTCCTAAGTTTATTCAGAGTTCTCTTTCAGGTACCTTTGTTCCTACTCTCTTCCTGTTGTTGTCAGCGTCACTCATTTTTTTTCTGACAAGGAGATATATAGTACCTATAACAGAGGCAAATGTAAAACTCCTACACTTGGGTCCCAAGATCAAATTGCACAAGTGGGCACAAGTGAAATGAATGAGACATAGTCAGAAATGACCATATCAAAAGAAAAAGAAATTGTTACCTGAAAACTCAATATAAGTGACCAGAATAATGTTATTCTAAGGGGCTTCCTCTACTTTATATTGGCAAAGCCATACTTGGAGTAGTGTGATGTTCAGATGTGTGTGCATGTGAGTGTGTGTGTGTGTGTGTGTGTGAGTCAGAGAAGGTAGGGGGAGACAGAAGCAGGGGCAGTCGTGATTTAGGAGAAACAATGAAAAAGATGAACAAGTTTCAAAAAGATAAACCAGATGGTGATTTATCTTTTTGAAGATAAGTGATGGAAAAAAGACGGTGAGAGAGCCTCAAACTGTGTTATAGGTTAGGATATTTACCTGTGAAATGTGTTCATTTGGGGTTTAGAGTAAATGTTAAATCTATTGATAATGGATGAATGGGTGGATGGATGGATGGACAGACAGACCAACTATTGAACACATTCTACGTGCCACGCACTCTGCCAAGAATTCTACATATACTAGATGACTTTATTCTCCAAAAAAATCCTTTAAAATTAGTATTATCCCCATATGAAAACTGGTAAATTTGAGGCATAGATAAATTAAGTGACCTGTCCAAAGTCATTGACCGGGTGACTCCACAGTTTGTGCCCTTAACCTCTAGCTTATAACTCTGCGCAACAGCCATGGAGGCTCACTGCTCAGGTCTCCCTCAAAGAAATAACTTGCTGGCCAGCTGGGAGAAGTGCAGTTAGCTGACATCCTCCAGCTGTTAACACCCTCAGGCTCTGTTTCAGCTTTCTACCGGAGACCATGATGCTTCTGAGAAGCCCCCGCCAGTGACTGGGCATGGCGGTGGGGGGAAGGGAGGGATGGTAGGGCCTGGATCTCTGCCCACTGTGGAGCTCCTCTAATAGACAGTCTTTTCTCAGGACCTCCCATTGAGTTGTCACAGACCCTCAGATCAGCATTGCAACCTGAAGCTCTCCTCAGTGGGCAGGCCCACTCCTGTCTCCTCCCTACTTTGATTCAGAAAAAAAAAAGAAAAAAAGAAAAAAATTTTCTTTTATTACAACATCCATCTCAGCATCTGCTTCCTGGGGGGCCCAACTCACACACCCTATCTTCAAATATTTGGAGTACTATCAATCAAACAGCAATTGTTTTTATATGGTGATAAGGGGTTGAATTAGTACAAAGTGACTGAAATATTAGGGAAGCGGCTTTCACATGCACAGAAGGAAGAACTTTCTAACCAGAACTGCCCAAACAACGGAATGGGCTGCCTCAAGACTGATGAGTTCCCGGTCACCGCAGTCATTCAGGCCAATTGGAGGACTGCTTGGCTTACGAAGGTATTATGACATTACCATAACCCCACCCCATACACTCTGGAGCATCTAAGATGCTAACATCCACAATGCTAACTGAGTAGCAAAAATCAAATTAATTTAGGAAGCCACACCAGGAAGACCAAACCTCTGATTTTTCAGTGGCTCCATGGGTCTGGGTTCACACATCCACACCTGTACACTCCTTAGGGCAGCCCAGGGGTGCTCTAGGACAGATGAGCCATTGTCCACATATTTTTCTTTCTTTTTTTTTTTAATCAAAGATATACAGATTGCCAGAAAACACATGAAATAATGCTCAACATCACTAATCATTAGAGAAATGCAAATCAAAACTACAATGAGGTATCACCTCACACCAGTCAGAATGGCCATCATCAAAAAATCTACAAACATTAAATGCTGGAGAGGGTGTGGAGAAAAGGGAACCCTTTTGCACTGTTGGTGGGAATGTGAATTGATACAGCCACTATGGAGAACAGTATGGAGGTTCCATAAAAAACTAAAAATGGAACTACCATATGACCCAGCAATCCCACTACTGGGCACATACCCTGAGAAAACCATAATTCAAAAAGAATCATGTACCAAAATGTTCATTGCAGCTGTATTTACAATAGCCCGGACATGGAAGCAACCTAAGTGTCCATCAACAGATGAATGGATAAAGAAGAGGTGGCACATATATACAATGGAATATTACTCAGCCATAAAAAGAAATGAAATTGAGTTATTTGTAGTGAGGTGGATGGACCTAGAGTCTGTCATACGGAGTGAAGTAAGTCAGAAAGAGAAAAACAAATACCGTATGCTAACACACACACACACACATATATATATATGGAATCTAAAAAAAAAAAAAAGGTTCTGAAGAACCTAGGGGCAGGACAGGAGTAAAGACACAGATGGAGAGAATGGACTTGAGGACACGGGAAGGGGGAAGGGTAACCTGGGACGAAGTGAGAGAGTGGCATGGACATATAAATACTACCAAATGAAAGATAGCTAGTGGGAAGCAGTCGCATAGCACAGGGAGATCAGCTCGGTGCTTTGTGACCATCTAGAGGGGTGGAATAGGGAGGGCGGGAGGGAGACGCAAGAGGGAGGAGATATGGGGACATATGTATGTGTATAGCTGATTCACTTTGTTATAAAGCAGAAACTAACACACCATTGTAAAGCAATTATACTCCAATAAAGTTGTTAAAAAAAAAAGTTAGGCCCAACATCATCTCAAGATAATTTAAAAATTAAATCAATTTAGACATATTAAAAAAAGAAAAAGAAGTGCTCCTAGCAAGTGAGTTAAGGCTATGGGTTCATTGGGCCCATGGGCTATTTGGCCAGTTTAAAACCAATTGCACATGTGCTTTATTAAACTGTAATATGAGGTTCAGCATCTGATGAAATTCTAATGACACCCTCCACTGACACCTGGTTCTCAAGTTCAATAACTTGCATACCAGAGCAAGAAAGATTCTCCTCCTCAAAGCTGTTACTTTCCTCCCTTCAAGACACAGCCACATTAATGAGGGGGCACATACTTGCCCTCTTCCAGGATTCCCATGATGGTGAGATTACATAAGTAATCATATATTTCAGAGAGTGAAATACGATGTGGGAAAGTCTGGTAGAAAAACAGTCGGCATAAGCATCTGTATATAAGAAGCCATTAATTAGATCTGCAAATATTTACTGAGCACTTACCAAAGGCTAGACGCTCTTGCAGGTGCTAGGAACACAATGATGTGCCCGGCAGAGTCTCTGATTTCCTGGAGGATATATTCAAATGGCATTGAGAAAGCCCATTGACCCTTCACTGAGAGAAGCAATCAAAGCCACGATCACTGACTGTGGTCCTACAGAGTGCTGTGGAGTCTCCAAACCGAAAACCCTTTCCCTCACTCCCACCCCCAAATTCCTGCAGCATCCCTGCCATTTATAGGCTACGTTTTCAAGAAATACTTTACCATACTACTATTGCTCTGAAGCAAATTCATAAAATTTGCAAGAGGAGTTTTAAAAAAGCAAGCTCAGCAATATTTGGGGGCTTTTAAAACTGATGATGCAGCTGACCTCCTGGAGACAAAGGCAGTGGGAGGGCCTTACTGGTCTGAATAAATAGGAATCTCTGTGCTGAGAACTCACAGTTTAGACCCAGAGCTAACTAAAGTCTGAACTCCACCTTGACGCAGAATGAGGTTCACCCAGGGATCTCTGCTTCTTGTGCTGCTGGCCTGCAGCCTCTCTCCAGTCCATGGTGAGAACTTTCACTTATGTTGTCATTTGTGCTTTGAGCTGAAATGGTCTTCAGCTGTTTCAATTTTTTTTTTTCCATCAGAAAATGAGGGGAGATGTGAATGAAGGGGGAAAAAAACTGCTCAACTGCTCCCAGATTTCTAAAAGTAAGGTACTTAGGGATTTAACTCTTAGAGGCTGGAAACATCTGTATTATTAAGATTGTCATCCAGAGAAGGGGGGAGATACTGGAGATCCAATGTCCATGGGACTTACACTTGGCTTGCCTATTCCTGGCCTTTTTCAGATGCAGCTCTGCCTGTAACTAATTCTCTCCAGGTATCTCTTCTTCGTTTTGCCTTTCACTACCCCTTCCGACCAAACACTTTATAGGATTTAGAGATTATTCACCTCAACCTGTTGGTCTCCTGCAGGGAACGTCTGATACAATTTTATAGGGTCAGCTCTGACACGAACCATTGTATGTACAGCAGGGGTACTCAGATACACACTTTCTGCCAAGAAGCAGACTTCCAAGTCTAAATGGGGAGGTTTTCTTTGTGTAAATAGGTAAATATCTAATTGAAGTGGTAAATTTTTATACAGCTGAAGGAATCTGATGCATGCACAGGATGCTACGCTCTGCTCAGGGTAGAGGACCAATTTTTGTTCTTAAAACGTGGGGATTTTTTTTCCAATTTTTATTTTGTTTCATGTTATTTTCATTCTTCAAGACCCTCATCTCTCTTTCCCTGCATGAAGCCTTTCCATTGCTCCTGGTAAAGTCCCCTGTGCTCATTCATGCAGTTTGGGCCTTGGGGGAAATACAACATTCTATGGTATTTTAGTTCTTGTTCACTTGTTTCCCCCGCTAAAGTGCAGACACCTTGAGAGCCTGGTCCCTTTTATTTGCAATTCTGTGTCGAGCACAGTGGTAGGCACTGGGGTTAAAGAGGGTAGAATTCCTTAAAATGCATGAGATGGGTTACCTATACAAGTATCTAGTACTGAGAACTTTTGTTGTTGAAAACAAATAGTCGAATTTTTATGATTGGCTTTTTTTGGGTAATGATTTGCAACTGAGTTGGAGGACCAACATATTAAACAAAAACAAAAAATATCATCGTGGTATTTCCTCGGAGAGACAGGGAGGGTTGGTGGGCTGGGGAGTATGATAAGAGGGAGAACTCCGTTACAGCTTGTTAATGCTCCAGGGACTCGGAAACTAGTTCATTTCCTTGGTTTTTGTGTGTTGGGGGTGAAGATCAGTCAATTTTATGTTGCCTTAATTATAACTGAGTTGTCAGTCCCCACTATGGCCATTCTCAAATGTTATTATATGGACAACCATCTGAGTACCAATATAATGCTATCACAAATTTCAATAGGTATTGTGCTTTTAAAAAGCTAATTTTATTTTTAAGGTTTTGGCAGAAAACGTTTGAAAATAAGCCAAGACGAACAGAAATGCACAAACTAAAGGCATATGGCTGGAAGCACCGACTTGAAATTTTTAAATCTTCAGATGTGCAGTATGAAAGATTACTGATTAAGTTCTAGTTGTGAATTATATGCCAAAGGGACTAAAATAACTGATTCTGTGTTTATAGGTGTCTTGGAGACCTATAACACAAACTTAAAGTGTAAATGCATGCGAGAGACCTTCAACTTTGTCTCCCTTTTCCTCATTGGAAAGCTTCAAATCTTTCCCCCTGGGAATGGATGTCCAAACACAGAAATCATGTAAGTTGCAGTAAAACAATAATGTATGATTCCTTAAAGTGATTTACTTTGAGTGTTGCTAGCAATTAATTCTCAAACTAAAAATGAGAATCAGTAATACTTGTCAAGTACATACTTTGCAGGGGTCCTGAGCTTAGGCACTTGCTTTCTGCACATTCACTGATTTTATTCCTTCAAGAGCCCTTTAAGGTATGTCTATCGTTATTACTCCTTTGCATATGCAGAAACTGAAGCTTAGGGAGGTTAACTAACTGCCCTGAGTCACACCATTAGAAATGGACAGAACCAAGACTCTTCTCTTATCTGTCAAATTCCAATTGTCAGCAGAAGCAGACACTTTGTTCTCTAGAAGTTGAAGAGCAAGAAAATAAGTGCCCACAGCAGTCCTTGGTCAGAATGTCTATCGCATGGAACTGTCCTTTAGCTTTAGGTTCTATCAACTTGGAGCCCCTAACTCTGTTTAAAGACTTAGGCTAAGGGGATAGTAGTGGCTACAAGAAATTTAATAGATATTTTCTTTTATTGAAATGGTATAACCCCTTTCTTCTGTGACCCTCCCTTTTCTGTACACCCAGAGAAATCTGTGGATTTCTTTATGAGGGCATTTTCCGTGGTACATTAATAAGACCTTACACACTCCACGTAAAGCCCCTAGTATAGTGCCAGGCACAGTAATAAATGTTCAGCAACTGTTAGCTGCAATTGTACCGCATCATTGTGTTGAAACAATCAGGTTTGTGTGTTTTTCTCTTTCATTCGCACCAGAAAACGAGTTCTTTATAGACGGGGATCAGATATTATTCATTTCTCTATTCCTGATGCTTTATCCCTTACCTGGCAAATAGGAGAGGCTCAACAAAGTTGGATTGTTGCACTGAATATTTTAAAGGGAGCTTGTAGATCTTTTGCATATCGCTGCTTAGAACTGTGATTTCTTCTTCCTGGATCTACCTTGAATAAACCAAGGTGTCCCACAGCACCTTGAAGTACAGACAGAACATCCTTCTCAGGGCACTACCAGCTTGGCTTTCATTAGCAGCTCTTTCCTTGGCTATTTTAGCCTTATGAAACATTTGAAAGCAGCCACTTTTTGTTTGCCCCATTTTGACGTTAGTGCTTTGGGTCTTGGACTAGTTGATTCACTTTGTTATACAGCAGAAGCTAACACAACATTTTAAAGCAATTATATTCCAATAAAGATGTTTAAAAAAAATAAGTACGGAAATTTTTCATTAAAAAGGCATTACACTTCCACTACTATCTTTGACAGTGACAATTCAGACTAAACCATGATTATTGCCCTCAAACTCGGAGACGGAAAGTATAGCCATAACCTGTTTAGGAGCAGTTCCTCTGGCTGTCTAGAGAATAGAGACTTCTTCCTTTATTTTTACCAGTTTCTCTGCCATGAGTCAAGTCTCTCACCTCCAACCAGGGGAAGTAATACACCCTAATTTTCTCTACTTTAGCTTTAATTGTTTTAACGTGACAAAAATACTTTTTCTTCTTAATTTATTTATTTTTGGCTGCGTTGGGTCTTCGTTGATGCGCGCGGGCTTTCTCTAGTTGTGGCGAGGGGGCGCTACTCTTCGTTGCGGTGCGCGGGATTCTCCTTGCAGTGGCTTCTCTTGTTGTGGAGCACGGGCTCTAGGCGTGCGGGCTCAGTAGTTGTGGTTCACGGGCTCCAGAGCGCAGGCTCAGCAGTTGTGGCGCACGGGCTTAGGTGCTCCGCGGCATGTGGCATCTTCCCGGACCAGGGCTCGAATCTGTGTCCTCTGCATTGGCAGGCGGATTCCTAATCACTGCGCCACCAGGGAAGTCCCCCCAAAATCTGATTTCTTATCTTCTCACCAGAGTCTGCATTTCTGAATTTTAACCAGATATAGAAGCAAAAGGTGCAAATAATTATGAGCAACTCATAGCAGTCAGGAGTGAAAATACTGTAAGTCCACATGGTCAGAAATCTGTTTTTCTATCATGAACTCAGGAGCCAAATTGGAAGGCTCTGCCCAAGAACCCAACAGTTCTATGACCTCTGACTCTGTACTTTTCAATGACACGGGTAGAGTTTCAACGCTAGATGGACGGATTCTTGCTGTTTGTCATTTTATAGCTAAACTAAGAGACACATCAAGAAATTGTGTTTTGTTTGAGGTCACCCCAACAGAGAGTAGAGTCTCCCAGTTTGCTGTCACCTGGGAGACCTCACTTCTTCCACTGCAAGTAAAACACTCAACACCATGTCTGGCACTTGGTAACCATTCAGATCATGCCCATGTGGAACGGTGGCTAAAAGTGGGGGTTCAGGAGTCAGACAAGCTTCATTTGAATCCTGCTTTATCGTGCATTTGTTGTACAATCTTGGACAAATTATTTAAACTCTTTAAGCTTCAAATTCCTCTTTTGAAGGTGAGGAAATAGTATTTCCTTTAACACAGGATTTTTGTGAGATTAATTGAGATAATTCATATTACTGCTGAGCATAGTGGCTGGCACATATTAAGTGCTTGATCCATAGCAGCTGATAATTATCCTTGCTGCTTTTGTTGTTGCCTAGTTTTTAGAGCATTGAAAGCCTTGTTCACTGATGGTTCCACCAAATGCAGATGTCACTCAGGGCAGTCAGCTCTGTCACCTCTCCCACAATAAATTTCATCAGATTTTTTTCTTCAAATAAAAGGTCTTCAAAAGAGTGTCTTCTGTAGTCTATTTTGTTCTCCCAAGCTCAAAGGACAAACACATTTTAAAGATATCGTGATATAAAGATATCGTGATACAGCTTCAGCAAACCTTGGAGTCAGCTATTTGGTCCATCTCCAGTTCATGTAAAGTTTTTCAACAAAATACTAACCTCTGACACATGAGAGTCTGTCCATTAATTTTCAGTTCCACCAGCTCACACATACCAGCACGCAAATGGGGTTTTTCTTATTCATCAGACCTCATGCTACAAATCACCTACTCCAGACCCAAAACTGCCTACCTCCAATTTCACTTCATGTGGGAATCTTTATTTTTATACTCAACTCTTTCCTTAAGTGAAGGACTGTTTTATTTTTATTTTTATTTATTTTCCCCCAGAGCCTGGATGAAGAATAAGTCAGTTATCTGCTTGAACCCTAGAGCCAAATGGACACAAAAACTAATGAGAATGTCAAGGTGAGTCAGGCATATCAAGGGTTTGTAGATTTCACTTGTACTGAAGGGGTTCCCTTTCCCGGGTAGTCAAAATGGGGACCATTCTAAATTTATGAGACGTTCCTGAGACAAATGCCTATTCTTCACTATTAGTTCTTATCAGATAGAGTTGGGGTGACTCATTCCAGCAGCTCAGTAAACTAAACTGGAAACCAGTGGGCACAGTATTCCTTGTTTGATATCTCCAGGGGAAAGCCACAGTTTCTGGCAAGCCTTTCTCTAAACATGACTCTCTTGTTTTTTTTCACAGAAAAAGTGCTTTTTCAACTTCACCAGCTCCAGTGTTTAAGAAAATGATTGCCTGATGCCAATATTACCACCAAGAACATCTGCATTGCCCCTTCATTCCTGCCCTCAGTTTTAGTTTTGTGTTTGGCTGGATGTTTTCCAGGAAAAAGACCTTCCCCATCTGCTCAAGCATGAGAATATATGTACAAATAACCTTGCAGAAGCTGATGGGGCAAACTTGAGATTTTTTTGATTACAGTACCCTACAAACTTAGAGTTTGCATTCTTAGTCATCAAGGAGGAAACTTTCTTGAAGGATAGTTACTGAGTTATAAATGATATAGGTTTCTTTCAAAAATATACCTGTTGTTGAATGCTGAATTTCCCTACAAACTAAGGGAATGAGAATTTAAAACTCAAATCTGAACACGTGGCTTGAATTAAGGAGGAAATGATGGAATGCATTTCAATCATTTTACACCCTAGGAATAGCGAGCTTCCATAAGAGATTTAAAAAGCTGCCTGGGAAACCCATGGAATTTCAGCCTTCCAAGAGACAGAGGGTTCACATAATAGATATCCTTCATTTAAAACTCACTATTGAGAGGAACGAGGTCCTTCTTCTACTTTTAAGGAGTTCCTTTATAAGATTTATTGTCACAGACAAAAGCTAATAACATTCAAAGATCCCCAGACTTAAATTCACAGAATATTCAGGAAAAGGATTTAAAGGGTGATAACAGATGTATTCTTTTATACATTGGCTTTGATGAACTTTTTTTTTACTCACATCTTTTGCACAGACTTTTTTTTTGTCTCTGGTATTCAATTCTTTAATGCTTCCTGTTAATCAATATTCAATAAACTTGAGCAAATGTTTTACTTAACTATGAGCAATTCATTCTTAATGGAGCATTTATTCAAATTTAGCCATTCTCTGATTCTTCATAATGAAAAGTAGGATTTCATCATGTTAATTTTTCTTTGCATGCCTCTTGCTTTTTTACAGATGATCTAAATTATATGGCGAAGGGTGAGTGAAGTTATTCCTGATAACAGCACAGCAGAAAAATGCTTGCCCCCAAGAACCTCTTCTCCTTGATATATTCATCACAATTTCTTCCATAAATGCCCAAACTCTTACTAAAACCCATTTTCACTGTCTCATTATATTAATTCTTAAAGTCTCCAATGTTTTCTTTGACAAGGTTTTGCATTGAATTTGACAAACAGAAGGAGCAGATACTTAAACTCCCATCCCCTGGTTCCAGCCTAGCTCTCCCACTACTGAACTAAGCACTGTGTTCCTGTCCCTCGCTCTCCCTGATGTTTTGGGAGGTCTGCTCCCAGGATGCTCAAGTTCCAAGCTATATCTGGTTCTCTCTTTCATTTTTCTCTTTCTATTTTTAGATTTATTTTTACTAAAGATTTCTTGGGAGTAAAGAATACCTATAAATACTACATTTTCTATTGTCTACAGTTCAATGATTATTTCTCTATTACAAACACACACACACACACACACACGGATTATAAAATACCATCAAAATCCTGTATTCATTCTTCAGTTTGATTTTGATCTTCTTCGAGAATGCAGCAAGCTGAATATTCAGGAGATTCAAAAAAAATCTTATTATTGCAATAGCAGGTGGGTTATCACACCTGTTTTGCATACGTAGAAGCTGAGACACAGAGGGGTTAAGTAACGTGCTCAAGGCCTTACAGTCACTCAACAGCAAGTCAAAATTTGAACCCAGGCAGTTTGGCACTAGAATCCATGCTTCTGACCCCTCCACTATGCTGACTGTATATGGGTTAGAATATCGTCAGCTCCATTTTACAAAAGCAGGAACTGAGGCAAACAGACATTCACATGCCCCAAATCACATAACTAGTAAGAAACAAAACCAGAATCCAAACCCAGGGCCACCTGACTCCTAAGCAAATGCTCCTAGTCATGACACTACACTGCCTGAAGTTTTCTTACTCTAAATGTATTTCTTACTTCAGCTCCTTGCCCCCTCCCCTCCTTTCCAGGGCCAATCAAAGCCAGAAGAAGGATGGGAGTTCCAGAGTGTTCAGGCCTTCTCCTGGGTTGACACGTCTATTGAGTATGATCCAGGGGGACTGGACAACTGAGAGGGCAAATGTGGAATGAAAAGCAAAAAACAGGGCCCTTGAGGCCTTCTAAACTTGTTTTTCTTACCCCACAAGCACCCATTCTTCAAAAGTCACAGTAGATTTAGGGGCATTCAGCCTGATTTGGAACAGGAATCGTAACCCACAGTTAGATGCTGGGTCACTTATTGAGCCAGTTAATGGAGTTTTTGAGGAAAAGTGATCCTTAGCTGATCCGAGTGGGTGTGGGTCTAGAAGGGAGGATGGTGAGAATTCTGTAAGGCAGAATTTAGGTAATTTATGGCTATATACATACGTACACATACAGATTCTTTAAAATCCATATAAAATAGATTTGAAGGGAAAATACAAGGTAATCCTGACCAAAATAGGATGTTCAACTCTGAAAAATGGAATGAAGGAGCTATAAGGTCAAGCTACACGGGAACTTAGGTGGAGAAAGCAGAGAACCTCTCACGACGTAAGTTGAGCCTCACTTGCTCTGCCCACACTCCTCTGAGCAGCAGAGGCCCAAGGAGGGAAACATTCTGATTCTCCAAGGGAAGCAGAATTCTCCTTTCTCCCAGCTGAAGGATTCAGGCCCACCTCACTGGGAAATGGATTGCCCCACAGTATGAGTTCTGTCCTAGGGTTTTCCATTTTCCATCACCTTCTTTCTGCAATTCTCCCCTCTCACTGAGATGTGCCATTTCACTGCTCCCAACTCTGCATAAGGACTGATGTAAAGCCTAGGGTTTACTTGCTTCGACTTGAAGTTTGGAGGTGCTTTTGAACAGAATGAATGGTCTACAGAAAACTCGGGAGAACTGAGGAAGAGAGGAGGGCCATGAATCAGAAGGGTAATATTTGAGAGACACCACAACATTTTGTGACCCTCAAGGATAGAAGTTCTCTGTGTGTGGTCTCTCTGAAGACAGCCATCAGCAGCAACTGGCAACTTGTTAAAATACATAACCTCAAGCCCCTCTCCAAACCGAATGCATAAGAAGCTCAGGGGTTGGGCCCAGCGATTTGTGTTTAACAAACTATGGTATAATAAAAATTATATTTGGTCTTTGTCCCCGGTTCCTGCCGCAGAGCTCCAAAAACGCTTGGAATTGCCTGACAGAGAGGAGTGTCTTTTGCTATTTTCAATGAGCCCCTTTCAAACATACCTGAGTTTACTCTAGTGAGGCGACCATTGGCAAACCCCTAGATGCCTCAGGATGGGGGCTGGTTGCCAGAGGAACCAACCACATGATTAGAGGGTTGGAACTTGCAGTCTGAGTTCAATCATCAGTGGCCAATGATTTAATCAATCATGCCTACATAACTGAACCTCCATAAAAACTCCCTGAACAACAGGGTTTGGAGAGCTTCTGGGCTGGTGAACACATAGAGGTGCTGGGAGGGTGGCACACCTAGAGAGGGCGTGGAAGTAATATGCCCTCCTCCATACCTTGTCCTATGCACCTCTTCCATTTGGCTGTTCCTGAGTTGTATCCTTTGTAATAAGCCAGTAATAGTAAGCAAAGCACTTTCCCAAGTTTTGTGACTCGTTCTAGCAAATTATCAAATCTGGGGAGGGGAGTGGTCATGGGAATCTCCAAATTTGTAGTTGGCTAGGCAGAAATGTGGGTAGCCTGAGCACCCCATTTGCAATTGGTGTCTGAATTGGGGGCAGTCTTGTGGGACTGAGCCCTTAGGCTGTAGGGTCTGTGCTAACTATAGATGATTAGTGTCGGAATTTAATTGAATTGTTGGATACCCAGTTGGTATCAGGGATTTGGAAAATTGGTTGCTGCCAGTAAACACTGGAGGAAAAAATTTCACACAACCTCCAGGTGGTTATGATGCTACTAAAGTTTGAAAAGTATTGTTGTAGGAAAAGGGTTTTCAACCCTCATAGTACATTAGAGTCATCTAGGGAACTTTTTTTTTTTAATATCAGGTTAATTGTTATAACTTACATACAGTAAAATTCACCCTTTTTAAGTTTTCAGTTCAATGAATTAGTTTGAATAGTCCCTTAGCTTGGGCTGCTATAACAATGTAACATAGACTGGATAACTTATAAACAACAGAAATTTATTTTTCACAATCTGGAGATAGAAGTCCAAGATCAGAGTGCCAGCATGATTGGATTCTGGTGAAAGCAGAGAGGGAAGTGGGCTCTCTGGTGACCTTTGTAAGGGCAATAATCCTATTCAGGAGGGCTCCACCTTTACGACCTCATCTTAATATTAATTACATCTCAAAGGTCCCATATCCTGGGCTTCCCTGGTGGCGCAGTGGTTGAGAGTCCGCCTGCCGTTGCAGGGGACACGGGTTCGTGCCCCGGTCCGGGAGGATCCCACATGTCGCGGAGCGGCTGGGCCTGTGAGCCATGGCTGCTGAGCCTGCGCGTCCGGAGCCTGTGCTCCGCAACGGGAGAGGCCACAACAGTGAGAGGCCCGCGTACCACAAAAAGAAAAAAAAAAAAAAAGGTCCCATATCCTAAAACTATCACAGTGGAAGGTAGAGATTCAACATATGAATTTGGGGTGGGACACAAATATTCAGTCCATTACAGGCCCAGCCCCTGTTCTGTCCCTATAATTTTGTCTTTTCCATAATGTCATATAAATGGAACCATGTACAGCCTTTTGTCTGACTACTTTCACTTTGCATAACGGTTTTGAGATTCATCATGTTGTTGAATGTATCAGTAGTTAATTCTTTGTTGTTACTAGCTACTATTCCATTGTACAGATATACCACAATTTATTTATTTATTTATTTATTTATTTATTTATTTATTTATTTATTTATTTATTCATTCACCAGTTGATAGACATTTAAGCTGTTTCCAGTTTGGTTCTATTATGACTAAAACTGCTGTAAACATTCACGCACAAGTCTTTATAGAAACCTATGATTTTGGGGCTTCCCTAGTGGCACAGTGGTTAAGAATCTGCCTGCCAATACAGGGGACACAGGTTTGAGCCCTGGCCTGGGAAGATCCCACATGCCACAGAGCAACTAAGCCCGTGCACCACAACTACTGAGCCTGAGCTCCAGAGCCTGCAAGCCACAACTACTGAGCCCACATGCCACAACTACTGAAGCCTGTACAACTAGAGCCCATGCTCCGCAACAAGAAAAGCCATGACAATAAGAAGCCTGCGCACTGCAATGAAGAGTAGCCCCTGCTCACCGCAACTAGGGAAAGCCCATGCACAGCAACAAAGACCCAACACAGCCATAAATAAATAAATAAATAAATAAATTTATTTTAAAAAAAGAAACATATGATTTTGTTTCTCTCGAGTAAATACCTAGAAGTGAGATTGCTGGGTCATATGGTATATGTATATTTAACTTTACTAAGAAGCTGCTAAACTGTATTTCAAAGTAGCTATACTATTTTGCATTCCCACCAGTGATATATAAGAATTCCCTTTGCTTCACATCTTCACCAGCACGTGGTATTGTTAGTCTTTTAAACTTTAGACATTTCAGTAAATTTTTAATCTCTTGTAATCTTAATTTGCATTAATTAACTAAAATGGCTATTGATGTTGAGCAGTTTTTAATGTGCTTGAGATCCATACATTAGAAATTTACCTTACATGAAAGCCTTTCTCCATTGAGTTACGCTGGCAAAGTTATCAAAAAGAAATTGCCCATATATGGATGGGTCTACTTCTGCACTCCTATTCTGTTTCACTGATCTATATGCCTATCCTCATGCCAATACCATATGGTCTTAATTAGCTTAGCTGACTAGTAAGTCTTAAAACTCCATAGCAGAAGTCTTCTAACTTTGCCCTTTTTCAAAATTGTTTTGCACCTAAGTCCTTTACTTTTCCATATGAATTTTTGTATCATTTGTCAGTGTCTATGCCCCCCCCAAAATGATTTTGATTGGAATTGTGTCTAATCTATAGATCCATTTGGGGAGAAATGGCATCTTAATAATCCTGAGTCTTTCAGTCATGAACATAATATATCTCTCCATTTATATAAGACTTCTCTAATTTCTCTAGCAATGTTTTGTAGTTGTCCACATTCAGATCTTACAGTCCCCCTAAACCAAACCATGAGCTGTAGCCTTTGAAGGACATTCATCTGTAGGAGCAAGACAATCAGGTGTGTTTCTTATTTATCATCCATCTCATTTGGGAAGTGGTCAGATGTGGCTTCTAGCCTAACTTTAATTGGACAATATTGCCCTTTTTCTCACAGACAAGTAGTGAATCACTTAAAGTGATTAGATGGGACACCCTCAAATTCTCTCCACCAGATCTGCAAGTCTATTCAAACTTCCTCCCATCCTTGTCAACTTCCTTTTGCTACATTAGAGTAAGTACATTTCCTCCTCATTCCTCCAAGGCTAATCCCTCTACCTGCATCTTAAACCTTATCCTCTCTCACTATCTCAAGAGCCACACACTATCAGCTATCCTCTTGTTCTTCACTATAATCAACCACTTCCTCCCAATTAGTTCTATCACCATACCATTTAAATATATTCTACTCTCTCCCTTCTCAGAAACAAAACCAAAAAATCCTCTTCGTATTAATATTGTTAAAATGACCGTATTACCCAAAGCAATCTACAGATTTAATGCAATTCCTATCAAAATACCCATGACATTTTTCACAGAACTAGAACAAATAATTCTAAAATTTATATGGAACCACAAAGGATCCAGAATTGCCAAAGTAATCCTGAAGAAAAAGACCAAAGCTGGAGGCATAACTCTCCCAGACTTCAGACAATACTACAAAGCTACAGTAATCAAAAGTGTGCATTGGCACAAAAACAGACATATAGATCAATGGAACACAATAGAGAGCCCAGAAATAAACCCACACACCTACGGTCAATTAATCTTTGACAAAAGAGACAAGAATATACAATGGAGAAAAGATAGTCTCTTCAGCAAGTGGTGTTTAGAAAGCTGGACAGCTGCATGTAAATCAATGAAATTAGAACACTCCCTCATACCATACACAAAAATAAACTCAAAAGACTTAAATAGAAGACATGACATCATAAAACTCCTAGAAGAGAACATTGGAAAAACATTCTCTGACATAAATTGCAGAATTATTTTCTTAGATCAGTCTCCCAAGGCAAAAGAAATAAAAGCAAAAATAAACAAATGGGACCTAGTCAAACTTATAAGGTTTTGCATAGCAAAGGAAACCATAAACAAAAAGACAACCTACAGACTGAGTGAAATATTTGCAAACAATGTGACCGAAAGGGCTTAATTTCCAAAATATATTAACAGCTCATACAACTCCATAACAAAAAAACAAACAACCCAATCAAAAAATGGGCAGAAGACCTAAATACACATTTCTCCAAAGACGACATACAAATGGCCAACAGGCCCATAAAAAGATGTTTAACTTCGCTAATTATTAGAGAAAAGCAAATCAGAACTACAATGAGGTATCACCTCACACCAGTCAGAATGGCCATCATCAAAAAGTCTACAAATAACAAATGCTGGAGAGGGTGTGGAGAAAAGGGAACCCTCCTACACTGTTGTTGGGAATGTAAATTAGTGAAATCACTATGGAAAGCAGTATGGAGGTCCCTTACAAAACTAAAAATAGAGTTACCATATGATACAGCAATCTCACCCCTGGGCATACATCAGAAAAGATGAAAACTCTAATTCAAAAAGATACATGCACCTCAGTATTCTTATCAGCACTATTTACAATAGCCAAGAACATGGAAGCAACCTAAATGTCCATCAACAGATGAATGGGTAAAGATGTGGTATATGTGTGTGTGTGTGTGTGTGTGTGTGTGTGTATCTATATAATGGAATATAATGGGATATTTCTCAACTGTAAAAAAGAATGAAATATTGCCATTTGCAGTATCGTGGATGGACCTAGAGGTCATCATATTAAATGAAGTCAGGCAGAGTAAGACAAATATTATATAACTTATATGTGGAATCTAAGACATAATACAAATGAACCTATTTACAAAACAGAAATAGACTCCCAAATATAGAAAACAAACTTATGGTTACCAAAGGGGAAAGGGGGAGGAGGGAAAGGGGGGTAAATGTGGAATTTGGGATTAACAAATACACACTACTATATATAAAATAGATAAACAACAAGGACCTACTGTATCACACAGGGGACTATGTTTGATATTTTGTAATTACCTATAATAGAAAAGAATCTGAAAAATAATATATACATATATATATATATATATACATACACAATACTTTAGGGCACTAGTATATATTACTGGAAAAAGCAAAATCAATAATGAATCCATTCTCATCATAAGTATAAGATGATTAGCATTTATTAAATTCTTACCTGCTGTATTATTTAGGGTTCCACTAGGAAACAGCATACTTAGCTGGGACTTTGAAGAAAAGGCAATGAAGGCACTATTTCAGGAGTGTGGAAGGAAACAACGAGGAAAGTTGAGGCACCCAAGGACTAGCAGCCATACCTATACCTGAGGAAGGGGAAGGAAAAGGTAATGGAAGGTTGTTTGGAGAGCTGCAGCTTGGAAGCTAGACGGCCTGAAAGGAACCATAGCCATTGAGGGATCAACCACAGCCAGCACTGAGTGTGAAGAAGGAGCAACATTGGCATCATTTGAGAGCATGTTAAAAATGCAGAATCTGAATCGGAACCTGCATTTCAACAAGATTCCCAGATGATTTCAATGCAGCTAACGCTGAGAAGCTCTGTCTTTTCTATTTCTCGCTGCCTCCTCACTGCAAAGAGTTAATATGCAATAAAAATCCAAGGGGTAAACCAGAATTCCCCCAAGCTAGGTCTGTAACCAGGCTAAGAATGATAAGAAGTAGAAATTAGATCTTGGATCAAAATTTGCTCCTGCTAGTTATTAACTGAAATATCATTAAATTCTCTGAGTCTCATTATTCTAAGTTTTCAGATGAAAATAATATCTACCCCTTAGGGACCTAAGAATAAAAACATTTTCAGATCAGCTACATATAAGTTGGGGTCATTTCTGTGCTCTCTAAATTCCAGGAAGTTGGGATTTTTCTCCCATTTCTAATGTCATTTCACTGACCTTCTAGAAATGGTTATGGTCAACCCTCTGAGTTTAAGCCACAGTCCTCTACTGGCATCCAGTGGTGAGTGGTATAATGTGGCAACATTCATCTAGCCAAATACGAGAATTCAGTAAACCCTAGAACTGACCCAGGAACATGGAGCCAAACACCAGCATGTGACCGTCATATGTCCTCCAAAAGAGGGACCAAAGAGAAATGTGGTTACAAACCCAATGTCACCTAAGACCTGTGGCAGGTTTGGACTTATTATTCTGAGCAAGAAAATATATTCTAATTCATTATCAGCTGCCATAGTGCCAAGCTAGAGAAAGGTGCACTGAATTTTCTTTTACGCATCATCTCAAATTAGATGTGAAATAATCACGGAGAGTTCAGTCAAGCTGAGACCCATTAGTCAGTTAACAGAACTGACATTTCTAAAGTACTTTATAACAAATGGCAAATTAGTTCACTCAGCTTCCTTGCCTGAATCACGGGCCCCAGCTTTGCAACTTTCCATTTGTTTTTTTAGTAGTATAATTGACATACAATGTTATATAAGTTTCAGGTGTACAGCATAATGATTCGACATTTATATACATTGCGAAATGATCACAACAGGTCTAGCTACCATCTGTCACCATACAAAGTTAATATTATTGACTATGGTCCCCATGCTTTATTTGCATGTTCTGCCCTTTATGCCTCCCACTTTCTTAAATTAAAAATGAGGATATGGGGAGCGGGAAGGGTAAGCTGTGACAAAGTGAGAGAGTGGCATGGACATATATACACTACCAAATGTAAGGTAGACAGCTAGTGGGAAGAAGCCACATAGCACAGGGAGATCAGCTCGGTGCTTCAGCTCAGTGCTTTGTGACCGCCTGGAGGGGTGGGATAGGGAGGGTGGGAGGGAAGGAGATGCAAGAGGGAAGAGATATGGGAACATATGTATATGTATAACTGATTCACTTCGTTATAAAGCAGAAACTAACACACCATTGTAAAGCAATTATACTCCAATAATGTAAAAAAAAACAAAAAAAATGAGGATAAGCAAAGAAAGGCACACTGATTCTCATGTTCAATAAAGGAGATATTCCATTTATTAGACATCCATTATCTATTGATGAAATTCCATAGATATTCCCTTTCTACCACGGTCGATGTCCCTGGTGGACAATCATGATGTCCACCAAGACAGAGGAGATTTTTTAATTTTGCCTGTCATTTAGTTTTGGAGATTGTATTGTGTATTATCATAACTTGCAACTTGTAGACTCTGCCCAAGAGTAACTTCAAAGAATTCCATTTTGGAAATATCCAGCACTTTTTTTTTTTACATCTTTATTGGAGTTTAATTGCCTTACAATGTTGTGTTAGTTTCTGCTACATAACAAAGTGAATGAGCTATACGTATACATATATCCCCATATCTCCTCCCCCTTGCGTCTCCCTCCCACCCTCCCTATCCCACCCCTCTAGGTGGTCACAAAGCACCAAGCTGATCTCCCTGTGTTACGCAACTGCTTCCCACTAGCTATCTATTTTACATTTGGTAGTGTATATATGTCCATGCCACTCTCTCACTTCTTCCCAGCTTACCCTTCCCCCTCCCCGTGTCCTCAAGTACATTCTCTACGTCTGCATCTTTATTCCTGTCCTGCCCCTAGGTTCATCAGAACTTTTTTTTTTTTTAGATTCCATATATATGTGTTAGCACACGGTATTTGTTTTTCTCTTTCTGACTTACTTCACTCTGTATGACAGACTCTAGGTCCATCCACCTTACTACAAATAGCTCAATTTCATTTCTTTTTATGGCTGAGTAATATTCCACTGCATGTATGCAGCACTTATTTTTTTAAGTTAAAGCATCTCCCCACATTCTCCCACCTAAGATAACCACATATGCAGATACACTTTTCACTAAAGTCAATGAGAATCTGAAAATCTCAATGAGGGCGTAAACTGAGGTTAATAAGATTCACTGTGCCACAAATATTCTAACCTGGGTTCAAGTCTTTTTCCTATTGTTAAAAGTAAAAATTTTAAAACCTTCCTTATTCATGCCTCCTGTTTATTATCCCACTATGCCTATAGGATTAATGAAAGAGAAGTTTGTTTCTAAGTACTTCTTAGAGAGACTCTTGGATGTGTAATCTGTTGATTCCTCGAAGGAGCGCCCCTAGCGACTTGGTGAGGCAAGTAGAGGCGTGTCTACCTCCAGGTGTGGTGCTGGCACGTGAAAGGCAGGCAGGGGTTTCCACTTTCTACAAATGCCTATGATTCCTGGAGACTCTGGCTAGTTTTAAACCCTACTGATTGGAAGGGACCTTGAAGGTCCCTCTAGGTCTCTTTTATCACAATGAGAAGAACTAAGAAGGTAGTGTTTTTTTTCTTTTCTAGCAGAAGCTAAAATTCCAGGGAAGATTAAAATTGAGGAAGTCTCCTCACTCTTTTCTGGTTCCTCAACTGTCCATGTGCCTCAGCTTTGCACTCTTTGCACTCCTCAGAACAGAACTGGAACCTCAGTGTCGGCCCAAGACTAATAAGAACATCCAACAAATTTAAAGTGACAAGTTTGTATAACTTTGGGAAAACCTCGGCCAAAATCTGAGTTGGGTTTTTGGCAGTGCTAAAGTCAACATGCATTAACCACAAAAATACTGTTTTGTGTCCTGCAACCTTGGGATTTTGACATGAGCATTCATCTTCATATCCAGCCTGCAAAATTGGTGGTGGAGTGTGGCATCTTACCCAACACAAAATGACGACTGGGTTGTTGTATACCTGCCTGACTTATAAACATAGCCTTTTAAAAAACAAAGTCCTTATCTTGCATCATATCATCTCAGGTTGTGACAGAAATCGTGGAAGCAATTTTTCTACTATTTGCTTTGTCTGTCAGTGTCCCAGTACTGACAAGACAAGAACAATTTCTTCAGGATCTCACTTCATCCCGTCTATTTTTGAGACAGATATACTCAAAGGAAGTGAATCCAGGAGATGTTTGTCACTCTCTAGCTACATACAGTGGAAAAGTTTCTTTTTTTTAATTGAAAAAGAAATCAGTTGATTTCTGAGTCTCGGTTTCTTTATCTGTAAATGAGAAGGGTGACAACTGCTAAAGCATCTTCCAGTTCTGAAAGTCTGCTTTTTCCCATACTGCTACCCTTCCCACAGCCTTTCCTCCTCCAATACTCCCTACCCTAGTAAATTTTGTCACTATCATCCATTAGAATTAAACTTGAGTGCCATCTTTGACCCCTTCTCTCTCCCTAACTTTCCTCTTTAAATCATTCACCAAGAGCTATCAATCCCACTTCCTTAACATCTCTGGGAGCCAGCCACTCTATTTCCACCACTGCATTTGGCCATATGAATGAGCTCTCCTTATTTGGGGAAGTGACTGTACAAGCCAGGAAGGTTTAAAATTACATTTAGAGCTGATGGAATAAATCAAACTCATGTATTTATAAAGTATAAAAGACTTTGGCCTCTCAGAGAAACATGACTTCAATTTGAAGTGTAACGATTTTAAGTCTGTGATTTTCAAGCTGAAGAGTTTATTTAATATCCACTTTAAGCATATTAGAGTATTTAAGAAAACTTGGTATGCAAAAATTAATCATTTTACGTATTTGATTAACAAGATTTTCTTTAGTCAGGAAGACCTATTAAGGTTGTGATTTTGTTTTGTCAAGTATTTGAAATACCTAGAAAAAATGGAATATATTACATTAAGATATTTATTCTAAAATTTTAAAAGGAATCTAATCAACTAAGTCAGTAAATAAGCCTACTGTTTAAGGTAAGTTCTGCTTACTGGACTGGAGTTTCACGTTAAACATCAAAGTGATTACTAATATTTATATAAATATTAGAATAAGATTTAGAGGTTAAACTTGATAAAATGTAAATTTGAAAACCTAAACTTTAAAACTGAACATGAATTGTAAACCCAAGCAACTATTAGTAGTGCTTTCTGTCTTCAGAATTCCCCTCCAGACACTGACTTCACTGACAGTAGGAAAAAGAGTTCTTTTATCATGGACCTGTTAATGTGTAGGATTTCATCCGAAACACCTTAATATGTATCTCATCTCTTAATTAAATACATGAGTGCAAAGTCAAACCAAGTTGCAGAGCATACACCAATTTAAATATTTAGATTCTGGGATAACTTTTTGTGATTCATGAAGAGAAAAGCCACATGGCATTTCTTGGGGTCCTACTGAATTACCACACTCCTATGTATTTCTTTCTGGCTTTTTTTTTTTGTTGATTATATGGTAAGACTATATTTAGCTCTGTAAGAAGCTACTAACTATTTTCCAAAGTGCTTGTATCATTTTGCATTCCCATCAGCAGTGTATGGGAGTTGCTCTTGTGCCACATCCTTGTCAGCATTTGGTCCAATGTATTTCAAAAACAGAGCAGATATCTTAGCAACTTGATGTGCTCTCAACTATGATCCAGGCTTTGCTAAAAACTTGTGATTTGCTCTACATAACTAGAGCGGCATCTAGGCCGCTTCTTTTACCTGTCTGGGACTTGTAACTGGTCGGGTGAGAGTCTCTAAAACACAGCTGTTACAGATTGATAAAATCTGTAATACGAACTAGGTTAACCTGCAAGATGTTCGCCGGATCTCTGGGCAGCACAAGGAGGCTTCTCTGTATTCACTTTGCTGACATCCCCACTCTTGCCATCGATGTTTACTATGCTTCCCAGTGAGTGTGCTTTATTATTTTAAACTCAAAATAAATAAGCAGTGAAAACGGAACGAAGGGCTCTTCTACTTTACAGATTATCTCTTCCTTAGCTTTAAGAGATTTTGGAAGAAATACAGCTTGCTACACTCTGACTCATAGCCACGCACAAACTTAGGAAGTAGGGAAAGTTTGTGGGGAGAATTCCAGAGCCAAGTCTTCACAGAGCCCTGAAACTATGCACTGAACCAAACGTGAACGAGCCAAGCGTGAGTCTACGTACATAGAAATCAGCAACGTGGATCACCTCTATCTCCCTCCCCACTCACACAGCCCATTGGAGGCACCTATGGTGCTTTCCCTTTAGAGGAGGTAGAAAGTGAAAAGACTCAAGGATTATTCTCCTGTGGTTTCACAACAGGAGTACCATGGGCATTTTGAGTCCTGGGGTGAGTGCATCCCGCATATTGGGAGATGCTTCTCATCTCTAGCCCCTGGCCACTAAATACCACTAGTCATTGGAAATTGTGGGTGCAGACTTGTTTGCCACCAGCATCCCACCTACAAGGGCAACTTCTTCCCCCCTTCCCCCAAGAACCGCTGATCTCAGCAGAACGGAGAAGACTTTCCACCTTATTTTTAACCCCTGGAACTCTGTGTAGGGGCCCAGCTCTTCGGCATGTCTCTGCTTTAACAGAACGAGTGGTCTTGTAACGAAGGAAGCAGCAAGGCTCATCTGTGCAGACATTTCCTACCCCATCCTTCTGCTGCTGGGCACAGAGCCCAGGAGCAAGGAGAGGCAGGAGCTGATACTGTGACATGAGCTTGAGCAGGAAAGGAGATGGCAGAACATTCGAGTTGGAAGGTATCTTAGTAATCATCTAGTCAAACACCCTCCCTTTAGAGATGAAGAAAGGTTGTGACTTGTTGCCTATAATATACATTCCAAATGTCATTTTTTACTGTGATTTATTACTGCAATATCTATCTTAAAATTGCCAAGCCTCGTGCAAGGGTGTTTTAATTCAGAAGTTCTCCAGAAGCCAAACCTGATGCAAGGATTTGGGTGAAAGTGTTTTATGCTAGAGATGATCCAGGCAGTGCAGTGAGGACTGGGGAAGCGATACAGGGTGGTAGAGACTGCACTGGGCTACTAGATCCACCTTCAGGGCTGAAGCACTTATTTTCCCCCAGCTGCTGGGCATACGGCTGGCAGGAGCTGATGGTCTCTGGGAATTGCCTTCACCCAAGGTCAGGCTCCCTTCTCAGGACTGAGCAATGCAAGGGTGTATATGTCCCAGCCCCACCTCCCTAACTCCAGTCAAACCTGAATGGTCATCCCAGCTTCAGAGCTTCCTTGGGGTCACTAATGCCTTTGCTGTGACTGCCTCATGTTCAGTGCCTCCCGCTGCCTAATCCTGCTTGCTTCTCTTCCCCCACCCCCTGCAAGAGTTAATCCTAAAGCACTCCCAAATAAATGTTCTGCTTGCTAATGTCTTTATCCGTATGCTTGCTAGAGAGCCTAGCCTGCAAAGATAGGTACCAGAAGTTGTTCAAGAAAGCAAAGGCTAAAAAGGGATTCTGGAGCTGCATCTCACACCAGCCAGCTGGCAATAAGGACCACATTCCCAGGAGCCCACACAGTCCCTGCACAAGGTAGCAGTGCAATTGTGAATGCTTCTACCTGCTGTGAACTGGGATGGATGGCAAACTGGTTAAAGGAAATGTATTAGGAAGTGTATTTGAGAAATATTGGGGAATTAGTAATTCTAAGAAAAATGGGATTGGATGGCTATTGCTGTTGGCATTAGATAATTTGGAAAAAGATCATAGAAGGCACAAAATGATTAATCAGCAAGTAGACTGGATATGAAAGCCAGACGGTCTCTTTGGAGCACATTTGATTCTCCTCTCCTGCTGGCAAAAAGCAGGGAAAGCTAAGGACCAGGTCCAGGACTTAATCATAATAGCTGCAGAGCTCTAGAGAAGGTTGAACTCTCAGCCTAGCCGGGTCTGTAATAATGGGACCTTAAAAATTGAGATGGCGACCTCTGGACTGATGCACTGGAAAATATGAAACCCTCAGAATCCACTGGGGCTCTGAACCTGCAGAAGTGGGCAACATTGTTGGAGACGGCACATTCCCGCTGGCCCTGCATGAGAACGTGAGGCCTCTGCCCCACTGCTTCTCCTGACACCCAGAGCAGCAAGAAGAGCGAGCTCTCAACACAAGTGCTGGGCCTGTGAAGGGAGGAAAGAGATTATACCCCAAAGGACCTGCAGGACCTGAGAGAGGACATGTGAAAGTTAACTCTAAGATGCCAGATCAAGGGGCTGGTAGGACATAAGGTGGGAATAGGAAGAGTTTACTCTCTTGGGATAAAGGATTTGAACACCAGGGCAAAGACCCCAAGGCAGACGTATTCCTGGGATGGTTTGGTCTGATCCATCGCTTTTGCAAGCTCCTAAATGAAGCAGAACTGCCAAATTTGCTGTGGCAGACAGTGAAAGTGGGAAAGGTTCAGAAAAGTGGGTGTGCTAGAGTAGATGTGCTATAACACAGGAAACCCCATCAAATAATCATGTTTGGTGGGAGGGCCTTCAGTTTACTAAAACAGTAAGAGATGCTACTGAGAAGGCCCCTAGCATCCCTGAGATGCTTCCTCTGTAGGGCAGGACACTTGTAGGAGAGGCCATTACAGAACTGGTCTCCCTGATAAAAAATGGGGGTGAGAGGTTTCAGAAAGAATAGAAGTGAGGTGGCAGCACTGAACCCCCAGCAGCAAGGACAGCACAGTTACAATGAGCAGCAAAAACAGCATGGCACCCACAGGGCTGAATTACAGGAGCTAAGATGATGGTTAATAGAACATGTTATCCATATGGGCATGATAGATGGGCTGCCAACAGAGGTATTGCTCAGTCTATACAACCAAAAAAAGAAAAAAAAAAAGATGGACAGACAGGGGGCTAAGGTCAGACATCGCAATAAAGAGTTATGATCTCTTGCTCAATTTTTGGACCTGAGCCCATCTGGGGCCCCATAAATCATGGGCTGAAGGAGGCCAGTTCCCCAGGAGACAAGACCCTGCAATGTCATGGAAATGCATATGGAGAAGCACAGTTGGAAATGATTCTCCCAAGACTCCCAGCAGACCTGTGGCCATTTACTAAGGAAACTATATACTGGGGAAAGGACGATACTCACAAATTTGGGGAACTCTTGGACACAGGGAGTAAGCTGGCACTGATACCTAGGCATGTAAAACACCATCATGGCCCAGATCCAGTTCACAGTGAGTTCAGTGGGTTCATGGACCTACCCAGTAATTCCTTTCCTAATCACCAATTGTATAACTGGAACGGACATACTAGGAAGTTGGCAAAATCCCACATTGGTTCCTTGGCCTGTGGGATAAGAGCTATTATATCATGAAAAATCAAATGGAATGCCCCCTTTTCTATAACCAGGCAATACAGTAAATTAAAAAAGAGTATTGTATCATGGGGAAAATGGCAAAGATTAGGACGACTCTTAAAGACCTAAAAGATGCAGGAGTGATGGTCCCCAATATATCTCCATTTAATTCACCTGTGTGGCCTATATAAAAGCCAGATGGATCCTGAAAATAGCCTACTACAAGCTTAACCAAATATTTACACTAATTATACATTGGCCCAGGTGTGGTATCTTTTAACAGAGCAGATTAACAAGTCCTCAGCCACGTGGTACACAGTCATGAATCTGGTGAATATTTTCTTTCCCATTCTCATCAGAAAGGAAGATCAGAAACAGCTCACATTCAGTTAGAACAGACTGCAGTATACTATAAATACTACATTTATAGTTTTGCCCCAGGATTAGGCTTACTTTCTTGTCCTCTGTCATAACATAACCTGACATTCCCCTAGAATTTCACCCTGGCCCACACTATTTATGACGTCATGCAATCCGACTAGATGAGCAACAAGTGGCAAGTATGTGAACGACCTTACTAAGGCACAAGTTCTCCAGAGAAGGTAAGACAAAGCCTAGGAAGATTCAGGGGTCTACCCTATCAATGTAATGTTTAGGGATCCAGCGGTCTGGGGTTTGCCAGGACTTCCCCTCCAAAATAAAGGATAAATTATGGCATCACACACTTCCCACCATGAAGAAGAAGCACAATGCCCAGTGGGTTTCTAGGGTTTCTGGAGGAAGAATATTCTGTATCGGGGAACACCACTCCACCCAATATATCGAGTGAATGAATGGATGTCAGCTGAACATGAATATGTTCAAACAGCTCCTGCTATAATCAAGTGGCCCAGCTTCTTGCTCATGTGAGCCAGCAGACCTTATGGTATTAGTGGTATCTGTGTGGAGTTTATGGAAAGCCTTAATTAGACATCATAATGTAGAGGTCCAGGATCAAGATCATGCCATCTGCATTGAAAAATTATGCTCTTTTTGAAAAAAGAAAAAAGTTTCTGGAATGCTACTGCATCCTGTTAGCAATGGAGCAACAAGTTATCATGTGGCCAGAGCTGCCATCATTATTTAGGTTCTGTCAGACCCATAGGTTGTAAGGTCAAGCAGGCCCAGCAACAATGCATTGTGAGATGAAAATGATGACATATCTGAGATTGGGAAGGGGAGTTGGGGGGAATAAGAAAGCTACATGATCAGGTGTCCCAGGCCCCCTTGTCATCCACGGCTACTGCACCTGTACCTCTCCCTCAGCTCACACCTCTGACCACAGTCGAAGTGAGGAGAATCCCTTACAAATAGCTTATGGAGGATAAAAACTGAAGTGGGTTCATACATGTGTCAACTCAATATGCCCCAAATTGACAGGAGCTGAACTGAAGCTTGTTCTTGGGTGGCCTTGAAAGACAGGAGAAAGGGGATATCCTCCCAACGTCCCAACGAACAGAGCTTTGAATGGTGCACTTGATCATTCACTTTGTGTGGAAAGAAAAGTGGCCCAAAGTTAAAAAATACATGGACTGCTATAGATTGAATGTGTCCCCCCAAAAAAATAATATGTTGAAGTCCTAATCCCCAATGTGATGGTATTTGGAGATGGGCCTTTGGGATGGAACCAGAGGTAGATTTGGCCATTGTATATAAGCCCTGAAAGTCTTTTTTTTTTTTTTTTTTTTGTAATGCAAGTGCCTGACTTAGGCAGCACCACTCACAAGGGCCTACAGAGTGTTTGTTCCACAAAACATCACACCAGGACAAGGGGACCCCTTTATAAAAAAAAAGGAGACGTGGCACGGAACACATGACCTCTGGATCTACTGGTACTATCCCATATCGTGCCAGCCAGATGCTGCTAGTGTAACATGGTGATGGAAGGCCTTTTGAAGGTATAACTGAGGTGCCAGATCAACAGACTGGGAGAATGAGGCACAGTCAAGGGTTCAGTACACACTTTAAATCAATGATCACTATACACTGCTGTGTCCCCAACATGTAGAATATGTGGTTCCAAACACCAAGGGGTAGGAGTAAATGGGGTGCTACTTATCATTATTTCTAGTGACCCTCTTTGGGATGTTTTGCTTCCCATACCCTGGCATCTCTAGTCCCTATGTGTTTAGGTACATTGGTTCTGGAAAAGATAAATGTTTCTACTTGGGGATAAATCAGGAATCCCATTAAGCTTCGAGCTATGGCAGCCTCCAAGAACTTTGGACAACTCATTCTGAAGGACAAGCAATCAAGAAGAGTCAATCAATCAACAAATCACTCAATGAGTCACTTTCTTGGCAGATCATCAGAGGGGAATCAGGCTTCCTTTACATGCAAAGAGGCATATAGGAATGTGTGTGACACCCAAGCAATTCACTTAGGCATCTGTTGGTATCCCCTTGCCCAATTTTGCCTGTAAAAGAACAAATGTAGCAGCCACAGCTTGGGAAGGGAATGGGACCAGACTAAGAGCCCTCAAGAATGAGATAAGCCACCAAGACCAGCAGAAGTGCCAACTGAGTAGAAGGGAAATCCACAATGGATAGTAGAAGAGGGAGACAATGTGTATGAGTCATGATCTTGAGATTAGCACTAGCTACGGGGCTGTAGCTCATCTCTCTAACTTTCCTCTTAGTTTACCCCAGAGAAAGAAGCCCACCAGAATTCTAGAAGAGCTGCTCCAGAACCTAGATGAAGTGAATCTGAGTGGAACAAGGAGTGGACTGTAGTGAATGCTGTGATTCAATGCCCAGATCCCCCTCCATGATGGAAGGGTTTAGTTCCCAAGCCGATAGGATTGCTGGAAAACACCCTTCCCCTTAGCTGCCAGCCCTCTCCAAATACTGCCCTCAGCTAAAGAGATCAACCTCACAAAGCTACTCCCCTTTCCTAGGGACAGACTGAATTTGGCAATAACTTGTCAATGCAGGGGTATTGTAGTCTGGCCCCTTTGCCCCAGCTCAGATGACTTTGAAGACCATCCCATCTTCTGATATCCCTAAGGGGTCAGTTGGTGCTTTTCTAAATTACTGTTCAACTTCTCCCTTGGCTCAAATTTCCCTCCTCCCTACCCTTCCCGTCACACGGATTCATCCTGAGCGCACTTCCCAGTAAATCCCCTGAACACTAATCTCCTTATCAGAGTCAGCTTGCTGGGGATCCCAACCTGCAACAAACAGAAGGAAGTTGCACTGATGAGCATGTAACTACTGTGGACAACTGGGCCTCAGTCTCCCTAGGGTCATTCTCAAAGACTGTGTTGAACATGTCTCAGAATTTTCCGATTGAGGAATGAGGGTGTCAGAGTATTTATCCACCAATTCCTACCCTTCACTGGCTGAGGGGTCTCTCTGGGAGTTTTAACACTCTGACACTTTCTTCCTGCTCTGTGTGTGGGCTGAGGAAGCCCCTGCAGCTACAGGACACCAACCGGTAGAACATCTCAGGAAGCCATTAGTCTATAAGGGGACTGTCCCCAGGTGCAGTGGTTATAAGAGGAACATTGACATCATCTGCAACAAGTCTTGTGGAGCAATGCAGTGTATTTCCACTGAGGTGGAAAAAAGCTAAATTATGTTTGTGAGTGATGATAGAAATGGACCCAGGATGACTGTTGCAATAAAGCAGAACAGGATGAGGCCATGAGGAGGGAAAACATCTAATGACTCTTTGTTATCATGTATCTTCAGTATGGAGTGTATGAGACAGCACTGGGAGAGGGTAAGTGGGTGTGATGGGGATGCTGTGAGGGAAAGGCACATTATAACCATATTTTACAAATCTACAAGTATTTCACTGCTTCCTGTCTTGAAGCAGAGACAAAGCTCTTGAAGAAAGGAACTGTTTTGCTCATCTTTGATGTGGGGGAATGCCAAAGGTTTGGGGACCATTCTGCCCCCCACCTCCAGGCACCATGATTGATGCGATAGAGAGAAAAACTAGGCTCAGATATCTGCCACTCAACAGCTCTATGACCTTAGCTATGTTACTGAAATGCTTGAAATCATTATTTCCTCATCAACTGGAGACAATAATATCTATTTCATGGGGTTGTTGAGAGGGGTCAACAAGGAATGTGAAACACCTGACACAACTCTTGGCGGATAGGGGTGCTCAATAAATGTCCAATGCCCTTTCCTCAAAAAAAAATTGGGGGGTGAATGAGTGGACCTAAATTTACCTGAAGATTTTAGTAACATTACATAACTCCAAAAGTTGTCATATAGGAATTAACAAAGGGCTATACTGTCATGACGATCGCTGTCATCATGATCCTTCAGTTGTCATGAAGGATTATATTGTTAGGAGATAAATTAGTGTTATGAGTTCTGATTTCAGTGAAATCATCAGAGAGGGCTTCTAAAAGGCTCCAATATAGATAGTATTTAAGTTTCAAACAACAGTATGTCGAAATGAAAACAAAGTAACAGCCACAGTGGTGACTGATTAGGTCATTTGGAATCTGTTTATTATTAGAGTCTTTAAAATACCCTTTTGAACCAAGGTCACTCTACTCTACTTGATCTTTTTATGACAGTTTGATATTTAAGAGCGTGTTCCATGTCTCCAGAGCTGTTTTTAAACTATTTTGTGATGCATTATACCCTAAGTGGGAGAACAAAAAAACGCTTAATATTTAATCCCACTAAGTTTCTCCTCTGAAGAAGATAATCTAACTTCCTAATCATTCCCCATTCATTTTATCCACTCTCTGATATTCAGTGTTGGAAAGAATAAAATAACTTTTAACTAAATAACTCAAGGTCACTGGGTGAGAGAGTTTCAGGATCAGTTTTGGGGATTTTTATTCATCTTTCTGATACTTCAAATCCTTGCAGTTGCCGACTACACCCAAACCCCTGCATTTGTCATCACCAGATTTTTAAAAGAGAAAATGCAGAATGGTTTTATGTTTTGAGGACTGAAAAAAATCATCTTAACTGAGGGAAGCCTTCAGAAAATCACATACACACCAAAAGAAACAGTCAGTCCATGGAAGGATACCAGGGAAGCAGAGGAGGACAAGGCAAGTAAAGGTTATTTGTGGTGAGAACAGGGAGTGATTTGGGCTTTGTAATCTGCTAATCGCTGTTTCAAATTAATTCGCAATCAAAAGTGGCTCAAAGCCACCATCTTAATTTACTTGCAAATGGCAAGCAGTAACAATGATAAAAATAATAATAATAGGTAATATTTACTTAGTTGATACTCAGTACTTTCTATTAATACTGTGTTAATACTTTGTATTGTTAATACTTTTGTATTAGTACTCAGTAAATTACTTTGTATTAAGTGTATACTTACTGAGTATTAAGTACAGTGCCTATTGTGTATTAAGTACTTTACAAGCATTATCTCAATTAATCCTCACTGCTGCCCAATGAAGTAGGTTTCTTTTTATTATACCCATATAATAACAGATGAGGAAAATGAGACTTACAAAGGTCATATCATTCAGGGTTCTGGCAGGGGGAAAAAATGACCTCCTGGGCTTCCCTGGTGGTGCAGTGGTTGAGAATCTGCCTGCCAATGCAGGGGACACGGGTTCGAGCCCTGGTCTGGGAAGATCCCACATGCCGCGGAGCAACTAGACCCGTGAGCCACAACTACCGAGCCTGCGCATCTGGAGTTTGTGCTCCACAACGAGAGGCTGCGACAGTGAGAGGCCCACACACCGCGATGAAGAGTGGCCCCCAATCACCGCAACTAGAGAAAGCCCTCTCACAGAAACGAAGACCCAACACAGCCCAAAATAAATAAATAAATATTTTTAAAAAATGACCTCCTTAATGGGTTTAAATAAACTGTTTAATGAAGACTCCCTGTGGCCTCTTTACACAATTGAGGGCAGAGCTAAAAGGAATCAACAAGAGGACCAGCAAGAGCTAGAGCCGTGAAGGGGGTCCACTGCCAAAATCATAGCCCCACAGCAAACTAGTGGGGACCAACTCCCTGCCTCAGATCTCCTGCCAGTTCCTCCCATTGGCTAAATCATCCAGATACCAGAGGGAAAGGTAGCCTACTTGCTGCCTTTGGTGAGCTTAAGCCTCCCAGTGCACAGAGCAGGGTGGAGAAAGATGGAGAACGGATCTGGGAGGGCAAATGGGGAATACCCTGTTACATGGCCACATGGTTTGCTCATGGTTACTCGGTGAGAATGACTTGAAAACTTATGCTATGTGACATATGATAGGTCTGAGGGAACTGCTTCATTACTGATCGCAGCACAGGCCTTAGAAATGAAATAGAATACCTTACCCATCCATAGTCTACCTGCAACAAGTTCAATCTCCATCCTACTGAGCCTGAAGAGGAAGTGGAAACCAGAGGTGGGTAGAGCTAGCTGACTCCCAGAGACCTTAGCGGTAAGTGGGTAGGGCTGGCCTGTGTGGGTTACAATCTTAGGGGCTGAAGAACCCTTCTTCACAAAACAAGAGCAATTACCTCCCTACTTTCTCTTAAGGTAGTGATACCTCAGTTTCAACAGATAAGACAAAGTTTCACCACCATCCTAGTTTAAACTTTGTTCCTTCCTTACACCCTCAACAGAGATAAGGTAAGGGGTAAATACAACTGCTAGCAGATCCTTTATACTTAGAAAGTATATTTTGATTATAATTAGTAATAAAATTATATTTCATGGGAACTCGTAAACATGTGTGTATATATACAGATATCCCCAAACTTTTCAAAAGTTTGCTTTATGCCACTTTGCTTTTATTACGTTAGTACCTACTACATTGGTACCTGTTTAGTACCTATTTTCACTAACCGAAAGAAATCCAAAGAGGATATTTCACTTTTAGGAAAAACGGCAAAAAGCAAAAATAGTTCTCAGCATTTGTTTTGCAGCAGCCAGTATAGAAGCAGCTCCCACCCCAGCAGAGAGGGTGGCACATCCAGGCTCCTTCCCCTGGAACTACAATCAGCATCTCAGCATCAAGCTGCCAGAGCTTTGAATTGTGTCTGTGAGCATCTGTGCTTTATCTTGATTTATTTTGAGCATCCATTAGCAAGATGTGTCCTAAGGTAATTGCTTCTTCACTTTATGCCATTTCTGCTTACAAAGAGTTTCATAGGAATGCTCTACTTTCTCATAGCAGGGGAAACCTGTGTGTGTGTGTGTGTGTGTGTGTGTGTGTGTGTGTGTGTGTGTGTGTGTGTGTGTGTGTAACCTGAGGATTGGACTTGGCCCTCTCAAAGGCAGAAGATGCAGGTACCTCCCATAACCATCAATGCCAGATTATAACTATACAGGTCAGGTAAGAATTTCTATGCACCAATCCTGGAGGGGGCAGAGAAAGCACTGTAAATAGAGGACAAGTTTTAGAAGAGAAATACTGCAAAAGCCACCCGTGTCCCCTTCCTCACTACAGATTTCCCTAAGACATGCCTGAGCTAGGGAGAAGCTTTAACTTGGATTAGAGATTTAAAAATCCCAGTCCCTTCTAATATAAGCATTTCAATCTCCAAAAAAAGTAAATTCTTTATTAATCCCTGAGAGTAATCAGAAACACTATGACATCTGCCCAAGATTTCGTTCAAGTCCTGAGAAGCACAAATGGTAACAAAAAAGAAAGTTGCTTTCTGCTCATGCCTACAAAGTTCGATTTATTCCATAAAGGAGACACTGAGGTCAATGGTGACACAAGGTTGGGGGGTGCGTCTGGTGGCAGAGCCTGATCGACTGAGTTGAGGAATGAGAAGGATTAAGGAAATAGAGATGGTGAGAGCAGTAATGCACTTTCTTTTTTTTTTTTTTTAATTCCCTTTTGAGAAGTTTGGTTGTGAAGGTAAGAAGAGAGATTAGGGGTCAGCTGGAGGTAGATGGGAGATCAGTGAAGTTTCTTTTTTTAAGGAGAGAAAAATGGAAACCTGTTTAAATACTATGGGGCTGACCTAATGGAGAGACAAGGGTTGAAGACAGAGAAGGTAAAAGAACAATAAATGGCATAATGTTCCAAATAGGAGGAGGGGCGTTCCAGGCACAGGGGAGAGACTGGCCTTGGATGGGGAGGGAGGGCAGTTACTCCATTCAGCAGAAAGGAAGGAGGAAAGAACGGGTAAAGATAGGAGAGGTGTGTGGATCTGGAAATGGGAAAGTAAGATATTTTTTCAAGAATAATTGCCATTTTCTTTATGAATTTAGAAATTAAAAATTGACCCATCTTCTCCTTGATTCTGTCTTGCATACCAATTGCAGCAGAAACTCTCAACAGGCATTCGAGAGTCGAATAAATGGATAAACTTTAACATTCTTTGTGTTTATATAACAGTTGATAATGTATTTAGTAACACTGCTTCAATGAAGGTTTTTAAAATTCCAAATGATCACTTCCAGCTAGCTTTTTAGACCACCTATAAATGCATCATTTCACAGCTGCTAAAGTGGAGTTTGGAAGTCCCCTACTCAAATGTAAACAGAACATTCTCTCCAATTCACTTTTCTCTTTCTTTTTCTTTCTGTCTTTTTTTGACCTCAGTCAGCAGGGCCCCAAACTTCCTTCACTCTGAGTGTGAAAATTAAAGGGAAGCAGTGGCTGTGTGTAGCCCTTGTGGATGGATATTATCTTGCATTTACAGTCTATAAGCTTTACTGAGCCTATAACATTGCTCACGATCTTTTTGCTTTTTTGAAGGAAAAACATTGATACAAAAGGTATAGAGGTTAAAATAATAAATGGCCATGTACCTATCATCAGAATCAACAAATGAATATTGAGTGATATTTAGTTCAAATCTTATTTTTTTCTTTTTACTAAAAGGCATAAAACATAAGGGATGAAGCTGAAATTTCCTTGAGTGTGGAAAAGCCTCAGCAGAGCAAGGGGATAATCAGTTGACCAGGGCTCCTGGAAGGCAGGTTGGTAATTCACGGCAGTTGAGGAGAAAATTGTAACAGACAACAGGCAAAGATATTAACCTAGGACAGTATGGGACCTCCTCTTGGCTTGCAGGAGGGGAGGAGCGAAGGCTGGCTGTCCATTTAGAGTTGGTGGCAGAGAATAGAGAGAGTTTTCGTCTTTCAGTTTCTATTTTTTCTGTGATGGAAGCCCATTTAAGCCCATTCATTTGTTGAGAGTGAAGGGAAGTTGTGCTCTGGAACTTGGGGAAAATGGACATCTGAAACAGCGCTTGGTGCAGGAGACAAGATGGGACTTGGTACGGCTCTAAGTCGGCACATTGCTTCCTCTGGATCTTTAGTCAAATCTCCAGAATTTCTTCTGTAAAATGATAGAATTAAAATAAATGGTTGCTAAGGTCTTTCCAGATTGTGAATCATAAGGCCTACTCTCACGTTGACCCTAACTCTTACTGATGTGGGTTCTTGGACTGTTTAATCGACAGAAATTGATAAGAAGCCTGATGAGAAATTCAGTCAAGGATTTACTGGGACTCATGCTGCAGCACGAGGGAGCGAAAGCAAATAACAGGTGCCTTTGCTCACTCCCTAGGGTGAGGCAAGCTGGTCCCTTAAATGGGGTGAGGGTAGGGGCGGGTCCATAGGTCAGGCAGGAGGCGTGGCTTAGGTGGCCTGCCCACTCCCTTGGTGGTGCTATGTGCAGGGCTCACGTGCAAGGCCCTGCTTTTGTTCCCTATTCCTCAGAAGTGGCAGTTGGCATTTTGTATCTTGTTCACAATATGCCCCAACTGCACATGTGTGCAGTTATTTTTAGTCCCTTATTGTTTCTTTGTATTCTGTTACTAGAGAAGAGGTTTGTCCGGTTGCAAGCACTGTAGTAAAGGGGCCCAAGTCCCAGGTCCCAGCTTGTCTCAAAACCACTGGAAAGGCTTCCAAAGACTACTCGCAGAATTCTCAGATTAGGAGTATTCCAGGGCTCAGTCAATCTGTATAGTGTGATTGATTCTATTTCATGGGCTAGGAGGCTTGGCTGGTTGAAAATTTTTAGTGTGCGTCTCATCCTTTTGAGATAGGTCCTCTGTTTGAAAAATGGCATTTTGCCGGCAGTAACTTCACTGTTTACAGAAACAAGTTTTTGAGAAGGAAGTGGTAACAAGCAATCAGTCCAAAGCCTTGAATATTTTATGCCATGTCAAAAAGGCATAATATCATCAAAGGTCACCAGTGAAAAGGATTTTAGCAATCATTTCATTCACACATTCATCCAGATTAGCGAGTCATACAGAACATTGCATGAATTGCATTGACTAGTTTTGCATCATCTATGATTTTTGTGCACAGTATTATTTTCTTGCCCTATGCCAAAATACACTTTACTATGACAAGTATAAGCTACCAGGAATATTGTGACAACATGGACATCATCACTGTCATTGTCAGTATGACAGCAGACAGATTTCTTATGCTTTTTAGAGGTAGTTAAGAACAGCACAAACTTTCTTACAAACTTCCTTTAGCAGTAGCAATGGTACAAAAAATTGCTTTGCCAGTCCTTTTTCCAGCTACCTTTTGGTTGGCTGAAATTTGTCCTACAGTAGATTTCTTAAGATAAGGCCCCTGGGAACATTAATTCATGATTTCTTACATGTCTAAAACTTCAGTTGCCTTTATCCTTAAATAGCAGTTTGGCCAGCATTACCCTTAAGCACACATGACTACAGGCAGAAGTTTCCTATCCCTGCCTCACTGCATCCTTTCTCACTTTGAAGAAAGGTGGCATGACCAATTTTTCATGAGGTAGTTAATATTATTGTTTGAAGGGCTAAGAGAATTTTAAATTAACATTCAGTGCAATTATACTCTACACTGTGTGTGTATATGCCTTTGGGGACAAGTGGTATCTGTTTTCTGAGAACTGGTTATTAAAACAAGAACAAAATGGTCTTGGATGAGATCTGGCTGGAAAATACATTTCTAATGTGTTTGTTTATTGTTTGAGAAACAAAACAAAATAAACTACTCTGTGAATCTGAAGATTTGACCACCACATATTTGGTTAGTGTTCAGCAGTAATTATTAACAGTCCACTCTTATTTGCCAGTGAATACTGATTCTAGGTTCTCTATGGAGAACAGAAGAAACCCTGGAAGTCTTTTCACCATGAAAAAAATTATGACAATATAGTATTGTCCTGTATCACTGAGATGATGGTAAAGCAGCTCTCTAATTGGGACTTTTTCCTTTACGCTTCAACATGAGTTAAATGAGCAGCTAGCATTGTTTTGTTCGGGTTGAGAATCTTTTTCACAGAAACTCTTGTATAGGGGAGAAAAATGAAAGTCAATATACCACAGTGTGTTGAGATGTGTAACGTCAACCAAGCTATCCATCATTTTTGGTCTTGGGCTCACCCTATCCTGCACAATGTTTCCTTCCCCTTATTAACCTTTCTCACTAGAAACTGAAATACTTAGAGGTTGATCTTAAGTGGGGTAAGGAAACATGAAGGAATCACAGACTCTCAAAGTCAAGACATACAGCAGAAGTCATCCAACCAAGTTATCTCATTTTCCAGATGAGGAAAGAGTAACCCAAGCTAATTAATAGCCTTGCCAAGGTCATGGAACTAGCAGATGTCAGAGTAGAATCAGAGACAAAATGGGTCATGCTTCCACATTCAATGTTCTTTCTGTCACCTGAACCTAAACTTGGAATAGCCAACAAAGAGGAAGACACACAACTCTATTTAATTAGTTAATTAATTAACAGATTTTGTGAATCAAATCTTTGAAATGTCTCCATCATTACTTTGCCCACTGGTTGCCTACTGATTATAAGAGTCAGCAAGAGAGAAGTTCCGAGAAAGCTTAGTTCAAAAAGTAAACATTAGAGAAAATACAGGATGACTTACATATATCAGACACCACAGTGTATCTACCATTGCTACAAGGCAGAGAAATTAAAAAAATTTTGTTTGCATCCCATTTCACAAATTATAAATAAGGCCTGAAAAAAGATAAGCCACACATAATATCCTTGGCCCAGCCAAAAGGAAGACCCCAGCCCTTGGATGACTTGTCAGCTGCACCATCTTAAGCAAGTCTTTAACCATTCTCTATACCTTAGTTTCCTATGAAATGGTGTAATAATAGCATTATCCTCATAAGCTTGTTATGAGGACCAAAAGCATGAATATGTATTATATAATAATTATAATAGTATAAATATCCAGATATAATATATATTATATCATATATACATTCACAAACTGTGAGGCATAGAGTGAAATTATATAGGTGTTTGCTATTCTACTTCTTTGTTAATGTATCTGAAAGGGTCATATTCAACAAAACTCATTTTGGGGAAAGAAAGCATGAAAGGGAAGTCTGAATTAGTACTTATCAGATGGAATTAGGAAAAAAAAATTCCCTGAGGGTACAGAATTGCACAACTAAGTAAGTCTGAGAGTAGAAGGAGGTTAAAAGGAAAAGACCAGAGTGTGGTTGTAGAAGGTTTGAGGGCACAAACTCTGCCTCCTAACATTAATCACCTTAGGCACTAATATTTCCAAGGGACATCACCACTCTCTGCCACAATGCTGGCTAAGCTTCATCTGAAACTCTTGGAGTACCAGTTTCCTAAGCGGTAAGCAAGCAGATTGAGCAAAACGTAATCTGAGGTCTCTTTCTGAATACTATGACTTTAAGGGACTTACCTGAGGCTACTTAGCGAATGAGGGGCAGAAACAGGGTTGAAACTCACATTTCCTGACTCACTCCAGCTTCACTTCTTCTCCATTCTTGCTGCTACCACACAACTATTTTTTGTTTCTACTGGGTCACTCTTCACTCTTATTAAAGTTGAATTTTATTAAATTGGAGAAATATTTTATCCTAATTTAAAAAAACCCCACGCATTCAATTTAAGCCACTTATTTCATCAATATTTGAAACAGGCTGTTTGCGGACGATAATGAGTTAAGAGTTAGACCTAGTTCAAATTCTGGTTCTGTTATTTAAGAGCCATGTGACCCTGGCCCAACTACTTACCTTTGCAGAGTCTTAAGTTTCTCCATCCAGATGATGGAACGGATAATATCCTCTTCTCAGATTTGGGTGAGGATTGAGATAGCATATTTTTAATGGACCTGACACTCTACATCTTCTCCCTTGTGTCAGACAGTACTCTCAGTACTGAGTAATAACACTTTTTTAGCTTAGCTATGAAAGGCCATTGCTTTTGTGCTATGTAACTCAAGGGTGCAAGGTAGAGGTGCACAGTGCTAGCAGGAAGCCAGGCAGAAGCCTGGAAGTCAGATTGCTCCCATGTGCAGCCAGTTGGAGCCCAGGCAGAACCAGAACCAGAGACAGCTGAGGGCAAGAGGCTGTGATGTGGTGATTAAGAGGTATGTGATCAAGGGGGAGAGAGAGAGAGAGAGAGAGAGAGAGAGAGAGAGAGAGAGATATGCTGTGCAGACAATACGTGTCCGCTATTCCCCCACTGTGAGCACGAGGATCTGATTTGCATCACAGGCAGCTTGCTGTTAAGGCAAGTCTCAGGCCAGGTGCACAGCATCCTGATTAATCCCAGCTCACTTCTGTAATATTTCCAATATTGTACCTCACCACCTTAACGTTATGATCCTAGACTTGACTAGCCACTGGCTGGTTCATTCTCATTTCCAACCGTTTTCCCCTTTCTCAATATTTCAATATTCATTGATATGGAGTTCCATTTTGGTGACATAATCTGTTTGATCTTCAAAGTTTCTTTGGCCTAGGAAAAGATTATTTCTCAGAGTTTTCACACATGGTTCAGCTATAGTCACACAGAGGAAACTTTGGGTAAGTAAATAAATGCTCAAAAACACACCCAATCATTTGATTACAGCACATGAAAATTGTTATAAAAACTGCATTGTTTCTGAGCATTTATTTATTTAAAGTTCAGAGTAGGAGACATGTTTAATCTTTCCTGTGCCAAAAATTCTGAGTGTAAATTTCTACAGATTCAATAAACAGTTAGACCTGCCTAGCAGTTGAACTTCAGGCAACATATCTGAGCCTAGCTCCACTGTCTCTCAGCTTCTGATTCACCTTATTCTTCCCTTGAATTCTTAGCACAATTAGAAAAAATTCTCCTCATGTCCTGGAGTGGGAAATTCTGTCCACACTTGGACCTTCTTCAAATCTTTGTTTCTATCTCAAATGGCTTATCAGGAAATGTCTTCTGAAAAAAATAATGTGCTCTTGATAAAAAATTCCAAGTAATTTGTTCCACCTCATTTCAAAGCACGTTCAAATTAACAGAACATAAAGTGTAAAGCTTTATCTTCCAGATATTGAATATTATAATTATTATTGTCATCATAAGAAAAAATCTAAAATTTTAGACATTGATAGCAGATGTAGGAAGACTTTGTGGGGGGCCTCTAAGAAATCATACCACTAAGTAAGTAGATTCTACTTTCATACAGTTAATATTGGTCCATAATTTCCCCTTCATTCTTACTTTCCTAAGTGCAATGACTTAGCTCCAGAATCATTTTCCTGAGGTTCAGATGATGATACTGAAAATACTATAGAGGTATAATGATGAGTCATGTCTTTTCTAGGTGTTTCCTGGAACCACAGAGGCCAGGACTGAAAACTGGGTAATTTGTTATAATGGGGATGTGTCGTTTTTAAAAACAATCAGTTGACAGTTTAGGCCAGCCTAAGCAGCCTTATTTACTCCTTCCCTACTTCTTCTGCCAAACTTCAGCATTCCCATTTTTCCAAATTTTGAGGCATTATGCCCAAGAGTTTGAAGGCACCCAGCACACCTTTTCTGCCATCTTTCCCCACTGAAGCATCAGCAGCAAATCTGACTCACTTATTTCGGGTAGCTGAGGGCATGTCCATGAACAATTGAGAGACCGAGCAAATCATACTCATAGTTATAACTCATAGTTTCCTCATCTGAACTCAATGGCCTTGGATATCCCAGCCAAGCATTACTGAACTCCTCCTTATGGGACTAGGGGAAATATAGATTAGGAAAACCCAGTCCCAACTCATGTGCTGCTCATCATTTCACTGGGAAGTAACTATAATGCCAGGCAACATGTAACAAGAGCTGTGACAGCAGGCTCGAGAGGACAGCTTGACTCTAATTATGTGGACAAGGAAAAATCTGCTGGGCTTTGAAGATTAAGTAGTGTTTATACTTGTGAATATAAGAGAAAATGACATTTCAGGCAGAGGAAAGAACTTGTGCAAAGGCATGGAGACATAAGACTGTGTTGTAAAGAGATGGAGCCCGGAGAGTAGAAATGCTTGTACTAGAAGAGCAAGTCTCCTAGGTAACCGTGCAGTGTAGAGCCAGCCAACAGGCCTCATCCCTGTTCATTCCCTTCGTAGCACCTATCACAATTAGTATGTATATATTTATTTGTTTATTTGCTTATATTTTCTAATTTTTTATAGCTTTATGGATTTCTAACATAATTTAAGCATTATGTGCTTTATATATATATATATATATATATATATATATATATATATATATATATACACACACACACATACTGGGCTGTCACCCTACCAGCCATCTGCCACTCACACTGCTTTTCATTTCTAGTAAGAGTTCTTATGTTCAGAAATATAGGAGACAAATATTTTAACTGTCATTACTAAAGTATCAGTTGTATATCACTCTTGCCAATTTTTCCATTTTAAGATTCGGAGCGATTGTCCTGAGAGTACCATTGTTCCTGACGAATTACTTCCCTTTGGTTCCCATTGAGAATCCTCCCTGTTTCAGGGCTTTGAAGCCAGTGAGCAGAATCTCTCTGCACTCATTTTACCTGTGCAGGGCTGACACTGAGTCCACTCTTACCTTTGTTCACAAGAGATAAAGGGAAGTGGTGTTTTTGCTGTGCCTTCCTTAGAAGTGGCAGGGCAGGCATGATTCAATCCAGGACCATACAAGAGATTTATAGATTCAGCTGAATAGAAGGCTCTTTTTCCAAGTTCTTCTTTTTAAAAATTCAAGAGAATTGTTTGGTTGTCCTCAGAGATTATGACTGATTTGGTGACTGTACATTGCATTGGGGCTATTCAACCTTGATTTAACCCTCAAAATTGGAGCCTTTTGTCCCTGCCTTTCTATCTGTAAATGGGGTCTACAATGCTCATGAAAGAATGGTTTAACCACGTGGCTGAGTGACACAGATAAAGCATTTGGTACTCTGTCACCTAGATGGAAGAAATACACTAACCATGGTAAAATAGGAAAGTATCTGTGAGACCACTTATCTAAAGAAAGGTAGAATAATCAACTCAGACACCCAGTGTCTGTCTGTCCTCATACTATTCTGAACTTTTTGTTATTTGGAAATCAAACCATATCTTCATTGAATAACATATGCACATTGGATAAATATGCAATGAATTATATAACATTTTAAACAGTTATTTTCATATTGCTTCTAAATATTCAGTTAGGAGTAAAGTCCTCTAAGGAAACTATTGATCATAACTATGTCTGTGTGGCCTTTTGAAATTGGGTATAGGTATTCAAAACCTGAAAGTATCCACTTTTAAAAGACAGAGAGAAGGAACAATTATGTTGTTCCATGGGGAAATTTTTCTACAATGTTAAATAAGAGGGATAGTCACATATTAACAAGAAAGTCTGATATTCCCAGTTTGAGCAGCATACAGCCTAGACAGTCTGAAAGCAATGAGGATGGAGAATCCAGGCCAGTGGACACCTTTAGCCAAGAGGATGAGAAGCTACATCCAGAGAGGTGAGCTGAGGCAGAGAGTACACAGGCAAGGAGACAAGTCAGGATGATCAGCTGAGGCCAGGCCCACTGACCCAGACCAAGAAACTCAGAGCAAAGAGACCTAAACCCAGACAAAGGGTCTGAGTTCCCAGGAGTTATGAGTTAGCCAAGGGTTTGGGTTAATTGGCATGGAGCCCCACCAACTGGATACTGATATACCTTGCTAACTATAGTTCCAGATCCCTAGCTTTACTTCAAAACCTGGGCATTTGTCAGATTTGTCTTGGTTGAACATCACCTAGCAACCCCCCTGCCCCAAACACGCACGCACGCACACACACACACACACACACACACACACGCTGTATAGTATTCCAGTGAGTGCGCTTCTTCCTTCAATTATGGAATCTGAAGTAGAAAATCCTCCAGTTCCCATTGCCTGCAGCCGTGGATCAGGGGCACGAGATCCAGGATTAAGAGATCAGACACTCTTGCCCAGGACTATGAGTCTGATGAGAGACACAGAGATGAAGGGATGCTTAGGGTTTACTCTGGGCAGCTCAGATGGTATCTAGAGATGGTAGCAGTGAGTGCTGGCATGATCCTATGCTGACAGTGGTGGCCTCCTGGTCACAGTCTTCCTGATACAAGGCTCTTGTGCTTCCTACCTTTTTGTACTTCTAGAGCTTTTTGGTTCCTGCCTGTCCTCCAACTCTCATTCCCTACCCTCCTCTAGATTCTGTTAGCCACCAAGATTCTTATAGTAAACTCCTTATTGGCTTAAGATAGCCAGACCTGCTGCTACTGCTTGCAGCCAGGAACCCTATCAGTTATTTCAAAGTCTGTATTCCGGGCTTCCCTGGTGGCGCAGTGGTTGAGAGTCCGCCCATGCCCCGGTCCGGGAAGATCCCACATGCCGCAGAGCGGCTGGGGCCCATGAGCCATGGCCTCTGAGCCTGCGTGTCCGGAGCCTGTGCTCTGCAACAGGAGAGGCCACAACAGTGAGAGGCCTGCATACCGCAAAAGCAAAAACAAAGTCTATATTCCAAGTCTCAGTGACTTTCAACATCTGCCTCCTCAGATTCTCATATCTACCTGTTCTTCCATTTCTCCTGCAGCAGCTACATCGCTTGTCACTGAGATGACTACAAGAAGACAGGAGATGCTGCCTGTGTGATTGTCATATGTTCATCTTCCAAACCACAGCTAATGATGTCAGTAAGGTTGGCCTGGATCTCTGAGATGAGGTTATACGAAACAAAACAAAACAAAACAAACAAACAAAACCATGAACCCATTTCAGGTGAGAACACCAGAATCTTTCTACCAAAGTGAGAATACAAACTTCCCACAGGAGAACTCGGTTTTAGTGTTGCTGCTTTCCACAGCACTACCCACTCAGCCAACCTCTCAACAATCACCTGAGGAATCACCTCTCTCAAACACTGTACCTTTTCTACTGAGAACATGGGGACAATAGTCATTTTCTTTCATTGACTCTTGATGACTGACCTTTCTGAAATCATCATGACCATGTCACTCCCATGTTTAAGATCTTTGACAGCATCTTCATATCTTTCAAGATAAAGTCCAAAGTGCTTAGCTCAGCAGATGGCCCTATATGATGGGACTCCTGACTTTGTCACCTCCTCTAACTCCCTCATCTAACCTCTATTACAGGCAGGAGACAGTTCCTTGGAGAAGTTAGAACATTTTATGCAAACCTGTTCCTTCTGATTGAGATTACCTTTGTTTTATTTTCAAAATTTATATGGTTTAGAAAAGTAAAATAGTTCTATAAGACATATAAGAAAGGAAGTTTCTGGCTCCATCTTTCTCACCCTTGAATTTCATTCCCCAGAAATGACCAAAATTTCCTCTTCTCATCACGTCTTCTCTTATTTGGCTCCATATTTCTAAATAACATGCTTGTACTGTTAGTTCTTGATTTTTTTCAGGTTTTAATATTATTATTTGACTTCCAATTATATGATAAAGATGTAGCTTTTCACACACACACACACACATTTACAGTATCCTGATCCTCCTAATTAGTTATAACATTTGGCTAGCTTTATATTTAATGTTTATATTATTTTGACTTTAAATATTAATCACAAAAGGTCCACATAGATTCTTTGATTTTGGTTTTGGTCCTGTTTTGATTCCATTTTTTGTTTTTTTTTAAGATGTTGGGGGTAGGAGTTTATTAATTAATTAATTTATTTTTGCTGTGTTGGGTCTTCATTTCCGTGCGAGGGCTTTCTCTAGTTGTAGCAAGCGGGGACCACTCTTCATCGCAGTGCGTGGGCCTCTCACTATCGCGGCCTCTCTTGTTGCGGAGCACAGGCTCCAGACGCGCAGGCTCAGTAGTTGTGGCTCACGGGCCTAGTTGCTCCGCAGCATGTGGGATCCTCTCAGACCAGGGCTCGAACCCGTGTCCCCTGCATTAGCAGGCAGATTCTCAACCACTGCGCCACCAGGGAAGCCCCCTGATTCCCTGTTTTGATTGTCCTTTTAAATTCATTTTCTTGGTTTTCTATGTACCTATCATTTATTAATTCACAAACTCCCTAAGAAAATGTTGGTCTTCGTTCAATAATTTCAAACACATCTGATAATCATTTCACCTTTTTCTTGGTGACATCTTTCCTGTTCTAATCTAGACCGGTTGGTGCACAGTTGTCATTCTAGGCTCTTCCTTCACCCCTTCCCATGTTGGATCCACCAGCTACTCCCTTCTTTTGTTGGAGCACACTCTCTGCTAGCTTTCTAAAAAGGAAGGAATTTTTTTTTGAGATTTTGAGATCTAAAAATGGTTTAATTTTTGATTGATTGCATGAATATCAAATTATAGGTTGGAATTATTATTTTCCTCATAAATTTAAAGACATTGCTCTTTTTTTCCAGCCTCCAGTGTTGGTATGAGTAAATTTGATATAATTCTAATTACTGATCATTTGTATATGACCCATTTTTTTTCTCCCTGAGAAGTCTAGAGATCTCCCATTCGACTCAGGGTTCAAATATGATGCTATGCCTTGATGTGAGTCTCTTCCCACAACGATTGTGTGAGGTTTTATGGAATGAATTGTCCCTCTTCAGGGTTTCCTCTTTTTTTCTTTTCTTTTTTTTAATAGATCTTTATTGGAGTATAATTGCTTCACAACACTGTGTTAGTTTCTGTGGCACACAAAGTGAATCAGCCATATGCATACATACACATGTCCCCATATCCCCTCCCTTTTGAGCCTACCTCCCACCCTCCCTATCCCACCCCTCTAGATCATCGCAAAGCACCAAGCTGATCTCCCTGTGCTATGCTGCTGCTTCCCACCAGCCAACTATTTTACATTCAGTAGTGTATATGTGTCGATGCTACTCTTCAACCCAGCTTCCCCCTCCCACCCCACGTCCTCAAGTCCATTCTCTATGTCTACCTCTTCATTCCTGCCCTGCAACTAGGTTCATCAGTACCATTTCTTATTTTTATTTTTTTTTAGCTTTTAAAGAAGATTCTACTTTCTCTGGTCCACTAAGTCAGTTATCACTTGTCAATTTGTTATAGAGCTTCCTTTTCCTCTCAGCATCTTTGCTCTTGGGTTTTTTACTTTTTAAAATGTTTTTAATAGCATTTTAGTGGGAGTTGAAGATTTCAGTCTCTGTTGAAGGATGGGCTGCAGCACAACTGGAAGAGGGGTGGTGCTTGTCTGTTGGGGCCCAGGACAGGCTGGGCAGTTCCCCTTCCCTCTCAGAGCCAGGCTCCTCTTGCTCTATGATTTCTAGTGAGGCCTGAGGCCTGTGTCAAGCAGAACCAAGGCACTCCATTTCCAGGTTGCGAGATGGCCAAGGATGCTTCAGCCAAATCAGATGTTGACAGTTCTTTTCAGTTCAGGCTTTTCTACCACAATATTGGAATTGAACACATTGGCCAAATAAATTTGAAAATTCTTTTCAAAGGCAGAGTGAGAAAAAGAGGGACCTCGTTCAGCCTTGAAATCTATGGGCTCAGCCCCCAAAGCACTGGGAATCCATCCTCCCCAGTGAACAAAGGCAGCTACAGCTTTTTCTCCCCTTGGTCAGTAGTTCCAAATATTTTTGTTATCATAGTTCCTGTTTGTTGTATATAAGCTACCTCTTGCTACCTGCATTGTTTCTCACTTTTTTTTTCTCACTTTTTTTTAATGAACCCATCAATTTTCCTTTATTTATTTAACTACTCCCAAGCAAAAAACGAAAAACAAGAAAACCCCAGTATGCTCATTACATTTTTCTTTAGTCAAACCAAGCTGTTAACAAGGTGAAGAGTCAATACACAAAATAGTCAATGAAAATTATACAAAGCCACTCTAAAAATATCATTAGTGCAAATCCACTTGTGATTCACATTCTAAATAACTGGTGAAACCCAACGATCAGCATTTCATCCACCTTCAGCTTTTCTGCAACCATACCACGGATGGAATTATTGGCAGCTGCCTGATGACTGTGGCATGCAAAAACATGATGGATTTGGGGTAATGGCATATTCATCAGCTTCCCCCTGACAGCTGCTTTTCCTCGGAACTAGTCTCCCTCCCAGGACAAATGTGCTGCCTGGGTACAGATAGCACCCAGCTGTCCCCTATCAACATCAAAGTGACGATAATACAGGTGGACAAAACTCACCCTGACTTACTCCCACGTGGGTCTCTCAGCCGTTTCACTCAATATCTGCTCTGAAGTCTGGGAAGGAAACATCTCGAGCCACCAAGCCAGTAACATACAGTGGAAAAAAGCAGGAATAACTAACCTGTCCTGGGAGAAAAAGTCCAGTTGTTAAACCTATTTATGCCCAATTTATCATTTTCAACTGGAAGATCCTATGTTTAGAATATTCCTGACCTACCTATTGGGTTGGACCATATTAAATTACCAGTTTCTGAACTATAAGAATGGTAATTTCATACAGTTCAACCCAAATCACTTCTACCTGTCCTTCAGGACTTGGCTCAGCTACCCCCTCATCAGGACTCCTTCTCTGGCTTCTCTGATTTAGATGCTACCATTCTGCTCCCATTGCATGTTGGGTATATCACTATGTAGTACTTATTTCTTCACAGTGGTATCTTGTGTTTACCTCTGTCTTTTCCACCAGAATTAAGGAACTATGTCTTATTTAACTTTGAATACCCTGCATGTAACTCAATGACTCATAAACAGTATGCACTCAATAAATGCTTAAGTAAATGAGAATATAAAAGAGAACAGTTAGCTGGACAGATTATGGCAGAGATCTATAATCTTCTCATCTAAATAAGGTCCAGGTGTGGATGAGTCTCCTTGGGTGTATCTCCTTAAATACAGCTACTTTGAGTACTGTTCCTCTCAATCTACAGATCTGTGAAACTAAAGAGATAGTTATCTATGTCACATACACCCAAAATACAATGATCATGCAGGCATAGGGCAATTGCTACAGAAACTCCTACTCAAAAAGTGGGAAATGGGATACACAAAGGAGTTACTGCCCACAGCAATTCTGAAATCCAACAGAGGGAATGTTGCAAGCTCATCCCTTTGTTTTCAAGGCCTGGGAATAATTCTCCAGGGCTCTGAGCTCTATTCTGTAGGCTGTTCCACCCTCTGAGTCATCCTTACTTTTTCAAGAAAGGTAGCACTTGTTTGTGGTTAAATAATTTTCTCAGCCTGCTTCCTGCCAGTAGAATTTTGGAGGCTCAGTGGCCTCTTTCCATTCATTCTGTCCTGTCTCTGTCCCTTTCAATCCAAGCTAGCAGTGTTTCCGTATATATAGTTTTCTCAAAAACTTTGTGGGACTTCTGTGCAATTCATTGGGGTTCACACCATTAGACACGTGTCACATCCATAAATCTCTTCTAGATCAGCTCTTCTCTATGCTGGGCTCCTGCTGAGAAGAATGAGAGCCCACATTCTAAGCTTCCCTTGTTCCCTATTGTTTGAGAAGATTTGTGAGATGTGTCTTTAATCTCTTCAAAGGGCCCTTTGTGGACTAAACAACCTGGTCCTTTGATCTTTCGGGGGTCTGAATAAAATGTTGTACAGTTACTCCTTTGGCTTTATCTCTAGAACACATTTTCCTGATAGTACTCAGAGGTCATTTCTTTTTTTCTTTTTTTTTTTTTTTGTGGTACGCAGGCCTCTCACTGTTGTGGCCTCTCCTGTTGCAGAGCACAGGCTCCGGACGTGCAGGCTCAGCGGCCATGGCTCACGGGCCCAGCTGCTCCGTGGCATGTGGGATCTTCCCGGTCCGGGGCACGAACCCTTGTCCCCTGCATCGACAGGTAACAAGTTTGTCATGCGGCAGATACACAGGCCAATTCAATGTATTTAACAGTGAAAATGTAATTCCTAGATAATAATTTACTAATTTCTGGGTCTCTTTGCAGAAGAGTGGCATATCAATTCTTCTCTTTTGCACAACCTATTCCAGATAACTGTGTGTGGGGTGGAGGATGGGAGGTGGAGTCTGTGAATTTCCACCCATTGATTTCTTTTTGCTAATTCTTGCATTTGACCTCAGTCCTAGAAGGAATCATACAGGAGAAGTATAATTGATTTTATTAAACAATTAAACATTAAACAATAGAGTCCTGTAATTGGGAATATCTTGAAAGAAAACTTCATGCTGCTAGAGCAGGGTAAAATGATTTCTGGCCTTGGATTAGAATCTAATACTACAGAGGGGTTTCTTCTGCAAATGACATGGGTATTAAATGTGATAGCCCAGGTAAATTAGTAATAGCACAAACGTTAGCTCCTATTATTATTTAGGTAAACACAAACGCATTACAGGTTTATGTACAGAATTCTCTATGAATGTATAGACTAAGTTATTGCCAATACTAATTCATACACATCTCACTTCTATTTATACAAGTACAGCTACTACTAAAATCAACGGTTCAATTCAAACTAATAAAGTAGTAGTTAAGCACTGCACCACCAGGGAAGCCCCCAGAGGTCATTTCTTAATTTTAGTATTTTTTGTTTTCTAGAGAGGAGAAGAGTTTTCAAAACTTTCAAGTTCAGGCTTCTTTCTATTTAACAGTCCTTCCCTCAAGTTCTCTCTCTCCTCTTGCATTTCATTATGCGCAGCAAGGAGAAACTAGGCAGCACCTTCCACACTCTTGGAATCCTCCTTAGCTAAATTACCAAGTTCGTTCAGCACTTTTCCTGCTTTCCATCTAAGTGCAGATGACAGTTGACAGTGTTGCTAAGATTTCTGACAATACATAACAAGGATTCCCCTCCCTCTGGTTTCTAGTAACACGTTTCTCACTTCCTTTTGAACCCTCACAGGCAGCATCCTCAAGGTCTGGATTTCCACTGCCAGGTTGTTCAAGGTGACTTACGCTTCCTGTATCATGCTCCTCAAGATCTTTCCACCTCCCTCCCACTGCCTGGTTCCAAAGCAACTCTGAAAATTTTAAGTATTTGTTACAAAGGCACCCCACTTCTAGTAGCAATATATGTATTGGCTATGTAACACGTAACAAATGATCCCAAACTTAGTGGGTTAAAATAGCAAGTTACCGGATTCCTGGGTCATGAATCCAGGTGTGGCTTAGCTGGGCCCTCTGGCTCAGTGTCTCTCACAAGGCTCCAATGAAGGCATCAGAGGGGCTTCAATCATCTCAAGACTTGAATAGGGAAGAACCCTCTTCTCAGCTCACTTACATGTTTGTTAGCAGGATTCAGTTCCTGGCAGGCTGTTGGCCAGAGGACACCCAGTTTCTTGCCACATGGGGCTCTCCATAGGGCAGCTCACAATGGCAGTTTGCTTTATCAGAATGAGCAAGAGGAAAGGGTCAGAGAGAGAGGGAGTGTGAGGAGACAGAAGTCACCGTCTTTTATGTCCTTATCTCGGATGTGACAGCCCATCACTTTTTCCATATTCTATTAATCATAAGCGAAACCGTGGGTAATCATTAGTCAAACCCATTTCACTTGCCTTCACTAATCAAGGTAGTTTTAAGACTTGCATGTTCTCCAAGCGGCATGTAACCTAAACAATAAGATGTTTGTCTGCTGTTTTCCAGGAACTTGGAGTCAGCTGTGTCTAGTTCGAGCTGAGCTGTTTAAGATTGGATAGGACCACCTACCCTCCAGCTGGGCATGTGCGAGTGTTCGCTTAGTGACTTTTTGACGTCAGAGGGCTGAAAACTCCACCCTCAGATCGTGCTAAGTGCCTCCATTGTAGCTTAGTTACACCTGCCCAGAACAATGATTATCGCTTCTTTTTCCAGTCACCTTTCCCCACTCCTCCCCACACTCACCACACCTCAGACCGCCCTGCTTCTTTATCCTTTATCCCATAAAATCCCCGAGCTCCTTGCTTTCAGAGAGGCAGATCAGAGATGTGTTCTGCCATCGCCTCACTTGCCTGCCTTGTGAATAAACCCTCTCTTTGCTGTGAACCTCGGTATCTCAGAATTTAGGCTTGTTGCACATTGAGCAAAACGAACCTGGGTAACTTAAGCAAGCCTCTCAGTCCAACCAACACTGAGGGAAGACAGCACACTGTGTGCTGCTTTTCTCATATTATATTCATAAATGTTTTCCCATATTATTAATCATTCTTGAAAAATGACAGTTAATATCTGTGCTTCTTGAGCTTTAATTCAATATTCATATCACACTCTTCATTCTGAGAGTGCTTGAAACATCTGGATTAAATTCTTTAAAGTCACAGTGTGCTGCTATGCAGAATTAGAAATTCTGGAGGAGAAATAATGTTTACAGCACGTTGGTAAAACACAATAGAGTGCCAGGCAATATGGAAGCTAGACTCTTCCCTCCCATGCCCTTTGAAATTCCCATTGAAAGGGAGGACCCATTACAAAATAAGGGGAGCACAGCAACAACTCTGGAACCACTGTCCACATGTAGGATTCTGTGAGGAATTTCTGTTAGGTGCCATGGGATGAAAATTGATTTTTATAGCACTGATTTCCTTCGTGGAATTATTACACAATAACGTTAAAGGTTTAAGAAAAATACATGTACTCAGGAGATTTGTGATATTACTGGAGACTCGCAGCGTGTCTGCAGTCAAAGACCGTCTGCAAACTTCACCTATTGGGACAACCATAGTGAGGGGGAGCTGGGGCCACTGGAGGAATCCGCGAGTAGCTCCATCCATGTGGGTCAAGCTGGGGTGCAGATGGGCAATGAGTGCTGAGAGCTCTACTGCCTGAAGCCCCACATCCGGCCCAAGGGCACCATGCCCAGCGATACAGCTCTAGGGCACAGCAATAGCTCCAACACCTTCAATGAGACAGGGGCCGTCTTTGTGACCCTGTCATAGGTAGGGTAAGAACTGGCATGTATAGGCAGCTCTTCCACCCTGAGCAGCTGAGGTATGACCAGGAAGATGCTGCCAACAACTGTGCCGGAGGCTGCTACACTGAGGGGTCCCAAGGAGATGGATCATCAGTCGGGTGCTGGAGCAAATCCAAAAACTGATGAGTGGACCAAGTGCCATTAGCACCTGCAGGAGATCAATACATTCTTAAACCCCCCTCCCTGGCCTAGGAGGCTAGACACGTGTGGAAAAAAGGGACACCACAGGCCTGTGGCTGTGACTAGCATCTACAGTGTCCGCATGGTTCCTCCAGCCTGTCCCTCCACTTGGCTTGCCCTAGGGGTAGTTGTGTGTCCTGGTTTGGATCTAGGGTTAGAAGCTGGCTCTGCCCTGAGTCTGTGGACTCAGGCTTCTGCCCTGCCGATTCCTTGCTTTGCCAGGCGTGATTGTTTGATCCAAGCCTTCTCTGAACTTCGATTCATCTCTAGCCTCAGCAGGTGGGAGGAAGCTGCCTGGCTGCTCAGTTTATTGTTCTTAGACTCCTAAGCAGAACTGCCCAGCTGGGAGAGCTTCTGCTTAGCTTTTAGCTGCTTCCCCAGTTCACCCCATCCCTTGCCCGAGAAACTAAGAACCAGAAGTAAGGCCAACTAGGAGTCAGCACTTTGGCAACTGGTCCTCTAGAGGGACTGTCCAGACATACTCCCTGCTGCTCAACAGACTGAGCATGAGTGGGAGGCCTGAGGAATGGGATTCTGTGTGAAAATAAAACAAAGCATCCCCTAGCCTTAGACCTTTCTTAAATGGAGAATTTGTTTCTAGTTATCAATTTGCATTAAGCCCGCTTTTCTTTTTTTAAATTTATTTTTACTGACATATAATTAATATATAACATACTAGTTTCAGGTGTACAACACAAGATTTGATATATCTATAAATTATGAATAAATGGAAAATTTTGTATTGTCCAAAAAACCCAAGTGCTTGGAAATTTATTTTCTTTTTCTAGTTGCTACTTTCTTTGTACCATCTAAGAAATCTTTTCCTACTCTAAAGTCACAGAGAATTTTCCTGTGTTTTCTCCTAAAAACTTGATAGTTAGCTTTTATGTTTAGGCCTTTGAGTCATCTCAAATTGAATTTTGTGCTAGATGTCAGGTAGAAGTCTAGATTCATTTTTTTAAAATATGAGCTTACATTTTAGAAGCTGAAGATATCTTTCTGCCACACACTCTTTAATTAAAAAAAATGAAGGCAATTCTCACCTTTTTATTATTTTATTTTCTATGTTAAACATAGAAACTAATCTCAATATTTGTATCAGTTATGATTAGGTTTGACTGAATAATAGAGATCATAAAAACAGTAATTCAAGAGAGTTAAATGTTTCTTTCTCTCTCACATAAAACCAATCCAGAAGTTGACAGTCTCAAGCTTATATAGCACCTTAATGGTCATCAGAAACTCAGGCTCCTTCAAGCTTCATCTATGCCATCCTAAGCTGTTGCCTTCATTCTCATAATCCGATGTGGGGATGAATATCAGGCCAATATGTACATCTTCTCAACAACAGATTAGAGGATGGAAAAAAAGCATTTGAGCAACCTTTCAGGTGACTGACCAGAAATTCCATTTATATACCATAGGCCAGATTTTAGTCATTTCATCAAATCTAGCTACAAATCAGTATTTTAGCTAAGTGGCTAGCTAGGTTATCAACTAAAAGTTGGGGTTCTATTGCAGCATTATTCACAATAGCCAAGATATGGAAGCAACCTAAGTGCCCATCGATAGGTGAATGGATAAAGATGTGGTATATATATATATATATATATATATATATATATATATATATATACAAAATGGAATATTTTTCAGCCATAAAAAAGAATAAAATCTTGCCTTTTGTGATAACATGGATGGGCATAGAGGATATTATGCTAAGTGAAATAAGTCAGACAGAGAAAGACAAGTACCATATGATCTTACCATATGTGGAATCTAAAAAAACAAATGAACAAACATAATGAAACAGAATCAGAATCATAGATACAGAGAACAGACAGGTTGTTGCCAGAGGGGAAGAGTAGGTTGGGGTGATGAGTGAAATGGGTGAGGGAAATTAAGAGGTACAAACTTCCAGTTACAAAATAAATGAATTGTGGGAATGAAATGTACACCATGGAGAATATAGTCAATAATATTGTAGTATCTTTGTATGGTGAAGAAGCTGGTCAAACCGTACAAAATTGCAGTTATAAGATAATTAAATACTAGGGATGCCATGTACAACATGATAAATGTAATGAACACTGCTGTGTGTTATATATGAAAGCTGGTTAAGAGAGTAAATCCTGAGTTCTCATCACAAGGAAAACATATATTTCTTTATCTTTTATTTTATATTCATATGAGATGATGTATGTTCTCTAAACTTATTGTGGTAATCATTTTATGATGCATGTAAGTCAAATCATTACGTTGTTATACCTTACACTTATACGGTGCTGTATGTCAATTTATCTCAATAAAACTAGAAGAAAATAAAGGTAGAGGTTCTATTGAGAAAAAGGAGAGAATGAATATGAGAAGCACTTAGTACTCTCCTAATGGTATACAGCACTGGGACACTTTAGAAAAAGTGTCTAGCCATTCAACTTTAAACAAAACAAAACAAAACAGCCCATAAGCTTTTCTTCTTGGAAAAAAATTAACATTTGTTTTTTAAATTTTCAATTAATTTTTCCAACATGTAAAGCCAATTCGAACAAAAGGTCATTTTCCTTACTTTGGCATCATTTCTATCCTTCCACAGCCTGTTAGAAGAAGCTTTAGAAAAAGTGTGACAACTAAGCAGCCCTGTGTGGAGAGAGGCTATTTATTTAATATCCACAAGGAAGTGACCCCAGTAAAAACTGAATCTAAGGAAATAAAGCATCTGAGATCATTCTTAACCTCAATTTCCCTAAAATAGCAATTCATAAAATCTTAGAGGGGTTAATACCCTGGAGTTAAGGACTCTATCAAGCTTCATGACAAATATATACTGTTATTCCACTTTGCTTTGTTTTATTATTGCTGTTTTCCTGTCTCCCTGGACCCTAAAGAACTGTTTTGAAATCTCAACTGCTGTCAAATGTTGTCCAAAATGGTTGTATACACCAAAAGCACAAGCAACAAAAGCAAAGGTAAACAAGTGGAACTACACCAAACTAAAAAGCTTCTGCACAGCAGAAGAAACAGTCAACAAAATGAAAAGGCAGCCTACAGAATGGGAGAAAATATTTGCAAGTCATACATCTGATAAAGGGTAAATATTCAAAATATGTAAAAAACCCATGCAACTCAATAGCCCCCCAAAAATATGATTAAAAAATAGGCAGAGGAATTGAACAGACATTTTTCCAAAGAAGATACACCAATGGCCAATAGTACCTAAAAAGATGCTCAACATCACTAATTAGGGAAATTCAAATCAAAATCACAATATCGCCTCACACCTTTCAGAATGGCTATCATCAAAAAGACAAGAGATAAAAAGTGTAAGCAAGGGCATAGAGGAAAGGGAACCCCTGTACACTGCTGGTAGGAATGTAAATTGGTACAGCCACTGTGGAAAGCAGTATGGAGGTTCCTCAAGAAATTAAAAATAGAACTACCATATGATCCAGCAATCTTACTTCTGGGTATATAACTGAAGGAAGTGAAAACAGGATCTTGAAGAGATATCTGCACCCCCATATTTACTGCAGCATTATTCACAATAGCCAAGATATGGAAACTACCCAAATGTCCATCAACAGATAAATGGATAAAGATGTGAGATACAGCCATAGAGAAGAGACATGTAGTTGCTAAGGGGGTGGGGGAGGGAAGGATTGGGAGTTTGGGGTTAGCAGATGCAAACAATTACATATAGAATGGATAAAAACAAGGTCCTACTGTATAGGGAACTATATTCAATATCCTGTGACAAACCATAATGGATAAGAATATATACTTTACTGTATAGCCGAAATTAATACAACATTGTAAATCAACCATACATCAATAAAAATTTTAAAAAAGAAGATGTGAGATACATATAAAATTATTAATATTATTATTATTATATGAAATATTATTCAGCCATGAAAAAGGGAAATCCTGCCATTTGTGACAATATGGATGAACATAGAGGACATTGTGCTAAGTGAAATAAGTCAGACAGAGAAAGACAAATACTATATGACATCACTTATATGTGCAATCTGAAAAAAGCTTAACTCATAGAAACAGAGAATCGAGTAATGGTTACCCAGGGCCTGGGGGATGGGGAAATGGAAAGGTATTAGTTAAAAGGCACATATTTCTAGCTATACGATTAACAAGTTCTGGGAACAGCTTGGTGACTGTAGCTAATAATACTGTACTATATACCAGAAAGTTGCTGAGCGAGTACATCTTAAATGTTCTTACCACAAAAAAGAAATGGTAATTATGTGATGGGATGGAGGTGTTAGCTAATGTTATGGTGGTAATCATTTTGCAACATAAGTCAAACAAATCAATACATTGTACACCTTAAACTTATACAATGTTATATGTCAATTATATCTCAATAAAGTTGGAAAAAAATAAATGCAAATATTAAAGTCTAAAAAAAGGGGTCTTATAAACAACGTGTGGCAAAGACGATAATGCTTACCAAATAGTACATTAGCTTCCTCCATACTCAGCCCCCTAGTCCTTCAGTTCACTCCATGTTCAACACTCTGGTCTGTTGGTTCCACATGTGCTCAGTCCCCTTGTAGTCAGGGAGGGGCAGGTGACTAGTTCTGACCAATGGGCTGTGAAGGAAGTGAATGTGCATTACTTCTGGGCTATGGCAGTGAAAGTCCACTTGAACTCTCCAGTGCTCTTCTCCATTCCTCTATGGATGCAGAAGAAGCTCTTTATTCAGAGAGAAAAACAAGAGGGTCAAAGCAGCTTAGATAGCTGAACCATTGCTGGAAAACAGGTGCCCTGAAGAGCCGTCTAGATTTACAGATGACTTTGCATTAGCAAGAAATAAACCTTTGTCTCCTAAAAAAACTTCTGTTTTGCAGTTGTTCATTGCTATAAACTTAGCTTATCCTAACATGCAACCCAACAGAGCAATACAAATGTTCAATAATAGGGAGATGGTAGGTATAGTATTCCACAACTATTTGATGAAGTATTATGTAGCCATTGAAAAGAACTGTCACAAAACTATTAACAACATTAAGAATTATTATATTATTAATTGGAAAAAAACACAAAAAACAAAAATATGATTAGAAAGGTAGATGGGAATAAAAGGCAGGGCTTTCCCAGTAAAATTGACAGAATGGATGAAATTGTGATTCAGAATTCTCCACAAAATGTTTTCCAGAAAACTACTGACATATCAGAATATGTGTATTTACTGGGGAGGGGGAGTGAGGATGAAGAACGGGGTGGTCCCAGCTGAGACGAAACCCATATTCAGGCTTGTTCAGATATATGTTGACCTTCTGCTAAAGAAGGAGCTTCTAGGAAAAAACCCATTTTAAAGACGGACAGAATAAAGACACACATTTTGTTCAATAACAATTTATCAGTCTTTGGCGTGAAGGGGAACTCATGCCTGAGCCCTTGAATTTGTTCTCTGACCCAGATTCCTTGGACTCATGTCAACACTTGAGAGCTGTTTGTCACATGTCTCGATGTGCAATGTTAGAAGCCCAAGGCTGTGTTACTTTGGAAACAGGGTAGGGGTGGGAGTCAGAAATTCACTTGGATTCAGTGAAGGACAGCACTGATCCAGCATAACCTGGAGTCGGGGTGTAACAGAAGGTCGCCAAAGTCAAGGGCACTGCAATGACACCAGCAAGCCAAATTCCGGGGACAGCAGGAGGGCTATACATGATAGGCTCAGCATGATCCCAAGGGTACCTGTGGCTGAGAGGTGCCAGCTAACTCAGCAGCAGTGGGAAGCAGCTTTTGAGCAAGGGGCAGCACTCCTAGTGCAGACATCAGTGCTGTGGATGGCCACCCTTAGTTCCGGGACGGTAGTGACCTCAGAGGTCAGTGGAAGCTGCAAGAATTTATTCATGAGCTTTTGTGAGTGGTATCCTGGGAACTCTCAGAAGACAGAGCAGGAAATTTGCAATAAGTCAGAGAGACACAGAAGAGGGCAGGAGATCCCACAGTAAGTGGGGAGAGCTAAGCCTAGCAACCTTGTTTATTATTGCAGTGACCCCCATTTTCTGCCCAGACCGAACAGCTTAGGACATGTATGTTTCCAAATGACAGACACTTTAACAGAAGAAAAGAGATTAACCTGGAAACGGACAAATGAGAGTCAGGGAGGCAGCATTTCCTAGAACTTATCCCTCCAGCACCGTCCACAGGAGAGAAACTGATCTGGGGAAAAGGCTTTAGATCACCAGAGAAGGGTTTGCCAGGTCTATATGGAATCCCCCTCTACTAACACCCATTTTGACATTCCAGGTTCGCTGATACTTGAAATATGCTGCTCAGGAGAGTAACATGAATATTTCAATCACTGCAAACGAATCCACTGGTATGGACAGTGAATGATCAATGATAGTACAAAGTACATGGTCCCTTTCATAATCTTTAAAAAATAAAGAGGCATTCTGGTTATCAGGTCAGTCTCTTGGTTAAAAAGAACCTGTTCTCAAAAGACTGAATGCCCTTGGGTTACACTGATCAGATCATTTTTGAACCTACAAAGCTGAGATTTGTGACTCCAAAGTAATGTCACTAGGAGAGATCTGATCAGAGCTGCTGTCTAAATTGCTGATATCATTGGCATACTCTATAGCTGCCACAAAAATTGTGAAAAAAAAAAAAAGCAAAATCATCATTATTCAAATTTCTATAATAAATTAAATCGACATATATATGTACACATATATAAGAGAACAAAGGAAAATGCAGGAAAGAGGTGTGTTGGATACTGTTCCTCCACATTTAATCTCCACCCTTCCCCACCCTTGGTGGATGGCTTCCACTGACTATATGAACCCAATCTTTTCTCTGTGAACTTTGTCTGTGATGTCCTTCCAGGAACAGTTGATAGGGTCAGTTCCATCAACATTTTACCCTACAGTTTATGCTTTTAGGCCCTCGTTTTAAAAGGCCTTTCCTATTCCAAAAATTACAAAAATATTCTCCTGTGCCTTCAACTATTAGCTCTATGGTTTTATTTCACATTTATGTCACTTTCATTTATTTGTTTGTTTTGGCAGCACTGCGTGGCTTGTGGGATCTTAGTTCCCCAACCAGGGATTGAACCTGGGCCATGGCAGTGAAAGTGCCAAGTCCTAACCACTGGACCACCAGGGAAATCCCATATTTATGTTTTTAATCCTTCTGGGGTTCACCTTTATGTGGTGTAAGGCAGATATCCAACTTTTTCTCTACATAGTGAGCTACATATATAATATTTCTGGACTTTATTCTTTCATTATATTCTTTCCTCTCTATTTTTTTTTTTTTTTTTTTTTTTTTTTTGCGGTACGCGGGCCTCTCACTGCCGTGGCCTCTCCCGTTGCGGAGCACAGGCTCCGGACGCACAGGCTCAGCGACCATGGCTCACGGGCCCAGCCGCTCTGCGGCATGTGGGATCTTCCCGGACCGGGGCACGAACCCGTGTCCCCTGCATCGGCAGGCGGACTCTCAAGCACCGCGCCACCAGGGAAGCCCCTTTCCTCTCTATTTTGTTTCATTAGACTCTTTCACTGTTTTTATGAATACAGATTTAAGTATTCCTACTATCTGTCATATTTTCCAGAGTTGGCTTAGCAACTTTCATGGACCTTGATTTTTCCAAATTTTAGGATAAATTTGTTAAGTTTCTCAAATAAACTTGCTAGACTTTTCATTGGAATTGCACTGGGTTTATCAATCACTTTAGAGAGAATTAAATCTTTATAATACATACTAAATGAAGTAAGTCAGACAGAGAAAGACAAATATCATATGATATCACTGATATGTAGAATCTAAAAATATGATACAAATGAACTTATTTACAAAACAGAAACAGACTCAGAGACATAGAAAGCAAACTTATGGTTACCAAAGGGGAAATAGGGTTGGGGGGGGAGGAGAGATAAATTAGGAGTTTGAGATTAACAGATACACATTACTATATATAAAAAAGAAAAACAACAAGGACCTACTGTATAGCATAGGGAACTATATTCAATATCTTGTAGTAACCTATAATGGAATAGAATCTGAAAAAGAATATAATTTTGAATCACTTTGCTATACACCTGAAACTAACACAACATTGTATATCAACTATACTTCAATTTTTTTTTTTTTTTTTTTTTTTTTTTTTTTTTTTTTGCAGTACGTGGGCCTCTCACTGTTGTGGCCTCTCCCATTGCGGAGCACAGGCTCCGGACGTGCAGGCTCAGCAGCCATGACTCACGGGCCCAGCCGCTCCGCGGCATGTGGGATCTTCCCGGACCGGGGCACGAACCCATGTCCCCTGCATCGGCAGGCGGACTCCCAACCACTGCGCCACCAGGGAAGCCCAACTATACTTCAATTTTTAAAAATCTTTACAATATTATCTTGCCCTATCCAAGAATATGGAATGCTTCTGCATTTATGCCAGTATTCCTCTTTGTCACCTAAATGATTTTTAATTGCTCTTTTTAAAGGTATTGCGCATTTTTGTCAGGTTAACTCAATAATTTACATGTTTCTTGCTATAGGTAACAGTAAACCCTCTAAAACTGTTATAAAGAGGGTAAACTTTGGAAGTACATGTATACTTGAGAATTCTTTATTTCACTCTAAACTTAAATGATAGATTAGCTGGTTATAAAATTGTGGCTTCAGCATTCTTTTCATTTACTAATTTGAAATATTTTTTTCTCTCCAATATGTGTTTGGTATAATTCTTATTCATGGTTCTTAGTAGGAGGTCTTTATCTCTTGAGGTTTTGAGAATTTTTTTTTTATCTTTGATTTTTTAAATTTCATGGGAATTCCCTGGCAGTCCAATGGTTAGGACTCCATGCTTTCACTGCCGTGGCCTGGGTTCAATCCCTGGTTGGGAAACTAAGGTCCCATAAGTCATGTGGTGTGGCTGAAAAATAAAAAATTTCACAATATAATGTACCTAAGGACTTCTAGGAAAAAACACTCAATCTGAGGTCTTTCACTTTCTTTAAATCTGGAGAAATTTTGGTCATTATCTCCTCAGATATTTTCTCTTCTTTGTATATATATATATTTTACTCTTTTTCTAGCTCTACAATAAAACAGATGTTTACATAACTACTATGATCTTCTTAATTTTTTCTCTCATATTTTCTAACTCTTTATCTCTGTCTGATACTTTATGGAAGAATTTCTTGGTTTCATCACCCAGCTCATTCATTTATTTTTCAAATTGCATGCATTTTGGGATTCATCTCTATTACTGTTTTCTATTTCAATCATTTAATTTGTATATACATTATATGAATAGGCTGTCTCTAATAAGCATCTTTCACCCCACATGGTCTCAGGATATAGAAGGTGAGGTCAGGGTGAGGAAATGTCCAGAGGCTGAGGGTCTGTGGTATCTTTGCTATCGCGTTTTCCTTCCAATCAAACTAGAATACTGTTCTGATATCACCCTATCATTGAGTTTGCTCTTCCTTTCAAGACCAAGTTGGTAGAAAAAAAAGGGCATGGATTATAAAGATTTTCCCTGGCCTTTCTGCATCAAAGGCACTAGATCCTCTTCCATTCTGGGGTACCATTATCTTCTACACCAGGACTCAACTACCTTTATAGTTTTACCTTAATTTTTCAGCTTTGTTGACTTTCTTCTACTTCTGTGGCTTCCACAGGGCTAAGTTTGAGTGAGGGGGTAACCCTTCTGGTTAGTTTGCCATCTTTGTTGAAGTGGAATGGGGAAATCCTTTCTACGTTTAAATGCAGAATAAAAGCTGTTTTATATATATGAATCTGGCAACATTTTGTAGACATTCCTTGGGAATTCGCTGGTTAGCAGACCTAAGTCCATTCACAAAGAGACATGTTAGCACTACTTAAAAAAAATAAAGTTATCTTCAGGGACATTCAATACAATTAGGAGTGTTGACTTTGGTAGTAGAACTCATCACTAAAAATGCTCTATTATAAAACTTCCAAAGAAAAGCTTTGAGAGTAAATGGGAGAAGAGGAATGTCAAGGGGTTCTCCTTACATCCCGTAGAGAACAACGGAAACAAAGGACTGGAGCTTCTGTGTTCTACTGTGCCCCACAGAGGAATAGTATAGCGAGCAGGTGGGGACTGAAGCCTTGGCAGTCACTACTAGCTGGAAGGTGGGTTGAAAAAGAGTGGGAGTGAAGAAGGAAGAAGACAGGATTGAGCAGCAATATGGTGGAAAAAACATGTATATGAATAGAACAGGAGAGATATTTAATGGCTGGATGAATGTAGACATTTAGGGAATGGAAAGATTGATTAGAGGAAATCATTAGGAAGCCGTCTATGAGGTATGCTGTATAAACCCCCATAGGAAAGTCTATATTATTCCTCAAGACACCTGGAGTCTTATTTGTGTTTTCATTTCCTGTGACTCTATGTAGAGGCTAGGCTGCTAGATCCTTGGCTTTTATTAAAAATATTGATAAATAAAACCCTTGTCCAGGTGCAAATTTGTTTTACTTTGCTTTTCCAAGTCATCAGATCCTGAGTATCTCGTGTGTATACTTTAACACAGCACTTGCCAAAGTGAGTCCAGCAATTATAAATAAAGAGGGTTCTAGAGTCAAATAAGTTTGGGATGTGTAGGGTTATACAGTATTAACATGAGTTCTTTGCTTGCAAGATTTCTCAGAGCCATTAATATGCAAATATTACTATCATTTTCCAAGAAGGAGACATGGTATGCCCTATTTCTCAAATTTGACCATAGAATCATTTTTCTCAAGGCATCTTAAGATGCTACTGTTCCATGGACCAAACTACTTTGATGGATTGCCTACCTTTGCTTGAGTTATAATGTGGATTTAGCAGATGTAGTCAAGGGCAATTTTTTTGCAGCTGTTATGAAATAGCACCTTGCAAGATGCATTCTTCATGGTATTACAATCTAGCAATTGCTTTAACCATGAAAGTGTTATCTGTCATTTCCATCAATATGCATGATTATATTCAATTAGGTAATTTATTTCAAAGCCACTTGTATTGTTCTCTCTTTGTGGCACCTCATGTGGTTAGTCTTATTTTCCTAAGAGCGTGTAAGCTCTATAAAGGTAAGAATCATGCCTATTCCTTTACTGTATTATGCATAGCACTTGGCGCAGTGCTAGATGCAAGATCAAGATTCAGTAAGTACACTTTGACTGGAAAAAATAAAACTTAAAATGCAGCAGAAGCAAACTATTATAAACTTCCTATGTATTTGGTAACATATCATCTAAATACTTTTGTGCTTTAATTATCACTCACCACTTCTTTTTTCTCTCTGTTCCTTTTCAGCACTAAATACACCCTGGAAGGAAAATGGGGACAATAAATCTAAGCAAAGCAGCCCTGAAAAGTTTTTTTCTATTTGTTCCAATATTAAGAATAAATCTTTGGCTAACAACTTCAAACTATTCTGACTCATCTTTTTGCTTGATTCCCTCCCAGTTTATTCATTAATTGTTCAACATTTTTGCTCCTACTTTTCCATGGCTGTGTTCTCCTTTAAATATAAAATTCAGTATCTTTCAGAACACTTTCTTTGCTTTGCAAATCAGGAAAAATTTCCCTACCACCTCATTCTGAAAGCACTTGGCAGGTAAACTTCTATTATCATATCACTGTATCTGAAGGTCCTTAGCTTAGTCTAATGATGATTTGCCAAGTAAACAATTTATAGTCTATTATTTCCACTGGAAAGTCCCCTTTTCAAATTGAAGAATTTCACAATTAAAAAAAAAAACACTGGTCAAAGAAACCCCAAGTTCATCTTAGCAATGATATTTGGGGTCATCATTCATAAGACCAGGTTGATGACACCAATATATCAAATTTACAATGGAAATTTAGGACCAAACAGTTCTCTCAACAGCTCCATTGTTCCCAGTTCCCTTGTCTGCCTGCTCCCTCCCACATCTCCTTCATCGATGGACTCATTGGCCCCTCCATGGGAACCTCTCCAGATCCTGCCCTTGCTATCCCCTCAGCCTTACCCAGCCCGGAACTTGTCTCTTACCCTTGCTTCTTCCCATTATTGACCCTTGCTGGCTTCTTTCATTGTTCCTTCCCTTAACTCCATTAACTGTCCACATACTTCCTCTTTCTTCTCAAGTCTCTCAATTAGTGAGAGACTGTCTCCAACCCCAATCTAAACCCAAGCCAAGAGATGTGGCTGACATACTCCTCACTGGCGTTTCCAGACCATAGCACCAAACATTTTATCAATAATCCCACTTACTCTGCTCATGGATTCTTCCAACATTCCTACCACTGTCATTTCAGCCTCCAGGGCCAACCCTCAGCTTCGTTGATGCCAAGCTCACAGTTTTCATTCCTACTGCATTTCCTACCAGAGATGGAGTAGAGTATCAAAGTTGACTGTCCAACCAACATCCTGGCCTCCCAGCTTCAGACTTTTCCTCTTCTCTGACTTCCCAATCCACTCCAGCATGGTACCTCCCTACCACACATGCAAACACAGTCATGCCTTAGAGGTTTATATTGGGTGCTGACTAGGTCAAAGATCTTGTAATTGGCCTATCAAACAAGCTGGACTCAGTAGGGGTGACATTATAAACTAGCTTAATGTTTATTTTCACACAGCTGTCTTTGACTCCATTGCGCTTTTTCAGTCTTTGCCCTCCTGAATGAAATTTCAGGCAGATTCCACGTTTTCTCTGATTACTCTATTCCCAGCTATTAATAAATAGCTCCATCTTTGAGTTAGTAAAAAAATTCAATTAAATCTAAATCAAAACTTCAGTCTCTCAGTCCGTTCAAGTGTTTCCCTTCCCCTCTGTCAAGTTACTCTCCCTATTAATCTCCATCACATTAATCTCCATCACTCATTCTGATCCCTTGGGAAAATGAAGGGGATAGAAGGGAAAGATTTAAGGAAAAGGAGAAATATGACACTGATGCCACTGAAATCTCTGTGTTGCATGCCCCAATTCTGGCTCTTTTTCTTTTTAGTGTTTTATGAGTTTTTAGGAGACTCATTTACATTCTTTGAGCAAGGCTGATGTCTCCCCCTGGACTGTCACACATGGCATAGCTCTGCTCCTAACTTCTTGTGATCTTTGCTGGTCTGACCTTCCCACTCTTCCTAGGAGGCCTGTATGGCAGAGATTCTTTAAGACAACTCAGAAACAGCTACCCATAGCTCCACAATAACAAGACAAATGATCTATTTTTTAAAATGGACAAAGGGATTTGAATAAATTTCTTTAAAGAAAATATATAAATGGTCAGTCAACACGTGAAAAGATGCTCAACATCAATAATATTAGTGTAATGAAAATCAAAACCACAACCATATGTCACTTTATACTAAGGATAAAGCCACTAGGGTGGCTATAATTTTAAAAAGGTAGAAAATAACGAGCGTTGGCAAAGATGTAGAGAAGTTGGAGCTCTCATACACTACTTTCTCATTGTTGGTAGAATGTATAACGGTACAGAAGAACAGTCTGGAAGCTCCCCAAAAAGATGAACATAGAATTACATATAACTCAGCAATTTCACCCCCGGGTATATACTCAAGAGAATTGAAAACAGGCATTTAAACAAAAACTTGTAACACAAATGTTCCTAGCAACATTACTGATGATGTCAAAAAAGTAGAAATAACCCAAATGTCCCTCAACTGATGAATGGATTAAAAATGGTATATCCGTACAATGGAATATTATTTGGCCATAAAAGGTCATGAAGCACTGATTCATGCTATGACATAGATGAAACTTAAAAATATTATGCTAAGTAAAAGAAGCCATACCCCCTCAAAAAAGCAATATATTGTATAATCCAGGGGTCCCCCAGGCTGTAGACCACTACTGGTCCTCAGCCTGTTAGGAACCGGGCCGCACAGCAGGAGGCGAGCAGCGGGTGAGCAAGTGAAGCTTCATCCGCCGCTCCCCGTCGCTCGCATTACCACCTGAACTACCCCCTCCCCTCACCTCCCCATCCGTGGAAAAATTGTCTTCCATGAAACCAGTCCCTGGTGCCAAAAAGGTTGGGGACCGCTGGTGTAATCTCACTTATATGAAATGCCCCAAATAGGCATATCTATAGAGGCAGAAAGTAGGTTAGATATTGACTAGGGCAGTGGGGTAGGAGGAATGGGGAGTGACTCTTAATGGGTACAGGGTCTCTTTTAGTGGAAATGAAAATATTCCACAATTAGAAAATGATGATAGTTCCACGACTCTGTAAATATATTAAAATACACTGAGTTACACACTTTAAAAGGGTGACTTTTCTGCTAAAATAAAGCTGTGAAGAAGGAGGATAAGGAAGAGAAGGGGAGAGCAGTGGCTATATCAGGTCCATATCATCACTGCTGTGGTCCTCTCCTCACTTTAATGCCATTCACTCTCTAACAAGGCTTTCTCTTCTAGACTTTTTTTTCAGGAATGACTCAGGAACCAGTCACTGTGTTATCCCAATTTCAGGAAGCATATGTTAAGCTCTCAAGTGATTCTTTTGATGTCTCCCTCTCTTGGCTTCAGTTTGAGAATGAGGATGGGGAAAGCATCGCTTTGCTTTGCCCCACGGAGATGTAGCACACTAATTCTCCAAAGGAATCCTTACTGTGTCTGAGTGATTGTGAATTCTTAGCCTCCTCTTAAGAAGCTGTTAATGGGCTACTGGTGGGAGAGTCGGATTAGAACCACCCTCTTTGCAAGTCCTTCATAGATGGTGTAGCGCATGGCTAAATCAGGGGTCGGCAAACTTTGTGTCAAGAAGCAGACAGTAAAGGTTTCAGGCTTTGTAGTCTCTGCTGCAACTCCTCAACTCAGCCACTGTAGTACGAAAGCAGTCATAGACAAAACGTAAATGAATGAGCATGGCTGTGTTCCAACAAAACTTTCATTACAAAAACAAGTGGTGGCCAGATTTGGTCCATGAGCCTTAGTTTGCTGACCTCTGTTCTAGGGTCACTTGGAGGAGTTTAGATAGTGAAAGGGGATACTTGACGCCTTTTGTTTTGACTGAAGCAGAAGAGCCCATTTTAACATCCTGTTGTAGCATCAGATGATGAAAATCCTCTCTCCAACCATATTCTCTGGTCCAGCACGCTCAATGTTTTCCCAACCCTGAGCTTACACTGTGCTCTCCTTACCCGTCTTACAAGATGGCTCTCCTTACCCGTCTTGTCCCTTCACACTCTCCCATTTAGCTGATTGATGAGGTAACTGCCTCATTTCAGTCAATTCCTCACATCCTGGTCTATGATCTCAACTTTGCTATACCTTCCTCCTAGATTCACTTAGCCCCTTGACCTCCTACCAAACCTTAAGAATTCCCAACTTTTAGAAAATCCAGCTATGTGCTATTTTTCCTGCTCCTGGACTGCCCAGAGCTGCCAGGGTAATCTCACAACCACAGTAGTAAATTCTAGCACATGGTTAACCCTCTAGCTACATCAAGGCCTTGTCATAAACCAGCAGACTTTTCTCTAACTCTCAATCAGGATGTTTTTTAATTGAAGTATAGTAGATATACAATATCATATTAGTTTCAGGTGTACAGCATAGTGATTGAGGATTTTTGTGGATTATATTCCATTAAAAGTTATTACAAGATAATGGCTATAATTCTCTGTGCTATACAATATATCCTTATTGTTTATCTATTTTTTACGTAGTAGTTTGCATCTGTTAATACCATACCACGAATGTGTCCCTCCCTCCTTCCCTTTCCCCTTAGGTAACCACTAGTCTGTTTTCTCTGTGAGTCTGTTTTGCTTATACATTCATTTGTATTATTTTTTAGATTCCGTATATAAGTAAGATCCATATAGTATTTCTCTTACTCTGTCTGGCTTATTTCACTAAGCATAATATTCTGTAGGTCCATCCATGTTGTTGCAAATGGTGAAATTTCATTCGTTTCTATGGCTAATATTCCATTGTATGTATGTGTGTGTGTATATGTGTGTGTGTGTATTTATATGTTGGATATTAACCCCTTGTTGGTCACACCATTTGAAAATATTTTCTCCCATTCCATAGGTTGTCTTTTTGTTTTGTCGATGGTTTTCTTTGGTGTGCAAAAGTTTTTAAGTTTACATAGGCCCTCAACCACGACTTTTGATCTCTGTTTTGCATTGATGGTAGAGACCACCTTTATGAACTCTCATCCTCCGATTTAAAAGTGCTCTGTATCTTAATCTATACCTGCATGTGTACCAATATGGTGGCCACAAGCTACTTGTGGTTACTGAGTACTTGAAAAACATCTAGCTTAACTGAGGAGCTAAATTTTAAATTTTTATTTACTTTTAATTCATTTAAATGTAAAAACTAAAGCAGTGTAAGATATTTTCTGCTAAACACATGTATTTGTTTTAGTTGGACGGTTTCACTTTAACCACTGAAAATGTAGCATCTGAATTAAGATGTGCTGTAAGTGTAAAATACAGTTAATCCTTGAAGAACACGGGGCTAGGGGCGCCAGTTCTCCACACAGTCAAAAATCTGGATATAACTTATAATGGGCCCTCTGCATATGTAAGTTTCCTCCCTATGCACAGTTTGGCAACTGCAGATTCAACCGACCGTGATCATGCAGCACTATGGTATTTACTACTGAAAAAAAAATCCACATATAAGTGACCCACACAGTTCAAACCCATGTTGTTCAAGGGCCAACTTACACTGAATTTCAAAGACTTAGAAAGAAAAAAAGAATGTAAAATAATTCATTAACAGTTTTATATTGATTACCTTTTGAAATGATCATTTTTTGGATATTATTTCTATTGGACAGTGCTATGCTATACTCTTCTCAGTTCTTCCTGTATCAGAAGAATAAGTCACTTCATTTTTTTCCTTCAGGGCTATCCCCCACAAAATTTATGAATCCTGAATCCATTTGTCCTATAGAATGTCACATAGAATTCCTTTTCTCAATTATCATCAACCATTTGCTCTCTACTAGTTCATTTTTATCAACAAAATATCAAAAAAGAAGGAAGGATGTTTAGTAGCAAGTTCTGCTGAGACTTCCAGGAGGCATGAAGAAAATGACTTGGAATCAACTCAAAGAGCCCAAAGCTAAGGGCTGAAAGTCCAAATCAAATTTCTTTCTTTACCCAAGTGATTAGATATCAAAAACTGAAGGGCCCATTCCCAAAGACAAAATTGAAGAGACCCTCAGTACATGTGCATTACTACTGCATCTAGTTATACTGAGCTAAGTAATAAGGAGCTTGAATCAGAACTTAATCCAGAGTAGATTCTTAAAAATGGACTAATACTGTCTGCTAATTGGAATTTTGGAAAGGTGGCTACAAAAGGACATAACTACCTCCATTTCAGTGAAGGCCAACAACTATTAGTTTTTTGGGGCAATTTTTCACTGCTATTTCTTTTTTAATTTAATTTAATTTATTTTTAAAATCTATATTAGAGTATAATTGCATTACAATGGTGTGTCAATTTCTGCTTTACAACAAAGTGAATCAGTTATACATATACATATGTCCCCATATCTCTTCCCTCTTGCATCTCCCGCCATCCCACCCTCCCTATCCCACCCCTCAAGGTGATCACAAAGCACCAAGCTGATCTCCCTGTGCTATGCTGCTGCTTCCCACTAGCTATCGATTTTACGTTTGGTAGTATAGATATGTCCATGCCACTCTCTAACGTTGTTCCAGCTTACCCCCCCTCCCCGTATCCTCAAGTCCATTCTCTAGTAGACCTGCATCTTTATTCCCATTTTGCCCCTAGGTTCTTCTGACCATTTTTATTTTTATTTTAGATCCCATATATATGTGTCAGCAAATGGTATTTGTTTTTCTCTTTCTGACTTACTTCACTCTGTATGACAGTCTCTAGATCCATCCACCTCACTACAAATAACTCAGTTTCGTTCCTTTGTATGGCTGAGTAATATTCCATTGTATATATGTGCCACATCTTCTTTATCCATTCATCTGTTGATGTACACTTAGGTTGCTTCCATGTCCTGGCTATTGTAAATAGAGCTGCAATGAACATGGTGGTACATGACTCTTTTTGAATTATGGTTTTCTCAGGGTATATGCCCAGAAGTGGGATTGCTGGGTCGTATGGTAGTTCTATTTTTAGTTTTTTATGGAACCTCCATACTTTTCTCCTTAGTGGATGTATCAATTTACATTCTCACCAACAGTGCAAGAGGGTTCCCTTTTCTCCACACACTCTCCAGCATTTACTGTTTGTAGAATTTTTGATGATGGCCATTCTGACCAGTGTGAGATGATATCACACTGTAGTTTTGATTTGCATTTCTCTAATGATTAATGATATTGAGCATTCTTTCATGTGTTTGTTGGCAATCTGTATATCTTCTTTGGGGAAAGGTCTATTTAGGTCTTCTGCCCATTTATGGATTGGGTTGTTTTTTTGATGTTGAGCTGCATGAGCTGCTTGTATGCTTTGGAGATTAATCCTTTGTCAGTTGCTTCATTTGCAAATATTTTCTCCCATTCTGAGGGTTGCCTTTTCGACTTGTTTATGGTTTCTTTTGCTGTGCAAAAACTTTGAAGTTTCATTAGGTCCCATTTGTTTATTTTTGTTTTTATTTCCATTTCTCTTGGAGGTGGGTCAAAAAGGATCTTGCTGTGATTTATGTCACAGAGTGTTCTGCCTATGTTTTCCTCTAAGAGTTTGAATGGTGTCTGGCCTTACATTTAGGTCTATAATCCATTTTGAGTTTATTTTTCTGTATGGTATTAGGGAGTGTTTAATTTCATTCTTTTACATGTAGCTGTCCAGTTTTCCCAGCACCACTTACTGAAGAGGCTGTCTTTTCTCCATTGTATATTCTTGCCTCCTTTATCAAAGTTAAGGTGACCATATGTGCATGGGTTTATCTCTGGGCTTTCTATCCTGTTCCATTCATCTATATTTCTCCTTTTGTGCCAGTACCATACCGTCTGGATTACTGTAGCTTTGTAGTATAGTCTGAAGTCAGGGAGCCTCATTCCTCCAGCTCCGTTTTTCTTTCTCAAGGTTGCTTTGGCTATTCGGGGTCTTTTGTGTTTCCATACACATTGTGAAATTTTTTTGTTCTAGTTCTGTGAAAAATTCCATTGGTAGTTTGATAGGGATTGCAATGAATCTGTAGATTGCTTTGGGTAGTAGAGTCATTTTCACAATGTTGATTCTTCCAATCCAAGAACATGGTATATCTTTCAATCTGTATCATCTTAATTTCTTTCATCAGTGTCTTATAATTTTCTGCATACAGGTCTTTTGTCTCCTTAGGTAGCTTTATTCCTAGATATTTTATTCTTTTTGTTGCAATGGTAAATGGGAGTGTTTCCTTAATTTCCCTTTCAGATTTTTCATCATTAGTGTATAGGAATGCAAGAGATTTCTGTGCATTAATTTTGTATCCTGCTACTTTACCAAATTCATTGATTAGCTCTAGTAGTTTTCTGGTAGCATCTTTAGGATTCTCTATGTATAGTATCATGTCATCTGCAAACAGTGACAGCTTTACTTCTTCTTTTCCAATTTTGATTCCTTTTATTTCTTTCTCTTCTCTGATTGCTGTGGCTAAAACTTCCAAAACTATGTTGAATGAGAGTGGTGAGAGTTGGCAACCTTGCCTTGTTCCTGATCTTAGTGGAAATGATTTCAGCTTTTCACCACTGAGGACGATGTTGGCTGTGGGTTTGTCATATATGGCCTTTATTATGTTGAGGAAAGTTCCCTCTATGCCTACTTTCTTGAGGGTTTCTATCATAAATGGGTGTTGAATTTTGTTGAAAGCTTTCTCTGCATCTATTGAGATGATCATATGGTTTTTCTCCTTCAATTTGTTAATATGGTGTATCACGTTGATTGATTTGCGTATACTGAAGAATCATTGCATTCCTGGGATAAACCCCACTTGATCATAGTGTATGATTGTTTTAATGTGCTACTGGATTCTGTTTGCTATTATTTTGTTGAGGATTTTTGCATCTATGTTCACCAGTGATATTGGCCTGTAGTTTTCTATTTTCATGACATCTTTGTCTGGTTTTGGTATCAGAATGATGGTGGCCTCGTAAAATGAGTTGGGGAGTGTTCCTCCTTCTGTTATAATTTGGAAGAGTTTGAGAAGGATAGGTGTTAGCTCGTCTCTAAATGTTTGATAGAATTTGCCTGTGAAGCCATCTGGTTGTGGGCTTTTATTTATTGGAAGATTTTTAATCACAGTTTCAATTTCTGTGCTTGGAATTGGTCTGTTCATATTTTCAATTTCTTCCTGGTTCAGTCTCAGAAGGTTGTGCTCTTCTAAGAATTTGTCCATTTCTTCCAGGTTGTCCATTTTATTGGAATATAGTTTGCTTGCAGTAATCTCTCATGATACTTGGTATTTCTGCAGTGTCAGTTTTTACTTCTTCCTATTCATTTCTGCTTTTATTGATTTGAGTCTTCCCCCTTTTTTTCATGATGAGTCTGGCTAATGGTTTATCAATTTTGTTGATCTTCTCAAAGAACCAGCTTTTAGTTTTATTGATCTTTGCTATCATTTCCTTCATTTCTTTTTCATTTATTTCTGATCTGATCTTTATGATTTCTTTCCCTTTGCTAACTTTGGGGTTTTTTTGTTCTTCTTTCTCTAATTGCTTTAGGTGTAAGGTTAAGTTGTTTATTTAAGATATTTCTTGTTTCTTAAGGTAGGCTTGTATAGCTATAAACTTCCCTCTTAGAACTGCTTTTGCTGCATCCCATAGGTTTTGGGTCGTTGTGTTTTCATTGTCATTTGTTTCTAGGTATTTTTTGCTTTCCTCTTTGATTTCTTCAGTGATCTCTTGGTTATTAAGTAGTGTTTGGTTTAGCCTCCATGTGTTTCTATTTTTTAGAGATCTTTTCCTGTAATTGATATCTAGTCTCACAGCGTTGTGGTCAGAAAAGATACTTGATACGATTTCAATTTTCTTAAATTTACCAAGGCTTGATTTGTGACCCAAGATATGATCTATCCTGGAGAATGTTCCATATGCACTTGAGGGGAATGTGTATTCTGTTGTTTTGGGGTGGAATGTCCTATAAATATCAATTAAGTCCATCTTGTTTAATGTGTCATTTAAAGCTTGTGTTTCCTTATTTATTTTCATTTTGGATGATCTGTCCATTGGTGAAAGTGGGGTGTTAATGTCCCCTACTGTGATTGTGTTACTGTCGATTTCCCCTTTTACAGCTGTTACTGTTGCCTTATGTATTGAGGTGCTCCTATGTTGGGTGCATAAATAGTTACATTTGTTATATCTTCTTCTTGGATCAATCCCTTGATCATTATGTAGTGTTCTTCTTTGTCTCTTCTAATAGTCTTTGTTTTAAAGCCCATTTTGTCTGATATGAGAATTGCTACTCCAGCTTTCTTTTGATTTCCATTTGCATGGAATATCTTTTTCCACCCCCTCACTTTCAGTGTGTATGTGTCCCTAGGTCTGAAGTGGGTCTCTTGTAGACAGCATATATACAGGTCTTGTTTTTGTATCCATTCTGCTAGTCTATGTCTTTTGGTTGGAGCATTTAATCCATTTACATTTAAGGTAATTATCGATACGTATGCTCCTATTACCATTTTCTTAATTGTTTTGCATTTATTTTGTAGGTCTTTTCCTTCTCTTGTGTTTCCTGCCTAGAGAAGTTCCTTTAGCATTTGTTGTAAAGCTGGTTTGGTGGTGCTGAATTCTCTTAGCTCTTGCTTGTCTGTAATGCTTTTAATTTCTCCAAAAAATCTGAATGAGATCCTTGCTGGGTAGAGTAATCTTGGTTGCAGGTTATTCTCTTTCATCACTTTAAATATGTCCTGCCACTCTCTTCTGGCTTGCAGAGTTTCTGCTGAAAGATCAGCTGTTAACCTTATGGGGATTCCCTTATGTGTTATTTGTTGTTTTTCCCTTGCTGCTTTTAATATTTGTTCTTTGTATTTAATTTTTGAGAGTTTTATTAATATGTGTCTTGGCCTGTTTCTCCTTGGATTTACCCTGTATGGGACTCTCTGTGCTTCCTGGACTTGATTAACTATTTCCTTTCCCATATTAGGGAAGTTTTCAACTATAATCTCTTCAAATATTTTCTCAGTCCCTTTTATTTTCTCTTCTTCTTCTGGGACCACTATACTTCAAATGTTAGTGTGTTTAATGTTGTCCCAGAGGTCTCTGAGACTGTCCTCAATTCTTTTCATTCTTTTTTCTTTATTCTGCTCTGCAGTAGTTATTTCCATTATTTTATCTTCCAGGTCACTTATCCGTTCTTCTGCCTCAGTTATTCTGCTATTGATCCCTTCTAGAGAATTTTTAGTTTCATCTATTGTGTTGTTCATCTCTGTTTTTTGCTCTTTGGTTCTTCTAGGTCCTTATTAAACATTTCTTGTATTTTCTCCATTCTATTTCCAAGATTTTGGATCATCTTTACTATCATTATTCTAAATTCTTTTTCAGGTAGACTGCCTATATCCTCTTCATTTGTTAAGTCTGGTGGATTTTTGCCTTGCTTCTTCATCTGCTGTGTATTTCTCTGTCTTCTCATTTTGCTCAACTTACTGTGTTTGGGGTCTCCTTTTCGCAGGCTGCATGTTCGTAGTTTCCGTTGTTTTTGGTGTCTCTCCCCAGTGGCTAAGGTTGCTTCAGTGGCTTGTATAGGCTTCCTGATGGAGGGGACTAGTGCCTGTGTTCTGGTGGATGAGGGTGGATCTTGTCTTTCTGGTGGGCAAGTCCATGTCTGGTGGTGTGTTTTGGGGTTTCTGTGGCCTTATTATGATTTTAGGTAGCCTCTGTGCTAATGGATGGGGTTGTGTTCCTGTCTTGCTAGTTATTTTGCATAGGGTGTCCTCACCTGTAGTTTGCTGGTCATTGAGTGGAGCTGGGTCTTGGCGTTGAGATGGAGATCTCTGGGAGATTTTTGCCATTTGATATTACATGGAGCTGGGAGGTCTCTTGTGGATCAGTGTCCGGAAGTTGGCTCTCCCACCTCAATGGCACAGCCTTGATGCCTGGCTGGAGCACCAAGAGCCTGTCCTCCACATGGCTCAGAATAAAAGGGAGAAAAAAAAGAAAGAAAGAAGATGATAAAATAAAATAAAGTTATTAAAATAAAAATAATTATTAAGAAAAAAATTTTTAAGTAAAAAAACAAAAAAGAAAGAAAAAACGCCAGACAGAACCCTAGGAAAAATGGTAAAAACAAAGCTCTACAGACAAAATCACACACAGAAGCATACACATACACACTCACAAGAAGAGAAAAAGGGGAAAAAAACATATATATCATTGCTCCCTAAGTCCACCTCCTCAATTTGGGATGATTCGTTGTCTATTCATATATTTCACAGATGCAGCGTACATAAAGTTGATTGTGGAGATTTAATCTGCTGCCCCTGAGGCTGCTGGGAGAGATTTCCCTTTCTCTTCTTTGTTCGCACGCTCCCGGGGCTCAGCTTTGGATTTGGACCCGCCTCTGCTTGTAGGTCGCCTGAAGGCATCTGTTCTTCGTTCAGACAGGACGGGGTTAAAGGAGCAGCTGATTCAGGGGCTCTGGCTCACTCAGGCTGGGGGGAGGGAGGGGAATGGATGCAGGGCGAGCCTGCAGCAGCAGAGGCCGACATGACGTTGCACCAGCCTGAGGCTCGCCATGCGTTCTCCCGGGGGAGTTGTCCCTGGATCACGGGACCCTGGCAGTGGCGGGCTGCACAGGCTCCCGGGAGGGTGTATGTGGATAGTGACCTGTGCTCGCACACAGGCTTCTTGGTGGCTGCAGCAGCAGTCTTAGCGTCTCATGCCTGTCTCTGGGGTCCGCGCTGATAGCCGCGGCTTGCGCCCATCTCTGGAGCTCCTTTAAGCAGCGCTCTGAATTCCCTCTCCTCGCGCACCAGGAAACAAAGAGGCAAGAAACAGTCTCTTGCCTCTTCGGCAGTTCCAGACCTTTTCCCAGACTCCCTCCCGGCCAGCCGTGGCGCACCAGCCCCCTTCAGGCTGTGTGCCGCCAGTCCTCTCCCTTAGATCGACCGAAGCCCGAACCTCAGCTCGCAGCCCCACCCGCCCCGGCGGGTGAGCAGACAAGCCTCTCGGGCTGGTGAGTGCCGTTTGGCACTGATCTTTTGTGCGGGAATCTCTCCGCTTTGCCCTCCGCACCCCTGTTGCTGTGCTCTCCTCCGCGGCTTCGAAGCTCCCCCCCTCCGCCACCATCAGTCTCCGCCAGCGACAGGGCTTCCTAGTGTGTGGAAACCGTTCCTCCTTCACAGCTCCCTCCCACTGGTGCAGGTCCCGTCCCTATTCTTTTGTCTCTGTTTATTCTTTTTTCTTTTGCCCTACCCAGGTACATGGGGAGTTTCTTGCCTTTTGGGAGGTCTGAGGTCTTCTGCCAGCGTTCAGTAGGTGTTCTGTAGGAGTTGTTCCACATGTAGATGTATTTGTGATGTATTTGTGGGGAGGAAGGTGATCTCCATGTCTTACTCCTCCGCCATCTTGAAGCTCCTCCCCCCACTGCTATTTCTTATTGTTAATACTATTATTTTTTATCGTCCTTTGAGGATGTACGATGGGAGGAAATTATTGATATATTTCTCTCCCCCTGAGACTGACTGGGAGCTTAACCCAGCTTCCAAATGGAAGTAGAGGCCAACAGGTCAAATACCTGGGACTACCATAAAAAAGGAACTGCTAATCTTTACAGAGATCCAAGCTGAGCTCTTGCAGGTCCCTGATTCCTTTACAAAAAGGAGTACTGGATCCATATTTTGCTAGCATCTTATCGAAAGTCTATCAAAAAAAGGGCTAATAAAAATTAAAAAATAAAGCGCTAGCAGATTGTTTCATCTCTGAGTTTCATCTTTGAATGTACCCGAATTTTAAACAATTTCTTTTCAAATCTATGGTTTCAATCTATAGTCCCTGATAAACTTCTGGTATAGAGAAAAGGTCTTGTTGTTGGCAGCCTGGATTTTGAATTTTGAGACCTCTTTGTGTAGACCTTTTTGGATTTCTTTATGTAGAAATAAGAGAGAAGAGTGAATTTGTGTATTTACACATGTGCCTTCATGCATACCTATGTATGACACAGTACAGAAACTAATGCCAGAATAAAATTAAAATAGAACTGGCATTTCAGAGAAGTTTGAGCTGCTCTCAAAAGTAGTTCATCTGACTTCCTTCCAAAGAGAACAGTATGGAAAGGGGGAGAAGGAGTGTCTTTACAGTAAAGAAACGTGATAAACACTATCACCAAGCAGGTAGTCCAGTCAACATCAACAGTGATAAGCCATGTTGATAGTATGTACCCTTGATATGATGTAATGAGAATGGCCCTTTATCTCTGGGGCCTTCTTCCCCAAAACACATAACTCCAGTCTAGCCATGATTAAAAAAAAAAAAATCAGAAAAATCCCAAATGGGGGACATTCTGCAAAGTATCTGATGAATACTCCTCAGAAGTGTCAAGGTCATCAAAAACAAGGAGAGTTTGAGAAACTGTCACAGCCAAGAGAAGCCTAAGTAGAATGACAACTATACGTAATGTGGTGTCCTGAATGTCATTTTGGAAAAGAAAAAGGATATTAGGTAAAAAAACTAAGGAAGTCTGAGTCAATTACAGATTTAAGCTAGTAATAATGCATCAATATTGATTCATTCATTATAGCAAATGTACCATACTAATACAAGATATTAACAATAGGGAAACTGAGTGCGGGGTGTATGGGAACTCTCTATACCCATATTGTTCTAAAATGAAGTTTATTAAAAATTAAAAAAGAGAAATGCTGCTTGTTTGTTCCAGTGTAAATGCTGCTTGTTTGTTCCAGCTGCTTGTTTGTTCCAGTGTATTTTTTTTAAAAAATTAAAAAAGAGAAATGCTGCTTGTTTGTTCCAGTGTAAATTATTAAAAATTATTTAATAAAAATTATTTATTAATATTTATTAAATAAATAAAATATTATTTATTTAATAATCCCTAGTAGATTATTAAATAAAATGAATATAAATGACTTGTTATGAACCTTGCTGTAATAATGTCCTTGAGTTCATGCCATAGAACTACCTTATAAATATGATCATTGTAGGACAAGCTTCTGTTAGTGCCTTAGTAATTAAAAGTCCCAAATAGTATTACTCACCCCCAAGAAAAAGTGATGGATCCCTGGGTCACACAGGACTTAAACAGATAATAGCATCACCCTGGCCCATTGTATTGCCATTCTGCTGCTGGCTGAAACCTACTGTTATTCATGACATTAATAATTGGATTTTCTTGGAAAAAATATTTCTCAGTGTAATAAAAATACCATGAAATTCAACTCTGTGTAGTAACTCTTAATAACCCAATCTGCTCTCCATTGCAAAGTGAGCAAATTTGGAAAGAAGCTTGTAGACATACAGAATAAAGTATTTGTTTAATTTGCTAACCACAATTTTCTGTTCAGTTTTTCTCAATTTAGCTAATAAATTAAAGTTGCAGATTGACTAATACTACTTTCCAACTAAAAAGCAGAATCTCTATAATTTTAACCATTTCTCTTTTTTTTTTTTTTTTTGCGGTACGCGGGCCTCTCACTGTTGTGGTCTCTCCCGTTGCAGAGCACAGGCTCCGGACGCGCAGGCTCAGCGGCCATGGCTCACGGACCCGGCCGTTCCGCGGCATGTGGGGTCTTCCCGGACCGGGGCACGAACCCGTGTCCCCTGCATTGGCAGGCAGACTCTCAACCACTGAGCCACCAGGGAAGCCCCTTAACCACTTCTTTGATTTTAGAAAACAAAGCTAGATTTTTTTCAAAAGATGTTGCAAATTGAATAATTTGGTATTATGCTTTCATGGAAGATTGCTTTCAGAAAGAGTTTAATTATCATTAGGAGTGTGTGCAGTTTTTTTAATTTAGAGCGCAAAAATATGGTAATGAGAAAAACAGATCATTCATGCTGCTTATTCAGCAAATACTGAAACAATATCTGCTATGTCCCAGGCCCTGTGCTGAGCACATGAACATAACGGGGGCCAAAACAGATGCAGGCCATGCCTCTTGGTGCAGGATGACATTAACCAAGTAATTTATGTCAGACTATGTAACTAATTTGACTGAGCAGTCTCAACAACTTGGGTATAAACACAGAACTTTTATTTTTCCAGTAAATGTTTTCAATTCTGCTTTGTTAGTCCTCCTTTTTACTGGGTAGCAGGACCCCTAATATCATCTCAGTTCTGTCCCTTTCAGTTGTTAAAACAGGATGTCTTTGGTTATTAGGACTCAGTTCTCTTTCTTTTTAAATTTCAATCACGTTTGATAGAGGCTCCCCTTTCCTACCTTGCAAGCTGACTTACAGCTTAGGTGGGTAGAGGTGGAATGTGATTGGACCTTTCACACCACACCCCTCCTTCCTTGAAGTTTCCCTCCTTCCAAGCCCAGAGTGATAAGAGAAAAAGACATCTGCTTATGGGACAGACCAGGTGATGCTGATGTTCCCTTTCTCCCAGTCATCTGTACTGATCATGCTTGCTGCCCATAGACATGGTATTGACAACCAGTGCCCAACAAGTTCACTGATGAGGAATTTATCCCAAGTAACCTGCCTAGGTTTAGTGGTCCCTTGGGAGATTCAGCCATATCTTCCAGCTGGTGGCCTCAAACTGTACTCCTCTGATGTGCATGCCCCTGGAACAGCAAGCCTGCCACTCCAACTCTGATCCATGGTCCCAATTCTGGAGTGTATAGGAATGGGCAAAATTCATTTTCTGTACCTATCTGGAAACACAAATTTTCTACCTGGCTTGACATGACCAAACCTTATTTCCTCTCAGACCTCTTTCCTGATCTTTACCCTTCTTGGGCAGGAACAGGTCAACAAGTCTAGTAGCGAGAGTACATCCAAATAGGAAAGGAAATGTCAGTCTCCAGATGCCCTTTTAATTACCAGCAATTCTCTTGCCCACCACTCCCCACTTCCTGAGTTTCAGTGGAAACTAATCAAGCTTACCCCTTCCCTACAGAGAGATGAAAGAAAGGAAATATTCCACGCTGAGGCTTTCAATGGTCACTTAGTATATCAGCTAATTATGCAGTGGCCCATGCCCAGCCTGTGAGATGCCTGAAGCTTCTGGGCCTCCAGAGAGGAAATGTGGGAAATTACAGATGAAACGTATGTGAAATGTGCGCAGGAAACAGAGCCTGAGCAATCCAGATGCAAAGCATCTGTTTTTCAGTATCTATTAGAGCTGAACACATGCCCACCATATGACACAGTGATTTTACTCCGAGGTGTATACTCAACAAAAATGAGTACATAAGCACCCCAAAGGCACAACAGTGTTCATAAAAGCATTTTTCATAATAGCCAACACTGAAAATAAATAGTAGAAATTTATTAGAAAGGCTAAACAAATTGTGGCATTCTTTGAAGCAAAGAAAAGAGACAAACTCCTGCTATATGCAACATGGATAAATTTCACAAATTATAATACGGAGAGAAAGAAACCAGAAGCAAAAGAAAAATACATAATGTATGATACCATTTATATGAAGTTCAAAAGTAGACAACACTAAATGATAGTGCTAGGTGTCAGGATAATGATTACCCCTGGGGAGGAAAAGTGTATTAAAGTAGAAGAATGGGTGCTTCAGATGCTCTATTTCTTTTTTTGTTTGTTTGTTTTTTTGTTTTTGCGGTACGTGGGCCTCTCACTGTCATGGCCTCTACCGTTGCGGAGCACAGGGTCTGGACGCGCAGGCTCAGTGACCATGGCTCATGGGCCCAGCCGCTCCGCGGCATGTGGGATCCTCCCGGACCAGGGTACGAACCCGTGTCCCCTGCATCGGCAGGCGGACTCTCAACCACTGTGCCACCAGGGAAGCTCCAAATGTTCTATTTCTTGATCCAAAGTGTTCACTGACCTCTACACTTATAATCTGTGCAGGCTCTTATGAAGTGCATGAATTACACTTCAACAGAATGATTGTTAAAAAAAAAAAGACAATTTAATTCCTTCTCAAAAAAGTTAGTAGCTGCTATATAAAAACTATGCCCAAAAAAGCTGATTTAACACACGCAGCCTCAGAAGTTAGTATTGATACTTATATATCTTCAGGTGAAGCATGACTTTTCATTTCATTTCATTTATGAGCAAACTCATAAATTATCTTGTTCTTTTTCAATTCTAAGTGTTCTTTGCATGTACCAAAGTGAAGTGAGAATGTGTTGACTCCAACAGCAGAAAAAGTGTTCAATTATGTCAGTTTTATATCAAAGACTCCAGATGCTTCAGAGAGAAAGTCAGTTAGGATAAGTCCAAGAATAGTTCATTGTTTTCCTCCACTGCAGGGGATCAAGGCTGTAAGTTCATTACAATAAGTTCATTCACAATTGTGAAGTTCATTCACAATTGTGAATGCTATTGTAAATTCAGTTTAAAATTTCAACATTGAAGATAAATTTACTTGGTTTATACAGTTACAATATTTTGGTTTAATGCACATATATTTTTATTGTAAGTATTTTAAAATAGGACAATTTTATAGGCCTATCAATATAACAAAACCAATATGTTACATGGTTAATAAATTCAAAAAAATTATATAATTTTAATGATTTTAACCATCCCCTCTCAATAGTGTACCAGTTATCTTATATGTTATATATAAAGTTCACTTTCAAAAGTGTCCCAAGGGCTTCCCTGGTGGCGCAGTGGTTGAGAGTCCACCTGCCGATGCAGGGGACATGGGTTCGTGCCCCAGTCTGGGAAGATCCCACATGTTGTGGAGCGGCTGGGCCCGTGAGCCATGGCCGCTGAGCCTGCGCGTCTGGAGCCTGTGCTCCGCAACGGGAGAGGCCACAGCAGTGAGAGGCCTGCCTACAGCCAAAAAAAAAAGTGTCCCAAATAAGGAGTGACATGAACAAGATAACAGAATAAGAAGCCCCAAACCTCATTCCCCCACAGAGACAATTAACAACAATGTATGGTACAAAGGCTTTTTGAGAACTCCAGAAAATTGTTAAGAAGTCACAATATCCCAGGCAAGTGCAAAGCAAGAACAGCTGTATTGAAATGAGTGAAAAAAGCCGTTGCTTTTCACCTAAGATAAGCTTTCCTCCAAGCTAGCACACCTCAGTCTGATCAGGAGAAACTGCTCAGCTCATGGCTTCTCCCTCAGGAGGGAAAGACTAGTACATTCATCCAACATTCCAGCTTTTCAGGGGCTACCAAGGACTATTATCTGTCTAGCCTGATTTGGAACGCTGATGAAGAACTGACATACTTTGGGTGCCTGAGGGCCACTGAAAATGAAAGAGAGCTCAGTGGCTTGGTGCTGCACCAGAGAACCTGAGGTCCAGAGAGACATCAGAGGGAGCAAGAGATTATGAGTGCCAGAAAAAGAAACAGGCAAACCTCTCTACCTGGGAAATTACATGTACAAGGCCAGAGAAGACAAATCCTCAGAAAGTTTGAGAGGGCTCCTGAATCTCCACCCAGGCTGATTGGTGAAAGTGTTCCCCTGTACAAAGGCAGTCTGTAAAGAATGGGAGAGGTGGCTGTTCTTTCAAATACCCAAATCCCAGCAAAATATAACAAGGCATATGAAGCAACAGAGAAACATGACACAGTCAATGGAACCAAATAAATCTCCAGAAACTGACCCTAAGAAATGGAAATCAGTTAATTACGTGGTAAAGAATTTAAGATAACCATCTTAAAGAAGCTCAGTGGGCTACAAGATAACACAGACAACTAAAAAAAAAAAAAAAGAAAAAATCAGGAAATGATATACGACCCAAAATCAGAATATCAACAAAGAGAAAGAAACTATTAAAAAGAACCAAAGAGAAAGTCTGGAGCTGAAGAATACAAAAATTGAATTGAACGATTCAGTAGAGGGTTTCAAAAGCAGACTTGATCAAGCAGAAGAAAGTATCAGTGAACTCAAAGAATCTATAGGAAAGGAAACATTCCACTAGCAAAGGTAAACTCATAATAAAAACTGTGGATTAACCACTTAAATAAGATAGTACAAAGATTAAAAGACAAAAAAATTGTAAAATCAACTATAACTACAATAAATAGTGAAGGGATAAACATGAAGATATAAAATATGACCTCAGAAACACAAAAGCGGGGACATCCCTGGTGGTCCAGTGGTTAAAACTTTGCCTTCCACTGCAGGGCGTGTGGGTTCGATCCCAGGTCGGGGAGCTAAGATCCCACATGCCTCATGGCCAATAAACCAAAACATAAAGCAGAAGCAATATTGTAACAAATTCAATAAAAGACTAAAACTGGTCCACATCAAAAAAAAAAAAAAGCTTAAAAAAACCCCACAAAAGTGGGGGAGGTGAGTAAAAAAATGTAAATCTTTTAGAATGTACTTGAACTTAAAGGACTACCAGTTTAAAACAAATAGATATAGTTATAGGTCAACACACGTGAACCCCGTGGTAACCAAAAACCAAAAACCTACCATAGATACACAAAAACAAGACATAAAGGAACACAAGTATATCACTAAGGGATCCATCAAACCACAAGGGAAGAAACTAAGGGAAGAAGAAATGAACAGAAAAGAACTAAAAAAACACCCAGAAAATAAGTAACAAAATGGCAATAAAAACATACCTATCAATAATCACTTTAAATGTCAGTGGACTAAATGCTCCAATCAAAAGACATAGGGTGACTGACTGGATTAACAAACAAGACCCATCTATATGCTGCTTACAAGAGACTCCCTTCAGAGCTAAAACACAGACTGAAAGTGAGGGAATGGAAAAAGATATTTCATGCATATGGAAATGACAAGAAAGTTGGGGTAGCAGTTCCCTCATATCAGACAAAATTGACTTTAAAACAAAGTCTATAACAGAAGACAAAGAAGGGCATTATATAATGACAAAAGGATTAATACAAGAAGAGGATATAACGCTTGTTAACATATATGCACCTAATACAGGAGTCCCTAAATATATAAAGCAAATATTAACAGACATAAAAGGAGGAATTGACAGTAATAAAGTAATAGTAGGGGACTTTACCCCTCCACTTACATCAATGAATAGTTCTTCCAGATAGAATCCAGACAGAAAATCAATAAGGAAACAGTGAACATAAATGACACATTAGACCAGTTGGACTTAATAGATATCTACAGGACAGTCCATCCCAAAACAGCAGAATACACATTCTTTCAAATGAACATGGAATGATCTCTAGGGTAGATCACAAAAGAAGTCTCAACAAATTTAAGAGGATAGAAACTATATCAAGCATTTCTTCTGACCACAGCATCATAAAACTAGAAATCAATTACAGGAAGAAAAATGAGAAAAACACAAACACATGGAAACTAAAAAACATACTACTAAAAAAACCCACAATGGATCAATGAAGAAATCAAAGAGGAAATCAGAAAATACCCTGGGATAAATAAAAATGAAAACAAAACTTTTCAGATCTATGGGATGCAACAAAAATAGTTCTAAGAAGGAAGCATATAGCAATACAGGCCTACCTGAAGAAACAAGAAAAATCTCAAATGAACAACCTAACCCACCAACTAAAGGAATTAGAAAAAAAAAGAACAAACAAAGCCCAAAGTCAGCAGAAGGCAGGAAATAAAAAAGATCACAGAGGAAATAAATAAAATAGAGACCAATAAAACAATAGAAAAGGTCAATGAAACCAAGATATAGTTTATTGAAAAGATAAACAAAATTGGTAAGTCTCTAGCCAGGCTCATCAAGAAAAAAAGAGAGAGAAAATAAAATAAAGAATAAAATAAATAAATAAAATAAATAAATAAAATAAAGAAAATAAAAAATGAAAGAGGAGACATAACAATCAATACCACAGAGATTCAAAAAATCATTAAAGAATACTACAAACAGTTACATGACAACAAACTGGACAACCTAGAAGAAATGGACAAATTTCTACAAACACACAACCTTCCAAAACTGAATCATGAAGAAATAGACAAACTGAAAAGACCGCTCACTAGCAGTAAAATTGAATTTTTAATAAAAAAAAAAAACCTCCCAGCACACAGAAGTCCAGGACCAACAGCTTCACAGAGGAATTCTACCAAAAATATAAAGAAGAGGTAATACCTGCCCTTCTCAAACTATTCCAAAAAACATTAAAGAGCACAGAACATTCCCAAATTCATTATACAAGACCTCCATTACCCTGATACCAAAAGCAGACAAAGATACTTTTTAAAAAAGAGGGTTTCCCTGGTGGTGCAGTGGTTGAGAGTTCGCCTGCCGATGCAGGGGACGCAGGTTCGTGCCCCGGTCCAGGAAGATCTCACATGCCGTGGAGCAGCTGGGCCCGTGAGCCATGGCTGCTGAGCCTGCAAGTCTGGAGCCTGTTTCTCCACAACAGGAGAGGCCACAACAGTGAGAGGCCCGTGTACCGCAAAAAAAAAAAAAGAAAGAAAAGAAAATTACAGGCCAATATCTCTGATGAGTAAAGATGCAAAATCCTCAACAAATTATTAGCAAACCAAATTCAACAATATATAAAAAGGGTCACACACCATAATCAAGTGGGATTTGTTCCAGAGATGTGACATTGGTTCAATATTCTCAAATCAATCAATGTGATACATCATAATAACAAAGGAAGGATAAAAATCACATGATCAACTCAATAGATGCCAAAAAAGCATTTGACAAAATTCAACATCCATTCATTATAAAAACTCTCATCAATGTTTGTACAGAGGGAACATATTTCAACATAACAAAGGCCATTTATGACAAACCCACAGTTAACATCATACTCAAAAGTAAAAAAAGCTGAAAGCTTTTCCTCTAAAATCAGGAACAAGATAGGGATGCTCACTCTCACCACTTCTATTTAACATAGTATTGGCATTCCTAGCCACAGCAATCAGATAAGAAAAAGAAACAAAAGGCATCTAAATTGAAAGGGAAGTTAACTGTCACTATTTGCAGGTGACATGATTATATATATATATAGAGAGAGAGAGAGAAAACCCTATAGTCTCACACACAAAAAAACTATTATAACTAATAAATTCAGTAAAGTTGCAGGATACAAGATTAATATACAGAATCTGTTGCTTTTCTATACAGTAATAATGAACCATCAGAAAGAGAATTCGAGAAAACAATCCCATGTATAATTGCATCAAAGAAAATAATATACCTAGGAATAAACTTAACCAAGGAGGTGAAAGACTTATACTCTGAAAACTATAAGACTGATAAAGGGAACTGAAAATGGCAGAAATAAATGTAAAGATATGCCATGTTCATGGATTGGAAGGATTAATATTGTTAAAATGTCCATACTACCCAAATGTAAACCCACATAAAAATACCCATGATTTTTTTCACAGAACTAGAACAAATAACCCAAAAATTTATATGGAACCACAAAAGACCCCAAATTGCCAAAGCAATCTTGAGAAAAAAGGACAAAGCTGAAGGTATCACACTCCCTGACTTCAGACTATACTCCAAAGCTCCAGTTATCAAAGCAATATGGTACTGGCACAAAAAACAGACGTAGAGATCAATGGAACAGGATAGAAAGCCCAGCAATAAACCTACACATCTATGATCAACTAACCTACAACAAAGGAGGCAAGGATATACAATGGAGAAAAGACAGTCTCTTCAATAAGTGGTGCTGGGAAAACTGGACAGCTACATGTAAAAGAATGAAATTAGAACCTTTGCTCACACCATATACAAAAATAAAATCAAAATGGTTTAAAGACCAAGTGTAAGACCAGAAACTGCAAAACTCCTAGAAGAAAATATAGGCAGAACACTCTTTGATGTAAATCATAGCAATATTTTTTGCACCTGTTTCTTAAGGCAAAGGAAACAAAAGCAAAAATAAACAAATGGGACCTAACTAAATGTAAATGCTTTTGCACAGGAAAGGAAACCATCAACAAAACAAAAAGTCAACCTACTCAATGAGAGGAAAAAGTTTGCAAATGATATGATTAATAAGGGTTTAATATCCAAAATATATAAACAGCTCATATAACTCAACATCAAAAACACAAACAATCTGATTTTTTTTAATGGGCAGAAGACCTGAATAGACATTTTTTCCAAAGAAGACACACAGCTGGCCAACAAGCACATGAAAAGATGCTCAACATCACTAATCATCAGAGAAATGCAAATCAAATCCACAGTGAGATTATCACCTCACACTTGTCAGAATGGCTATCATCAAAAAGTCTACAAATAACAAATGTTGGTGAGGGTGTGGAGAAAAGGGAACACTTGTACACTGCTGGTGGGAATGTGAATTGGTACAGTCACCATGGAAAACAGCATGGGGTTTCCTCAAAATAATGAAAATAGAACTACCATATGACCCAGCAACTCCACCCCTGGGTATATATTCAAAGAAAACAACAACACTAATTCGAAAAGATACATGCACCCCGATGTTCATAGCAGTGTTATTTACAATAGCCAAGGTATGGTAGCAACATAAGTGCCCATCACCAGGTGAGTGAATAAAGAAGACGTGGTATATATATACAATGAAATATTACTCAGTCTTAAAAAATAATGAAATTCTGCCATTTGCAACAATGTAGATGGACCTAGAGGGTATTTTGCTTTGTGAAATAAGTCAGAGAAGACAAATACTGTGTGTTATCTTATATGTGGAATCTAAGAAATAACATGAATGAATATAACAAAAGAGAAACAGACTCACAGATACAGAGAACAAACTTGTGGTTACCAGTGGGGAGAGGAAAGGGGGAAGGGGCTAGATAGTGGTAAGGGATTTAGAGGTACAAACTACTATGTACAGAATAAATAAGTTACAAGAACATATTGTACATTACAGGGAATATAGTATTTTAATTTTAAATATAATGTATAAAAATTTTGAATCACTATGTTGTACACCTGAAACTAATATAATATTATAAATCAACTATATTTCAATTTAAAAAATAGATTGTTATACTATAAAATGTTTCAGATAATCTCCATGGTAGGAAAATACCTAGAGAATGAGAACAGAATCACAGTCTGCACTGTAAAAAACCAACCAAACACAAAGGAAGACACTGAGAGAGAAATAAGACATAAAGAAAAAATTGACAAAATGGCAATAGTAAGTCCTTCCCTATCAGTACTTTACATATAAATGGATTAAACGTCCCAAATCAAAAGACATCAAATGACTAAAATGGATTTTAAAAAAAGATTCAACTATATGCTGTCTACAAGAGACTCACTTTAGATGTAAGGACACACATAGGCTGAAAGTGAAAGAAGAGAAAAAGATAGTCCATGCAAATGGTAACCAGAAGAGAGCCGGGGTGGTAATAATTATGTCAGCAGAGACTTTAAGTCAAAAACTGTCACAAGAGATAAAGAAGGACATTATGTAATTATAAAAGGTCAATTCATGAGGAAGATTTAATAATTATAAATATATAGGCACTAACATCAGAGCACTCCAATATGTGAAGCAAACATTGACAGAAACGAAGGAAGAAATAGGCAGTAACACAATAATAATAGTAGATTCCACACCCCACTTTCAATAATGGATAGACCAACCAGACAGAAGATCAGTAAGGGGAAACAGAGGACTTACACAATACTAGAGACCAACTGGACCTAACAGATATACACAAAATTCTGTTCAATAGCAGAACACAAATTCTTCTCAAGGATATATGGAACATTCTACAGGATAGAGCACATGTTAGGCCACAAAAAAGTCTTAACAAATTTAAGAAGATTGAAATCATACTAAGTATCTTTTCCTTTCACAATGGAATAATATTAGAATTCAATAGCAAAATAAAAACTGGAAAATTCGCAAATATTTGGTAATTAAACAACACACTCTTGAACAACAAATGGGTTAAAGAAGAAGTCTCGAGGGAAATTAGAAAATATCATGTGATGAATGGAAATGATAATACAACATATCAAAACTTCCAGGATGCAGCAATAGCAGCACTAAGTTTATCGTTAGTAAATGCCTACATTAAAGAAGAAAGATCTCCACTCAATAACCTTACTTTATATTTCAAGGAAATAGAAAAAGTAGAACAAACTAAGCCCACACTTAGCAAAAGGAAGGAAATAATAAAGATTAGAGCCAAAATAAGTGAAATAAAGAATAGAAAAAAAGTCAATAAAACTAAGAGCTGGTTTTTGAAAATATAAACAAAATTGACAGACTCTTAGCTAGATTAAGAAAAAAGAGAGAAGGCAACACAAATAAGAAATGGGAGAGGAGATGTTTCAACTGATGCCACAAAAATAAAAAGGATTATAAAAGACTACTATGAACAATTATATGTCAGCAAATTGAATAATCTAGGAAAAATGAATAAATTCCTAGAAACATACAATCTACTGAGACTGAATCAGGAAGAAATAAAAAATCTGAACAGACTTATAACTAGTAGGGAGACTGAATCATTAATCAAAAACCTCCCAACAAAGAAAAGCCCTGGACTTGACAGCTTTACTGGAGAAGTCTACCAAACATTTAAAGAAGAATTAAACTAATCCTTCTCAAATTCTTCTAAATATTAAAAAGAAGGGAGCACTTCTAAACACATCTTATGAGGCCAACATACCAAGGCCAGACAAAGATACTATAAGAAAAGACAAATTCAGACCAATACCCCTGATGAATATTGATGTGAAAATCCTCAACAAAATACTAGCAAACTGAACTCAACAGCACATTAAAAGGATTATACACTACAACAGAATGAGATTTATTACGATCCTGGAATGAGATGAGATTTATTACTACAGTCCTGGAATGCAAGGATGCTTCAATATACAAAAGTCAATCAATGTAATATACTACATTAATAGAATGAAGAGGGAAAGGCCACGTGATCATCTCAATTGAAGCAAAAAAGCACTTACGAAATGTAACACCCTTTCATGATAAAAACACTCAACAAAGTAGAAGGAAACTACCTCAACAGAATAAAAGCCATATATGAAAAACCCACAGCAAACCTCTTATTTTTCTTATTTTGTGAAATAAGCCAGTCATATGAAGACAGATATTACATAATTCCCTACGAGGTATGTAAAATAGTTGAACTTTTAGAAACAAAACAATAGAATTGTGGTTGCCAGGGACTAGGGGGAGGAAGAAAAGGGGAGTTTCTGTTCAGTGAGTACAGAGTTTTTGGTTTTGCATAGAGTTTATACTATTGTATCGTACACTTAAAAATGGTTAAGAGAGTAAATTTTGTTATATTTTTTTACCACAATTTAAAAAAAAGTGTCCCAGTTAAGTTATATGTTATACCTAGGTTAAGTTATGTTATGTTATATGGTCTCCCTACCAATGACACATAGCTGAGCCATTCAAGTAATCTGAAGCAAGCCATCTCCAACACTCCTCCCCAACTTACTCCAGAGAATGAATCATTCAGATCTGTGTTTTATGATAAATCTGCCTGAGGTGGGGGAAATATTCAAACTTCCATGACTTTCCGTGCTCTTTGCGTGTGCTCTTCCCCAGTTTGAAAAGGGCATGGCTTATCTGGGGAACTAGTCCATCTGCTGTGGCAGGGAAATAAGGGCTGAAGGGTTAGGAAGAAGGTGAGTTTGGAAAGGTCCAACGTTGTGCAAGTCCTTTCAAAATCTGACCCCATCCAAAAAGTGGGAAGTTTATCCTCTAGTCAATGGAAAAATCTCTAAAAAGTTTCCACAGCAGTGAGTGACAAGATCCCATTTGTGTTTTTAGAAAAATAATTCTGACAACTGCAAAGGATGGATTGGCAAGGGCAGAGTTGGTATGACTCAGCTGGTGTCATCTATACTTTTGCAAAAACTTCTTAAAGAAATTGTGGAAGGGATGAATTTAGGAGATGTTTTTGAGGTAGGATTAAGAGGATATGGTGACTGACAGTAATGGAATGAACTGAAAAGCATTTGAAGGAATAAATGTAATTCACCTGGCATAGGGCCTGACACATAGTAGCAACTAATACATATTAATTTCCCCATTACTTAGAAGTACATATGCTTTACAAGTAGCATAATTGTTCTGTTACTTGGTTGCTGGAATAACTAGGATTCTTCTTTTAAAAATAAATACACGCATACCACATTTTATTGCACTTTGCTTTATTGTACTTGGCAGATATTGCATTTTTTAGAAATGGAAGGTTTGTGGCAACTTTGTGTTGTCAGATGACGGTTAGCATTTTTTATCAATAAACTATTTTTTAATTAAGGTATGTACATTGTTTCTTTTTTTTAGATACAATGTTATTGCACACTTAATAGACTATAGTATAGTGTAAATATCACTTTTTATATGCACTGGGAAACCAAAAAACTTGGGTGCCTTGCATTATTGTGATATTTGTGGTATGGAATCAAACCTGAATTACCGCCGAGGTATGCCTGTAATATATTTTCATCTGGGAAAAAAATTTTAATACAGTGGAAATAGAAACAACCAGTCAGGAAAACTTTTTGTAATCTTTGGCAAAATTGAGTCAAATTGAATATACTCATATCCTAAGACCATGCAACTCCACTGCTGTTTATAATCCCTGCAGAAAGTCTCATGTATGTGAAAACTGAGAACCAAGAACCAACCAAAATGTCCATAAAGAGGAAAATGGATAATGAACTGTAGACTATTCATATAATGGTATGCTATATAGTACTTATGAGCATGGATAAATCCCAAAAGTATATTAGGCAAAACAAAAAAGTTGCAACGAGATATGTATGATACCACTTAAGGTTTAAAACCTGTTAAATAATACTATGTAATAAATAAGAGAAGAGGCTTGTATAAAGGAGGAGTGCATAGAAGGTCTTAATTACAATTATGACATTTAACGTCTTTGAAAGAAGGGCTTGCACAGATAGAGCATAATGTTAAGATTTGATAGAGGTACATACACTGGTGTTCATTACCAGATTCTCTATACTTTTTTTTTTAACATCTTTATTGGAGTATAATTGCTTTACAATGTTGTGTTAGTTTCTGCTGTATAACAAAGTGAATCAGCTTCACTGATGTATACATGTATCTCTATATCCCCTCCCTCTTGCATCTCCCTCCCATCCTGCCTATTTCACCCCTCTAGGTGATCAAAAAGCACCGAGCTGATCTGCCCGTGCAATGCAGCTGCTTCCCACTAGCTATCTATTTTACATTTGGTAGTGTATATATGTCAATGCTACTCTTTCACTTCATCCCAGCTTACCCTTCCTCCTCCCCGTGTCCTCAAGTCCATTCTCTACATCTGCGTCTTTATTCCTGTCCTGCCCTTAGGTTCATCAGAACCATTTCTTTTTTTTTTTTTAATTCTATATATATATGTGTTAGCATACGGTATTTGTTTTTCTCTAACTTACTTCACTCTGTGTGACAGACTCTAGGTCCATCCACCTCACTACAAATAACTCAATTGCATTTCTTTATATGGCTGAGTAATATTCCATTGTATATATGTGCCACATCTTCTTTATCCATTCATCTGTCAATGGACACTTAGGTTGCTTCCATGTCCTGGCTATTATAAATAGAGCTGCAATGAACATGGTGGTACATGACTCTTTTTGAATTATGGTTTTCTCAGGGTATATGCCCAGAAGTGGGATTGCTGGGTCGTATGGTAGTTCTATTTTTAGTTTTTTATGGAACCTCCATACTGTTCTCCATAGTGGCTGTATCAATTTACATTCCCACCAACAGTGCAAGAGGGTTCCCTTTTCTCCACACTCTCTCCAGCATTTATTGTTTGTGGATTTTTTGATGATGGCCATTCTGACCAGTGTGAGGTGATACCTCATTGTAGTTCTGATTTGCATTTCTCTAGTGATTAGTGATTATGAGCATCCTTTCATGTGTTTGTTGGCAATCTATATATCTTCTTTGGAGAAATGTCTATTTAGGTCTTCTGCCCATTTTTGGATTGGGTTGTTTGTTTTTTTGATGTTGAGCTGCATGAGCTGCTTGTAAATTTTGGAGATTAATCCTTTGTCAGTTGCAAATATTTTCTCCCATTCTGAGGTTTGTCTTTTCGTCTTGTTTATGTTTTCCTTTGCTGTACAAAAGCTTTTAAGTTTTGTTAGGTCCCATTTGTTTATTTTTGTTTTTATTTCTATTTCTCTAAGAGGTGGGTCAAAAAGGATCTTGCTGTGATTTATGTCAAAGAGTGTTCTTCCTATGTTTTCCTCTAAGAGTGTTTTATAGTGTCTGGCCTTATATTTAGGTCTTTAATCCATTCTGAGTTTATTTTTGTGTATGGTGTTGGGAAGTGTTCTAATTTAATTCTTTTACATGTAGCTGTCCAGTTTTCCCAGCACCACTTATTGAAGAGGCTGTCTTTTCTCCATTGTATATTCTTGCTTCCTTTATCAAATATAAGGTGACCATATGTGCGTGGGTTTATCTCTGGGCTTTCTATCCTGTTCCATTCATCTATCTTTCTGTTTTTGTGCCAGTACCATACTGTCTTGATTACTGTAGCTTTGTAGTATAGTCTGAAGTCAGGGAGCCTCATTCCTCCAGCTCCGTTTTTCTTTCTCAAGATTGCTTTGGCTATTCGGGGTCTTTTGTGTTTCCATACACATTGTGAAATTTTTTGTTCTAGTTCTGTGAAAAATGCCATTGGTAGTTTGATAGGGATTGCACTGAATCTGTAGATTGCTTTGGGTAGTATAGTCATTTTTACAATGTTGATTCTTCCAATCCAAGAACATGGTATATCTGTGTTTGGATCATCTTTCTTTCATCAGTGTCTTATAGTTTTCTGCATACAGGTCTTTTGTCTCTCTAGGTAGGTTTTTTCCTAGGTAGTTCATTCGTTTTGTTGCGATGGTAAATGGAAGTGTTACCTTAATTTCTCTTTCAGATTTTTCATCATTAGTGTATAGGAATGCAAGAGATTTCTGTGCCTTAATTTTGTATCCTGCTACTTACCAAATTCATTGATTAGCTCTAGTAGTTTTCTGGTAGCATCTTTAGGATTCTCTATGTATAGTATCATATAGTGAAACTTAATGTCTTTTCTGATTTCTATTCATTTTATTTCTTTTTCTTCTCTGATTGCTGTGGCTAAAACTTCCACAACTATGTTGAATAATAGTGGTGAGAGTGGGCATCCTTGTCCTGTTCCTGATTTTAGAGGAAATGGTTTCAGTTTTTCACCATTGAGAATGATGTTGGCTGTGGGTTTGTCATATATGGCCTTTATTATGTTGAGGTAAGTTCCCTCAATGCCTACTTTCTGGAGAGTTTTTATAGATTCTCTATTCTTATTCATATGTTTGAGACATTTGCAGTAAGAATTTTAAAATGAAGTACAGTAGTCAAATGTCTACTGTCCTCTAAGCTGCAGAATAATATTGTGTCCAGTATTTGCTAAAGCTGCAGGACAGAAACTAGGTCACATTTTTAACCTTGAATGGTCTCTGTAGATACAGCAAACACCTTGGTGCACCGGACATGGAGTTCTGAGAAACTAGTGCTCATCTGGCTCTGATCTTGGGCAACTCAATAATTCTCTTGTGACCTTGAGCAATTCATTTAACTCTGGTCATCAATTTCCTCCTCTTCTTCAACCAGTACAGCTTAAATCCCCTTGAATTCAGAAGAGAGCCTGAATGTTACAGTGAATCTTAAAAATAATAACAAGGATAGCTTACCATTATTGCTACATGCCAGAGATTCTGGTAAGCACTTTAATTAGGAGGATTAAAAGGTACAATGCATTTGTGTCCTGTTATTATCTCTAATCTATACATCAGAAAACTGAGGCTTAGAAAGGTTAAATAACTTGCCAGTGACACACAGACAAAGCAGGAATTTTAACCCAGATGTATCTGTCACTTTCTCACTCTAATGCCCATGCATGGCCTTAACCAGACCAGAGGATCTTTGCTTGGTCAGACCCACACTATTAGTAAGTACCCCTCCTAATATTCGGAGTAGGGTGGCCACGTAACTTATTTGCCAAACTGCGACACTGAGAGTAAAAGGGGCACTATTAATAATTATGCCAGGCATAAACCAGGACTGTCCCAAGCAAACTAGAACACATGGTCAACACAGTTCTTACTCTCCAGCAAACAAGTTCCAGCAGGCTTTTTAGAGATTCCATACAAGCACAGTGGTTTTCTAGTAGCAATCAAACAGGTCATTTAGATGCCCAGTCTAAGCGTCTGCTGCTCTAGTAGCACCAGAAGTCCTCCCAACCCAGCTGACAGAAATAGATGCTGGAATGGTGCCTTCTGATGATGTCTTCATACACAGGTGTTGCCCACAGAGGGACCCAGCAGCTGTCCTTCCACAGTTTCTCTCTTACTGCCCTATTCATATTCTAGAACACAGTTTCTGCTTCCTCATTTGCTGAGGCATTTAGAAAAATCCTGTCTGCTGAGCAGGCTCTCACTCCTGGAAGCCTTGGATGGGATAATGTCGCCCTCTAGTGCAATCAAGGAGGCAGGGAGCACAGACCTGGCCAGGAGGAGGGTGCCTTACAGAAGTGAAGGCGAGGAAAGCAGTTTTTTTCAAGCAAGTATATTAACAAGTTTTCCTATTTAATTCTTACAACAACTTTGCAAAGTCCATTCTTATGTTATCCATTTTTAGAGATAATAGCAGTGCTCAGAGAGACTGAGTAACTTATTCCAGCTCACACTACTAGAAAATGGATAGAAATGTAAACCCCAGTCTCTCTAGTATTAAAGCCCATGGTCTTTCCTTGTAACATTCTGTAGGCCATATAAAAACTGGGTCTTCAAATATTCAAAATACATTTTGGAACACTATTTAATGCCAGAAATTGAAGTTGAGAATAGATTTATTTATTCCATAAAGAGACCTCAGAGTACTTTAAGATGAAGTATGTGTACCCATCTGTGTGTGTGGGGGGGGGGGAGGACCGGGGTCGGGGAGGAAGTGGAAACAGTCCCTAGGTGCCTTTCTTTATGTGATTCTTTCACTTATAATGGCCTTCTACATCTTTGTCAATATTTTCCTATATCATTCATAAAAATTCAGCGTTCCTTGCCAATCCTGTCTCTCACTTCTGAAGCACCTACCACTTTCTCTGTACCAGTTTTCTTAGTGAACTCAGTATTACAATCATCATCACATCGAATTCCTCCATCCACCATCCCTGTATTACTTAGTAGACTACCTGAGAGCCGAGACTGTCTTACTTCTTTTCCACTTCAAACCCTTAAACTTCTATCACAGTGCTCCACAAAGAACAGACCCTCAAGGCATTTGCAGAATTTGGACTGCAATAGATGTTAGTCACTGTCCTTGACGAGATCTTAATTCCAAGACATTAATAGCTTCTTCCAACTTGATAACATCCCACTGTGTCCTCTTACAGAGCAAATTAGCCAAGTTAAATGTCTAACAGTCTGGCAAGATCAAAGCTCTGCTAACTCACATCCACATACTGGTGAAATGGGCTGGAGCATGGAGGATGTGGGCCAGTGTTCCGCCATGCCTGTCTCAGTCTTCTTTCATTTCCTCGTCCTCCTCCCTCGGTATATGGTGGTTCTGTTCTACCCTAGCACCATCTACCCTCTCATTCAATTGCTCCCTTAAATAGAACCCCTCTGCTTTTTCCTTTCCCTAAATTGCTTTCACTGATCCTGACTGGTTTGTCCTCTATGTTTAGGGAAATGTGACTAACCTCCCGACCTCTAATTCTGCCACAGACCAGCTGTCTTCCATGTATTAACCCTGTTTAAGCAAGTATTTAAATTCCTGGGATGCTCAGTCAGCAGCATCAACATCAGCAGCACCATCTGCTGGGAGTTTTAACCCCTGGCTCCCTGGGTTGTAATGGTGGAGGTGGATTAGATACCCAAGTTTCACATGGGGCTAGGTCTGAGCCACATAATATCTTAATGCTCCTCTGCAATTCCAATCATTCTAAATGTTGGCAAAGTAAGTTTTGATACTGAAAATGTAAAATTTTAGTACATCTATGTTAGTCTCAGCGATATATATTAGCAAAATATTAGAAGCAATTTATATGTTCATTAAATATAAAATTCAACCGTATGAAAGCACAACCAAAACATTTTGAATGGCTTTATAATATTCTGTGGTTTTGAAGTTATATTTATTAACCTGGAGAAATGCTTAAGTTATAATGTTAAGTGGAAAAGAAGTAGGATATAAAAATGAATTAAAATCTAGTAACCATTTTGATGTATTTTCATCCATTTTTTCCTGCACCAATATTCTTAAAAATATAAAAAGAGAACTTCTGTTAGTTTAAAAAGCACTTTTACATATTCACAGTAATAAATCAATGCAATACGATAGCTCTGCTATAGGTATAGCATGTTAACCAGCATAAACCCACAGCTAACAGGCGAGCTAAACCATTTTTATTGTTTCCTCCAGTTCCTAGAACTCTTTTTTCTACTACCAATTTTTCAACACTACCACCATAAAAAAAAAAAAAATCAACCCTTTCAATTCTCTTCTTTCTTCTTTTTCTTCCCAAAGTCATCCCAGGCCCTCTTTTTTGCACCTGAGTCTCAGATAAGGGGAATAGAAAAGCGGATCACAGCAAACATTTCTCCCATTTCATCTTTTCACCAAGACGCTCCTCCTTGCATCCCTGAAAATACACAGGGCACTGTCACTAGAGAAAAACTGGTGGCCCATGAGTTCACAATTCCACTAGAGATGACAGTCCCACCACTGCAGTTTCAGACAAGATCAGAATTTTGTATAGTAATTGTGTAATTGCCTAATTCTGGCAAAAAGACAAATATTATACATGCTTTTAACAACTGTACTATAATAAGGCACTCTCAGACCTTTGGCATGTATGCTGAAAGGATTTCTTATTCCTTTCTCCTGTGTTTGTTTTCAGGATAGGAAGAGACACTGAGAGCTCATATGACATAACACTTGTCCCTCCAGACAGCTGAGTATTTTCCACAGATAGACAACGACATTTACTTGGAGAAGCTTCTTTAATATGCATTTAGACAGCAGATGTTTAAAACACAGTTCAGCCCTGTCAAACAAAGAGCCATTTCCAGTTGTTTCACTTGTATTCAGAATGTAATCAGGTCAGAGGAATACCCCTAGATAACATTAGAGTAAAAAAGACGTTCCATATAGGCCAGTAACAAAGCCCACCCAATGTGGCTTGGATTTGAGGAGGAAGTATGCAGAGAAGAGGGACAAGGAGGTATAGATTTAATCAATTCTTTGATAAGTTTTCCATTTTTATGAAACCCCACACTTGATTATTTTTTCATTGCTCATAATCTATTATAGCACGCACACATATACACCACCTCCCAACTGTGGAGATTAAGTTCCCAAATATCTACAAAATGGGAGCAGTTGAATTTGAGAAACTTAAAAGCCTAAAGCACTAAGAGTTGGCAGACCAAGTTTAGTATTGAACTTTTAGAAGTCCTTTACAAATAAAACTATAAAACAGCACAGTAAAAAAAGACTATCAATGACTTTTTGTACAATTTAAATTAGTAATAATAGATTTGTACTTAATAAAATAGAGAAGAGAAAGATAGTACTTATCAAGTCCTACTGGTCTTACATCTGTAATGTTGCTGACTGACCTCTTGCTTTCCATGGCTCCCCAAACCTTGGCCTACTCCTGACTGGAATCTTTTACTCACCCTACCTAAGAAACTAAGAGGAGGAACAGGACAAGTGATGGAAAGATTCATTTCATTTGGAATATAGTGAAATTCGTGTGCCCAAGAATTTCACAGAGGCAGTCAGAAATAGAGGACTAAAAATAAAGAAAGAGGGCTTCCCTGGTGGCGCAGTGGTTGGGAGTCTGCCTGCCGATGCAGGGGACACAGGTTCGTGCCCCGGTCTGGGAGGTTCCCGCGTGCCGCGGGGCGGCTGGGCCCGTGAGCCATGGCTGCTGGGTCTGCGCGTCCAGAGCCTGTGCTCCGCAACGGGAGAGGCCACAGCAGTGAGAGGCCCGCGTACCGCAAAAAAAAAAAGAAAAAGAAAGAAAGAGGTTGGGGTAGAGTTAGACGTTAGGGAGTCATCTATGGATGGAATAATGAAAAGGAAAGGAAGCACTAGGGCTGATGCTTGGAATAAGTCGAAGGTAGTGAAGAGAGAAAGAAAAGGAACAAACAGGGAAGAAATAATTTTTCCTGAGTCTTTTTCAACTCTTCTGAAGGTTCACAAAGGCCAAGAGAATGGAATTTTTAAGAAGTAATGGATGCTTATCATGAGTGAATGTGACACAAAGGTTGAGGGAAATAAGGACCAGGGTCATTGATTTGATGTCTGGGAGTTGGCTGACCACCTCTGGGTTTCTGGACCCACTACTCCACTAAGCTGCTTCTCTCCAGGTCCAGAGGGTCTAAAGAGTGAGTGAGAGAGGAGGGAAGCAACAAGAATTTTCCTTTCCTTCACTGTCAAATTTGTTATTTCCCTTTCTTTTGTCTTCTCTTTCAAGATGAGAAGGTAATGGAATCAAATGAACATTCTACAGAATGAAAGAGGCTTAATTACGTCCAGTTAAGAGTTGAACTACTTATTCAATTACTCATATACATAAATAAATTGGCCATTACATTTCCTTCAGTCCCAGTTATATTTTAATTCTTTGCATACTTCAAAGACATTTTTATTAATGACTATGAACATAACTATCTGAATGATAATGAAAATTGAAGATTCTATGAGTCTAAATGCCAGAGTTGGGAGGCCAATTAGTGGTCATCTAGACTTACTGTCTACAGAAACCATATTTTCTTCTATGGTGTTTCCAGAAGTAGTAGCAAGGAAATCTCTATGTGGTCTGTTTTTAAATACTTCTAATAATTTTAAAACTCTCCCATTTATTGTTCTGTGTGTCTTTAAAGGGAAGAAAACTAAGAACAGAGGGTGGCTATTAAAGAGAGGCTCAATAATTCCTCTCCCATATGATAACAGTTTTCAAACATTTGAAGGGCTGTCATATTTCTACGTCTTCTTGAATGAATTCATTCAATAAACATTTTATTGAGGGCACTGTGCAAAGATGATAAAAGCTGCTCCACCCTTTAAAAATGGGAAGTTGCAAAAGGAACCTAATTTTTTGTATCCTCTCACATCCCTCACTTAGCCTACACATTTCCTAATGGCTCCATGCCTTTTTTTTTTTTTTCCCCCCGGAAGTATGCCTACAAGCTGGCCTGCATCAGGACAGGAGAAGAAACATTTGTCTTTTGCCATCTTCACATTGAATCCAGTATTCAGTGTCATGTAGTTTGTACACGGTGAGTTTGTCAAGTCAGATGTTTGTGGTGATGGCCAAAGATATCCCCTTGATTCTAATGGAAGGCATTACTATATACAACTGAAAACCTGGTCATGTGGAGAGCATCCAAGACTGTTCAGAAACAACTGCTTGGCCAGTTGTGTTGAGGAGAAACCCAATCTGGAGGGTTAAAAGAAGTAGCACATTCTCATGCTGTCAGCCTCTCTAGCAAATCTTTCCTCCCTCCTATGGGGGAAAAAAATGGAAGCTGTTACATGGATCATTGGGTCAGTGCCTGAATCTAACATCCTGATCACAGTGTAGAGAATTCACATAGTCAAAACACAAAGTCCTTCTTTTTTAAACCTGGATAGAATGTAAACTTTCCAAACTTATCTGATTTTTGGTAGATACAGTTGACAAACCATCAAGGGTATAAGCAAAAATTTGGCAAGAGTATTTTTGGCTTAGAATAAGACTCTTAAAACAAAGAGTTCCCTTTTTTCCCCTCATAGAATATTTCATAGATGTGGAAATAATAAAGATTAAAGTTTCCACAGAAATAAATATCTCACAGCAGGATTCTCCATACTATTACCTCTCCATATGTTTAGTACCTCATTTTGACACATCATTTGTGGTCTACTAGATTTAGACAAATCACCTTGGCTATGTAGTTGCAAATTACTAAAGAAAGCCAAGCTCATGGAAGGGAAGGTGTGTGTTGTTCTTTGGGTTTTCTTAATTTTCTCTATTAACAGGTAAAATATTGAATAAAGTTGTCAAAATAAGGAAAGTACTTAGAATCGTATTTAAAAGCTTGCTACTTCAAGTAATTTCATGCCTCTCATAAGATGCTATTTATGGTGATTTCTTCTATATATAAAAAATATGTAGGTAGCCCTACCAGAAAATTAATGCTAGGATGACATAAGATTCATCTGGCATTCATGCTGTTACTACTAATGACATACAAATATAGCCATATGTTTGCAAGCTTTTCTGAAGCAAAGTCTGTACTGTATCGTCTCTATGACTCCACCTAGAGCACCAAGCGTGTACATAATTACAAAAAAGGGATATACTTCTTGTGTTGGTCATTTGCCTGCTTGCTCTCAGATTCATTCCCATTCTTCCTTAGTTCTGCCTGTATCTCAGGATCTACATTTCCCAGAGTCCCTTCACAAGTGGTTTCTCGGTAGGTTTGGCAAATGGGAAGCCTTGTTGGATTACTTAGGGGTAGGAGAGAGAAGTAGTCAGGGTATTTTACCCTCTCCTTCTCTGCTTTGGTGGCATCTCTGGCATTGGCTATGTTCCCTCCATAACACCAGTTCTCATGGGATAATCATTCCAATATATTTCAGATCTCACAAGATAGCCACTGAGGGGTTCCGGCTCTCAGTAGATGGCTCAGCTTCTGAGCCCTGGTAGCACTCTGTCCTCCCTACATTCCATCCACCCGAGTGGTGGTAGCAGTATCCTGCTTTTCCAAATTTTTTAGGATTGTCTCAATACCTTCTTATTTGGCTTCCCAGTTCTTCCATTTCCTGTAACCAATCCCCTGCACGAAATTTCTTCTGTTTGCAATGCCCAAAGTGGTTTCTGTTTTTCTGAATGGCTCCTTACTGATACAGCTCTTGGTATCAGGAATGGTGGCAGGAAACTGATATTCAACACGGAACCCTGAGATTGGGCTGTTATCTGTTTGACCAGGAATACAGTGAAGACCTCTTTATAGGCGATAAATGAACACCAGTAAGTTGTGGCGTGCAGTAGCATCATGATGACTTAATAAGCTGTGGTTTCTTGAGACTAGTACAGGGTTAAGACAATGCTTTGGCCAAGTAACTGATGCACTTGACCATTATGATAATAATCATGATTAACAAGAATTATTAGATGGTCTGGATGCTTCTGATTGCTCTGAAGAGTATACACAAAGAAAAAGATAAACCTAACACCTTAAAGTTTTAACATAAAACCTTAGGCTTCGCAGCCACATTCCATTGCTCTGGAGTCACAGGGCAGACATGGCTGATAATATAGATTGAAAAAGTTGCAACATTACTTAAATGTATGGTCCTATTAGTTATTTTATGCTAAGATAAGGGCTCTGGATGCAAAGGAGCATTTCACTGAGACTTTGGATGGTAACATTTGCACAGAGATGAGGCTGCAAACTCTGAACTTTCCAACTTCCTGAATCTTCCTAGCTAGCAGAAATAGTTCTCCCCTTGTCAATTTGTCAACTTAACATCCCACCCAAGGCAACCAACCTTCACTTGCATTAAACCTTTGCATGACTTCACTTGTGGCATTTGCCGGAGAAGAGGTTGCTTATTCCCCACAGAACCCATTCTAATCACCCCTCATTGTCTCTAGCCTCATAACAAAAGTTCTATCCCAACATAGCCCAGATGGAAAAGCTGGTACAGGACCTGCTCCAGTGATAGACAGCAAATACACCAAAGGAGCTGCAGAATTTTGTCAGTTTGTATTGAAAGAAGTCTTGAAAACATGTATAGGAATATGTCTTAATCCATTCAGGCTGGTATAACAAAATACCACAGACTGGCAGCTTATAAACTACAGAAATTTCTGACAGTTCTAGAGACTGGAAATCCAAGATCAAGGCACCAGGAACTTTCCCTGGTCGTCCAGTGGTTGGGCCTCCGTGCTTCCACTGCAGGGAACACGAGTTCGACCCCTAGTCAGGGAACTAACATCCTGCAAGCCACGTGGCGTGGCCTAAAAAGACAAACAAACAAAACCAAGATCAAGGCGCCAGCGTGGTCACCCTCTGGTGAGGGCCCTCTTCCTAGTTCACAGATGGCACCTTCTTGCTGTGTTGTCACATGGTGAAGAGACAAAGGATCTCTCTGGAGCCTCTTTTATAACGCACTAATCCCATTCATGAGGCATCCAACCTCATGGCTTAAGCCCCTTCCAAAGGTGCCACCTCCTAATATCACGAACCTTGCGGGTTAAGATTCAAACAGTTCTAGGTGACACGATCATTCAGACCACAGCAGAATATATTCTAAGGCTATTCAGAAGAACGAAATTCAGAAGACTGAATCGGTGTGAACGTATATGACATGGGTACACCTGCCTGGGATTCAGGATTAAATGTGTTGATTGAAGCACCAGGGGGTGGGACTAACCCTGTTAGGTTAGTAAAATAATGCCAAAAACATGTGAGGCAAAGATGGCAGAACGTGTTTGGCACATTGAAGAACTATCAGACAGAAATATGAGCCACGTATGTAATTCCTAGCTTTCTAGGATCCATATTTTAATCTAATATATTTTTTAAACTATCATTTCAAGTGCTCAACAACCACATGAGGCTACCTCAGTGGGTAGCACAGGCACAGGCAAAGGCATCTGGAGAATCCTAGAGATGAGACTCTGGAACGGGTTCAAAATGTACAAACTGCTTAGCCGCTCCCAACCATACCCTCACCTTGAAGGGCCCAGAAGGCATTCTTTTGCCAAAATATTAAGAAATACATCTGTGACAGGAGCATATTCGTGTAAAGGACACTGGCGTCCTGTTACATAGCAGCATTAGGTTGTGGTTGTATTGACACTAAAAATGCTTAGACATGAAGGAGGGTTCTAGGAAGATGGCAGAGTAGAAAGCACCAGGAATCCGCCTCCCCACCTGGACAACAATTACACTGGCACAATCTATCTGCGAACTCTGGAGTCTACTGAAGACTTGAAACTTCCAGGGGAAGGCTTGGAAGGTAAATCGGGGTGAATTTTGGTCAGTGTCAGCTCTTAGCATAGTAGCAGCTACCCCACCCCCAGCCTCGTGGCAGGCAGCTGTGCACCTGTTCCTGGAGCAGCCAGCACACAGCTTGCAGGAGGCAGGGTGAGCAAACAGAACCCAGTTCTCCAAATATTGGGGCTCTGTGCTCTGAATGCCAACTGCTGCCTCTGATCACAAAGGTGCAAACACAGGGAGATCAGCTGGGTGCTTTGTGACCACCTAGAAGGGTGGGATAAGGAGGGTGGGAGGGAGATGCAAGAGGGAGGAGACATGGGGATATATGTACACATATAGCTGATTCACTTTGTTATACAGCAGAAACACAACACTGTAAAGCAATTACACTCCAATAAAGATGTTAAAAAAAAAACAAACAAAGGTGCAAACAAAGTAAGAGGCAGCCAGTGCTGTTGCACCTCCCCTCATTATTGCAAGCCCCTCCCCCTCGGGCTGAAGTGACTTCCAGAAAATGTAAAGGGTTGGTGCCCTTCCCCCTGGAAACATCACAGCACAGCCTGTGCAGAGGAATACACCAGAAGAAAACCACTTTCCCAATGAATTATAAGACCTGGGCTAACATTATGACCAGGAACTGGAGAAACATGTGGAAGTGGATTTTGAAAGCGCTGGGCCAGAGAGACCTCAGTAAGAGTACATAAGAAACAATTTATTGACACAGTGGCACTCTCTAATGATTCAAAATTTAAAGTCTTAGCAGGGAGTCCTGGAGGCAGTCCTAATATGCTTCTGGAATGACTCCTTAAAACTTGGTGTGGCAGGTCCTGTCCCTTGGGAAGCATACTCTGAGACGGAGAGTAGTGTTCAGGAAACTTACTACTTTAGGAAGTGCTCTCAGAATCACACCCCGTGAAAGGAATTAGAACTGGACCAAGGGAGAAGTTGGGTTACAGTGAAGTCTCAACAGAGGCACCATGGGGAACTCTGAACATCTGGTGGGTTGGCCCTTCAGAGTTGCTGAGGTGTGGACTGAGACCAGGCCCTCATGCCCACACTGCCCAGGCACTGGATGTAGGTTGCCCCCAGGAAGGGGCCATGTGGGGCTCACCATGCTAGTGTTAAACTGCCATGAGAAAATACGGGTGCTACTACTACAAAATGGGAGACAGGAAGCAGCATGTCTGGAATCCACGGGATTCGCTGGGCAGCTCTTGGTAATTTCATGCCCAGGTATGGGTTAGCAGACTGTTTACCAATGGCCCAACAAGCACAATACACCTTGTTGGGATGAAGGTCTGGGTCACCCAACGTTAGGGAAGCAACCTAGACTACTGATGTGGTGGTGCAAAGCTAGATGTGGAATGCATGATGGAAGAGGGAGGATGACATTAATCATATATTAATTGTAGCCTCAGCTCCACCAAATGTTTCTCGCTTTCTGCACCATCTCCCACCCCATTTCTCCACTATTATTGTATGGGATACCTGCAGGAACCTGCTTAGTGGATTTGATAGGTGTACAAACATGGATAGGAAAAGGAATGAACACCCATGGAGCAACCCTTGCCTCATGGGAGATGAGACTCCAAAACACATCCTCTCCTCTCCTACCCCTCATGAAGACAATTTTGAGGTGCATTCCATTCAGCTCTTCAGAAGGTCAGTGGCACGTTTACGCCCCAGTTGCCCAGAGGATTAGCTCAACGGTGCATCCTTGACTTGGCTTTCCCTCCTTCCCTGTTTCATTCTTCCTAGTGCCCTGCTCTGTTTTCTTGGGATCCCTTCTTCAAATAGACCCCCTGCCTGCAAGCCCACGTCTTGGTGTCTGCTTTTTGAGAGAACCATTTCATGGGATTTAGTTTCTTATATTCATTTTACCAATGAGGATGTGTTTTGCCCAAGATCACATGGTGGAATGCAAGGTCACCTGGTGAATGTCTTGATTGCCCTGTATGTCTTCTTAGTAAGGCAGTATCCTGAAACCTGGTCCCTTCAAGATCCACTTCAGAGGTGAGTGATTCTACTTTTGGAGGACTTCCAAAATGCTGGCCAACATCAAGGCCTCTGTAAAGAGATGGTCCTCAGGGTCAGTGACAGGCTCACAATGGGTCCTTAGTAGAAAAGACAAATCAGTAGGCACTGAGCTTTCAGCCTAGAGATTTGATGTTCTTAGCAATCTGTTCCAAAATAATCTGTCAGTATCTTCCCTAAACACTTGTTAAACTGGGCAGTTCAGTTTTTTATTATGTTTCACTCAATAATAATATTGAATTATTCATTTAAAAATAATCTGGTCCCAATCACACCATGTGTTAATATCATTTTTCTACTGAATATCCTTAAACATAGTTTTCAGAATTCCTAATTATTTCACTGTGTGCCTTTCCCGCTCCTCTTCCAAGATTCTAAGATTTAAGATACCTTTAGCAAAAACACTTCATTATTTTCTCCTTAATCATAAATAGAAGAGGATTTGGAAAGTGAATTCTTGGAGGATGGGGAACCTGTCCATCTTGTTCACAGCAGATACTTAAATGTCTGTTGAATGAATTTACTCTAAGTCTTGGCAGGTTCACCTGCTGAGATTGGTCAATACTGGTAACTCGGCAGATCTGTCTGATAGTTGTCTATCAGTCAGGACCGGCTAGATTATGCTGTAATAACAAACGTTTATTGAATTAAGACACTGAGATTTGGCGGTTGTTTTTCACTCACACTACATGTCCTATGTAGTTCAGCAGGGGAGCTCTGTTCATCATTACTCAAGGATCTAGGATGAGAGGTTTGATCTCAACATAGGTTTCTATGATCATCAAGGCAAGAAAAGGGAACATGACAAATTGCACACTGGCTCTTAGAGCCCCACTCAGAAGTGACACATGGCCCTCTGCTCAGATTTCTTCAGCCAAAGTAAGTCTCATAACTACGACTATCTTCCAAATCTATTCTAAACAAAGTGTCACTTAAGTAGTAATGTAGTTTTCACCAGGAAAAAAAAAATGTAGTATGAATTTGAAATTTTTGCCTGACCTTGACGCCCAACTTCACTTTAGAAGAGATATGCTGACCTTAAAGCAGACCCTTAAACTGCACACATAGAGAGTAAAAAACCAAGACAAAAGTATGCAGTTGCAAAATGGCCATTTATTGCCTACAGGGGAAGGAATGGGAGGGAGAGAAGGGGAAGTACACAGGTGCGAGGAAACAAGCATATATTTAGCCCTATACATCATGTGTGAGCAGTACCCAATCTCCAAAATGGAAAAAAGTATTTTGTCATCTGACATAGTAGTTAAGGTTCTTAAGCACCTCCCTCCTGAGCTGCCACAAGATTTAAAAGGCAGGACTGCTTTGTTTAGTCAATGTTCACATTAATGAAAAAATACTACCACCCAACTGTGTCCTTTTGCACGCATATTTTGTACAGTGTCTATTGTGAAAAACATCTCAGCTGAGCAGTTTGGTCAAGATACAGACCTCATCAACTGTTTAACCGTAATAAATAGAAAAATAAAGCAGCTGGTGATTTTGTCAGAGAGAATGTGTTCCGTAAGAGTAGAACCACTTTCTCCGGGGATGACAGAGTGTTAAATGATTAGGACACCACAGAACCAGGCTATCAAACATTAAACACTAGTAACCCACGATTACATGGCACTTCATTAAATCTTCTGATTAAAAGAGAAGGAAGAAAATCTCAGATTTTAAATTGATTATTAGAACACGTTAACAAATTGATTTAGGGCTTGGCTTTTTCTTAGGACAAAAGCAAAGTAAATACACAACCTAAAACAGTAGAATCTGTCTTGGAATAGCATCAATAGAAACTACCAAGTTTGCAAGGAAACTTACCAAAACTTCTTGCTCAGTTTTAAACTCATGTGCTTTGCTTTCCAACCATGAAATTAGTTACAAAAACACTTTAGAGGCCACAGAATGACTCAAATGTATGCAAAACAATGGAGATTCATTTAATGCCAAGAAATTAAAATAAATGAGCCCTTCCCTATTCAAATGGTAAACTGAGTGGAAGAGTCAGTCATCTCACGGACAATTAGTTGGCACTTGTTTTATGGTTGAAAGAAATCACAATAGAAAAAAATATATAAATTAATCCACGGTGAATTTGACCAACACCCTGGCCCTTTCAGAGAGAAAAGGTACATACACACTCTCCAAAAAACCCCAAACAAAACCCACCTCCCTCCATGCCGCCCCACTCCACTCAGACAACAAAACCCAAAGGTGAAACATTCATCCCTCTCAAAATATACTAAGTACTCCAACGAATCCTACCCTTCAGCTTCTCCTAGATGAAAGAATTGCTTGCATGTGGACAACTGTACGAATGCCCATAGTGCACTTCTCAGTGCTGCTGGTGTTTAAGAAATTTGCCACTCACAACACTGAACAATTCCACACCCAGTGTGCAGCAACACAGCCATCCAAGTCATACCCCCAAAACCTGGCAGAGCACCGCTCAAGAATTTCAAAGGTAAGGAAATATATTTTAAGCAAATTAAGCACAGAGAAAGGACAGTACAGTTTCTGAATAAATACACACCCAGACTACTGCATCACTTACTGCGTCAAGATTTAAACAAGTAGCGGGAAACTAAGCCTGTTCGGTGAGAAGCAAAGCCATTGTTTGACACATCAACGCTGAGCCAATTGTGTGAGTTAACTCATTAAACAAATGTGGTACATATAACCATTGATAACTTGAAAGGAAACAGTCATATATCAGTAATTAGGAACTAACACAAAACTGAAATGAGCAAGAAAGGACCACTTCTGAGAGGGCTACCGTGATTCTTATGCTTTCGAGTTAAAAGTGACAGACATACGAATAGGGAAATTATCTAAATTTGGGGAGACTGTTGTAACAAAAACAACAACTAGTAGGCGCCAAACTATGCCTTCTGAAAGTTTCTGGAAGCTGAATACACCCAATGCTACTGTGCCAAAAGACTCGTATCACTTGGCATTTGCAAACACTCTTCATAATGTGATTTATTTCTGATGACACAATTTCTCGTGTCAGTACAATGCTACTAAATTTTATACCACTGCCATAGAAAATTAACATTTAATATGCAGAAATGTCCTTATTTCACATGCTTTGAAAGTGAAAATTATTTTACTTAAAATTCCATTACTTCGATGTCATAATGTTTGTTGAATAAAACCTCAACATGCTTGTTTTCCTTTGGTTCCAAGAATAACCAAGTCTAACCAAACAAACTTATGCCAAAAGAAATTACTAACTAGGCTAATAAAGCTTGCTTTTCCTGGTATTTCCCTATTTCTTATAGAACTTGTGATTTAACAGAGAAACTTACACAAGGCATCTGGTTAAAAACGAGAAACATGCACGTTCTCCCTTACCACCTTCCTGAAAAGAACTACCTTTTTCTTTCTGTGGATCTTGTTCAGAACACCCTGCAGTATAGGTATAAGAACCTTCTTTTTTCTTTTAAGCTTTAAGGTGACACACAATGAAGATGTATCATGTTGTAAAACACAAGATGTTCTTGGCATCCTGTTCTTAAACAGATTACAACTTTGGTAAGTAAACCAGGTTAAGATGAACTAATTTACTTAGGTTTGAATTCAAATTTAGTAATCATGATGCTGTTAAAAAATTACAATCACTCAAAGCAACCATAAGTATAAAAGTTCTCATCTGTCTACAAATTCAAAACTCTAAAGCTCCTAAATTAGAAAAATATTCTAATTTCCCTAGTTAATTTGTGTACCAATAATTCACAGAGTTCTACAAACAGGATACAGTTCAGAAGGAAAAGGTTAAACAAATCTTCTACACCTTAGAAAGGTGTTTTTTTTTTTTAAGGGGGAGGACAGGTAGAAGAGAAAGACTACCTTACAAATGTGAGAACTCACACTTCTGTGAGTGCTATTTTGAAAATGTGCACTAAAGTCTTTGCTTGCTAGGAAACCATTATTCTCAGGGCCTGCCAAATTTATCAGAAACTGATGACGTTTTCCGTGACTGAAGCTACTGATCAGTCAGTGCATTTTACAAAGCTATTAAAATCCCTCAGAAACTTAGAATACAAGACCTTAGAAACAAAGAACTAAGTACTGGGGACACAGTCAATTTTTATTGCTAGAAAATCTAGCCTTGGATTGGGAATGAAGAACCATATGCCTCTGGTTCCATCGAAGAACACATTTAACCTTTTTTTTTTTTCTTGTGCTTTCTCTATGCTTTGCTATTTGATTTGAAATTATACATGGCACTAGTGATTTTTAGAAACTCTTGGAAATGCAAATACAAACTTAATCTTTCACCCATTTAATGGTATATACTTAGGAGATACAATTTTAAAATGGAACACCATATGATTGCCCGTGTTCCAGTTTTAATGTGTCACATCCTCAATTCTAATACAACCCACCGTAGAATCAAGTGATATGAGCCTTCAGGATCTTTCAACTTTCTCCCTTGCTTCTCTGTGATTTAATAAGTAACTTTAAAACACCAAATAGGGACAAATAAGAAATGAAGCTTTATATTTCTGCAAACTACAACACTAAAACACAGTGGCTTCTGTAATACATTCACACAGGATGCTTATTAGTAAAATTAAATATTTGCCTATGAATAGCAGAAAAGTAATTTGAAAAGAAAGAGCTTGGAACAAGGCAAATGGGAGGGAGGAAAAGCTGGTCTCAGAACCCATTGTGCCATACCTGACTTTAACATGTGATATTCAAACGAACGTTCACACGCCTTACATCAAAGAAATGAAACAAAAATATTCAGCTACGTTGTACAAAAATTTTTTTACATAAAACATCATAAATCTTGAACAGATTTACTATATTTGAATTCTAAAAAGTTGCCTATAGAATGGTGCTGGGATTCTGTTCTCTGCTTGCTTTTAGGCAGTGCTGTTGCTTAAAAGTTGACACCAGGCACAATATTTTAAAACAAAGTCAACAAGCAAGGAGCAGTACGTGGATTTGAGCCTTTCCCAGATGTCAGTCCTGAGGATGCTGCAAGACTCCCCATCAAAATGTGTAAAGCTATGAGGCGGATACTGATGCCTGAGAGAGTGAGTGACGACATGCACTGTATGACTGCTGTAATGCCAAACAGTGCAGTTTTCCCCTCCTCAAACAGCACGGTTTCAATAAATTTAAAGAACACTCCAGTTCTTAGAAAAATATCAGAAATCATATTTAACAGTTAAAAAAAAACATTATCACAATCTAAAAATGCCCAAATTTTCTCTTATCTTCAGATAAAATATGCAGCAGCCCCACGGCATAAAGCTTATTAACTTATTCTGAGAACCAGAAAGTATATGAGCATAAATATTTTACTTTCACTGAATATATACCATATGTCATTCACCTCTTCCTTTTGGCTTTTCATGCCAAAGGTCCAAATGGCATGTGTTTTTAACAAGACAATACTGAGGAGAGCAGCATTTCTGATCATCTGAATTGGCAGCTCAAAACAGATACCACTCCTTTTACAAAGGGAACAAAGGGTGAAGGGTGTGTGAAATTTGGGCAGTGGGCTGAAGGGAAACCGTGCACATGAAATTTGGGTTACCATGCCCCAAGTGTGTTTGCCACCCAAAACAGAACACAATTACCTACTTTAACAGAGCTACTACCAACATTTACTAAAACCACATTAAAAATACACAGGATAATGAATGGTTTGAAAGAGTGCATTTGGAAGCAGAGAGAACCCAATTACACACCTTCCTGCAACAGAGTGCCTCAATCATACACAAAATAAACTTAAGCTGTTTACAATGTTTCCCAATTTTTTTTATTTTTCCCTCTACATTTAACTATTAAAAAAGGTTTTTTTATTAATAAATGGGCTCCTCTGTGGTTCATATACAATCATAAGTGAACTTTAAATTCCATTTTATACAAACATCTCAAAAAATATTGGGAGTGAAGTATGGTAAGAAATATTGCTCACATTGCTAATTAACATGCGTAGATGAAAGGAGGAAAATGTTTTGTTAGTGCATATACCTCCAGAGCAGAAAACCCACCCAAAACAAAAGATTTAAAATAAAACATACAGTAGCTGATTACAAAAAAAGGTAATGTCCACAAAATTAAGTTTTTCATGCTATTCTACTTTCCAGTACTATGTAATCAATTTGCATGGCTAGATGTTGAATGCTTGAGGTATATAAGAAGGGATACCTGCACATTGAGGAAAATCTGTCATCTTAAGGGTTGTTTCTTTGTTTATTTTGTTTATTCTGATATCTTGACATTTTTAAAAGAATATTTTATTTACATCAAACTTCACTCAACTACAATGACATTCCAATTATAATAGATGACAAACAACGCCTCTATCACTAGGCACTTTTAAAAGGGAGTTTAGGCTTTACAGAACCCTTCTGATGCAATCCCATATATGACATTACATCAACCCACCTCCCTCGTCGCACTAAAATTACCCTTCAGGGGAAATATCATATTATGTAGCCTGATTAATTTACTATGGAAGAAATTAGTATAAAATGACCACAGGAAATGCATCATTTAAGACTAATAAAACAGCCTAAGATGTCAGGTTTGAAAGAGGAAACAAATTGTATATATTTAAAACTAATTAAATAATTTAAATTTGACCTGTACTTTATATATTAGTGAAACACAAATATAGGCTATTTTCTTTTAAAATTTCATTCACATAATGGAAAGTTTCTTGTTTATTAAAAATATCACATTTTGAGACTAGAAACAGTAAAGTGCATGAAAAGTTTAAAATATAAATTTCAGAAAACTCTTATAGCAGCAAAAAAGCAGAATAAAGAAAAACTTAAAAACACAGACACAACCTTTTCCTGTTACTGTGCCATAATTAACATCAAGTAGCCAACCAATTTTTCCCCCATTAAATGGTATTTCAACCACTGCCTCTTGAGTCACAGATTTTTCAACTGGCCCCTCCTGGGCGAAAAAAGGATTCTAACATATCTAAAGAGCATCAACAGTTGGGAATAAACCAGTAGCTTCTTAATTCAACCCTGACAGACAACGGAAACAAAGATTAAAAGCATATAATGGCCATTTGGCAACTAGAGTCAGGAAAAATGATCCAAGGTTTTCAACTACTCCCTGTTCTCTCTCCCAAATCCTTTCCACTGTCACCTCAAAAAGCCAAAACCATCAGCCACTTGACCTACTCTGGGAAACACATGGAATATTTGTAGCTTTCTTCTTCTAAAACTTTGATCAGGGCCTTTTCATTCGGTAGTTATTTTTTAAACATTTGACCATAACAGCAAAAATGATACAGATCATATAATATCTGTTTTTTCCAGCACAACCAGGCAGAAAAGGGTGGATGGAAACAATAAAAAATACTGGACACTAATTTTGTGGGCACCCTAAATAGACCAAATTCTATTTTCAAGATGTGTGGCAGTAGAAATTACCCGTTGTTTTCCTATAAAGAAACTGAACAGACAGGCTTAGAATTAACACTTCTAGTAAGGTTATAACTAATAGGGGAACAAAATACAGAACGATTCCTCAAAAAACAAAACAAACAAATAAAAAAAACCAACCAGCACTTCCCCAACAAATTGTTGTGTGCTGTTAAATGCTTGATTTTGAAACCATATTGTGCAATCACCTTTCATTTCTCAGTTTTTCTCATTATGGCTAGTTTATGTACAGATCTAGCAAATTTAAGTGCTTTGTTAATGTGCAAATGACTGGGGAGCCAAAAATCAGTTTGTTATCATGGAAAACAGAAATTCAAGGCAGTTTCCTGCAAGGCATGCCATCATTCAGTTTAAAATCTTTTATTTATAGTTTTTAAAAACTGCCTTTCACAAAAATGAAAAATGGTTGGCTCACTTGAAACCATTCAAAAGAAAGTATTTGTTCTGGAAAAACAAATACCCTGTTGTTGGGCCTTGAATTGGTGATTTATCAATTATGAATGCTGACTCCTAATATAATATGAAGAAGGTCCAACTTAAAAACATGTTAAATTAAAAATCTGGAAAGAGAGTGATAATACTTTGGTTCCAGCCCTAGTGCCAAATGATACCAATATGCACAAAATTGTACAAAATCTTATAGCAAACACATAATGAAAGGAACCTGAAGAAGCAGCTTAAGGATGGCCATACTTCACTCCTACATACTTTGATTTACAACTGTACAGGTCCATAGTAACAGATCCCCGTCTTTGCGGGGCAGTACTCCACTACCTCCGATTAGGCAAGTGAACACCATTGACAAGAGGCAGGAGTGGAGGGTGGAGTTCAAGTTGTGTTAACAGTGAGAAGTGGTCTGAAGGGATGTGAGGGTGTGGACACCCAGTGATGTTGTTCTCAACCAGCCATTGAGGATCTAAAGGCCCCAGGACACCAAGCACGTTCATATGAGTCTTGGAATAGAAAATGTAGTCAATCACGCCCTGAAAAGAGATTGGGAGTTGGGAAAAAAAGAAAAATATATGCTTAGATAAAAGAAAAACTTAAGATATATAAAAGAACAATTCATAATTTGTAAAAGCCAAATACCTGAGTAACCTGTATTTCTGGTACACCTGCTGTCTTCACAATGGCTCAAATAGAGCTCAAATCTTGAATGGGTATTACATGAAATAAAGGTGGCTGGACAGGGAAACACAGTACCCTAGTGGAATCATAAAGTCTTGCACATGTGCATAAGTGGTAAGCAAATTGAGAAGCTAAGCACACCAAATCATGTCTAGGCATCTTTAGAACTGGCCTGCTTGGGTCAGTGAAATCTAATTTATCAGTATAAACAATATGGAAACTGCACTGACTCTGTTACAATAAACAGAAAATCAGAATATTTATACAAACATATACAAAGTTAATGAAAAGTTATGACAAGAATAATTCTTGTAATGATAACTGGTATGATATTCAGTTATTTGTACATCAATCAAACACATCTGAATGAAGCCACTGTAAAGCATCTTTTCAGATTTGCTAATCCTAGTTCAGCTTTCCCAAATTTTATACATATATACAAAATACTGCACACATTTAATCATTCTAATCTGTTCTTAAGTTTAGAATATTCATTTTCACAAATCCTGGTGTACTATAAATTCTGGATTCCTTGCTGCACAACAGTACCTCAGCAAAAAACATTCAGTAAAGACCTATCTATGTATTCAGTTGTATCTCTCAGAGCTAGATGATTCGGTTTATCTGATCAGTAAGTTTCAAAACTAGTGTGCTTTTTTTGCCCCAGGCTATGTATGCAAGAGTGTGAAGTCAGATTTCTTCCTTCCCACATCAAGAGAGCCTGAGCCCGAGTATGAAGAAAGAGTTCCACACCTGGAAATACCTATTCATAAATACTATACACAGGGAGTTCTAGCTAATATTTTTAAATGGTATCACGGTGAAATGGGCTACTTTATTAAAAGAAAAAAAAAGAATTCAATGAAAAAAATTATACTGTGAAATTTCGGAAACAATTACCTTAGTTTGCTGATTTTGACATGACCAAGACCAAAACAACAAAACAGTTCTTTTGAGGGAGAGGGCCTTATTCAACATTAGATACTATAACCTTACTTTACCACAGATTAAGGAACCTATGTGAATCCAGGGGAGTACTTTCTGCCATTAATGCTCCAAATCCAAATAGTCAAGAAATATTAGCGCAATGTATTTTTATCCCTTCATTTTGGCTAATGCCTAGTTTTGCAGTGACATTTTAGGAAAAGGTTTGACAAGAGTTTCAGTGGTTTTACTTTCTTTTATGAGACCACCCTTTGCTTCAGCAAACACATTTAAAACATTTGTGTTTTAAACAAAACACAAACAAAACATTTTCAGTTAGTTATGTTGAATAAAACCTCTTATATCTTATCACTTTATTATAAAGTAGCATTATGCACATTAGCTACTAGAGTCAGAGAATCCTTTGCAAACATAGGCCCCAATAAAGATGTTAAACATTCCAGAAAGTAAGAACTGGAGATATCACTTGTAACTGTTTTCTTGGTTTGAAACATCCAGAGTAAAAGCTCTTATCAAAATCCTTAGCAAGTTCATGTCTGAACTCGCCCAAGTATTTATACATATATACACCTGGTACACTGTATCATATTCACAAAGAAGGTTATAGACTAACGATTCTTAACCTTTTCTGATTCAAACTGTTTCTTTTTTTTAAAAGATCATAAAAAGGTGGGAAAAGTCTTTATATTAGTAAAGTCTATAGGTAAGTCTATAGAAGTGTATATGAGAAAAAAGTAAAAACAATGAAAATAGTTTGAGGTAACGTTATGCTAAGTTTTGTTTTGTAAAAGAATGCGAGAAAATTATACACTATAAATTTCACAATGTGTAACAGAAAGATTTACTACTTGACATAATAGGAAAACTGTCCTTCCTCTTCTCTTTAAATGGTTCAGACACACCCTTAGATTGGCGCGGGGCAGGAGGGGGGGCAGGTGATGGTGAAAGCAGCGGCAAGTTTGAATTAGGCTGTTTATTCAACTTATCTGATGTTACGAACTGAATGTTTGTGTTCCCCCCAAATTTCTATGTTGAAATCCTAACCCCTAACCTGATGGTATAAGAGGGTGGGGCTTTTGGCAGGTGATTAGGTCATAAAGATGGAACCTTCATGAATGGGATTAGTGCTCTATAAAAAGAGACCCCAGAGAGCTCTCACTCCGCCATGTGAGGATGCAATGAGAAAACAGCTGTCTGCAACCCAGAAGAGGACCCTCATTAGAACGTGACCATGCTGGCACCTGATCTTACACTTCAAGCCTCCAGAACTGTGAGAAATAAATTTCTGTTGTTTTATAAGCCACACAGTTTATGGTATTCTGTTATGGCAACCTAAACTCACTAAGATACCTTGTGTACAAGTAATTCTCCTAACTGCTTACCCTTCAAGTCATTCCAAATCAGTTCTAGATTAAATGACTCTGAGTTCTAAATACCACGTTTCTACATTTCTAATTTATTTGAGAACCAAGTAAGTAAAAAATGCTAAGTCAAGTAAACAAAGTTTAACAGTACTCCATTGATGCAATGGCAGAATACTATACTTCGATCTGTATTTAATGCTAATCACATGACATTTTTACATTTGATGTTACCTATCCCTTTTTACCAACTGCCTTCAATATTGGCACAGCACTAATTACATAAAATGCTTTGTAAGAAGTTGAAAAGTTTATTGTCTACTACTTGGACCAAAAGCTTAATTCTCTCTAGTCAGGTATGCCCTTAGTTTGTTCTCTGATCATCCTTCTTTTCCATCCTATTCCACCCTCCCATCCATCTACCCAGCCAGCCAGCGTTATTTATCCTCCCCATTCATGCCTCTCTCGCACGGATTTACAGTTCTGCCATTTCTCATCCTATCCTACATATGCTAACATCAAACACTCTCTGAACCATGCACTTTTGGTTCTTTAACTGTACTTCTTTAGACAACATAAATGCTTCAATAAGATTCTTTTATTCACTTATTAATACATGTAAGTTCTTTTGAAGGAACATCAACAAAAGATTTGAAAACAACTCAGATGATCGAGGAAGATGGCTTAGATTAATATTCTAAACATTATTTCCCTAATTTTTACTTTGTGGATAAGGTAAAAGTAACCTTTATAAAAGCCTAGTTAAGGTAGAAATGATTTGGTCTTTTTACCTATACACAAACCAAAAGAACAATAAGAGTTGTAGAATTACTGAACACTTATTTTAAGGAACTTTATTTTAGGTTTTCTGGGTTGTGCTGTGCTGGCAGAGCTGTATTATATACCACTGTATAAGATTTAACCTACAGTAATCTGTGTATCATTAAGTCCCAAGGTTCTCCTTTAAGCTTACACAAGAAGCCGTGGTGTGATAGAGTCAGCTAGTACTTGCTTTCTTAGCACTTCATCCCAACTCTGTGTTCAATGGTATGACGTTGGGAGCTTGAAATCTACTACAATGGGAGTGCATGTACCGCAGAAATCAGCAAACACTACAAATTCGGGCTTCTTTTTTTTCTCAGAAAACTGATTATTAAATATTTACCAGCACATTACTGCATATGAGTGATCTGAACAAAATCAATTATCTCTGAATAGTATTTTCTACTCTAACAGCAGAAATACTAAAATTAGACTCAACTTCTAAACAATTCTTTTCCACTTCTTGATTACAAAAACTGACCAATAACATAAGCACACAAATTTCCTTTCTTCCTACTATCTGTTTCTTGGAAAGGGGCTAACAAGCACTGAAAATGGAAAAAGGTTATCGGAGATGTGTAAGAGCCCAATTCATAAATTTCCTTTGGTATTTTATTAAATTCCCCATCTAGGATTCTTACTCCTAACCACTTTCTAACATCTACATTTTTTCAGGATAGTATAAGACTTTAGGATAGATGCCTGAAATGCCAGAAAGTCAAAGGTACAATAGAAGAGCTACAGGCAGAGTGATTAGAAAACTGTCAAAGGGAAAGGGACTGACTACAGAAAATCACTACCAATCAATGTTTCAAAAGAACAACTGGTTTTGTACAACTGGCCCTCTAATTTTTTTTTTTCTTATTTTGCAAAAAAAAAAAAATCTTTCTGGTCCTTTTACTAAGCTGGAATGGTCTACTGCCTGGGCATTGATTAGTATGACAACATGGATATAAAACAGACCCTAAGCACAACTTTCTCTAACCCATCTCACCAAGAAACCTGGAAAATTTAAAGATAAATAAGATATCAATGGAAAGTACTAAGAAAATTTTGAGGGAACACTCCACAAATTCATTCAAGATGAATGTAGCTATATCAGGTTGCTTATTATTTGGATCCTTACTGAAAGTTAGGGATGGTATGGACAAGTGAAGATTAACTATATTCATAAATATAAAGTGCTTTTGAACAGTGCCTGGCATACACAAAGTAAAGTATTTCGGAATTTTTTTCTATTATCATGGTTATTTGAAATTCGAACAAATAAGGGTTCAAAGAGAATTCTCAAGTCAACAATAACCACCACAAAACCTAAGAAACCTCCTTACATTACGTGCACACTTAGCCAAGACATTTTGAGAATGTAAAAAATCCTGACGATTACACTGTTAAGCATAAATAACACGTATCTTTCTTGTCACATGTTTGCATTTGACATAATTTCTGTGCCAACCCAGAGGCTGTCACTTACTTTGAAATCAAAGGTGTAATTGGTGTAAGGCATCAAGTTATTTTCATAGGCGCTCTTCAGTTGGAAGCCATGTGTGATTCTCCCTTCTGAGCTTCCATTCTTTCCGTTGCAGCTGAAGTTCATAAGACACTCATTGTACCTTAGTTCCTTGAAGTCTTTATGGTTGTCAGCTACTCCTCCATTGCTTAAATATTCCACAACACCTAGTAGAATAAAGAAGGAAGAAACACTACCATTTAGCACTTAGACCTTACAGAAGACTTCATGGCCAAAATCTGTTGCCAGGTGCATGCACCAAGTTCAGAGTGGTTTTATTACACTGAATATTTACTTTTACATAGGAAACTGCCTTTTTGTGGTTGATGCTAAAAAAATCAAATACCAGCAATTTCATATGGTTCCATCAAACTGAGGTGTATTTGCCTACTCCAGAGCAAAATATCCTGATCACCCAGAAATATCTTCAGTTCTCTTAATGGTTCTTCAAGCTGAAGATGATTCCCAGGGTCTAGGATGGCATTCACCAGGAGGGTCTTGACCCTAAATATTTTTAGAATGTTATTGCAAAGCACTATCTCTTTAGCATTTCAACATTCTATGCAGTCCATCAACAACTTCTGGAATATGTAAAATATAGCATACATAATAAAAAATTTTAAATCATTGACAATAAAAATAGATTTTGCATCTTCAACACTGCAATGTCTAGCTTCAGCTAGGCCACATCATTCTTTGTTTTGAGCTTCAGTGACACTAAACAGTACATTATACGCTGGAGGTATACCACTTGGTCAAAAATATTAGATGTGTCTAAAAAGCTGAAGAGAGCAGAAGCATTCAGAAAAAGCTCACCACTTCCACTGAATAAGTAAACATGAAAAAAGTACCACAACCCTTCTTATGAGGATGATGATTACTAAAGTTTGTCAGTCATCGCTTTCTATTTGTGATCAGGAATGACAGCAACATATATAATGAATAAATGATGAGCACAACATCAGTATTGTGAATAGCTGAAAAGGAGCTATCATTTATCTAGCAGTTACTACATGCCAGGCACTGTTGTAAGAGCCTTACACACTTAAACCTCACAAACAACTCTATGAAGTGGACAAAATGATTATCCCTTTATTTAAAAATGAGGAACTTAGCTATAGATTGCATAGCCCCTAAGTGGCAGAACCAGGATCCAGCCCTGACAGTCTGGCTTGAGTCAACTCGGCATGCTGTGATGCCAAATGATAGCTCATTGGCTTAATCAAATCAAATGAGATGGGGGAAACCTGTGCTTGAGAGCAATTTACTCAAAAAAAGAAAAGGATTAAAAAAGGAGGACATAGTTAAGGTGTCAATGAGCGTAGGGGCTGAATACAAACATTTGTGAAAGGATGATTTCGACATTTATTTGCTAAGGAGAAAAAGCAAAGGTGTTTTCTAGATTTGAGACTTTTATTAATATTACAGTTGTAGGCATTTGGGTTATGTTATATTTATTCTTGAGTGGTTATTTTAAACAATTTAAAGTAGACTTATTGAAAATATACAAAATTTAGAATATGCCTCAGTAATAGCAAAACTGTGATACTATAATGTTTTACATTTGAATTTTAATATCTAAGTGCAGAACTGATTTTTTACAAAGATCTAAAATAATTTAAGTTAGGACATAAAGTAGTTAAGTGGAGCTCAAGAAGTAATGTGAAATCCTAAGATAATTTTAATTACTCTTCTGCACCTAATATCAGAATTCAAGCATCATTTAATGAATTCACTTAAAGGTTGCCAACATTATTAAACTAGATAGCTACCTGTGCTGAATATTTTCTGGTTGCTTCTTCAGGTCACCCTTCTCCACTGCATTCTGTGAGGCAGGAGGCTGACCTTTACTTGCATCAACTGCAAACCCCTCCCCGCTCTAGCTTCTAGTTGGATTTGGTCAATGGACAGCAGTGGCGAGAGATCAGAGGACAGTAGCAGAGTCAGGCAGGGATATATATTCCCCTGGCTTGTCAGTTTGCAAGGGATTGATCGCATCCCAATTCAAATCCATCATTCCCATTACATGGCCCTCTCCTCGTAACTATTTTTTCCAAGTTCTGATAACAACTCCCACCACTTTTCCCCCTTAGGTGTACAGGTGGTGAAGGGTCCCTATCTCCCCTAGTAACAGGGTACTGCATCACTCATTGTTTTGTGCCCCTAACCCTGCACACACCTTTGGAAATAGCTTAACTAAATAAACTCTCCTCAATTACTCCATGTCCCATTCCTGGGATTCTTACTGATACACTCTCTAATTTAGAAGAGAAAGTCTCTACTCAAAAGTTAAGAGCTAACTGACCTTTCAACTAGAAGTAAAAACAAAACTGAAAGCGAAGAGGAAATGATGTTATAAATACCTGAATCTGGCAATGAGTTAAGATCTGCACATAGCACCAGCGGGATGGAATTAGGATCTGCAGTTGGGCTGCCAGGCCTACTTGAGGCTTTCTCCAGAATGTTTTTAACCTCTGAGACAAACATCATGGTCTGAATGAGTTTCACATCAGAATACTCTGGGTCCCAATGCATGTGGGCATTTGCCACTATAAGCAGCTGTTTGTCTGCAGCATGAATAGGCTTCATACCTAAATTTAAGCATTAGGGAAACAAAGGTTAAGATTATACTTTATGTATCAAAAAAGCAGTATCTTAAGGTTTTCTCCCCCAAACCCACAACCACTTCTTTATTCTTTTCCATTCATTTATATTTTCCCCTTTATCTCATAAAGTAGTTCTTAGAAGCTAAAGTGCTGAGATTCTGGTAATCCCAACATGGGGGTCGACAAACTGCAGCCCATGGGCTAAGTCTGGCCAACCACCTGTTTTTGTACAACCTGCATGAGCTAAGGCTGGTTTTACATTTTTAAAGATTCTATCAAACATTTTTTAGAAGATTGTGATAGAGGCCATATGTGGCCCTCAGAGCCTAAACTATTAACAACCTGGCCCTTTACAGAAAAAGTTTGCCAACTCCTGCTCTCTACCCAAGTTAGGAACTATACTGTGATGTAACCAACAATTAGTTAGAGTACCTTGACTTGCTGAGCTTAGTGTGAACAAGCAGCTTAAATATCTCTGTCATTTAAACATCACAATAACCTAGTGAGGTAGGTTTTCAGTTACTTGAATCACCTAAACCTTAATTTAAGTTCTTCCTACTGCCCAGTACGTATTCACCTTGCATTTCCTGAGCACACCAGTGACAGGGTCAGCAGTAAGAGGCAGTAACATTATATTAACCTATACAAAATAAAGTAAGGCAGTGAGTTTGCTATGAATCTGCTACCAAAACAAATTCATACCACACACCCAAAAGAAGTAATTTAAAAATTGAGAATTAGGGAGTAGTGTGCTCTCAAAGTCTGGACATGGGTTTCAGACTTGGCTTTATTACTAATTACTAACCTTTATTTCTAATCACTTAGCCATTCTGGTGTTCAGCTGAATACCTCATTTGGACAATGAGGTATTCAACTATAAAATCTCTAAGGTTATTTTTTCCCCTAAAATACTGTTTTATAATTCTGTCAAAATAAATATTAACATGGTGGATGAGGATAACACATTAAAAAACTTGCTCTTTCAAAGAGGCCATAAGCACCTCTGAAGGGGCAAACTGTGAAAACTGTGTACTGACAGAGAAAAAAAGTGTCCATAAAGTTTTTAAGGCTCAAAACTCAATATGCATGGTGCGATGCCATTTAAATAAAACTATACACATATACGTTAGTAATGTGTAAAGAATGAATAAGAGTTACTCCGAGAGGGTATGAATAAGATGAAGGGACTCTCACATTTTACTCTATATACTTTTGTACTGCTGGAATATTAGATACATACAAAATTATTTTTTCTATAGAATTTCTATAAGTATCTCTTAACATTTTCTATTAAAAATATAAACTCTGCAGAAAGACCTGATTTTCTTAGCCTACTATTTTGGTAAAGTTTCCGTCTTACCAAGTTATAATTATCTTTAATGTTGAGTAAACAAATAACTGAAGTATCTTTCATATGTGACAGAAATGGTCATTTTTAAAGCAATCTGATCGTTCTCTAAGCTCTCTTCTTTCCCTAGGAGTTTTACAGTGTCACTTTTGGCTGTAGATTAAATGTTCACTATACTAAATATTAAAAACTTGCCCCTTCAAAAAGGCCATAAGCACCTTCTATAATATTAAATTACTCTTCCAGGAGTATAAGAGAGAGGTATTTCAGAATGTGAAAGTTTTAACTATATAATTTGTAATTACTCTTCTGCAAATTAAAAGGAGAGTAAAACTAAAAGAAATTCAATGTTCGCATTACCAGAAAAAAGTACCAAACTTTTGAGAAGAATGAGACTGGAAAGGACATAAAAGTCAGTAAAAATGGAGAGGCTACAAAAGAAGAAGGAATTTAAAATCTCACATCAAAGACTGATTGTCTTTGATGATGGATAAACTGAAGAACAGTGAGAAAAGGAGGTTGGACAGATATGCATGGTCTGAATAATTCAATCAGTACTTAAGGCAAAAATCTTTTCTTCTACAGGTAGAAAAAAAATCATGGACATATATACACTACCAAATCTAAGGTAGATAGCTAGTGGGAAGCAGCCGCATAGCACAGGGAGATCAGCTCGGTGCTTTGTGACCACCTGGAGGGGTGGGATAGGGAGGGTGGGAGGGAGGGAGATGCAAGAGGGAAGAGATATGGGAACATATGTATATGCATAACTGATTCACTTTGTTATAAAGCAGAAACTAACACACCATTGTAAAGCAATTATACTCTAATAAAGATGTAAAAAAAAAAAAAAAGCCCTGATGTGGTCTTGACACCTTCTCCTTACTCTTACCTAAAATATAGTTAAGTAAACAATGAAATACTGAAAGGCAGGCAGTAGAGAGGGGGGAAAAAAAGGTCTGGATATGCAAAGTACATAATGAGTTTCTTACTTTGAAGGAAGCTATAAATATCTAAAGTGGAAAACAAAAGTACCAGGTAGATAAAAGATGCCGCTCTTACCCTGACAATGACTGAGATATAACAAAGAAATTAGAGAAAATGTGCCAAGTACTTAACCTTAAAGACAAAAGATTTCAGTCAAGAAGCTAAAAATATGGCTGAAAGGAGAACCAAATCATCATAATTTCCAAATTCAGCTTAAAACTATTCTTATTTCGAATAACCTTTTGGAATTAATGGCATAGTAAAGACTTTTCTTTTTACAGATTACCTGGCAAGTAATATTCCAAGATATAGATGACGTTTTACACAATTAGTGCTATTTTCCAGCCTGTTTCCCTTAACTTTCCTCAAAAGACAAGAAAATAACTATGCAATGAATATCAACAAGACTCACTGCACTTCAGATGGTGTTTATTTTTTGTAAGAATATTTTAAACTGCACTCACCTGCTCCAAATAGTTCTTTGTGGACCTCTAATACCACAGCGACACCAATATTATCTTTTGTCATCACTCTGTTCAGCATAGCTTCGGATCCATCTGAATTAGCCATTGCCACTTGGTTAAATTCCACTGTATGCTTCTGCACCAATGTAAATCTAAAAGGTACAATGCATGTTATTAGATAATTGGACTATCATGCTAAAAGCCATTAAATGAAGGGAGCACAAGATATAGATGCTACTCATTGTCTCCCTAGTCACTTTCTAGCTGCAAGAGGCCTTGTGATATAGTTCTGGCCAATGAGAGGAAAAAGGTCTGATTACTGTAGAAACTTTCTTGGAAGTGCCACCTAGCAAAGATGGTGTGTGTGCATGTATGTGTATGTGTGTATTCCTTTACCCTTTTACATCTCTGCCCCTGTGGTGAGAAACAGGAGGGTAAAAGACAGCCCACTCTGAATGGAGAAGCAGCTGAACCAGTTCTGGACTGCCATTTTTGGATTTCTTGTGTGAGAAAATTACTCTCCTCCTACTTCTTTAAGCTACTGCTGGGATTTTCTGGTATTCAAAGGTGAACACAACCTTAACTAAGTGAGCAGATTAATAAGAAAGAACAGCAAGAGGGAGGGGATATGGGAATATATGTATACGTGTAGCTGATTCACTTTGTTATACAGAAGAAACTAACACAACAATGTAAAGCAATTATACTTCAATAAAGATGTTAAAAAAAATAAGAATAAAATCTACCTACCCTGTTTGCAGTTTTATTCTCACCACATCAAGAAATCTGTCAAGAAAATGCAGGGACACACCCTTATCTCGGCTAAGTCGAAGCCGATTTTTCCATCTGGCTTTTACTAGAAAGCTGGAATTAGGTGAATGTAAGTGAACAGAAAGAAAGATTCTATAAGATGAGGAATGGCTCTCGCTGTGATTACAGCTTCTGCATCTGCACTAATATTTCCTTTCCTTAGTGCCAAAGTAGGTATTGTAGCATTGTAGGATTTAATAGAATTGAGTTTAGCACTGTCATTTAATAGCAGTATGACTTTGGTCAAGCCATTTAACCTCTGTCAGCCTAGTTTTATTAAGTTTGTGAAGTATTTATAAACAACCAAAACCTACTAAATATACTGTCTATGTTTCACTAGGTTTTAAGTGGAGAAAAGACATCTTTGCTCTTATAAAAGGTCACCACCCCATCTTCCTCCTAGCTTTGAAAGAGAAGCCTGCACACATTCCTTCAAAAATACTAACATCTTACTGTGTTGCAGGGCACTGCTAGACGAAATAATACTCCTCTCCTTGCTCCAATTCTGAATGTCTCAGATGCGCTGAGAAGAATAAAAGGTCGGGTCAGGTGCCTACTCCTAAGCCAGAGTGATTAAAGGGAGTGTAGTTTGCACCCTCTACCTTAAAGAGGGGATATTTAAACTGAAACATGAAGGATGAGGAACTACCAAGGTGAAGAATGGAATCAAGAGCATTCCAGACAGAGGAAGAAGTGAGAGGTCCTGGGTCAGCAAACAACTTTGTATGTTTATAGGTTAGAAGGGAATGGAAGGGTAGAAATGGTGTTGGAGATTAAGAGGAAGAAGACTGACTGAACAGGTTCTAAGCAGGGAAATGTTATTATTGATTTATATTTTTTAAGATCACTGCAGCTGCATTGTAGAGAATGAATGACAGGAGCCAAAGTTCAGGAATTATGAGAACAATCAGAAAGTTTCTGTGGTTGTTTGGATGACAGATGATGGTGGCTTAGGCTAAGGCAAGAGAAATAAAGAGAAGTAGGCAGATTCAAACTAAGTTCTACAGACAGAATTGATCATCCTCCGTATCAGACTTTTAAAAATGTCTTTAAGCAGTGGAATACCTTTTTCAAACAATTTCTGGTAAGATTCTTATACATAAAACAGATAAAGGCAGTATTAGGTTTAAATAAATCAATCACTGAAAATGATGAATCTGTTTTGATGATTATAAAAATTTGAAATCAGAGGGTATAGATGATAATTATAGTCATATCAGTCTCAGTACCCAGTTTATTTCTCTATTCTGTTTTGGTTACACAGCATTAATAATAAAAATCCTGATTGATTCACACAGACACACAGATACAAGTGGTAAATAACTGACTTTGAACTCTGAAAAAGAAAGCAGGCAAAAACTCAATTCAGAGGTCTGCAACAAGTCAACTAAGCAGCATATCAGGAACATGTTATCAATTTCCAAAGTGTCAAAATCTGGTATTTGAAACATCTGAGTGAACATGTTATTTTTAAATTACAGTTTAATTATTTGTATTTAATTTTTGAAATATCTTGTAAATATTAACTCTTAAGGCTTATTTATAGGAACCTAGGGTTCTGTAGGAAAGTTTGAAAATCCTATTTAATAGTTATATTTTTAATATTGGAATATTTTTCTTCTACCAAAGTCAGGCTATTATTTGGTAGGGGTTCTAATAATTAGATATTCTCCCCCCCACATCTAATATCTAATTATTAGAACTAATATATCTAATTATTAGAATTGTCTAATTATTAGAACTGTCTTCCCTAACTAAAATTTGTTTCCCTGTATCTTTCTTCCATCAAAACTAGATCTATATCATTTTTTTACAGGAATATGGAATTTCTTTTCCATTTGACACTACTTTAAATATCATCCCCAAGTCTTCTCAAGAAAAGAAATCATCAATTCTTTATATGATATATGGTGTAAAACAGTTGCTCATTTGAAAAACTCAAGTTCACCCAAAGGTGCAGTACCTAGAGCTGGGCAAAAATGAACTACTGCCTTCCTCATTTTGGACTGTATTTTTGTTAATAAAGACTGAAATTGCACTTGGGGACAGCCATGCTATTTATAAGCCAAATAAGTACTAATATATATCTAAAACTTTCTGGTTCTTTTAGCTCTTAAACCAGGTCTCTTCAGTTCTGCATTTATAGATGCTTAAAAACAAACAAGTGAAAAAATGATTTTAGTAAGTTACCTGTTTACTATGGAGATTTGGGGATGAGTTAAAAATATAAAGAAAATTTCAAGTCACTTGCAATCTAACACCCCCATCAACAAGTCAATATATTTCCCCAGACTTTTCTCCATGCACGTGCACACAAACATTTTTTATACAATTAGAATAATACTCTAGGTCTATATTAATGAACATTCTACCATGGATGTTTCCCTATAAAATACTATATGTTTCAAAAATCAATTTTTATGATTGCATTATAGTCCACTATATTCACCATAATTGAACTATTCTGTGTTGCACATTTACTTCTGATATGAGCTATTATAACTAATGCCGTTAGTTATAGTAATTAACATTTAGTTTAGTAATGAACTTTTTTGCATATAAATATTCTTCTGTGCTCTCAAATAATTTTACCTCTTCCTCTTTCCTTTCCTTTAATAATCTAAGAGTAGCAGACTTTATTTCTGTTGAGTATCATTTCATGAGCTTCTGCCCATTAGTTCACCCATTCAGATATTAAGGGTACTTGGAAACTACATTCTGTTTTTCCAAAAGATTAAATATCCCTGCCAGCTTTTCAGTTTTTATAAATCTTATATGTATATATATATGTCTTCTCTTAAATAATCAAAATTCTCAATAGGACAGTACAAATAATAATAATAAAAAAAATAAGGGGCCCGTTATTGAGGATCCACTTTGTATCAAGACCTGTGATAGGTAGGTACTTCATACATATTAGTCCTAAAATTTGTTAAAGCTTTGCAACGGGGTGGACATGAAGAGATGCTGCCCAGATTCCTCATCAATCCTTCAGGAATTGCTCCAGTTGCAGAGAGCTGCCTCACCAAGGTCAAGTACTTCTAGGAGTGGCACGTATCCAATTACAGATCAAAAGCAAAAGATAAAGGTCTGGGGATTTTGGTCCTTCCTGGGTTAACTCTCACAGGCCATTTCAGCTCTAAAGCTACAGGGTGGGGTCAGCTGAGGCTGTCCTGGTCTGCAACACAGCTCTACTCTCTATGCTAATTTCTGCTTTTTCCCCTTCCTTTCCACAGCTGTTGATCCTTAATAAACTCCTAAACACCGAAGTAACTTGGAGTCTTCTTTCTGGAGCACTCAAATTGCAATAGACAGTATTACTATTACCATTACGAAGATGAGGAAAACTGAGGCTCGCCAATTTTTTGAAAAATGAAGTGGTTTATTTGTCCCCAATATATTAGAACTTTTCCTATACACCAATATTTATGCCATCTATTGGGTTGGCCACAAAGTCCGTTCGAGTTTTTCTGTAACATTTTATGGAAAAAACCCCAACGAACTTTGTGGCCAACACAATACTCCTCTAATCATACTTTGGCAAGATATTTTAATACTATGGGGACATGGGATATAATTATATTGATATGGAAACCTAACTAGTTAAGGCACTTTAGTGACTCTCTCGGCTTACCAATCTCTTCTTGGTTTGCCAAGACCTTACCTGGTCTTAGTCTTTCCACTTTGAAAATAATTCTCCTCAACAGAGACCATGAAAGCAAAATAGAAGTTGCACACCTCTGGTTTTTTCTTGATCGTCAATTAGTGATGGCACAAGCCACATAGGTATACCCCTTTACAGTGCACACGTTATTTAAAATATCCTCCTCGTTGCCTTAACACTTTCACCCAATTTTCCCTTTTTCTTAATTTTCATGGCAAAGAACATAGGTTCATAAACTCTTTTTCTTCAACACATACTTGGTTATTGACTTTTTTAATCAAAAACAACAACAAAAAAACCCAAAACAAAAAACACTCCTTTTAAAACGAATCCTGAACAATTACCCTGTTCATTAGATGCCTCCAACTACCCCTCCAACTTTCTTCCTCATTGTTAGTATAATTTATAATTGTATTGCCCTAGTTTTGACTTTTGAAACTTCCCAATCTTCTTGAGGTATCTGCTTTATAATGTCTTTGGTTTCAAAAAGTTCAGAAAAATAAAACCAGTTTTCCTAAATAGAGCACATGTCATTATAACTTACACCTCCCTCCTTAGGGCTTAGAGATTCTAAAAGGGTCCGAGTTATACGCTCAATTTTATTATTTCAGCTTCACCAGTAGTTGAAGAACCAAAGAGATAGTTGAGATCTAAGGAAAAGAAAATTCCTTCTTTCCAGTGAGAATTAAATAAGAGCATAGATATACTCCTTGAACCATAAGAAATTTTCAGGGACTCTGCCTTTAGAAAATGAGATTTCTAGCACCAGTATAGGGAGTTATAATCTCCTATAACTTATCTTGTGTTTGTGTTTATTTTATTCTATATTTATAATACATTTATAAAATAGTAAGAAATAGTTATCCATATTCTATCCATACTACTTTAGAACAATACTACTTCTTATTTTCTCCCCTCCTACCTACAACCAAATAACCCTCACTCTGCTTCTACTTTCTGTTAACTACGACCCTTTCTGATCACGTTAAACTCACTCTTAAACCTAAACCAAATAGAAGTTTTTATTGTATATTCAGCATAAGATGCTATAAAATGTGTTCTTAGGTCCTTTCAAGTAATCATGGGAGTGCCAGAAAACAATTTGCTAGAAAAGGTAAGCTTAGAGAGTGAGATAAATAGGGAAGAAAAGAGGATATTCACCATCCTACCTATATTTGTACAACTCTTTTAACCACTAAAAGCATTTTCACATTCTTGATCATTTTAGCCCCATAAGAAACCTCTGAAGTTAGGCAGAACAGTTATTATTATCCATACTGGAAAGGTAAAGGAAACTGGCATAAAGCAATAATTTTATGTTTCAGATTAAATTAATGGGAAAGCTAACACTGGAAACCAGAAACCACAATCTCAGATTTTAAAATTCTAAACACAACCACCACCTATGACAGAAAAAATTAGTAACTGAGAAACTAGTAAGACAGGATTATCACAATAGGTCATTTTGGGACAACACTATAACCTCTGAATGACCTCTTCTCAACCACAAAACCACCTGTCATAATATAGAAGGAAAAACAAGGACTTGGCCTTGCCTGGTACCTCTGAGACAGACAGCAGAGGCAATACAGTAAGGACTAAGCACCATGACAACCTAGTTCCCAGTCCTATTGGAAGAGACTGCCTCTTCACAGTGTAATGGTCACACTGTTCTAAAACTGCTGTTTTCATCTTTCCCTTTCTCACTGATTTGAAACAAAGCATGATCAGATCAGAAATGCTAACCTCAGGAAAAGTAAGTAAGTCTAGATCTGGTTTCAGCTCCATTTTTCAACATTTTGGATTTCTTCAAATTGTGTATCGGGCTCCAAGACTCCATTTCTACTAACTGTTTAGTCTATAGGATAAAACATGGGAAAGAGAAACTTTCTGACTCTAAAAAACTTATCTATAATAACAGTCTCTTCTTACACACACACACAAAATACAGACCTATATGTATATGTCTCTTTTATAAAATATTTTGCACTGAAGAAAACACTTATTAAGATAAAGGACAAAGAAAAGGTGATTTCTGGCATCTTATCAACCCAAATTTCTATTTTCTGGTATCTTTATGCACTTAATTACCAAAAAAATGATGTTCATAATGATCAAAAGGTGCTACCAAATCTTGAAGTGCCTTCTGAATCCCCAAAGATTAAACTAGAATGTATACAATATAAAGTATAATGTATACAATATAAAATATAGGGGTTGGGCTTCCCTGGTGGCGCAGTGGTTGAGAGTCCGCCTGCCGATGCAGGGGACATGGGTTCGTGCCCCAGTCCGGGAAGATCCCACATGCCGCGGAGCGGCTGGGCCTGTGAGCCATGGCCGCTGAGCCTGCGTGTCTGGAGCCTGCGCTCCGCAACGGGAGAGGCCACGACAGTGAGAGGCCCGCGTACAGCAAAAACAAAAACAAAAAAACAATATAAAATATAATGTATTCTAATTCTCTGAATAATGGTCTGTGTCCCAGCCATTACTAAGCAATATACTATCCTTCCATCATGATGGATAAGAGATTTTTATTATAATATTTTGCTAAAAATAGTGATTATTATAGTTTCCATTTATTGTTACCCATTCTGTACCACTGTTTTCCATGAAGGGAAAAAAATTTCATCAATGAAGATGAGAAATTATCTGATACTCTGGTTTTAGAAGATTAAGACCTTGAGAATGAGTACAGAGAATTGAAGCACTCTTCTACAGCTATCTTTTAACTGTTAGTCTTGTAAATCATATAATTCTCTTACAAGGTAATACACAAATATGTACAAATGAGAAAATAAGCCCAGAAAGGGTAAGTGACTCATTCAAGATTATACTAAGCTACATAAGCAGGAAAACCACCTGGCTTCCAAACAGTCTTTTCTTTGCACTGCATCATTTCTCCAATCTGAAGAAGGAGTAGAAGAAATGCAGCATAGTATACTTTGTGTTAAATTCCAAATAGTTTGGCATTGGACATATAACATGACATCAGCAAGTTATCTGGCACTGTTCAAAACAGGTGGAATTTAACAACATATCACACTCAAGGTCTTCATCTGTTGCTGGATCCATGTTACTATTTAGGCAAAAAGTTGAAGAAGGAAAGAAATGCGAATGATGCATCGAAGTATTTCCTATGTATTTATCGCTTAAATAATTTACAGCATTTTTAATAATTCAAGTATCAGTTTTCAAATACTTGGTTGTTTAAAGTTTCCTAGACAATTGTTAGTTCAAAATCTTAATTACCTCTAGTAAATTATCAAGGCATTTTAGATTTTCCTCTCAAAACTGTAAAGGGAAAGAAAAAAATTTTATGTATTATCAACTTTCAGAAAGAAACAATGGCAAATGGAAAAACAGATTGATGTTACATGTCTCAATGTTATCAGTAATTCTTTTTTTAATTGTTTCAAGGAAATTTGTGCGTGAATACTGATAACAAATATCAAATTCAAGGCAGTATTTCCCAAATGAGGTAACCTTTTAATAGGTACAAGTGATATCGGAAGCTGAAACAGTAAGTCTAAAGATAAACAACAAGGACATACTATATAGCACAGGGAGCTATACTCAATATTTTGTAATAACCTATATAAGAATCTGGAAAAAAATATATATATATGTAAAACGGAATCACTTTGCTGCACACCTGAAAGTAACACAACATTGTAAATCAACTATACTTCAATTAAAAAAAGTAATAAATATTAAAAAAAAAAAATCTAAAGATGCAGTTTAGTACAGTGGTTAAAAGCATTGACTGTGAAGCCAGATAATCTCTATGTCTTGGTTTCCTCATCTATAAAAATGAGGAAATAGCTCTATTCCTACCTCTGAGGATTGCTTTAAAAATTAAATAAGATAATCAGTATAAATAAAAGAACCTGCGGACATGTAAACACTATGAAAGTAATAGCTATTGTTATTCTAAAATTTGTTAAAAAAAAAAATCAGCAACCCACTAGAAGAATTTAGCATATCCTGACCTCAAATACTTCAGGGCCCTGTACTACTAATTATTAAACAAATGAAAAATCTCTATTAAAAAGTCACAGAAAAGATATGAAAGTAGGTACAAATAAGTGAGAAGAAGGGGTTCAAATATCTTTCAAATTCACTTAATTCATTTACTTAAAATAACATGCCATGCTGGTAATAAATAGGCTTGTATCAATAAAAACACTGAAATGATTTGTTATAATAGGCACCAAACAGGAAAATATAGGAAAATAGTCACAGGCGTTTAGTAGATGATTCCCTATCTAATGTATCAAACCTAAGTTATTAACTACAGGATACAATCTCTATGAGAATCCATATATTTCAGTCTTCTATTGGAGGTTCCTTCAAATTTTCCACTGTAAAACTGGCAGCCTTTATGAGGCAAAAATATACTTCTCTCTTTTCCTCAGGATGATAACCAAAGGAATCTGCCTCTAACCATCTAGTCACTCAGCCAGCGTTCAACAGATAGCCTTCTATGAAATAATGCCATTTGCAGCAACATGGATGGACTTAAAGGTTATCATACTAAGTGAAGTAAGTCAAAAAGAGAAAGACAAATACCATATGATATCACTTATATGTGGAATCTAAAATATGACACAAATGAACCTATCTATGAACAGAAATAGACTTACAGACATAGAGAACAGACTTGTGGTTGCCCAGGGGGAACGGAAAGGGGGAGGGGCAGTGGGGGAGAGATGGATTTGGAGTTTGGGGTTAGTAGATGCAAACTGTTATATATATAGAATGGATAAACAAGGTCCTACTGTACAGCACAGAGAACTATATTCAATATCCTGTGATAAACCATAATGAAAAAGAATATAAAAAAGAATGTATGTATGTATAACTGACTCACTTTATTTTAACTCAACTATACTTCAATAAAAATAAATAGATAAATAAAAGAATGAAATAAACAGTCACAAAATAAACTCTTCACAACTCCAAACCAAAAAAAAAAAAAAAAAAAAAAAAGGGAGAGATAGCCTTCTAAGTGTGTTACGGCTCTGCACCCTCAAGTAGGAAATGCAGTTCCTAAATCCAATGCGCACAATATCATAAACCCAGTAAGAGAGAAATACTAATATTGCAAAGGATTACAGAAACAGAGAAATATGACAATAATATAAATATTTCCAGGACACTTAATGATTTATGAAGTACCTATCCATTCATTATCTCCTTTAATTCTTGTCGCTAACTCTGAACAGATAATCTTTTCCATTTTAAACTCAAGAATACTAAAAGCACAGAGGTCTCTACAAGATTGTTCATGTATTTTAATAAGCAGTCATCATCTTATCTTTGACTGTATTTTCATCAACTATATTACAGCCCTGAAAAAACAAAGGTCATGTTTTCTGTTTTCCATTTCAGGTCATGACCGCTTTCCATTGTCCTGTCTCACTCAATCCTTTAACTCCCTACCTCCATAAGCTCTGTGCGTGTCCTCCCTTATCTATCCTTGCATATCTCCACCTCATATATACCATACTAGATTGTGATTTTCCTACTAGAGCTCTGAGTGGGATAGAAACTGTATGTCTTTGAGACTATTGTGACTAGCACAGCATTTGTCACGAAGCAAATGCTCAGTAAACATTTAGTGAATGAATGACTAAATAAACATATAGAATGTTAATTTAAAAAGATGAAAAGTTCATAAAATGAATGATTCTGAAAAAGGTCAACTAGCAAAAAAATATCTACTTTCTTTTTTACACAAAAACTAATATTTTACTTCATGAAAATATATAAATACAGTATCATATTCAAGTATATACTCTTTAATATTTTTAATGTAATTTGGCAAAAGAAGCATAAAGAATAATACAGTAAACATTCTTATTTTCAATACACAGCCTAAGAAATAAAACATTACCAGTAGTTTTAAACTTTTATATTACCTGTCTATTTCAGGGTCAAACCAAAGACAATTTCAAATGTGTGGGAATTAAAGAAATAAGTACACTATTATGCTTCATTTCCTTAACTCACTTTTCTGTTTTGAAGAATATTGCACAACCATCCACATGCTTTCTCTCCTGCTCAGACATGATTTTGGCACGTGACTTTGGAGAAAAAAATCCATCATATCCACGCTCCTTCAATGCTGGCAGAAAGAGAGTGAAGTATTGCTCTGTTTCCACTTCCTGAGATGACAAAGAAACATTATCATTGACATGACAGAGGAAAACTAAGATATAAAAACGTGCAGCATTGTGAGTAAGGTGTGACCAAGTTAAAATACTTCACTTAAAAAATATTATCTAAGTACCTTATCTTATTGATAGCAGCCACCATTTGACAATGGCAGCTTTTTAAAACCTAAGAGAACCAGAAAATAATGTGATTTTCTCATGCTCACACAGGTAGTTGTTCCCAAGTCTCTTGACTCCCAATTTAGAATTCATTCCACTATACTTCACTTCCTCAACTGGTAAATGAACAATTGAAAGTTGGTCATATTATAGATTAGGTGGTATGGAATAGCAAATTTTATATTATAAAGAGGTAATTTAAAAAATTATTTCAAATTTCTCAACTGTGGTAGAAAGAAATGATACTCAAGAGTGAAAAGCTTAAGATCTACCAACAAAAAATTCTACTTAAGGAATTTTTAGATACCTGAATACCAATAATCCAATGGTCTGTGTTAAAGTAGTAATTATTAAGTTAGACCCATAACATATTTTTAACAAATCTTTCCAAATGAAATAATCAAGTGTGAAGATAATGATTTATGTATGCTAATGCTCATAACAACATGATTTTGTAACAGTGAAAACATAAACAGCCTGAATGTCCAACAGTAGGGAAAATGCTACATCAATTAATATATATTCATATAATTGGCTTTGAGGAATTTTAGTAACATGGGAAGTGTGTTAAGTGCAATAAACAAGGTACAAAATACATCAATGGTGTGATCTCTATTTTGAAAACATATCTGTACATATCTGTAAATAAATAGGCAAGTGAATTTTTTTTAAAGTGTACAAGAAATACTTCAGAAGTTTTAACCCAGCAACTATATTTGGGATATGGGATTAGGTGTTTTCCTCCATTATTCTTTTCTTTTTTCTTGCGGTACGCGGGCCTCTCACTGTTGTGGCCTCTCCCGTTGTGGACCACAGGCTCCGGACGCGCAGGCTCAGTGGCCATGGCTCATGGACCCAGCCGCTCGGCGGCATGTGGGATCTCCCGGACCGGGGCACGAACCCATGTCCCCTGCATCAGCAGGCGGACTCTCAACCACTGCGCCACCAGGGAAGCCCCCTCCATTATTCTTTATATTTTTTCAAAATTTCTAACTTCTCTAGAAGTTGTAGAAATATCTGAGGTGCTTATTAAAATTGTCCTTTTTTTTTAAGAGGAGAGAAAATAATTGCTTTGGGTTTTCCTTCGAACACAGGAACTCTCCCAAAAGTAAGATCTTCTATAATTTTTAGGTTCACCTTTAAGTTAAAGACAATTTAATTTCTATAGTGTTACCTGAAGACTAATGATATCTGCGTCACAGTTAACAATTTCTTCCATAATTCCCTTTTTCCTGTATTCCCAGTTTAATGCCCAGGATGGGCAATAGCCATATAGCTGCCGGGTGGCGTATTTATCACATAACACATTGTAACACATAACCGTGAATGATGCTAAGAAGTGGGAGAAAAAAACAAGACAAAAGGGAGAAAATTAGGCAATGTTTTCTAAAGCAATATCACATATACACCTACACAAGCACACATGCCACACAAACATACCCCAAATATCATCATCGTGAAATGCCTTGGGCACGATTCCATTAAACTATACCTATAAAACTTCACTGGAATCCATCACATCAAAGTCCTTTTACCAGAATTAGACTAATATTTCATATTTGTGATTTTTTAGAATATTTTAATAAAAGTTCAACTTTTAAATCAGAATGCCATTTTTTGCACATAATTTACTGAGCAAAACTTTTCTCTATAAATGGAATAAAAGTAAATTTTAATTTTTCTCGTTAAAAGGCTCTAATTTCATTCACTTGTATTAACAAAATATCCATACTTAATACTTTTTTGGGCCTCTTAATGCTCTCACTGCTCTAAGCCAGAAGAACATGGACTAACAAAGTTCAGTCATAAGAGAATCCTTTTTTACCAAATCAAATGTTCATTTCTAAAACTAAATTCTCATTTTAAAATGCCTATAAAAGGACTACAAGCAAACTAATAGGAAAACGCAGCTTGTATCCCTGCTACTCAAAAATGTGCTCTAAGTACCAGCAGCATCAGTTATCACCTAGGAACTTAGTACTGAAGAATTTCTGCCTTCACAAAGACTTAATGAATTGGAACCTGCAATTTAACAAACTCCCCAGGTGATTCAAATGCACACGCACACCAGTTTGAAAAGCCCTGATTTTTATCATTAATTCTCTATCTGGCTGTCCATTAGAATCAGTTTGTAGAACTTTTTCAAAAAAATGCTGATACTCAGCGCCCTACTCCAGACTAATTAAGTTAGTATATTAGGATTATATTTTAGGATTAATATTTTAAAACAGCTTCCCAGGTGATTATAATGGGCAGACACAGTTGAGAATCAAGTACTTAAATAAAAGGTGAGGAATCCAAGAATGAAGTAACACTTGACTGAAGTTGATTCAAAGTCAGATGATGGGAAAGGTATTAAGAGAAACTTAGTTCAACGGTCCCCTGGAAATCTGACTGGTGGCCATTTTGTATACTGGTACCTCTTTTCACTATCCGGGATTAATTCTTACATAGTTTAATTACCATTATAGTTTTGTGGCTATAAATCACCCTTAACCATTGTCAGTTATTATACACATCTCCCTATGCATCAGAAGTAAAAGGCATTTTTAGTATCTTTTTTTTTGTTTTTTGTAGCACCGATTCTACTCATGGAAGTCAGACATCCCAAGAAAAATCCATAGTGGTTTTTCAAAAAGGAAAACCCAAGAACACATTACTTGAGAATTCAACAACTAATGAAAACTTGTTTCTGTCGTTCCTCTTCTTAATGGAAATGAAGGTATGTGATATTAGGAAAGATCTTCTTCAAGATTATGTTAACTTGTGCTCAGAAAGGGATTACTTTGAAGAACTAGAAAATGGTGTTTTTAATATTATTTTAATACCAGAAAGGGAACAATTAATTACATATTAAGGAAGGCTAAACACAAAATAAATCTGCCTAACTTAAGGCTTTGTAGAAAAACCGAGGTATTCGTTTTACTCAGACCATCAATGTGAATCCTGATAACAGAAGTGTTATTCTTGATAACACTGATACAGTACCTCTTAGAACAGGCTGATACTATGGCTCCAGAGTGTGGTGGTTTTAAAATTATTACCTCTAGAAGATACAGAAATGTACTAATATGATAATATTTCTCAGTGCTATTAAAATACAAATAGAACCATGAACACATTATACTTCGCACATCTCCCAATACCTAAGCAAATGATTTTTTCTGAATCCTTCCACTTCTTAGCTTAAATTAAAAAAAAAAAAAAGTACATAATAAATTCTGTGGTTTACTCTTTAAAATTAAGTATCAGTATTCAGTGATTGGTTTGCCTTCATATTAAAAAATTTTCATTTTTAAAACAAAATTAGGTATCATGAAAACTATCACTTGTGATTAAGAAGAATATTAATTCATAACAACTTATTTTAAGCCGCATTCCCAATCATAAAATGTCTAATGAGCAGTAAGAAGCCCTATAAATGTCAAATCATCATTGGTCTGCACCAAAAGATAAAGGTTTATATTTCCTACATTACTGCAGTTCTAGAAATGCTAAATCATATAATTAAACTGCTCAAATCTTCACCCTGTATCATTTCTATACCCTTGGCCTGGTATCGTATTTTGTTTCCAATACAGTAAATTGAACTCAGTCTAAATTATCCTTCTACAAAGCATTATCAGCCTACCCACTCAAGAAAGATAAAGTATCTAAGTAGTTTAAAAATTTTTCAGAAGAAAATTCATTACTACTCATTTTTCTTAAATCACCAAACCCTATGTGAAGATGCCACTTGGAAAGCTCTATTACAAGAACTAATTTTAAAACCAAGAGCTGCATCATTGTGAAAGGTATGAGATCCCTGTACATAAGCCTTAGGGTAGACTTTTAAGTCTATTGATCAGTATTTTAAAACGCATCTACTCAGGGGAGGTAAAATGAAGGCCTGTCAATGTTATCACAAAGCCCAAATGGCATTTCAAGTATATCTGAAAAAAGTCAAGGAAGAATAAGAAAAACTGTTTACCTGATGGCAGAATTTGGTCTCGTTCTTTTAATGTAATCCATGGCCTCGGAGGAAGCTGCTCTGGATGAACTGGAAAAAATGTATATTCTTTTAAACATATTTTCATGTCTTTCTAAAATCAGTATCATTTGCTTTGTAATGTCAAATCAGCTTCTGTCTTCTCTTCAGCTATAATGCCTCACAAACTGACTTAAAAATATAGTACTGAAATATAACGAAGATTTAGAAGCTGAAGGAAGTTGACGAAGAGTTCTGCATAAAACACGTAACTAATATCCAAAAAGAACATGAGGAAATTCAGTAGTGGCATTTATACTTACACAGTATTTATTAAAAAGTACCTATTTAAAACCTTAAGTAAGGGTGCTTCCATGTCCTGGCTATTGTAAATAGTGCGCAGTGAACATTGTGGTACATGACTCTTTGAATTATGGTTTTCTCAGGATATATGCCCAGTAGTGGGATTGCTGGGTTATATGGTAGTTCTGTTTTTAGTTTTTTAAGGAACCTCCATACTGTTCTCCATAGCGGCTGTATCAATTTACATCCACCAACAGTGCAAGAGGGTTCCCTTTTCTCCACACCCTCTCCAGCATTTATTGTTTGTAGATTTTCTGATGATGGCCATTCTGACTGGTGTGAGGTGATATCTCATTGTAGTTTTGATTTGCATTTCTCTAATGACTAGTGATGTTGAGCATCCTTTCATGTGTTCATTGGCAATCTGTGTATCTTCTTTGGAGAAATGTCTATTTAGGTCTTCTGCCCATTTTTGGATTGGGTTGTTTTTTTGATATTGAGCTGCATGAGCTGCTTGTATATTTTGGAGATTAATCCTTTGTCAGTTGCTTGTTTGCAAATATTTTCTCCCATTCTGAGGGTTTTCTTTTGGTCTTGTTTATGGCTTCCTTTGCTACGCAAAAGCTTTTAAGTTTCATTAGGTCCCATTTGTTTATTTTTATTTTTATTTTCATTTCCCCAGGAGGTTGGTCAAAAAGGATCTTGCTGTGATTTATGTCACAGAGTGTTCTGCCTATGTTTTCCTCTAAGAGTTTTATAGTGTCTAAAGGCAGGACAGGAATAAAGACGCGGACACAGAGAATGCAGTTGAGGACACGGGGAGGGGGAAGGGTAAGCTGGGACGAAATGAGAGAGTAGCACTGACATGTATACACTACCAAATGTAAAACAGATAGCTAGTGGGAAGCAGCTGCATCACACAGGGAGATCAGCTGGGTGCTTTGTGACCACCTAGAGGGGTGGGATAAGGAGGGTGGGAGGGAGACGCAAAAGGGAGGGGACATGGGGATATATGTACACATATAGCTGATTCACTTTGTTATACAGCAGAAACTAACACAACATTGTAAAGTAATTATACTCCAATAAAGATGTTAAAAAAACAAAAACAAAAACTTAAGTAAGGTGTTATGTCTTAATTACACATATAAATTGTGTTGACCCAGCTTTGTTCCCAGCTGGTAAATCAAAGCTATGTGAAGTTTCAACACACTGACGAACAAAATATTCAAATATTTTTAAAATAAAAAAAACAAATATGCATGCATAATAAAAATTACTGAATTTTCTAACAGGGCTTTCATTTCCTAATTTTACTCTTTCTCTCTTTCATAATGTCAATGCAAAGCAAGAGATTAGAGCTACATTATACAGAAAAAAGGAAGGCACTGGTTAAACATTAACTGCTCAGATATGATTGTCAATACTATGGAACTAAATGTTACCAAACTATCAGATGAAAGAAAATTCCTAAATTAAGATTTAACTTCCTCTTTTTCTTCTCCCTTTTAAACACATTTGCAGTTACAGAACAATTTGATTAGAGTTTACAGATTTACCCAGGGAATCAGTGGATAAGAAATGTATTCCTTTAAAACAAAAACACTCCATCATCATCCAGCCATAGAAATTTTGACCACAGTATCCAAGACCTTTAAAAAAGTTTCACTTTACTAATCATTTTGATGTTCTGAAGTCTACCTAAAGGATGCCTGTTTTAGCAGCCATGCTTTTCACAAAGTGAAATGAACGTTATTTTGCACAGTCCACATGAAGGTCATCATAAGATGACAAACCAACCATCCAGCTGGTTCAACACACTGAATCCTGGAAAATAATCATGCCTGCTAGGAGTGCCATGCCAGAATCTTGGCAACTATCTCAAAAAATGGAAAGCTCATTATGTAAATATAATGAAGAGTAAACAAGGAACTTTTTAGCTGCTGGGATCCTTATTAGCAAATAGTTAAACATTCAGAAAGCACAAAAGATATCAAAATAAGACAAGTAAGGTGATGTCAACATTCTGACGCTTCCCATATCTTAACTGATACAGCACAACATATCAGTGTAAGTAAAACGTATAATATTCCCCAACAACAACCAAAGAACAAAACCATAGGAAAAAATGCTCTATCTCACCAGTAACCAGGAAACATTAAAAAATGAGATAGCATGTCTTTATCCAAATTGACAAAAAAAAATTTTAAGTTTACTAACATCAGGGTTGGTGGAGGGGATAAGAAACAGATACTTGCATGTACAACTGGTGGGAATACAAATTGGTACAGCTCTCTGGGAGGACAAACTGGCATCATCTTTTAAAATTCAAAACATTCATGTCCCTGTGACCCAGCAATTGTATTTCTTGGTATCAGCCCTATCTGCTTAAAGCAGCATTCAAATAGATATTCATTATGCCACTGTTTGTAACAGCAAAAGCAATGGTAAATGGTTATTATCCATTTCACAGAAGTCTATGCTACAGTTTAAAAGAAAAAAGATACATGTGTGCTAAAGTGGAAAGGTATATAAGAAATACAGTTGAGTGAGAAAAAAGTAGAAAAATATATATGATACATTTTAATTAAATAATAAGATACATTATAATAATAGGATATATTTTATTAGAAAAAAATTTAAAACACACATGCAAAGTAATACCATAAAACTTCTACTGGTATAATTTTTATATGTAATGTCTATAGACATGCCTACAAGGATACACACCCAACTTACAAGTGTGTTTACTTACACGGAGGGGACTGGAATTAAAGGTAGTGGTCAAAGGAAAATCTAGTCTTAACCGGAATTTAAGTATTTCTTACAAGGAGAATAATATATTCATGTGTGGCACATACTTAAAGTTGACTTTTTTCAAAGATAAAATTGCATAGCCGATGATATGACAAAGGAGAGGAATACAGAGTTATATGGGCCAACTATCAAATCAGATAAAGACTGTTTAATAGATAAATCTATATGGTCCTAGACACAGCACAAGGATTTGGATCAAAATTGAAGATAAGTCTATTCTCATTACGAAGAGAAGAACAGCAGTTGACATCTTAATACGTCTTTCAGCATCATACCTATAATGTGATAAAAACAATTCTCCCATTTTTATCTCCCACACATGCCACACTAAGTGCGAGACAGCCCTGAAGCCACCAGGAATAGAGCCAGGGTGGCGAGGCATGCAAGGAAAGTTCTGATTTCCCACACCTCCCAGTGGCTGGCAGCACTGGGCCTGGTCTCCCCACAGAGAGAGTGCCAGCTGAGCCTGGGAGGACCAACAGAACCCACATGCTAAACCTAAACTGGCTGCCTGCTATTGAGGTTTTTAAAAGGTCATGAATCTCCTAACAGAATATTCAAACTATCCAGGGCACAACTGAAAATCACTGGTCATACCAAAGACCAGGAAAATCACAACTTAAGTGAGAAAAGACTACCAACAGACAACAACACAGAGATGATTCAGATGTTGAAATTATCTGACAGAAATTTTAGAGCAGCTATCATAGAGCTGCTACGAAAAGTAATTACAAATTCTCTTGAAAACTGAAAAAACAGAAAACCCAAGGAAAGAAAGAAGTGGAAGGGCACAATAATAATGATAACCAAAGATAAAATGATTGAATTTGAGAACACATCAAGAGAATTTTTACTCAATAGGAACAATAAAAAGAAAACTGAAAAAAAAAAATGAACAGAGCTTGAGAAACCTGTGGGACTATAACAGAAGATCTAAGATTCATATCATCAGAGTTCAGAAAGAGAATGCAGACTTAAAAGTATTCTAAGAGATAATGACTAAAAACTCTCAAATTTAATAAAAACATAAATCTACAAGTTTAAGATGTGCAAACTTCAAATAATAAAACCAAAGTAAGCCACACCAAACCACATCATAATGAAACTGCTAAAAATTAAAGATAAAAACCTCAGAGAAATGACACATTACCTAAAGGGGAACAATAAGTTTCTTTTCTAAAATCATGGTGCCAGAGGAAGTGATAAAGTGCTAAAAGAAAAGAACTGTCAACCTCAAATTCTGTATCCAGCAGAACTTTCCTTCATAAATCAAGGAAAAATAAAGATGTTATCAAAGGAAAACTACAAGACTTTGTTGCTAGCAGACCAGCCCTTATAGAATGACTAGAGGAAGCTCTCTAAACAGAAAGAACGTAACACAAGAAATGGAACATCAAAATGGAAGGAACAGAGGATGACTAATATTAAGGATAAATATAACAGATTAACCTTCTCCGCATAAGCTTCTTAAATCGTATCTGACGGCTGAAACAAAAATTGTAACGCCTGTGTGGTACCTAGTACAGGTAGAGGAAATACTAGGGACAATAATATTTGAAAGTGGGGAGGGTGGGGGGCTTCCCTGGTGGCGCAGTGGTTGAGAATCTGCCTGCCAATGCAGGGGACACGGGTTCGAGCCCTGGTCTGGGAGGATCCCACATGCTGCAGAGCAACTGGGCCCGTGAGCCACAATTACTGAGCCTGTGTGTCTGGAGCCTGTGCTCCGCAACAACAGAGGTCGCGATAGTGAGAGGCCCGCACACCACAATGAAGAGTGGCCCCCGCTTGCCACAACTAGAGAAAGCCCACGCACAGAAACGAAGACCCAACATAGCCATAAATAAATAAATAAATAAAAATTAAAAAAATAAAAAAGTGAGGAGGGTGAAGGGACACAAATGGAAGTAGGGCATCAATAATTCACTTAAAGTGATAAGACACCATTATCAATAGACTGTACTACGTATGTATATTGTGATATCTAAAGTTACGACTAAGAAAACTATACAAGACAATATACTCTAAAACAGCATAAATAATATGGAATCCTAAAAAAATGTTTAAGTAACCCACAAGAAACCAAGAAAAGATAAATGAAGGAGAAACAAAGGAAACAAACAGAATACAAGTATCAAAATGGCTGATTCAAGTTCTACATATCAATAATTATTTTAAATGTACATGGTCTAATAAATACACAAATTAAATGAGTGGAATCTTGGCAGAGTAGATAAAAATCATGACATATAAGTCAACTGTACACTAATACAAGAAATTCACTTCACATACACATAGTGAAGCTGAATCTAAGAGTACGTAAACATTAAACAAACCAAAAAAAAAGCAGAGTGGTTATGTTAACATCAGATAAAGTAGACTTAAGAGCAAAAAAGATACTAGGAACAAGGGAGGTTATTACACAATGATAAAAAGATCAATTCATCAAGAAGATGTAGCAATCCTCAATATGTATACACAAACAACACCACTTCAAAATACATGAAGCAAAGACTGACTAAGCTGAAAAGAGAAACAGACAAATCCACAACTATGGTTGGCAATTTTAGCACTATAACATCTGGTAAGACTACTAGACAGAAAGTTACAAAAAATATAGAGGAATTAAATACCACCAGCAACCGGCATGATCTAATTTGCATGTGAAGAATACTCCACCCAACAAACCACAAAATATATACTTTTTTCAAGCACTCAGGGAACATTCACCAAGATAGACAATAAAACAAACCTCAAGAAATTTAAAAGAATTGAAATAATACAGAAGGTTTCCCAACTGGTCCCAAACTGGAATCAAACAAAAAGTTAGTAACAGACAACAGGAAATTAAGTAACATATTTCTAAATAATCCATGAGTCAAAAAGGAAGACTCAGAGGAAATTTTTTTTAAAATACACTGGACAGAATGAAAATGAAAATACAACATATCAAAATGTATGGAATACAGCTAAAGTAGTTCTGAGAGGGAAATTATAGTGTATAGTGCTACATTCTTACATTGAAAATGAGAAAAGATTTCAAATCGACCATCTAAGTTGTTACTTCAAACAAGAAAAAGAACAAAATAAACCCGAAGTAAGAAGACAGAAGAAACTACTAAGATATAGGGATACAAAAAAGTTTAACATAGAAAAAACAGAAAAAAGATATACAGTGCAAATTCTAACCAAAATAGAACTCACGCAGCTATATTTTTTCATGTAGCTATATTAATATGAAAGTAATAAGAATAGCATAATGATAAAAGCTTCAAATAACCAGAAAGATGAAACACATGAAAATATATCCTCAATATATATAATTAAAAGTTGCAAGAACTACAAGAAGAAATAAACAAATCTGTAATCAAAGTGGGATATTTTAACATAGCTCTATTAGTAATGAATAAAAACAAAGTAATCACTAAGTATATATAACACATTCAAATTAGGAAACTTTAATATACATAGGATGCTGTACCAAACAACTACAGAATTCACATTCTTTTAAAATACATATTTAACATTTATAAAAAGTAATTAAGCATGAGCTGGCTAATATATAACATATTTTTAGAATTTAAATCAGAGTACGTTCCTTGACCACAATGGAATTAAGCTAGGAATCAGTGACAAAGAAAACTAGAAAAACTCCCCTAAAAATAAAAAAATAAACTTCTAAATGACTCATCAGTCAAAGAAGAAATGAGTGCTTGGAGAAATATGCTGAACTGAATGATAATGAAAATTATACAAGTTAAAACTTGAAGGATACAGCTAAAAGTCATGTTTAGAGGGAGATTTATTAATGAATACATCAGAGGAAAAAAATGTCTAAAAGTGAAAGATTTAAGTGTTATAAGAAGTTAGAAAGAAAACAGCAAATGAAACCCAAAGAAAGCAGAAAGAAAAAATAAAGATAAGAAATTACTGATAGTTGGAAAAAAAGTATGATAGAGATGACCAAAAAAGCTAAAAACTGGTTCTTTTCTTCAAAGAAAATATTGATAAATCCCTGGACAAGATTATTCATGAAATAAATAGAGGCAACACAAACAACTAGTATCTGGAATGGAAAAGAGACATCACAATACATTAAATGGACATTAAAACCTCATAAAAAGATATTCTGAACAACTGTATGCCAATAAATTTGAAAAATTAGATAAAATATTCAAATTACCAAAAAAAACTTTCAGAAACTGATAAAAAGAGAAATGGAAAATCAGACGAGTATTATAGTTATTAAAGAAATTAAATCAGTAATTGAAACTGCCTACAAAGGAACCCCAGGCTCAGATGTATTCTACCAAATATTTAAGAAAGAAAGAATACCAATCTTAAATAAACTCTTCTAAATAACAGAAAATGATAAAATAATCCCCCAAAACTTTAATGAGGCCAACATAACCTTTATATTAAAACTTGACAAGAAAAATTACTGGCCAGTCTCGCTCAAACACACATGCAAAAAATCCTAAGGAAAAGATCAGCAAATAGAAACAGGGATATATAAAAAGAATAATAATATATTACAAGTTACTTGGGCTTATTCCAGGAATACAAAGGTGGTAATATGAAAAACCATCGATGCAATTACCAAATTAACAGAATAAAGGACAAAAATTTTATACTCATCTTAATAGAAAAAAAGCATCTGATAAAACTCAACATTTATTCATATTAAAAAATAACAGGGCTTCCCTGGTGGCGCAGTGGTTGAGAGTCCGCCTGCCGATGCAGGGGACACGGGTTCGTGCCCTGGTCCGGGAAGATCCCACATGCCGTGGAGCGGCTGGGCCCGTGAGCCATGGCTGCGGAGCCTGCGCGTCTGGAGCCTGTACTCCACAACGGGAGAGGCCACAGCAGTGAGAGGCCCGAGTACCGCAAAAAAATAAAAAAATAACAGACTCTCTTAGCGAACTAGGAAAAGAAGAAAATCCTTAATCTGATTAAACTATCAATATAAAAACTACAGTGAATGGGCTTCCTTGGTGGCACAGTGGTTGAGAGTCCGCCTGCCGTTGCAGGGGACACGGGTTCGTGCGCCGTTCCGCAAGGATCCCACATGCCGCGGAGCGGCTGGGCCCATGAGCCATGGCCGCTCAGCCTGCATGTCCGGAGCCTGTGCTCCGCAACGGGAGAAGCCACAACAGTGAGAGGCCCGCGTACCGCAAAAAAAAAAAACAAACAAAAACCACAGTGAACGTCCTACTTAATCATAAAGTATTAAAAGCTAATAAATTATGAAATTAAATGATACCCATTATGACCACTTTTAGTTAGCAGTTTACTGGTGGTCTTAGCAAGTGCAATAAAGAAAAAGAATAAAGGATATAAGAATTAGAAAAATAATATTAAAAGTAGAATTTACAGATGATATGCTTGCGTAAATTGACATTAAAATGCATTAGGATTAAAATGAATTGAGCAAAGTGGTTGAATACATATTTAGCAAGTGTTCAGCAAGGTGGGAATACCACGAAGTATACAAAACTCAATTGCACTCCACAAATCAGCAATATCCATTAAGATACTATTTATTTTCAAAAAGACTATAAAAGCATCAAAAAAGTCAATACCTAGAATAAATGTAATAAAAACGCACAAGACCAATACACAGAAACCTAAAACTAAATAATGAGATAAATTAGAGAAGGCACAATAAATAAAAGAATATTCTACACTGTTAGATTAGAAAACCCAGTGTTGCAAACACGTCAATTCTTTCCAAAGCAATCTACAGTTGACCCTTGAACAATACAGGGGTTAGGGGCCCTGACTCCTGTACAGTCAAAAATTTGCATATAACCTTACAGTCAGCCCTTCATATCCACGGTTCCACATCCACAGATTCAACCAAACGTGGATCCTATAGATCCTATTTTTGAAAAAAAAATCTGCATATAAGTGGACCCGTGCAGTTCAAACCTGTGTTGTTCAAGAGTCAACTGTATCCCCAATCAAAATCCCTACACTTGGGTGAGGGGAGAAATTTGAAAAGCTGTTTCTAGCAATTTTAATGAAAATACAAGGCAAAAGAAGCATGGGGCCAAAACTAGCCAAGACTTTATAATCAAATCAAGAGGGAAGACTTACTCTACTGTATCTCAAAACATTTTACAAAACTGCCATAATTAAGAACAATGTTATACTGCCATAAAGACTAGAGGAAGAGAACAAAAAATAGAGAATCTAGAAATACCATAAAAACACTGATGATTCATGACAAAGATGACACAAAAAAACAGTAATGAAAGGACAGTCTTTTCAATAAATGGCTAAGGGTTAATTTAATACACACATGGAAAAACTGACTCCTGTGTTACACAAACTCAATTCTGGGAAGACTATAGCTCTAAGTGTTGCAAGCAAAAAATGGAGTTTTTAGATACTAGCATAGGAGAATACATTCATGAGCTTGAGGTAGAGAAAAATTCTTAAAGAGAACACAAAAGCAGTACCACACTAGAAAGATCAATAAAGCAGAGTATGTTAAATTTTTTCTGTTCATCAAGAGACAAATTAAGAGAGTGGAAAATCAACAAGAGCACCAGAAAAGGTATTTGCAACATATGTATCAACAAACAGCTTATATCTAAAACACATGAAAAACTCCTTAAAAATTACACACACACACCACACATGCCATATGGCTGGGTCAACAGGCTATATCCATAGAGACAAGAGATACTTAATTTTTAAACAAGAAGGAAATAACATACACATACTTTGTATACAACTTAACAGCCACATATTCTTACTTTCTTACTAAAAGGACTTCTCTAATAAGTTTGTTATCTCTCTCTCATCAATCAACCAAAAAACTTTTAAATTACATTATTTGATTTACATTACATTAATTGTAAATCTTACGATTTTTTTTAAATTTTGTATGTAGGTGGGTGTCTTCTATAATACAATTAAAAAGAGTACAGCCAAAATATTGTGATGATGGCCTCTATTGGGATCTAGGTTTCTCTAGCTCTGTTTTAAGATTCTGTATTTCAGAAAGGTATTATTCCAAGAAAAATATCTGAATTTAGTAGCATCTCCATTATTTTAAATATATTTTGAGTGTTTAAACAAACAAACAAGTTTTAAGTCAAATACTTAATAGCTTTCTTACATTAAAAATTTTTCATTTGGAATACCACTATTTTGATCAGATAAATTTGGTGTTCTTAATTAAAATCTTGCTTTCAAAATTTCCACAGATGTGTAGTGAATCCAACAAGTCATTTCATTCATGAAAAATGTGCACAATATGTGGGTTCCAAACATTCTGCATCAAATTCAAACAATTGATAACTATGTATCTTTGTGATTAAGAGCAAAACAATCTTGAGTTCACAGCTCTGGCATTAATCAGCTGTGTACTTAGGTAAATTACTTTATTCTCTGAATCTCAGAATTTGCATCTGTATAATGCCAGTAAAAATTCCTACCTCCTAGATTCCTAAAAAGATTCAATAAGATAATGTAACTAATGATCCTAACATAAAGCACTCAGTACGTGAAAAGAAGAATGTCCCACTACCATGGAATATACTAATGCCAGGAACTTCAATCCTACAAGCAGTTATAAAACAATGGTCAGATGCCTCCAATAAAAAAATTTTAAAAATAATAATAACAACAACTAAAATAAAATGGTCAGAAGCTCTTAAGCAACATGTGATCTATTAGCTAACGGTAATATCTGTAGAGTTTACTGCTTTGTCATTAATATTTACCTGCAAGATTGTCAAGCATGAAGTTCAGTAGCTTTCGGGTTCCATCTGGGTCCTGGTATAAATTGAGAATATCCTGTGATAAAGGATTGCCTAAAGACAAAGAGAAAAATAAAATCTGTAAGAGTTACAATTGGAAGACAAAACAAATATACACTATAAAACAAAATACTAATTTTCTAAAGTGAATTTTACTGTACTTGATCTGTTACATAAATTTAAAGAAATCATAGGAACTAAATACTCTTTGTTGAGCAAGTCATAAAGAAAAACTTCAGAAGAATTATTTCTTTCAGGATTTCAGTTTATACTGTACACCTGTAATTTGGGTGTGTCAAATCACATATATACATACATACATACATACACACACACACATACACATATTAATCTTGGTCAGTTCTGAAGTAATATCAAAACTTGGCACCCTTAAGTAACCCATAGGTTCTACATTTATCTTTGAAGATAATACTCTAACTGAAAGAAAAACAGCCTTGTATGAGAAAGAACGAGTGATATAAACGAGGGTCTTCCTAGTTAGAATATTTATACTACACATGGAGAAAAGGAAGGTATTTCAAGTGAAAAGAAAACCTATCATTACCAAGATGAGTTAATGAAATGTAGAGGGAAATAAGAATTTTTTTTATGACAGTGATCAGGGGTATCTGAATACTGAGAGTACAGATTTATCAAATTTCAAAAAACAAACTACTGTTAACAGTCTATATATTCTCTTAAGAAATAAAGGCGGTATTTATTAAGACAAGCATGCAAAAATAGTCTAGCAAACAGATTTGAAAAAACAAAAATTGAAGACCTTTCAGAAATGAAGTTTATAACTATTAAAAAAAATCTTTGGAGGAAGATGGCGGAAGAGTAAGACCTGGAGATCACCTTCCTCCCCACAGATACACCAGAAATACATCTACACGTGGAACAACTCCTACAGAACACCTACTGAACGCTGGCAGAAGTCCTCAGACCTCCCAAAAGGCAAGAAACCCCCCCACATACCTGGGTAGGGCAAAAGAAAAAAGAATAAACAGAGACAAAAGGATAGGGACGGGACCTGCACCAGTGGGAGGGAGCCATGAAGGAGGAAAGGTTTCCACACAGAAGGCCCTTCACGGGCGGAGACTGCAGGTGGCAGAGGGGGGAAGCACAAAAACAGAGGTGCAGAGGGCAAAGCAGACAGATTCCCGCACAGAGTATCAGTGCCGACCGGAACTCACCAGCCCAGAGAGGCTTGTATGCTCACCCGCCGTGGCTGGCGGGGATGCGAGCTGAGGCTCAGGCTTCGGTCAGAGCGCAGGGAGAGGACTGGGGTTGGCGGCGTGAACATAGCCAGAAGGGGGTTAGTGCGCGACAGCTGGCCGGGAAGGAGTCTGGGAAAAGTCTGGACCTGCCAAAGAGGCAAGAGACTTTCTCTTCCCTCTCTGTTTCCTGGTGCACGAGGAGAGGGGATTAAGAGCACTGCTTAAAGGAGCTCCAGAGACGGGCGCAAGCCGCGGCTAACAGCGCGGACCCCAGAGACGGGCATGAGATGCTAAGGCTGCTGCTGCTGCCACCAAGAAGCCTGTGTGCGAGCACAGGTCACTGTCCACACCCCCCTTCCCGGAAGCCTGTCCAGCCCGCCACTGCCAGGGTCCCGGGATCCAGGGACAACTTCCCGGGGAAAATGCACGGCGCGCCTCAGGCTGGTGCAACGTCATGCTGGCTTCTGCCGCCGCAGGCTCGCGCCGCACTAAGTGCCCCTCCCTCCACCCCCCGACCGGCCTGAGTGAGCCAGAGCCCCCGAAGCAGCTGCTCCTTTAACCCCGTCCTGTCTGAGCGAAGAACAGATGCCCTCTGGCAACCTACATGTAGAGGCGGGTGCAAATCCAAAGCTGAGACCCTGGGAGCTGTGAGAACAAAGAAGAGAAAGGGAAATCTCTCCCAGCAGCCTCAGAAGCAGTGGATGAAATCTCCACAATCAACTTGATGTACCCTGCATCTGTGGAATGCGTGAATAGACAACAAATCATCCCAAATTGAGGAGGTGGACTTTGAGAGCAAGATTTATGATTTTTTCCCCTTTTCCTCTTTTTGAAAGTGTGTATGTGTATGCTTCCGTGTCAGATTTTGTCTGTATAGCTTTGCTTCCACCATTTGTCCTAGGGTTCTACCCGTCTGTTTTTGTTTTTTCTTAATAATTATTTTTTATTTTAATACCTTTATTATATTTTATCTTACTTTACTTTATTTTACTTTATCTTTTTCTTTCTTTCCTTCCTTCCCTACTTTAGACAACAAATCATCGCAAATCGAGGAGGTGGACTTTGAGAGCAAGATTTATGATTTTCTCCCCTTTTCCTCTTTTTGTGAGTGTGTATGTGTATGCTTCTGTGTGAGATTTTGTCTCTATAGCTTTGCTTCCACCATTTGTCCTAGGGTTCTATCCATCCGTTTTTTCTTTTTTGTTTTTTAATTTTTTTCTTAATAATTATTTTTTATTTTACTAACTTTATTATATTTTATCTTACTTTATTTTATTTTACTTTATCTTTTCTTTCTTTCTTTCTTTTCTTTTCTTTCTTTCTTCTACTAATTCTATCTTTCTACTTTTTCTCCCTTTTATCCTGAGCCGTGTGGATGAAAGGCTCTGGGTGCTACAGCCAGGAGTCAGTGCTGTGCCTCTGAGGTGGGAGAGCCAACTTCAGGACACTGGTCCACAAGAGACCTCCCTGATCCACATAATATGAAACGACGAAAATCTCTCAGAGATCTCCATCTCAACACCAGCACCCAGCTTCACTCAACAACCAGCAAGCTACACTGCTGGACACCCTATGCCAAACAAATAGCAAGACAGGAACACAAGCCCACCCATTAGCAGAGAGGCTGCCTAAAAACATTATAAGGCCACAGACACCCCAAAACACACCACCAGATGTGGACCTGCCCACCAGAAAGATAAGATCGAGCCTGACCCACCAGAACACAGGCACTAGTCCCCTCCACCAGGAAGCCTACACAACCCACTGAACCAACCTTAGCCACTGGGGACAGACACCAAAAACAACGGGAACTACGAACCTGCAGCCTGCAAAAAGGAGACCCCAAACACAGTAACATAAGCAAAATGAGAAGACAGAAAAACACACAGCAGATGAAGGAGCAAGATAAAAACCCACCAGACCTAACAAATGAAGAGGAAATAGGCAGTCTACCTGAAAAAGAATTCAGAATAATGATAGTAAAGATGATCCAAAAACTTGGAACTAGAATAGACAAAATGCAAGAAACATTTAACAAGGACCTAGAAGAACTAAAGATGAAACAAACAACAATGAAGAACACAATAAATGAAATTAAAAATACTCTAGATGGGATCAAAAGCAGAATAACTGAGGCAGAAGAATGGATAAGTGACCTGGAAGATAAAATAGTGGGAATAACTACTGCAGAGCAGAATAAAGAAAAACGAATGAAAAGAACTGAGGACAGTCTCGGAGACCTCTGGGACAACATTAAACGCACCAACATTCGAATTATAAGGTTTCCATAAGAAGAAGAGAAAAAGAAAGAGACTGAGAAAATATTTGAAGAGATTATAGTTGAAAACTTCCCTAATATGGGAAAGGAAATAGTTAATCAAGTCCAGGAAGCACAGAGAGTTCCATACAGGATAAATCCAAGGAGAAATATGCCAAGACACATATTAATCAAACTGTCAAAAAAGAAATACAAAGAAAACATATTAAAGCAGCAAGGGGAAAACAACAAATAACACATAAGGGAATCCCCATAATGTTAACAGCTGATCTTTCAGCAGAAACTATGCAAGGAAGAAGGGACTGGAAGGACATATTTAAAGTGATGAAGGAGAAAAACCTGCAACCAAGATTACTCTACCCAGCAAGGATCTCATTCAGATTTGATGGAGACATTAAAACCTTTACAGACAAGCAAAAGGTGAGAGAGTTCAGCACCACCAAACCAGCTTTACAACAAATGCTAAAGGAACTTCTCTAGGCAAGAAACACAAGAGAAGGAAAAGACCTACAATAACAAACCCAAAACAATTAAGAAAATGGGAATAGGAACATACATATCGATAATTACCTTAAATGTAAATGGACTAAATGCTCCCACCAAAAGACACAGATTGGCTGAATGGATACAAAAACAAGACCCATATATATGCTGTCTAAAAGAGACCCACTTCAGACCTAGAGACACATACAGACTGAAAGTAAGGGGATGGAAAAAGATATTCCATGCAAATGGAAACCAAAAGAAAGCTGGAGTAGCAATTCTCGTATCAGACAAATAGACTTTAAAATAAAGACTATTAGAAGAGACAAAGAAGAACACTACATAATGATCAAGGGATCGATCCAAGAAAAAGATATAACAATTGTAAATATTTATGCATCCAACATAGGAGCACCTCAATACATAAGGCAAATACTAACAGCCATAAAAGGGGAAATCGACAGTAACACATTCATAGTAGGGGACTGTAAAATCCCATTTCACCAATGGACAGATCATCCAAATGAAAATAAATAAGGAAACACAAACTTTACATGATACATTAAACAAGATGGACTTAATTGATATTTATAGGACATTCCATCCAAAAACAACAGAATACACTTTTTTCTCAGGTGCTCATGGAACACTCTCCAGGATACATCATATCTTGGGTCACAAATCAAGCCTTGGTAAATTTAAGAACATTGAAATTGTATCAAGTATCTTTTCCGACCACAACACTATGAGACTAGATATCAATTACAGGAAAATATCTGTAAAAAATACAAACACATGGAGGCTAAACAATACACTACTTAATAACGAAGTGATCACTGAAGAAATCAAAGAGGAAATCAAAAAATACCTAGAAACAAATGACAATGCAGACACGACAACCCAAAATCTATGGGATGCAGCAAAAGCAGTTCTAAGAGGGAAGTTTATGGCAATATAATCCTACCTTAAGCAACAGGAAACATCTCGAAAAAACAACCTAACCTTGCACCTAAAGCAAGAGAAAGAAGAACAAAAAAACCCCAAAGTTAGCAGAAGGAAAGAAATCATAAAAATCAGATCAGAAATAAATGAAAAAGAAATGAAGGAAACGATAGCAAAGATCAAAAAAACTAAAAGCTGGTTCTTTGAGAAGATAAACAAAATTGATAAACCATTAGCCAGACTCATCATGAAAAAAAGGGAGAAGACTCAAATCAATAGAATTAGAAATGAAAAAGGAGAAGTAACAACTGACACTATAGAAATACAAAAGATCATGAGAGATTACTACAAGCAAATCTTTGAAAATAAAATGGACAACCTGGAAGAAATGGACAAATTCTTAGAAATGCACAACCTGCCAAGACTGAATCAGGAAGAAATAGAAAATATGAACAGACCAATTAGAAGCACTGAAATTGAAACTATGATTAAAAATCTTCCAACAAACAAAAGCCCAGGACCAGACGGCTTCACAGGCGAATTGTATCAAACATTTAGAGAAGAGCTAACACCTATCCTTCTCAAACTCTTCCAAAATATAGCAGAGGGAGGAACACTCCCAAATTCATTCTACGAGGCCTCCATCACCTTGATTCCAAAACCAGGCAAGGATGTCACAAAGAAAGAAAACTACAGGCCAATATCACTGATGAACATAGATGCAAAAATCCTCAACAAAATACTAGCAAACAGAATCCAACATCACATTAAAAGTTTCATACACCATGATCAAGTGGGGTTTATTCCAGGAATGCAAGGATTCTTCAATATACGCAAATCAGTCAACGAGATACACCATATTAACAAATTGAAGGAGAAAAACCATATGATCATCTCAATAGATGCAGAGAAAGCTTTCGACAAAATTCAACACCCATTTATGATAAAAACCCTGCAGATTATAGGCATAGAGGGAACTTTCCTCAACATAATAAAGGCCATATATGACAAACCCACAGCCAACATCATCCTCAATGGTGAAAAACTGAAATCATTTCCTCTAAGATCAGGAACAAGACAAGGTTGCCCACTCTCACCACTATTATTCAACATAGTTTTGGAAGTTTTAGCCACAGCAATCACAGAAGAAAAGGAAATAAAAGGAATCCAAATCAGAAAAGAAGAAGAAAAGCTGTCACTGTTTGCAGATGACATGATACTATACATAAAGAATCCTAAAGATGCTATCAGGAAACTACTAGAGCTAATCAATGAATTTGGTAAAGTTGCAGGATACAAAATTAATGCACAGAAATCTCCTGCATTCCTATACACTAATGATGAAAAATCTGACAGTGAAATTAAGGAAACACTCCCATTTACTATTGCAACAAAAAGAATAAAATACCTACGAATAAACCTACCTAGAGAGGCAAAAGACGTGTGTGTATGCAGAAAACTATAAGACAGTGATGAAAGAAATTAAAGGTGATAACAAACAGATGGAGAGATATACCATGTTCTTGGATTGGAACCATCAACATTGTGAAAATGACTATACTACCCAAAGCAATCTACAGATTCAGTGCAATCCCTGTCAAACTACCAATGGCATTTTTCACAGAACTAGAACACAAAATTTCACAATTTGTATGGAAACACAAAAGATCCCGAATAGCCAAAGCAATCTTGAGAAAGAAAAACGGAGTTGGAGGAATCAGGCTCCTGGCTTCAGACTATACTACAAAGCTACAGTAATCAGGACAGTATGGTACTGGCACAAAAACAGAAATATAGATCAATGGAAAAGGATAGAAAGCCCAGAGATAAACCCATGCACATATGGTCACCTTATTTTTGATAAAGGAGGCAAGAATATACAATGGAAAAAAGACAGCCTCTTCAGTATGTGGTGCTGGGAAAACTGGACAGCTACATGTAAAAGAATGAAATTAGAACACTCCCTAATACCATATACAAAAATAAACTCAAAATGGATTAAAGACCTAAATGTAAGGCCAGATACTATAGAACTCTTAGTGGAAAACATAGGCAGAATACTCTATGACATAAGTCACAGCAAGATCCTTTTTGACCCACCTCCTAGAGAGATGGAAATAAGAACAAAACTAAACAAATGGGACCTAATGAAACTTAAAAGCTTTTGCACAGCAAAGGAAACCATAAACAAGACCAGAAGAAAACCATCAGAATGGGAGAAAATACTTGTAAATGAAGCAACTGAGAAAGGATTAATTTCCAAAATTTACAAGCAGCTCATGCAGCTCAGTAACAAAAAAACAACGCAATCCAAAAATGGGCAGAAGACCTAAATAGACATTTCTCCAAAGAAGATATACAGACTGCCAGCAAACACATGAAAGAATGCTCAACATCATTAATCATTAGAGAAATGCAGATCAAAACTACAATGAGATATCATCTCACACCAGTCAGAATGGCCATCATCAAAAAATCTAGAAACAATAAATGCTGGAGAGGGTGTGGAGAAAAGGGATCACTCTTGCACTGCTGGTGGGAATGCAAATTGGTACAGCCACTATGGAGAACACTATGGAGGTTCCTTAAAAAACTACAAGTAGAACTACCATACGACCCAGCAATCCCACTACTGGGCATATACCCTGAGAAAACCATAATTCAAAAAGAGTCATGTACCAAAATGTTCACTGCAGCTCTATTTACAATAGCCTGGAGATGGAAACAACCTAAGTGTCCATCATCAGATGAATGGATAAAGAAGATGTGGCACATATATACAATGGAATATTACTCAACCATAAAAAGAAACGAAATTGAGCTATTTGTAATGAGGTGGATAGACCTAGAGTTCTGTCATACAGAGTGAAGTAAGTCAGAAAGAGAAAGACAAATACCGTATGCTAACACATATATATGGAATTTAAGAAAAAAATGTCATGAAGAACCTAGGGGTAAGACAGGAATAAAGACACAGACCTACTAGAGAATGGACTTGAGGATATGGGGTGGGGGAAGGGTAATCTGTGACAAAGTGAGAGAGAGGCATGGATATATATACACTACCAAACGTAAGGTAGATAGCTAGTGGGAAGCAGCCGCATAGCACAGGGAGATCAGCTCGGTCCTTTGTGACCGCCTGGACGGGTGGGAAAGGGAGGGTGGGAGGGAGGGAGACGTAAGAGGGAAGAGATAATGGGGACATATGTATATGTATAACTGATTCACTTTGTTATAAAGCATAAACTAACACACCATTGTAAAGCAACTGTACTCCAATAAGATGTGAAAAAAAAAGCTTTAATGCAACACACACCAATCAGAGTAGCTAAAATTAAAATGCAATGACCAACGAAGTGGTTAGAAAGAATGTGAAGTACCTGGAACTCTCAGAAGTTGCTGATGAAAGTGTAAAATAGTACAACTATGGTGAAAATCTGGTTAGTAGCTTCCAACTGACTTGAAAGTGGGAAAAAGAAACTTCCTGGGTTGATGGAAATGTTCTACATCTTGAGTTAGGCAGTTACTTTTGTCAAAATTAGTCAAGCAGCATACTTAAGTATTTGGGTATTTTACTGTATGTAATCATAATTCAATAAAGTACTAGGGGAAAAAAACATGAGTGAGTTAGGCAGTAGATGACATACAGCTGAAAATAAAATAAGTGAACAGGAAAACTATATTCAAAGAAATTACCCAGAATGCATCACTGAGCATCAAGAAAATGTAAAATGTGAGACAATAAAAATATGGGAGTTAGAACAAGAAATCTTAATATACGTTGAATTGGAGCTCTAGAAAGAGAGAACAGTACTTTGGTTTCTGGTCTGACATGTAAAGAGACTGGAAGTTGTCACTCCCACCTCCACAACTGAGGTCACAGGGCAAACTGCTGTCCTGAACACAAGCAGGGCCCCACACTTTGGTGCGTTTTACTCCCCAGGGTCCTACTGGGTTCTCACTATAAATACTGGAGAAAAATCCCCCTGTGCTTCTGTTAGGGGAGAGGGAAAGCAATGTTCTCCTTAACCAATTCTGCCCACAAGGGAAACCATTTTACCAGAGTACAACCAAGTGGGGTTTTCCCAAAGCCTAACCAACCCAATATTTCTTTTATCCCACTCCAGCCCCCTCTAGTGTGTGGGGAGGGAGGATACCCAACTCAGACTCACCAAAAGACTGAGACCTAATCATAGGACTAGAGGACTCTTCCTCTCCTTCACACTTCATCACATCAATAGAGCTCCTATATAACAGAGGGTTAGAGCTCAAGAAGTGCAAGCCTCAGTTCCTAGCTAAAGAGTCTCTGGGAAAACCCAAGGATAACAGAGGCGACAAAAACAAGGATATGAGAGGAAATTTTAGACTCTGACACACAGATGGAATAAACAGTAAACACATTCCGACTCCTAGCCAGAAGGAGATTAGAGAGAGAGGAGAAATGAGAGAGGCAATATTCAAAAAGAAAAAGGCTGCAAACTTTCAAAAACTAACTTTTTAAAAATTGAATAAACTGATACAAGAAGCACAACATATACAAAGAAGTTTACGAAAACTTTCATTTTACATTGTACTGCAAACTAGAGAATGCCAATGGCAAATACAAGACTTTAAAACCAGATAGGGAAAAAGGATCAATTACTTCTAAAGAAAAAAATATGAGAATGCCAACAAAATTCATTAACAACAGAATACAGTACAGTAACAATACAGTAGAATAATATCTCTAAAGAGTTGCAAGATGGTATTTGAGACTTTAATACTCCTCTACCAGGCACCAATATAAAAAGTAGACAGAAAATCAACAAAGATGAAGAAGACCCTAACAACACTGTTAAACAACTAACTGATATCTACTTAATACTCTACTCAAAAACAGGAAGATATACATTCTTTTCGAATACACATGAATATTCACCAAGAAAGACCATACTTTGGGCCAGGAAACAAACTATAACATATTTAAATGAAATGAAATCACACAAAGCATACTATCCGACCATAACAAAACTAGAAATTGACAACAGACAGACATCTGGAAAATCCCCAAGTACTTTGATACAACTAAATCAGTGTTTAGAGGAAAATTTATAGTATCAAATGCTTATATTAGAAAAATCTAAAATCAGTGACCTAACCTCCATATTAAGAATCTAAAAAATAGAAGAGCAAATACACCCCCAAAGAAACCAAAAGGAAGGAACTAATAGAGAGCCAAAATCTATAAAATCTAAAATAGGAAAACAACAGATTACTACTGAACCCAAAAGATGGTACTTTGAAAGAGGCAATAAAATTGACAAACCTCTCTTTGACCAGGACAAAAAGACACAAACTATAAACATAAAAAACGAAAGATGGAACAGCCCTTGATACATTAAAAGGATAGAGAATATTAAAAAATATTTATGTGCATAAATTCAACAACTTAGAAGAAATGAATAAATTCCTTCTAAGACAGAAACTACCACACCTCAAAAAGAAATGGAGAACAGCAAAAATGGCAGAGAACTCCAAAATTTTGCCCCTCCACAAAAGCAGTAACAAAACCCAAAAAAGCTAGCAAAAATTGCAGACTCAACTATGTCAGAACTCTGGAAATTAACTAAATGATTACGGCAACCCAGGGGGTATTTATTCAAGAAAAAAAGGACAGTGATTTGTGGAGTTTTAAACCTTCTCCTGGTCCCTCATTGCCAGGGCAGCTTGGCAGCCACTGGAGCAACCAAAACTGAGCTGGAGCACTCTCAAAGCCTCATTCACAAACACTAGTCATTATCTGACCTGTGTGGTGGTTCCTCTACTCTTGCATAGCGTTAAAAGACTTCTTCCTGGAGGGGAAGGAGGAAACTATTACTGGAAAATGTTTTAAATTTGTAGGTGTCCAAGGTCATGGAAACAGCTGGGGCAAACAACTGACTAACCAAAAAGCTTAAAAGGAAAAACTTGGGAATGAGATGTCAGTACGTGGTCCAAAAAGCTCTGACATACTCCGGGGACTCTAGAAGGTCATATGGACATGGAGGCCTATGCACATGCTTAGGAAAGACCTAAAAATAGCCTAAGCTCTCACCTCTGTCTGACCTTGAGGCTTTGCAATGAAGGAAGTGAAGGACAAGGCGGAGTTATAAACTTCTTGACTGAGTAATGCAGGTGAGCCCCAAAACACACACCAAGCCACTTGGGCAGGAGTGGGAGACTTACTGGTTACAGGCAGTTAAGGAAATCTCTGTCCAACCATTAGCTGACCATAAACTGAATAAAAAGGCTTCAATGGCCACACATGACAAAGCATACAAAAATTACAGAATTAGTTCTGAAAAGTCAATAAAGCAACAAACAACAAATAAAACAAGCAGCAACAACAGACAACCCTGGGAAGGGGAGACAGTCTAATTCCAAAGTTGCTGCATTATTTTAAATGTCCAGTTCTTAACCAAAAAAAACCTATGAAACATACAAAGAAACAGGAGAGTATGTCCCATAAAAACGGAGAAGAGCCATCAATAAAAACTGTCCCTAAGAACAATAAAAATTGTACCCAAGGACTTAATAGAAAACACTTTGAAAATCCAGTATTTTAATATGCTTAAAGAGCTGAAGAAAACCATGTCTAAAGAATTAAAATGAAGTATGAGAATGATATCTCACCAAACAGAGAATATCAAAAAAGAAACCGAAATTATAAAAAGAAGCCAAATAGAAATTACAAAACAAAACAAAACAAAATCACTAGAAGGGCTCAAGAGCAGTATTGAACAGGTAGAAGAAAAGATCTGTGACCCTGAAGAGAGGTTAGTTGAAGTTACACAGCCTGAAGAAAAGAAAAAAGAATGAAGAAAAATTAACAGAGCTCAGAGATCTATCAGACAACAAGTGTACCAACATATGCAAAATGGGAGTCCCAGAAGAGGAGGAGAAAAAAGAACAGGAAAAAAATGTAAAGAAAAAATGGTCAAAAGATCCCAAATTTAATGGAAAGCATTAATAGAAGAAGTTCAATAAACTCCAAGTAAAATAAAATGTAAGTGAGATCTAGTCCTGGACAAATTATAATAAAACTGTGCAAAGTCAAAGACAGAAAGAGAATCTTGAAAGCTCTAAGACAGAAGTGACTCATGGTATACAGACCCTCAAAATAAGATTAACAGCTGGTTTCTCATCAGAAACCATGGAGGCCAAAAGGCAGTAGAATAACATATTCAAAGTAAAGGGGAAAAGAAACAAAAAACAAAAAACAAAAACTATCAACCAAGAATTCTATACCCAGCAAAAATATCCTTCAAAAATAAAGGGGATACTAAGACATTACCAAATAAACAAACAGAGTTTCTCACTAGCAGACCAACCCTGCAGGAAATACTAAAGAGATTCCTCTAGCTGAAATGAAAGGACACAGAACAGTAACTTGAATCCATATGAAAAATCAAGAGTACCAGTAAAGGTACTCTACATAGCACATACAAAAGACAGTATAAATGTAATTTTTGTTTTTAATTTTTTTCTCCTGATATGAGATAACTGCATATAGCAATAATTATAAATCTATGTCGATGGGCACACAATGTAAAAAGATGGTATTTGTAAAGATAACAGCATAAAAGAGAAGTGAATGGAGTTACAGGTGCAAAGTTCTTTTATATTATTGAAACTAAATTGCCATTGATCCAAATTAGATTGCTGTAAACTAAGATGTTAATTATAATCCTCAGGGTAATCACTAAGAAAATAACTCAAAATAACATAGTAAAAGAAACAAGGGAATTAAACTGTACACTGGAAAATATCCATTTAGCACAAGAGAAGGCATTAATTGAGGAACAGTGGAACAAAAAGGACATAACACATACAGAAAACAAATAGCAAAATGACTGACGTGAATCCTACTTTATCAGCAAATACATTAAATGTAAGTGGATTAAACTCTGATTAAAAAGCAGAGATTAGCAGAATGAATATTTAAACATGATTCATTATATGCTATCCAGAAGAGAGACACTATAGATCAAAGACATAAATAGATAGAAAGTAAAAGCACAGAAAAAGGTATGACATGCAAACAGTAACCAAAAGAGAGTTGAAGTAGCTACACTAAGACAGGGATAACCTCAATGTCTTATATCAATGAAAGAAACTGAATTAGTAGTTAAAAACTTTCCAACAAAGAAAATTTCAGGCCCATATAGTTTTACTGGAAAATACTACCAATAATATAAGAAAGAAATAATACAAATGGAAATGCTTCAAGAAAATAGAAGGGTTAGTAACACTTTCCAACTCATTTTACGAAGTCAGTAGTATCCTTATCAAGCTAGACAAAAACATTGTAAAAAAAATACTACAGAATGCCTTACAATCATAAATGTATAAATCCTCAACAAAATACTAGCAAATCCAGTAATATATTAAAAACAAAATACATTATGGCTAAGTGGTATTTAAAATGGGAATAGAAGGTGAGTTCTACCTCTTGATAGAAGTCTGATTATTAATGAAAAACCACCAATGTAAATCAGCATATAAACAAAGTAAAGAAGAAAAGTTATGATCATTTCAACAGTTGCAGAGAAAGTATCTGACCAAATTCAACTTGCATCAATGACAAAAATCCTCAGCAAAAGTGAAGAAATAGAAGGAAAATTTATTTAACCTGAAAAAGCACCAAAAAACTTGCAGTTGATATAATTCATGGTGAAAGACTGAACACTTTCTCCCTAAAGTTAAGAACAGGGCAAGGACATGCACTGTCATCACTTCTATTTAATATTGTCCTTGCCAGTGTGATAAGGCAAAAAATAAGGAAAGGAAGAAATGAAAAGGTCTCTATTCACAGATTAAAAGGTTGTAAAAGTTCCTAGAAGTAATAAGTTTACAAATGTTGCAAGGGATAAGGTCAATATACTTTTAAATGAATTGTGTTTTAGTTCTATAAAATATCAATGAATAACTGGAAATTTTAAAAGTAGTATCATTTACAATAGCATCAAATATCAAATAAGTAGCAAATCCAGCAACAATATATAAATCTAGCAAAATATTTGCAAGATCTGCATGCTGAAAACTACAAAACATCAAAAAAAAATAAAGAAGACCTGCGTAAATAGAGAGGTACACTGTATTCACAGATTGGAAGACTCAGTATTAAGTCTCAAGATTAACAAACTGATTCTTCCTCCAAACTGATCTACATATTCAATACAATTCAAATAAAAAATCTAGCAGGATATTTTGCAAAAATCATAATCTGATTCTAAAACTTATATGGAAATGCAAAGCGTTTAGAGGTGTCAACACAATTTTGAAAAATAACTACAGAGTTGGAGAACACATACTATATAATCTCAGGGCTTACCACAAAGCTGCAACAATCAAACATTTTGGTATTGGCATAGATCAGTGGACAGTTTATGTATCTAGCAGTAGACCCACCCACATAAATTTGGGTCTAATGAACTTTGACAAAGTTGCAAGAAAATCCACGTGGAAAGCATAATCTTTTCAACAAACAGTGCTTGGAATGACTGGATGTACATATGCAAAAGAACTAACTTTGTACCATATTTACAAAAATTAACTTAAAACAGACCACAGACCTATATGAAAAACCTAATTATAAAATTTCTAGAAGAAAACCTTCATGTACTTGGGTGAGGTAGATATATCTTAGATGTACTTGGGTGAGGTAAATACATCTTCGGTGTATTTGGTAAATACACCAAAGACATAATCCATAGATGAAAACAAGTGATAAATGGGACCGCATCAAAACGGAAAACTGCTCTTTAAAAGGCCCTGTAAAGAAAATAAACATACAAGCCACAGACTGGGAGAAAATATCTGCAAAACATACTTTAAAAAGGACTTGAATCCAAAACATATAATAAACTCTCAAAATCTCAGTAATTAGAAAAAAAGCAACTCAATAATAAAACTAGGCAAAAGATGTGAATAAATACTTCCTTCACCAACGAAGACATACAGATGGCAAATAAACACATGAAAAGTATAATTACTCATTAGAGAAATGACAAGCTAAACCACAATGATATTACATCCTACTAGAATGAAAAATTTAAAAAAAAAAATTGATAATACCAAGAAGTACTGACAAGGATGCAGAGCCAACTAAAACTCTCTCATATTTTTGGCAGGAATACAAAATGATAAATCCACTATGTTGGATTATTAGACAAACAGTCTGGCAGTTTCTTATGAAGTCCAACATACACTTACCATACCACCTGGCAGTTCCAGTCCTAGGTATTTACCCAAGTAAAATAAAACTTACTTCACACAGAAATTTATACAAATGTTTACAGTGCCTTTATTCTTAATCACTCATAACTGGAAACAACCCAAATGTCCTTCAACTTGTAAATAGATAAAAATCGGTGGTATATCCACACAATCAGATACTACTCGGCAACAGAAATGAGCTACTGAAATAGACAAGATGGATGAACCTCAAATACATTATGTTAAATGAAAGAATCCAGACTCAAAAGGCTACATACTATGTTTCTATATATGACATTCTGGAAAAGTAGTTGCCAAGGGCTAAGAGTGGGACAAGGTGTTGACTTCAATGAACACAAATGAATTCTGGAGGGTGACGGAACAGTTCTATTTCTCAATTGTAGTGGTGGTTATGCAACTGTACATCTGTCAACATTCACCAAATGTGAATGTCTGTCAACAAAGAGGTCAATTTTACTACATACATATAGTTCAGTAAAAAAGTTGCTAAAAATTTAATTTTTCAAAAATATATTCAAGGTATAATTTCAAGAGTGACCACTGAGAGTCCAGAAATAGAATGTACAAATCCCACACCAACAGAAGTATATAGATCAAGAAACAAACAAGGGGGGAAAAAATCTGTTTTTAGAAAGGCAAAAAGAAAACAAAAAATCACACAAAGAATGGAATCAAAAAGTAGGATGGCAACCAGACAAAAATATCAATAATTGCAATAGAGGTGAGGCAATTGGTCTGAACCCACACATTAAAATAAAGTCAGACTGGATTAAAAACAAAGACCAGTTATATACTTTTTGTAAGAGACACACCTAAGCATAAGTACACAGAAAGGTTGAAAGTAAACAAAGGAGAAAAGATGTATTATACAAACATTAACCAAAAGAAAACCTGCATAGCTATATGAGACAAAAAAGATCGTAAGATGAAAACCCTAACAGGAGGCTCATGACCTAATATCAGGTTCAATTTACCAGAAGGTATAGCAATATATAGGCATAGTTGGTATACCTAATAAAATAAACTCAAAGGCTATAAGCAAAAGCTGACTGAACTACATGGGGAAATGAACAAATTCAGCATTTAAATGGAAATTTTAGCATATATACCTTAATTATTAAAAGAGCAAACAGTCAAAAATTTATAAAGATACAGAAAATATGAGGAACACAGCTAACAAATTTGATCTAATGGAGAAACATATAGATCTGTACCTAACAATTAGAGAAACAATACTCCTTTCAGATGCAGTAAAACATTTATAAAAATTGATCACATACCAGCCCATAAAGCAGGAATCAACAAATGTAAAAGAACTTGTTCATACAGGTTACCCTAACAGCCTATAATGCAATTAAGTTTAAATTTAACAATAAAGAAAGGTAAATTTAAAATCACACGTGCATGGAAATTTTAAATAACTGATGAGTCAAAGAAGATATGATAACCTATATTAATAATACTTAGGCAAAAATGATGAGAATATTTCATATCAAAATCATGGGATGCCAAATAAATTTATAGTCTTGCCAAAAAAATTTATGGCCTTAACTGCTTATATTTATTTGAAAATAAGGAAATCTAAATATGAATAAGCCATATATCCAACTTAAAAAGAGAAAAAAGGAAAAAAACTATAATAAATCCAAACAAAACAGAATAAAGAAAAACAGAAACAAACCAGTTTTTTAAAAATAAAAGCCAATACTGACTCACTGAAAAGAACATAATTGACAAATCTCTGGGGAGACTAAATCAGAAAAAAAGATAGAAAGCACAAATAATCTTACTAATGAAGAAGGGGGTAATATAAACAAGAGTCTAAAAATATATCGAGAATATTATGAACATTTTTATGCAAATTTGAAAACTTTAAAAAGCAGAAAAATTCCAATATTACAGATACAGTCCAGAAAAACTGACTCATCAGCAATTAGAAAGACTCAATGATTCTTATAACTACAAATACATTGAGGTGATAGTTCTACCAGGCAATGGTAGTTTTATAGTCTTGTTCCACCAAAATTTCAAGGAACAGATTAATTCAATATTATACAAACTCTTTGAGGAAACTGAGTAAGAACAGTAAGAACACATGTCTATCTTATTCATGAACATACATGAAAAATTCCTTTAAAAAGTTATTGTGAAAGGCAGTCCATCAGGGTCCCTGTGCTTCCCCCCTTCATTCTTTGTGAGTGCAACAGATTCTGAGACTTATCTGTCTCTTGATACTGAGCAGTTTCTATAGCTAGTTAAATAGGGAACTAAACAGGTCAAGGTAACCAGAGCAATATTTCCATATAACTCTTTGTACCCCTGGAGAATCAGGATTAGTTGTTTTGTTTTGGTTTTTTTGCAGCTAGCTACAATATTTGCTGCTTGCTTGAAAAGTGCTGCACCTTTGGACTTAGATTACTCAATTGCAATGCAAACTCTTTGTGTATACAGCATGTGTCTGGGTCCACCTTGTTGCTTAAGTGATAACGTTCTTTGTCTCTGACCCAAGAGTCTCATGTCTTCTACCATTATCCATGAAGCAATAATTGGCTAACTTATTAGCTTGTAATAGGGTAAAATCTTAGAGCCTTAACAGTTCTTGACAAACACTATCAAAATAAATCCAGCAGTGTATAAAAGCACCAAGTTGGGTTTACCTCAGGAATCCAAGTGTGGTTTAAAGGGGCAGGTTGGGGGGATGCTTACATATAATTTACCACTTCAATATATGAAATGAGAAAATAATGTAATCATCTCAATAGATGAAGAAAAGCATTTAATAAAATTCAGCACCCAAATAAGGATTAGCAAGGTAGAAATAGAAGGAAACTTCTAGAACCTAAAAACTTTTTACCAAAAATATAGAGCAAATATTCTTAATGGAAAAATATTGGAAACATTTCCTTTAAAATTGTGATTAGAAGCATGCCCAGTATTAATGCTTCTATTCAATATTGTATTAAACATGCCAGTACATTACAATAAGGAAAAGAAATTATAAGAATTTGAAAGGAACAAAGTCTTTATCAGCAGATGAAATCATTATCTGCATATAATACCTAAAGAATTTGTAAACAAACTTTTAGGAAGAATGAGAATTTAGCCAAGAAGGCTTACTGTAAGATCTTTTTTCTTTTTAATGGTAATTCGTATATCCCAACAGCAAACAGGCAGAAAAAGCAACTTAAAAAAGACATGGTTTATAAGAGGAACAAAAAAACTTATAAAGTATCTAGAAACAAATCTACAAAAGATATGCCTGAACAGTGTGCAGAAAGTTATAAAATTTTATTCAAAGACATTAAATAAGATCTAAACAAATGGGGAGAATGCACAAATTCATGGATAGGAAGACTCAATGTAATTAACATGTCAATTTTTCTTAAATTGATCCAGACATTCAATGCAGTTCCAAAGTCCCAACAGCATTTTTTGTGAAACTTAACAAGCTGTTTCTTATGTATGAGGAAGATTCAAGGCACCCAAACTGCCAAGACATTGCAAAAGTAAAATGTAAAGGGACTTCCCAAAAGAGATATCAAATCTTAATATAAAGCCATAGTAACAATTATGACAATGTAGTAATCAGTGCAAGGTGAGACAAACTGACTGCTGGGTATAGAGAATGGAGATCCCAAAACAAGCCTACTACACATTGCTGATATATGAGAGAGGTGACTTTGCTGATCAGTGGGAAAAGGGAAAACTAGTCATTAAATGATGTTGAGACAACTGGTTATTCACAAGGAAAAGACAAAATGAGATCCCTCCCAAAATGAGACCTCTCATACCATATTAAAAAATCAACTCCAAATGAATGAAAGAATTAACTATGAAAAGCAAAACTTTACAACAACTTTTAAGAGATAATATAGAAAAACTATTTATGACTGGGGTAGGGCAGGATTTCTTTAATAAAACATAAGATGCACTAGTCACAAAAGAAAAGAATTTTAAATTCAACTACAATAAAAAAAAAACAAGGGCTTCCCTGGTGGCAGTTGTTGAGAGTCCACCTGCCGTTACAGGGGACACGGGTTCGTGCCCCGGTCCGGGAAGATCCCACATGCCGTGGAGCAGCTGGGCCCGTAAGCCATGGCTGCTGAGCCTGCGCGTCCAGAGCCTGTGCTCCGCAACGGGAGAGGCCACAACAGTGAGAGGCCCGCGTATCGCAAAAAAAAAAAAAAAATCAAATCTATTCATTAAATAATACCAACAAAGAAAACAGAAAGAAAAGCCAGAGTGGAAGAAGACATTTACAATACAAAATAGACAAAAGTTAAAAATTCCAAGTGAAAATAAGCAAAAGATATCAATAGCAATTTCAGAGAAGAAACGTGTCCAATACATATATGAAAAGATTCTCAGTTTTATTATCAATTAGGAAAATGTAAATTAAGAGTAGGACTAGAAACTGTTTCACACTTAATAACTGGCAAAACTTTAAAAATCTGACAATACTAAGTAAGTGTTGGGAAGAAGACAGAAAAATGGCAACTGTATTACTTTCGGGAGTATATTTTAGTACAGCTACTTTGTAAAATATTATGGCATTACCTAATAAACCTAAGAATGTATAAGCTTCTTTCTATAACCCAACAATTCCATTCCTAGGAACTCTATCAGGAGACATGTACAAGAATGTTCATGGCTACATTGCTTATAGTAGTCAAAAAAAGGTGGAAACAATCTAAATATCTATAGTGGAATGAATTACAGTATATTCATATAACAGAATACAACACAGCAATGAAACAGATTAACTACAATTACACGAATGTATAAATGTATGAATCGTAAATACATAAAGTCAAATAAAACCAAGTCACAGAAAATTACATTCAGTAGGATTCCATTTATATAAAGGTTAAAACACCCTTAACAGATACATATATAAGCTCAGTATCTGGCACATAGTATGTGCTCATCAATACCTGTTGGATGACCGAAAGAAAACTAACAGAATTTAGGACAGTAATAACCTCTGGGAGAAGTGATGAAGATGTAATCAAGAAAAGGCACACAGGAAACTTAAAAGATACAGGGGATCTACACCAACAAGGTTTGATTGTGCCTATTTCCCAATAATCTCACCAACAGTTAGTTTATCAAATTTTTGAAATTCATCCAACCTGATAGGTAAAAATTGAGTATAGTCTCAATTTGCATTGTTATTATTATATAATGTTGATCAACTTTCTAATTTTACAGCCATTTGTAAATTCTCTTATATGAATTATTAATATGCTCTCTAATAGACTGTCTTTTATTTACTGATTTCCAGAAGCTCATTATATAATACAGAAGAAAGTACTTTGCCTCCTATATGAGTGGCAATCGGATTTTTAAATGCATTTTTTAAAAAGGTACTGAGAACGTTAGATAATGGGTGTGTAGTTACTTATTGTATTATTTTCTTTAAAATGTTACTCTTTGTATATTATATTTCATGAATTAAAAAGTTTACATAGTAAAAGAATCTTCAACTGCCATGGTCCATTTTATTTTAAGGGAGATAAGTAATTCTTAGAAGGAAGCTAGAAATCTTCACAATTATTGAAGTTCTAAAGTTTTTATTATTTGGGGACATCAATGTTTAATGCCTGAGGACAACTGTTTGGCCCATATGTCAGAGAAAGTATTGCTTTATACCTTAGGACATGAATTCTAAATTATTTAAAAATAACTATGTGAGAATTGCTTTCACTTACACCTTTTCTTCCATAAAACTAATACAGTTTGGATTTTTCTTTTAAGTGACTTAAAAGGACATTTCCAACTTCCTGGACTGGCCATGTTGTAGTTTTTAAATTGGCCTTCTTATCCTAACTCTTCAAATACCCTACCCACCACACATACTCCTCAAGTCTCAAAATAGCATTTCTAAAAATTAACTTGTTGAGCCAGGATGATCAAATTCATTATCAAAATTTCAGTATCTATGTTTCAGAGGAAGACAGGAAATGGAAGAAAGGCACTCCTTTTTCTGGTTTCAAGACAAAAATGGAATCTTAGAGGCAATCCATTTTCATTGTTTCTTTTAAATATATCACAGTGCTATTTTAAGTGCTCCACTCTACTCCCTCCCCCTTTTTTTGGGCACAAAGTACCACTATGTGGTTATTAAAACTGATTAAGAAATTATTTCAAGTTTTACCTTCCTAAGAATATAAAGCTACCATTCATTAGGAACATTTTATTCCTTCAATTCCTTCATAAAATCAATCCTGTTTTTACCACCTTAAAGTTTTGAAAGATGGCAGGGAGGGCTCTGGCTTTCTTTCATTTCTAAAAGGTCTCTGCTCTTCTGTACTGATCACCTGAACATAAAATAGCACTGCCAGAAAAACAGATTCTCACAGAAGAGGAAAGCCTGCAGATAGGTATTTATATTGAATTTAAATTGAAGTTTAATGAAAAGGAATTTATCCATAGGCACGGACAAAGCTAAGTTACAGCTGGTAAAGCAGAGCTGGTGCCTGATTTGAAAGTCTAAAGTGAGATTTTAACAAATGTGGATCATCAGTGGACAAGGGACACTAGAATCAAAGTCCAACCAAAGACAGTAGTTTGGAAGACCAACATTTTAACTAGTAAAACAAAATGAAGAACCCAGGAGATAAAGGATATTCAGAAAGATTCATTCAGTTGATACTAAGCTAAATTTTCTGAGAACATGTCTTTTTCTTTTTTTTTTTTTTTTGCGGTATGCAGGCCTCTCACTGTTGTGGCCTCTCCCGTTGCGGAGCACAGGCTCCGGACGTGCAAGCTCAGCGGCCATGGCTCATGGGCCCAGCCGCTCCGTGGCATGTGGGATCTTCCCGGACCAGGGCACAAACCTGTGCCCCCTGCATCGGCAGGCGGACTCTCAACCACTGCGCCACCAGGGAAGCCCAGAGAACATGTCTCTATATGAGATAACATGGAATAGAGTTCTGAAACAGTAAGATATATAATATTTGCTTTTCCAGGAATGTTATGTGGTATGAAGGGTAAGTCCAACTGGGTTCAATACCAAGGTATTCATTTGTCATTGACATGCTCTCCATCAAGATTAGGAGGAGGAAAACAGCTGTTCTGATTGATGTTGAAAGTAAGAAACAATGGTTATCCTTGGAGACAAAAAATATACAATTTATTATAATCAGTATGAAAAGTGTGAATTCTGAAATCTAAGATTATAAAAATGACAACCATTCCATACTTTTTAATAGGCATGAACAGACCTGCCCCCACTCCAACTCTAGCTGGATGGCTGTTTCAGCTACATTTACAAGAATAAGATTTAGCACACAGAGAATAAGGCGAAATGTCCCAACAGTTAAATTTCAAATGCCTTGGGTTAATCCTCAAGAAAATACTTTAGATAAAAAGTATTCCCCATATGTCTAATTCATACATGATAAAAAGCATCAGTAAATTCCTACAAAGAACCTAAAATCACAAGAGTTAGACCATTCATATAATTATCCAACTTACGAAGGGTTAACTGTATAAGGAAGCCTAACACCACTTTTGTCATTTCAACAAATAATGTCAGCAATCTTACCACTCTTATTCAAGCTTCTTTCTTAACGCTCCACTATATGATTTAAGCAAACGCAAACAACACGTTCATGAGACTCAGTAGTCTTTGAAGAAGGAAAATAAAACATATGAAAGTGTATACTTTATAAGGCTTTAATGTTCCCTCCTCATTAGCACGGAAAATGTTTAACCAATAGAGTAAATCTGTATTTAGTCCTCTGCATTCAAAATAAACCCTTCTTCTTATGCTATGCTGTAAGAGAAAAATATACAAATCTCAGTATTTATGTGATTTGAGTATGACTTTCATTCCAAACTGAGATGATATCATCAGAGGAACATGCATTTTGGATTAATACACTATTTACAATAACTACACTTATTAGACATAGCTCATTTTTACTGTAATGTTTTCCCTCTTATAAACCTAATATGCCAATGCTATCTACTCTATCAAAACCAGACATTCTGGCTGAGGTTAAAATTCATTATGTTACATCACTGTTTTCAATTTTTTTAAAAAATGGGAAAAAAAACTACAGTGCTAAATGTTAAACTATCTCCTCTAAGAAATTTCAGTAAAATATAAAAACAAAACAAAACAAAAAAACCCGAAATTTCCCCCATACAAGTTTGTTAAAATGATGGCAGCTTGTTGAAATCGTGAAGTTCAATTTGATAGAGAAGAACCACTTTTCTTTCAAGAGTAATGTATAGTTACATTCTTGAAATTATACTAAAATCTGGCCTAATTGTAACCAAAATGGTCTTTAAAAGGCTAAGAAAACCTCAATGCTGAGTGCTAATGCTATCATTTTTAAAAAATCACTCACCTTTCAAACCTAGAGTTTGTAGCTGGAAGAGCCGACCAAGTTCATAAGGCAAAACCCGTAACAGATTGTTATTTAAAAGCAATTCCCTGTTTTTTAAAAAAAAAAAAACACAAAAACTGTTTTAGTTTAATATATCAAACTTTATTAATACCTACAGTCGTTGTTCTTAACCTGCCTTCTAACATAACATGAGTGATGTCTACATTCAGGGTGTATTTCTCTACATTCATCCAAAAATGTTGTAACTGCCACAATTATTAACAGTGTTTCTATGATTTACTCATTCTCTAGCACAGATTAAAGTTAAAGGTATAGGAACTGTATGTCATTCTCAGGCTAAATATGCTCCCTTTTCTCTCTCACCCAAAATGCCTCTCAGATGCAAATCAGAGTGACACATATTTTATGTACCCAAAGACAGCAGATATCCTTGAACCTAGTCTCATTCATAGAAAAAAGTAATATTTTTAAAATAAACTTCAGGATTTAACTATAGTAGCCAATTCCCTGTATCAATTTTTATAACAATACAACTATTATCACTTCAAGATACAACAATCATTGACACAGAATATAAACATTAAAAATAAAGCATAGGATAGTATAAATAGGATAGCACAGGTAAGATCTGATTTATGATTGTGAAATTCTGGGCAGACTACAGAAAAAATAAACAGCCCTTGTAATTAATTAATGACCAAAAGGTATAAAATAAATGACTAAAAAGTATAAAAAACAACAAAAACACACAGTAAGGGGATGGCAAAAAACAAGATTTTTAAATGATATTAAATATTTAACTTTAAACATGTGATGGCAATTTTTTAACATTACTATTCAGCAGATAAGGTAGAAAAGCGATCCTTGTTTTCATTGGGAACATTTATACAAGGTCTCAAGATTCCTATACAATTTTCTCCTATGAAGAAATTTCTTAAAGAATCCTGAAAGACTAGAAATAAATCTATTTATTATCAGGTTTTAAGATTTCCTTAAGGAGTTGTAATATATAAGCATAACTTGCCTTATAAAATAGATGTTTCTAAAACCTTTACTTATAAACAAATCATTTTCCCAATTATTTCTCATTAGTCTAGACTAGTCTAGCCCCAATTAATTCTGATGAGATTTGTCACTTGAGTGTAAAGCGAGACTTAGGTATTTTATAGCCCTATCCCACCTCAAGTCTGTCAAAAGAAATTGGTCATATAAGCACATTTCTAGCCAGAAACCTCCAAATTTAAAGGAAGAAAGGAAAAGAAGCATTCAATGGAGCCCAACTCAAGCACTCTGCTTAGACAATTTATATCATTTAACCTTCACATACATATGGAAATCCTACTGTAAGATGAGTAACCTTCCATAATATTCTTATTTGGTAAATTTAGAATTTTATACAGTGAGTCACATTTATATTTCCTCACCTGAGAGACACCATGTTTCCTAGTTCTGCTGGTAAACTTCTGAGTTTATTGGATGACAGATCCAGGTAAACCAGATTATGAAGCTTGGCAATATCAGGTGGAATGCGACTAAGGTAATTGTCATTTAGGTGCAGTGCTGTCAAGTGTGTCAATGACCAAAGTGATGTACTTAAGCTCCGCACTCTACCTAAAAGGCAAAATATTGATGCATTAAACTTCTAGGCCCAAGACAAAGACTGAACTACAAGGACTAAAAAGTGGGAGAAGAGCCCACAAATACATACAGATATTGTGACTCTGGCATTTTAATTTTGTATTTAATGCTACTTGACTGCTTCCAAACACACCTGGTCCTTCTTTAATTTCATGCCACTTTTTTCCGACAACCATTCTTTCTCATGAATCTTCCATGTATTAAATAAGATGTGGCATAATGAGGAGACCCTTGGAGTCAGGGTGATCACATGGTCTCAAGGAGAAAGCATGGGGCTGAATTGAGCTTTTGTAGTAGAACAGTCCTGAATTTTTTTTCTGTAAGTTATGATCCTCACAAAAGCACTTCTCACATACTTCGTGAAAATTAATAGTGCAAGGTTTATCTATATCTAGGGCCTGAATTAGTCCACAAACTTTAAATAGACAGGAGTAATTGCTATGATTTAGAACCAACCTTAGATTAGCCGCCGGGAAAACCATTTTACTCCCAAAGGAGACATCTTCCCCAGCCTTCTCATATTTCAATTATACATTAATAACTCTGGTTTAAGATTTTGCATTTAAGTGCAACATACTCAAGGAAATAGTCACTCATTAAGCTTTACCTATCAGTCAGCATCTGACAGCTATGGTAGAACATGTACTGGAAAAAGAAGACTTGGTTCACAGTCCTGATTTTTACCATTTGTTAGCCATATAAGCCTAAACAAATCACATAGCTTCAGCTTCTGTAAAATGTGATGTTATCTTAACAATAAACTTATATGAAGAGACTATGAAAACTTTACCAAAGTAAAATGCTAACAGATATTGATTAAAAGAGCAGTGGAAGGTAGAGACAGCAAAAAGTCTCAATAGGGAAATGTTATTTTTCATATGGCTATCAAGCAGTAGACTCGAACTTAGATCTTCTGTTCAGGGTTCACAGGTTCCTTCATGCTGTCTATAATCAGGCTTAAAGTGCCAATTAGGATTTTGCATTTTAATAGGAAACAAAGGTTTCAAGTGAAAAGAGGCTCTAGTAAAAAAGAAACATTTTAGTTTTACCCAGGGTTTAACCGAATGGTTCTCAACCAGGGGCAATACTGCTCCCCAAGGGACTTTAGCAATCTGGAGACATTTTTGGTTGTCAAAACTAGAGGGGTGCTACTGGCATCTAGTGGGTAGTGGCCAGGAATGCTGCTAAACATCCGACACGCACACAACCACTCCCAACCACAAAGAACTGTCCAGCCCTAAGTGTCAATAGTGCCAAGTTGAGAATCCCTGGGTTAACCTAATAGGATTTGCTCATATTCATTTTTTTTTAATTATCAATCACCTAACCACCACCTTTTAGCTAAAGATACAGGTATTTCTTGCTATTGACACCATAATATGCGTTTAACTCTTCCAAATGAAAGCTTACTGGGGAAAAAATTACATTCTAAATATAATCTGTATTGTATCAATTCATAAAAGAAAAACTGTACTTGTATTTTATTTTTAATAAACTTTTAAGTTTGTGATAATTTTAGATCTACAGAAAAGCTACCAAGATAATACAGTTCCTATATCCCCCTCATCCAGTTGCCCCTAGTACCAGCATCTTATATTACCACGGTACATTTGTCAAAACTAGGAAACCAAGATTGGTACGTAGTGTCAATATTAACTAATTTATAGACTGTATTTGATTTCACCAGTTTTTACACCCTTTTGTTTGAAGATAACTAATTTATAGACTTTATTTGAATTTCACCAGTTTTTACACCTTTTTGTTCGAGGATCTGGAAGATCATATTTTTTGCATTTAGTCATATGTCTCCTTAGTCTTCTCTCATCTGTAACAGTTTCACAGTCTTTCCTTGTTTTTCATGACCTTGACAATTTTGAGGATTACTAGCTAGGAATTTTGTGGAATGTCCTTCAGTTTGTCTGATGTTTTGCTCACTATTAGACTGGTTATGAGTGTTTAGGAATCAGATTCTATTTTAACAACTCCTAAACATGTAATTTATAGAATAAACAGATAGCTTCTAGGTTTCCCATTCTACCAACAATGGGATGATAGGAGGATGGCAAAGATATCAATTTGCAAAAATGATTACTCTGCAATAGCCAAAACAAAATCTATTATATCAAAGAACCTAGTTTTACTTAAGAAACTGAACTCCCAATGCCTTCAATTTTAGATGCCAACAGTGGCCCACAGTATTAATCTCAAAAGAAAGAATGGGAACAAAGATATTTAGTCACAGATAAATCAATAAGTTAAACACTAGTGCCTCAGCATCTTGTATTTTCTCAATTAATTCATCTAATTAAAAATGTACAGCAAAGAAATAAGTATAACACTCAACTCTTGTTCATCATTGCTATTATAGCCCAGATTAAATATTTCAGATTCCACTCACCCGAGATTTCTAATTCTGCCCAGTGAGATTTTTTCCCATTGGCTACCTCCTCTGCTGACATGATGGTATAAATTCTGCGAGGATCTGGAGGGTCATATTTTTCCTTTGGCATCCCTATTAGTCTGTAAGGGAAAAAAAAAATCAACAATTATAATCTAATAGAAAAAAAAGAGAGAAAGAAAAATGAGATGGTAAATTTTCTTCTTCTCCCCCCTTGCCAGGCTACTACTAAATTCTCACTAGAAGGAAAACACATCTAACGTATGCTAGGCTATTGCAGGTACTCAGTAAGAGATGTCTCAGGAAAAATGCAAAGAAGCAGGGACACTAGACTTCACAGAAAACATGGTGGTTGCTTCCCAAACATCCATTGCACCCCTTCCCCTTCATTTAGCTGCCTTGCTTCCCAAGACAGACTGACCCTATGCAAGTTTCCTGAATGGACTCTGACTGGCCTAAGAGAATCAGAGTAATCCTATCCTGCTCGTCTCAGTGATATTCAGATATTCCATATCTAAGACAATTAGCACATGACATTCCCCCTGTCACAGAGATTAGTTCAGAAATATTTAATAATCACTAGGCTTAAGACTCATTTTATGTTTATGGGAGGAGCAGGCTTCTCTCTCCTGCTGGTCATAAATGAAAAAGAATACAGCCCCAGCTATTGTTGGCAAGCATCCAACTATAAGGACAGCCAGTCGTAGCAGTCAAAGATGAGAAAATAGAGAAACAAAGCCAGAGTCCTCACCAAACCACACCTCTAGCACTCTCAAATACTGGGCTTTTTGGATACACAAGTCAATCTATTTTACTTATTGTTTAAACTACTAGTTTATGTTTTGTTACTTGCAATCAAAAGCATCTAATTAAGATTATCATGTATCTTGGTTTGCAAGGACCAGTCTTGGTTTATATCTGTTATTCTTAGGTAATTATTGATAACACTTCTTCACTCCCAAAAGTGTCCAATTTGGATAATGAGTTACATGGCCACCCTAATTGAAACTAGTATTAAACAGTTTTCTTCAGTTAACTGCCAAAATAATCACTGAACAATCATCAGTGATGACCAGCTAGACATAAACTCCTCAAGAACGCAATGTATGAATCAGACGACAAATGGCCATAAAAGTAATCATTCAAGAGGTCTAATACAAGAGTTACTGCTCGGTAATTGGCAGAAAATGAAATCCCGTTCAGATCTAACAAGAATAGCAAATTACAAAATCCTGAACCTAATTAAACTCCTGCATGCTATCAGTAAATACCCTCATAGTATTTATAGTTGGTTCTTTGCTCATATTTTAACACAGAGACATACAGACACACACGAAAACCAACTGCCTAAAACTGGGAGTGTTTCTAAGTAGTTTAGAAGTTCTATCTCAATGTAAGAGTTACTTTCAGATGGTCTGAAATTTGTTACATAAAGAGAACAAAGAAAAATAGGAAGTATTCTATCATGTATCAAGGAATCAAAGCTAGAAAAGAATACAATCAAAATTTCCCATACCATAATTTGTCCTCATATTGCGGAAGGAAAAACAGTCATTCCTTCCTATTTACTAAAAGGGGCAAAGAGAAAGTTTTCCAGATTTTTTCATCTGTTAACAGTAATTAGCTTCCAAATTTCCAGGTTAAGCTCTTCTGCTCTAACCTTATCACACAACTGGGTGATACTGAAACATATTTTATTTTCCATAAATGTCCCGGATCTTCACACAGCACAAAGAGTATGATCATTTTCCTCGGGAAAAGCTTGATTTTTACCACTTTGGGCCTATGTAAATTATTTCTGAATATAAAATTTTTAGGTAACAAGGTTTTCAGAATTTCTACTATGCACCATAAGGTACACGTGTCTCTGTGGGTACTCCTGCACACTAATATAAGATTCTACAAAAACACAAGTTAAAGCAAAAACAAATCAAACAGATTCAGATCCAAAGACATGCTACAAATCCATCATCTACAATGAGAATGGATAAAAAACTAAGACTGTGACATTTGCAAAAACTATGTTTCATTAATTTTAAATCACTTTTATAAAATATAGTGCATAGGTCAACTTAATTTGGCAGTTTTAATCATGGCTCCCACTAGATGGTGTGTTATTTAAGGGGACAATAAGTTGTTTCTGTGTGGAGGCATATCCTTTTTATAACTCTATACAGTTCCTACCACATAGTAGGCACTGAATATGTATTTGTGGAATGATCATATATGCTTTATAATCCTAAAAACTACCATCTTCCTCTCACCTTTCCCAATTAACAGTCAATGCTCTTCTAAAAATTAATCTCATGAAATGGTCATTAATCCACATGTTCAATTTCCCTAAATATTTACAAAATCTAGATAGGAGATTAATCATCATCATCTCTTCTGGCCCACTAATGCTAATCTCTAAAACAGCTACTATATAAGAACTATATTTCTTTTTCTTTAATTTTTCGTAAGTCTCCATCTTTGTAGGTCCAATAAAATTTATAAAATCTGTTCCTGCAAAACATATCCATAAAATGTTTACCAGTGTCTATAATATGTAAAAACCAAAGTAATATTAATACTGCTATATTAGGGGTCAAAGGTCTCCTTTGGATTTGATTAGGAAGTCAGTAAAAATACAAGTCACTTAATCCTTCAAAATGAAACTAAATTTGGATAGTCTAACTGAAGTTAAAACATTTTTCATTTGCATTAACTAAGTAATTTAGTAGAGTCTATAGATGAGGTGATCACTACTGTCCCAAACATCAGGTTTTCAAGCATGCTACTAAAAACTTAGCTCAAATTTAAGAAACTGCTATTATTGAATACTCCTATTCAGCTTTATCTTCCCTCTCAGTTCCTCAGCATCAACCTTCCATCCTGGAGACATACCATAAAAACCTAATTCAAAATAAATATATAAAATAATAATTCAAACGTAATTTACACTGTTAATGTGCTTTCTCAACAGTCTAAGATACAGGTCAGTCCAAGGCTTAAATACTGGATTGACACTTTTCATCCAAGAAAGAGAAATGTTTTATTTTGTAAAGCCTAGCAGCTAATTTCCTTTTCCTATCTTCTTTATCAAATTGATGAAGAGGCAGGTTTTTTAATTGTTTTTTCCAAGAGTTTCTAATTTCTGCAATATCTTACATCAGTTCCTGCTATACACCAAGGATCCTCCCATTATATCAACCTAATTTATATTGGGGATCCTGATCACATAACAAAGTAAACTAAAAGCCCCTTCACAACACAGCCTTTTTAACTTCCAGTCTTCAAACCCCATTTTGACACTATGAAAAATACTCCACATAGCTCCCCAAATACTGACTACATAAGCTTCTTTGAACCTACCATCCTCTCCACTCCACTCCTTGAATCTCATTTTATCACCAACGCAGCCCCCTCAGATTCTAGGGCAAAATTTCTGAGAGCAACCGTCAGTCCTGGAAAAACAACCTGATTATCTCCTACTTCTTAGTTTCTATGAACTATCCTGAAAGTAAACAAGTCTTAATCTCTGTAACTGAAGGATGATTAATTACTACATATAGTGAAGATTTTCGTTAATTTAGTTCTCAGTCTTCTGTATAATTAAGCAAAAACTTCACGTAAACCTGTAAAATACTGACTTCATGGAAAATGTATTCCAATCTTTTTTTAGCTGCAAAGCAACACTGTATGTAACACTAGGGCCACTTTGCCTTAAAAAATTTACCTTGGAGTTTCCAAAACTGTAAATAAAATACAAGATACTTACATAGCATCGTGTTCAGTGAATAGCACGTTACAATATACATATATGAGTTACGCCCAAATACACTGTTGCCAAGGATTCCCAAATCTCAGGTTTTATATCTGGGGCTAGGAAAATAATGTAAAATAACTCCTCCCTGCCCCATCCCCGAATAATAATAATCTGAGCCAAATCAGAGCAAACTGTTAAAGGCCAGAACTAAACTTCTGCTAATTTTGGTCATCTGAAGCATCTTATTAAAAAAACAGTGGGCTCTATAGTACATATAAAGATGTTAAGTCCTTATGGTGTTAAACCACAGCTTTCCTCTCACCACCTTCTCTAAATTTAAGATCATTTTCTCTCAGTCTATAGTTCAACACAATTAATACTATTTCATTTAGAACTCAGAATAAGAAAGAGAATGCTACAACCACCGAATAGTGCTTCATAACAAACCAGACTTCTAACTCAATGAATCCAAACCTAAAGTACAAGCCAGTAGACATGCACTTATATCCATAGAAATATTAATTGATCGTCTCAACAGTAGTTTGCAAAGCAACCTTAGGCAGAGATGCAGAGTTCCCAAAGTTGAAAGAAGACAAAATTAAGCCTACATTAGATATTTCTGCTTCCATTTTGGAGCAAGATGTAGTGACTTATTACACTTTACATATTCTCAGATAAATCTATCTTCTATCAGCATTTATTTCCAAAGGTTATGAACACATTGTTTGTTATTTATTGAATACCCACCGTGACTAACATCCATCCTTCCCAACTGCTCTTAAACATTAAGACCATTTTCCCTTCTGAGAAAATATGTCTAAGTTTACCTTTTTTAATAAAGCAAACTAACCCTTGCACTACAGCATTTCTGAAGTTTCTATTTCCTCATCAACATCTATTTTTAGCTATACACAAGTATTAATCATTACAACTGTCATACAAAATCTATACCTTCCCTAAATGAGCTCAAGAGCTGATACTAAAAAACAGCACCTAGCAAATCACACTGCATATAGTAGAATCATACTTATAAAGATTGATGGCAATCACAAGAGCTGAGAAGACACCCTGAGATAAATAACAATTTCATCCACATTTCCACTCCTCTTCTATACCAAGGGCCTCTGGATGGCATTTGTCTTCAATGACATATTCAACTCAAGTCCGTAGATGATGACAATGCAAACGTTCAGAAAGAATCCATTCAAAGTTTTCATGATATCTCCCAATCTGTCACCATTCTAAACAAAAACAAAGCAAAATAAAATCCGTGTTTTACAATGGTAAAGCCACCCATCATTATGGAAAAAATAACCTTCAGACTTCTGGAATTTCATGTTTCTGATCAGTTTAACATTTATTCAAACATTTACTGGAGGAGTACTGATTGTAATGTATTATACCACGCACTAAGACTCCGACAGTGAACAAGCTGAACAGCATCATTGCCCTCAGGTAGCTTATATCACTTTAATGGCACTACTTGAAAAATAAAGTAATAAAATATTCTACTTTCAAATACTTCTACGAAGAATTTGGCATTTCTTCTTGTTACTACTCTTTTTCCCTTTATCAGGTAATTGCCACTGCATAGGCATATATAACAAAAAATCCCCTGAATGAAAATGAGATAACTGTAATGATTGTTATACTCCTTTATAAAGGTAATCTGAAGAAAACTTTAGAGTAATCCAGAAAGATAACTTCTGACTCTGTAAAAGGGGAAGTGTCAGGGTTAGTCTAACTTGTCAGTTAAAGTACTATCATGAGGGAGAAAAAAGGCAGAAAGAATAAGAATGTAACTCCTTTTCTGCATATCTAGAAATTTTTTCCCCATATGTGGGATACCAGAAAACAAGAGCAGCAGCAACATAAAACATAAATAAATACTAAAAGGAAAAATGAAGACCTGCAATTACAAATCTACCAAGCACTTCAAAGCTCCAAAATAATGCTATTATTGGACAAGTTTCATTTTATTTCACTAGCAATCAATTTAGACAACCAAAGCTTATGATTCTATCATAATGTCCTATCATTCCAAATTAGGTCTTAGTCTCTAACAACGACAATGCTTTAATGTTTCTTGTATTTAATGCCTCCCACTTACCTAAAAACAGTGAATACAATCTATCTATCTTACAGAAAACAGGAGGTAATTAGACTAGATTAAAAATTTCAACATCAATTTTCTCAGGACTATGACTTCTTCCCCAAATCTCTATCTTTCCATTTTTTTCGTGTAGCCTGTGTTTTCTACTTCCTCTGGTATACACATTCTCATCTGTTTCAATGATGTCAAATTCCTATCCATCCTTCATGGTTTAAGTCATCTTCCATCTCTTTTTTAGAATATTTCCCAAACTAAAAATCAACAAGCTGATTCTAAAATTTATGTGGAAGGACCTAGAAGAGCCAAAACACTTTTGAGAAAGAAATATAAACTTGGATGTGCCCACTATCTGACGTCAAGCCTTACTAGAAAGCAATGATAATCCAGACAGTTTGGTACTAATGAAAAGACAGACACATATAGTTGAAAAAAATATAACTGAGAAACTAGAAATAGACCCACGCATATACAGTCAATAGACTTTCCACGAAGGTACAAAGGTAATTCAATAGAGAAAGGATAGATTTTTCAACAAATGGTGCTGGAACAACTGGACATCCATATGCAAAAATAAAAAAATAAGCATCAATCCACACCTTGCACCATACACAAAATTAACTTGCAAGGATCATAAGCTTATATGCAAAAGCAAAACCTATAAAACTTATAAAAGAAAACGTAAGAGAAAAATCTTTGTGACTGTGGATTAGGCAAATATTTCTTCAATAAAACACAAAAGCATGATCCATAAAAGAAAAATACTGATAAACTAGATTCCTTGAAAATTTAAAACATCTACTCTTGAAAGGTGAATGAAAAGACATGCCCAGAGATTGAGAATAAATACATGCAAAACACTTATATGAAAAAGCACTCTGGAATATACAAAGAATTCTCAAAACAAAATCATAACAAAGTCTAATTTTTAAAAAGTGGCAAAAGATTTTAACAGATACTTCACCAAAGATACACAGATAGAAAATAAGCACATGAAAAGATGGTCAACATTAGGCATTAGGGAAATGCAACTTAAAATCACAATGAGATATCACTACACAGCTATTAGAATGATTACATTGAAAACTTACGATAGGACTGACAAGGAAAACACACACGCGCACGCGCACACACACACACCCCATATCCTTGTGTGTATGCTTACAAATATATACATATTTGTACATAAATACACACACACTCACAACCTCAAATTTTTTTTTAACATCTTTATTGGGGTATAATTGCTTTACAATGGTGTGTTAGTTTCTGCTTTATAACAAAGTGAATCAGTCATACATAAACATATGTTCCCATATGTCTTCCCTCTTGCGTCTCCCTCCCTCCCACCCTCCCCATCCCACCCCTCCAGGCTGTCACAAAGCACCGAGCCAATATCCCTGTGCCATGCAGCTGCTTCCCACTAGCTATCTACCTTACTGCGTTTGTTAGTGTGTATATGCCCATGACTCTCTCTCGCCCTGTCACAGCTCACCCTTCCCCCTCCCCATAACCTCAAGTCCGTTCTCTAAGAGGTCTGCGTCTTTATTCCTGCTTTACCCCTAGGTTCTTCATGACATTTTTTTCTTAAATTCCATATATATGTGTTAGCATACGGTATTTGTCTTTTTCTTTCTGACTTACTTCACTCTGTATGACAGACTCTAGGTCTATCCACCTCATTACAAATAGCTCAATTTCGTTTCTTTTTATGGCTGAGTAATATTCCATTGTATATATGTGCCACATCTTCTTTATCCATTCATCCGATGACGGGCACTTAGGTTCACAACCTCAAATTTTACCAATGGGAAAGTACAATGGTACTGTCATTTCAGAAAACAGTTTTGTAATTCCTCATAAAATTAAACATACACTTATAGAACCCAGCAATCCCATTCCTAGGTATTTACCTAAGCAAAATTAAAACTTATGTTCATACAAAAGCCCATACATAAATGTTTTCAGCAAGTTTATTTATAGTCACCCCAAACTGGAAACAATACAAATATCCTTCAACTGATGAATAAACTGTGGAATAGCCATACACTGAAATACTACTCAGCAATAAAAATGATTGAATTACTGACACACACAACATGGATGAATGTCAAATGCATTATGCTAAATTAAAGACGCCATACTTAAAATGCTATATACAGTAAACTTCAACATAATAAAGGCCATGTATGACAAGCTCACAACAGACACCCATACTCAAAGGTGAAAACCTGAAAGCTTTTCCTCTGAGATCAGGAACAAGGCAAGGATGCCCACTCTTGCCACTTTCATTCAACATGGTACTGGAAGTCCTAGCCAGAGCAATTAGGTAAGAAAATGAAATAAAAAGGGATCCAAATCAGAAAGGAAGTAAAACTGTTTGCAGATGACATATTATATGTAGAAAACCCAAAAGACATTAGAATAAATGAATTCAGTAAAGTTACCGGATACGAAATCAGTACATAAAAATCTGTTGTGTTTCTATACACTAATAACAAGCTATCAGGGAAATCAGGGAAACAATCCCATTAACATTTGCATCAAAAACAATAAAATACTTAGAAAGAAATTTAACCATGATAAAAGACCTGTACCCTGCAAACTGTAAGACACTGATGAAAGAAAATAAAGACACAAAAAGACAGAAAGACATCCCATCCTCATGGACTAGAAGAATTCAATGCAATCCCTATCAAAATTCCAATGCCATTTTTTTACAGAAATAGAACAAATAATCCTAAAATGTACATGGAACCACAAAAGATCAGAAGAGCCAAAGAAATCTGGAGAAAGAACAAAGCTGGAGGCATCACTGTGAAATCACTTCCTGATTTCACAGTATATTACAAAGCTACAGTAGTCAACATAGCAGGTTTTGGGCATAAAAACAGACACACAGATTAACGGAACCAAGTAGAAGGCCCCAACATAAACCCAAAAATGTATGATCAGTTAATTTATAACAAAGGAGCCAAGAATATACAATGAGAAAGGACAGTCTCTTCAATAAACAGTGTTGAGAAAACTGAACAGCCACATGCAAAAAAAGCAAATGGACCCCTATCTTACACAATTAACAAAAACCAACTCAAAATTAATTAAAGATTTGAATGTAGACCTGAAACCATAAAACTAGAAGAAAACATAGGGGGTCAGCTCCTTGACATTGGTCTCAGTAATGATTTTTTGGATTTGACACAAAAGTAAAGACTACAAAAGCAAAAATAAACATATTGGACTATATCAAACTAAAACACTTCTGCTCGGTAAAGGAAACCATCAACAAAATGAAAAGGCAACCTACAGAATGGGAGAAAATATCTGCAAATCATGTATCTAATTAGGGGTTAATATCCAAAATAAATAAAGAACTCACACAACTCAATAGCACAAAAAAAAAAAAATCCATAAATGGGCAAAGCATCTGAACAGACATTTTCCCAAAGAGATATATAGATGGCCAACAGATACATTAAAAGGGGCTCAACATCACTAACCATCAGGGAAATGCAAATCAAACCCACAATGGGATATCAATTCACACCTGTTAAAACAGCCATTATCAAAAGGACAAGAGATAAATGGTGAGGATGTGGAGAAAAGGCAACCCTTGTGTACTGTCAGTAGGAGTGTAAATTGGTGCAGCCACTATGGAAAACAGTAAGGAGGTTCCTCAAAAAATTAAAAACGTAACTACCATACGATCTAGCAACTCCACTTCTGGGTATTTATCCAAAAAAAACAAAATCACTATCTAGAAAAGATATCTGAACCCATGTTCACTGCAGCATTATTTACAATAGCCAAGACACAGCAACAACTTACGTACCCATCAATAGATAAATGAATAAAGAATATGTGATACACACACACACACACAACACACAATGAAATATTATTCAGCCATAAAAAAATAAGGAAATCCTATCATTTGCAAACGGACCTTGAAGACATTATGCTAAGTAAGTCAGACAGAGAAAGACAAATACTGTATGCTCTCACCTGTATGTGGAATCCAAAATAAAGAAAAATAGTCATAGATACGGAGAACAGATTGGTGGCTGCCAGAAGTGGGGGTGGGGGCGTAGGCAAAATGGGTGGAGTCAAAAGGTAGAAACTCCCAGTTACAAAACAAGTAAGTCCTGAGGATGTAATGTATAACATAGTAACTACAGTTAACAATACTGTATATTTGAAAGTTGCTAAGAGAAATCTTAAAAGTTCTCATCACACACACAAAAAAATGTAACTGCATGGTGATGGATGTTAACTACACCTTTCTCAGTGCAATCATGTCACAATATACACATATAACAAATCGTTAACGTTGTACACCTAAAACTAATACAATGCTATGTGTCAATTATATCTCAATTTTTTATAAAAAGCTATGTAGTATACAAATCCATTTATATGACATTCCACAATAATCAAAACTATGGGAACAGAAAACTGGTTAAGTGGTTGCCAGGGGTTAGGGGTGGAGGGAGGGATAGACTATAATAAGCATAAGGGAATTTTTTTTTGTGATGATGTGAACTACATATACTGGTTAATCTATAATTACTCACAATATCATCATCAGAAAGACTCTTAGGAAATGAAATAATTTAATCATTCACGTCTCTTGGTAAAGCAAAACAACTTGGGGAAAATTGCTTTCCCATCCAAAACACCACTTAAGTGAATAAAAAAGGAAAATAAACAGAATATGATTCCATATCTCTAGCTTTACCACAAGGCATTTATAAATGTTAGCCTAAAAAGAGCATAAATTGACTTTAGCAAATCAAATCACAAAAGTTAAATCCATAGCATTTTGCAAACTCTTAGTAACAATGCCAAAGAGCTGTAATAAGTCAACTTTATCATTGAGTAATAAATGCTAACAGAGTTTATATGACCCAGGCCATCTGAAGAGAAGATCCCTCCCCCGCTACTCCCCCACCCAATCCTCACACACACACACACACACACACACACGTGCATGTGCTTGCAGGACAAGGGGATTACAAGCAGTTCAGGGTTGCTAAAAATATCACTGGAGGCATGGAGAGATGGTGCTGTATAGGTGGACAGAGAAAAGATCATGGAAAGTTCAAAAATCTGTTTATGCTTTCCTACAGAACATTTTCCTAACATGAAAAACTGTCAGCCATAGAGACTCTAATAATAAACATGATACTATAATCCTGGTTGCCTCCTTCATTCATTTCCTTTTACTTTCTTGCTCAACAGCATTTCTTCTAGTCACACTTCCAAGAGGTCCTATATCCTCTACTGATTCAGCTGTCACATTCTTAAATTACAAATTTATTAAAAAATAAAAATGAATAATAAAAATGCATAAATCATCTGAAAAAATTATAAATGCATTTAAAACCCTGTACTTATATGAAATATAAAATATTCTTATCACTTCCCATCATAAAAGCAAGACTATATAGCACGGTATTTGACTGTTATCACATTTAACCCAAGTTTTTCAGCATGCACAATTATAATGACTAGTGTAGTAAATAGATCCAGTTAGCCTAAGACCCAATTCTAAAATATGTACTCATACTCTTCTTTGAAATTGAGAGAATACACTTAGAGCAGACTAGCTCTAAATTCAGGATTCTTTAGAGTCAGCAACTAGCCTATATTCTAGTTCTAAAATACTGTAAATCCTTTCTTTCAGGTTTTGAAAACAAATGTAAGGTAGAAATCCAGATTTAGATTATTCCATCTAAAATCATGATTTTATGCCACAGAAGAAATGAAACAAAACCTCAAGCTTATGTCCCCAAGGTTTAATTTAAAATTCCCACTTAGTGATGGTTGGCTATAATTTTAGAAAGTTTCATTTATTAGGCTATCCCAGCAAATTTCTCTTCAGAAATTTCCGAATTAACACATATTTAATGAAAAACACTATTATTTAATGGCTACATTAAAAATATCATAAAATTTCTAAACTAATATTTAATGAAAGACACCGTAATTTAATTTTTATACGTAGATACATCAAATACAGGACTAAAAAGAGCTACAGCAATCCAAGTCCATAAAACTGAACTAGACAAATAAATTGTTTCAGGGGGAAAGTTTCTTCTACAGTTCAGTTTCCTCATGATTCTCTTTGAACAGGGAAAGTTATAATATACCAAATAATAAACTTCCTTGTTCTCAGGAATCAATTCCAAAGTGAATAAATGAAAAGGGACTCTCCCTTTGATGGTTAGGAAGTGATGCTAGTCATTCCAAAATGGTGACCAAAAATATGTATAATAGTAACTAAAAGATCATATATTCTATACAGTCTTAGTAAAATTAACTTTAACCAACATACATTGTTGTTTGTTATCTTTGCTTTTAAGAACTAGCCTCCAATAAAACCAGTAGCTCTTTTACACTGATAACAGCCTAATATAAGTTTCCTTTAATAACTACCTTAAAATCCCATGATTTACTTTAAAAAACACATGGTATTCAAATAATGACAGTTTTTCAAAGATACACAAAATATAAATACTACGGAAATTGGTTTAGCCAGAATTCTATTATTTGACCCTCTCTAATACCCAACATTTGTGCCAATCTACAATTCTACAATAAATAATCCTCAAGAATAACATTTATAATCAGTATAGAGTGGATGTTTATTTTTTTGTAGCCCAACCTGAAAGGTGGTAATCTATATTTAGCAAAAAGCACCTTTAAAAATCAGAACAGTCCATTCTCCAATTGTGAAAGGGCCACTCTTACAGGTGTGTAGCATTCACCATTATTTTACAAAGAGTTTTTTAATTAAAATTTTCAAAGACACCTGACATATATTTGAAGATATATGCAAAACTTTCACATTTTAAAAAATAATTTCTTTCATAATTCAGATAATAACCTAGCACATTATCAATGCTGATAAAGTTATATCCTACAGACATCTGCAAAAATATTAAGATAAATAACAAGCTCATACTGTAAAATACAAAGACTAATAAAACAAAAAACAAAATTCTGCCAAATAAGAAAGATAATTTAAGAATACCTAGATTCACATAATTAATGAGTCTTGTAAAGAGATCATTGCCCATTTAAACATCCATATTTTCTTTGATGAACAGCAGTAAATTCAAGCATTTTTATGCTTAATTGTTTAGTTATTATAAGCCTAACACTATAGAAGTATACTATGTCATATAATTTATCTAAGGTTTATTCATCTGTTGCACCAATACTTTTCTAAATTTTTTTCCATATTCTGGTTAAGGAAATTAACCTGTTTTGCTTAGTATTATTTAAACTATAAATATAGGATATTTTAAAAATCATTTGGTATTATGAAAAATATTCTGATAAGGCAAACCACAACTAAAAGAAACACTAGCTGGGGACTTCCCTGGTGGCGCAGTGGTTAAGACTCCACCTGCCAATGCAGGGGACACAGGTTTGAGCCCTGGTCCAGAAAGATCCCACATGCGCGGAGCAACTAAGCCCACTGCCACAACTACTGAGCCTGTGAGACACAACTACTGAGCCCGCGTGCCACAGCTACTGAAGCCTGCGTGCCTAGAGCCCGTGCTCTGCAACGAGAAGCCACCACAATGAGAAGCCCACGGCCCACAACAAAGAGTAGCCTCCTTTCGCCGCAACTAGAGGAAGCCCACGCACAGCAACAGACCCAATGCAGCCAAAAATAAAATTAAAATAAATTTAAAAAAAACACTGTTTTTAATTTATAGATTCAAAACCACATTCTTCCCAGAAAATGTACATAAACACACACATATCTGAAGCATAAAGATCATATTCAAAAGCATGTTTAAAAACTTACTGCCAATAACACTTTTCACTGTATTTACTCTTAAGTTGTTCAGTAATTTTAATTCAAATAGAATACCTTGCATTGTTATTTCTTTTCTTTTTCTTTTTAAGATCCTGTTTAAAGGTCACTTATGAATACCTAAGGACAACAGACTACCTCCAAGCAAAAAATTTCCTTTTTGGGGGTAGGATATACTTGTTTTCCCAGCCACCTCTGAACACAGCATAAGAAGTGGAATCATAAGACAGGTGACTTCCTATCTCTTTTTTTGAAAACAAAATGCAATAACATACAAAAAAGTTTAGACCTGGGTGCTGTTATCCATTGAAAAATTCCCTAGATGCCTAAATCCATTGCACCTTCATGGGCAAGAAAAGATTTTTTCAAGCCATCAGTTTGAGCAGTCACCAAAAAAAGAGAGATACCCTACCGACCAATCCCAGTAGCAGCAACTAATCAAGCAGCTATGCTAAAGTGAAAATATGAGAAAGATCTATTGAATAAAATTAGTGGCAATCTTGAAAAATAAGTACTGATTAATAAAACCGTCATGGCTCTCTCCAAGAAATACTAAAACAAATCACAGTTTCATATCACAGCACACACCTGAAGTCCCCTCTAAAAAAGTAGTTCTCAGCCAGGTGTGATTTTGCCCCTCGGGAGACATTTGGCGATGTACAGACTTATCTTTGGTTGTCACGACTTGGGGGGTATGCTGCTAATGAGTAGAGGTCATGGATACTGCTAAACATCCTACTCAGGACAGGCCCTCACACAAGAAATATCTGACTCAAAAGGTCAATAGTGCCAAGGTTGAGAATCCTGCACAAAAACTGAGTCCAGAGTATAGTGTATGTTAAACAAGTGTTTAGAGAAATCAAGTACTACTGCAAAAAAATCTCTTATGATAGAAAGGAAAAAGTCAAAGGTTATGAGTTAAATTATGAGTTACATTTATTCCTAAATTCTTGGCTAAGGACATCCTAGCCAATTGAAGTTGTCTCCAGGTGCTAAGACAAGCAGGTAGTTATTCCACCAAAGGCTGAGCATCTCAGCAATTTCCACGTAGAGACAAATATCAGGCTATAGCTACTACTCAATGAGCACCAACCATCTGAAAACATTATCCACAGTGTTTTACATATATTAATTCACTTAGTAATCACAAATACTCTAAGTTGTAGGTGCTTTAATTATTTCTATTTTGGAGAGGCAAGACAAACTTGCCTCTGGTTACATGGCTAGTGGGCAGCAGAGCTGGGATTTAACCCAAGCAGTCTGGTCCTACAGTCTCAGTCTTATCCAACACACCATTACTGCTTCATATGCTGGACCTGGGAAAGTCTGAGAACAGAGCAAGAGAGCAAAGAGAAACTTCACAATAACTAGAGCCTTCTCTTGAGTATTAAAGAGTAGCCATCAATTGCTGAGTGTTGGACAGGGAAGCTGAGAAAGACACAGCCAATATAACTAACTACAGGAATTGCTCCACTTCAGATGACAGATAAGCTCTTTTGGTGGGGAAGAGTGTGTGGTGTGAGGATGTGTATGTGGGGGGTGTGTGTGCAATTTGTTATGAATTTCACTAAATTAAAATGTGCCACAAAATTAACAAATAATCAAAAAATATACAATACTCATTATTGTAAATTTCATGTAACCAATTGACTCACACAATGTTTCAGTTCATTTGTTACTGAATTCTTGTTTCTGTAACTAACGTATGGTAGCAAATGACAAATGAATGCAGTTCCAACATGAATTATGGTTAACAATTTCATTTACATTAAAAAGATAAACAATAAATATCAGAACTTTACTTATTTTTGTCAATAACATGAGAAATTTCTTTGCTGATAATGGTTGTCTAATACTGCAAAAATATTTCCTTAATTTTTTTGTGCTACTCACAACAGACTCAGAACATTAAAGTTTAATCTGGATTAATAATATTTGCTCCATCATTTCCTAACAGTACATAATTAACAAACTGAGCTCTATTTGTAGCATTTGCTTATCTGTAAATCTCCCATATGAATAGCAAATTTCAAGTTATCAATAGGATACCCAGTAAACACAGCTTTAGGTTGTATTTCAGAAGTAAATAATCTCAAGAGTATAGGCACAATAGCAAAATAATTAGTAATTGATGAGTTTTGAGTATTATCTTTGTTTCTAATATGATTTAATTATTACATAATTTAATTTTCAATAGGTTGTATTTAATAACTGGCTTGCAAAATACCTTAAAAATGAACAACTGGCCATCTCAAACAAGCACAAGCCAACTCCAGCACACCACTGTAGCACACCACTGCCTTCCCCTCTCTTACAGATCCTCCGTTCCTTGGAGTCAATTCTGCTTCACTGAAAAATCCAAATCAAATCCAAATCCAAATCCAAATTAGTTTTCCTGTACCTAGCAAAACTAATTTACTTCTCCCACTCCACCTCCAAAGAACTTCATTCATTAAATAATAAAACACAGGAACTGCTCTTTATTTATAAGAATGTATGCATCCTATTATATGAAAAGAACAAAAGTAAATTTTAGAAATAGAAAGAAACAGAGATCATATGTAGTCCAGTACTTCTCAACCACAGTTAGTCTTTAAGGAAGAAACAATACAAATTCTACCCAAACTCTTCCACAAAGTTGAGATGAATATTACCCTAATACCAAAACCAGACAGTACATGAAATGTTTTTAAAATTTTTAGCAAATTGAATCCAGTAATATATCAAAAGGATGATATATCATAGCAAGTGGTGATTATCCCAGAAATGCAAGGTTGTTTAACAGTGAAAAAAAAAACAAAACTATATAATCCACCTATATCCAGACTAGTATATACAATAAACACACACACACACACACACACACACACACACACACACACACACACACAAAATCCTCAACAAAGGCACAAAATACATTTTAAAAAATCTAACAGCCATTCCTATTTGAAAAGAAAAAAACTCTCATTTCAAAAATAAAAAGAAACATACTCAGCCTGATAAATGGCATCTATGAAAAACATACTTATAGTGAAACTCTGAATGCTTTCCTGCTAAGATCAGGAACAAGGCAATGTTTCACTTCTTTTCAACTTTGTATGGATGGTCCTAGCCCATGCAATCAGGCAAGAAAAAGACATAAAAGTCATTGTGACTAGAAGGAGGAGTAAAAACCGATCTTTATTCTCAGATAACACAATTGTTTATATGTAGAAAATCCCACAGATTCTACAAAAAAAGCTACTAGACCTAATAAGTTTAGCAAGGTGGCAGGATATGATACAAATATATCCCCCCTCCAAAACTGCATTTTTAAAATACCATTTATAGTAGCACCAAAAATTATACAATACTTAGAGATTAATATGAAAAAAGAGATGTGCAAAACCTGTAAACTGAAAACAACACTGCTGAGAAAACTTAGAGCTAAAGTAAATGAAGATATACAGCATGTTCATAGAACATAAGACTCAACACTGTTACGATGTTAATTCTCCTCATATTCACCTACAGATTCACTATAATCCCAATCAAATCCCAGCAGGTAGTTTTTATAAAAATTGACAAGCTTATGCTAAAATTTATATAGAAATCTTAAGGACCTGGAACAGCCAAAATAACTTAGAAAAGGAAAAATAAAATAGAAGACTTATACTATCTGATTTCAAGAGTTATTATAAAGGTACAGTAATCATGGTGACATGGTATTAGCATAAAGATAAACAAATAGATGAAGAGAACTGAATAGAGAGTCCAGAAGTAAATTCACATATATATGGTCAATTAATTTAAAACACAGACGCCAAGGCAATTCAATAGGGAAAGGATAATATTTAACAAGTAGTGCTGGAGCAATTAGATTGCCATACTCAAACTAATGAATCTCAAACTTTACTTCATACCATATACAAGAATTAACTCAAATTCGCTAACAAGTATTAATTTACATGTATTATTAATTCACTTAGTAATCACAACTACTCTAAGTTGTAGGTGTTTTCATTATCTCTATTTTAGAGAGGCACAGAGAACTATAAACATAAAAGCTATGGGCTTCCCTGGTGGTGCAGTGGTTGAGAGTCTGCCTGCCGATGCAGGGGACATGGGTTCGTGCCCTGGTCTGGGAAGATCCCACATGCCGCAGAGTGGCTAGGCCTGTGAGCCATGGCCACTGACCCTGCGTGTCCAGAGCCTGTGTTCCGCAACGGGAGAGGCCACAACAGTGAGAGGCCTGCGTATCACAAAAAAAAAAAAAAAAAAGCTAAAATTACAAAATATCTAGAAGAAAACACAGGAGAAAATTCATAATCATGAGTTTAGCAAAGATTTCTTAAGCAAAAGAATAAGAACATGATCCATCAAGCAAAAAACTGGTAAGTTGACCTTGATAAAAATCAAGAACTTTCATTCTTTGAAAATCACTAGTAGGAAACTGAGAAATCAATCCACAGACTGGGGAAAATATTTGCAAATCATATGTGTAATAAAAAAATGTACTATCCAGCATAAACAAAGCATTCTCAAAAATCAATAATAAGAAAATTTTCTTAACGGACAAATCATCTTAATATATACTTCACCAAAGAAGATATGCGGATAGCAAACAAGCACATGATAAATACTCAATGTCATTAGAGAAATTAAAATTAAACCACAATGAGATACCATCTACTAGAACGGCTAAAATTTAAAGACTGACCAGGTGAGAATGTGGAGCAACGAGAACTGTCAAACAATGCAGGTAAAATGAAAAATAGTACCACATTGGAAAACAGTTTCACAGTTTCTTAAAAAGTTACATGTTAAATACATACCTATCAAATGACACAGACATTTCACTGCTGGATATTTACTCAAGAAAAATTAAAACACATGTACACTCAAAGACTTAACTGAAACCAAATGTTCTTGACAGTTTTATCTGTAATAGCCAAAAACTGGAAATAACCTAAATGTCTATCAACAGCCTAATAAATAGAATGTGGTAAACACAAAAAATGAAGTACTACTCAGCAATAAAAAAGGAATGACCTATACTATTAATACATAATGATCAAAGGATCAATCCAAGAAGAACACATAACAATTGTAAATATATATGCACCCAACAGAGGAGCACCTCAATATATAAGGCAAATGTAAACAGACATAAAAGGAGAAATTGACAATAACACAATACTAGTGGATGACTTTAACAACCCACTCACATCAATGGATAGATTAGCCAGACAGAAAATCAACAAGGAAACACAGGCCTTAAATGACACATAAGACCAGATAGACTTAACTGATACTTACAGAGCATTCCATCCAAAACCAACAGAATACATTTAGTGCACATGGAACATTCTCAGGATAGATCACAGGCTCGGCAACAAAGCAAGCCTTGGTAAATTTAAGAAAACTGAAATCATATCAAGCATCTTTTCCAACCACAATGCTATGAGGCTAGAAATCAACTACACACACACATAAACACAACCTGCAAAAAACACAAACACGTGGAGGCTAAACAATATGCTATTAAACAACCACGAATCACTGAAAACATCAAAGACAAAATAAGAAAATACCTAAAGACAAATGAAAACAAAAACATGACGATCCAAAACCTACGGGACACAGCAAAAGCAGTTTTAACAGGGAAGTTTACAGTTATACAAGCTTACCACAGGAAACAAGAAAAACCTCAAAAAAACAACCTAACCTTATATCTAAAGCAACTAGAGAAAGAAGAAAGGAAACCCAAAGTTAGTAGAAGGAAAGATATCATAAAAATTAGTGCAGAAATAAATGAAATTGAGACTAAAACAACAATAGGAAAACACCAATGAAACTAAAAGCTGGTTCTTTGAAAAGATAAACAAAACTGATAAACCTTTAGCCAGACTCATCTAGAAAAAAGGGAGAGGGGCCAAATCAGTAAAATCAGAAATGAAAAAGGAGAAGTTACAACCGACACCACAGAAATACAAAGAATCATAAGAGACTACTATGAGCAACTACTATGCTAATAAAATGGACAACCTAGAAGAAAGGGACAAATTCTTAGAAAGGTACAGTCTCCCAAGAATGAACCAAGAAGAAATAGAAAATACAAACAGAACAATTGCCAGTACTGAGATTGAATCAGTAATTTTAAAACTCTTAACAAACAGAAGTTCAGGACCATATGGCTTCAGGAGAATTCTATAAAACATGTATAGAAGATTTAACACCTATTCTTCTGAAACTATCTCAAAAAAAAATTCCAGAAGAAGGTTCTATGAGGCCACTATCACCCTGATACCAAAACCAGAAAGCTATCACACACTCACACACACACACACACACACACACACACACACACATCACAGGCCAATATCACTGATGAACATAAATGCAAAAATCCTCACCTAGCGGTCTTCCCTGGTGGCGCAGTGGTTGGGAGTCCGCCTGCCGATGCAGGGGACACGGGTTCGTGCCCCGGTCTGGGAGGATCCCATATGCCGCTGAGTGGCTGGGCCAGTGAGCCATGGTCGCTGGGCCTGTGCGTCCAGAGCCTGTGCTCCACAACGGGAGAGGCCACAACAGTGAGAGGCCCGCGTACCGCAAAAAAAAAGAAAAAAAAATCCTCACCTAGCAAGCTAAATCCAACAATACATTAAAAGGATCATACACCATAATCAAGTGGGATTTATTCCAGGGATGCAAGGATTTTCAATATGTGCAAACCAATCAGCGTGATACACCAAACTGAAGAACAAAAAAAATATAAACAATATATGCAGAAAAAGTTTTTGATGAAATTCAACATCAATTTATGATAAACACTCTCAGAAAGTGGGCATAGAGGGAACATACCTCAACATAATAAAGGCCATATATGACAAACCCACAGCTAACATCATACTCAAGAGTGAAAAGCTTAAAGCATTTCCTCTAAGATTAGGAAGAAGACAACGATGGACACTCTCACCACTTTTATTCAACATAGATTTGGAAGTCCTAGCCACAGCAATCAGACAAGACAAAGAAATAAAAGGAACCCAAGCTGGAAAAGAAAAAGTAAAACTGTCACTGTTTGCAGATGACACAATGCTATACATAGAAAATCCTAAAGATGCTACCAGAAAACTACTACAGCTCATCAATGACTTTGGTAACGCTGCTGGATACAAAAATAATACACAGAAATCTGCTGCACTTCTATACACAAACAACAAAATACCAGAGAGAAACTAACGAAACAATCCCATTTACCACTACATCAAAAATAATAAAATACCTAGGAATAAACCTACCTAAGGAGGCAAAAGACCTGTGCTCCAAAACCTATAAGACACTGATGAAAGAAATTAGAGGACACAATAGATGGAAAGACACACCATGTTCTTGGATTGGAAGAATCAATATTGTTAAAATGACCATACTACCCAAGGCAATCTACAGGTTCAATGCAATCCTTATCAAATTACCAAGTGCATTTTTTATGGAACTAGAAAAAAATTAAATTTGTATGGAAACATAAAAGACTCCGAATAGCCAAAACAATAGTGAGAAAGAAGAATGGAGCTGAAGGAATCACACTTTCTGACTTCAAACTATATTACAAAGCTACAGTAATGGCATGGTCCTAGCACAAAAACAGAAATATAGATCAATGGAACAGGACAGAAAGCACAGAAGTAAAGCAAAGCATCTATGGTCAACTAATCTACGATAAAGAATGCAAGAATATACAATGGAGAAAAGACAATCTCTTCAAATGGATTAAAGACCTAAATGTAAGACCAATACTACAAAACTCCTAGAGGAAAACATAGGTAGAACACTCTGACATAAATCACAGCAATATTTTTTTGGATCCACCTCTTAGAATAATGAAAATAAAAACAAAAATAAAGAAATGAAACCTAATTAAACTTAAAAAGATTTTGCAAAGCAATGGAAACCATAAACAAAATAAAACGACAACCTATGGACTGCGAGAAAATATGTACAAACACTGCAACCGACAAGGGCTTAGTTTCCAAAATATGCAAACAGCTCATACAGCTTAATATTAAAAAAACAACCCAAGCAAAAAATTGGCAGAAGACCTAGACATTTTGGCAAAGAAGACATATAGATGGCAAGCAGGCACGTGAAAAGATGCTCAACATTGCTAATTATTAGAGAAAGGAAAATCAAAATTACAATTAGGTTATCACCTCACAGCAGTCAGAATGGCCATCACCAAAAAGTCTATGAATAATAAATGCTGGAGAGGGTGTGGAGAAAAAGGAACCCTCCTATGCTGGTGGTAGGAATGTAAATTGGTACAACCACTATGTAGAACACTATGGATGTTCCTTAAAAAACTAAACATAGACTACCATATGACCCAGCAATCCCACTCCTGGACATATATCCAGAGACAACTCTAATGTGAAACTCTAGTGTGCACATCAGGACCCAGAGGAAGGAGCAGTGACCCCATAGGAGACTGAACCAGACCTACCTGATAGTGCTGGAGGGTCTCCTGCAGAGGCGGGGGGTGGCTGTAGTGAGGCTCACTGTGAGGACAAGGACACTGGAAGCAGAAATTCTGGGAAGTACTCTTTGGCGTGAGCCCTCCCAGAGTCTGCCATTTGCCCCACCAAAGCGCAGGGTAGGCTCCAGTGTTCGGTCACCTCAGGCCAAACAATCAACAGGGAGGGAACCCAGCCCCACCCATCAGCAGACAAGTGGATTAAAGTTTTATTGAGCTCTACCCACCACAGCAACACCAAGCTCTACCCACCACCAGTCCCTCCCATCAGGAAGCTTGCACAATCCTCTTAGATAGCCTCATCCACCGGAGGGCAGACAGCAGAAGCAAGAAGAACAACAATCCTGCCTGTGGAACAAAAACCACTTTCACAGAAAGACAAACAAGATGAAAAGGCAGAGGGCTATGTACCACATGAAGGAACAAGATAAAACCCCAGAAAAAAAACTAAGTGAAGTGGAAATAGGCAACCTTCCAGAAAAAGAATTCAGAATAATAAGAGTGACGATGATACAGGACCTCGGAAAAAAAAATGGAGGCAAAGATCAAGAAGATGAAAGAACTGTTTAACAAAGACCTAAAAATTTTAAAAAACAGAGATGAACAATACAATAACTGAAAAGAAAACTACACTAGAAGGAATCAATAGCAGAATAACTGAGGCAGAAGAACAGATAAGTGACCTGGAAGACAGAATGGTGGAATTCACTACCACAGAACAGAATAAAAAAAAGAGAATGAAAAGAAATGAAGACAGCCTACAACAACTCTGGGACAACATTAAATGCAACGTTCGCATTATAGGGGTCCCAGAAAGAGAAGACAGAGAGAAAGGACCTGAGAAAATATTTGAAGAGATTATAATCGAAAAGTTCCCTAACATGGGAAAGGAAAGAGCCACCCAAGTCCAGGAAGCACAGAGAGTCCCAGGCAGGACAAATCCAAGGAGAAACAGGTCGAGACACATAATAACCAAACTGAAAAAAATTAAAGAGAAACAAAAATTATTGAAAGCAACAAGGGAAAAATGACAAATAACATACAAGGGAACTCCCATAAGATTAACAGCTGATTTCTCAGCAGAAACTCTACAAGCCAGAAAGGAGTGGCATGATATATTTAAAGTGATGAAAGGGAAGAACCTACAACCAAGATTACTCTACCCAGCAAGGATCTCATTCAGATTCAATGGAGAAATCAAAAGCTTTATAGACAAGAAAAACTAAGAGAATTCAGCACCACCAAACCAGCTCTACAGCAAATGCTAAAGGAACTTCTCTAAGTGGAAAACACAAGAGAAGAAAAGGACCTGCAAAAACAAACCCAATAGGGCTTCCCTGGTGGCGCAGTGGTTGAGAGTCCGCCTGCCGGTGCAGGGGACATAGGTTCGTGCCCCGGTCCGGGAAGATCCCACATGCCACAGAGCGGCTGGGCCCGTGAGCCATGACCGCTGAGCCTGCGCGTCCAGAGCCTGTGCTCCACAACGGGAGAGGCCACAACAGTGAGAGGCCCGCGTACCACAAAAAAAAACAAACAAAAAAAACAAACCCAATAACAATTAAGAAAATGGTAACAGTAACATACATATCAATAATTACCTTAGGGCCTCCCTGGTGGAGCAGTGGTTGAGAGTGCACCTGCCAATGCAGGGGACACGGGTTCATGCCCCGGTCCGGGAAAATCCCACATGCTGCAGAGTGGCTGGGCCCGTGAGCCATGGCCGCTGAGCCTACGCATCTGGAGCCTGTGCTCCACAACGGGAGAGGCCACAACAGTGAGAGGCCCGAGTACCACAAAAAAAAATAAAAATAAAAAAATAATTACCTTAAACATGAATGGATTAAATGCTCCAACTAAAAGACACAGGCTCGCTAAATGGGTTCAAAAACAAGACCCGTATATATGCTGTCTATAACAGACCCACTTCAGACCTAGGGACACATACACACTGAAAGTGAGGGGATGGAAAAAGATATTCCATGCAAATAGAAATCCAAAGAAAGCTGGAATAGCAGTACTCATATCAGATAAAACAGTATTTAAAATAAAGAACGTTACAACAGACAAGGAAGGACACTACATAATGATCAAGGGATCAATCCGAGAAGATATAACAAATATAGATATATATGCACCCAACATAGGAGCATCTCAATACATAAGGCAACTGCTAACAGCTATAAGAGAGGAAATCAACAGTAACACAGTAATACTGGGGGACTTTAACACCTCACTTACACCAATGGACAGATCACCCAAACAGAAAATTAATAAGAAAGACAAGCTTTAAATGACACAATAGACCAGATAGATTTAATTGATATTTATAGGATGTTCCATCCAAAAACAGCGGATTACCCTTTCTTCTCAAGTGCGCACAGAACATTCTCCAGGATAGATCACATCTTGGGTCACAAATCAAGCCTCAGTAAATTTAAGACAACTGAAATTATATCAAGCATCTTATCTGACCACAACGCTATGAGATTAGAAAACAATTACAGGGAAAAAAAACATAAAAAACACAAACACTGGAGGCTAAACAATACATTACTAAATAACCAAGAGATCACTGAAGAAATCAAAAAGGAAAGCAAAAAATACCTAGAGACAAATGACAATGAAAACACGACGATCCAAAACCTATAGGATGCAGCAAATGCAGTTCTAAGAGGAAAGTTTATAGCAATACAAGCCTACCTCAAGAAACAAGAAACATCTCAAATAACAATCTAACCTGACACCACAAGGAACTAGAGAAAGAAGAACAAACAAAACCCAAAGTTAGTAGAAGGAGAGAAATCATAAAGATCAGAGTGGAAATAAATGAAATAAAAACAAAGAAAACCATAGCAAAGATCAATAAAACAAAAAGCAGGTTCTTTGAGAAGATAAACAAAATTGTTATACCATCAGCCAGACTCATCAAGAAAAAGAGGGAGAGGACTCAAATCAATAAAATAAGAAATGAAAAAGGAGAAGTTACAACAGACACTGCAGAAATACAAAGCATCTTAAGAGACTACTAAAAGAAATTCTATGCCAATAAAATGGACAACCTAGAAGAAATGGACAAATTCTTAGAAAGGTATAAACTTCCGAGACTGAACCAAGAAGAAATAGAAAATATGAACAAACCAATCACAAGTAATGAAATTGAAGCTGCGATTAAACATCTTCCAACAAACAAAAGTCGAAGACCAGATGGCTTCACGGGTGAATTCTACCAAACATTTAGAGAAGAGCTAACACCTATCCATCTCAAGCCCTTCCAAAACTTGCAGAGGAAGGAACACTCCCAAACTCATTCTATGAGGCCACCATCACCCTGATACCAAAACCAGACAAAGATACTACAAAAAAAGAAAATTACAGACCAATATCACTGATGAACTGATGCAAAAATCCTCAACAAAATACTAGCAAATAGAATCCAACAACACATTAAAAGGATCATACACCATGATCAAGTGGGATTTATCCCAGGGATGCAAGGATTCTTCAATATAGGGAAATCAATGCGATACACCATTTTAACTAACTGAATAAAAACCATATGAGCATCCCAATAGATGCAGGAAAAGCTTTTGACAAAATTCAACACCCATTTACGATAAAAACTCCAGACAGTGGGCATAGAGGGAACCTACCTCAACATAATAAAATCCATATATGACAAACCCACAGCAAACATCTTCTCAATGGTGAAAACCTGAAAGCATTTCCTCTAAGTTCAGGAACAAGATAAGGATGTCCACTCTCGCCACTATTACTCAACATAGTTTTCGAAGTCCTAGCCACAGCAATCAGAGAAGTAAAGAAATAAAAGGAATACAAACTGGAAAAGAAGAAGTAAAACTGTCCCTGTTTGCAGATGACAAGATACTATAAAAAGAGAATCCTAAACATGCCACCAGAGAACTACTAGAACGAATCAACGAATTTGGTAAAGTTACGGGATACAAAATTAATGCACAGAAATGTCTTGCATTTCTATATATTAATGATGAAAAATCTGAACAGAAATTAAGGAAACACTCCCATTTACCATTGCAACAAAAAGAATAAAATACCTAGGAATAAACCTACCTAGAGAGACAAGACCTGTATGCAGAAAACTGTAAGACACTGATGAAAGAAATTTAAGATGATACAAACAGATGGAGAGAGATACCATATTCTTGGATTGGAAGAATCAATATTGTGAAAATGACTATACTACCCAAACAATCTACAGATTCAATGCAATCCCTATCAAATTACCAATGGCATTTTTTTACAGAAATAGAACAAAAAATCTTAAAATTTGTATGGAGATACAAAAGACCCCGAAGAGCCAAAGCAGTCTTGAGAAAAAAAACGGAGCTGGAAGAAACAGGCTCCCTGACTTCAGACTATACTACAAAGCTACAGTAATCAAGCCAGTATGGTACTGGCACCAAAACAGAAATATAGATCAATGGAACAGGATAGAAAGCCCAGAGATAAACCCACACACATATGGTCACCTTATCTTTTATAAAAAAGGCAAGAATACACAATGGAGAAAAGACAACCTCTTCAATAAGTGGTGCTGGGAAAACTGGATAGCTACATGTAAAAGAATGAAATTAGAACACTCCCTAACACCATACACAAAAATAAACTCAAAATGGATTAAAGACCTAAATGTAAGGGCAGACACTATAAAACTCTTAGAGGAAAACACAGGAAGAACATTCCATGACATAAATCACAGCAAGATCCTTTTTGACCCACCTCCTAGAGAAATGGAAATAAAAACAAAACTAAACAAATGGGACCTAATGAAACTTAAAAGCTTTTGCACAGCAAAGGAAACCATAAACAAGACCAAAAGACAACCCTCAGAATGGGAGAAAATATTTGCAACTGACAAAGGATTAATCTCTAAAATTTACAAGCACCTCATGTAGCTCAATATCAAAAAAACTAACAACCCAATCCAAAAATGGAGAGAGGACCTAAATAGACATTTCTCCAAAGAAGATATACAGATGTCCAAGAGGCACATGAACAGCTGCTCAACATCACTAATTATTAGAGAAATGTAAATCAAAACTACAATGACGTATCACCTCACACCACTCAGAATGGGCACCATCAGAAAATCTACAAACAACAAATGCTGGAGAGGGTGTGGAGAAAAGGGAACCCTCTTGCACTGTTGGTGAGTAAATTGATACAGCCATTATGGAGAACAGCATGGAGGTTCCGTAAAAAACTAAAAATAGAACTACCATATGACCCAGCAAACCCACTACTGGGCATATACCCAGAGAAAACCATAATTCAAAAAGACACATGCACCCCAATGTTCACTGCAGCACTATTTATAATAGTCAGGTCATGGAAGCAACCTAAATGCCCATCGAAAGATGAATGGATAAAGAAAATGTGAGACAGATATACAATGGAATATTACTCAGCTATAAAAAGGAATGAAATTGGGTCATTTGTAGAGACGTGGATGGATCTAGAGACTGTCATCCAGAGTGAAGTAAGTCAGAAAGAGAAAAACAAATATTGTATATTAACGCATATATGTGGAACCTAGAAAAATTGTACAGATGAACCGGTTTGCAAGGCAGAAATAGAGACAAAGACGTAGAGAACAAACGTATGGACACCAAGGGGGGAAGTGTCGGGGGTGGTGGTGTGATGAATTGGGAGACTGGGATTGACATGTATACACTAATATGTATAAAATGGATAACTAATAAGAACCTGCTGTATAAAAAAAAAATTAAATTAAAAAATTTAAAAAAAGAAGATATGGTACATATATACAATGGAATATTACTCAGCCATAAGAAAACATGAAATAAATGGGAAGGAAATCTGAAAAAGAGTGGATATATGTTTACGTATAACTGATTCACTTTGCTGTAGAGAAGAAACTAACACAACACTGTAAAGCAACTATAGTCCAATAAAAAAAATAAAGAATGAAATAATGTCATTTGCAGCAACATGGATGGACCTAGAAATTATCATATTAAGTGAAGTTAAGTCAGACAGAGAAAGACAAGTATCATATGATATCACTTATATGGGGAATCTAAAAAAATGATACAAATGAACTTATTTACGAAACAGAAATATACTCACAAACATAGAAAACAAAGGGGATAGAAAGGGGAGCAGGGAGATAAATTAGGAGTTTGGGATCAACATATACACACCACTATATATAAAACAAATAACAACAAAGACCCCCTATATATGTAGCACAGGGAACTATATTCAGTATCGTGTAATAACCTATAATGAAAAAGAATTTATATATATAAATCACTTTGCTGTATATAAATCACTTTGCTGTACACCTGAAACATATACAACACTGGAAATTAACTATACTTCAAATTTTTTTTGAAAAAAAAGGTTAAAAGAATAAAAACTAAAATAAAAGAACTTTATGGAATATGAAAAAAAGACAGACCTATTGATACACATGGCAACATAAATTTCAAAATAATTTTTCTGAGTGAAAGAAATTAATTTTTCTAATCTCAGCAAACTCATTCTTAGGCAAATTGATTTTCAAAAAGTTGATCTAGAAACAGAAGAGATGAGGAGTAGGAGGTCCATACAGGCCTTAATTTTAAACCAGCCCAGCACAAGGCCTATATATTAATGAATTGCTAATTCAATTCCCATTTTTCTTCATATATACAGTCCCCTCAGAAACCCCAAGGACAGAGGAATGGATAAAGCAGATGTCCCCAAGGACAGAACAATGGATAACGATTTATGGTTGGAATATTACTCAGCCATAAAAAAGAATGAAATAATGCCATTTGCAGCAACATGGATGGACCTAGAGATTATCATACTAACTGAAGTAAGTCATATCTGGAATCTAATTTAAAAATAAAGGTACAAATGAACTTATTTACAAAACAGAAACAGACTTACAGATATATAGAGAACTTATGGTTACCAAAGGGGAAACATGGGGGGGTTGGTAGAAATCAGGAGCTTGGGTTGAATACACACACACTACTATGTATAAGATAACCAAGAAGGACCTACTGTATAGCACAGGGAGCTCTACTCAATATTCTGTGATAACCTATATGAGAAAAGAATCTAAAAAAGAATGAATATATGTATACGTATACCTAAATCACTTTGCAGTACACCTGAAACTAACACAACATTGTAAAATCAACGATACCCAGGAATACCCAAATCCTATTACAATCGTAACCCTAACATGCTGAATCCAAGTAACCTGAATGGAGTACATACTGACTCAGAAACAGTTCAATTTTCTGATACAGGCACAACAAATGTAACATCCATTACAGTGCGGCTTACTATTCAATAAACTTTGAGATAACACAGGGAAACAATGTTCCCATTTGTCTAATGAATTCTCACACTAGCAGTTCCTCTCTTTCATTTCCTACTTTAATCACAAATACAGACACTGACAAAATAAATAAGAAAAATGATTTGTGATTTTTAAAATTTGTACGCTTGTCCTCTAAATTCTCTATCAGCCTAACTCCAATATACCTCACATCCCTCTTTGAAGGGCAGTTGTAAGATATCCAGGATAAGCAGGAAAATTGCCACAGGATGACAACGAGGTTTCCACCCTGTTGTGTACTCAAGATGCTATTATGAAGTCAAGAGGGAACTATCCAATACATCTGGCAAGTGTTCAAGGATAAACACGCAAAGTCTATTCTCCAGCATTCTCCTTAACATACTAATCATCAAAGGTCACTCTATCTGAATGCTGGAAATTCTCCTTCGAAATCCTCTTCTCCACCATGGTTAACCTACTAAAGTTAAGTGGGAAGGGAAAAAACAGAAGCAAGAGTACTCTATTCACAAAGATGTCTACAATTTAAGATCAGAAAGTTTACTGCAAGCAGTCTCCTAAATCTCCTAATCAAAAAGTAGTACCCAAAGAAAAGTATTCTCCTAAATCAGTTGTCTGTGCAATCTAAACGAAGAGTAAACAAGAATCCACAGCAACGTCTGTTGCTTCAAACCTACCAGAAATGAAAAGATCTTTGCTGCTGTAAAGAAAGAGTAAATATGTTCAGACCCAAACTAAGACAGGCTGCAAGGGCAGTTTTAAGAGGATCACAGATCATCTAGATAAGCCACACTTTTAAAAGTAAGCGTATCAAGGGAATTCCCGTGGTCCAGTGGTTAGGACTCCCTGCTTCCACTGCAGGGGCCATGGGTTCAATCGCTGGTCAGGGAACTAAGATCCTGCAAGCCGTGTGGTACAGCCAAAAAAAAAAGTAAGCATGTCAAGAGTATGAGAGTTCCTATGACTCAAAATAACAAATCCACTAGAAAAACTGGACTCAGCACAACGTGTTAAATGTGAAAAAAACTGAAGTAACATGCTAACACTTCATAACAAAATAAAATACTTCATCTTTTCTTTCTCCTACCTTCTAATTTCAGGCTCTGCCTCTCTAGCAGTATGTAAAATCAAATAATTCACTAATATTTCACAAATATAATGCCTTAAGTCTGTTTACATAAGCAAAAAAAATCATCTGTGTATAAATTATGAATGTTGTATTGCATCAAGAAAATTTAAACACTAATTCAAAAACTCATTTGGGGGGCTTCCCTGGTGGCACAGTAGTTAAGTATCCGCCTGCCAATGCAGGGGACACGGATTCGATCCCTGGTCCGGGAAGATCTCACATGCCACAGAGCAACTAAGCCCGTGCACCACAACTACTGATCCCGTGTGCCACAACTAGTGAAGCCCATGCCCATAGAGCCCATGCTCCCCATCAAGAGAAGCCACCGCAATGAGAAGCCCGCGCACCGCAACGAAGAGTAGCCCCCCGTCGCCGCAACTAGAGAAAGCCCCCGCGCAGCAATGAAGACCCAATGCAGCCACAAATAAATAATTTATTTTTAAAAAATCATTTGGTTTTCATTACTAGAAAACTGAACATGATAGTAGTATCAAAAACTAAGGATTTGGGCTTCCCTGGTGGTGCAGTGGTTGAGAGTCCGCCTGCCGATGCAGGGGACACAGGTTCATGCCCTGGTCTGGGAAGATCCCACATGCCGCGGAGCGGCTGGGCCCGTGAGCCATGGCCACTGAGCCTGCGCATCTGGAGCCTGTACTCCGCAACGGGAGAGGCCACAACAGTGAGAGGCCCACGTACCGCAAAAAAAAAACAAAAAAAAACTAAGGATTTAACTAAAGAACACTTTTCATAATGAACAGCTTTTCTAATTGTTTTAGCTTTTCTATTTCTTTGGGAAAACAATTTAATTAAATCTTGAATACAACGTTTTATTGACTAACATTAAAGTCTGACAGTAATCATAATAGTTGTCCCATACTTTTTGACCTGAACCAAATTGCACAATGTTCCAACGTTAGATATACATAGCAAAATATACATAAAGAGGTGTTAAACCTAGTTTTACTTATCTGAGAACCAGGGTTTAGAATTTAGAAAAACCATATCTAAATCTACAAATCTCCATTAAAAAGAGAAATAAAACAGAAAAGCCTTAGTAACTAAACTCTGTCTGGGATAAAACTCGATAAGGCACAAAGAAAAGCTCCATCCAGGAAAGGGTTCCTAGGTGCCAGCATCTTAATTATGAAAGAATTTAAAAGGAAAGGCCAATGCAGACTCAGGCTGATCCAAAACAGATAGCATTAAACAACAGAGCTAATCCTTAACTTTTTGACATGAATAAATGCCTAAGGAGAGTACCCACTCTACTCATACAAATGACTGCCAATAAGGTGGTGCTTTGTGCTGAGTGGAAAAGGTTTGAAGGGAAGGGGTGTCAGCTTTAAAACAGCTCCTAAAATAGTTGCTTAAAAGGATAAAGAAAAAGAGAACTTACAAAGGCTTTGAGTCACGCTTGGTTCCAGGAAAAGGATACTTTGGCTCTATGTGAAAGCAAAAACCAGTCATTGTAAAATACAGATACCCAGATTTTGTCAGCAAAAGGAAGAGTATTGTCCATTATTTCCCACAAAGGCAGCAGAGCCTTTAACTTGGATTCCTATTTTTTCTTGGCAGGTAGATATTCTGCAAAAGCAACAAAGCAAACTAAATATAAAACTCTTCTGAAATTCAACCCCGCAGTCAAAATGCCAAATTCACAAACTCATCAAAGGTCACAGAGGAACAAATTTCCTGTTTTTTTACTTAAACTCATTACCTTCCTCCTGAGCTAACCAATACAGAATTTCCTTCTTCTTGTTCTGAGGCTGATAAAATGAGGACAGCATACTTACAACATACTAGGAACAATAGGCAGTTACCCAGAATCACAGAATCAAGGAATAAAATTTGCTATTTTCTAAAACCCAGTTGCACATAATGCATGTCTATTATTTCTCCATTTGAGAAGAGTGAATTGTTTTATTAACGATTTTTAAAAATTTTATTTCGAAGTTGTTTTACAAAAAGACTAAAAGAAAATGTAATGCTTTATAAACATTTATCAAAAATCCATTACTTTTAATTATTAGAACTATGTTCCTTGCCCTAAACACCTTATAGTCTAGGAAAGATGAGCAAAAGGTAAACAATGATTATTATATTGTAAACATTTATGTATTTCCCATCTCTTTCTAAAATGTATTTAAAGTTGCTTTCCACAAAGAATATTTAACAGTGTTTACAAATAACTGTAGTTCAATGAAGAAATGTGTGTAAATTCAATAAAAGAGCTGCTAAGAATAAAATTTGAATGGAGCAATAGTTCTTGACCAAGTTGATTAATCGTGAAATGTGCTACAAGTACTGTAACTTGTAAACTAATAAAAGTAAAAATGACCTAAGTTTGTGTACAATTTATACACACAATATATACTATATGTGTATTAGTACTGCTAATCCTATCCTTTTTTTTTTTTTTTTTTTTTTTTTTTTGCGGTACGCGGGCCTCTCACTGCTGTGGCCTCTCCCGTTGCGGAGCACAGGCTCCAGACGCGCAGGCTCAGCGGCCATGGCTCACGGGCCCAGCTGTTACGCGGCATGTGGGATCTTCCCGGACCGGGGCACGAACCTGTGTCGCCTGCAGCGGCAGACGGACTCTCAACCACTGCGCCACCAGGGAAGCCCAACACATTCCTTTTTAATCTTATTTATTTCATTCACTAAAAATCATTATTCCAAAAACGCTCCACAGACTTCTGCAGACTGCCAAAGAGTCCATACAACCAAACATCCACCCATATCCAAACATAACACCCATGCATTAGAGGGAGGAAGGGGAAAACCAATCCTGAGGGTATTCAGGCATAAAGTAAGTAGGGCCTAAATTCAGGCAAAAATAGAAATAATTCCAATTTTAATCAATTTGTCTAATATAAAATTCATAATTATCTTCCCCAAATTGTATCCTCCTTCTGATTTTTCAGTTATCTTTGACTTCTTCCTTCATATTCAACCACTGATGTCACTTAAAAGCTTTCTTTTCTATCCCAATTGACACATCTCTCTCCTGACTTACCACTTCATATTTTAATTTTAATTCTTTAAAAAAGAGCCTCCCTCCTCCCACACTGATCTCCGCAACTGATTCTGCATACCTCAACCAGATTAAACTTCTTAAATAATTATTTCCAAACTGCCACCAGCCTCTCAAAATCACTCAATGTTCCCAAAGCCTTTAATAGTAGTATTGATAATTACTTGATTCTAGAGCCATATCTGCAATAACTATTAATAACTATTAATCAAAACAATTATACAGCCATGTCCTATAAAATATCATCTAAACGATATTATGACATAAAATTCAGGCATTACTAAGAGAACCCCAATTTACAGATGTAAAAAACACACTTGGTGCTCTAGAATTAAACCTAGAATAAGACTTAAATTCCTCATTCAAACCCCTCCATAATAATCATGCTCCAATTTGCCTTATCACCTCCTTGTTCCCACTGAAGCTCTGGAAGTTAACCAGATATTAACTCAATGTCCCACTCCTCCTTGAATCTGGACTCATACCTTTTATTTTTCTTTTTAAAACATCTTTATTGAGGTATAATTGCTTTACAATGGTGTGTTAGTTTCTGCTTTATAACAAAGTGAATCAGCTATACATATACATATGTTCCCATATCTCCTCCCTCTTGCGTCTCCCTCCCTCCCACCCTCCCTATCCCACCCCTCTAGGTGGTCACAAAGCACCGAGCTGATCTCCCTGTGCTATGTGGCTGCTTCCCACTAGCTATCTATTTTACATTTGGCAGTGTATATATGTCCATGCCACTCTCTCACGTCATCCCAGCTTACCCTTCCCCATCCCCGTGTCCTCAAGTCCATTCTCTACATCGGTGTCTTTATTCCTGTCCTGCCCTTAGGTTCATCAGAAGCTTTTTTTTTTTTTTTAGATTGCACATATATGTGTTAGCATACGGTATTTTTCTCTTTCTGACTTACTTCACTCAGTATGGCTCTAGGTCCATCCACCTCACTACAAATAACTCAATTTCATTTCTTTTTATGGCTGAGTAATATTCCACTGTATATATTGTGCCACATCTTCTTTATCCATTCATCTGTCAATGGACACCTAGGTTGCTTCCATGTCCTGGCTATTGTAAATACAGCTGCAATGAACACTGTGGTACATGACTCTTTTTGAATTATGGTTTTCTTAGGGTATATGCCCAGTAGTAGGATTGCTGTGTCGTATGGTAGTTCTATTTTTAGTTTTTTAAGGAAACTCCATACTGTTCCCTATAGTGGCTGTATCAATTCACATTCCCACCAAAGGTGCAAGAAGGTTCCCTTTTCTCCACACCCTCTCCAGCATTTGTTTGTAGATTTTTTTTTTTTTTTTTTTGCAGTACGCAGGCCTGTCACTCTTGTGGCCTCCCCCGTTGCAGAGTACAGGCTCCGGATGCACAGGCTCAGCGGCCATGGCTCACGGGCCCAGCCGCTCCACGGCATGTGGGATCTTCCCGGACCGGGGCACAAATCCGTGTCCCGTGTATCAGCAGGCGGACTCTCAACCACTGCGCCACCAGGGAAGCCCTGTTTGTAGATTTTTGATGATGGCCATTATCACTGGTGTGAGATGATACCTCACTGTAGTTTTGATTTGCATTTCTCTAATGATTAGTGATGTTGAGCATCCTTTCATGTGTCTGGTGGCAATCGGTATATCTTCTTTGGGGAAATGTCTATTTAAGTCTTCTGCCCATTTTCTTTTTTTTTAAGCATCTTTACTGGAGTACAACTGCTTCACAATGGTGTGTTAGTTTCTGCTTTATAACAAAGTGAATCAGCTATACATATACATACATCCCCGTATCTCCTCCCTCTTGCATCTCCCTCCCACCCTCCCTATCCCACCCCTCTAGGTGGTCACAAAACACTGAGATGATCTCCCTGTGCTATGCGGCTGCTTCCCACTAGCTATCTATCTTACATTTGGTAGTATATATAAGTCCACCCACTCTCTCAATTCGTCCCAGCTTACCCTTCCCCCTCCCCCTCCCCGAGTCCTCAAGTCCATTCTCTACATCTGCGTCTTTATTCCTGTCCTTTCTGCCTATTTTTGGATCGGGTTGCTGGTTTCTTTGATATTGAGCTGCATGAGCTGCTTGTAAATTTTAGAGATTAATCCTTTGTCAGTTGCAAATATTTTCTCCCATTCTGAGAGTTGTCTTTTCATCTTGTTTACGGTTTCCTTTGCTGTGAAAAAGATTTTGTTTCATTAGGTCCCATTTGTTTAGTTTTGTTTTTATTTCTATTTCTCTAGGAGGTGGGTCAAAAAGGATCTTGCTGTGACTTATGTCATAGAGTATTCTGCCTATGTTTTCTTCTAAGAGTTCTATAGTATCTGGCCTTACATTTAGGTCTTTAATCCATTTTGAGTTTATTTTTGTATATGGTGTTAGGGAGTGTTCTAATTTCATTCTTTTACATGTAGCTGTCCAGTTTTCCCAGCACCACTTACTGAAGAGTCTGTCTTTTTTCCATTGTATATTCTTGCCTCCTTTATCAAAAATAAGGTGACCATATGTGCATGGGTTTATCTCTGGGCTTTCTATCCTTTTCCATTGATCTATATTTCTATTTTTGTGCCAGTACCATACTGGCTTGATTACTGTAGTTTTGTAGTACAGTCTGAAGCCCAGGAGCCTGATTCCTCCAGCTCCGTTTTTCTTTCTCAAGACTGCTTTGGCTATTCGGGATCTTTTGTGTTTCCATACAAATTGTGAAATTTTTTGTTCTAGTTCTGTGAAAAATGCCATTGGTAGTTTGATAGGGATTGCACTGAATCTGTAGATTGCTTTGGGTAGTATAGTCATTTTCACAATGTTGATGGTTCCAATCCAAGAACATGGTATATCTCTCCAACTGTTCGTTATCACCTTTAATTTCTTTCATCACTGTCTTATAGTTTTCTGCATACACACACGTCTTTTGCCTCTCTAGGTAGGTTTATTCGTAGGTATTTTATTCTTTTTGTTGCAATAGTAAATGGGAGTGTTTCCTTAATTTCACTGTCAGATATTTCATCATTAGTGTATAGGAATGCAAGAGATTTCTGTGCATTAATTTTGTATCCTGCAACCTTACCAAATTCATTGATTAGCTCTAGTAGTTTTCTGATAGCATCTTTAGGATTCTCTATGTATAGTATCATGTCATCTGCAAACAGTGACAGCTTTACTTCTTCTTTTCCGATTTGGATTCCTTTTATTTCTTTTTCTTCTCTGATTGCTGTGGCTAAAACTTCCAAAACTATGTTGAATAATAGTGGTGAGAGTGGAGAACCTTATCTTGTTCTTGATCTTAGAGGAAATGGTTTCAGTTTTTCACCACCGAGAACCATGGCGGCTGTGCGTTTGTCATATATGGCCTTCATTATGTTGAGGAAAGTTCCCTTTATGCCTACTTTCTGGAGGATTTTTATCATAAATGGATGTTGAAGTTTGTCAAAAGATTTTTCTGTATCTATTGAGATGATCATATGGTTTTTCTCCTTCAATTTGTTAATATGGTGTATCACGTTGATTGATTTGCGTATATTGAAGAATCCTTGCATTCCTGGAATAAATCCCACTTGATCATGGTGTATGATCCTTTTAATGTGCTGTTGGATTCTGTTTGCTAGTATTTTGTCGAGGATTTTTGCATCTATGTTCATTAGTGATATTGGCCTGTAGTTTTCTTTCTTTGTGACATCTTTGTCTGGTTTTGGTATCAGGGTGATGGTGGCCTCGTAGAATGAGTTGAGGAGTGTTCCTCCGTCTACTATATTTTGGAAGAGTTTGAGAAGGATAGGTGTTAGCTCTTCTCTAAAAGTTTGATAGAATTTGCCTGTGAAGCCATCTGGTCCTGAGCTTTTGTTTGTTGGAAGATTTTTAATCACAGTCTCAATTTCAGTGCTTGTGATTGGTTTATATTTTCTATTTCTTCCTGGTTCAGTCTCGGAAGGTTGTGCTTTTCTAAGAATTTGTCCATTTCTTCCAGGTTGTCCATTTTATTGGCATATAGTTGTCTGTAGTAATCTCTCATGATCCTTTGTATTTCTGCAGTGTCAGTTTTTATTTCTCCTTTTTCATTTCTAATTCTATTGATTTGGACTCATACCTTTCTGCTACTACGTATCTGCTGATGTAATTTCTACCATCTGCAATGCCATTTGATTCATTCATTCATTTAATAAACAGTTACTAAGCCCCTAAAATATACTAAACATTTAGTATATCTCTGCCCTTAAAAATCTCAGTCTAACGAGAAAGCAGAGACATAAACCAGGTAAACAAAATACAGTCTGGTAAATGTCATAAAAGGGGAATGCACAGGATGCTAGGGGAGCGCAGAGAAAAAGCATAAAGCAAAGACTGGAAGTGTGAGGCAAGGTTTCCTGGAGTAGGGAGCATCTAAGGTGAGTTATTAAGAAAGTCAGTGAGGTCGTAGAGTATAAGGTATTGTAGGCATGTATAAAGCACAAACTAGGCTATATCTAAGTCACTCAGTTGGCTAGGCTAGAGAATATGTTTGAAGGAGGAGGAGTAATAAATGATAAAACTGGAAAGGTACAAGAGGCCAGTAACATGATGGACCTTACATACAACGCCATGAAAGCGCCATTTTATTCTAAAAGCAATAAGCAGCAGGATACACTGGGAAGTATACAAGTAGAGGAATTCCCATGACCTAAATCTGAATTCAATCTCTTGTGTCATTTACTTGCTATGTGACTTTCATCAAATTTGCCTCTCTAACCTTCAGTTTCCTCAACTATAAAATAGGAATTAATAATATCAACTTTGCCAGGATTCTAACAAGAAGTTAATTCATGTAAATCTCCTAGCACAAGGGTCAGCAAACTATAGCTTGGTTTGCCAGCAATGAATAGTTTTACATTTTTAAAAGATTGTTTATTTAACAAACAACAACAACAACAATATAGAACAGAAATCTTCCATGACCCACAAGGCCAAAACATTTACTATACGGCCCTTTACATAAAAATCTTACCAACTCCTACCCTTAAGCTCATAATAGGCAACCAAAAAACAGTAACATTATTAAGGATTTTAAGTAGGGAATTTCAGCAATATTGAAAGAATTTTAAAAGGATTTCTCTGGTGACAAAGCCTACAAAGAAACAGAAGTTAAAGCAGCAATAATGGATGTTGGGAAACAAGCAAGGAGAATGCTGCAGTAATCCATTAACTTTTCCTTTCCTCCTAACTATAAAGGTGAGATCAACTTCCACCTCCTCTCTTTATCGCTGTAGGCTACAACCCCATATGTACTCTGCTATACGGTACAGCACTTAATGTTCTTTGTCACTTAGCATATTCTGCCTTCACTTGCTTGCTATTTATCCAGGCTTAAATCCCCTATAAGTGTAAGTTGTATAAGAGTAAATATTTTGGAGTCAAACAGATCGTTTTAAATATTAGTTTTATCAATATTTAAGATTTGTTATTTAACTCATATGGCTCCTAACAATAAGAAACAGTACAGCTAACATATATTGCGTTTTTTAGTTTTGTTTTGCTTTTTTACTTCAGACGTGCCGCATACTGTTTTAAGCACTTTACAGGCATTACTTCATTTAACCCTCCCAACAACCCTGTAGGATAAGGATTATTAATTACTATCTCCTTATTACAGATGAGGAAACTGAAGCATGGAGAAGTTAAATGAGTTTCCCAAGAGCTAGAAAGTGAAGGATCAAAGACTCACATTCTTAACCAGCTAGAGAATGAGAATCATACTGTCTAATTCACAGGACTTTTCTGAACACTAATTTTGATTACATATTTAAAAGGGAAGGTGATGACTTTCACAGTCCTTAGTACTCAGTAGTCTGATAAATATTAGTTCCACTTCCTGGTATAAAAGACTATATTCTGAACTTTTTATTCCCCAGAACCCTGAATTTAACAGTTTATAGCCAGTAGAAGCTTAATAAATATTCATTAATAGGTTAGATATACTTTTGGTGATTCAAATTCTTATTATTTCAAGGTTATCATCCTGTACATAATTCACAATATATTATTTCATGAATTTATATGTAGATTTTGCAGCAGATTGCACTACATATGAACCTATAGCAGAACATACCTTGTCAGTTTTTTGGTTTTGTTTAAATATAAACATTATGATCAAAGAGCTATGGATATACATGTAAAGATCCCAGCAAAGTCTGTGTATAGAAAGACATTAAGGTTGGTATATCCTAAATCTAGTTCTATTCTCTTATCAGTATTTGTAACTGGTATTATATAACTGAACTATTTTACTCATTTAGGGAATCTAAGTAATTTGGGGAGAGAAAAATAAAAAGATTCTAAACTATGAGATTACAGAGAGAGGTTCTCTCTGCAAAAGATGACTATTAAGAAAGATAAAGTGTCGTAACTTCTATTTTGTGTCACCAATTTCTACTGTTAATAAAGGAAAACAATATAAAAGACCACAATTACTAGGCGTCTGTCTATTCAGCATGAATGATGAGTCTCTCACACAGCAAAGTGAACTACTTATTTCTTCAAAAAATTAGAAATAAATTTTTACCTATAATGAGATTTTAAAGTAGACTGAAAAAAATTAATGAAAAGTAATAATCCTGCTACAAAAGAGGATACAAAACAAAAATTCTGTTACTACTTATCAATTTTTGCCTTGTGAACAGAAAGATTCTTGGCTAAACCCAAAGTTATTTGATTTCTGAGACATAACATGAAACACAGAAATTTTTTTTTTTTTTTTTTTTTTTGCGGTACGCGGGCCTCTCACTGTTGTGGCCTCTCCCGTTGCGGAGCACAGGCTCCAGACGCGCAGGCTCAGCGGCCATGGCTCACAGGCCCAGCTGCTCCGTGGCATGTGGGATCTTCCGGGACCAGGGCTCGAACCCGTGTCCCCTGCATCAGCAGGCGGGCTCTCAACCACTGCGCCACCAAGGAAGCCCAGAAATATATTTTTTTTAACATTACCTAATCATGGGGCTTCCCTGGTGGCGCAGTGGTTAAGAATCCACCTGCCGATGCAGGGGACACGGGTTCGAGCCCCGGTCCCGGAATTTCCCACATGCCACGGAGCAACTAAGCCTGTGCGCCACAACTACTGAGCCTGCACTCTAGAGCCCGTGAGCCACAACTACTGAAGCCCACACACCTAGAGCCCATGCTCCCCAACAAGAGAAGCCATCGCAATGATAAGCCCGTGCACTGCAACGAAGAGTAGCCCCTACTCGCCGCAACTAGAGAAAGCCCACACACAGCAACAAAGACCCAACTCTACCAAAAATAAATGATTAATTTTTTTTAAATTACCTAATCAGAACGCAGCTGCATGCAATTGTGTAATTAAAATTTCAAAAAGTAAATGAAGGATAATCACCACATCAAGTGCATCATAACCTTACCTTGCAGAGCAAAATTTCCTAAGAAATCTATTAAACTTTTTAGAAAACTATGCAGAAAACTTACAAAAGTGAAACCATTGATGCTGAAATGTTTTGGGAAAAAGGTCAGGTGACAGCCAGGTTCAAAGTAAACATGGAATTCTTCATTAACCATACATTTTTTATCACAAAGGTTTGTTCCCTTCTTTTTAACTCTATGTTTAGTGCTTCATTTATGATTTAGTTTCTCTCTGCTTCCTGTGTCCTGCTCCAACCTAGCTATCAAACTAAAAAAAAAAAAAAATTCTCCACACTGTTTTTAATTAATGTTTTTCAAAAGAAACAATATTCTCCACTGATCAAAAAACCCAAATTATTCAGAAAATCTTCAGTAAAGGATTAAGGGCCCTCCAAATGTGTATAGGGATTAATGGGAAGACAATGAGAGATCATGAAAGGGGTAGGGAAGAGAGAAAAGAAGGGAGAGGGAAAAAGAGGGGGGGAAAGCTAGCCCCTCTTTCCCAAACAAGTTAAGCATCATTATCTGCCATGTATCACTGGACTTAGCATCTTCACTTTTCTAACTCATATTTCATATTTCCCTCAAAACTCAACCTTAACACCCCTTCATGATAAAAACACTCAACAAACTAGGAACAGAAGGGAACTTCCTCAACCTGATAAACAGCATCTATGAAAACCCCATTAGCTAATATCAAATAGTGGAAGACTGAATGCTTTCCCCCCCAAGATCAGGAATAAGACAAGAATATCTGCTCTTGACACTGCTTTTCAACAATGTTTAGCCAGGGCAATTAGGCAAGAAAATGAAATAAAATGCATCCAGATTGGAAAAGAAGAAAAACTATACTTATTTACAGGTGACATGATCCTTGTTATACAGAAAAGCAGATGGAATTCATTTAAAAAACTATTAGAACTAATAAACAAGTTCAGCAAGGTTGCAGAATACAACATCAATACATGAAAGTCAGTTGTATTTTTTCATACTTGCAATGAGCAGCCCAAAAATGAAATTAAGAAAACAGTTCTATTTACAACAGCATCTAAAAGAATAAAATATTTAAGAGTAAATGCAACAAAAAAAGTGTAAAACTTTGAAGACTACAAAACACTGTCAAAAGAAATTAAAAATCTAAATATATGGGAAGATCCCACGTTCATAAATAGGAAGACTCATTTAATACTGTCAAGATGGTGACGCTCCCCAAATTATCTACAGACTTAACACAATTCCTATCAAAATTCTAGCTGGCTTCTTTGCAGAAATTGATAAGCTAACCCTAAAATTCATATGGAAATACAAGTAGATCAGTGATTGCCTAGAATTAGGGGTATGGGAGAATGAGTGATAACTCAAAAGAATACAGGATTTATATTTCACGTGACTAAAATGTTCTATAAATTTTGGTGAAGGCTGCACAAATGTGAATATACTAAACACTACTGAGATATTTTTTAAATGGGCTACTTCCATAAGTGAATTATATCTCAAAAAAGCTGTTACCAAAACAAATCTCTCAACTTTGAGTAGTCCCTGGCCCACCCACCATTCCATTTTATGTTACTCCCTCACAGAATGTCTGCAAACAGTTTATATTGTAGTGACTCGCACTTGTTCATTTATTGTTTTGAAACAACTAAATTATATGCTTTATTTACCTTATTCATAAGCTATAAGCTTCACAAGGGTCTCTTCTACTTTCTTTTTAGAACAAAGTATAATAATGGGTACAGAAGAGGCTCAAAATGCAAAACATTAGAAATACTTAGCATGGAGAAGTTAGCCAGACTACTCAAAAATCTTTCTTTTGGAGAATACAGACATATATAAAACTCCCCAGATTCCTAACCAAACTGTTCAGAATAAAGACAAATAAAAGTATACCCGGAGCTGAGGTTTCACTTTACAATAATCCTAGGCAGTAAAAGAGTAAGCTGCAATTCAATTAAAATTAAAGTCCAGAAATAAAATTAATGTATTATGGTTCAGTATTAGTGCAGGTGGTCAAAGAAAGTTGTAGTATTTTCATTATGAAACATGAACACAAGTTAATAATTGAGCCTTTGTTGTTTACTTGATGATTTTATTGTTCTTTCTGGGTTAAGCCTCACAAATATTAATTATAATGACTTTAGAATTACAAAAAACAGCAACAGAAAACACTAAAACACAGTAAGGTCCATCTAAATGATATTTTAAAACAATAATAATAGTAATGCTCTATCCCAACAGAAAAAAGAAAATTTAAAAATATGTTTCCCATGAAACTATACCTCAGAAACTGAAATTCAAAGTCAACTGATTTCAAAGTACAAAGAGAAATAACTCAAACAGCCAGAACCCAGTAGACCACAACGGCAAGCAGTAACTGGATGGCAAAGGAGAGACCCACTAAAGGTTATAAAATCCAATTGTAATGGTCTTTGTAAAATCTGTATCTTTAAATAGCTGCTGACGTTTACTTGTCATTCAAACCTACCTTGGAAGAAATGTCCTTCTTCTCCTCCTGTGGCTCTTATTCCTTCCCTTCTCTTCCCACTACTCCCCACCCCTTCACACAATTTTACGCTTTGAAGATGGAAAGCAATTTTTAGTATTATAATTTACCTTTCAGACATAATTTCACAAATATATGCTACCATCTAAAATAACATCATGAAATGCCCCAAGTTGTCCACCACCCAGGGACTACATTCCCATCCCCCTTGCATTCAAATAAGGCTCTGTGACAAATTATCACCAATGAAATGTGGGCAGATGTTTGTCTTTGGGGGTTCTTAAGAAATGTCCTGTGGGTAAGAGGCAGGGCTCCAAGGCTCCAGGGAATGGTGGAGACATAAGATGTAAGGCGTCTGGGTTCCTCAATTACCACATGGAGGTAAGCCACAAGCCTGCTAACAAGGAGCACCTGCACTGGACTGTTATGTGAGCAAAATACAAACTTACATGTGTTAAGCCACTGAAATTCTGGGGTATATTTATTACCCTAATTAGCATTACCCAAAGTAAAACATGCATAAACCTTAAGTATTTCAATTCCCCCTAATTAAAGACATTTATAAGGGATATTTTGGAAAGACTGTTTAAAAGGCCACTTAAGTAACATTAAATTTTAAAACCTAAACAATTTTCCACCTTGATTTTACTATAATTACTTTAAAATGATAGCAAGAGGAGTCCACTGTTAGTAATAAATTTCACTCTTCACATATCTTAACATATTATTTCAGTATCACCTGTTTTCATGATTATTACAGAAAAATGTCCTCCTCAATTCTCCCAATTAAAAAAAAATTACAAAGTGTTTTAAAATACCATAATTCATAATGTCTAATGAAAATTACCAAATACCTAGTTAAGGGCAAAATTCACTTCTATTTTATTGTTTTTAAAGTATTAAAAATTATCACATAGTTTTTAAATTAAGAATTCTTCCTTTCAATATAACCATATGGCAGATAATTCTGTTCACTGTAAACGCACATACACCCATAACAGATACACTTTAACAAAACCATGACATTTTGCATTCTAATAAAGTTCTCCCGCCTATCCTTCACAAAAATACTTCAAAAATGTGTTGAAATTTTAGTGCTTTACTAGGTTTTTTTTTTAAGCTTAACATTGCTGATATAAATAATAATGATATAAGGCCTAAGGAAACCCGGTGTTAGTAAACAGAGACATTACAAACTTAAACCAATGAAACTCCTCCCACATCATCTTCACCCTGCCGTCACCAAAAAAAAAAAAAAAAAAAAAGAGAAAAAGAAAAAACGCTTTATTTAGCCTTTCTGTTGTCTTTACCTTAAACTCCATACCATTATTTTTTCCAGCACAATACAATTAAAATTAAATGAACAGCCCACTTACCACTCCACACAGAATAATAAAAATGGAAAATTACTGAAAGTTGATAGAAGATTTTTGCTTCCGCTCAGGAAGATATTCCAAAAGTTTTTGTTTTGTTTTCTCCAGAATCAGTCAACATGAACTAAAACAATTACATAGCAATTCTGTGGCACTTATAGTTTGTGGATCTATATAAATAAACTCTAGGTCCTTGATCCTTTTTGATGTTTGATTGTATTGGAACATATATGTGCTATATTTAGCTTAAACAATTTTTTCCAGGGCTACATAGCAAGAACTCACAAAAACAGTAATGAAACTGAAAGATGGCCTATTCGAAAATATGAAAACAAATCAAGTATGACTAGATAGTCTCTATAAACTGGTACACTAGGCTATTTTAATGACAGTCAGTTCAAGGAAAAAGGACTTCTAAAATACATTTAACATTGTTTATATATACTTTATGCATATCAAAGGACTCAAATGTTCTGTTGTCTTGATTTTTAACTTAAGGTGACATAATATTTCTCTCAGTAATCCAGTAAGTATTTGTACTTATACATGTTTTTCAATGCCTACAGTCAGGGCTGCAAGAGGAAGAACTAGTATTTAACTAAGCAGCTATTATGTACCAAACATATGTTTTTTCAATTTATCCTCAGGACAACCTTACTATAAACGTCTTATCCCCTTGTTACCTATGAGAAAACAGACTTACAGACATTAGGTACCTTGCCTAAGGTAAAACAGCCAAGAAAAGTGGCATAGCCAGAGTTTTGAGGTCCCTAAAACAAGTCCTTTTTCCACTGAACAATATGTGTTGTTTTTCCAGTAGTGTTCATAGAAAACAGCTCTCCACCCCTCCTGCTCTTCTGCTCACTTCCCAGTGAACAGCAGGAAACATTTCTTTGTGAGACCAGGTTCAGAAAGGAGCAATCTCTGACCATTACACAGAGCATGGCCTGCAAGGATGGAATCTGTATGACGACTTCATCCATAGGGTTTTAGCTAGATGAGCTAACTAGACGCAAATAGAGGGTGGAGTAGATAAAGTAAAGAGCAAATAATCATTCAAATACCATTTATATTTGGTTCTGAAATGCACTGTATGCCTACTGACAGCAGATTTACCTCTACAGTTGCGTTCTGCTTAAACTACTCTCAAAATAGCCTTCGAAGAGCACACACTTGGAGTAGACCATACGGGCTGCCTGATCTAGGTTTCGGATACTGTGAGGGAAAACTTGTTTATACGTGACTATCTTGACTGACAACTAAGATAACTAGAGGCAATAAGGTAGTATCTCCTAAAATATAGTACTGTGCTTCCCATGTGTACAAAAGGCTCAGCTAAACTCCCTGAACACAATGCATCTAAACAGCCTAAGCTGAAGAGTCGGCTGTGCTAAGGAGGATGACAGCTCCAGTAACTTCCTCTTCCTCACCGACCTCCTCAGCTCGGCGTGTACACCCCTTTCCCCCTAGGAGGCAGGATAAAACAATTTCAAATGCACGAAATCCATCCAATCCTACCAACACCATAGGGCAGGGAAGCCAGCTTCCATTTCTTCCCCCGCCCCTCCGAGAAAAATTTTATCTTAAAAAAAAATGCGTAAGTATTATCAACGAAAAAGTATTTGCAACGAAAAAAGAGCTGAAAATATGTACTCAGTCCCTCCACACAGCCTTAAGGAAAGGATGAAAAAAAGGGATCTCGACACCGCGTCTTCTCGAGATTTACTGCTTTGATTCACTTTCCCTCGGGTCCCACCGCCGGCCAGAGGGTAGAGCTTGCGGTCGGAACGCCGAAATATGCCTTCGCCTCTCCTCAGGAGACGTGGGGGCGGCCAAGGCGACAGCGATCGGTGCGTCCCGCCTCCGACCCTCACCTGCCCAGGCCCTAGGCAGCGCCCTGGGCCCGCGCGGGCCCGGCGCCCCGGGAGGCGTCCGGGGAGGCTGGTGAGAGGCAGGCAGGCGGGCGGGCGGGCGGACGCCGAGGCGGTTAGGCCGCGCTGCAGGCCGGCGCGCTTCCTGCCGCGGCCCCGGGAACGGCGGCGCGGCCCCGACCCACAGCTCCCGGGCCCCGCTGCTGTGTGTGTGCGGAACACACACTCACCCTCTCCGGACCCCGCGGAGCAGCTCTCACCTGCGAGGCTCCTGAGCCTCGGCCACAAAGGGGGAGGGACACGCCACTCGGGGGTCCCAAACACACGGAACCCGCCCCCAGAGTCCCGGGCCCTGGGCGCGGACCACCCCCCCCAAACACACACACGCACGCACACCCCGGAGCCTTCGCCGCTTCAGACAGAGACGCGGGTCATCCCCGCACCCGACACACACCCACTCGCTGTGGGTCCTCAGGCCGCCTCCCCGGCCGCCGAAGTCCCAACTCGCACACCCCCAGGCACATCTGTCCTTCTCCCACCTCATTTCCCCGGGGACGCGCTCCTCTTCCCAACACTCTCGATCCTACTCGGAGGCACAAAAACACTCTACCTCATTCTCTTCCTCTGGCCCAGAAGGAGCAACAGCAGCCATTTCCCCGCGGCAGGGGAAACACACACACACAAACACGCGCGCGCGCGCGCGCGCCAGGCCCCCACAGATGCTTCCCCTCCGGAGCCGCGGCCGCAGACGCAAACACAAACACCCACTGGCGGGCCTCGCTACCGCCCGCCCCGAAGGGAATCCGCGGCGGCGGCGGCGGCGGGCAGGGCCCGGATCCCGACTCGCGGGCGGGCGCGCAGGGCGCCCGGGCCTGGGGTCGCCGAGGGCCTGCGCCCCCTCCTCACCTGCATTCAGCGCGCCGGGGTCCGGGCGGCGACGGCGGCGGCGGCGGCGGGGCGGCTGCTGCTGGTGCTGGTGCTGCGGCGGCGGGGGAGGCGGCGGCGGCTGTGGCGGCGGGGCTGAGGGCAGCAAAGACATGCAGGCAGCCCGCCGGGGGAAGAGGCACCGGCCGGAGGGGACGCGGGGCGGGCAGGCCGGGCCGGGCCGCCGAGAAACGGCAGAGGCGGCGGCGAGGAGGACGGCTGAGGGGAGCGAGAAGGCGACGGATGGGGGGCTGGGAGGGGGCCGCGCCGCCGGGCTTCGGGGACGGTGACCCTGGGCGCGCAGGAGAGGCCCCGCGGCCGCGGCCGCCGACGCGAAGGGCCCTGCTGGAGGAAGCTGCGCCCCCGCAGCCGCCGGAGCCGCGGCTATTACTCGGAGAGCCGCACAGAGCCTGGCCTTGGCCTTGGCCTCCTGGCGCCGGGGCTGCCGCCGCTGCGGGGGTTGCTGCTGCGCCTGCTGCTGCTGGAGCCGAGGCTGCTGCACAGAGACGCCAGCTTTTGGTGCCTCCGCTCTCGCTCACACACGTTCACACCCCCGAGGGCCGGGGGAGAGGCGTCCGCGCGCTATCGGTATTGAGATTAATAAGAAGGTGCAGAGAGTGCGAGAAGGAGGAGGGTTGATTGACGTGGAGGGGCTGGCGAGAGTCAGTCACTCCCAGGCGCGGAGGGGTGGGGTGAGGGGGAGGAGGCGGAGCTCCAGCGCCGCGCCTTGGCCCCACCCCCGGGGCGCCGCGTTGGGTCGTGGTGCGCGTGCGCGCGCGGCTGCCAGCTCTCTTACCCATTTTCTCCTTTACCCTTGCAGTTTCCTTACTCGCTTTTCTTGGCTTGAGTGACGAGCAGAGCCGGAGAGGCTGGTAGGTTATCAAAAAGCCACAGCCGCAAAGCTATGGGGGGTGGCGGGAAGACACTGGTGATCCCGCCTCCCCTGGTGTTCGTGCCCGGACTTGGCGCTGTTTACTGCCCGCTCGCCGGAGGCGGCCTGACCGCGAAGCCCAGCGCTGGTCTGAGTGGCGAATGGGACGCCAGGTGAGGTGAAGGAAGTGACCTGAAGGAAGAAAATGTTTCCTGACACCTTCAGTTGTTTAATTTTTTTTTGTAACGTGTAACGCCTGTAACTTACATAGCGAGGGGTACATAAAAGAACCTGTGACGCTCTACGATAATCCCGTCCTGTTTATTTTCTGAGACTCCCCTCTCACTGTAGAAGTACATTTGTTTGGCCGTGCCAGTTACAGAATGAAAACGGCAAAATGTAAACTAGGAATAGTAATGTTTACTTGGCGAATGTGGCCTTGACATCTGAAGTTTATGGGGTTTAATTTTGTTTTCGTGGGTCAGCTTCGGCTTTTACCACGAGCAGTCCAAAAACAAATTATACCAGCTCTAGAGGCGGAATACTGCTGTTGCAGTTTTGCATAATCTCTTTCCCAACGCATGCCCCGGGCTTGCGTACTTACCAGTGTTGGTCAAGGGTATATTAGCAGTGTTCAGGATTTCCACCCCCTCCCCACAGGGGTGTTGTTTAGCACACCAAGCACGTGGTGTTGGTTGCAGTTAATCTTAGGCCCTATTATTGAACGTGAAAGGCCTTCATCTCTTGGGGGGGAAAGTTGCGGTAAAAATGCAAATCATCATTTAGCCAGAACTGATAAGTTATTGAAAGAGTCCACCAGAAGAACAGTTGCATCATTTTCATCTTTGTCACCCGGAAGTGTGAGTGAGTAATTGGAGAAGCCCCTCAAGACATAGAAGACCGCAGGCTATACTTTGTTTCCCCGCCTCCCCCCTCCGTTAAGTTTCCATTTCCCTCCCTAGCAATATCACCCCCTTACCAGCTTCTGCAATGGATCTGAAAATGGCCATAATCCTAGAAGAAGTCCCACTTATTCCTAACTATCTTGATTCTAGGCTCACATATAATGAATAATCACCTTTGGCTTTGTAAGCAACAAAGCCAAACAAGTCACTGCAGGAGCCCAGAATAGGAAACCTGCCCCAGTGGCATCTTGCCACGGCATTTCTCCTTGGCGCAGAAACACTTGCCCCACGGAGAAATACTACCAAATGTTGAAGAAAAGAGGAAAATAAACACCTGAAATATATAAATCAGATGATGGGATATCCTCACACATTTAAGCTTCTTCAAATACCTGTAGGTATATAGATTCCTAGCTATTCATCCATATACCATAAACAAACATCTCTGGAGGGTGTATTATATTCCAGACATTGTATTTAGCATCAGAGACACAATAATAAGCATATGTAGTCCCTATTCTTAAGTAGCTCACAGCCGTTGTAGGGGAAACAGACCCATAAACAGGAAATTCTCAGAGAACAAACCAGAAATGAAAGTATGAAAGGTAACACAAAATTAATAGTCACAATGATGCCCAGGAGGATAAAGTTGATGGCACTAGCAATTTCACTTGAGCCACGTGATACCTGCCAATCTCACAGGCCGAGTAGCTGTAGTGACTGGGGTGAGGAAGGAGGAGAGAGCCTCTGTGGATGTTAAAGAAGCACAAATGAACGGTGCGGTTTGCTGGTCCTGAAGCTCATGTTTATATAGGCCATGTTCATTGTTGGCCTTTAAATTTTAAGTACTAAATGCATCACAATCCATTGAATAATTATAATTGTGACATTCAGAGTTAAGAATAGTGGATTTTATTATAAAAAGGTCAGTTGAATGCAGGTTAAGTTTAAATAATCTCTACTCTCTGGGTTGTTCTCTTTACACCATAGAAAATAGACTGACTCACTAAAAACAGGAAAGGAATATTTTCATATATTAATGAGTATAACCGTATCATCAAAAAATAGCTTGTTATTTTTCTCATTTGCAAGGAGATTGACGTTAAAGAAATAATAATTTTTAAATAGTTGACCCTGTACAAATGCTGAGAAATTAAGTCTTTGCTGATATTTTTTAAACTCCCTCATAAGACTCCAATTCAAAGACATTCCAACAACAAAAGAGTAGCACTTAAGTAGTTTTTAAAAAGTAGTTTTATAGTAGATCAAAGTTTGCAACAGAATAGTAACTTGATTTTGATAGCTTATTTCATGGGACTTTTTCATGTTTGACAGATATTGCAATGTTTAAATTAAGAGTAAAAAAGAAAACAATTCTATGAAAGAGAAAGTATAGAAAAAAAGTAAAGAGCTGATTTTGAACATTGCATTTTTAGGGAACTGAAAGAGAAAGAGGCATATACTGAAAAAAAATTTTTTTAATAAAATAACTCAATAAGAAAATATCTCTTTAAAGAAGCGATTTATCCAAGTAAAAACGTCTGGCTTATGTAAGGTCTTTTTGAACAAAATGGTTTAATAGCAGCACTGTGTAGGTACAACTTGTTCTGAAAATACTTATGTTTATTTGCATCATTACAGAATTGTTTCATTACTTCTCAAAAAAAAAAGTACTTGTTGTTCTAGTGACCACCTGCGTCTTTTCCAAATTAGCAATTAATATTTTATCTGAGTAAATCTGATCTCTCCATGTTTTTTCTGTTGGTAGCACAGGTAGCTAGACTTGTAAGATCCCTTGTAACTATGTTCCTTTGTCTGTTTTCTGAAATTCTGTTGAGCAGCTTGCTCAAAAGGCAAAGATTTAAATTTTGTAATTTAAGAATTTTATTACTATTTTATAGAGAAACAAATTTGATTTTACTGATTTTAGTACACACTTTTATACTAATAGCTACAAAGCTTTTCAAAAAAAGTGTTACATTTAAATTATTTAGTAATGTATAATTAATAAAATAATTAAGGGCTTCTCTGGTGGCGCAGTGGTTGAGAGTCCGCCTGCCAATGCAGGGGACACGAGTTCGTGCCCCGGTCCGGGAGGATCCCACGTACCGCAGAGAGGCTGGGCCCGTGAGCCATGGCCGCTGAGCCTGCGCGTCCGGAGCCTGTGCTCCGCAACGGGAGAGGCCGCAACAGTGAGAGGCCCACGTACCGCAAAAAGTAATAATAATAATAATTAAGTGTAATTTACCTGATATTCATTAGTACAACTTTTAAATAGGTATTAATCAATATGATCTTGAATTTTTACTTCCCAGACCTCCTGACAGGGTCTCCAAACTATATTCCAATGACATATTCTACCTTTTACTGAACTACATTCCTCTCCAACTTCCCATCTTTACTCATCTTATTCCTCTTCCTCTCTGCCCCTCTATCCCCATTTCTAATATTTTTTGAGGGCTTCCCTGGTGGCGCAGTGGTTGAGAGTCCGCCTGCCGATGCAGGGGACACGGGTTCGTGCCCCGGTCCGGGAAGATCCCACATGTCGCGGAGCGGCTGGGCCCGTAAGCCATGGCCACTGAGCCTGTGCGTCCGGAGCCTGTGCTCCGCAACGGGAGAGGCTACAACAGTGAGAGGCCCGCGTACCAAAAAAAAAAGGTGTTAATATTTTTTGAGGTACCAATATACCATGGGTATATTCATCCTAGAAAGGTGCCTTTACTCATTGCCTCCACCCCTCTTCCGGTCCATCAACTCTCTGTTTCCATCAACGTCCCATTTGTTCCTTTCTCTAGAATGACTGTGGATGACACCAAGGACAATTCCACTCTCTTGGCCAAAGATAAACATTTTCCACCATTTTTAATAGTGTGCCATATGATATGCTTATCCTAGATAAAATGACAAAGTAGGCAAAGTTCATTTTGGTGTCCTCCTGCCTCTTCTTTCTACACTCCCAGTCTCCAGTCCCTTGAGAACATTCAGAATCTCCACTCCAACCCCATCTACATCAGCACCATTCTTTCCAGTACTTCCCTACATTCCAAAAATGTTCTAGAAGGTAAGTACCACCACCACAAATAAATATCTAGTGCTACAATTTTTCAAGGATTTGGAGGCACCTGGCATACTAGCCAATAATAAAATCAGTTATTTTAATGTTGTACTCCAGTGATCTTCATGGGGCCTTCAGAGTTATGCTTCAGAAGCCACCTAGGGTACACAGAGAGGACCAGATAGGTGGATCTCAACTAGAAAGCCTCTGTTTTACATATTGACCATCTAAATTGACTGCATTAGAATTTTCCTTTTTTCATTTTCATGGTTCCATGAACCATGCTCCTTTTCTTTGGGGAAACTATTCCTTTCTGTACTATAAACAGGTGATTCTAGTGGCAGTTGCAGCTCAAGAGAGTCCCCCAACTTCTTGACTACAGGGTGGACATATGACTCAAGCAAAAGCAAGCAGACTTCTTCCCCAGAATGTTTTCAGATAGAACTAAGGGAAGAAGGGCTAGTTCACCATAGTGGTAGTCTGAGGCAAGAAAGAAGGAAAGAAAAAGGAAGCCTTGAGAGTAGCCAGCAGCTACATTCTGCCTTGTGTAGAGTGAATCCATCACACAGAGATGAGAAGTGTAGAGAGTGAGTCCTGGTGGTGCACCAGTGTCCGGTTCCAGTCATCCTTGCGGTCCAACTGCACATAGTGTAGTTAAATTAACTAGTAAATTCTCTTCAGATAAGTAACTTGAGTTAGACCTCTGCAACCAAACATCCTGACTAATACGTTGTGTTTCTGCATGAAAGGTCTTTCAAAGAAGGCTAACTGCTGCTAAATAAGTCTGAAAATTACTGAACTACAACAGGACAGTATTATTGTTTGAATTGTAGTCTTCAAGCGTTGAAGGTCACCTGGTCTTACTTCCTCATCTTCCACATGAGGAACCTAAAGCAAAGTGACTTGCTGAATATCACCCAGGCAGTCAATGGCAAGTCATTGGGTGATATTTCTAGATATCTAGTTCAGTTGTTCTCTTCATTATACTACCCTGTCATCTTAGTCTAATTCTCCCCAGTGGTATTTTTAAGAGGCAGTTACTCAGAGATACAACTGTAACTTAAAAGTATAAATCACAACAATGGCAATTTCAGACACTGCTTAGTGAGAAGATAGTTGGTGGCATAAGATGAGGCCATAATAGACCCGTTTTCCTCTTTGAGACTTCCATATATTTTTCTTATTGGAGCCAAGCACACTCTTGGAGTCTTAGATAGTCATATTTCCAGGTTTTAACTACCATCTTTATGCTTGTAACTCCCAGATCTACATCTCCAACTTAGGGTTCTTGCCACACATTCATATCTATATTGTCAATTTCCTCCTAGGTATTTCCATTTGGGCAGTCTTCATATGTCAAGATTAGTATGTCTAAAACTGAGCTCATTGTCTTTCCTCCAAAATCTATTCCTGGCCTTGTGTGACCCTCTCTCATTAAAAATGGTACCACCATGCTAATGGCCCTGTAATCATGTACATAGTCACCCAATGCAGAATCCTAGAAAGCATCCTTAACTTTTCTTCCCATCCTCCCCATGATCTACCAATGGACCTAATAAATATTTTCATTACTCTAGTCCCTCCATCCCAATGCACTGCTAATGTCTTAAGTTAGCCTGTCATCTCTTACCTGAGCTTTTGCATTTTGTCTATTAATGTACCCCTACTAAGTATAATCCCAGCATCCTCCAAGAATATATGCTATTCATGTGACTCTGCTCTTTAAAATCTTTCAGTGACTTCCTGTAATTGATAAACTAAAACCTAATTTCACAAGCATATCGGTCCCTTAATGATCTGCTTCTCACTTACCATCACCATCTGCAGCCACTTGACCATCTCTCTCACCCCTGGCCTTTAGTGAACTATTGCCATTTCTGAAACAGGACATGCTCTCTTACGTATCTTTTTTTTTAATTAATTAATTTAATTTATTTATTTTTGGTTGCATTGCATCTTTGTTGCTGCACGCAGGCTTTCTCTAGTTGCAGCGAGCAGGGGCTACTCTTCGTTGCGGTCCGCGGGCTCCTCATTGCAGTGGCTTCTCTTGTTGCAGAGCACGGGCTCTAGGCGCGCAGGCTTCAGTAGTTGCGGCACGCACGCTCAGTACTTGTGGCTCGCGGGGCTCTAGAGCGCAGGTTCAGTAGTTGTGGTGCACAGGCCTAGCTGCTCTGGGCATGTGGGATCTTCCCAGACCAGGGCTCAAACCTGTGTCCCCTGCATTGGCAGGTGGACTCCCAACCACTGTGCCACCAGGGAAGCCCTCTCTTAGGTATCTTTGCACATGATATTTCCTCAGTGTGGTGTGCTCTTTCCTATTGTGTCCTCCTCTTGAAATCACCCTTCATGATTTAGCTCAAGCATCCCTTCCTTTGTCAAGCCTTCTCTAAAAGCCCCAGTGTGTACTTCCTTAGCACACTATGCTCACCTCTATTACAATAAGTGTGATTAAATTAAGTAGTAAATTCTCTTCTACATCTAAACTAATTTGAGTTAGACCTCTACAACCAAAACATCTGAACGAATACATGGCGTTTCTGCATGAAAGTTCTTTCAAAGAAGGCTAACTACTGTTAAAATAAAATTGGAAATCACTGAACTAAACGACAATAAGGCATTATTATTGGTTGAATTGTAATCTTTTAAAAAAAGCGTCCCATTTGTGGAGGTCAACTAGAAAACCTCCCCCCTCTGGGTGAATGCAGTCTGTCAGAGCACAGCCCCCACTCGACTCTTGCCCAGATGTTTTATGCAATATGCAAACTGAACAACACTATCACAGTGTACTGCAATTATCCATGTAAGTACACATCTGTCGTTCACATCCTAGACTGCAAGCTCTGTCTTCATCCCTAGTACATCACAGCATCACAGAGTGTCTGACATATAATGCTCAAGGAACATTTGTTTAATTCATTAATTAATAGTAGCACTTCTCAAATCATACCATGTGTCTTAATTTACTAGCAATTAGCTGCTAGTAAAAGAAATCAGAAATAATAGTCACAAACAAAATAAATTTCATTTTTCTCTCACATAAAAGAAGTCTGGAAATAGTCAATTCAGGGCTGATATGGCACATCCATTGTCAGCAGGAACCCATCTCCTTCTCTCTTTGGCTTTGCTGTCTTTAGAACATGCCTTTCTTTCCTGCCTAATCGTCCAATATGGCTGCCAGGGCCACCTGATATGGTTGTGCAGTTTGTTTACTGCAAAGGCATCCAACCAAGAAGTGAGTGGTGCATCTATGCAGAGGAGGAACTTTTTCTAATTCATCTGCTAGGATGGGTGCTTCTTTCTATCAGAGATATTATGGCCGTTGGGATCCCAACTATCCTATCCATTTTCCTGGCAGGGCAAAAATTATCCCCACTCCTAAGCACTGTCCTGGAAGACCCACCCCAAAAATATTTGGTTCGACTTCATTGGCCAAAACTTAATGACAGGACACAAATAGCTGAAAGGGAAGCTGGGAAATAGTGTTTTAGTTAAACACACTGACACCAGAAATAAATTACTGGGCAGCCTCAGTATAGGTACAGCATATATACAATCCATCACCTCAACATTGACTGGATTGTGGATGAGTGCAAAGAAATAGAGTTAAAGCATTGTATTGAGTTTCATAACTAGTTTTAACTCTAGCAAACTTCTAATTATGTTTATCTAAATTAAAGCAAGATACTTTCACCAAAACTTTCATGCTCTGTTTTTAGAAACCAATAATTAATCTCTCTCTCTCTCTCTCTCTCTCAAAGGTCAGTAAACACGATCTATATTTAAATTCTCAGTCGTCAAGTAGAAGGACTCCATTACTCTTTGCAAACCAAACAAACAAAAAACTCCTCTTAAGAGGGTCATTCTCCTAACCCAGATACCATTGAAATTTTAGGACTCTTTGTTTTATATTCATACCCATATTTGTAAGCCACTGGTAGTAAAGACTCTCTACTGCCTTTTTTTCAAGGATCTTTATAACCTCAAACACCTTTCCAAATTTAGCACATTTACACTTCACTCACTTTAGGTTCCATCCAAACTTGTTCTCTACACACGCTCTGACTTTCCCACTCTATATCTTTGTTCACATTGTTCTTGGCCTACACTTCTCAACCTTTCATTTGCACACGATCAAAAGAATCACTTCTTTCAAGCACCAGCTCCAATGCTCCTTCATTCATAAAGCCTTCTGGATCCCTCTCCACCTCTACCCTCGCCCAACCAGATATACCTTCCTCCCCATCTGAACACCCACAGCACTTTGAGAGAGGAGACTCTGGCATGTTAACTTGGTGTAGTAGAAGTCTTGCGGCTTTTGGAGTAATACCATTCTGGGTACAAATTCTGGCTCTGCCATTTACTATATGATTCCAGGCAAATTGCTCAACTTCATCTGAAACATAAGTATAATATGTACTTGCAGGGTTGGCATGAAAACAAGTAAAATAGTAAATGTTAATCTTGACAAGAGTAGACAATATTTCTTGACGAAATTAATAAATATAGTATACAGGTTTGTGCTGACTTGTGTTAACACTGAATTTTTCAAAGGTATTTTCAAGGAGCAACTACCGTGCTTTCTTTCATAAGATTTTATCTAAAGTAAAAAAAGAAAAAAAATCATAAAAACAAAACACTGACATAATTAAAAGACATAACCACAAGTTGAAAATACTTAAAGCATGTGTTTAATTCATAAATCTCTTCACAAATAATCTCTAGGTAACCATAGCCTGAAAACTTGTAGAAATACACGTATCTGTTTGCACTGGGTTGGGAGGCAGGCATGATGTGTTCTGCTTCCAATTCTGTCATTACATAGTTTTACTACCTTTGGCAATTTGCCAGGATTTTCATTTCACAGCTTCTTTGTCTATCAAAAACAGGGGAACAAAAACAGGATATTACATACCCTAAACAACTTGAAGATGAAGATAGCCAAGTGAAAATATTATGAGAAATAAAAATAACAAAAAATGCTATATATTAAGTCTTGTAATTATGTTATTATAATAAGACAAATACATGGTTTTTAAAAGTATGTCTCTTTTGGCTCTCTTCCTGCGATGAATTTCTTTATTATCAGCTAAAATGACTTGCTTGCTGACAGCACACCCTAAGCAGTTCCCCAGAACCAACCTACCCACCTACCTTACTTTTTTCTTCCTCCTTCCTTCCTTCCTTTAATAGCACAGGATTTACAATTGCCTGATAAATTAATGTTTTTACCTGACCAACCCTTTTGGTGGATGGAAGAAGATTACATGCTAATGCCTGGGTTGACCCACATAACTGCTTTACCAAAAATACCAAATGTCACCGTGTTCTCTGGCTAAAAGCACTGAGGAAGGACATGCTTTTCTGTTTTCCTTGTTCTTGTTTTTCAGGGCAACCTGCAGTTCTGTGTGGCAAGCATGAGGTAGGGATTGAAATCCGAGAATGATTATATGACATCAACCCAGGCTTTACACTGTTATGTGAATCTGTTGATAAAGTTATAGTCAGTTGCTATAGGGATGATTTTTCAGATGAGAAATTTCCATGAAATTTCAAATTTCCAAAAGAATAAAGATGTTCAACCTTTGGATTTATTTTCGTTGGTATTTTTATTGCGTACTTTTAAATTAAAATATCAGCCCATTCAATAGAGAAGTAGAAGTGCCTAAAGAAACCAAGAAGTGGGAAGACAGTGTACATTTATCAAGATTTCACTGTCTGCCACATTACTCTGAAAGCATGCATGGTACCATAATTTCCCTGAAGGATTGTTAAGAATTGATATTTCATGTTCTCTAAACATTCCATTTGAAGCTTTTTTTTTTGACTGCACTCCTAGGCTTGTGGGATCTTGGGATCGAACAGGGTGCCCTCTGCAATGAAAGCAGGGAGTCTTAACCACTGGGCAGCCGGGGAATTCTGTGAAGCATTTTTGTATTTCTTTCAGAAACCAAGGACATTTTGGGGGGATTTTTCCCTGTCAACGAAGGACATTTATCATATAGCCTCTAAGTATATGTCCCATACTGTGCTACAGAGACTGTTGAACTAGCTACACTATTTGGGCTGAGGCCCAAGTCAGGGATTCTTTCCCACAGAAATGAAAATGGCCAGTTGGCTGACTTACCCTGCGGCACGTGAGAAGCTGGATCAGCAAGATAGAGAACGGTGGACAGGCAGGGACAGGTGGGACAGAGAGAGGATGGCAGTCCACGTCCTCACGATGAGAGGCACTGAGGAAGCTCTGCCCAGATGTCCAGCTAACATCTCGGAGCTAGAAATACAGTCTTCTCCATCTGATGTGAGAAAGAATGTGCGGAGCTGCACTTTAGATCCCAGCAGCCCTTCGCATCTTGTTAATATGGCTAAGTTCTCTCCTTATTTAACACTGTCAATTTTTTATGACCCTGACTTGTTGAAGGAGCCAGGACAATTGTTCTGGTTTGTCTAAAGCTTCCTTGTGTTCTCAATGAGTTTGTTCCACTATCCCCTGTGTTTTCTGTAAACCGAATGTTACATCCAAAAGTTTATTGGATTGAAATTAAACATTTTTGGCTCGACTACAGCACAGGTACATTCGGTGTGTCTTGTTACCTCCCATCGGAAGACACATACTACCTGGTTGACTCACAAGAAATGACAATGAATCTGGACCCTGGACTAAAGTGATTACAGTTTTCTCCCCCAGAAATCTAGCTCAATGACATTTTGCCTGTAGAGACCTAATAACTATTTGGTAAAATATAGACTTCTGTATTGTTTTTGCCCTTAAGGACTTTCTACGTTAGTTAAGCCTTAAGTTGGTTTTAGAACCCATTATCTGAGTGTTTTGTTTTGTTTTTATTTTGATGGTAGACTTACCTTCACGATTAAGTTTTACTTGGTATGTTATTAAGATTGGTTTTCATAAACCATCTTGTGCAGTAAACTGTGGCCCAGAAGCACACTGTATGGCAGGGCCAATAAACTAGATGTTAAAATTTTTCAACAGATATTCCACTCATTAAATAATTTGCAGTTTGAAATTTAAAACATGTAATCTAAAATAACTCTTGAAATGTCAAACACTGGGTTTTTTTTAACTGCTGATATACCTACACAAAACAAATTCAGTGAACTTCCACCAGCTGACCTTTAAAATAATCATCAGTTAAAGGAATAATGCTCTTTTCTGCGTCAGGGATAATCTTGTTATTTGTGTTTTTTCTAGAATTATTCTCCACTTTTGAATTTAGGTTGTCAATATTGGTGGCCTAATCCCCCAAAATAACCAAGAAAGCACAATATTTCTAATATTTCAAATAATCTAATTTCTTCCTATCTACTTTCCATATATAATATTACATTCCTTCTGTATCTACACTGTGCAGTTTTTCTATAAACAACTTTCAGACAACTATTTTGACTGAATGGACACACCAAATCTGGTTTGTTTTGTGTTCTTCTTGGACAGATTTTTGTTTTTGAAATAGATCAATCTTTTTTTTTTTTTTTTTTTTGCGGTACGCGGGCCTCTCACTGCTGTGGCCTCTCCCATTGCGGAGCACAGGCTCTGGACTCGCAGGCTCAGCGGCCATGGCTCACGGGCCCAGCCGCTCCGCGGCATGTGGGATCTTCCCGGACCGGGGCACGAACCCGCGTCCCCTGCATCGGCAGGCGGACTCTCAACCACTGTGCCACCAGGGAAGCCCTAGATCAATCGTTTGATGTGTAGAGAGCCTCTATGTCACCTTTCAGCTCTAAAATGACTCATGCTCATCTCACATTACAATTTGTGTTCTTTTGTTAACCTTTTCGGTTCCTTCCTTCTATTAACCTGAACTTAAAAGTTCTAATTTCGACATATTTAAGACAACCACTACACAAAACTTTTTCCTATTGCTTGTTATAATTTCTGAAAATTAACCATGGGGAGTCAGTCTTTTGAAAATAAAAACTTCTGTAAAATATATTAAAATATATATCATCCTAAATTAGTCTGTCCCAACACCTGCTATGCAGAACACTATTTCCTTGAGATTCTCAGGGTATAGGGACCAAGGAGAGTCTGTGGTCAAATATATACAGGAAATGCTACACACTGTACTTCTCTTGAAAACTCACAATATTCTTAAGCTTAACAAAAAAATTGAAAAGTCCTACCTACAGAAACATGTTTTACTTCATTTACCCCAGTGTTTTCTCTGATATATTGACCACAGAACTCTATTTACTTAACATCCATAAATGTCTCCGAGTAGAGCATAGCTGGGGAAACACTACCTAAACCTATAATCAGCAAACATTTGCTTTAGAATCATTGAACCAGAAAGCTGGAAATCTTGTGTTATTGATCATGTATCTTAAAGTTTTTCAGATTAAAAAATAGACCTTTAAGAGTTAAATGACTTGGCTTAAAAAATAAAGCCAAGATCAGAATCCATGTTTCGTTCCCATCTGATTCCTGCGAACTCAAAACAATACAATTCTATAATTCCCTAATTGAAATTTAAAAATTATTTGGTCAAAGTTCTGTAGAACTATAGAGCACATAGAAGAGACCTCTTCAGTTGGGTTGCTGTGATCCCATAAGATGTTACAGGAAAGGGAGTGTGAGTTTTTGTAAATTTTGTTTGTTTTTTGTTTATAAAAATGGGGTCAATCCATAGGTAATGCTTTGAATCTACTTTTTTCACTTGATTCTATATTGTTAATATATTTTCATGACATTAAATATAATTCTAGAGCACAGTTCTCAACCCCATCAAACCCAACACTCCCCTTTCATAGCAAATATTTTGTAATACTTTATTATCCTTAGATGAAATGCATAGATAATATATTGTATATACATAAACAATTTATAAGAAAGATAATGCCTTAGCTGTGATGTATAGGATAATTAAAAGCAAAGCAATTTATAATGAAATAATATATGAGATGCTCAGGCATGACTTCATTGGAAGGCAGAGTGAAAAAGTTAGATGTTTGTACCTATAAGTAGCTTTGTTATTTTTAATTTATTTTTTATTTCGGTAACACTAGTTTATAATACTGTATAAGTTTCATGTATACAAAGTTATATTTCTGCTTGTGTATACACTACAGTGTACTCACCACCAAAAATATAGTTTCTGTCTGTCACCATATGGTTGATCCCTTTTACCCATTTCGCCTTCCCTTCCCCTCGCTTCCCCTCTCGTATCCATTACTCTGTTCTCTGTATCTGCATGTTTGTTGTTGTTTGGTTTTGACTTGTTTCATTTTTGGTTTTGTTTATTTGTTTGTTTGTTTTCTATTCCACATAAGAGTGAAATCATATGGTATTTGTCTTTCTCCTGTAGTTTGAATGCAAATGTCGTGACTACAAAAGCAGACTGATAGACAGACGTGGTGATTTGTCATAGGAGTGACACTGGCAGGAGTCACATGATTTTACCAAGATGGTGAACTGCTCTGGGTAAAATTCCAAGCAAAACAAAATACGTTCTTTCTGTTATTTACATAATAACTGCAGTCCTAGAAAAGTTATATTAAAAACCGTGAAAAAAACCATTTATGCTTTAGGTAAAATGGAGTTGAGGTCTCGGTTCAGATCATATACATGGATTTTTTACCTACATGAATGTCTAGAGGGACATATGAAAATCACATAGGATGCAAGGGTATGCATCCTTTTAAGTGCAGAACTTTCCCGAGGATTTCAGAACATCTAGCATCTCCAGCCCCTGTCCACTAATCCAAAGTATCACTTCCCACTGCTACTCATGTGATTATGATGTCCAAAATCCTTCCCTACAAATTCTCAAAATGCCCTCACCCATGAGGGGGTACATACTAATTAAGGATTGCTATTGTAGAATGTGTTTTAAAGATTGCTTAACATTCCATTGAGTGGATTACCAACTCTTCACTAAATTCAAGGACACAGTCTGCTTAAATTACCAAATAATCATAATTATTATTCTACCAACTGAGAGCACACGATGTCCCAGACATTTTATTTGCATTTGGTTATTTAACCTTTACAATTGCCATATTAAGAGGTATTATTTTCCCCATTTTACAGATGAGAAACCTGAGGCTCAAAGATATCAAGTAACTTTCTTCAAGGGAGCCAGGATCCAAATCCAGGTCTTTTTGATGTATAAGTGCATATACTTAGCCACAACAATATACTGTCAGATGTAGTTTGTATTACTTCTTAGAGCAGCCATTCTCTTTCTGTTCAATTCTTTTCTTACCTTCTGATTCAGCTTCTCTTCATAATTGCCTTTCCTTTCTGATCTTTCTGGAACAATTCTTTTCTGGAAACAAGAGGCTGTTCTGCAGTCCCTCCTTCCCCTGCCTTTTAAAGTGGAGATCTGTGTTAGGTTTGGATCCGCTACAATTGGTTCTAATTAATGTCCCTACCTTCAGGCTGTCTCTGAATAAATGACTCAGTGTAACTGAGCAAATTCAATTTTTAAAGGAACTTGAGGATTTTTAACCTGAACTAACACATCCAGGGAGTATTCTATTACATGTTCATTGCTTATTTTTCCTCACCAGCCATTCATTTTTTAAATGACTAGATGGTTGCTTTCACTCCCCGACTATTGTCATATGAAATACTATTTCAGTGGCTATGAATGACCTCCTCATTAGTGGAGTGTTTTTTTCCTCCATTACTAGAGTGGAAGTAATTTGAGGACAGAGAACGTATGCAACTATGTTTCTACTATGTTATATTGTAATGCTTGTACCTAATAAATTCACAGTAAATATCTATTGAGTGATTACATGAAGCTCAATTCAGTCTAATTTAGCACAATAATTATAAGCCGAGCATGAATAGACTTCCTCACTTAGATCCTTGGTATTTTGTTTTCCACACCTATAAAACGAGCTAAATTCCTAGGACTGTTACTAAGACACATGAGGTATTTGTGTGTTGCTGGAACTATACTAGCACTAGGGGGAATTTGAGAAGAGTAGCTTCCTTTCCCCCTCTATCTTTTCCCTTCAGTCCCCTTCCCTTCACAGAGTACTTTGAGCCAAAGTGTTCAGGATTCAAATTTTGGACTTGGGTACATACAGAGTATTTTTTCTTTGTGTGTGACATGCGTATGGAATTTGGTGGGATATGTGGACACAACTAACAAACTTTTAGCTTTCTATTGTTATTATTTTAAAAGATATAGAGCACATTTCCCTAATTAGGAATGAAAGAAGACTCTAGAGCATATAGTACCCTCACTGTATGGACTAACTTTCTCATTATACTGCACTGTATGTATCTCTTGAGAGAATATTCAGCTTATTATGTTGTGGTACAGTCTGAAGGGCCAGGCTTTTCTTGTTGATAATTGTCAAGGCAAGAAGCTAGGTCTCAGACAGGATAGTTTGATTGAGTGGGTGCGCCCAAAACAGATATGCAATGAAATTTGATCTCCAAAGATCAGGGAGTCAGAATGTTTGGAAATGTACTCTTCATAATTAATATTAAAGATGGCACCCTGGGCTTCCCTGGTGGCGCAGTGGTTGAGATGCAGGGGATACAGTGGATGCCGATGCAGGGGACACGGGTTCGTGCTCCGGTCCGGGAAGATCCCACATGCCACGGAGCGGCTGGGCCCGTGAGCCATGGCCGCTGAGCCTGCGCGTCCGGAGCCTGTGCTCCACAACGGGAGAGGCCGCAACAGTAAGAGGCCCGCGTACCGCAAAAAAAAAAAAAAAAAAAAGATGCCTCCCTGATCCCCCATATGGGAAACAAGAAGGACGGACACAGGTAAGACCTGTTTGTGTTTTTTGTCTTTTTTCCACTCCAGGTTAACACATGAGCTTTGGAGGCAAGGTATAACTTCAACCCAGATTTTCCAAATTCATGCTGTTATTTAGCTTTATTTACCTTTTGTTATCCTCCAATCTTTAATAAACTATTTTATCTGGATTACAGAAAATGAAGGGGTCATTTGTCCTTGCTTGGACCAGACTGCCAAAAGGAGACTCTTCACCCCATCCTCCACCCTCAGCATGGCTGTCTCAATGGCAATCAGTTTAAAGACTCCAATGGCCATGGAAAGGCAGGGGAAACAGGCAGGGCCATGCGGTCTAACCGTCTCCTGATCATCTGGAAATTCTTCTAATGCTGAACTTGGAAGATCGAGGTTATATTTTTGTAAAGCAAAACAGAATCCAAGTACATATGACTCACTGCTCTATCCTCAGAGCCTTCCTAGTACATGGTGCTCACTAAGAATTTGTATAATAAATAATGAGCCAGCATATACTTACTGAGCTTTGTCTTTCTATGTGCCTATCACGGTGTTTCATAGCCAGCATCTAAACGGCAGTGCAGGCAACTTTTACTCCGGTTCAACTCAGTACCCTTTGAGTACCTTCTATGAGCAAGGAACTGAGTTAGCTGCTCTGGGAGACACAAGTATGAATAAAGTATGTCATCTTGCTTTAAGGAGCTAAGAATCTAGTGGTGGAGATAGACACAGACATAAATAACTCTTTCTTTAACGTGTAACCTCAGGGAGGTCTCAAGTTCCCTAACTCATTACCTTTCTCTCTTTTTGTAAGCATTTTTCAACTTCTCTTTCCCTTAAGAACACTCGTGCTTTTGTGCTTCATCTTCCTTGCCTTTTTCACTCCCTTGGCACCATTCTTATGTTCTTTCCTATCAACAATTCTTATTGTTCTAATAGCTCCCTCCTCCCTTTACTTAAGCAAGCTTTGAGCATATCCTTCTTGACTGGAGAAAAGACTTCCCTGGAGGCTTTCTTTGATTATCTTTCAAGTTTCGTTTCTTTTCATTTTTTTTTTTTAAGTTTTTCTGTACTGCAAGTTGGCAATTCTTAACTTCTGGTAGAATAGCCTTCTGTATATTTTCTTTTTTTTTTTTTTTTTTTTTGCGGTACGCGGGCCTCTCACTGTTGTGGCCTCTCCCGTGGTGGAGCACAGGCTCTGGACGCACAGGCTTAGCGGCCATGGCTCATGGGCCCAGCCACTCCGCGGCATGTGGGATCTTCCCGGGCCGGGGCACGAACCCGTGTCCCCTGCATCGGCAGGCGGACTCTCAACCACTACACCACCTGGGAAGCCCACCTTCTGTATATTTTCTCCAGAAGATATTTAGGAAATGTTTTATTAGTAAAGTGAAAAATCTGTACCTAGTGTGTTTTTCTCCCCCATCCTCCCTTAACACATAATATATTACAGAAGCTGGTTAAAATTCTTCATGGTGAATGTATGCATGCTGTCTATTATAAACAATGTTGCCTCATTAAAATCGGATGAGACAATAAAAATCATTATCTGACTTGTGTAGCAAAGATCCAACAAGATGAATTAAGGCAAAAAATATAATGCCATTCTAAACCTCACCAGTTTTTTCTAATTTTAGTGAAAGAAGAAAAATGAAATACTACTTTGCATTTTTAAACAAATATTTTATTACTATAGTTCTGATTTTGTAGAGCAGTTTACAATTTACAAAACTTTTTGATGTACTAGCAGCTCATTTGATCTTTAAAACCACATTGTTTTGAAAAAATCAGAGTTATGTCACAACTGTCATTTTTAGTAGATAAGAAAACTCAGAGATGCCAAATGACATTTTTAAACTCACAAGATCTGCTTATATGCGGCAGATCTAGATCTCAAATACAAGCATTCTAACCTTTAGAACATGATTCTTCTACATCTTCATGCTATACATTATTTCATAAGGCTATTTATATTTACGTTTAAATGAGATTTTAATTATGTCGAAATTTCTGAATCACAACCTCTATTGTAGAAATATTTTTCACTAAACACTTGTGTAGCAAATTAATATAGATTGTGTGGTTATCTAGTAGGACAAAACATTTCATCCTTTAGAATCCAGACTTTAGCAACTACTAACGCAGAGAGTGCTTCCTGAAGCACAGGAGCTGGAGGAACCCAGGAGACAGACTCTATAGGTCTAAATAATTGCCCTGAATCCAAAGAGAGCTCTTTAATGAGCTATATTTTGAAGACTGCATGAGAGTGAGAACACTTACCCAATTGTCTATGTCAATGAATTAGCACCAATTATCAAAATTTTGGAGAGTTCGGGGGCTATTATAGTATTAAATGAATAGAACAATGATCTGACTTTTCATTCAAATGAAGTTTTGTGGAATACGATTTATATCAGTGAAACAAATGGGGCAGCTACAATTACTTGAAATCAAGGTAAATGAATAGAAATCATCAGAGAGTTTTTAATTGAGATATAATTGACATAAAACATTAGTTTCAGGTGTACAACATAATGATTTTATACACACACACACATATATATATATAGCTAATCACCACAATAAGTCTAGTTAGCATCCATCTTCACACATAGTTACAAATTTTTCTTTTTTCTTGTGATGAGAACTTTTAAGATCTCCTCTTTTAGCACTTTCAAATATACAATACAGTATTATTAACTATAGTCACCATATTACACATTACAAACCCAGGACTTATTTATGTTATAACTGGAAATTTGTACATTTTGACCACCTTCACCCATTTTGCCTCACCCCTTACTCCCCACCTCTGGAAACCAATCTGTTCTTTGTGTCTCTGAATTTGGGGGTTTTATTTTTTCTTCTTAGATTCCACATATAAGTGAGATCGTATGGTGTTTGTCTTTCTCTGTCTAACTTATTTCACTTAACATAATGTTGTCCTAAATGGCTGGATTTCCTTTTTCTTTATGGGTAATAGTATTCCATTTTGTGTATATGTATATTCTCACATCTTCCTTAACCATTCATCCATCTATGGACACTTACATTCTTTCCATGTCCTGACTACCCTAAATAATGCTGCAATGAACATGGGTGCAGATATCTTTTTGAGTTTGTATTTTTATTTCCTTCAAATAAATACCCAGAGGTGGAATTGCTGGATCGTATAGTAGTCCTATTTTCAGTTTTTTGGAGGAACTTCCATACTGTTTCCTGCAGTGGCTGCACCAACTTACATTCCCATCAATCGTGCACAAGGGTTCCTTTTTCTCCATATCCTCGCCAACACTTGTCATTTCTTGTCTTTTTGATAGTAGACATTCTAACAAGTATGAAAGTGGTTTTGAGTTGCATTTCCCTGATGATTAGTGATGTTGAGCACCTTTTCATATACCTGTTGTTCATCTATATGTCTTCTTTGGAAAAATGTCTATTCAGATCCCCTGCCCATTTTTTAATCAGAGGTTGTTTGTTTCTCTATTGAGTTGTACGAGTTCTTTAGATATTTTGGACATTAACCCCTTATATGAGAGTTTTCTAATAGAAGGATTAGATGGGAATGACAAGCTAAAAGTAAAGTAAATATGAAAGATCTTAAAATGTATTACCTTCAAAAGTCTTCAGTAGTCTTGTATATGTCTAAGTCACATAAGACTAAGTCTTATAAGTCTCACAAGTACATAAGTCTCATGCACTTAGCTGCTTGTCATTCTGAAAGGCAAACTGCAAATCAGCCAATGATAAACACATTTTTAAAATCTCTTTCTTTAACGTATGTCTCACCTAAGACCAGCTCCCAAGTAACAAAAAAATTTCTTTCCAAAAATGTATTTTTAAGATAGTTGTCTGGGACTTCCCTGGTGGCGCAGTGGTTAAAAATCCACCTGCCAACGTAGGGGACACGGGTTCAAGCCCTCGTCTGGGAAGATCCCACATGCCGTGGAGCAACTAAGCCCGTGCGCCACAACTACTGAGTCTGCGAGCCAAAAGTACTGAAACCTGCACACCTAGAGCCTGTGCTGTGCAAGAAAGGGAAACCACCGCAATGAGAAGCCCGCTGGCCGCAACTAGACAAAGCCCACGTGCATCAATGAAGACCCAACGCAGCCAATAAATAAATAAATAAATAAACTAAAAAGAAAAGAAAAGAAGTGGCAACAAAGGCACCATATTAAAAAAAAAAAAAAGATGGTTGTCTAACAGCCTGTGTTTACATCCTGAGTGTTTGTGAATTGGATGTGTGTCACTCAGGGAGTACAACAATATCAAAATCAGGTAAGTAAATTCAGTAAGGTCATTCAAGATGTGTATTAAAATCTCTATCAGCTCTTATTTCTATTATACTTTTATTTCTATGATTATACATTTGCAGACTAAGCTGTGGCATAAAGCAAAGAAAGCATTAGAACAGAAATATATCAGCATCAGTTTTTCATATAATTGAGAAAAGAGCCTGATCCATGACGCTTAAAAAATGCAACAGGCTCTGCATATACTCCTAGAATTTAATACTGGGTTTTGTTCTGGCTGCTGGAAAGTCTTTTGATTGAAAACATCTTATGAGCAGTTCACATGGGGCATATAGAATGTCTTACTCAGAAAGAAGACTAATTTGTTAATTTTGCCTTTGATGTCTATTGTACATTGCTTTGTTTTTCCTGCTCTCAGTAGTAATTTCTTGAAAGTCATAAAGGATTGTTAAGCAACTAATCATGTTGTATTTTGTATATTTATCTTAAAATTTTATCTGTTTTTTTCAAATTTCATTTTGCTTTCTTTGGGAGTTAATGTCTCCTGGAAGCTTCTTTCCCTGCTATAGTACCCTAACCTGGGTACAGACCCAGGTCCTGAGTTGACTGCTTAACCAGCCAGATGTGTAATTTTGGAAGAATCTTTTCACCTCTTGGACCTCAATTTTTTACCTATAAAATGAGGAAGTTTGGCCTTGATATCCTCTCAGGGTATTCCTTCTTAAATATTCACTGACCTAAAGCAGGTGTTCAAAAAAACTCATTGAAGGAATAAACATTAGCCTGTTTTTCACATGCATGTTTGGCCAGAATTATGAGGGTCTCTCAGATCCAAATGAGAGTATAAACTGGGAAAGGGGATATACTAAAGGCCTCCTTGCTGGAAATATCCAATAGGTGGTATCATGTAGTTCAAGTCTAGCAATCACTAACAGGACAAGCTAAAGCCCTGTGAAGAGTGAAGACAAAATTTTGATACTGTGATTGTTTTGAAGTTTTCAACTCTTACTTTTATGGACATCAGTAGGACTGTGGAGGGGTTGGAGAGAGAGATATGTTCCTGTACCCTGCTACTTAAACACTAGAGTGAGAAGGAAATTCAACAGACCACTGACCAACTGGGAGAGGCACACAGTGTTGGCAGTCTTTGGGTAACAAGATTCTCTTGGGCTTTCACCAATTATAGAGGAGGTTTAACTCTCAAATTTCCCAGTACTTTGGAAATTTCTACTCTCTTGGGTCACCTACTATAATTTAGTGCATAGGAAAAAAAGTGCTGGATGAATAAACATGCTAACAGTGGTTATTCCTAGGGAGTGGGATTACTGGAGAGAGCCTTCCATTTTTACTTTACACACCTTAGAATTATTATATTACTTTTGTTATAAAAGTAATCCAGACATCCAGATACTTCAGGCAATGGGTATGATTCTCAGGCTGAAAAAAAACATACTTTCTTTCTTAAATTTTATTTATTTATTTATTTTTGTGGTACGCGGGCCTCTCTCACTGTTGTGACCTCTCCCATTGCGGAGCACAGGCTCCGGACGCGCAGGCTCAGCGGCCATGGCTCACGGGCACAGCCGCTCCGCGGCAAGTGGGATCTTCACGGACCAGGGTACGAACCCGTGTCCCCTGCATCGGCAGGCGGACTCTCAACCACTGCGCCACCAGAGAATCCCATTTACTTTCTTTTTTTAAAATAAATTTATTTATTTTTGGCTGCGTTGGTTCTTCGTTGTTGCGCAAGGGCTTTCTCTAGTTGTGGCGAGCCGGGGCTACTCTTCATTGCGGTGCGCAGGCTTCTCATCGTGGTGGCTTCTCTTGTTGCGGAGCACAGGCTCTAGGCGCCCGGGCTTCAGTAGTTGTGGCTTGCGGGCTCTAGAGCACAGGCTCAGTAGTTGTGGCGCACAGGCTTTGTTACTCCACGGCACGTGGAATCTTCCAGGACCAGGGCTCGAACCTGTGTCCTGTGCATTGGCAGGTGGATTCTTAACCACTGCGCTACCAGGGAAGTCCCTCCATTATGGTTTATCACAGGATATTGGATATATTTCCCTGTGCTATACAGTAGGACCTTGTTGTTTATCCATTCTATATATAATGGTTTGCATCTAGTATTTCAATTTCTAAAAGAATTATTAAATAAGCATTTTATGTTGACAAAACTCTTTGATATTATTTAATTAGGTTTTCCTCACGATTACTCTTCTGGTGCTATTACCTGAGTTTTAAAAAAGTTATTAAATGAATGAATGGATGGATGAATAAATACTTTGCTTAAGATCCTGAAGGTAAGAAATGGCAAAGACAGGTTAAAGTTCATTGACTCTGTCTCCCCAGACTACTGTTTGGCCCCCTGAGCCCTGTTGTCTCCCCAGAACAAAAAGGTAGTACTGCAATGCTTCTTTTCCCATGGCAGTAAATAAGTGGGTCATTTGCTGTAGTAAATGCTTGACAGGAAAAGATGAAAGAGTAAGCCAAATAAGAAATATCTACTTACTGCAGGTACAGCTTAGCATCTTGGTTATAACCTATCTATAAGAAATGTTATGGTCATCATTAGCAAGTCTTTACAGTCTTTAAATATACAAACTCACGTCTTCTCCAGTGCCAAAAAATAATTTCTCTGTGTTCTATGCCTGGGAAGAGAGAGAGAGAGAGGGATAGAATGAATAAAGTTAAAATGGATCTGAAATACTGAGATTTCTTTGCTATATTTTATTGAATTTCACATTTTAAAATTGAGTTGGAATTGTTCTTACTAAAAAAAATGGTATTGATGGATACACTTTGAAAAAAGAAAGGGAAAATTAAGGTTTTGGCAGTAGGTCAGTTTTTACTAAATCTATTTTCCTTTCTTTTTTTCCCTTATTACATTTTTATTGAGTCTTTTCCTGTAGTTTTTTGGGACTAAGCTAGTAGCTATAGAGGGAAACTTGTTTGTATGCACAAATGAGTTTTTTCCCCTACTTCCTTTGATGTTCATATGAATTTTTATTAAATTTCTTTGGCTTTAGATATTTACCTCTCTAGATCTTTTGTGTTCTGAACAGCATTTTCCTTTCCATCTATTGTTCATGTGAATTAGGCATTCACAGTTGCATTTACAAACTGTTGTGGAAATAAAAATTTTTCTTTGTGGCATGCAACTCTTAGAGCACAGTCCACTCTTGGTGGGTGCCAGTTATGCCTGGTACCTATCCCAGTCTAAGCACTAACACAGGTGGTTGGCTGACACCAATGTTGAATTACAGCCTTCGACTGATAGATACAAAATCCCTATTGTTTCATAGTTCTATTTGGAAACACAAATGTTCTTTAAATGATTTGTTTTTGTTTTTTTTTCTATTCCAAACTCTTTTTCTTAGCTTTATCTGCCTCTGAAATATTTGCCAGTGTTATGTCTCAGTATAATCACTGATAAATGTATATTATTATTGTGCTGACTTTACTTCCTTACTAAAATTTAAATATATTTGAGATATTATTAATACCCACTTACAATATTCTTTTGATTCTTAATATGGAACAAATCCTGCTGGATAACATTATACAAAACAGTGATTTGATTTACTAAAAGTAAACCTTAGTAATGAAAATTCCTACCCTTTGGGCTTATGAATTATTTTAAATGTCAAAATCTGCCGAGAAAAATCAACTGTATTCCCCTCCTAGGCAATTAGTTACGACCAGAAGCGAAGAAAAAATTGAAGTGCTTTTTAAAAAATATTGTTACAGCATTAAAAATTTATCTTGAGTTTCTAATACAGAATGCCTAATAGAAATCTCCCTGTACCAAAGATGCAACCCACTTGTAGACTTCTGTTTGGGAAAAGATCATTTAGAAATAATTGCTCTTTAGTACTGCTACATTAAGTTCTATTCTCATTTTTAATGGAATGTGGCAGATATCACTCACTTTCATGAGTGTCAAAGGAGTTTTGTGATGAAATTATTACAGTTTCTCCCCTGTCTTTATTAAAATCCTCAATCCCCAAGGATTACAGTGATAAACCAACTCAGTTTAGCAGGCCAGAGCTGCTCTTTCTGGTGGGTCTCCCACAAGTCTTCCCTGGTTTCCAAACTTCCTAAGCCACTTCCTTTCCCAGAATTCTCTCTGACAGTCTCGGCTCCTGGCAATGCCAAACCCCACGCAGAATCCCCTGTTGACCTTCCATTACAAACTCAGTGGTGAAATCCTCCCAAATACCAACCTTCTTTCCAGTTAGTTTGAGATTCCTCTAGGGCAGTGGCTTTCTAGTGTTTTCCCCTACAGGCAGCAGCAGTATCTCATCACCTAGGAAGTTGTGAACAATGGAAATTCTCCTGTCACATGCTAGACCTACTGAATTTGAAAGGGGTGGGGCCTATTGTGTATTTTAACCAGCACTTCTGGAGATGCTGACCCACAGCCCTAGGGCAGAGATCCACTAATCTCCATCTCACCCTCAGACTCTCACTTGTTTTCAGGGTAAGTGCTCAAGGAGGCTTTCATATGAAACCAATCCATCTAAACAAACAAAAACAGTTGCCTAAACTTGGTTAACTGAAATACATTAATCTGAAGCTAATTTTCCCAAAGCTTATTACTTAATGATGACAGCTGTTAATGACCAATTTACCTAAAATTCAGCCTCCTTTGAGTATTTTTTACCACCTTATCAGTTTCCACACCTACACATTCTTCAAGTTAATAATGAAAGTTCTACTTTCATTCCAAACCTGGGATTCTCCCCACCTGGGCTTAGTCTTTTTCTCTTATTTGTTCCCATAGTGAGTTAGCAGTAGGTTTCTCCCTTGTATAATGTTATACGTATTTCTTGTGAGCAAAACGCTCTTAGTTTTCTGGTTATGTCTCATACAATGCATTATGCATATTAGACATTTGACACGTGCTTGCAATGGCAGTACAGTATAATAGCTGAGAGTATAGCCTGGAGCCAAACCTTGTGTTCAGTTGCCACCCCCTTTACTTACTAGCTTTGTGACTTTGGGTATGTTTTTAAATACCACTCTATGCCTCAATCTCCTTACCTACAAAATGGGCATAATATACTAGTACTCAACTCATAGGCTGTCATAGAATAAAATGCTTTTATATGTAAAGCACCTAGAACAGGGCCAGCCATGAAGTATTATATAAGGGTTAGTTATTATTTCCTTAGTTTCCAAATTCTATTTCTGTTTTTATTCAACTATCTATGTCTTCATTTCCTTTTCAATGCCCCTTCTTAATTTACACCCTCTGCCACATTTGGATTTAATAGAATAATTTTGTCACAAAAAATAAAATGTTACCACTTTTAAAAAGTTAAGATGTATGCTTTAAATAGTTCCTATTCTCTGGTATAGTAATTGTTTTTCTAGAACTCTATTTTTTTAATAATAAAAATACTTAGCAAAATCTATGGATGAAAATATTCATTTTAACATTATTAATAATAATAGAGGGCTTCCCTGGTGGCGCAGTGGTTGAGAGTCTGCCTGCCGATGCACGGAACGCGGGTTCGTGCCCCGGTCCGGGAAGATCCCACATGCCGCGGAGCGTCTGGGCCCGTGAGCCATGGCCGCTGAGCCTGCGCGTCCGGAGCCTGTGCTCCCCAACGGGAGAGGCCACAACAGTGAGAGGCCCGCGGAACACAAAAACAAAAAAACCAAAAAAATAAAAGAGTCGGTCACCAAGGATACACTTAGCAGGGTGGACAGAATAAAGAAAGGATATAGTTGGTAGCAAATAGAGTATAACCAGTACAGTATTCTTTTAAAATAAGGAATTATCAATAATTAGCAGAGTATAGCAAGGAGAAACAATGTCAGGAAAAATGAGTATAAGATAATGAAGCATTTTTGTAGCAGGTGGATTTTTGGCAACATGATAAGGGCAGAACAGTTTTGTAAAAATAAAGCTTCCTTCTAATCTACTAAATTATTTGAAAGAGGCAACATAAATGACAAAGGAGGATTAGCCAGTGAGCATAATTTATTCAGATTTTGCCATGAATTGTGATAATGCTTTCTTACTGTAGACTATGAAGGATACTTAATTCTCATAGAATAAGAGATATGATAAATAGTCATAGATAACTTGATAAGATTTAGGAAATTAGACCAGGATTTCGTATTAATTCAGTTAATAGTAAGTTAAGATATATGGTCCAGTGTGTCATATTTTATTTTGTAAATTTTATTATATACTTTATAGAAAGGTACAAGGGAAAAAACCCTGCTAATCTTTGGCCAAAGAAAATTTAGAAGAATTAAACATTAAATGAAACCTAGTAAATAATTGCGCAACCTTATAAAATATAATCATACCTGCTTGTCTTACTCTCAGAGCATTTTCTGCACGCAGCTGGTGTTTTCCAGACTGAGGGTGAACTAGAATTTCAGTATTTCTCTGCCTTTAGGACATGGCCAATAATTATTGGTTCTATATTTCACCCTAAAATGCTCGCAAGCTCTCCCAAGTTCTGGATGGAGGTAAGGATTGTAACAAGGGAGCTTCTCCCTGGGTGTTCCCAAACACATTTGCTACTGCCTGGCATCGGCACTTTTTGTCCTCTTTGCTGCTTTTGGTTACTGTCTGTAAGAAAGGCGCCAAAGCCACCAAAGCTGTCCTGAGTGTGTCAATGCACATGGCATTGAAGAGTTTCTCTGATGTCCCCCCTGTTACCTGGTTCCCATAGACAAGAAGTTCTGTGCTCACAGGTCCCCCAGAGGTCTCAGTGCAATGTCTTTTATATATTTTTCTTTTGCCTCCCTGCCCAGATTCTAACGCTCGTCCTTGGAAGGCAGCATGTAGAAACAGGGCCCTGAAGAACACATCCAGAATTGCCTTCCCTTCACACTGGTCCTGTGCCCTTCAGATGCTCTCACCTCCCTTGGGATGAACTGCTCCTCAGAGCCATGCAAAACACACTGCAGGTCCTTTGTCCGTCCAACACGTGTCTGGATCTTAGGGTGCACACCACTTGGGTTAAGTGGAACCCTCCCGTAACATAGCCACTACTTCCTGAATCCGTTATGTGTGCTGTGTAAATGGTGAATTGTGGTAACCCTGCAGAAATCCCAACCCTCACGGTCAGCCATGGAAGGGGTTGGGCCTTTTCCTATAGTGGAGCCTTGAGCACTAGGGTGTCTTACTCTCCCTAACCTTCTGTAGCCCTCCCCCGGAGAGGGTTCAGGAGAGCGATGCATTCTTGTATCTTCTTGAAGAATCACATGTTTTCTGCCAGTTATAATGGTTCAAACTAATGAAAGATAAGCAATTACCAGTACATATTTTAGAACCTAAATTATGACAGTTGAAAAGAAATTTTATTCAGTATAAAATTTCCATTCTTATCTCTATGCCCAGCCATTATTATTTTCCTTTGATTTTTGGAGAAATCTATTTATTTTTCTAAATACAATCTATTTTCCCTGATGGGTCAGAAATGCTAATTACTCCCACCCCTTGGGTCCCCGCATATCCCTTTGACCTGTTGTGTTTTTGTTTTTGTTTTTTGCTTGGGTTAGAGCTCTGTCATCTGTCCCAGAGGAGCCAGAAAAGCATCTATTATTTATCCATTAAAAATTAACCCTTATCAATTATCCATAGTTATTTAGCATACATTCACAAGGTGTCACTGAAGCTGAGGAACTGCAGTGGAGAATCAAGTGCCACAAAAATGTTGTCATTCCTATTTTCAGATGGAAAAACTGAGGCACTGGGTGGGGACACAGCTTGCTGGGGTTGGCCATGCCACGAAAACCTGAACTGAACCTCTGGCTTCTTGATTGTTAAAGCCCGCTCCACTCTGAGCCTCTTTTCTTCCCATACCATCCCCTATTCCCTCCAACACCACCACTGTTCTACCTCTTCCACCCGATAACCATGGGAAGAAGAAAAAGGCTAACCCAGTAGCAACAACAGCAAAACTGATAGACGGAATAAAATAATTTAGACCAAGATGAGATGCTGCTGTACATGGGTGAATACTGGAGTATTTGATTCAATATTTTTCAGATAAAAATAACTAAGAAATAATTACTTAATCTTAATACGAGGATTATTAACTCCTTATTAGTCCCTAATCAGACCTTGGAAAGGAACTCAGCCTCTGTCTGACCTAATTTCAAAGAAAGGACCTGAAAGGAGTGCAACAACAAAATGTCAAGTTCACTTCTAAGTCAACAAAACAATAAAGCCACACAGCACAGAAGGGAGGACGAGAGTCACATCCTTTTAATCCTTACTGCTTCCTCTCATGAGTTTGCACACTCTTCTATAAAAATAAAACCTCTTCCTGAGAATTGCTTTGTTGCTATTGTTACTTTTCTCAGATTTATAACATTAAAAAAATGCATTGCCATGTTTTAGATAAATATTTCAAACAAGTTTTACCTCTGCGTGCATTAGAGATAAAAAAAAAAACTAACTCTAATTAGTGTTTTGTTGGTGCTTGTGATTTCCACCCTTGGCTTTGAAGAAAAAACATTATGTATAGGTGCTTATACATAATTTTTTACTTTTATACTTTACTTTTTTACATTTACTTTCTTCCACACACTCTGATATTACCTGGCCATTTTCTAATGTAAAACATTGGCATGAAAAATATTGAGTCAGGGCTTCCCTGGTGGCGCAGTGGTTGGGAATCCACCTGCCAGTGCAGGGGACGCGGGTTCATGCCCCGGTCCGGGAGGATCCCACATGCCGTGGAGCGGCTAGGCCCATGAGCCATGGCCACTGAGCCTGCTCGTCCGGAGCCTGTGTTCCATAACAGGAGAGGCCGCAACAGTGAGAGGCCTGCGTACCGAAAAAAAAAGAAAACTGAGTCATAGGTGTATGTATGTATAAACACCAGAGTTTCAGGGTGGCAGTGAAGCAGGAGGCAGGCGGTGGGGGGGGCTGATGGTCAAATGCACTGACTGGGTTGTTAGGCTCGAACACTACTTGTGTGGCCTTGGGCAACTCACTAAGTTTTCGGAGCCTCAGTTTCTTTATCTTTAATTAAGCAAGCTACTACATGCTTAGCACAAGGTCCGGCAAGAAATATGTGTGTGATACATGTATACTGCTGGTTACAAACATAGACTCTGGAGTCAGGCATCCTGGATTCAAATCCCAACTCAAGTATGCACTAATTGGGCAAGTTACTGAACTTCTCAGTACCTCTGTTCCTTCATCTGTAACCAGAAATTTGAGTATCACAGAGAGGGTTTATACATCTAACTTTTCAAACTCTGAGATTCCATGATTAAGGCTTTGCTACTAATTCTGGCAGAGAGCTGCCAATTCATGCATCTTCACTAGAATAACTAGAGTCCCATGATTTTAATTAGGTCTTTGTTGGTTTAGAAAATAAAGACATTCACTGGTGATAGCTCAAGAAAACAGGAGTTGTTGTAGGGATATATATGGTAGATACGGATCTCACAAGAAGGTAGGGAGAGGAACAGTGATACTGCAGGCTTGACAGAAATAGGAACTGAGGCAGCATTTGCTATCTTCCTCTCAGAGGCGGGTAGCTCTCTTTCTTCTTCATGATATTTCTGCTTTCCAAGGCATCCTCACTCCATTCTATTCTTGAAACTGACTGGCTTCATGTGACTCTACTCAGGCATCATTTCTGCTTGCTAATAACCCCAGCTTGCCTTTCAAGGCTTCTCTAGCCTTGAATCTATGCCATGACCTTACAACTTGAGTTCTCCCACCTAAATGTTTCAGCCCTTCATTTTCCCAATTCCAGTTCTGTGAGAAGGATGACTGGCCCAGCTTCTCTTTTCAAGCCAGATCACTGGCTACAGTATGAACAGATTTTCCTTGAGTCAGATGGTTTCCACTGATCCAAATAGCTGGGGCTTGTGGAATTTTATTTATGTGGGAGAGGAAAGTTTCCAACAGCAGCAGATGTAGGCAGGGCAGGAAGTTAGTGATATTTCTAGTATCTCCACTGAGTGATGGAGGTCATGGAGTTTGTACCTAGAAATTTGGGAATCCACTTAAGTTTATACTCTGTATTAGGAAGAGACCTATTCAGAAGGTTCTGGTTTGGGACTAACGATGGAAATATGAATTTTGCTCCAGGATGTGTTCTAGGGCCTTGCTACTCAAAGTGTGGTCCACGGACTAGCAGCCTCAGTATCACTCAGGAGCCAACAGATTTCTAACAAGAAATCAGAATCTCAGGCTCTACCTCAGACCTACTAAATTAGAATCTACATATTAATGAGATTCTCAGATGATTTGTATTCACATTAAAGTTTGAGAAGTGTGGCTCTAGGATGAATTGGTTTAGTGTAGGCCTTCTAAAAGTAACCAAAGGCTTTACTAAGAAACTTCCAGTAGTGCTGTAGTCATGTGAGAACCAAGTGCTACGTTGTCAGAATTTTGTGAGTTGGTTGATTTGATGTGTGACAGCTTGAAATCATCTATTCTGGGAATGTTTACACCATGGAGATTGGCAAATACTATAAATTTGTGTCTTTTGTACTGGAAGGCTGGTTGTCAAACATTTACCAGCATTCCGCTGGACAGTTCTAAACCTCCTAATTCAATCGAATTAAAACAATCTCCTAGGGTTTGTTGGACAGAGAAACTCCCATATATGGAAAGGACAAGACAAAATGAGTTTCAATTCTTCACCAAACTTTCAGTCTTCTAAGAAATTATTATTCTAGATGGTGATTTCTTTATTAAAACAATAATATGAGTATAAAGTAAGCACAAGGAGGGAAGGGAACCTAGGAGTTGGTAATACTTAAAATCCAGATAGGTAGGCAGGCAGACATTGAAAATTCTCCCAGCTGACAGCTGGACAGTTTTGGAGCTGAAATCCAGATGTGGAATAGCAGTTTCTGTGTAAAGGAGAAGATAAGAGTGGGTAGAGTCTGGTCCTAGAGACATATCCCATGGGGAAATTCATGCTTTTATTGCTTATATTATATCGAGTATAAAATTGTTAAGTAAAATGACTCCTCTCCAAGTTAATGATAGGTATGGATGTAAATGTTTCATGATATTACATAGGAAGTGGATTTTAAAGTGTGGTCTCTAGACTAGTATATAAGCATCACCCAGGAACCTATTATAAATGCAAATTAATGAGCCCTGCCCCAGGCCCACTGAATCAGAAACTCTGGGGGGTAGAGCACAGCAATCTGAGTTTTAGCAAGCCTTCTGGGTGATTCTGTTGCACACTAATGAAGTAGGAAATGTCACAGAGTTCCGTTTTTTGTCCAGAGTACTCATTTTCAACTTGAACTACAAATGGGAAGAGACTCTTCTTGCAAAGGAGTTTCCAGATCAATTGGAAGACAGTTGAGAAAGGCAGAGAACACAGATCAAGAGAACTATAAGGTTGGGCAAATATTGAGAAACTTTTCCCAAGGAAATTAGCCAAGCAGGCAGCTGGCATGATGCCAAGACTCCTGGAGAGTAAAAACCTTCCTAGAAATCAATTGGGAAAAGTTGCTTTAAAGTGAACTTTGAGGAAGTACATAAGCACAGCCTAAAGACTTTCTGAAAATACTAATGAGTTCTCATATAAAGAAGGTGACATCCTAGCACATATAGGAACAAGAATAGCATGTATCATATTAAGAATTAAGCAGATATTGGAAGAAAGGTTACTAGAACAGCGTATTCATTTTACCTCTCTGGTTAAGAGCTCTCCCTGGTTCCTTAGTAATGACAACATTTAACATTTAATGAGTGTTTACTCTGTGCCAGGTATGGTAGTAAGTACCTCAGTAAATTATCTCACAGGTGAGGAAACTAAGGCCCAGAAAGGTATAGTAACTTGCCCCAAGTCACACAACTAGTAAGTGATGATACTGGGATTCAAACCTGGGAAGTTTTGCTCCAGAGCACCACTGTTTAACTAAAACGCTCTATTGCTTCTCTTTAATGAGAACCTCATTGTGTGTTAAATATTTAGAGGCTTGGAGTTCTCATCTCAGAGTGTGCATTTTTGTGGTTTTTACAAGTCTCAAGCTAAATAACCTCTTTATATATTATTATATATAGATAACTGGACTCTGGACCCCACCTGACTAATGCTATCAAGTTCTGGTGCCCAAAGTGGACAATCAGGTAAGCTGCACCTCTACAGGACATTGCTTCAATAAAGCTACTACTACAAGCACATTAAATGTTACTCTAAATCCTAATATCGGATGTTTAAATTCTCTTATTATAACAGGAGACATAAAGAAGCACACACATGGGGGCCAACTGATCCCAGCTACGAAAAGGAAGGGATGTAGAGTCTAAGGACTAGAATCTCTAATCTGGATGTTTGGTTTTTGTCTGAGATAAATTAAGTGAAGTTGCTCTAATTCTGGCATTTACCCTTACATGAAATTCATTTTTAAGTATCATGAGAGCAACGGCTCTTTTATTCACCGTATCTGTGCATAGCCAAGCACACTGCTTGACACATGGCAGGCACTCATGTATTTGTGAAAGGAAGGGAGGAAGGGTAAGGAGGGAGACAGGAAAGAAAGTTATAAAGGTAGATTCAGTTTTTTCTAATTTTTTTTTTTGTATAACAGCCATAAATGGGTGTGGAACTTTTGAAGTAACTGCTTAGGTGTTGGCAAGGCAGGCAAATAAATTAGAAATCTTATACTTCATGTAGATGAGTACAGTATACAAATACAAAATAAAGCATTTATGTAAATCCTACTTTGATCCAGTCCTATGGGCAGCTTCATAGAAGCAAATTTGCAAGCTTGCCATTCTAATCGAGTCAATAATTCATGTGTGCATGTAATATTCACTTATTCAACAAATATTTGTTGAGAGCCTCCTATGTGCCAGGCAGGTAGTATGTGCTGAGTTTACAAAAATGAGTAAGACATGATTTCTGTTCCCAAGAGCTCAGATGATTAGTTGAGAAAAACAGATAACGTGATGGTCACACAACTCTATAAATATACTAAAACCCATTGAACTGTACAATTTAGACTGGTGAATTGTATGGTATGTGAATTATAACTCAATAAAATTGTATAAAACAAACAGATAAACAAAAACAGGTGTAAGCCTTGTACAAAACCGGGAAGAGGTGGCCATAAGTCAGCCTGGGAAAGGAAGAGGGAGGCTTCATTAGTGAATAAACCCTGAGTTGAAGTCTTAAATTAAAAAAATTAAAAAAAACAAGTTACCGAGGTGATACGGTACAGGACGTTCCAGAGGGGATAGAGTGAACAAAGGCCTGGAGGTGAGATACCGTGTGTGTGAATAGGGTTGAATGGGGGTGGGCTGCGGGCAGAGGGTTGAGGCCAGGGAGGTAGGCGGAGGCCAGAAGCGAGCTCGAGGTAGACACGCGAGGGTTTTATATTAAACCGGGAAGTGATATAATTCGTGATCAGATTTGTTTTAGATAAACTACACTGACAGTTGTGACGTAATGGAAAGGATACTGATTTCCCCTCCCCCGTCAGAATAACCTGTGCGTAGGTCTTAGATCTGCCATTTTAAAACTAGAAGTGTTATATAAATTTGTCAAGTTTTATTATTCAGTTGATCCTAATGGCACAGTTTGTCAGCAGCGGGAAAATGTAGAACTGCTTAATGTTCAGATTAACTGAAAACCACGCTGATCTTGCGATGAGTTCAAAAGAGTTTGTTAGTGAGTGGGACACGTCCCTTGGGTGGTAGTGGACAGCCTGGTTAATTTTTAAAAGTCTTTACGAGGCTGGAAACGTGGCGGTGGAAGCTGGTGAGATTATTCAGATTTTCTGTTTTTCATGCTCTCCTGGGTACTCTCACAATTTAAAATGATCGTTCTGAGTACACTTGCAGAATCAAAAAGAAAAAAATAAAAAGGAATAAAATAGTTGGAGCATCGCCAACAGGACCGTACTTTCCAGGAAGGGCACGTTTCCCTGAAGATGGTTGAACTGTCGAACCGGAACCAGGAAACACTGGGCTCTGCACAGCACGCAGGACTAACGGGAACACAGCCACGGGGCACCCGCGCGGCGCGCCCTCCCGCGCCAGCTCGAAGGCTTACTTTGGTCCCACCTCCTTTCCTCTTGCTCCTTCGAATCCCTTCCCCCTCCGCCGTTTCCGGATAGGAACACTTTGTAAATTCTTTCCAAGTTGAAGCGTGGGACCAATTTCGACAACACAATCCGGAATGGTCAACATGGCGGCGGCTGTAAGATGCCTCGGTAGAGGTAAAGCGAGGGGTCGTCTGGGCTTGCGGGGAAAATAGCTCTGGCGCCGGGTCTTCTGTGGCTGCACAGTGCAAGCCGGACTCTCCTAGGTGCGGATCTGCACTGGGGGCTCGATAAGCCTCTACTCTTTCTGGACTCTTAAGTTCTCTAGAGGGTCGTTGCTACTTAAAAACGACCTTATCAGAGGTTTCACTCCTTTCTGGAGCTGTCCACCCTAGGATGGGAGTGGGAGGGGGTATACATTGACACCCTTCCAGCCACCCGTAGGGACCGAGGCAGAGACTTGGCTCTGTCTCCGATGCTGGGGATGTGGGCTGCGGGGGGAAAGGAGTTTGATACGTGAAGAGAGATCTGGAATGGAAAAGGTGGTATATTTTAGTGGTTTACAACCATAAACTTAGAATACTTGGTGCTTTCGGAGCACATCGTTGCAGGCAGTTCCAATTCTTAAACTTCCAGATGTTGTCCAGTTTGGATTAACGTTTATCATTTGGAGGCTAGTTCTGTGATATTTCTTGCTAGCAACCCTTCTCAGCAGTTAATAAGGTCTAATTTGTTGGCTAGGATGACAACCCTTTTTGGGTACAATACTTAAAATTTTTTTATTTTGTGTTTTTGAAGTACAGTGATACGTATTGTTATTTAACTATGGTGGATTTTTGGGTGGAGGCAGCAGCCAGGAACACCCCCATTTTACAGAGGAAGAAACTGATTCTCTTAAGTATGTCGCCAAGTTCATATAACCAAGTGGCAGAGGAAGACTGAAGCTTAACTCCTAGACCAGTGATTAATTGATTTTTTTTTTTTTAACAGCATCATAGTCTTCTCTTTGAGCTTCGTAACAGGAAAGCTCAGTGTAAAGACCAGCATTCCCTGTTTGGGATAGTTGTTGCTTAAAAGATAGGGGTGACAAGAGATCACAACAGACCTTGATAACTGCTAAGTGAGCAAACTAAGAAGTATATCTTTACTGAAAAGAGATTAATGGCACTATCTTCATGTATGACAGAAATAACATTATGTTAGACAAACTAAAGGAACCAAAAGGAGAATCAAAGGTTATCATTCTCTCCTTGTCACATTTTCTTCTCATGGCTCTCAGGATGTCTCACTCTCTTAATTTTCTTTTTATCTCACTTGTCACTTCTCACATTACTTTGCTGGTTCCTCCTCTTCTTCCCAATTTCTTACCTTGGAATGTCTCAGAAGCAAGGATTCCATTCTTCATCCTCATGTCTGTTGTATCTAAATTCACTCTTTTAGTGATCTCATCCAACTTTTGTGGCTTTGACTATTGTCTGTATCTTAATGGTTCTCAAAATTATCTACAATCAGGACCTCTCTCCTGAACTTTAGATTCTTAAACTCATCTCTCTATTCTAGATCTCCACTTGTATCTCTAATCAGCAACCTAACACTTGTCTAAAATCAAACTGATGGTCATCGCCTGGAGTCTTCCCCATCTCATTTGACGGTTACTGCATCCTTTCAATTGCTCAGACCAGAACCTCAGAGTATCTTTGACTCCCCCTTTTTTTCTCACACATCACATTAAATGGTTGACAAATCCTTTCTGCTTTACCGCAAAATAAATCCAGAATCTGACTTCTCCTCACTACTTCACTGCAACTACCTTCCAAGCCACTACCATCCCTCACCTAGATTTCTCTACAGTGTACTCTCAACAAGTAGTCTGGTCCTTTAAGAACTTAAATCATGTTACTCCTATGCTCAAAACTCTGCAAAACCTCCCCATTTTTCTAAATCTAAAGTCCTTAGAATGGCCTACAGCTGTGCTGTCTATTTTGTTATCCACAATTGAACACTTCAAATGTGGCTAATCCAACCTGAGTGTATTAAATACACATTAGATTTTGAGGACTTAGTACCAGAAAAAGTAAAATATCTCAATTTTTTTACATTGATAACACGTTGGAATGATATATTTGGGGGTATTAGCTGTAATAAAATGTTAACTTTTATTATTAATTAATTTCCCTGATTTCTGTTTCACCTTTTTTTTAATGTGGCTATTAGAAAATATAAAGTTATGCATGTGGCTTATATTATACTTCCATTGGACAGCACTGGCCTAGGGTCTTCCATATCATTTTGTGCCTACCTTCTTCCACCTCCATTCACCCAGCTTACCACTCTGAGTTCTTCTCCAGCTGCCCTCCTTCTCACTCACTGTGCTGTAGCACATTGGCTGCTTTGTTCCTGAAACACACCAAGAACATTCCTTTGTTGGGAGGACTTTTTCTCCCAAGTGGAGTGGGCCTGGAACACTTTCTCTAGATATTTGCATGACCGACTTTCTCATTTCTTTCAAGCCTTTGCTCAAATGTCACTTTTTTTTTTTTCTTTTGCGGTATGCGGGCCTCTCACTGTTGTGGCCTCGCACAGGCTCCGGATGCGCAGGCTCAGCGGCCATGGCTCACGGGCCCAGCTGCTCCGCAGCATGTGGGATCTTCCCAGACCGGGGCACGAACCCGTGTCCCCTGCATCGGCAGGCGGACTCTCAACCACTGCGCCACCAGGGAAGCCCCAAATGTCACCTTTTTAAAAGGGCCTACCTTAACCTTCCTATTTAAAACTGCAACCCACTTTCCCCTTGATTCTCAATTCCTTTTACCCAGTGGGTTTCCTCTTACCAGTACCATTTTATGTTTGTTAGTATTGTCCATCCCTAGTAGGATGTAAGCTCCGTGAGGACAGGGATTTTATTTGTTTTGTTCACTAAATACTTAAAGCAGTGCTAGTGCATGTTTCGTTGGCATAATCGTTGTTTAATAAATAAATGAGTGAATGAATACATGGATCTTCAACAAAATGCCACCCCTCTTCCATGTGTTGTAATGAATATTAAAGTAATTTGAATCCAGTTTTTGCTCTCATTAGTTGACATTTCCTTCTTTCATTCAACAAATGTTTATCATGTCTTCATTTGCCAAACACTGTGTTTTGTGTTAGGAACAGAATAGTGAACAAGTTATATACACTCCTTGGCCATGCATGGTACTTATCATCTATTGAAGAGTGGTCATTCATTGTATAATTACTTTTTTAATTACAGTTGTCCTGAGTGCTGTGAAGGAAAAGTACAGGTTGTTATAAGAGTGTATATGAGAGACCTTAATCTATTCTGAGTCTTCAGGGAAGTCTTTTCTGAAGGAGTAGCTTAAGCAGAGTCCCTGAAAGATCATTGGATAGTTACGAATTAGCTATTGGACGGGGGAGTGGGAAGTAGTAGGGGAGAATGTCACAGACGGAGGGAAGATTATATTTGAAAATCTGAAGGTTGTAAAAACCACGGTGTGTTCAAGAAACTGAAAGGATGCCAGTGTATTTGAAGTGTGGCAAGCATGAGAGAGAATGGTGTTAGATGAAGCCCGCTAAATAGGTTAGAAGCAGCTCATGGAGGACCTTTTTAAGAATTTACTTTATTCAGAGAGCAAGGTGAAGCCATCCAAGTGTTGCAAGGGTATGACGAGATTTCGTTTTTAAATCATCCCTCTTCTTAGTAGGTGGAAAAGAAATGGAAAGGGCCAAGAGTAGAAGAATAGTTTGGAGTCTGTTGCAGCATTCCATGTAGTAGATGATGGTGGCCTGGACTACAGTGCTTATGGTGGGAAGGCAAAGACTACATAGATAAGATCTCCTGGGGAAAGTGAGGATTATAGAGTTAGGTTGAGAAACCCTGGGGAACTCTAACCTTTCAGTATCATGTTTACGAGAATCAGCTAGCAAAGGAGATGGAGTTATTTCCATCTCATTGCCACAGGGTAGGGGTGAGGATAACTTTTGAGAATGAGTGCAGATTCAGTTACGTTCCTAAGTAGTGGAGGAAGTTCTGAGGGCTTCTGTTTTCTCTGAAGTAGCGAGTGAGGTTATTTGCTAAGAGTGAGAGGAGAAGAAATATATTAAAGGAATATAATAAAATACTACAGATAGATAAATGGACTACAGAAGAATTGAAAATACAGATATCATGGCCTAGCAGTGCTATTTAAGTAGTGGTATTTTTGTAGTTTATTTTTCCTTAGTCTATAGCAGTTTGATTTCTGTTGAAAATTTTAATTTCTGGTTGTCATGACTGGGGATTCTAAAAGTAGTGGTTGAGTATTTTATAGCAGGTTGCAGTTGATGTATTCAAGAGAATTATTATTTTAAGTATCCTGCCAGGGTTGTGGGGTTCTTGTTTAGTACAATTAGAATTATTTTTTGGAAGTGTTTTCCAAATCTTGAGTGGATAATTGCTCTTCCATCATTTACCATATGTGATTTTTCAAGGTAGCTGGCTTCTTTAAAAATGTGGAGAATCTCCTCTTAGACTGTTGCATACCAGCATAGCCACTAAATTTGAGACTCTGGAAGTCAGGAACTGGATCTCATTAGTTTATTTCTCTTCTTTTTCCTAGCCGTTAAAGCCCCGGTTGTGGCTTTTGTGCCGCAGTAATAAACAGGTTTCCTATACTGTCCCAAATGTCGGACCCATATGTTCACAGAATTAACAGTCTTGGTGGCTGTCTTGTACTTCAACTTTGTTTTGGAAGATTAGAATTAGAGATGAAATTGAGTTGTTAGGCATGTGGCTTTGATGACGTTTGAGCTGATGATAAGGAGTAGTCCAGGGGAAGATAACGGAGCTGGTGCATCCCTGTCAGATGTAACATTAACTGTAAAGGCCCTGAGTGAGGAATTAACTTGAGGGACTCTAGGGATTCAAGGATCTGAAAGAAGGTTCATAGTGAGCAAGTAAGAGAGTGATATGGAGTGACAGGCAGGGGCCGGCTCACATAGGGCCTGTAGACCACAGTGAGGACTCGGTAGCTCTTCTGCGTGCGCAGTGCCCTGCACTTGGAAGCTTAACTCATGAAATGAATTCATTTGATGTGTAGACAAGTCTAACAGCTTACATGCTATTGGTCTATATAATGAGTGGATTTTAAGATATTAGATTTTAATAGTAATTTTACATGAAAACCTAGTTGTAGAGCGCTAATTTAAAAAGTTGAGTTTAGAGAGTTCCCTGGTTGCCTAGTGGTTAGGATTCTGGGCTTTCACTGCCATGGCCCAGGTTCAGTCCCTGGTCGGGGAACTGACGTCCTGCAAACCACATGGCACAGCCAAAAAAACCCAAAATTGAGTTTAAGCCCAATTAAACAGAAAAGAAAATATAGATGACCAAACATGAAAACATATTCAGCCTAATTCATAAGGAAATTTAAATTAAAACAACTCTGCATACCATCTTTCATCTACTAGGTTGACGAATATCAACGTGTTTGGTAACATACTATGTTGGCATGAGTGTATGGAAACAGGCAACCTTTTCATTGCTGGTTGAAATGTATATGGCACTGTTATTGTAGAGAGCAGTATTTATCAAAATTACAAACGTTCATATCCTTTGACCCAGCAAATTCCCTTCTTGAATTTATCCTATGAATATACTTGTATGTGTGCAAAATAATGTTTGTACAAGGTCATTCACTGCAGCACTGTTTATAATAGCAAAATATTATAAATGAACTAATGGCTGGTCACTGATTATGATACAACCACACAGTGTAGTACTTTTGCAGCTCTGAAGAGATGAAGTCTTTATGAACTGATATGAAATTATTGCTGTAATACATATGTATAAACGTACCTTTGTGAAAGGCATACATGAGATTATATATACACATCTCTTATAAATAATGTGTGTACATCTATATCTAATATATGTGTGAAAATGGGCTCTAATACCTTTACATGAAAAATAAAGGTATAGAACAGTGAGTAGAGTGTGCTACCATTTAATAAAAGAGTAGGGAAATAATATTTCTAGAGAGATGCATAAGAAATTACTAACGTGGGAGGGAAGCTGGGTTTTAGGGGTTGGAGGAAGACTTTACTTTTGTATATTCTTTTGTAACCCTTAAATAAAAACATTTTCCTAGTATTTCTACATACAAAAGATATTTATAACATATAAAGAATAATAACTTAAAATTCTGGATACTTACTAGTAAGCTTAAAAAAATAAAGAACATTATCAATACCTTCAAAGGCCTAAGTGCTTTTGTCTTATTTGATCTGTTTCTTCCCCAGAGGTAAGGCACTTTTCCTGAATTTCTATTTTATCACTCCATTGTTTTTCTGTATAGTTTTTTTTTTTTGGCTGCATTGGGTCTTCGTTGCTGTGAGCAGGCTTTCTCTAGTTGTGGTGAGCAGGGGCTACTCTTTGTTGCGGTGCGTGGGCTTCTCATTGTGGTGGCTTTCTTGTTGCGGAGCATGGGCTCTAGGTGCATGGGCTTCAGTAGTTGTGGTGCGTGGGCTCAGTAGTTGTGCTTCGGTTCAGTAGTTTTGGTGCATGGGCTTAGTTGCTCCACAGCATGTGGGATCTTCCCAGACCAGGGCTCGAACCCATGTCCCTGTGTTGGCAGGAGGATTCTTAACCACTGTGCCACCAGGGGAGTCCCCTTCTGTATAGTTTTAACACACGCACACACACACGTGCGTGCGCGCGCACACACACACACACACACACACACACACACACACACTCCTAAATACAATATTGATTACTTATGCATGTTTTTGAATTGAAATAATACCAAATGAATTCTTTTGCCAGTGACATTTTTGCTCAAATTATGTTTGAAAGATCCATCTATATATATGGTATATAGTTTATTCATTTTTACAGTCCTGTAGCTTTCCATTATAGGAATATACCACAAATTATTTACCCATCCTACTGTAGATACACACTTGGGTTCTTTTCTTCAGTTTTGCCATTTCAACGATGTGATGATCATTCTTGTCTCTTAGTACACGTGTGCAGGAGTTCCTCTAGGGTACATGCCCAGGAGTAGAATTGCTGCATCATTGAGGTGTGCATGCCCATCCTCTTTGGGTAATGCCTTATTGTTTTCCAAAATGGTATTCCAATTCATACTCTTAACTGCTATGTGTAAAATTTATCCTTATGTGATATTTTCAGCTATACAGGACTTTTAAAAAAGTTTTGCCAATTTGCTACATGTAAAACAGTGCTACTTAAATTATCTCATCTACAAACTGTTACCTGTCCAAAATAAGATCAAAGCACTCTTCATTGAGAAAGTCTTGTGGAAAAAAGTTTTGTCAGCTGCACTAAATAATATACTTACTTAGTGATGTGTTTGATTTACATGCTGGGTTAATTTTAATTTGGTAACAGATAGGCTGTAACAGGCTCACAGACCACTCTTTAAGTAGCACCGTAAAATGATATGTTACTGTGGTTGAAATTAACATTTACCTGATTACTAATAAGACTGTACTTTTTTTTTTTTTTTTTTTGCGGTACGCGGGCCTGTCACTGTTGTGGCCTCTCCCGTTGCAGAGCACAGGCTCCAGACGCGCAGGCTCAGCGGCCATGGCTCACGGGCCCAGCCGCTCCGCAGCATGTGGGATCTTCCTGGACCGGAGCACAAACCCATGTCCCCTGCATCGGCAGGTGGACTCTCAACCACTGTGCCACCAGGGAAGCCCAAGACTGTACTTTTTTTATATGTTTATGCATCATTTGTATTTCATTTTCAGTTAGAAGTCTATTCATCTCTTTTGTTTATTTTTCAATTGGGTTGATCTTATATATTCTGGATATTAATCCTTAGTCCAGTATGTATGTTACTATTATAATCTCCCAGTTTTTGGCTTGTCTTTTCACTTTCTTTAAAGTATCTTGGTGTTCTTAACACTAATGTAGTCACTTTTCGGTTACTGCTTTTGGATTTTTTTTGTGAAATTGTTCCCTTCTCAGAGGTCATAAAGATATTTTCCTACATTCTGAAATCCTTTAAGTTTTGCCATTCACATGTAAGTCCTTAGTCCGTCTAGATTTGATTGCTTGCATATGTGTGTGTGTGTGTGTGTGTGTGTGTGTGTGTGTGTGTGTGTGTGTGGTGTGAAATAGGGATCTAAATATACTCTTTTCCCTGTTGATAATCACTTGTCTTAGCACCACTTATTGAATTCTTTGCACAGTGATTTGCAATAACATCTCTGTCATATTTCAGTATCCATATGTACATGGGCTTGTTGCTGGGCTGTTTATTGTTTCATTAGTCTATTTTTCTTGTGCCAATACCAGTGTCTTAATTACCATAGCTTTATAACAAGTCTTGACCTCTGGTAAGACAGTACCCTCCACTTTCTTATCCTTCAGAAGTACCTTGGGCAACTTGAATGTATTATCTATACAAGAAAAAAAAAAGACTAAAATTTAAATTAAAAATTCAGGATACGTATTTGTAATCTATAATAATAGAGCTAACATACTTTGAGCCTGAACTAGACTAAGTTAAAAATAAATTAGGACAGAATTCTTCAATTAGATATGTCTACTTTACTTTAGTTTCAAGAAGTACAGTTTCCATTTTTACACTTTTTAAAGATTGTGGTTAACTCACAAATATTGAATATTTTTGTTTTAGAAAACACTGAGAATGTAAAAACTATGTATGTAGTGATTAATATTTTACATGTTTGTTTTCTTTCAAGTCCTGATACATCAGCAAAGGCATAGTCTTTCCAAGGTGGCTTCTCAGACATCTCTTTATCCTTGTTCTGTGTACGTTCTGGTGCCCAACAGACATTTTGCTGCTGCTACAAGGTAAGTTTTTTTGTTTTGTTTTTATTTTTTTAGTTATTTCATCTGCTATCATTTAAATCTTTGATTAAAAAACAAAATGCTTGGGGGGCTTTCCTGGTGGCACAGTGTTTGAGGGTCCGCCTGCCAGTGCAGGGGACACGGGTTCGAGCCCTGGTCCAGGGAGATCCCACATGCTGCAGAGCAGCTGAGCCCGTGTGCCACAACTACTGAGCCTGAGCTCTAGAGCCCACGTGCCACAACTACTGAAGCCTGCGTGCCTAGAGCCCGTGCGCCGAGGTGGGAGCAGTGGGAGGCCCGCGCACCACAGCGGGGGGTAGCCCCTGCTCTCTGCAGCTGGAGAGGGCCCGCGAAGCGGCAGGGACCCAACACAGCCAAAAATAAAATAAATAAATAATATATGCATGTTTTTAAAAAACTGTGAAAATTTATTAGCAGATAATTTTTTCCATGTCTAACAATGAGTTATTCAGTAGCTTGATGAGAATCATAGTATTCGCAATTTTAATTGTGTTTTTAATATTTTAACATATTGACTTTATGATATACTAAAAAAATAGTTTTTTCATGGCTGATTTTCTGTCAGGACCTGAGACAGGGTAGAGGGGCTTGTGCTTGCTTCTCTCTTCTCTCTTGCCACTCTGAATCTCCTCTCTTCTGCGTGTATGTGCATATACTCATGGTTTGCCAGTGGCATCTCTGACTCTGGTTTTGCTTCTCTCTTGACAATAGGTTCTTTTTCTTGCTTCTTTGTATATCTCAGAATATTTTATTGACTGCTAGATATTTTGTTCGAACAGTTGAGACTAAAGTACATACTATTTATGCCTGGAAATGGGCATGCCTCTTCTGTCACAGTGTTAAGTCAATCCAGTCAAAAGTTGAGCTGGGGTTTGGTTTTGTTACTGCTATGGTTACCACCACCAGCTTCAGATTTCTGTACTGTTACCTTGTGCTTAGGGTGGGGGCTGGGTTGCTGGAAGGTTTTTTTCCTCAGTGTTGACTGTTCCGTGCTCAGTTTTCAACCTTGCCTGTGCAGCTGTACCTCAGAAGGGGGTCACTCTGCATACTCTTGCTCCTCCCCAAGTAGAAGACTGCTATTGCTTATTACTCAGTGCTTGTCAGGCTGGTGATGGGTGCGGAAGGGATTCTGTGTTTTCCAAGTTCAGCCATTGTCTTAAGTAGGCCCACTGTTGCTGGTCCTTGGGCATGAGGTTTTCTCAGTATTTCTCTCCCTCCCCCCATGGTATGTATCTATTGCAGGTCTTGTGCCGTAGTGCCTGGACCCTTCCATAGCTTTATTGGTAGATGATACTGCACTCAGGACTATTTCCTGCCCCACCCCCGAGGATAAAAGTTTTAGTGTTTTTTCTCCTTTCTAGTGTTTTTTTCTTCTTTTATTTCTGTACATACAGTGGGTGTTTACCTGTGCCCTAGAGGGCTTCAGGGTTACTTGCCTTTCCGGCTGTAGTAGCTGATCTTCTCCATACTGCACCCTTGAAGGAGGCTCCCTAGTCCCCTGGCCTGCTCCCGTCTTTCCCGGGAGCATCTGGTGGAGGTCTGTGGAAAAGGCCCACGCAGTAAGTGTGAACTGCCCTTGTGTCTGGATCTCTCAGGGGGTTTATACGTTAGTGCTAAAAGTTTAGCTGATTTTTTTTCCTGCCTGCTTGCCTTCCTCTTATTCTCTGCTACAGGTGAGACCCTCCTGGCTGTATGCATATGGAGTGGGGTTGTGGGGAGATTTCAGACCTGTTTGGTTGCCCTACGATCTCAGCTCTGTGATGCGTTCAAGAAAAGTTGTGATTTTATCTGACTCTGTCATTGTTAATGCTCTTTCCAGCTTTTATTTGTATCATTATTGACTAGGCTTTATTCTGTCAGTTTTTACATTTTAGGTATAAGCAGAACTTCTGCATTTAGTTTATTTTTTTAAAATTATTTATTTATTTGGTTGCTTGGGGTCTTAGTTGTGGCAGGTGGGCTCATTAGTTGTGGCATGCGAACTTTTAGTTGCAGCATGTGTGTGGGATCTAGTTCCCTGATCAGGGGTTAAACCTGGGCCCCCTGCATTGGGAGCGCGGAGTCCTATTCACTGCGCCACCAGGAAGTCCCTGCATTTAAGTTTAATGAATAAACCAGCATCAAAGGTGGGTGTTTGTGATTTTATTTATGTGATTACACTGAGAAGTAAGAATTCCAAACATTGGCATTCCATTAATAGTTATATGCCCTAGGCATTTTCTCTTTAGTTCTGTTCAGTTCAGTTTAGTTTGACTGAGGTTGTGTACCCTCCTACCTCCACCCCAATTCCTCAAAGTAAAGGCTTCTTCAGCCTTAAAAGGACTTGGATCTCTGGGGTCACAGATCTTCAGGGATCTTGAAGTGAGCTTTATTATAGCACTGATTTTTTTCTTATCTTGTTTTATTTGGATATGACCGTGGAATTATTTTTTCCTTTCATTCTCTTGGAGGTAGGAGACAGGTGAAGCAGGGAGAAAGTTATTACCTGAAAACAGTCTCTTATTACTCATTTAATCTGTGTGGTTTAGTTACCCAGGTAACTACAGCTAAATTCTGTTCTCTCTAATTCAGACTGCCAGGTGTTTCTCCCTCATCTTCCCCAAAACCTTTCTAATATGATTATTTTATTCTCTGAGAATCATAGTATTTAAGTTCTCCTGATAGGGCCTTACATAATTGCATGAACAACAGAGTTCTTCTGGATGTGATTCTTATGAATAAAGGCAGACAATTTTTGGAGTGTCATGGAAAACAACAGGTGGTGGGTTTACAAAATTAATTATTATTGACAGATTTTATTCAATTGCAGTTTTTTATTAATTTCGGAAGACAGTATTTTCCTCAAAGTCCTATTTGCTCTGTGTTATAATGATGTACTTTATTTTTCTTTTTACTAAAATAGTGTTCTGTTTGTAACTTAATATTTTCACTGAACCGTCTCAAATATTTTGTGAAACAAGGTCTAAAGTATAAATAAGTAAACTGCTGTATATCCCAACTCAGTCTCATTATGTATCAGACTTATATTGGGTTTTGCAAATATTTATTACTTTAAAAATCATATTTTAGCCTCTGGGGACTTCATATTACTAATTGCAAATTAAATGGACAGGTTCAGTCATGGTTAAAAATATAGTGGTGTAATCAGCATTTACATAAAGTAAATCTGTAGGTTATAGTTACAATATTTATTCCTTTGTTAATCTTAGAGAGTTTATTACTAAAACAGGCTCTCTAGGCTCCTTCTTCTATCGGCCTCACTGCTCTTTTACTAAATATAAAATGTGATTTCTCCAGTTTGGAAGGTTTCAGGATTTTGTGGTGTACTCCCAAATACCATGGGGCATGTCACATCATCCACTCAGGCACCTACTTAGACTTGTCAGCAGTCCAGTGGTAGGACACCTGTGTCCCATTAAAAATGAGCACTGTAATTATCTGCTATTTGGTCAAATTGCTTCTTAGTTGGGAGGATACTCTTATTAGCTATGGTAATAGGGATTCATCCAGTGCTATAAGTGAGAATGGAATTATATGTTGGATTGGTTTTTGAGGTTCTTTTTTAAAATATCATTTTACTGTCATCCATTTCTTTTGCATAAATTTTCTAGGACCCCATATTGGTTTTCTGTTGCTGCTGTAACAAATTACCACAAACTTCGTGGCTTAAAACAACTCAAGTTTATTATCTTGCAGTGCCGCAGGTCAGAATTCTGACATGGATCTCACTGGACTAAAATCAAGGAGTCATCAGAGCTTCGATCCTTTCTGGAGGCTCTAGGGGAGAATCTGTTTCCTTGCATTCCCAGCTCGAGAGGCTACCCCTATTCCTTGGCTCATGGCTCCCCCTTCCTCCGTCTTCAAAGCTAGGAATGGCATATTGAGTCCTTTTCATGCTCAGATTTCTCCTGTCTCTTCCCATCTCTATCAGATGCGGATGAGAAAGGGGAAAGTTTCTCTGCTTTCAAGGACTGTGTGATTTGGGCCCACCTGGGTAGTCCAGGATAATCTCCCCATCTCAAATTCTTTAACCTTAATCCCATCTGCAGAGTCTTTTTGCCAGGTAGAGACGGACATCTTTGGGAAGCCATTATTGTGTCTACCTTAGAACCCAGACATCTTTCTAAAATATTATTTCACTAATTTAAAACTTTTATGGTTGAAAGATTAAAGGTGTGACTTGAATGAATGCTGAGAAAATATATCATCTCTAGCTCTGACTTCTTAACTTCAAACTCTTACCTGTAATTTTCTGTTGAACATATTTTCTTAGTTTGGAAGCATCTTGTTAGCATTTGCTATGTAACGAACTCCCTTATAATTAATTATCATTGCCCACACATCTCTGGGTGAGCTGAGCTAAGCTAGGTTTGGATGGGTGTCTCTGATGACCTTGGCTGGACTTGCTGTGCCTCCATGAGTCCGCTGCAGGTCAGCTGAGAATTGTCCAATCTAAGGAAGGGCTCTGTGGGGCAGCTGTGTTTCACACTTCTCGCCTCCTCCCACCTTGGGCTACCCCGGTCCTGTTCTTATGAAAATGGCAGAAATACAAACTTACAAGTGGAAACAGATGAAGCCTCTTATGCCTTAAGCTTAGAGCATAGAAACTGTCACTTTTGCTTTATTCTATTCGTCTTCTAGTCACATGACCAAATCAAGGCACTGAGAAATATACTCCACCCTTTTAATTGGGAGGAACTGCAGAGTCACTTAGCAGAGGGACTTGAATAGAGAGAGGGGGTAAGGAATTGGGGCCAGTGATGCAACTAACCCCACACTCAAACTCTGTTTACCCAAACTGAACTCATCTCTGCGACTACCTTCCTCATAAGAAACCTGTTTTGCTTTCTTTATTTCTGGTTTTAGTTAATGATACTACTCTAGTCACCTAAGCCAGAACCCTACGAAGTATTCTAGAGTCTTCTCTTTCCCCTTTCCCTCTCTTCAATATTTACCTTGTAAAATATCTCTGTAATCTGTCCAGCCTATTACCATCACTGCTCTGGTTCAGGCTGTCATACCTCCTTAAGAAGAGAGGGAGCGAGTTGTCTCTTAATTGTCTCCAATCTAGCTTCCGTCAAATCCATCCCTTATATTGCAGCCAGAATACTCTACCTGAAATACAGATCCCACTCCTGTTCAGTGGCTTCTCATTGCTTCTAGAGGAGGCTCTCTGTGATCTAGATCTGCCAACCTCATGTGCTGCTGTTTCCTGCCTTTTGCTTTACCTTTAGTTCAGGAGTCAGCAAAATATGGCCAGTGGGCCAAAAAATCTGGCCTGCCATCTATTTTTGTACAGTTCATGAGCTGAGAATGTTTTTCACATTTTTAAGTGATTAGGGAAAAAAAAAGGAAAAAAGGAACAGTATTTTGTGACACAGGAAAATTATAAAATTTAAACCAGTGTTCATAAATAAAGTTTTATTGGAACGGAGATACACTCATTCATTTTTGAATTGGCTGTGGCTGCTTTCACATTACAATGGCAGAGTTGAGTCATTGAGACAAGAGGCCGTAAAATATTTGCTCTCTGATCCCTTACAGAAAAAGTTTACCAACCCCTGCTCTAGTCAGCTAGAACTTATAATAGCTCCCCTTATGTACCATTCTGTTTATCATGCCTCAGTACTTTTATTACATTGTTTCTTTGCCTGGATAACTCTATAGCTTTATTGCTATATAATTTACGTACCAAACAATTCACCCATATAAAGTGTACAATTCAGTGGTTTTTAGTATATTCACAGCATTGTGCAACCATCACCACAGTCAGTTTTAGAACATTTTCATTATCTTCCCGCAAAACCTCATGCCCACTAGCAGTCGCTCCCCATTTCCTTAACCCTCTCCCCTGGCCCTAGACAACCACCAAATCTACTTTCAGTTTCTATAGATGTGCCCATTCTTGATATTTACTATAAATGGAACCATACAACATGTGGTGCTTTTGTGACTGGCTTCTTTCACTTGGCATAATGTGTTTAAGGTTTATACAAATTATAGCATGTATCAGTGCTTCATTTCCTTTCATTGACTATTAATATTCTGCTGTATGAATATACCACATTTTGTGTATCCATTCATCAGTTGATGGACATCTGGGTTGTTTTACTTTTTGACTCTTTTGAGTAATGCTGCTATGAATATTTGTGTACAACTGTTTGTGTGGTCATATATTTTCATTTCTCTTGGGTATATATCTGGGCTAATTCTTCCTTATCCTTCAGGAATTGATTTTGGGGTCATCTCTTTCAGAACTCTTCCCTTCCTCCTACGCAGGGTTAATGTCTTTTCCCTATGGCCCTGATAACATTCTCAAAGTATTTACCACATCATATTGAAATTATCTCTTTGCATGTCTGTCTCCTCTAAGTTTCTGGAGAGCAACATCAGTGCCTTATCCAACTTTGTATCAATTGCAAACAGTTCAAAAATTCACTTAATATTTGTTGCACTAGAAAAACTATAAAATAATCTATACTTTTGAATTAAAATAAACTTTATCTTTTGTCTTTTTTTGGTCTAATGTACATTGCCTTTTTTTTTTTTTTTTTGTGGTATGTGGGGTTCTCACTGTTGTGGCCTCTCCCATTGCGGAGCACAGGCTCCGGACGTGCAGGCTCAGCGGCCATGGCTCATGGGCCCAGCCGCTCTGCGGCATGTGGGGTCTTCGCGGACCGGGGTACGAACCCGTGTCCCCTGCATCGGCAGGTGGACTCTCAACCACTGCGCCACCAGGGAAGCCCCATTGCCTTTTTTTTTTAAGTCTCTTGGACTACATATTGAGATAACTGATCTTGAATTTTTTTTTTTAAGGCCTGCAAAGAAAACAAAAAAAGGTGCCAAAGAAAAAGCATCGGATGAGAAAAAAGATGAGATAGAAAAAATAAAGTCATATCCCTTTATGGAAGGTGAACCTGAAGATGATGTCTACCTAAAACGCTTATATCCAAGGCAGATATACGAGGTGGAGAAAGCTATTCACTTACTTAAGAAATTTCAAGTTCTGGACTTTACTAATCCAAAGCAAGGTGTCTATCTTGATTTGACACTGGATATGACACTGGGGAAGAAGGTATGTAGATTCAATTAAAATTTATTTGTGAACAGTGGTTGAAAATTGCCGTTTCTTCATTTAAACAATTTTTGTCGCCTGTAATAATTTTTAGAAAATCTTGTGCTCTTTCTGAACTTTAGGTTGAAAAATATGTTTGTTTGTCTTAATTATCCAAATATAAGATAAAATGTTGAATGTACTCTGCAGAGTTGATGAACATATATCTCCTCTTCATCTGAAAGTCACTGGTATAAATTTCAATAAAAGTAGTGTTAAAATTAATTGAGGTATTGCTGTAACTTTGAAAAATGACTTAGGCTGCCTGGGTATGTTGTTCCTTCTCTGTAAATGAGGACTTTGGATTAGCTTAGTAGCCTTCAGATGTGTTCCTTAGAATCCTAAAGTTGAGAGTAAGTTTGGGTGGAGTTCCAAGCCCCTTACTCTCATCTCAGCCAGAACCTTTCTACTTTGTCTGTTTATATATTGCAATTCCATGGAAGACTTGTTTATAAAATTCTAAAAGTGGGAAAAACACTAGATTAGATTTGAGGTCCATTACAGCTCTAAATTTTATAAGCTTCTCACTTAAGTCTGAGTTTTTTGGAGATGATATTTTAATTTTTACTCCGAGAATGTCTTTTTTGGGTCAAACTAGAAGGTATATAGTTTTGAATACAATTTAACAACCTCAACGACAACAATTAATTGAGCACGTAGAAGGAGGCAGTACAGCATAGTGCTTAAGAGCGTAGGCTCTGGAGTCGGGTTACAGTACAGGCCAGAATCCTGGCATCACCAGTTACCTGCTCTTTAAGCTTCTGGTTTACCTCTCTAAATCTCAGTTTTTTCCTTGTTTTATAAAGGGGAATAAAATGCTTATTAGTTCATTTGGTTATAGTGAGGATTAAATGAGATGATAGTGAAGGATTTGGTAAGAGTTTAATAATAACGATCAACATTTACTGGAAACTTTCTGTGTACCAGCCACAGTGCTAAATGCTTTGCATGCATTTGCTCATTTAATTCTATAATAATCTCAGAAGAGGAAGCTGAGACACAGAAAGTGAAGTAACTTGCTCAAGGTCACAGAGTAGGGGGTGGAGTTAGGATTTGAACCAAGGTCTGTCTCATTTCTTAGTTCTTATTTATTATAGTTCATACCAGCCCTGTTGTAATTTTATTTTATACCATAGTGTTACTGTTCTTTTATTTTAAATTGTTGTACTGTCCAAGATAATCACTTTCTCAGTCAACCATTAATGTAGTTTATAACGAAGTCTTGTATGACCACAGGTTTCATTTCATAAATGGAAGCCACTTATAAACTAATAACATTGGAAGGGTACAGTTGTTTTCCTGAGACATTTTTTTTATTGATAGAGTGCTTGTAAAACAAGCCAGCATTCCCCCAGGGGATGCTATTGTGATTGCTTGCCATTGAAAAATTTACTGAAGTCAGTTGTGACATGTTAATGGCAAAGGAATGCCAGTCAGTAAAACTGAGTTGCATGTCTGATATAAAGTGTGCTTAAGAGTTTGTGCCTTCTTGTCTGAAAAGAAATTCTCAGGAGGTTATCTCTATGCAAAGCTTTTCTAAAAATATCTTTCAATCGGTTTAATTAGGGAACAACTCCTTTTCTCTTTCTTCCAGACCTTAAGGCCGCACCAAAACTATGGGCCTAGAACTTGTTTCCCTGCGACGTCTCCCTAAGAGATCTGAGCCATAGGCCTAGACAGATCCTTGACCCAATGACTGAACATATTAGTTCTGAGGCCCTGTAGAAACTCCACCTGTATTAGGGCGCCTCACATGCATTCCATTATTTATTTGGGATTTTCCAACTGGCTTCTCAAATATATCTGAAAGTGGTGGGTGGTCCAGGTAATTTCAAAATAGACCCACTCAGAAGAGCCTTTCAGGTTTGGCAATCAATCTTGGATTTAAAGTTAATATCATCTGATTTACCTGATTGTTTAGAGCCAGTGATGGAAATTAGGGGTGACCTACTGAACAGATCAGCTGGATATTGTTCAATATGCATAGCTATATACATGTCCTGCTTGATGCTGTTAAAAAAATTACATGTTCTTTTGAATTTAATTCAGGGCAGCAAACATTTATTGGCATCCATCATGTGGAAAGCATTGTACTAGGTGCTGGGGAAGATATGGATTGTGCAAACTTATCTGTTATTAATATGTGAGAGACTGTGATGAACGATGTAGAGATAGAAGCCAAGTGCCGTGGAAGTATGGAGCTGGGGAGAGAGATTTAGATTTGTATTAGGATTTCTTACAAAAGAAATATAATCTCTTATGCCTTAAAGTGTAACCAGTGAATATTTCAGATGTAGAAAAGCTGAATGAATTTTTCATAATTGATTTTCCATTGTTGTGTATTTAGAAAAAAGTGGAGCCGTTTGCCAGTGTTCTTAGTTTGCCATACCCATTTGTTTCAGAGACCAGTAAAGTTGCTGTATTTACAGGGGTGAGTAACCTTTGTCAACTTTTTATATCGTCTAATTTTTTTTACATATCACATTAGTCAATGATTAGAATAACTGCATGAGGGCTTCCCTGGTGGCACAGTGGTTGAGAGTCCACCTGCCGATGCAGGGGACACGGGTTCGTGCCCTGGTCCAGGAAGATCCCACATGCCGCGGAGCGGCTGGGCTCGTGAGCCATGGCCGCTGAGCCTGCGCGTCCGGAGCCTGTGCTCCGTAATGGGAGAGGCCACAACAGTGAGAGGCCCGCGTACTGCAAAAAAAAAAAAAAAAAAGAATAACTGAATGAGTAGAGTTAGAGAAAACCTTAGCATTCCTCTAGACTTATTTTCCCCACATGAAGCTCAAAGCAATTAGATGACTTATTTGAGGTTGGTCCTTCTGATTAGCTTGAGAAAGAGCTAAGCCACAATGTTAACTTCATCATTATTCATCTACCATATTATGTTTCTCACAAGAAACTGAAGAGAAGTATAGAATTTATCCTACTAGCTGCTGCTTCCTATTGAAGCTCTTCAAACAAGAATAACATTGACATTAAAGCAGTGGGCCCATTTAGTGCTATGAAGACATAGAAACCACACTTTTAAAATGGTCTAGTCTGGAAAGTCAAGAAAGTCAAGGCGATAACAAGTGTAGTAATACAGCTCTTTGTCATTCTTTTTGTATTATAAACATTTGTTTATAACGTGTTCATGAATTTGTTTTATAAGGTGTTTTGATTCCTCTCTATCTGTCTCACTTTCAATGAAGAAATTCTTTACTCTTTTCCTAGGAAAGTAGAGAATATAGCTCTTGGAATGCCACAAAACTTGAGTAAATAAGGGAGTGATATGTTTTCACAGTAAAACCAAATGGCATGAATGGAACATATAGAAAAAAAAAACCCTAATACTGTGCATTTTTCTTTTGAATTTTCAGACAATAGGCTAAATTTTGGTTCTCGTTTCTTAAATTAAAAAAATTTTACTCTTATATATTGGTTTGATAAAATGTCTCCATTTAAATTAGCAAAACTAAATATGTTTTAATCTTTTACTTTTGGAAAATGATGTATTGATAGCATTGGAGACTAAGGACCACTTGGTGGGTTCCTAATATGCCATTTTGATGTGTTTCCTCATATGTTAAGTCAAGAAACACTTTAATCACCTCTAAACTAAACTTGTTCTGGATGTAATATCTCTGATGCATCTAGTTGAAAATTGATGCACATTCAATTAAAAGTAAAAAAAAAAAACCCAGTTTTTATTTTGAACTGTGGTATTATTTCTGACAAATACTTGAAAGCAGACTGAATTTGCTTAAAGATTGATGTTCATACTATTGTGTTTTGGTAGAATGCATCAGAGATAAAAATAGCAGAAGAAAATGGAGCTGCATTTGCAGGAGGAACTAATCTGATTCAGAAGGTACAGTATTGTTTTCATGTTCATTAGTTATAGAAATTGTTCTGTTATCTTTGCCATCTGTTGATTTATTACATGTGGAACATAACCACTCTGTTCATATCTTTTGATCAATGGTTAGTAGAGCTTTACAGAACAGGGGAAAATTTTCCTACTCTTCTGAGTCTCAAAATCAAGCTAAGAAAAAACTATCCAGACTTTCTTATATTAACTATGCTTGATTTATATTGTGATTTATTTTTCTTTGCTTCCTATATGTTTGTGAGAGTTCTGTGGGTAGACTGGAAAGGGCAGTATGACTCTTTCTGGTTTTGAATGTGAGATTTGAGATGAAGTGCAAAAGGTAGCACACATGGATATCTCTATTCACGTTTTGAAGGTCAGATATTTGTTTTGCTTTCTTGGAGTGAAAAGTGTGATTTGCTTTAGTAGATCACAAAGGATAGTATCTGACCGCTATAGTATGGTACTTTTAGTTACTCTTAACTTTTACCTCCCCAACTTCATCAGTTCAAGTAATGTAGGCTTAGCATGGAGGCAAAAAAATGATTATATAGCCTGCCTTGGGAAAATAACAAAGAATTTGTGGAGCCCATTTGAAACAAAGACAACATTTTTTTTTTTTTAAAAGAGGTGGGGAGGGGAATTTTCTGGTGGTCCAGTGGTTAGGACTCCTCACTTTCACTGACGAAGGAACTAAGATCCCACGTGGCCAAAAAAAAAAAAAAAAAAAAAAAGACGTGGGGAGAAGAGGCACATCTGTTGAATTTTGGGAGTTATTTCTGAAATACAAAAGATTTCCCTAACATTCTCTAAAATCTTCTCTTCTAAATTTAATCCTTTAGACTGTGGAATACTTATTGTTTTGTTTTTAGAACTGGAGGAAGTGATATGAAAATTTATCTTTTGTCCTGTATCCAGATTTTGATTTGGGGGAAGTTTTAACTGGACCATTAACTGGACCAAGCACAACAGTGCTTGTAGTGTGTTTTTTTCTACCCCAGTAGTTCTCTAAATTTGGTGTGGATTCTGGATTTTTAAGGAGAATCTCTAGAATTATTTGGGGAACAGAACTAATGGAAAATATGAAGAGATTGTACTTTCATACAGCTTCTCGGTCAAAGTCAGAGGGTGGTACCCAATTCTCTCTCATGTATCATAAATTTTAATTTAGTAAGATTATTAAAATTCTTTTAATATTAAAAAATAAACAATACCACATATTCTTTGGAATTTGAGAGTGTAGCTTGGACCCCGGAGTCAGAGAATGAACTATTCTTATTAAACTTGTGTACTGCCTTCCATCTGTTTTCTTCCGCAAGCATAAGAGTATCTTATAGAACAGTCATAGCAACAGTGGAGTTTGAATAGATATCTCCACTTCTTAAATGTTAAGTAAGAAGTTACTTCTCAAGAAAGAAATGGTATGGGAGCAGAAAGTATTCTGTATCATTAAGTTCATTAAATAAAATATTTTGAAAAAAGTAACCCAAATAAGGAAACCAGGTGCATTTTGAAATTATTTGGTAAGTAAAATTTTACAGGTACAGAATTTCTCTTTAGGTGCCCCACTGATGATCTATTATTAGAGGGAAAAATGCCACCTATATAAGGCATAAAAACCAATATATTCTTGCAGATTACCCCCTGGTATCTTTTAAAACTCATCCATTTTATTTTCAAAAGGTATTCAGGTTGTGAAGTAAATTCAGTACAGTTTTGTAAATAGTATCATGGCTGCAATTTTTTTTTTTACACATTCTTGTATTTTTTAATTAAATATCAATACTGTTTTACTTAGTGCTTATAATAGGTAAATGTAGGATGAATTTACTGAACTTTTAGTCATTTCTTAGGTAAGACTTTATTTACTAAATTCATTTTGCTTTAATTACAATACTTGTGAAATATCACAAGTGTGCTTGGTTCTGAGGGATTTTTAAATAGTTTCATTTTTACTTGTCTCTAAAGCATGCATGCTTTTCATCCATATAGTTTTATATTATTCAATGATATGATCTTAAGGTTAACTATCGCATAACTTTCAAACATAATTTTAAATTTAATTCAAAGGAACATGTTTTAGAATCAGTATTAGAAGATGTTGGAGTAGAAATGTCACATACAGTTCTTTTACATTTCAAAGTTGCCTCTGCTTTCATGTTTCTAGTGATGAGAGCCCTGGTTCTGGAACCACACTGCCTGTGTTTCAGTTCTGGGTCTGCCTCTTAAAAGTGCACAGATTGACTCGTCCTCCTTAAGCCCTCCATTTCCTTATCTGGAATGTGTGGTCAATAGTACTGTCTTTGTAGATTTATTGTAAAGACTTGATGAACTAAACCATGTATGATGCTTAGCAGAATGCTTGGCATGTTATAAGTTCTCTTTTAAAGTAAGTTGTTATTGTTGAGGGGAGCACAGTATGTTGTTTAGGGAGTAAAGAATTTGTAAAAAGAAGAAATAGTAACAGGAAGATAAAATTCCAGAATCACACTTAATTTTGCCAGGGTCCAGGTTTTTACAGTTCAGTGTGTAACCCCAAACCAAGGCTTTGAATGACATACTGTGATAAGACTTTATGCAAAAAAATCATTGGTAAAATATTTGTTGTCCAGGCAGTATTGTTCTAAAAAGTTGCTTCATTTTATAATCAACTGAATTTTTAAATGGAGTATACTGTAGGAGTAAAACAATTATTTTGGGTGCCTGCCTGAATTAATTTAAAATGTCTTTTAAAAATTGAAATTATTTTCTTTGCTCTTAGAATAGAAATAGAGTATGGATAATAAACTATAAGTAAACTTGTCTTTGACCATTCCACTCCTCTTTCATTTTTTGGAGGCAAAGAGAATTTTGGTTTCAATTCTTTGTGAAAATAATTATAGACTCAGTTCTCCTGATGCTCCAAATTTAGGGAAACAGTGTAGTTGCTAGTGATTTGGCAGCTAGTGGTTATTAATTTTACATGTGATCTATTACAAAATTTTCAACATACTCCTTCAGTTTTGATGGACATATGAATTCAACTTTGTGGGACTGTATGAGCCGTGTACACATCAGTGATATGGTCTAGCTTGTAACACTTTGCCACACATAACGCCATGGAAGAATTAAGCCCATTAAATGTTTGTTTATTTGTTTGTTTTTAATGGATGTAGCTATTTTTAAAAGAAAACATCAGAAAATGTTTTACTTCTGATGGTTTTCATAATTGATAAATGTGTTCAAATGATCCTTGTGGTTAAAGAATTGTGCTTAATAGCTGTTTTCTAAATTATAAGGGAAATTATTGCTACATTAGACTTTATTTTTAGAAGGATAAAGCTTTTTATACAATCTAAGGATATCTTTTCCCCCCTGATTTTTAGATTTTGGATGATGAAATTCAACCAGACTTTTATGTAGCTGTTCCAGAAATAATGCCGGAGCTTAATCCATTAAGGAAGAAACTGAAAAACAGATTTCCTAAGCTTACTCGAAGTAAGGGAGAATTCTTTTACTATTTCAACATGCTATCAACAACTTTCTATATATATGTTTAGTTAGAAAACAAAATTGCTAATATATGTGTAGAATAAATAATATGTTCTGGTGTTTGAGTTTTGTGTTATATAGGAACATATGGATTTAATATTTTTTTTCCTTTGGCATTAATATTGGTGATTTAATGTAATTTGAAGACCTAGTGACTTTATAATACCAGATCTTTAAATTTAGGCCATATTCTAGTTTTAAATTAGTGGAACATATTACCCACTACGTATGTTATCATCATACTATTTTATACCTCTTTATCAATATAACATGTATTCTCATTTATGTTAGCATTCAACATATATGTATGAATGCTTACTGTGTATGGTTCTGCAGTTATTTCCCTTGAGCAACTTTTCCCTTGTGGATATTTCCCCCTTATGATACCTAGTAAGAGAAGTAAGGGTGCTATATAAATAGCCTTGTTATAAAGTATGAAGTATTATATGATAAATTCACAAGGTGCTGTAGGTGTTCAGTAGAGGAGGAATTTATACATAGGAGGGGAAATCAGAGAAGGCACCCTGAAGGGGGTGACATTTAAACTGTACCTTGAATAATTTGGTGATCAGATTAAGGGGGATTTTATTTTAAGTGGAAAGAATCTGTTAATCATAGACACTGAAGTAAGTTAGAAATTATAGGCTACATCCCAGAAATATCAATTAGTTCTCTTTGGCTGTAGTGAATGGTACCCCTATGAAATGAAAGAGAATATGTTGGACAGGTAGATTGATGCCATGTTGAGCAGAATCGTGAATAAGATCCTAATAAATTTGGACTTCTATTCTGTATTCAGCAGGAATCTCTTAGAAGTTTTTAAGGTGGGGGATTCTCCAGAGCTTTAATTTAGCAAGAGTTTGTAAGATGTATTGGCATGAATCAAAAGTAGATGCAGGGAGACCAGTTCAGGTGCAATTGCCAGAGACTGATAAAGGTAATGTTTAAACTAAAGTCTTCATAATGAGACTGGAGTGAAGAGGACAGATGTCAAAGATAATAGGACTTTGCACTAAGTAGTTAGGAATGGACATGTTGAGAGAGAGAAAGGGAAGAGTCAAATGATGCTGAGATTTAAACCTTGGAATCTCTCCTAATAAGTTGATGTCATTAATGGAAACAGGGAGTAGATTTGGGAAGAAAAGTAAGTTCATTTGCAGACATTGTTTCTTTTAGATGGTGCTGGATATCTGCTATAGATAGAAGTTATTTCAAATAAAATTTTATGAGGTAAAAGAGCAAGTATTTTAAAATCATTTTAGTAGATTGGTCTTCAAATTTTAACTCTAGTTGAGCTAAAAAAAATTCTTCATACATGATAACCACTAATGCTCCTCTGAATTATAGATCATGTTCTATGCTGTAAGCAAATTCAAATGTACTCTTCAGTTTTGTTGTACTAGTGTTTTGTTTATTCTTGATAGCCTGCATTGAATAACACATCCTTTTGAGATATTGGACTGAGGTTTGACACTTTTTGTTAGGGATTTCCAATACAGTAGTGTGTGTTTTCATGGAAGCACACTTACATTCTTTCCTAAGTAGGACCTGAAATTGAACATTATTTTAAAAATTAAACCAGAGTTGCAGTTGAATTTGAAAATAATTCTCATATTTTTTTCTAATTAAATTCAAGCTCAACAAAGCCAAACAATATTAAATATAGTCAATTAAAACTGAAACTGAATACTGAATATATCTGTATTCAGCTTGCTCCTCGCTTTGCACGGTTAACTGGTTTTTCACAGAAATTAATTTTGTTACCTTTGCTGCTTTATCCATTCTTTGAATAACTCTTTTGGCCTCAATTCTCTTTAGCGTTGAGGTTTCTTATTACCATTTTTATTGCAAAATTTGGGACTGAAAGGTTTTCAGATAACTTATTTCTTTATTTCAAATAAGAAAAGTTTCTTTTGAAAATGTTTATTTTTACTAGTGGGCTTTGTTTCTGCTTTCATAATGAATCATAGCTTGTGTATACTATGGTCAAGTTACCTAGGTATGTTCTCTCCGCCCAGCCTCCCCAATTTGCTTAACAAATCATCTTGGAAAACCAGGCAGACCTTTCTCCTTCCCTAACTTTTTCTTTTCAGCCCCACACGATCTGCTTAACAGCATTGGCAAAACATTTGTGTTCTTTAAACATGAAGACAAATGATTAACCTGTCAAAAATGTGAAAGCAGAATACACCAGATGTGCATTAGAACAAATGAAGCTTGTATTATGCATTTTTAGAGCTTATTCAGAATCTTGTTTAGGAACATTTGATTCCCCTTACATCCAACAAAAGACGTAGGGTAAAATAGAAATTACGTTTTGAGCAAATGGATGGAATTAAAAAACAAACAAACAAGCCCCTGCAGCTGAGCTCATTAGTTTCCCATTTTATCTTACATTTTGTTTTTCTAGTGGGAGTGGGTGTAACCAACTTGGCTGGATTGAATGTGCACATTTTGCAGCATGTTTAATGCTGCAGTTTTATTTGTTTTATTTTAATTGCTTACGTAACTATAGGCAATTTCTCTATTTTTCCAGTGCACATTTGGCTTGTTTTCTGAGTATTTCTTTTTTATCTTATTAAAAAAACGACATTTAAAACTTGCTTTTTAAAATTTCTTGGAAGAAATTGGCCTTCATTTTGCATGTCAACTTAGCTTTTTTTTCTCCACAATACAAATGCCCTCTGAAATTCTTTCATATCTAATATAGATACATCTTATTGATATTTTTTGACTTTCTTTATTCCTAATCTTATTTTTTAGCATTTACTAAACAAAATACTAGTATGAAAAATATCTTGACTTAATGGAATCAGTTTTCTATTACGCATATTAAGCCATAGTAGGTACTATGGCATATGTGGAAATAGTTGAATTCTTTTAAAGCATGCTAAGTTGTTGGCAGGTAAGGGATATAATTAGAAAACTGGACCCACTACTGTGTGTTCCTCTTAACACATAGTTCTTAGGATTGAACATCAGTGCTCCAGCTGGAGTCTTGTCAAAAGGATATTCCCGCAGACTTGTCCAAAGAGTATTCACATCTACTGAGTAGGACACTGCTTTCTGTATGGAAGTTGGTATTGTATCATATTTGAGAGTAATGGATATAAAATTATTGAAATCTAATGTAAATTATTTTTAACTGATAGATTGACATGCTGTACTTCAGAGTATTGCTTGCATTATTGAAACAATTTGATTATATTAAGAAAAATGCTAAAACACAGGGAATTTTTGCAGGGTAACCAATTTGAAATTTTTCTAAATTTCCCTCTCTCATGTGCTAGTTTAAAAACTATGTGTAAAAGACTCCAATGATGATTAGGCATGATTATAATTATTATAGATGAATTATTGATATATTACAGCTGGTTCTGTTGCTCTCCTTCATTTCCCTTACTCCAGCCATAATGGCCTCTTTGCCCTTCTTTATATGCACTAAGTGTTCTTCCTTCTCAGGTCTTTGGACTCATTGTCCCATCTGTCTGTAATGCTCTTTGCTAATTTGCCTGGCTCACATTCTTATTCAAATATCACATTAAACAGAGAGCCCTTCTGTAACCATCCTATATAAAATATTAATCTCCACTTCCCATTATCATCGGATTTCTCATTATTGTGGGTTTTTTTGGCTGCGTTGGGTCTTCGTTGCTGTGCGCAGGCTTTCTCTAGTTGCGGCGAGCAGGGGCTAGTCTTCATTGAGGTGTGCAGGCTTCTCACTGTGGTGGCTTCTCTTGTTGCAGAGCATGGGCTCTAGGGTGTGTGGGCTTCAGTAGTTGTGGCGCACAGGCTTAGTTGCTCTGCAGCATGTGGGATCTTCCTGGACCAGGGCTTGAACCTGTGTCCCCTGCATTGGGAGGCAGATTCTTAACCACTGTGCCACCAGGGAAGTCCCCATGTATTTTTTTGAATTATAGTTTTGTCTGGATATATGCCCAGGAGTGGGATTGCTGGATCATATGGTAGTTCTATTTTTAGTTTTTTGAGGAACCTCCATACTGTTCTCCATAGTGGCTGCATATAATGAGATTTTCATATTGACTTATCATGGGAAGAGCTGCTGGAGACACACTGAGAGTGGTGTGTCTCTAGTGGTATGTTCCTTATTGTATTTCTTACCCTTCAAATAAATCACATTTTCTAGGTACAAAATAGAAATTTTTTCAGGTTAAGTTTTGGTATTGTGGAATATTAGAAGTATGTATGCAACTAGAGATTATCATACTAAGTGAAGTAAGTCAGAAAGAGAAAGACAAATACCATATGATATCACTTATTTGTGGAATCTAAAATATGACACAAATGAACCTATCTGTGAAACAGAAACAGAATCAGGGACATAGAGAGTAGACTGGTGGTTGCCAAGGGGGAGAGGGATGGGAGAGGGTTGAATTGGAAGTTTGGAATTAGCAGATGCAAACTGGTATATATATAATGGATAAACAACAAGGTCCTACTGTACAGCACAGGGAACTATATTCAATATCCGGTGATAAACCATAATGGAAAAGAATATATATATGTATAACTGAGTCACTTTGCTGTAGAGCAGTAGTTAACACAACATTGTAATTCAACTATACTTCAATAAAAAACAAATTTTAAAAAAGTTTAAAGTAAAACTAAAAAATATATATTATGTGTTGAATTTGAGTTAAAATGTTAATGATTAACGATTAGGAAGGTATAGTTTATGTTTGGAGTCTCCTCCATGGTCCTTTGAAAATTCTTAGTTTTTACCTTGATTCCATTTTTCTCCTTTCTTTATTCAGTTGCATCTTTTTTTCCACCCTAATGGAGGACAAAGTGACATTCGAATCCAATAAGGTCTCAATTCTTAACTCTTTCTTCCTGCCAGCTTCTGTAACCATTTGTGCAGCAATGAGCTGCTTCCAGATTGTACCACTCACTGAGGTATTATTTCTACTGCTAGATCTTGCTACTTTTCTAGTTCCTTCCCTTCTTTATGGTAAGGCAGGTCAGACAAATTTCACACAAAGGTAAGTAAAAAGTTCTTCAAAGATTTCAAGACTCCACTGTCAGCTTTTATCATGTGTTATTTTATAGGTTTTATTTTAATTTGTCATCAGTGTTTCTAAAGTATAAGCATCATCATTGTATATACTTATTTATTAGTTATTTATTACTGTACAACAATAATATCACAAATTTAGTGGCTTAAAACAACACACATTTACTGTGTCAGCTTCTGTGTGTCAGGAATATGTATACAGCTAAGCTAGGTTCTCTGCTTCAGGGTCTCATAAAGCTACAATCAAGGTGTCAGCTGGGGCTATGATTTTATCTGAGACTTGACTGGGGAAAGTTCCCTTCCAGATTCATGTGGCTTTTTGGCAGAATCCAGTTCCTTGCAGGTTTCTGGACTGAGGATCTCAGTTTCTTGACCCATGGCTCTCCATATGCCCTCACAACATTGTAGCTTGCTTCTTCAAAGCCAGTAGGAAGAGAGACTCCTCCAAGATAGGCATTGCAGTTTTATGTAATGTAATCAGGTATGCATAATCATACTGTCTCTTGCTTAGAAGCACGTTGCAACTCTCATCCATATGCAAGGGGAAGGGATAACACAAAGGCATGAACACCAGGAAATGGGCCACCCTAAAGGCTCTCTGCCACAAATCATTTTTTATATCTTAACTTGGTTGAATGTTTCTCTCTTTTTTTTTTTTTTTTTTTTTTTGCGGTACGCGGGCCTCTCACTGTTGTGGCCTCTCCCGTTGCGGAGCACAGGCTCCAGACGCGCAGGCTCAGCAGTCATGGCTCACGGGCCATTCTCCCAGACCGGGGCACGAACCCGTGTCCCCCGCATCGGCAGGCGGACTCCCAACCACTGCGCCACCAGGGAAGCCCTGAATGTTTCTCTTACTCAGTAATTTTTGCTACTTGTTTAGATGTAATGGTAACTTTGGATTTTCTCCTTTTCTAACCAGATTCCATTGGCCGAGACATCCCCAAAATGCTTGAATTATTTAAAACTGGACATGAAATTAAGGTAGATGAAGAAAGGGAGAACTTTCTGGAGACCAAAATAGGAACAGTAAGTTATAGTGAAAATTATTCAGTAACCCCTTTTATTTTTTGCTTAAGTGATTCATTAATAATTTATAACATACCAGCCCTTTGAACTTGTCCTTGTCAGTAGCATTAGAAGTGGCACTGAATATATACATAGATAATTTTTTTTATGAGTTGAATTCATAAATTTTAGTGGTGCTTTAGAATTACTTCTTTTCTAGAGTTATGTGCCACTCTCTGACATTTACTTGTACTTTGCCTTATTAGTCTATTCTATGTTATTTTTGCTAATATTTTAAGCATTTTGGGAGTTGGGTCTAGATCTTACATGTACCTTATAGAGTATTGCATAATGCTGAGTTCATAGTAAGTATTTAATGCTACTTTAATGGAATTGAGTAATTTGCTTTATTTTAATGAATTGTTTCTGATTATCCCTGCTTGTGTTTTAAAAGCTGTTTGCCCACTTATAGAAGATGCTGGAAATTAATTTCCAAAGCCATTTTTGGGACACTAATATAGCTAAATCAGATTTTTATAGAACTGTGTTTCAAAAGATATAGTTTTTTGCCAATATTTCTTAATCCTACAGAATTTCTAACGTGCCTATTTAATGTATGTAATTTTTTCCTGTGCAGTAACTATAGGAATAATAATAATATTGTTAGCCAAATTTAAACAGTGCCTACCAAGTGCTAGGTACTATTCCAGACATTTTTCATATATTCTGTCTTTTAATCCTGAACCCTATAAGAGGTAAATTATCATCTGTAATTTATAGGTGAAGGGATGGAAGCCCAAAGAGGTTAAGTAATTTTTCCAGTGTCTCACAGCTAGTATGAGGCATACTTGGTATTTAAACCTTGGGAGTCTCCTCAAGAGTCCAGGCTCTTCAGCCTGTCTTGCCTCATGACTGGAGTTATTTGAAGAGCTATTATTCCTCCTCCCATCCTACTCCTGAGAGCAATTCTGCATTATAGCCCACCACTGGTAGTCCAAACTCATTGAGCTGTACCTATTGTAAATCATCAGAAATATATAAAAGGAACTTATCCAGTTTTATGGAAGGAAAACTTGCTTTAGAAAGGGGGCAAAGCAAGTTTAATCCAGTCAGGGATTGGGAAACCCCCCTTCGCCTTCATTATCATCAAAGCTTAGCTCTAATTCAGTTGGCATTGAGCTCTGCTTGAATCTGATGTTGGAATTTCCTTGTTCCCAAAAGGCCCTTGGCAGTGTGTCTTGTTTCTCAGGGATGGCAACATTGCAGTGTGAAACACAAACAGAAAACCAAATACAAATTTTAAGAGACTATTCTAGAGCTATAGAGACTTGGGCTTGAATACCTGTTCTGCTACTTAAGGGATGGCAGATTTTAGACAAGTTTCTTTTCTTCTTTTTTTTAAATGTTTCTTTAATTGAAGTATGGTTGATGTACAATATTGTATAAGTTACAGGTGTACAATATAGTGACTCACAATTTTTAGAAGTTATAATCCATTTATAGTTATTATAAAATGTTGTTTATATTCCCCATGTTGTACAATATATCCTGGTAGCTTATTTTATATGTAATAGTTTGTACCTCTTAACCCCTTACTCCTATATTGCCCCTCCTCCCAAACAAGTTTCTTAATGTTGTTGTGTCTCAAATTTCCTCATCTATAAAATTTATATAGTAATATCTATTTCACAATGTGGTATCAAAGATTAAATAAAATTTTAGAATGATAACACCTATTGTTACTGTTTTAGTTGGTCTGTTTAGGTCTGTAAAGTATCTTTATAAGACTCTTTCTTCCTAGATGTATCTTTTTTCTTAAGTAATGTTTTCAGTATATTGAGTAGTGTTAATAGTTTATATAGATCCTAACTCAGTGTATAAGAAACAATGGCATCTCATTCATTCTTTTTAACAAATACCATAGTGATTAAGACATGGGCTCCAGACCAGACTACCTGGATCTTTTAGAGATATAATGCTTTTTCTTAATGAAAAAGAAATTAATCTGTGTGTCTCAAGAGAATCTTTTCTGAGTACTATTTAAATAGTATAGTATAGTAGGAGGTTAAGAGAATGGGTTTTAGATTCATACATGTGGATTCAAATCCTAGTTGCAGATTAGAACTGTGTTACCTTGCTCTCTGAGCCTCAGTTTTCCCCCATTCCCCATTTTCCCTATATGTAAAATGATGTTGATAATGATATATACTTTCTAGATTAGGAAGGAGTAGATGAGATAATGACCTAATAACTATTAAACAGAATTCTACTTCTGGCTAAGATGGAGTAACAGGAACCTGATTTACTCTCCCACCTAAAGCAATTAGCATTACCTTGATACCAAAACCAGACAAAGGAAATGACAGTCCAGCATCATTCATGAATGCAGATATTAAAATTATAAACTAAACTTTAGCAAATAGAATCCAGCAATGTGTAAAAATAATAGCATATCATGATGAGTAGGGCTTATCCTAGGAATTCAAGGTTAGTTTAACATTCAACAATCAATCATTATAATTTACCACATTAACACACTAAAAATCAAAAGTCATGTGATCATCTCAGTAGATACAGAGAAAACATTTGACAGAATCCAACACTTGATCCTGACTAAAATGTCTCAGAAAACTAGGAATAGAAGTTAATGTCCTCAACCAGAAAAAGGGCATCTAAGAAAAAGCAACAGCTGATATCATAGTGATGAAAGGCCGAATGCTTTCCTCCTAAGATCAGGAACAAGATAAGGATATCCACTCTCACCACTTCTGTTCAGCATTAATCTAGGGATTCTAACTGGTGTAGTCAGGCAAAAAAAAAAAGAGGCAGCAGATTAGAAAGGAAGAAGTAAAACTCATTTTTCAAAGGATGACATGATCTAGATACTAGAACAAGGAAGTGAGTTAAGTAAGTTGAAGGATACAAGATCAATATACAGAAATCAGTTTGCTTCTATATAACAGCAATGAACATTTACAAATTAAAATTTAAAACTAAGGAATACCATTTATAGTGGTATTAAAACATATGAAATACTTAGGGATAAATCTGACAAAAGATGTGAAAGATCCATACACTGGAAACTTCAAAACATAGTGGAGAGAAATTAAATAAAGAAGATCTAAATAAATGATGGAATGAATCATGTTCAGGGATTAGTAAACTTAATATTGTTAAGGTGTCTATTATCCCCAAAGTAATGTATAGATTCAGTACATTCTCAGTCAAAATCCCATTAAGGTTTTTTGTAGAATTGACATGATTCTAAAATTCATGTGAAAATACAAAGGATCTAGACTAGCCAAAACATCTTTAACAAAGGACAAAGTTGGAGGTCTATCTGATTTCAAGATTTATAAAGCTACAGGAATTAAGACAATGGGATGTTGATGTCAAAAGAGACAAAACAATCAATGGAGCAGAATAGAGAGTCCAAAAAAAAAGAAGGACAAAACACATATGGACAACTGATTTAAAACAAGATGCAAAAGCATTTTTAATGGCGAAACAAGTCTTTTCAACAAACGACACTGGACCAATTAGATACCTGTATCTGATAAAATGAACTTTGATCCACACTTCATACCATATATAATTACCTCAAAATGTGTCAAAGACCTAAATGTAAAGCTTAAAATTATAAAACTTCTGGAAGAAAATGTTGGGTCAGGGAATAATTTCTTAGATATGACACCAACAGCATGATCCACAAAAGAACAAATTGATAAATTGTACTTTTTAAAAATTAAAAGTTTTTTCTCTTTAAAAGATACTGTTAAGAAAATGAAAAGGTAAATTGCAGATTGGGATAAAATATTTGTAAATCATCTGTCTGATAAATCCACGATATATAAAGAACTCTTAAAACTCAACAATAAAACAATCCAGTTTTAAAAATCAAAAGATTTGAACACAACTCACTGAGGGGTGACAAACACATGGCAGACAAATGACAAACATATTGAAAGATGCTCAACATTATTGTTGTTAAGGAAATACAAATTAAAATCACAATGAGATATCATTACACATGTATTGGAATGACTAAAATTAAAAAGACTGATCATACCAACGTTGGTGAGGATGTGGAGCGACTGGAATGTTCATATGCTGCTGTGGGAATGTAAAATGATGCAACCTCTTTGGCAAACAGTTTCGTAGATTAAGAAGTTTAATACCCACCTACTATATGATCCTACTACTTCACATTTAGATATTTACTCAGGAGAAGTGGAAATGTATGGTTATGCAAAGATTTGTAAACAAATGCTTATATCAGATTTATTTGTAATAGCCAAAACTCAGAAACATTTCACGTGTCCATTGACAGGTGAATGTATAAACAAACTTTGTTATGTCTATACAATTGAATATTCTTTAATACAGTAATAAAAAGAAACAATTGATGCATGCTTTAACATGAATGAATTTTTAAAAAATCATGCTGAATGAAAGAAGCTAGACAAGAAAGAGTACATACTGTGTGATTCCATTTATGTAAAATTCTGGCAAATGCAAAGTAATGTATAGTGACAGAAACTAGACTGGTAGTTGCCTTGGGGACAGGGTAGCTGGGATGGGGTGGGGGAGGAGGGATTACAAAGGAGCACAAGGAATTTGGGGGATGATTGACATGTTTGTTATCCTGACTGGTGATGGTTTGAGTGTATACATATGTCAAAACTTAATAAATTGACACTTTAAAAATGTGCAACATATCCCTTGGAATACTGTTTAGCAATAAGAAGGAACAAACTATGGATACATGCTATGATGTGGACGAACCTCAAAAACATGCTTAGTGAAAGAAAGCAGATGCAGAAACCACATTTATGTGAAATGTCCAAAAAAAGGGTGAAACTGTAAAGACAAAAAGTAGATTAGTGGTTGCCTGGGGCGAGGGGTTGGGAGGAAACAGGCATTAACAGTAAATGTGCCTCAGGGATCATCAGTTTTAAAACTGATTTATGGTGTTGGTTGATAAACGTACTAAAAAGTCATTGAATTATAAATTAGAAAATGGTGAATAACGTAATATGCAAAATATGCCTCTATAAAGTTATCAAGTATACCTCAATAAAGTTGTTGAAAAAGGAATAAAAATCTGTCTACAATTGTATCTAATACAATATAACTATTCCATAAAAATATTTATTTTTATAATTATCAGAGGTAACAGATTTTTTTAAAAGATTTCAAAGAAAGTAATATATCTTCCTTAAAAGTTGGCGATTTCCCCGAGTGATGTTATTCTTATTACATAGTTGGAAATACTAAAGGTTTATTTTTGTTGCTGCTTTGTTTCTGTTGTTGCCACCTGTATGATACAAGGATTTGATTTAGAATGAGTGTGCAGATGAAGGGGCACTGACAGCATTACATGCCCATTCAGGGTCCGCCTCATTTTGGATAAAAGGGGGCTATCCAGAGCAGGGTCAACAAACGATGTTCGGCCATGGGCCAAATCCAGTTGTGGCCTGTTTTTTTTTTATAACCTGTGAACTAAGAATGTCTTTACAGTTTTAAATGGTTTTAAAAAACAAGCAAAACAAAGAATTTGCAGAGATTATATGTGGCCTACGAAGCTTAAAATATTTACTGTCTGGATCTTTAGAGAAAAGTTTTGCTGACTCCTAATCTAGAAAGATGTTTTGAGGGAGAGTGAAATGTATTAGTTTTGTGTTTTTATTTGCCTGTATGGGAGAGACTATCTTACTTTAGTTGAATCACCTAGAATTCCCTTGTTATAATTCTGTACTGCCACATTGCTTCAGGATCCAGTTCTAATACTGCTGTAATGTGAAATTGCTCTTGAGTAGTTTAAGCTGGTTTTTCTTCTGTATCAAAGTGATAAATACAATCAGTTGAATGATCTTTCTTAATTATCTGACTTGAGGATTAGCATCTTGGGTATTAGAACTCAACCAATAATGCCTTTGTATATCAGAACTCAACCACTAATGCCTTTGTATATCAGAACTTTACTAATGCTCTTATAGCCAGCCAGTATCTAACATTTGTCCGCATTACTTGCAGGTAAATTAGTTTCCTTCTTAATCTTTCCTACCATTTGTACCTATAGTTTACATATTCATGAAATTGTTTATGTCTGCACGCACTATCAGATAAAATACTCATATCAGTGAAAATGTCATTCAGATGATATATTGAACATCATGCTGACAGAACAGACTGTTGTTGGAATATTTTATTTTTCAGTCTCTTATATTGCTGTTATGTAATCATCATTTATTTTCTCTCTTGGCATGAAGAATAAATTGGTTGGGATAAAAGTGAGTTGCTAGGTGATCAGATTCAAGGGAAATGTCTTAAAGCATAAAACTAAAAATAAAGTTTACAGGGGAGAAAAAGCACATTTCTTCAACTGGACCTTAAGTTTTTTAAAAATTTAAATTATGACTCTTTCCATGAAATAGAAATGAAACTAAGGCAGATTCTCAAAAAATGAAATTGAGACATAATATGTCTCAGTATATATATTCTAAATGGCAGTTTAATTTCAGGTAGTAATTAGATAATTTACAAATGATTAATCTGAGTTTAATATTTAGAAAACAATATCATAGTAATAATTCTGCTGCCCAGATAAACCTGTTGACATTTTAAAATTTTCAAATTAAAGTATTCACTTGGTTAAATTAAAGCGGTTTACAAAACTGTATAAGGGAACACTAAATCCCATCTGTCTGCAATTGTTTTCTTATGGAACTCCTATTAATAGTTTTATCTTGTGCTTCCAGAAATGTTACAGCCTAAACACCCTTGTAAAAATATATATTATATATGGTGAATCAGTATTTTATTTTATAAAAATTTAATTTACACTAAACTTTTCAAACAGTCCTTAAAAGTAATATTGAAAGCGAAAATTTTCATTCCTGGGATTTCACAAATGAGAGTCAGAGTTAAAAATCTTGTCCTTTATTCATTATAAGAATGTTTAGTCAGGTGTATATTTTGACATTACACAAAAAAACTAAACAGTGTCCAGATATTATAGCAGAAACCTGCCAGAATAAAGACTTTGAAGTAATTTTTAAGGGTGTCTGTTAGTATTTTATAACATACCACAAATCCATTTTATGTCAGCTATGAGGCTCTCAGAAACATGCTTTGTTTTTTCTCAGTGATAGATTGCTTGTTTGATTTAAGAATCTTGGCCTCCAGCCTGCTTTTCCAGATCACTTGTAAGTGTAATTGTAAGCCAGTAAGATTGGTTTTCTTAACTTGTCCTTTATTATAAGGTAAAAGTTCTTTCCAAGTTTCTATTAATGTTGACTTTCCCATTTTACAGAGGCACACATAATATCATTATATTTGTCAAAAACTAAAATGTTCTCTCTCTCTCCCTTCTTTCACTTTTGTTAATATTGACTGCTTCACATTGTTTTGTTTTGTTTTGTTTTTGTTTTGCGGTACGCGAGCCTCTCACTGTTGTGGCCTCTCCCGTTGCGGAGCACAGGCTCCGGACGCGCAGGCTCAGTGGCCATGGCTCACGGGCCCAGCCGCTCCGTGGCATGTGGGATCTTCCCGGACCAGGGCACGAACTCGTGTCCCCTGCATCGGCAGGCGGACTCTTAACCACTGTGCCACCAGGGAAGCCCTGCTTCACATATTTTAAAATCAAAGGTGATAGTGTTGTTAGGTTTCATTTGCTGAGAGTGGTGGAGATCAAGAGACAGAACTTTTCACTAGGAAAAAAAATTCTACAGTTGTAAAATACGGTACATTAGGACTTGTAGTAGGGAGCATTTATCAAGAAGAAAGGACATGAACTGTAGTTTAAAGGAAGATTTGGAATGTGCCTATTTGATGTATTTAACCTATCATAGTATTTCTTACCATAATAAATTATGACTCTCATGGCCTATTATATATACTCCTAAAAGAGCCTGTAAAATTTGACCCATGTTTCTGTATATATGTTTTCAAGTAGCAACTAACTTTTATGTCTGAATCCAGTTCAATAGAATCTCACATATGTAGAAATAGTTACTGTAGTTTTCATGGGTTTTAGACTTTGATTTTCAAATCATGTCTAACCTAGAAATCTTCTGGGATTAATAAAGTTAGATAAAGTTTGAGGATAAAAATGTAGATTTGTGTTATAATGCACAATGGACCTTTTAAAGGGTGCAGTGTACTATAAAATCTACTCAGTTTCAGATCATTTTTTGTAGTTTTGGCCCCTTTATAAGTGCTTTGGTGTCAGCACAGAAACTTAGTGGGATTTTCCACACTTTCAAAAGAATGTTTAGTGAGGACCTGCTATATTTCCAATCAACATTTTTTTTTAATTGAAGCTGATATTTATGCAGATATTTGAGTTAGAATATGATTGAAATCCACATAAAGCCATTTATCTAGGGAAATACTACTTCACATTTCACTTCATAGAACATTAAAAATGAATAAGTACAAAGAAGAATGACTTCTGCATACCAGCTTTTATATTTACACAATTAAAACATCTACATATTTTTATTCTTAAATGCTTACAAAATCTCTATAGGATCATGTCCAATCAACTTTTTCTGTTTAATTTTTCACTTCAAAGTAATTCAAGTATACATGTACATGTATACTTTTAAAGTATACATGTATACTTTATACTTTTTAAAGCTTACATGTAAGCTTTTAAAAATGACTTTTCACTGTAATATTTTCTGAAACACCATAAAATCAGGAATCTTGATGATCTATCTTCATTTTACCTGAGAGCATTGGGGACTCCTTGGTTCATAGCACTTTAGAAAAGAAAATCTAAAGAGAAATTAAATCATATTCATAACATTTTAGGTAAGAAAATAATGAAACATTACATATTTTCTTGGAATTTATTGCTTAATAAAGCTTAGTTAAGCTCTTACTTGAAAGAGCTTAAGCTCTTATTTTTAAGTACCCTCAATGTCAGCATATCTTTTTCCTCAGTTTTTTATTTTGCAAAATTTTAGGTGAATGGAAAGGTTGAAAGAATAGTATAACAAACACCTATATACTCATCACCTAGATTCACCAGTTTTGTCACATTTGCTTAGAAAAACTAGGATAAGTAGTTTGCTTAGAGAAAATAGTAGATATTCTTTTATATTTTCTAAACCACTTAAAATTAAGTTGCAGACATCATAACACTTCATTCATCATAACACTTTTATTTGCATATAAAATACGCAAATATTTTATATGCATAATTTATATGTATAGCCTAAGAATAGGACATTCTTCTGTATATGTTTTTTTTAATTTATTTTATTGAAGAATAGTTGATTTACAATGTGTTAATTTCTACTGTACAGCAAAGTGATTCCGTTATACATATATATACATTCTTTTTTCTATTCTTTTCCATTATGGTTTATTGCAGGATATTGAATATAGTTCCCTGTGCTATCCTGTGTATGTTTTTTTAAAGTACTTTTGTTTTTTAGTGTAGTTTGTAGAATTTATTGCTATTTTTTTCTATTTATAAATTATTGATTTGCTTTTTCTTTATTATATTATCTTGAGATTTGTTTTGTTTTATAATTTTCTAAGTTTTATATGAGGTTTGTGAGGGTTTTTTTTTCTTAATAAGAGTTTAAATTTGTGAATTTGCCTCTAATTACATGTTTGATATTTAGTTTTCTTGTCATTATTTTCTAAATAATCTGCCGTGGGACTTTTTATTCTTATTTGGGAGAGTATTTTAAAATTTTGGAACCTTTTTTGACTTTTAAAATTTTTACTATATTCTAGTTTGACTGCCTTATGGTTGAAGACTGCATCCTTTTTAGTTTCTACTTCTAAAAAATTCCTCAAGACTTTCCTTGTGGCCCATAGTATAAGATTAATATTCTTTTTCCAAGTATCACATGGACACTTGAAAATAACATGTGCTCTGAGGCTTCCAGGTAAAGATGGATTGAATGCATACCACAGTAGTAACTGATTAGAAAATGTCAAATCTTAAGTCAGCAATGGAGAAAGCCAAAATATTAATATAATTTAAATTTCAGGATCTTTAAAAAGGCTGGGATCTGGCTCTAGATATCTCTGGAACTGAGTGTTAATGGTATGTGTGGGGATGGGGCAAGAACCTTCTGAAATAGGATTAGTTGAAAACTCTTGAAGAGTTTTACATATTTCATGACTCTGGGTAACTGCCCTTTCCCATGCTAGCAGATGGTGGGAAAGATTAAAACAAAGGTCTCTTACTGGGGGAGATCAGGAGTTGAGAAAATTGAAAACAGGGAGATTAAGTGAATATATGTATATGGAATGTTGAGAAATCCTTCCCTCCTCCCCACCCAGTCCTCTTCCCTTACTTTGCTCTCAGAATTCTGGCCACCAATCTAGGCAGGAGATTAGATGAGGATTAATTCAAGAATAATTATAATAGGCTTTTGAGCAGCTTTGTCATATTTTCCTTACCATTTGAACATTCATGGTGGTTTTACTTTTTCAGTCTCTGGATGAAGAAGTAGTTCATTTCTGGTACTTTGATGAAAATTGACATGATTTAAAAATAATTGTTATTATTTGTAGGGGTTTTTTTTAATGTAGTTTTTTTTTTTTTCCCGGTACGCGGGACTCTCACTGTTGTGGCCTCTTCCGTTGCGGAGCACAGGCTCCGGACGCGCAGGCTCAGCGGCCATGGCTCACGGGCCCAGGCGCTCCGCGGCATGTGGGATCTTCCCGGACCGGAGCACGAACCCACGTCCCCTGCATCGGCAGGTGGACTCTCAACCACTGCGCCACCAGGGAAGCCCTATTTTTTCCTTCTTTTAATAGCTCTCTGAAGTTTTTCTTTTCTATTTTCTTTTTTTTTTCTCTTCTCTACTCTTCCCTACCTCCTTGTTCATCCACCTACATGTTGGAAAGACATGAAAAATAGAATTAAATTTATGGGAAAATTAATGTGAATTAGTTGAAAGTGAATACCACACACTAGTTTTTCAATGAAATACAACTAACTTTGATAACATAGAGTATCTAATCCAAAAATGTTGCTTGATAGATGCTGCCTCGTTAATTATGCTATGTAATTAACAAATCAATGGTTTATATTAAAGTGTTTTTAATGTAAATGTTCTCTAAAGATGTTTAAATATTTTCCTGTAATCTCAATTCATATTCATTATATCACATTCATTACATCATATTCATTACATTCACATTCATTACATCATAAAACTTTTAAAACATATTTGACAGTCTTTGAATTATTACTAATTCCAAATTAGTGGCGTCAGTAAGTTTATTTGGAAACATTGATTCCTCCTGTGAGTGGAGTCCTACTTTTCCTGTTTATTTTCTTATGTCACAAGACAGATTCCTACTAGTATCCTGTGAAATCAACTTAAGTAAATAAAAGAGTAAAGTATTCTAAAGAAACTATACTTTCAAAATATGTATGCCACTTGTTCTGTTTTAATTTAGAAACTACTGCTATTTCTTTTAATTTATTAATATTGAATTAGAACATAAATTCTTAAATAATTTGGATTGAGGAAGACTTCTAAAAACTTCATTAAATATAATTGAAATTTTGAAGAACATCTTTTAAATGTAATATAATAGCCTAGCTTTGACATGAATGGTTATCATAGCATTAAAGGAAAAACAACTGGAACCCTTTTACAATCATGTAAATATCCAGATTTTGAAGACTTGTAAATAATAATGCTATTGGCAAATCAAACCATTTTCTTAAAAGAAAAAAAAAAAACAGGATAGGACATCTCAGATTTCTGTTTATAATAAATCATGCCAAGACCTGATTTAATTAGTGTTTCTTGTCTGGGTTTCAAATATACTTGGATCTTTGACATACTTAATATAAAGGCAGTGTCTTTGATGTGCTTTTCCCCCCTCTTTTTAAAGTTGTAGACATGGTCCATTCATAGGTGTGTATCACTATGTTTTGCTTGTGTAATAGTGAATTGTTTTGTGGCAAGAATATTGTCAACTTGCCAGCTGATAAAAGGTGATGTGTATGGTAACAAAAATAAACAAGTTCAGGGCAAGGGAATATAAACATAGTAAAATCTTTTGTTGAAATCAGAGCCTTCAATTTTAGCGAACATGTTAGAACAGGAAAAGTGAACGTGTCGGAGTTCAGTTAAACCAGTTGTGAGTAGTGTAGAGCGTGGAAAATGAAGCCTTATTTTGAAGCATCTAGATCCACAAGTTGAGAAAGTGGCAAGCAAGGAGTATTGCTTAAATCAATTAGATACAAACAATAGTTGGATACAAGGAGGCAGCTCATTGGTTCATGGCTCATTGCCACTTCCCCTCCTTTTTCCTCCATTTCTTCCAGTTGATGATTAACTTTTCTTTCATTGCATTATTTTTGGTATATTGCAGTGTACTGTGTCATAGATAAGGAAATTTAAAGGTGGAAAATAAACTGTAGAATATAAAAGTCAAATTCTGTACTTTTTAGTTCTCAATAAAAATAAAGGAGTTAGACTGGCAGTAGATCTTAGATTTCTAAAAGTATGGGGCTGAGAAAGAGGAGAAAATAATGTTTATCCTGGACCCAGTATGTGCCAGCATTTTGCTTGATGCTTTATTGTGAGAGATGTATATTTATTTAACTGGGATGAATAGTCTTTGTAGTATTTTAGGGTATATCCATTGTATGGATTTTTATCAGTGTTCTTACCAGTAGTCATATTAGAATTAAAAATAGTTTATTACCATTTTTAGTTTTCTTATCTATACTGTCATGAAATCAGATGATAATTTCCCAGAACTTTTGGGATGGGAAGTGTGACTCTCCCCTTCAATCAGATATAAGTAATAGCATAAGAAAAACCATACCATTTGAGAGAAACAGCTAACTTTGCTTTTTAAATCATTGCAGTAACTCAACAATGTAGTGATCATTGATCAGTAGAATAACACATGATGAAAAATATGTGACATAACATGCAGTAGGGAAGTAAACTGACTTGCTTTCCTTTGTTTGCCATCCCATTTGTTAATAAGTAATTGTCAGTACACTGCACACACAGCTTTCTTTTGTTAGCTTTAATTTCAAAAAGCAGTGAAAAGTATGATAGCTTTTACTGAATTCTGTCTTTATCCAAATCCTTGTAGAAGAAATTGAATGGATCTGAAAGATAATTCCCTGCGATTTTCATTAGTGTTACTTCTAAACAAATAATAGCATTTAGTAATATAGTATTTACAGTAAACAATAAAACATCTATAAGATCCTATTATGAATTATTAAATATATTAAATGTAATACAAAATTACGGATTTTTCAGACAACTTTATCATGAGCAATGATGAAGGCTGCTTTTGCCTTACAGCACCCATAGATTTTGGTAAAGATATTGATTTGTTAAAGTGATGTAAAGCATAAATCATACTACAACTTGTCTTTGCATGAATTTTTGTATACTTGGAGATAAATAATGTATTCTAATACAGGAGTTGGAAAACAATGGCTCTGTGGTCTGTTTTTGTACCACCTGTGAGCTTAGAATGGTCTTTTAAGAGGTTGTATAAAAAAAGAATATGCAGCAGAAATCATATGTGACCCTCCAAGCCTAAAATATTTACTCTTTGGTCCTTTACAGAAAAAGTTTGCCAACCCTAAAATATAAACATATAAAACCTAAGCCTGAGAAGTTCTGGTTCCAAGTGAGATGGTGTAATAATCACATGACACCCTATCTCTCTCAGTGAGTGCACCTATTATAAAACCTGGACAGAAGGCATGGAGCAGCTATTTGAAGACTCTGAAAAGTCAATAGTAGCAGGTGAATTAGGGAAGACCAGAATTTAAAGTACCACCAAACTGGCGGTGAGTTTGCCATTTTTCCTTTTGTGTTGTCACATGGCCTGGTCTCAACATAGCCTGAAACCGGGAAGCAGACATCAATGCAGGCAGAGAGCCCCAGGAGAGCTCTAGGAAAAGCCCTCTACCTCAGGCTTGGGAAATAGAGATCATGGCTCCTAACAGTGACAGTGGGTGCAGAGGAAGACACAGGTATCTAAAATTGAGAAATGGGGTTGCCTCACTTTCTGATTGGAGGATCTATGGTCTCAAGAGGTAGGGGCATGCACCCTTTTCTTATCTTCTCTGTCTTCCTGCCAGTTGGCCCCCACTGCCAAAACAGTTGGAGGAAGTAAGAGGCAAAATGTAAATAAAACCTCAGCTTTCTGGGCAGAGTGCTGAAAAGGAGAGCCTCAGGGAACCAGAAAGTACTGGGGATATCAAGGGGCGGGGTACTTAGGAAAGGGATCTCATAAAAATTATGTGTTAACTTCTGGAGCTGAAATTAATGGAGGTGACAGAGGAAAGAGTCAAAGAACTTGAAGGTAGATCATAAAAATTATTCAATCTAAAAAACAGAGATGAAAGATAGGAAAAAAAAAAAAAGACCATCAAGGCCCTATGGGACGATAACAAAGATCTAACTTTCATATTGGTGTCTCAAAAGGAAAGGAGGAAATATTGTGCAGAAAATTACTTTTTAAAAAAATGGCAAGATTATGGAGAAACTCTCATACATTGATGGTTGGAATACAAAATAATACAGCCACTCTAGAAAACAGTTTGATAATGTCTTGTAAAGCTAAATATACGTTTACTGTAAGGTCCACCAGTTCCATTCCCATAGAGTTGAAACATTTGTGGTGAAATCAAAACTTAACGTTCACACAAGTATCTGAACACAAATATTTATAGGAACTGTAGTGATAATCATCAAAAGATGGAAAAATCTCAGTTATCCTTCTATGTGTGAATGGATTAAAAAAAAAAAACATGTGGTACATCCGTATAATGGAGTATGACTCAGTGATAAAAAAAGGTATGAACTATTGATAGACACAACAATTTAGGTCAGTCCCAAAAGGTTACATACTGTAACCTGAGTGAAAGTAGTCTCAAAAGGTTACATACTGACACCAAAAGCACAGGTAACAAAAGAGATAAATTGTATTTTATCAAAACAAGACTTTTGTGCATCAGAGGACACTATCAACAGAATGATATGGCGAGCCACTGAATGGCAGAAAATATCTGCAAACTATATATATACCTGATAAGAGACTTGTATCTAAAATATATAAAGTACTCTTATAACTCAATAATAAAAAGATAAAGTGAGCAAAGTATCTGAACACACATTTCTCCAAATAGCCAATAAACAAATGAAAAGATGCTCAGCATCATTAGCCATCAAGAAAACACAAATTAAAACCAAATGAGATACTGCACTACACCTACTGAAATGGCTGTTACCAAAAGAACACACATTAGTGTTGGCGAGAATGGGGAGCATTGCTGGTGGGGATGTGAAGTGGTGCAGCTGCTGTGGAAGATGGTGTGGCGGTTCCTCAAAAAGTTAAACAGAATTACCATAAGATCCATCAATTCCACTTATAGATATATACCCCAAAGAATTGAAAGCAGGGACTCAGAGCGGTATATGTATACCCATGTTCATAGCAGCATTGTTCACAATAGCTAAAAGGTGGAAGCAACCCGAGTGTCCATCTAATAAGGCTGGACGGATAAACAAAACGCATATGTACATACAGAATATTATTCAGCCTTAAAAAGGCAGGAAATTCTGACACTTGTTACAACAAGAATGAGACTTAGAGACATCATGCTAAATGAAATAAGCCAGTTACAAAAGGACAAATATATGATTCCACCAAATATTTGTCCCAAAGGACAAATATTATATGATTCCAAATGTGATATGAGGTACCTAGAGCAGTTAAATTCATAGAAACAGAAAGTAGAATGGTAGTTGTCAGGGGCTGGGGGTTGAAGGGAATGGGAAGTTAGTGTTTAATGGGTACAGACTTTTAGATGCAGGGGATAGGGTTCTAGAGATAGATGGTGGTCAGAGTTGTACAACAATGTGAATTATGGAGGAAAGAAAATGAAGGTTACATGTAATTATTCCATCTGTATGACTTTTTTTTTTTTTTTTTTTTTTTTTTTTTGTGGTACGCGGGCCTCTCACTGTTGTGGCCTCTCCCGTTGTGGAGCACAGGCTCCACACGCGCAGGCTCAGCGGCCATGGCTCACGGGCCCAGCCGCTCCGCGGCATGTGGGATCTTCCCGGACCGGGGCACGAACCCGTGTCCCCTGTATAGGCAGGCGGACTCTCAACCACTGCGCCACCAGGGAAGCCCCATTTATAGCATCTTAAAGGACTGGTTTTATAGTTTAAAATGCTAAACTAAAACTAGTTTTTTTTTTTTAATCAACAGGTGATAACATGCACATAATAATAATATTTGAAAAATACTGAATAGCATAAATAAGAATATAAACGTTATTTTAAAATTGCAATTGGTAACATTTTAGTGCTTTTCACTACTGCTCTTTCTCTATGCATGCATTTGTGTGTGTGTGTAGCAGAGCAGAAACCTTATTCAGAAACCTTGATGAAGGAATGGAAAAGGGAAGCCTCAAGCCCTAAAAACACCTTCTCCTTGAGGGGAGGGGAGTAGATGAATTTTAAGGGGTAGGAGGCAGGCATATCATCAGGGCTCTAGGAAAGGGGAGGAGATTTCCAAGGCACTATGCATTTATTTTTTATGTAATTGCTGTCATACTATATATTGAGTTTTCTATTCTCTTTTCCTTAAATACTCTATCTTGAATATTCTCCAAAATCATTAAAATTCTTACAGAGTATTATTTTCATAGCTGTATTGTGGATATATCTTAATTTATTCAATTTTACTCCTTTTCTTGGGCATTTAGGTTGTTTCCAGTATCACTCATTATTATAACCATGATTCCTTTGAACATAAATTCACATAAATTCTCATGTGCACAGAATGCAGTCTGTGTGTAAATGTACAGCTCTATTGAAAAGTCTGAATTTAATGCAGTACAAACATGAAATAGTCTTCTCTATCCCCCGATTCCAAGTGTGCCATGTACAATTTTTCTTCTCTGTTATGCACAGGCATGTTAGGTGACAGGCATAATTCTAGTGGCTCTCAGTAATTAAAAGTGCAGTGAGATTCAGTTCAAAAATGTGATCTGCTATCCAGAGATTTTCCTTGTTCAATTTGGAACCAGGCTTTTATAGCTCGTGATCTGAAGCAGGGAGGGCTTAGTAAAATTTCACTCACACCTTCTCCCACTCTAGACTGTAGAGTGCTGCAGTGACTTGATTCAGTTCTAAATACCTCACCCTACTCCCTGTTCCAGGCCTAACTCTTCTGTGGTAGAGGCTTAACAAAGGGAATAAGGGAGAGGTGGCAACTTCCCCGTCTTATCTGCCTGTATTTGTGGTCCCTACTTTGGTTGTTGCCACTTCTCTGGCCAGTGACTGGCTCTTACTTATTTGATGTCCTTCAAGCATATGTTCAGCAAACTAGTATATTCTTCTGGCAGTGCCCCCAGTCTCTACACAAGAGCCTCTTGGAGCCTTGCCTCTTGGCCTGCTTCTCCTTAGCGTGGTTGTTGATTATGGTGAGAACTTTTCGGCCTTAATTGTTGGCATCTTTCTTTAAAATATAGGGCACGCACTACATGCCTTTTTTGCTTTCAGATTTAGGCCCTGGTCATCAGTCCTGAAGAAACTTCCAGAAAGGCCCCATGCAACATCTTGTTTCAAGTGCATATATAGAATTTACGGCAGTTGTTGAAACAGTTGCTAAGCATTTTTCCTACTTTTTTTAAAATGGCAATGCAATTCTTAGCTTGACAAAACATTTTTTTGCCTCGTCTGCATAATAGATGCATTGTACGATACCAAAAGTCTATCAGCACCCAACAAAGCTTTCTGTTAAACACAACACAACAAAAATCTTTTCTGCTTTAGCAAAAAGTAATGGTTTCTTTTGCCCATTCACTTTCTCAGACATCCTTTGGTCTATCTTCCACACCAGAGGTCTGCAAACTGTGGCCTGTGGGCCACTTCCAGCTCTCCAGCTGTTTTTGTAAGTAAAGTTTTCTTGAAGCACAGCTGTGGTCATTTGTTTATGTATTGTCTGTGATGACTTTTGCACCACAACAGCAGAACTGAGTATTTGCGACAGAAACCGTTAGGCCTGCAAAGCCCAAAATATTTACTGTCTGACCATTTACAGAGAAAGTTTGCCAACTCCTGTTTTACACCCTTCCTCTAAAATTCTTTCCAAAACGTAAACCAGAAATACCATTTGTCTGCTTAAAAACATTAAGTAGCTTCTCACTGTTGACAGAATATATTCTAAAATCTTTAGCTTTACATTCAAATCTTTTTATAATTTAGTGTCAAATCACTATGTCAAGTTCAAATTCAGGATTTCCTGTTATTTTCAGTGATGCAGCTTGAAGTCTAGAGTTACAAATTGGCAGCTTACAGGCTGAGTTTGGCCCCCAGACTTGTTTTGTTTTATTGATTCAGCATTTAAAAACTAGATAATGTCACATAGAAATCCAGATTTCTAGTTGTTCTTCACCAGTCAAGAGTTCTGATAAACCGGCCTCAGAGCCCTCAGTGTAACATTCTGTTAGCACTCAGTGGCTGCTGCCTCTTCCCTATGGAGCAGTGCTCTCCACCTATACACAGCCTGTGCCCCGAGGGTCCTGTATGCATATGCACTCAAACCCAGTCCTCTTCAATCATGCATGTTACCTGCTGTGGCCACTGTAGCCATTTGAGTTTGCAACCCTGGGCCTAGATATAGTGAGCTGCCTTCTGGTCACCTGATCCACCTGTTCTCACATTACCTCTTGCTGCTCCATCTGCCTAGAAGATCCTCTTTGTCCTTCAGAATTCTTCATCCTTTAAAACTCAATTTAAATATAACCTTTGTGAAGACTTCTCTGCCAAAGGCAGTCACTTCTTCCTCTCTACCTTTGTAGCACTTTGTTCATTTGATTAGAGTAGCACCTGTCATGTTGTATTTTAGTGACCAGATGGTGAGCTCCTTGACGTTAAGGTTTGTATCTTACTCATCTTTCTGTTCCTAGTCCCCAGCATGTTGCCCAACAAAGAGTGAAGGCCAAGTAAATGTTGCTGAATTGTACGCCGTTAACATCTAAAAACTGGGAAGGTAGGAAAGGATTCATTAGGTGCAAAGAAAAATTCGTATTTTTCCCACTTAAATGTATATTCTTTCCCTTTCAGTATTTCACTTAGTTTCCTCTTTTTCTCCCCTTAGTTTATAACCAACTCATTTGTGTTTCCCAGACAACTGACACTTTAATTTTCATTAAGGATTACCAACACTTACTAGCTGTGTCCAGGGTTACAAGCTAATAAATGGTGGAAATGGGGTTCAAAGTCACATTTCTCTGCCTTTAGAGCTCATGCACATAGCTGCTGAGCCACTCCTTATCATGTGCGTGCTTTTGAATAAGTTACAAAGTTTTCTAAGTCTCAGTTTCTAATTGTAAAAGAGGAATGATAGGGCTTCCCTGGTGGCGCAGTGGTTGTGAGTCCGCCTGCCGATGCAGGGGACACGGGTTGTGCCCTGGTCTGGGAAGATCCCGCATGCTGTGGAGCGGTTGGCCATGGCCATGGCCGCTGAGCCCTCGCGTCTGGAGCCTGTGCTCCGCAACGGAAGAGGCCACAACAGTGAGAGGCCCACGTACCGCAAAAAAAAAAAAAAAAAAAAGGAATGATAATGGTTCCCATCTTTTAGAATACGTGGGAGAAATGAATGCGAATATCTATGTAATGCTTAGAACAGAGTTTGTCTTAGAGTAAGCACCCAATAAATAGAGCTGCTCTAGTATTATTATTATTATTATTATTACTGCTGCCACTGCTGCTGCTACTACTTCTACTACTACTGTTACTTAATGTTGCATAGGAGATACACAGACTGTCTTGTCTTCCTTTTCTTGGTTTAGACTTTCAGGAGTCAAGGGAATTGAGTATTGGCCCACCTGCAGAAACCATTGCCAGGCTACCCTATTTGTAACCCTAGAACATTGCACTTGGAAGGGGTTTTGGAGGTCAGGTGTTCTAACAAGTGCTTATCCAAAGCAGCAGTCCTCTCTGCAGTTCCCAGCTAGAGATGATCAGTCATCTAGAGGCTGTTACAACATTTACAGTGACAGAAGCTGGCCACTTTAGGTGGAAAATATGATTGTTTAAAAACTGTGCACACACACTTTGCTTTTTCTTTTTGTCCTCTGTAAAATGTAGAAAATTAAGTTGAATCCTTTTTCCATACTGTTGTCCTTAGTCCTTCAAAGTATTTGAGCCAAATTAAACAGTGACACTGGTGGTTCTCAGAGTGTAGCCCTTTTAACTTGAGCCCCTTTCCTCAGGAGCCTTTCTTCTCTCTTCCCCTTTCTTTTATTCAAAGAATCCTCGAAGACCCTAAAAGCATAGGCTAAAATTTTTGTGTGCCTGTATGCATTTTTCTGGTGCAAGTTTTGATAACCCGAAAAAAGTTTAAGAATCACTGTCTTAGACACTCTCATGACTATAGTTTATCCTGCATATGTCTGCATCTCAAAGGGACAAACAATGGTTAAGGACCACAGTTTTTTAGTTTTCTCATAATGGTAGAGAGTGATTGAAAACAAAGGTTAGGAATTGCATAGAAAGAGGAAAATCTGAGAGTTAAAGCAAAGAGGTATAGCTCAGCTGTATCGATTGAGCCACCTCCCCGACATCTTTGGGCAGTCTTCCGTCTAGTCTGCTTAGGGAATTATTTCTGATATAATAAGGATGTTAAGCAGAAGGGAGGATTGAGTAAATCAGTCTTTTCTTAAAAACATTTATGCTACAGAACAAGGAATAACTATTTTGCCCTGTAGTGGACAATCACTTTAGCTAAACATAGGTACTGTTGTGACTATTATATATTCAAATACACACATATGTACACACACAAATACAGTGCTTAACATAGTTCAATATCGCCTTCAAGGTCACCCCCTTCCACTCCCCCAGCCCCCACTTTTTTCCTGCTTTGCCAAGTCTAATGCTCTGCTATTGAGAATCTAACAGATAATATATCCTCAAAATGGTCCTCCTTACCTTTGTCAGGCCACAGAATGTTACGGTGTGGAAAAGCACTACTGGAAGAACAGAGCAACTGAGATATAGTTGGAGAAGCTTGTAAATGTTGCTTTCCTGAGTTATCTCTAGATCATTGTCGGCCCAAATAAATTTCCTATGCAAGTTTTGATAAAATGCATGCATGCATGCATACATTTTTTTTACATAGCTCTTTGTCATCAATAGTCAATTGTGTAATCGAAGTTATGCCCATAAAATATATCTTTTTCATAATTTTACAAAATATCTAAAAGAAAAAGTAAAGTGAGGTATTATGGCTAAAAATATATTTTAAGATTCAGTAGAGAACATAGTACTGATAGAGGTGCTAAAATTTGGACAAAAGTGTAAACTATATTTTTGGGTTTTTTTGTTTTTGTTTTTGTTTTTTGCGGTACGCAGGCCTCTCACCGTTGTGGCCTCTCCCACTGCGGAGCACAGGCTCCGGACGCGCAGGCTTAGTGGCCATGGCTCACGGGCCCAGCCGCTCTGCAGCATGTGGGATCTTCCCAGACCGGGGCACGAACCCATGTCCCCTGCAACGGCAGGCGGACTCTCAACCACTGCGCCACCTGGGAAGCCCTAAACTATATTTTAAAACAATTTGTATATTTTAAAACTTAATGAAACCATTGAAGTCATCTGTTTTGCGTTTCTTTTTTGTTCTTCTTGTTGTTTGGGTTTTTTTGTTTTGCATTTCTAAAGCCTATGTTGTTAGGTTATTGTAAGAATGGCAATATAAGTCTGCAGAAAGTATAGTTACAAAAATCTGAGAAGTTTAGTATATACAGTCCAACAGTATAGCTTGTAACTATCAAGGAAGATATACTGGACCTCTTGCTTTTTCTTGTATCCATTGCTTTCCCAAATCTAAGGTAGGTATAGGTCTTTACAAAGGGTAAAGGAGCTCCTTAGAGCTGTGTTGGTTACTTAAGTTGATAATAGAAAGGAGGACGTTTTGAGGGAAAGTGGAGAATTAAGAGAGGAATGAAAGGACACATGTTGATACTCTTGGTGTTTTGTTTTGTTTTCTTTTTTTTACCATAGCAAATGTAAGGTGCCCTGTCTGTCAGTGAACTACGTACTTCAATACAACTTAAAGTCTATAAGTTCTATGGATTTAATAAGGAGAACTAAGCATTGCTTGATTTTTTTCCCTCTCCAAACTCCCACTTGTGGATTGGCATAAAGTGAAAATTCCTCCAGTAATGCCCAAGCCTTCTCATTTAGGGTTTGGTACTGCATCATGCCTAAGTGAATGTCGAACAAATGTTGTCTGATGATGATGAGAATAATTTGTTGCAGGACGAATTCTCTTTATGCTTATGTACTGCATTTCTCACAGTGGTCTCAAGAGTCATTGGAAAATAGAATTCTTGTTTGAACTCTTACTGTCTAATTTTTGCCAATTACACTATAATAAGTTTTATATGAATTTTAAAAACTGGATTCATTTGGCAAAGTGCAAAATCCTCTAAACATAGGAATGCAATAGAACTGATTTTAACTGGTATATTTAAGAAGAATAACATGCACTGAATTTGAATGGTAAACTCAAGGACTTTCCAAAGATGTGTGCTGGGTTTAGGTGTTTTATGAATAGGGCTCATTCACTATATATTTACTTACTGTAGCTTTTACTAAGTAGCAGGATAATTGTTACTGCAGAGTTAGAGTGTTAGCATAGCATCTTGAAAATGTCTCTGTGTGGGATACGTTATGTGAATGTGCGTTGTCAAGTAGTTTCATTTTGGACTTTTGAAAGCATTAACTTCTAAATATTTTCTTAGTTTATTTTAAAAAATAAACAACTTGAAAAAAAAAATCACTAATTCCTTGGTGGTAGGGAAAGGGTGGGGGGAATGGTGTATTCTGCCCCAGGATATGCTTTGGGGAAATTACTTGGAATTCAAGGAATCGCAAGTGGAGCAACTTTAAAACACTTTGCTATAATGTGTTCTAAAAGGTAATTAAGTCTTGACATGTAAAGACATGTTAATGTAGTATTCTGAAAAAAGTTATGGAAGTTTTTTTCTTTCACAGTAGGGTCTCCTAATACATAATTTGCACTAGTTGAATATTTGAAAAAACTGTCTGGAACAACTACTGATACAGTTACCAAAAATTGTATCATCATCTCACTTTCACATCATTAACATTATATATCCTTTTCTTTCAGCTGGATATGTCAAGTGACCAGATAGCTGCCAATCTGCAAGCAGTTATCAGTGAAGTTTGTAGGCAAAGACCGCTGAATTTGGGTAAGTGGTTCCCTGGGGTAGATTTCCTTGTAGCTCTGTGATACTTTAAAAATGTAAAATATTAAGAAAACAATCCAGTTAATATGCAACTGCAATAGCAATAATATTTCCAGGGATTAAAGAAATACAACTTAATTCTCCAAAGGATTCCTAATGACCTTATTAAGAAGTTGTAGTTGTTTGGAGAGGAGACCTCTTTAACATTAATAAGGAATACATTGTGAAACCTTTATAAATTTCCACATTATTTCTACCGTTAAATGTAATAAAGTTTGGAAGAAAACTGTAACAGATTGCCTTAAACTTACAATAGTGTTTAAGCAGAAACTAAAGTCATTTATGAGATAGATGATTTTTTTTTTTTTTTTTTTTTGCGGTACGCGGGCCTCTCACTGTTGTGGCCTCTCCCGTTGTGGAGCACAGGCTCCGGACGCGCAGGCTCAGCGGCCATGGCTCACGGGCCCAGCCGCTCTGCGGTATGTGGGATCTTCCCGGACCGGGGCACGAACCCATGTCCCCTGCATCGGCAGGCGGACTCTCAACCACTGCGCTACCAGGGAAGCCCGAGATAGATGATATTTTGAAGCCAGACCATTCACTTTGTCACTGGTACTAGCAGTTGGCTTTCTTAAATCTTATTTATTTTAGAAAAGAAACAAGGTTTTTAATCATGTCACAAGAATCACTATTTATAAAGGGGGTGATTCGTGGAGAACAGTGAAACTTGATGTGGAAGCTGTGTCATAGGCTAGGAACACGTGTAGTACCCACTGCATTACCTGCCATTCACAGTCCTTCCTCAGGCAAACGTGTTCTCTTTCCGCTGGTTGAAAGCAAGAGTCTGTAACCCTCATTTGACTATGCACTTACAGGCTTACTATTATAGGAATCTGTCATGTTTCATTTTATAAACCAAGTGTATAATTAAAACACAATCTCACGTTATGTTTAACCTTCTTTGGGAGTTAAACACACTGATGAATAAATACCTCATTTGTTAATTCTATTGTGCTAGATATGACCATAGTACTTAGTGATTGTATGTGTATAGATTCTTCTCTTTCATGGAGAACTTTGTTTTGAGTATAGGAGCCTCTGAACCTATATCAGGAGTAGAATGATGAACAGTAAATCTCTAAAAGCAATGTAGTTACCTTCTCTTTGCCATTTTAACTGAGGGTCCCTTAACATTGTTCTTATGAAACGCTTTTTAATTTTTAAGGAATTTTACTAAATGTTTGGTAACACAGAGTTAGCATCTGTGCTGTTTTAAATAAATATTTAGAATCTTGCCATCAAATGTAAATATCATCACCTGTTCCCTTTACTGTTGACTTTGCAATGAAATAAATTCTAGGTGATCACCTTCTGAAAGAGAGAAATGAATTATTAGTGAATATGTGTAGTTCCATCTGTAAATCTCTAATATACTATGGTACAGCTAGTTTGTCTTCTACTCTAGAAATGAAGCGATCTTCCCTTTGTTATAATTCAAAATAATAGTTCAGTAATATCAGTACTTTTCAAGTGAAAATATAACACGAGTCCTATAAAGTTTCTTGTTGTATGTTTGTATTTGCTCATTACGTATCTATGGAATAAAATGAAAATTGATTCTTATTTTTGTTTTCAGGACCCTTTGTGGTACGTGCTTTCCTTCGAAGTTCAACAAGTGAAGGTTTGTTACTAAAGATCGAGTCATTATTGCCTAAAGAAGTAGAACCCGAAGAAAGTGACAAAAAAGCTGCCTAAATGTGTTACATTGAGAAATTATTTTCAGTGGATCAAGAAACAACAGAGAAAATTAAAAACTGTTTAATTTCTAAGTTTGGTGTCTTGTTATTTCTTGATCATCATACTTGAAAGTAAATTTTAACACTGGAAAATCTTATAATACTTTCAAAACTAAGAAAATAAAATTTACTCTGTGTCTGAACCTAACTTTTAGATCATGTTAAATTTTCTTTCTTAGTATTCAGATTCTACAATCTGATAATTATAGCAGCAATTTCTAGCTTAATAACTTTCCCTTGAGAGTCATACCATCTGAGGGAAAAGTAACATCCTCAGTTCCCATAAGACAGAGAATGGCAGAGTCATGAGCTACATCACAAATATGACTATTTTCTGAAGAAAAAATATGGAAAATCTTCATTCTAATAATTCCTTAATGTCTTTTGTGATAGCATGAATATAGAAAATGATTAAGCCCTTAAAACAAGTGGGTGGAAAATTTTTTTTCTCTTAGGAATCAATTTATAGTATTTGTATTTTTTTGTAATAAGAATATTGTATATTTATTTATTTTTTAAAATATTATATATTTTAATGGTGCTTTGTAATATACAAGGCACTGTGTATAGTGTTTTTATATACTTTATTTGATCCTGAATTCCTCTGCTTAATAGCAAGTTGTTAGTGTTTGTTGAATGAATATCCCATGAGGTAGATAAAACAACTTAATTTATGGTTGAAGGATCAGGCTGCCAGTTTGCGTACTGGTGTTGGTCCTTAAGTGTTTACTGGTATGTGACAAAACAAAAAAAATAAGGATAATTTTGTCATGCAGTTGCCAACTGTCCTTTCTTGGGAACGATTTCTTTTACTCTGAGACTGTCTTCCACTTTTTTTAGGGGATGTTCAAGGGCTTTTTCTTATATGAAAAAATAGTCCTGATAAATTTGTTGGTGGGTTTTAATAACACTCACTTTGTAAAGAATATTTTGACGGCTCCATATAGGTCTCCCCAATTGTTTTTGAAATTTTAGTGGTCTGACAAGTCCAAAAGACTGTGAACAACCATTGTACTCCACTAAGCCTTTTTTCCCACAGGAAAATTAAAATTTAAGGGCTGTTTACCAAAAGCAACTGTAGCATTAACTATAAAACAGTAACAGCAGTTACCTTTTATTGAGTGCCTACTACTATCTTATGCTTTTTATGCATTCTCTCATTTCATCCTCGCAGGAGTTTAGTAAGAAGGGCGGTACTCTCACTTTACAGTTAAGGAAATTGAAACTTGTGTGAGGTCCTCTAAGTGGCAAACTAAGATTCAAACCTACATTTGTCTGATTTTGAAGCCTGTTATCTTAACCATTAGGCTATTTTACCTCCTTTTTATGTGTTCTAAGATAAACTATTTAACCAATTTTAAATTTTTAAAATATTGAATAATTACACTTCGGTTTCTCGGTATGTCTAGCTATGCGGTTATGGCACAGTGATGTGAAGAAAGTTGAAATAGAAGGGTTGGAGGAGTGGGATGAGAAAAAAGCAGTGCAGGATGGAGAGAAAAAAGATATCTACTTGTTTCCCACATTTATGGTCTTCTGAAAGTATACTGATGGTTATTTAAAGACCCTAGATCACAGAGTAGAAACTCTATTACTGTATTTGTGGGTTTTCTGATTAATAGAGTAAGTATACTCTTATTATAGAGAACTTTAGAAACACTAATAAATATAAAAAAATAAATCACTCAGAGTCCTACTACTCAGATAACCAGTATTAATATTTTGGTGCTTCCCATTATCTTTTTCAATTGACAGAGAATGAGAGACAGAGAAACAGAGGGAACATGTACGCACATGATGTTATATAAAGTAAGCATTTCCCCATATTATTTAAAATCTTAAAAGCATTTTAATGATTGAGCAATATTTCATCCTATTGATGCTCTAATTTATGGAGTCAGTTCTTAGTTTTGGCGCATTTAACTTGCTTTCAGGTCCCCCTTAACCTTATTATTTACAATACTTTGGAGAAAATCTTTGAGCATAATTTAGTTTCCTCTATATTTCTAGAACTGACCTTCCTGAGTTAAAAGGTATGATATGGCTAAAGGTCTTAATTATGTCTTAGAAAGATACCTTTCTGAGCAGAACAAAGGAACAAGGAAATATGGTTGGAAAACTTGCTCTGGGCAAGAGCATTCCAGGGTCTTATTAACTGGCCTATGACTAAATTATTCCCTAACCTTCCATTAGAGCGTTTTTCCTATTGGCTAACTAGAACTAATGTTGAGTGTTCATAATGGTATATGCTTCTGGAAAAATAGTAGAATTGCACTAGATTACTCTTCACATAAACCTCTCTCTTTTGTGTTATTAATGTATTTTCTTCTTAGAAAACAGTAAATTAAAATCTTACATTTAAAAAGTAAAAAGTTTTAAATAATTATGGTAAATATCAATACTAGTAATTCTCAAACATTAGCCTGCATCCAAATTACCTGGAGGGCTTGCAGGCACAAATTGCTTGGCACCAGTCAGCATCTGGGGTGGGCCTTGAAAATTTACACTTCTAATAAGTTCCTATTGCCAAACCCAATTCGTGCACCTCGTGCACAGTGAGGCCAAACAAACCAAAATGTTGGAGTTTGGAGCAGAGAAAGGTTTATTTCACGGGCCGAACAATGAGAATGGGCTGCTGGTGCTCAAAAAGCCTGAACTCTCCCAAGGTTTTTAGGGAAGAGTTTTTATAGGCAAAATGTGGGGGGAGGACTGAAAGGTGAGTGACCTTCCCCTGATTGGTTGGTGATGAGGTAACGGGATGATGTTCCACAAAACTCAATCATTAGCCTTCAGGTTCCAACGTGTCTGGGATCTAGAGCTTGTGCTCTGACTGAAGTTACCATCCTCTACCTGGGTGGTTTAGTTCCTGGAGAACTATCAGGTTATGTATAGCCCTTGAGGAGGAACCGGGACCCTGCCCCATCGCTGCACTGTTTCTTGACTGCCTTTCCTTTATTTCTGCATTCCTTCACTCTTCTGTTTGCATTTGCCCTCTGGAACTCAGGGATCATCTAGGAGGCTAAACCTTGTTCCTACAAGCAAGGAAGTGGAGGACAAGGAAAGGCTTTTGTCCACAGGGTCCTGCTCAGTTTCATTCGCAGGTGATGATGTTGCTGGTTCAAAGACTGTATTTTGAGAACCACTGATACTTACTAATGGATCTTTAAACCCTGGATAAAATCTCTGGCTTTGGTATCAGATTTAGTTTATTTTCAAATTTGACAGGTAATTCTTGTGCAGCAAGGTTGAGAATCACTGGTGTATGCAATTAACCAAGTTATAAGAGGTGAAAATTTTTTAATAAAAGTCAAGATTTTAAAAGACTGAGATGAAAAAAAAGATAATGCACTGAATTTAAGAGCCAGGACTAGTTTCTAGCTTCCTGGTCTATCCCTATGTGTAAACAATTTGAATTCCTATGGGAAAACAATTCAAAATCTGGGATCTTCTGTAAAACAAGGACATCATAAGGTGATCATCAATGTACTTTCTAACAAAAATTTTATGACACAGCTTTTGTAGTTGGCATTTCATGTTGTTAGAAATGATGTGATAAAACATTATTAATTAAAATTACTAATATAAACACACGTAAACATAAGTTTAATGGTATTACTTATCATCTTGTTAAAGACCAGAGGCTTGTGGTGGGATGGGGAGACCTACTCAATAGTGACTTTTTTTAATAGCAAGCAGTAATCGCAGTGTCCAGTAGGTGGCAATAGTAACCTTTCATACAACTTTTAAATAGTTGTGTACTTATTGGTAAATATTTGTTTTCTCATTTGACTATACAACTAAAATAGCAAAAATACTTTATAGACCCCTGGAGCTTTGTTTATTTATTTATTTTTTGTTCTGTTTTGGGCATGTTACAGAGGTTGCTTTAGTTGTCACTCTGCAATAATGCATTTTTAGAATTTAAAGAATTCGTTTCTGTTTTAACTTTTATTATAGAATTTTTTCAGATATACAGAAAAAAAGAACACCCATTTACTTACCACCCAGCCTCAGCAATTATCAACATTATGCTCTTGTTCTAGGTACATCTATCCCTTCCATCTACTTACCACTCCCTAGCTCGTCCTCATCCTTGCTAGAGTAATTAAAAGCAAATCCCTACAAAGAGTTTTAAGAATAATCAAGCTATAATTACAAGAAAATTTTAGGTCCATTTTTCAGAACCCAATGTTTTTGTGTTCTACTCTGGCCATTGAGGGCATTTAGGTTCTTTGGATTGTATTTTTCATGTAATAATGGGCAAAACACCTATTTCTAGTGCTTTGAGAACTTAAGAGTACATAGTAACAGAACTAGCCACAAAAGGTTGTATATAAATATCAATACTTTAAAAAATAAGAAGGAAGAAATTGGTATCTTAAATTTTTGTTTTTGAATCAAAATATGAAATTAGAAATGTAACTATTATAAGGGATAGGTTGAAATAATAGTTTTCATTCTGAAGGTATTGAAAGGAACAGAAAGTTTTACTATATTGCTTTATTTTTAAAAATAGAAGGACATTAAATAAATTGGGCAAGTAGAGAAAGGAAGAACACAATCAAAAATTTAAAGAAAACAATGACCCATAATTCCTTAAATAACTGCTTAACATTTCGTATACTTCCTTTTTTTTCTCTTCCCATGGGGAGGTCTCCTTTTTCTCCCTGAAATAACATGGTTGTGATCATGTTGGGTATAGGGTAGGAAGGGAGATGTCTTGGCTTTGGCAGTTTCCCACATCTCCAGCTCTTTAGTCACTTTTATTTGAAAAAAGCCAACCAAAAGCAATTTTCAAGTATTTGCTAAATGAAAGGTTTAACACTTCCTATATCTTGTCATATGTTGCATAAAACTTTATAGTATTGTTTCCTAAGTTGGTAATTACTTTAATGAAAATTAATTTATGTAAATTTTAAGTTGAATAACCCAGTGTTTCCCAAAGGGCAATAAGTGTACCAAGGAAGACAAAGAAATGAATTTTGATGGTAAGTGAGCCACATCTTTAAGGGTTTAGTATGTTTTACTATATTATAGGAAAATATAACTTGCACCTAAATGACCATGACTTCATGGGCATTGTTGCCTAGGATGACATTGCCTAGATGATTATTTGTAAAGTCTATTTAAAAATATTGTGTAAATTATGTAAATATATAAACTATATAAATGCTTTCCAAAGTGGTTATACAATTTTACATTCCCTCCAGTAGTGCATAAGGGTTCCAGTCTCTCCACATCCTTGTGAACACTTGGAATTGTCTGTCTTTTTTATTATAGCCATTCTAGTGAGTGTGTAGTAGTCATATATGTTTTAATTTGAAAATAAATTATTTTGCTGAGAAAGTGTTTGGGGATAAATGATAAAGTTTTAAATGTGTGCCATTTAGAAGATGGAGTATATTTATACTATGAAGCTCCAGAAGTAGAGGTAGGACTAATGTAGACTTTATAGGGAAACAAATTCTGGCAAAAAGTTAAGCAAAAGTTAAATACTATGGACTTTCTTGCAAAGTTGTAGTAACCTTTTTATTGAATATATTTACATCCAACTGTTTCAGTGTTTCCTCAGTTACAGTCAACAGAAATTAACCAGAGAAGAAATGTAATGTAAGGATATGTCGTGATTCACAGAATCTAAGGAAAAGTTAAACAACTGGTACTTGGAAAGGATAGGAAGCAGTGCAGCTTAAGGCATCTAAGTAGCAGGAACCAATGGACAGCTTCTTCAGAGAGCTACTGTCAAGATGAATTTGTTTTCTGACCTTGTGTCACTCTACTCAAGATTTAAATTTTAAGGAGAAAGAGTCTGTTTGGCCTAGTTTAGTTTACGCGCCCACTCCTTGGTCAGGAGAAGGCAGAATGGATAATCTCACCAAAACTGCATGCAGTAGGGTAGAAGAAATTGCCCAGGGGGAATATTGAAATGCCTTTACCAAAAGAAGGGGCTCACTGGGTGCTGGGCAGGCAAGACAAATAGATGCCCACTATACCACATCACTATCTCTGATGAATGACTAGGAGGAATTAATAGCAATGATAGGAGGGTCAACGAATCTCTAAGCGTCATTCATTCCTTGAATATTTATTAAATGTCTCTTCCTATGATTTCTATGAAATCAATGTATTTCTGTGAACTAAAAACATTTACTTTGTTACTCAAAGTATTTTTATATACATAGCAAATATTCTTTGAATGCAAAAAAAATGTTGCCCATTTATTTTTTGGAGGGGAGAAATGTCAATTTCATTTTATTAAACATAAATAGGAACACATGAACAGATGCCCATGGTAAAAAGTTTAAATCAGATACAGCAAAACTTCTATGATTCTCCCAATCAGCCTCCCTTATGGCTCCATGTGGATCTTCTATACTTGTACAAATTATGTTCCTACAGTTACAGTTAATTGCCTGTTGATATATGTAGGTTTTTCATATTTAGAAATAGATAGTATTAGCAAGTACTTCTTTAAGGTAGATTGCTAAAATAGTATAGTGGTTAAGAGCACAGACCCTAGGGACAAACTATAAGGATTCAAGTTCTAGCTCTCCTATGTAGCTGTATATTGTTGGTATTGCCCAGTAATTTTAAGGAAACTTTTTATTGACTTACAGCACAAATTCATAACTATGAACAACTTGATGAATTTTCCTAAAGTAAACATGTACCTAGCATATAGGTCAAGAAGTAGATAATACCAGTACCCCAGAAACCCCTTTGTTCCCTCCTTGAAAAATACTCCTCTTCAAGGTAACCACTATCATGACTTCTAAAAACATGTATTTGTTATTCCTCTTTTTGAACTTTATGTAAATGGAATAATAATTACCATATGCATTTTTTGGGGGAGGCCCAGGTTCACTCAGTATGTTTATGAAACTCATCCATGTTGTATGTATTTATATTTTATTAATTCTCATTGCTGTTTTAATATTCCATTGTGTGAATATATCACAATTTATCCATTCTGCTGTTGATGGACGTGTGGATTCTTTACAGTTTGAGGTATTACAAATAATGCTATTCTGAACATTCTTATACAGTTTTTGGGGGGAGATTTTAGGGATTTTACAAATAATGCTGTTTATTAACATTCTTGTTCACTTCTTTTGGTGAACATATGTATGCATTTCCCTTAGATATATACCTAAGAGCAGAATTGCTGGATCATAAGTTAGGTATATGTTCATTTATAGCAGATAATGCTTCACAGTCTTCCAAAGTAGTTGTACCAATATAACTTCCAACGGTGTGTGAGAGTTCCCACTGATCTATATCCTTGCCGATAATTGGTTTATCTTTTTCATTTTAACCATTTTGCTGAACGTGACGTGGTCCAGTAATTTTTGAAGAATGTAAAAATCCCATTAGTGGGGAAGACAGAATGTAGGGTGTCACTCCCCAGTGACTGAAGTTGGCTCTGAGGTCGGGCAAGGCCCAGGCTGGGCAGACCTGCCCTAGAGGTGAGGGGTTGCTGGCATGTCAGCACTCCTGCCCTTCTTCATTACCCTCTCTCTGTATTGGGGCCCACATGCCCTTTGGAAAAAGGGATCACCTGAGAAGCACAATACAAGGGCTTGTCCCTTGCATCTGGGCTGGTGATCTGGGCAGAGGCTGGGACAGGAGCCACAAGAGTCAGATAGTTTTCCCAGGAGAGGCCCAGTGCCTCCCTCCTTCCAAGGGTCACCACCTTCCTGGCTCCTCCTGCCTTGTGCCCCCTCAGGCCTTCCAGCCCCTTGTACCTTTACTGCTGTTTGGTTAAAGCCTCTATTTTGTTCCCCCCCCACAAAAAATTATCAGGTGATCTAGAGTTTTATGGGATTTATAAAATAACTTTTTCTTTAAAAAATTAAAAGAGATGGAAGAAATCTGTTATTCTCTGACTCCAACAAGTTCCTATCTTCTGGGGAAAGGATTAATTTGGTTTGGATTATCCTATGTAATAAAGGGCCCTCCATCAGACTCTAGAACCTAGTTTTGAACATTACCCCTTCTTTATATCTAAATCCCATGTTTGGTAAAATTAGGTGTTTAAGGTTTTAAAATTATTGTTCCTGGTATATTATGCAATTTCAAATATTAGTACTCTTACCCTAGACTGGAGACTGCAAATACCTGGCTCACATTTTGTCATCCCTTGTTTCCAACCAGGCAGACTGTGACAGATGACGTGACTCACAGTATGTTCTCCCACTGATTTCTATGTGGTCTCAGATTTTTTTTTCTCAGTACAGTGCTCCACGTAGTCACACTGTTGAATAGAAGTGTGATGGAAGATTAAAACACTCTTTTCATCTTGTACCTCAAGGTACAAGGTGATCAGCTGAGTCTTAAAATTTTCTTAAGTATTGCCATTGTTGGTTGGCCCTATATTATACTGAGAGAAATGTGACTCATTCTTAGAAAGCTGTCATTTAAATCTATTACTTAGTCATGCTAACTGAGGAGCTGGCTTACTTTTATTTTATTCTTGTTTAAAATTTTTTGTTTTCCTTTCTATTTTAATATTTAATTGATTTTTGTTTTCTTTTGGACTAGGAAAAATTCTGAGAAGTTTGCTGCAGCTTCATAGGTCAAAGTAAGTTAGGGGAAATGACTTGAAAGAGGAGGAAAGATGATGCAGATACAGGGTTACACGTGAATACTGACAGTTTGGGGGTTAGGGAGACCTTTAGAGGCCTCTGTGGTTTGGGAGTATATTGGTTATGGTGTGATATATATTGATTATAGCTTGCCACTTGAAATTAAAATTAAAATTAATTTATGGTAGTGAACTACAAAGTAGCATTTTTCAAAGCGATATGTTAGAGAATAACTTGCTTCTTTAAAAATTTTGACTATGCTAAAATGATAAAGCTGATGATTAAAACCTAAGATGAGAGATAATTAAAACCTGAAGGGAATCAAGACAGTATGGTACTGGCACAAAAACAGAAAGGTAGATCAATGGAACAGGACAGAAAGCCCAGAGACAAACCCACGCACATATGGTCACCTTATCTTTGATAAAGGAGGCAGGAATGTACAGTGGAGAAAGGACAGCCTCTTCAATAAGTGGTGCTGGGAAAACTGGACAGGTACTGAGAGTAGAGATTAGATCACTCCCTAACACCATAAAAGTATGAGATTAGATCACTCCCTAACACCATACACAAAAATAAGCTCAAAATGGATTAAAGACCTAAATGTAAGGCCAGAAACTATCAAACTCTTAGAGGAAAACATAGGCAGAACATTCTATGACATAAATCACAGCAAGATCCTTTTTGACCCACCTCCTAGAGAAATGGAAATAAAAACAAAACTAAACAAATGGGACCTAATGAAACTTCAAAGCTTTTGCACAGCAAAGGAAACCATAAACAAGACCGAAGGACAACCCTCAGAATGGGAGAAAATATTTACAAATGAAGCAACTGACAAAGGATTAATTTACAAGCAGCTCATGCAGCTCAATAACAAAAAAACAAACAACCCAATCCAAAAATGGGCAGAAGACCTAAATAGACATTTCTCCAAAGAAGATATACAGACTGCCAACAAACATATGAAAGAATGCTCAACATCATTAATCATTAGAGAAATGCAAATCAAAACTACAATGAAATATCATCTCACACCAGTCAGAATGGCCATCATCAAAAAATCTAGAAACAATAAATGCTGGAGAGGGTGTGGAGAAAAGGGAACACTCTTGCACTGCTGGTGGGAATGTGAATTGGTTCAGCCACTATGGAGAATAGTATGGAGGTTCCTTAAAAAACTACACATAGAACTACCATATGACCCAGCAATCCCACTACTGGGCATATACCCTGAGAAAACCAAAATTCAAAAAGAGTCATGTACCAAAATATTCATTGCAGCTCTATTTACAATAGCCCGGAGATGGAAACAACCTAAGAGCCCATCATCAGATGAATGGATAAAGAAGATGTGGCACATATATACAATGGACTATTACTCAGCCATAAAAAGAAACGAAATTGAGCTATTTGTAATGAGGTGGATAGACTTAGAGTCTGTTATACAGAGTGAAGTAAGTCAGAAAGAGAAAGACAAATACCGTATGCTAACACATATATATGGAATTTAAGAAAAAAAAATGTCATGAAGAACCTAGGGGTAAGACAGGAATAAAGACACAGACCTACTGGAGAACGGACTTGAGGTTATGGGGAGGGGGAAGGGTAAGCTGTGACAAAGTGAGAGAGAGGCATGGACATATATACACTACCAAACGTAAGGTAGATAGCTAGTGGGAAGCAGCCGCATAGCACAGGGAGATCAGCTCGGTGCTTTGTGACCGCCTGGAGGGGTGGGATAGGGAGGGTGGGAGGGAGACGCAAGAGGAAAGAGATATGGGAACATATGTATATGTATAACTGACTCACTTTGTTATAAAGCAGAAACTAACACACCATTGTAAAGCAATTATACCCCAATAAAGATGTTAAAAAAATTAAAAAAAAAAACCTGAAGGGGATAAAGAAGGAAGGAAGGATGGATGAAAAATAGAAGAGTTTGGTGATATAGATGAAACCAGGAGATAAGTTTTAGCAGTAGTAGTTTATGCTAATGTCATATTCCCGGCTCCAACCCTTACTAAGTATGTTACCTTGAGCATTCACTTGCCTTGTGAGCCTCAATCGTTTTGACTATAACACAATCATAAGAAAGGTCACCTTTATTAACTCAAAGTGTTGTGAAAACTACTCAGGTAATGTAAATGAAATTATTTTATAAAACGAAGGTACAATCAACTGCTGTCATCATAAATACTAGGATAATATGTGAGCCTCAACATGTAAATAGCTCAAACTAGGTTAAAAAAACAATTCTAGCTTTCCTTTTCTGCCCATAATGGAATAACATATACCAGACTTGCCCTCTACCTGTGAACAGCTAGAAAACTGGACAGAAATATTTGAAGCTACTGTTTGCTGACCTTTGAAAACATGCAGTATGGGTGTGTGTTCTCTGAATGGATGGAAACAAGTTGTACAAAAGCCTCAGCATTCTGCCTGATGTCACTTTCCAGACCCTGCACAGGAAGAGGGAAACCAAGGAAAGCATGGTGGTCTCTTTATAGAAGTCACTGAGATCAGATTTGGGGGAGGCTGTGGCAGCTTCAGTTTGTGAGGCATGACACCAGAGATGTAGGCGCTATGCAGGGAAGCTCCAGGACACTGCAGGAGGGTTCATTGAGACTTCTGTTCTGTGCTAAGATGGGCCTGCATAGATTGAAATGCCACAAGGCTAGACTAAATGCAATTATTGGGGAGCTTTAAGTTGAACAATTCCCAGAACTTATATGTGGCTGAGAGACATTTGAGTTTTGACCACCAGAGTGGCAAGACATTATTGAAAATCCTGGGCATTCAGTAGATACCCCAGAATTGTGCCTTCAAATAGGGCTAAAAGAGCTCTAGAGTAGAGGCTACTCTGGACCACCAATAACACTTTAAAAACAACCTCAGAAGGATCAAATTGACTGGCAAGGAAGTTAACTGCCTGCCAAATTCAACACTCTCTAAATGCAGAAAACAAAATCCAAAATTTTAAAAACATAACTTTTATGGTGTCTGGTACCCAATAAAAATTATGACATGCAAAAAGGAAGGAATATGTAAGGAAGAAAATCAGTCAATAGAAACTCAGAAATTATGGAGATGAATTAAGTAGCTGAGAGGGCTTTAAAACAACTATAGTAAATATGTACACATATATAATGAAAAACACGAGCATAATGAGGAGAGAAATGGAAGACATTAAAGAAGGCAAAGGGAGCTTTAGAGGTGCAATGCAATTTGGAAATGCAGTATCTGAACGGAAAATTCACCAATGGATTAACACCTATAGCCACTGCAGAAGAAACATGACTTAAAGATACTGCAATAGGAACTATACAAATTGAGGTACAGAATGAAAATAGTAATAAAAGACCAGATCCTCAGTGATCTGAGGAATATTCAAAGTGATCTAATGTACGTGTAATTGGAGTATCTGAAAAGGGCAAGGGAGTGGAGCCAGAAAATATATATTTGAAGTAATAATGGTTTAATTTTTAACAAACAGGATGAAAACTATGATTTCTAAATCTAAGTAGACGAACTTCAAGCAGGATAATTGAAAGGAAAACCATTCTAAGGCATATCATATTCAATTTGTTGAGAACCAGTGGTAACATAAAACTCAAAAGCAGCCAGAGAGAAAAAGAAACATTAAATACAGGGGTACCAAGATAAGAATTACTGATTTCTTGTCAGAAATAATGCAAGCCAAATAGGGAATGGAATGATAACTTTAACATGCTTAAAAAAAAGTTAATGTAGGGCTTCCCTGGTGGCGCAGTGGTTGAGAGTCCGCCTGCCGATGCAGGGGACATGGGTTCGTGCCCTGGTCCGGGAAGATCCCACATGCCGCGGAGCGGCTAGGCCTGTGAGCCATGACCACTGAGCCTGCGCGTCTGGAGCCTGTGCTCCGCAACAGGAGAGGCCAGAACAGTGAGAGGCCCATGTACCGCCAAAAAAAAAAAAAAAAGTTAATGTAGAATTCTATGTCAAGTGAAAATATCCTTCAAAAATGAGAGAAGCATAAAGACTTTTTTGACAAATAAAACACAGAAAATTTATTTCCAGCAGACCTGAATTACAAGAAGTGTTAAAGGAAGTCCTTCTAGAGGAAGAAAACTGATACCAGTATAAACCCAGTTCTATACAAATGAATGAAGAATGCCAGAAATGGAAAATTTGTGGGAAACTATGAAAAATGCTTTTCTGATTTTTATCCTTTCTTTTAAAAAAATTACCTTTTAAAAGCAAATGTAATAACAGTGTATGCACCATTGTAAAGCAATTATACCCCAATAAAGATGTAAAAAAAAATAAAAAAAAATAAAAAAAAAATAAATAAATAAAAAAAAATAAAAAAAATAATAAAATAAATAAATAAAAAAAAAACTCAGATCCATGTAATGGAAGAGGGTGTAGAAGGAATAAATTAATATGAAATAAAACAAAAAAAAAAAAAAAAAAAAAAAACAGTGTATGGTGGGGTTTATAACAGTTTGAAGTAAAATGAAGGAAAATAGCACAAAGGTTGGCCTGGTATATACTTATACTTGGCTTATTTCAGTTGTGTGCAGCTTTCTGTGTTCATCTCGTATTTTTAGTGGATGAAATCACATGTAAAATCAAAAGTCAAGTTAATACTAAAAATTTTTGTTATCGTGTTAAAACAAGTTTGCATTTTTGAAAACATTGTAGTAGAACTGATTGTATAGTTCACCTAGTATGACAAAAGTTCGCATCCATGTTACCATGGTGAAAATCAAGATACAGAAAATTTCCATCACCCCCAAAAGTTTACTTATACACTTTGTACTGATTCTTGCCTTCAGCTCCAAGCAACAGTAGATTTGTGTTCTGTCAGTATAGTTTCGCTTGCTGTAGAATTTCATATGGATGGATCATACACTGTTATGTATATGTTTTAATATTTTAAAATTCATCCACATTGCTGCATGTATCAAATAGATCATTCTTTTCTATTGCTGAAATATATTCCATTGTATAGATACGCCAAATGTATTTATCCATTCATTCACCTGTTGATGGGTATTTGTGTTGTTTCCAGTTTGTGGTTATTATGAATAAAACTTCTCTGAACATTAAAGTACAAGCTTTTTTTTGGTGGACATTTGCTTTCTTCTCCCTTGGATTAATAATGGAACTGCTAGGTCATATGGTAACAGCTTTCATAAGAAACAACCAAATAGGTCTCCAAAGTGTTTGTACTATTTTATACCCCCAACAGCAATGTCTGAAAGTTGAAATTGCTTCATATCCTTGGGAAAAGTTGGATTTTTAATGTTTAATTTTAGCTATTCTAGCGGGTGTGTAGTGATATCTCATTGTGATTTTAACTTGCATTTCCCTAGTGACTAATGATGCTAAGCATCTTTTTATGTGCTAATTAACTGTTCTTCTATCTCCTTTGGTAATTAGTACAAAGTGTCTATTCAAATCTTCCGATCTTTTGAAAAGTTGGATTGTTTGTCTTCTTTTTGAATTGTAAGGTTACTTTATATTATCTGGTTTCAAGCCCTTTGTCAAATATATGTATTGCAAATATCTTCTTCCAGCTGAGGGCTGACTTCATTTTCTTAGTTGTGTCTTTCAAAGAGCAGAATTTTATAATTTTCATAAAGACTATTTAATTAATATTTATTGTATGGTTAGAGCTTTCTGTGTCCTAATATATCTTTTCCCTCACAAAAGTTGCAAAATTTTTCTTCTGTATTTTCCTCTATTACATGTCTTTTATAAGGTTAATAAGTTTTAGCCTTTACTTTTAGGTTTATGATTTATTTCAAATAAATTTTTTGCATGATGTCATGAAGGGAGTATATTTGTTCCATACTGATATCCAGTTGCCCCAGCACCATTTGTTGAAAAGACTGTTTCCCTAGACTCTGCACCTTGGTCAAAAATTTATTAACCATATATGTGTAGGTTTATTTTTGAACTCTCTATTTTGTTCCACTGGTCTATTTGTCTATCATCATACTACTACCACATTGTCCTAATAACTGTAATTTATGGTAAGTCTTGAAGTCAGAAAATATAAGCACGCCAACTTTGTTCTTTTTTTAAAATATTTGTTCTGGCTGTTTTATATCATTTGTATTTCTACCTACATTTTAGAATCAGGGAATTCCCTGGCGGTCCAGTGGTTAGGATTTGACGCTTTCACTGCAGTGGCCCATGTTCGGTCCCTAGTTGGGGAACTAAGATCCCGCAAGCTGTGCAGCGCAGCCAAGAAAAGAAAAATTTTTTTAGAATCAACTTGTCAATTTCTACCACAAGGTCTTCTGGGATTTTGATTGAGATTTCATTGAATCTACTATATTCTAATTTAGAGAGAACTGGTACCTTAACAATACTGAGTCTTCTAATCCATGACTGGTATATCTCTCAACTTATTTAAATCTCCTTCAATGGCTCTCAGCAAGAAAAAGTTTGAGGAAATTCCTTTCTATGCCTAATTTGATGAGAGTTTTTGGTTGTCGTTGTTGTTCCTGAGTAGGTGTTAAATTTTATCAAGTGCTTTTTCTGAATCTATTTAGAAAACCACGTGGATTTCCTTTTTTAGTTTGTTAACATGGTGAATTTCATTGATTATTTTTAAAAGGTTAGACCAACTTTCTGTTACTGGGGTAAATCCCACTTGGTCATGATGCATTATCCTTTTTATATGTTGCTAAGTTAGATTTGATAATATTTTTTTAGGAGCTTTTCCAACTAGGCTCAGGAGAGAGATTGGTTTTTAATTTTCTTTTCTTGTGATAGCTTTACTTTTGGTGTCAGAGTAGTGGTGGACTCATAATAAGTTGAGAAGTATTCCCTCTATTTTCTGAAACTTTCTCTAAGACAACTATTATATCTTCCTCAAATGTTGGATAAAATCCACCAGTGAATGCATATGGAATTAGGGTATTTTTTGTTGGAAGATTTTAAGTTATTTCATTTATTCAGATGATATAGGGCTATTCAGGTATTTAATTTTTTTTTTTTTTTTTTGCCAGTTTTGGTTTTGTAAATTTTGGCTATCAAGGACTTGGTCTGTTTCTTATAAGTTGTCAAATTTATTGCAATAAATATGTTTAAAACATTTCTCTTTGACTCTTTTAATATATATGGAATCTATGGTGATATCCCTCTTTCATTTTTATACTGGTAATTCATGTCTTTATTTTTTTCTTGATTCTTCTAAGCTAGTTTATTATTTTATTGATCTTTTTAAAAAACTCAGCTTGAATTTCACTGGTTTTTCTCTGTTGTTTGTGCATTTTATTTTTAATTGGAATTTTCACATACCATGTAATTCACCCATTTAAAGCATACACTCAGGGTTGTTTGTTTTGTTTAATTTAGTATATTCAGAGTTGTACAACCATCACCATAATGAATTTGAGAACAGTTTCATAACCCCAAAAAGGAATCTATCCAGTCACTCTTCATTTTCCCCACATACCCTTCCCTAGTACCAGGCATCAACTAAACTACTTCATATCTCTATAAATTTGCCAATTCTGGACATTTCATATAAATGGAATCATGTAATTTGTGGTCTTTGGTGACTGGCTTCTTTCACTTAACATGTTTTCAAGGTTCATCTATGTAGCATGTATCAATGCTTCATTTATTTTTATTGTTGAATAATATTCTATTGTATGGCTACATCACACTTTGTTTATCCATTCATCAATTGGTGGACATTTGGATTATTTCCATTGCTTGGCTATTGTGAACAATGGTGCTATGTTATTTGGGTACAAGTTCTGTGCAGACATATGTTTTCATTTTGCCTAGTATATATACCGAGCAGTGGAATTCTGGGTCAAATGTTAACTCTGTGTTTAATCTTTGGAGGACATACCAGGTTGTTTTCCAAAGTGGCTGCATCAAATTATATTCCCATCAGCAGTGTGTGAGGGCTCCAATTTCTCCACATCCTTACCAACACTTGTTATTATCTGTCTTCTTGATTGTAGCCATCCTAGTGGATGTGAATTGGTATCTCATTGTGGTTTTGATTTGCATTTCCCTGATGGCTAAAGATGTCCTTTTTCTCCTCAGATGGAGTTTTGCTAGAGATTGTGTTGAATTTTTAGATCAATTTGAGGAGTATTGCTATCTTGATAATATTAAGTTTTTCTATCCATGAACACAGGATACCTTTCCATTTGTTTAGGTCTTCTTTATTTTCTTCAGTGATATGTTGTAGTTTTAGCATACAAGTCTTTCACTTTTGTTAAATTTATTCATAAGTATTTTCTTCTTTTTGATGTTGTTATAAATGGAATTATTTTCTCAATTTCATTTTTGGATTGTTCATTGGTATTGTATAGACCTTCAGTTGACTTCTGTGTATTGTTCTTGTATCCAGCAACCTTGTTGAACTCAATTATTACTCTTAATTGTGTGTGTGTGTGCGTGTGTGTGTATTCCTCAGGATTTTCTGTATTCAAGATTATGTCATCTGTGAATGGATATAGTTTTGCTTCTTTTTTTCCAATCTGGATGCCTTTTATTTCATTTTTTCCCCATAATCTGTCTGGCTAGAAACTCCAGTGCAATATTGAATAGAAATGTCAAGAAAGGACATCCTTGCCTTGTTTCTGATATTAAAAGGAAAGCACTCAATTTTTCATCATTAAGTTTGATTACCTGAGGGATTTTGTAGATGCCCTTTATCATGTTGAGGAAGTTTCCTTCTATTCTTAGTTTGTTGAATATTTTTATCATGAAATGTTGAATTTTTAAAAATGTTTGTTTTGCATCTATTTGGAAGATTCTGTGGGAATTGTCCTTTGTTCTATTGACATGATATATTAATTGATTTTTGGATGTTAAATCAACCTTGCATTTTTGAGATAAACCCTTGGTTATATTGTATGATCCTTTTTGTATATTGCTGGATTAAGTTTGCTAGTATTGTGTTGAGCAATTTTGCTTCTATATTCGTAAGAAATATTGCTGTATAGTTTTCTTTCTTGTGAAATCTTTGTGTGGTTTTGGTATTGGGGTAACACTGTCCTCATAGGATGAGTTGGGAAATGCTCACTCTTCTATTTTTACAATAGTTTGTGAAGAGTTGTTTTTTTAAAAAATATTTGAATTAACCAGTGAAGCTATCTGGGTCTCAGCTTTTCTTCTGGGTGATTTTTTATTTCTAATTTAATATCTTCACTTTTTCTAGGTCTATTTGGATTTTCTTTTTCTTCTTAAGTTAGTTTTGGTAGTTTGTGTCCTTCTAGGAAGTTGTCTATCTACGTTACCTAATTTGTTGCCATACATTTGTTCATAGTATTTCCTTACTATCCTTTTCTGTATGGTCAGAAATTATGTCTCCCCCTTCATTCCTGATTTTAGTAATTTGAGTCTTCTCTTTTCTTTGCTTGGAGAATCTAGTTTAAAGTTTTTCAATTTTGTCGACTTTTTCAGAGAACCAATGTTTGGTTTTATTAGTTGTATCTATTGTTTTTCTATTCTCTATTTGATTTATTACTACTCTAATCTATCATTTCCTTCCTTCTGCTTGCTTTAGATTTAATTTACTCTTCTTCTTCTAGTGTCTTAAGGTGTAAGTTTAGGTTATTGATTTGATATCCTTTTTATTTTTTAGTGTAGCCATTTAAAACTAAAATTTTGCTTTAGCTGCATTCCATAAGTTTTAGTATGCTATGTTTTCATTTTCATTCATCTCAAAGTATTTTTTAATTTCCATTGTGATTTCTTCTTTGACCCATTGGTTATTTAGTAGTGTGTTATTTAATTTCTATATCTTTGTTAATTTCCCATATTTGTTTGTTATTAATTTATAATTTCACTCAATTGTGGTAGTTGGAGAACATATTTGGTATGATTTCAATCCTTTTACATTTATTGAGGTTTGTTTTATGGCCCAGCATACGGTCTATCCTAGAGAATGTTCTACGTGCACTTGAGAAGAATGTGTATTCTCCAATTGTTGAATAGAGTGTTCTGTAAATGTCTTTTTTTTAAAAAAAAGTATCTATTTATTAGGCTGTGCCAGGTCTTTAGTTGTGACATGTGGGATCTTCGTTGCCATGTGCGGGATCTTCCTTGCATCCTGTGGGATCTTTGGTTGTGGCATGCAGGCTCTTAGATGTGGCATGCGGGATCTGGTTCCCTGAACAGGGATCGAACCTTGGGCCCCTGCATTGGGAGTGCAGAGTCTTAACTGCTGGACCACCAGGGAAGTCCTTGTAAATGTCTTTTAGTTCTAGTTGGTTTAAAGTTGTTGAAGTGTGCTACATTTTTATTAGGTAATATCTTTGTTTTTCTCCTCCTCCTCCTCCCCCGCTTACCCCTCCCTCTCCCCTCCCCCTTTCTCTCCTCCTCTTCTTGTGTGTGTGTGTGTGTGTGTGTGTGTGTGTGTGTGTGTGTGAATGACATAGTTTTCATTATTCTTCTAACCCCATTTCCCCCCGGGTCCTTTATTTTTTATTGAGGGGATGTTTATAGCACTATGATTTTTAGGAATACTTGGGCTGAGTTATAGAAGAACTGACTGTATACTTTAAATGGGTACTTTTTAAAATATAAATTATACCTCAGTAAAGTTGATTTTAAAAGAAATTAATAATTCTGGGTAAAAGTTATTTAAGATTGTAAATTATAGTTTCTTAGAGTAACAAATAATTGTATTGAACAGAAAGATTTTGAAAACTTACTCCCTTAAAAGAGATTTTTAAAAATCTATCCACCCTTTTTTAATGGGTATTTAAGTCTATTTTTCTACTTCCACTAAACTTGTCATATAAACCCAATTTTTCCCCACAAAGTTTGAATTATTCTTTTGTCTTAAATTGTTTAGTAAAATGCTTCTACCTTTATTATTATTATTTAAAGTTTAAAAAAGTTACTGATGATTGGCAATATCTGACCTTAAAATTCTAGCTGTGAACCATGTCAGGCTAAGAGAGCATATTTACCAGCAATTGTTCTTTTATTCAAAATACAATGTTCCCTTTATGTTCATTTAAAAAGGAAGAGTTGGTTCCAACTCTTACTCTTCTCCCAATATTGCCTGCAAAGTAGAAAGCAATTTTGCATAGATTAAAAGCCTAAGTTAACCATTTACAAAAGCATGTGGACTTGTCAAGTCATCTCAATGGATTCATTGAGAATTCAAAGGAATAAGAAACAGAGCCTTCATTACATGTCTTTAGCTTGGCTAATCATTTAGCTTTAGCTAATCATTTAACAAACATTTGTTCCCATGGGAAAATGATGTTTCGGTATACTAATGATAACCTTCAACATTGTAAAAGAATAAAATGCAACACAGCAAAACCTGTAGAGTGCTTACTAAAAGTAAGGTATGTTATGAATTTGGTTTAATGATAGTTTATAATTTTGAAAGCATGTTTTGAGACTCATAGCCAAGTTTTAATATTAAGGTCAATAGACATCATTGGGCTTCTAGTTGTGAGAACTAAAGTGATAGAGGTAAGTGAATAATGCTGTCATTGTTTTCTCCAAGTGTCTATTTTCATAGATCTGTCTCGGTTGGTTAATTCTTGATGATATTGATAAACTTCTGACTTGGTGATAGTTTGAAATAATGATATGTGTAAAAATGAATGAACATTCTCTAAAAATACACATCTTCTCAAAAGAGTGACCTGGTTTTGTTAATAAATTTTAGCTTAAACATATAGTCTAGCTGTAAATTAGGGAACCTTCCCTCCCTGTTGTTTTCTCATTAGATGCTGTTCTTCCTTTATAGTGCTTACTACAATTTATTTGTGTGTTCATTTATTCAGTCTATGTCCCATGTCTGACTTTCATGTATATATTTTTTACCACTCTATATCCAGTACCTAGAACCATGCCTGGCATGTAGTATACACTCTAAAAAAACTGTTGAATAGCCAAATAAATAAAATGTCAGGAGACCTACCTTGAATCCAGTGTTAACTCCATTCTGACTTAAGAAATAACTTGAGCAAGTGACTTGCTCTTACACTCTTTGTGCCTTTTTTCCTTTCTGTAGTTTAGTGATAATCGTACCTTACATATAATACATTATATCTCTATAATATTCAAAACATTTTCACAACATTCACTGAATGATTACTATGTGCCAGGTATACTTCTAGGTATTAAGGATACAGCAGTAAACCAAAAAAGACAAAAATCTGAGCTTCATTGAGCTTATATTCTGTTGTTTTGTTTTGGTCCTCACAACACCCCTGTGAGGTTACCGACAGGGGTGTTGATACTGATACTGATACTATTAATTTACTGATGTGGAAGTAGAGACTTGAGGTTAAGCATTTACTCCAGATCAATCAGCTGGTGAGTTCAAGAACCAGATATTTTATATCCGGTGCTTTTCCTTCCTCTCCTAACTCCCCATCTATCGTATAGGAATTTTTTGAGGAAAAGTAAGATCCAATTTATATATCTTCTGTAAATATGTTGCATAAATACAAAGTGATGGCATGATTCAGGTTTTAAAGTAGCTTTAAAAACTATGGCATTTCAAGATACCTTAAATCCAAAGGAAATTTAAAATTTAAGTATGAACTTCTTTGTTTGGATATGGCCTGCTGTTATTTATGTAGCACCTCTTATACCTAGACCCTTGGCTGTCGGAGTTGGGGCTTCCTGTTGTTAAATGATCTAATACTGTACATTAGTACGGAAATCTAGACGGTGCCCATAGTGGATAACATATTAGTTGCTAAGCAAGGGAAATTATTATGCCATCTGCTGCCTCTTATAAGGTGTGTTATTACCCGACTCATTTTCTGAATCAACACACCAAAGACACCATAAGTAATGTAAATTATAGTGGCTTGCACATTTTTTAACTAAATAAGCAGGTTATAAGAAAAAAAAATTTGTGCCTCTTCTCAATTTTAATGGATGCCGTGGAAAATTATTTTTGTCCTTCAAACTCTGTTTTTATGGGATAATCTTTTATTAGACCATCAGATATCCCATATTCAAACTTAAGCAAGAATTTTTCTTTGTAATGAACTTACAGCAGTTCTTTAGCATTGATAGTATGCTACTCATGGAAAATCTGGTATTTATTTTAATTTGATCACTTTAAATTTTAAAAAGCATAAAATTCTCCCACATATGCTTAGGCTTGCATAGAGGAACCTGGAAAAAATATATGTATTTGGCAGAAGTGATAAAGTAACTTCTTTATAAATATGCCCTAAAAACCATACATTTGATATAATTCTCTTTGACCTTTTATCCTACTAAAGGATTAGATTTCCCTAGAAAAACACTTCTCAAAGTGTGTTCCTTGAGTGTGTTTCTTAAGATGTTAACAAGTATTATTGGGAGAGAAGGAAGGTTTCTGTAGTCAAATATGATGAAAATGCTAAGTTAAATAGTTTTCTTCACTATCAGTCTTCTCAGAGCCTTTAGTATGTTAATACATTAGTGTGTATAATAATCTCTAGTGGGCAGTACTTTTCCCAACATTTTGCCACAGGATGTTCTTTTTCTTAGGAGTATCTTATGGGACTAATGTTCTGCAAAACACAGTTTGGGGAATACTGCCTTAGAGTATATGTTGGCATTTGCGTAATAGCCTATGAAGTCTATACTTGTTACAGGTTGCTCATTAGTCCTCTTCTTGCTCTGGGCACTCTCAATGGTACCAAACACTTTAAATGCCACATGTAATCAAGGATCCTCAAATATGTAAATTCACCAGCTCTGTTTTTTGAGCTCTACATCCATATATCTATCTGCATAACCAACTTACACAACTGGGTATTGAGGCTTTCAAATTTAACTATCCAAAACTGAACTCAGTATCTTCCTCTTAAATCTGCTTCTCTCCTATGTCATTGAAGATCACTAGTATCCATCTAGCTTGTATCCAAGCTAGATGCATGGGAGCCATCCTTAACTCTTGCCACTCATTGTCCTTTCTCATCCGGCCATCAGCATGACCTAACTATCCTAATTCTTTATATCTCTTAAGTAAGTCCACTTCACTTAAATTGTATCTAACTTAGTTTAAGCCTTCATCATCTTATACAGATTGCTAAAGTAACCCTTTAACTCAGCATTGTTCAATAGAAATACAATGCAAGCCACACACCCAAGTCACATACATAATTTTAAATTTTCTAATAGCCACATTAAAAAATGTAAGACCAAACAGGAGAAATTAATTTTTATAATACATTTTATTTAGCTCAGTGTATCCATATTATTATCATTTCAACATATAATCACTTCAAAATTACTGCTATACATATATATATAGACATATTTTAAATTATTATTTGTTGCACTGTTTGAAGTCCAGTGTGTATTTTATACTTTCAGCCATCTCAATTTGTGCTAGCTGTATTGAAGAGCTCAGTAGCCATATGTGGCTATAATAATAGGGCAGTACACCTTTAAGTGGTTTTCCTTTCTGCAGCTTCTCCGCTTCCTATCCATTCTTCCCATTCAGCCACATGGTATGTCTATATCTGATGGTATCATTCCATTGTTTAAGATCCTTCGTTGATTCCTTGTTGCTTCAGGCCTCAAGATCCATGATAATCTGTATTTACCTCTCCAGCCTCATCTCAACCCCACTTTAAATTCCTTACATACTGATCTATTTGTAGTTTTTTTCCAAAGATATCATGCCTTTCTTCTCTAGCCTTTGTACACATGACTCCTGTTTGGAATAATCCTTCCCAACCACTTTGCCAGGTAAACTCCTGTTCAGGTCTCAGCCTAGATTTCACTTCTTCAAGGACATCTTTCCTAAATGCACAAGTCTGAATTAGGTGCTACTCCTATGAACTCTCACTATACCATCTGCTTACCTAATATTAGTTGTTATTGCACTGTATTTTATTGTACTGTAATAACTTACCTCTAAGAGCTTGGGATTATGTTTGCTCTTAATTCCATGATTTAACTAACTAGACTGGAAGCTTCTTGAAAATCTTGTATATGCTTACTAAATAATTTTTAAATGAAAGAATGGGAGAAATAGAATAATGTAACAGCCAAAAGACCTCTGCCCCGCTTCTAATGATGACATTTTCAGTCTCTAATTCCCCACACCTGGAAGTATACATTCAGCAAGAATTTATTGATGTGTTGTATGTCAGGCAGTGAGTTAGGTATTTCCTGGCATAGTGGGAAATAGCCTGACTTATTGATCAACAATAATACATATTCCTTTTATGTTACTTTATAGTATGAAAGCCCTAAATTATCATGCATCGAAAAAGCACCATCAGTTAAAATTCTGTGACTACAAGAAACAGAACCAATTCTTTTTTAACAACAAAAGGATATTTATTGGAAGGCCACTGGAGGTAGGCCACAGAATAGAAGTACAGAACCAAACTTTAGAAAGTTTGGGGAAGGACAAGAACCAAGATAGCTTCAGATTTCTCAGCCTTAGAAATTCACAGGTATGGTTATCAAGTACGTTTCCATCAGCTGACTCAGGTAAGTCCTAGAGGTGTCTGCTCAAGAGTCAAATTCTTGGAAGAGAAAAACCGGCCCACAAGGAAAAAAAAAAAGAAAGCAAAAGCTGGTCCAGGATCACATATTTGCCTCACTGGTCAAGATCAGGAAGTAATTCTAGAAGAAGGACGGGTAGTAGGAAAGCATTCCAGGAAGACAAAAACAATATCTGCTACAGTTATGAAAATATCTCTCAGGGACTAAGGCTCTGGAGAAGGCATCTGAATGGCCTAGTCAATGTATTAATGGTTATTATTTTAATTAGCTATCATGTAGAAGAACAATAATCCAAGTAAGATTTCAGTCTTTGCATTTGATTCATTCGTTTATGATTTGCATTTATTCAAACATAGAGGACCTATCATGTCAGATACTGCTAAGAAACAGGGTTATAAAAATGAATTAAACATAGTCCCTGTCTTCAAAGAACTTGGTCTTGTATGAAAAAAGTCATATATAGATACTATGGAGAAATTGGAGTAAGCTATATAGCTTTGGGCTAGGATGAACATTCATTTACCCATTGGACAAGCAGTGGGAAAGAGGTCTACAGTTCCAACAGAGGGAGTTGCAGATGAGCAATCACCAAAACAGAAGAGAGGTACATATGCTTAAGAACTACATGTGATTCAGAATTTCAAGAATGTAATGTATCCCTATATTGTGTGTTGGAAGAGATGGGGGCAGAGAGAATGGTTAGTGATGAGACTGGATAGGCAAGTAGGAGTGAGATCTTGAAGGACTTTGCATACCAGGATCAAGGATCTAGATTTCATCTTGTGCACAGTGGGAATGCATGCAAAGAGTCCTGGGGAAGGAACTGTGATGATCGGATTTCTGTATTAAAATGAGTGTCCGATGGCTATGTAATCAACAGAGTGGATGGAAGAGAAATTAGAGTCAAAGGAACTTGCTAAGTATTATATGGTAAAATTAAGGAGAAAGGTGATAAGGCTTAAACATAGGCAATGACAAATGAGGAAGGAGAGAAGGCGGTAGATAAAGAACATATTTAGGTTGTACTATAAAAACCCCTTATGATGTGGAGTTTTTCCTTTAAAATTTTTTTGGTGTCCAGTAACAGAAAATTGAATTCAAATAATAAAGAAGTTCATTGCCTCACATACCTGGAAAATTCAGAGGAGGGCAGGTGTTAGGCTTAATAGTGTCACTTAAAAAGTTTATTATCAGGAATTCCCTGGTGGTCCAGTGGTTAGGACTCTGTGCTTCTACTGCAGGGGGCATGGGTTTGATCCCTGGTAAGGGAACTAAGATCCTACAAGCTGTGGGGTGCAGCAAAGTTAGTAAAGTACATGGAAATTTGTTTAAAATAAAGTTTATTATTATCTTGTATTTCTGCTTTCCATAGTGTCAGATTATTTCAGGTCTGGTTTTCTTTCTGGTGACAAAATGACTGCAGCAGTTTCATGCCTCTCCTCAGAAAAACACAAGATCCAGAAAGAGAAAGTGTGGGTAACCTTTTGGAGGCTTTCCTAGAAGAGAAAGAAAACCAAGTTATTTTGGCCAATTCATGACCTAATCCCCATGGCCAGGAAAATTTCAAATTTGCCTAAACCAGTTTATCTGAACCAATTACTTTAGCAAGGAGGATGAGTCCATGTCTGGGAATAGGGTCAACTTCCCACAAGCACAGGACTCTCAGGAAAGGAGTGGATCCCAAACTGGAAGCTTAGGCAGGAGGAGATGAATGCTGGGTAAGTCTACTCAGGGAGGATGTCTACTCTTTCCAGAATATTGACGGAGAGAAGAGGAAGATATATATAAAGAGACACAGGATGAAGGGAAGAATATTTTCTTTTTTTTTCTATTTTCTTCCATTCTCTCTTTCTTCCTTTCTTTCATTGAAGATAATTAAGCATGTTAATGGTTCACACTTCCATTTGGATCTCATTGGCCAGCATTGTGTCACATGGCCACATTCAGCTTCAAGCGAGGCTGAAGAAGTAGTGGCTATGTAGTAGAAAGCAGCAAGGGATAAAGGAAATGGGAGCAGCTGGTGAGTGAGCAAAACATAAAAATTTGCTTTAAGGACTTCTTTTGAAGTCTTTCTCTCCCCAACCCCCAAGATTTTGGGAGTGCTTTTTTGTTTGTGTGTTTGAGACATTGGAATCATATGACAATGCTGTAGGTCTGTTATGAAGTCTGAGTTCGACAATGTGGGGGGAAAGGAAATGTGTTCCTTTCCTTTCTAAGATTACAAAGTGAATGAAGTGGGAACTGTAGGCATACACTCCAGATTTACTTCGCAAGACAATGCTGAGGCAGGAATTTAGTTTTCTTGGGTGGACCTCCAACTCACATGACGTGAATGGCTCCATGGGGTAGAGATGAACCTTTGAGTCATAGTACATTAAGTCCTAGCAATGAATGTGTGAGACGCAGTAACTCACTCTTTGATTAAGCACAATAAGAACCATTCCCTTGAAGAAGTAAAGTGTCCGCTTATATATATGAAACTCTCATACCTGTATTGTGACAGCTGATTCAGATGGCTAGGTGATCCCAAATTGCTGAGCCTTGTTTCTTCAACCAGAGATAGCATCAGAAATGAAGATGAATGAAAATTGATCTATAATATAAAATAGATGATCCATCCAGAGCAGACTGCCTTCTCGCCGGCAGGAGTGCTGCTCTCACCGTGGTTCTGCTTTCTAAGCCAGCCTTCTTGATAGCAGCCATCCAGTAAGAGTATGATGCAAAAGCATCTGTGGGTCCTGCCAGCATCTATTGACCTAACAGGATTCTTTCTTTATCACTCATTTCCTGATACATAGAAACAAAGTCAGAATGATTGAGTGCTTTGAAAGGGTCAGTATTTCTAGTCCTGTAAATACACACTGCTTTGCTTCCCCATTTATTTCTCATCAGTGGATGTGCTTCAGCAGTTATCCAGCAGCCGGGAGACCATTATTGCATGAAAATGTTCCGTGACAGTGACATTCACTCAATTTTATTTTTTTTAATTTGGTAATATTTTATTTGGAAAATTTTATACAAATACAGTATTTAATATGTTCTTTAATTACTTTATATTTTATTTTTATAATTCTTTAATATAAAGAAAACATAATTACTTTTTCTATCAAGCCCCGTACAGATGTCCTCAAATCCCCTCCAGTTTACTTGAGCATGCCATAAAAATGTGAATGCTTCTTGTGAGTGTGATGACATGAAATAATTTAAGAGAAGGTATTTTTGAGCATCTTTCAGGTTTGGAAAAGGCATTTTGAGCATCTCACCATGCCCGGAGCCGTGCTGGATTCTTACACAGAGCTGTACATATGGTGTATTTTATAGTATACACAGGGACAGTTATTCACGGGAGATCTTTGTTGTTCCACTAAGGAAAGAACACCTGGCAAGAAGTTCTCAGCAATTTGCTCTGTTGGCCACAGAATTCATGAGCATCTTATTGAGGACAGGACCAGCCACAGAGCAGCGGGCCAGGAGGACTCAGTCTGAACAGAGTGATAAGGAGTCACTCAATTTTTTAAAGCTTAGCATGGGCCCTGGACTTGTGAATCCCTCTAAAAATATGACAAGCAACTTACATTTGAATAGTGATTAGACACTTAAAAAATTTGGAAAACTCAAGCTTATTCATATTTTGTGACAGCAATAGCTTATTTTCCATTCTGCAGGTAAAAAGGCCTGGAAGTGTCAAAGATAATTAAAATTCTCTGATAATTTCTAAACTTTATTTAATACTATTGTGTATACTTCCGTATTATCTTCTATCAAACCCTTTCATTAGAACTTATATGGAGTTGCAACACTGATGTTTGACCTCACCTTTCTGCCGCTCTACAAGCCCAGTTGAAAGTAGTAAATAGCAAATGGGAAAGGTCAAGCAGCCTGAGGGAGAGAACAGGGAAGAGGAAAACAAAAGTGTCTAGATAATACATAACCTCTAGTCTATCATTGAATTAGCTAGAATTGACTGTTTCCCTAAGGCATTTGTATATACAGATCTGCCCATTTCAATCTGTCCTTCTCGTACCAGCATGTTATACGATGGCATTATCCTGTTACATGAACAAAGGCACTGATTTTAATTACATGGAAATTGATGTTTACTGCGAGCTTTTATGAAGAGTAATTATTACATTGAAAAAGGATCCAAAAAGTAGTTATCTTTACAGACTTTGATTTGGGTGTAAATGCATCTGATTTCCAGGGTACAATAGTGAGACTGAATTTGTGTGTTAGATCCACATTTATTTATTTATTTTTTCAGGTATTATATTCCTGGTGCATTTGTAGTTTTTGCCTACCCACAAATGTTGACGCCAAGGCTTTGTTTAACTTACTTCCTTCTCAACATATTGCTGCTTCTATTTTTCCCTAAGTACGCTTGGACGCGTTATCAGAATTTTTGCTTTCATGACTAGACTTTGCCTTCCTCAAGTCAGAGATCCTGTGTTAATCAGCTTTGCAAATCTCCCAACAAGGCTCATAGGAGGTATTCATATAAAAGTTGAAGGAAATGAATCTAGGTCAGATAGATGATGTGGGACAAATGAAATAATCTGTTTGCATGCATTGCCTTATCTGAAAGAGGTAAATAGTCTGATTTACATTGCAGCGTATGTATTTTGAGAATCAATATATGGTGGTAATCACTCAGAAGATGATTGTCATACAAAATTCAAGGGAGAAAAATCACTGGTTGTTCTCTGGTTCTCTGCTTTGATGTGTCTGCATAAAATCCTACTCTCCTTGTTTTGCTGATGTGGCAAGTACTTGAGCAGTTTGCTGTTTGCACCCATCCCTGGATCTATATGGTATTAATGCTTTACAGGTTTCTCGTTGCTATTGAATAGCTGCTCTTCAGAATTAGTATAATCTCAGGATTTAATTAGGAATCAGAACAAAGGTGAATTGGTGTCTCGCTTTGTGGGCTGAGAGAGGGGGGTTCAAAGACGATTACTGTTTTGCCTGATGCCCATTGCTCACTTTAAAGGAGAACTTGAAGCCAGCAATGGTGTGAGGCGAGGTGTGTTTATCCATCTGCTATCCCTGAGAGCTGAAGCTACTTCATCAACTTTGATTAATATGCTCTAGCAGGTGCAGGTCTTCAGAAATCAGTTTAAATAATTAAAAGCTTTACTTACCTAGGGGTTCCTAGAATGCCCCCCAAACTTCACTTCCTGCCTAAGGTCAAGGGACTCTGAGGGGATTGGACAATGCTCTGTGACTCTGTTCACTCCCATTTGAATTTGGAGTCTTCATTTAGAGAGTCTCAGCCTGCCTTAAATATTCTTTTAGCCCGTGACTCAGTGATGTAACAGAATGAAACTGTCAGCGAACCATTCAGATATTTATATATAGATCACTTGTTTTAGCATGTTTATAACATCAAAAGCTTAGAAACAATCAGAATGCTTAAGTAGGAAATTGACTAAATAATGATACAATCACAGAGTGGAATCCAATGCAGCCACTAAAAATTATTTCTTTAAATGGATGAGGAACTGCTTATTATATAACTTGAAGCGAACAAAACAGAATACAAATATTGATATACATAACATATTGTAATTTTGTGAAACAAACCATATATATATAACATTTTGGAAAACGTATTTATACTTGGTTAGTGGGATTATAGATGTTTGCAAGTATTTTTCCCATTTAAGCCTATCTGTATTTTCCAGGTTTTCTACAATTTTATCAAAAAGAGTTAATTTTTTAAAAATATTTTTATTGGAGTATAATTGCTTTACAATGTTGGGTTAGTTTCTGCTGTATAACAAAGTGAATCAGCTGTATGTATACATATATCGCCATATCCCCTGCCTCTTGCGTCTCACTCCCACCCTCCCTATCCCACCCCTCTAGGTGGTCACAAAGCACCTAGCTGATCTCCCGGTGCTATGTGGCTGCTTTCCACTAGCTATCTATTTTATATTTGGTAGTGTATATATGTCCATGCCACTCTCACTTCGTCCCAGCTTAGCCTTCCCCTTCCCTCTTTCCTCAAGTCCATTCTGTACGTCTGTGTCTTTATTCCTGTCCTGCCCCTAGGTTCGTCAGAAGCCTTTTTTCTTTATTTTTAGTTTCCATATATATTTGTTAGCATACGGTATTTGTTTTTCTCTTTCTGATGTACTTCACTCTGTATGACAGACTCTAGGTCCGTCCACCTCACTACAAATAACTCAATTTCATTTCTTTTTATGGCTGAGTAATATTCCATTGTATACATGTGCCACATCTTCTTTATCCATTCATCTGTTGATGGACACTTAGGTTGCTTCCATGTCCTGGCAATTGTAAATAGAGCTGCAATGAACATTGTGGTGCATGACTCTTTCAATTATGGTTTTCTCGGGGTATATGCCCAGTAGTGGGATTGCAGGGTCGTATGGTAGTTCTATTTTTAGTATTTTAAGAAACCTCCATACTGTTCTCCATAGTGGCTATATCAATTTACATTCCCACCAAGAGTGCAAGAGGGTACCTTTTTCTCCACACCCTCTCCAGCATTTATTGTTTGTAGATTTTTTTATGATGGCAATTCTGACTGGTGTGAGGTGATACCTCATTGTAGTTTTGATTTGCATTTCTCTAATGATTAGTGATGTTGAGCATCCTTTCATATGTTTGTTGGCAATCTGTATATCTTCCTTGAAAAAATGTCTGTTTAGGTCTTCTGCCCATTTTTGGATTGGGTTGTTTGTTTTTTTGATGTTGAGCTGCGTGAGCTGCTTGCATATTTTGGAGATTAATCCTTTGTCAGTTGCTTCATTTGCAAACATTTTCTCCCATTCTGAGGGTTGTCTTTTCGTCTTGTTTATGGTTTCCTTTGCTGTGCAAAAGCTTTGAAGTTTCATTAGGTCCCATTTGTTTATTTTTCTTTTTATTTCCATTTCTCTAGGAGGTGGGTCAAAAAGGATCTTGCTGTGCTTTATGTCATAGAGTGTTCTGCCTATGTTTTCCTCTAAGAGTTTGATAGTATCAGGCCTTACATTTAGGTCTTTAATCCATTTTGAGTTTATTTTTGTGTATGGTGTTAGGGAGTGTTCTAATTTCATGCTTTTACAGGGAGTTGTCCAGTTTTCCCAGCACCACTTATTGAAGAGGCTGTCTTTTCTCCATTGTATATTCTTGCCTCCTTTATCAAAGATAAGGGGACCATATGTGCATGGGTTTATCTCTGGGCCTTCTACCCTGTTCCATTGATCTATATTCTGTTTTTGTGCCAGTACCATACTGTCTTGATTACTGTAGCTTTGTAGTATAGTCTGAAGTCAGGGAGCCTGATTCCTCCAGCTCTGTTTTTCTTTCTCAAGATTGCTTTGGCTATTCGGGGTCTTTTGTGTTTCCATACAAATTGTGAAATTTTTTGTCCTAGTTCTGTGAAAAATGCCAGTGGTAGTTTGATAGGGATTGCATTGAATCTGTAGGTTGCTTTCAGTAGTATAGTCATTTTCACAATGTTGATTTTTCCAATCCAAGAACATGGTATATCTCTCTGTCTGTTTGTATCATCTTTAATTTCTTTCATCAGTGTCCTATAGTTTTCTGCATACAGGTCTTTTGTCTCCATAGGTTGGTATATTCCTAGGTATTTTTTTCTTTTTGTTGCAATGGTAAATGGGAGTTTTTCCATAATTTCTCTTTCAGATTTTTCATCATTAGTGTATAGGAATGCAAGAGATTTCTGTGCATTAATTTTGTATCCTGCTACTTTGCCAAATTCATTGGTTAGCTCTAGCAGTTTCCTGGTAGCATCTGTAGGATTCTCCATGTATAGTATCATGTCATCTGCAAACAGTGACAGCTTTACTTCTTTTCCGATTTGGATTCTTTTTATTTCTTTTTCTTCTCTGATTGCTGTGGCTAAAACTTCCAAAACTTTGTTGAATAATAGTGGTGAGAGTGGGCAACCTTGTCTTGTTCCTGGTCTTAGAGGAAATGCTTTCAGTTTTTCACCATTGCAAACTATGTTGGCTGTGGGTTTGTCATATATGGCTTTTATTATGTTGAGGTAGATTCCCTCTATGCCTACACTCTGGAGAATTTTTATCATAAATGAGTGTTGAATTTTGTTGAAAGTTTTTCTGCATCTATTGAGATGACCATATGGTTTTTCTCCTTCAATTTGTTAATATGGTGGATCACCTTGATTAATTTGCATATATTGGAGAATCCTTGCATTCCTGGGATAAACCGCACTTGATCATGGTGTATGATCCTTTTAATGTGCTGTTGGAATCTGTTTGCTAGTATTTTGTCGAGGATTTTTGCATCTATGTTCATCAGTGATACTGGCCTGTAGTTTTCTTTCTTTGTGACATCTTTGTCTGGTTTTGGTATCAGGGTGATGGTGTCCTTGTAGAATGAGTTTGGGAGGGTTCCTCCCTCTACTATATTTTGGAAGAGTTTGAGAAGGATAGTTGTTAGCTCTTCTCGAAAAGTTTGATAGAATTTGCCTGTGAAGCCATCTGGTCCTGGGCTTATGTTTGTTGGAAGATTTAAAATCACAGCTTCAATTTCAGTGCTTGTGATTGGTCTGTTCATATTTTCTATTTCTTCCTGGTTCAGTCTCAGAAGGTTGTGCTTGTCTAAGAATTTGTCCTTTTCTTCCAGGTTGTCCAGTTTATTGACGTATAGTTGCTTGTAGTATCTCTCATGATCCTTTGTATTTCTGCATTGTCGGTTGTTACTTTTCCTTTTTCATTTCTAATTCTGTTGATTTGAGTCTTCTCCCTTTTTTTCTTGATGAGTCTGGATAATGGTTTATCAATTTTGTTTATCTTCTCAAGGAACCAGCTTTTAGTTTTATTGATCTTTGCTATCATTTCCTTCATTTCTTTTTCATTTACTTCTGATCTGATCTTTATGATTTCTTTCCTTCTGCTAACTTTGGGGTTTTTTGTTCCTCTTTCTCTAATTGCTTTAGGTGTAAGGTTAGGTTGTTTATTTGAGATGTTTCTTGTTTCTTCAGGTAGGATTGTACTGCTATAAACTTCCCTCCTAGAACTGCTTTTGCTGCATCCCATAGGTTTTAGGTCATCGTGTTTTCATTGTCATTTGTTTGTAGGTATTTTTTGATTTCCTCTCTGATTTCTTCAGTGATCTCTTGGTTATTTGTAGCATATTATTTAGCCTCCATGTGTTTGTATTTTTTACAGTTTTTTTTCTGTAATTGATATCTAGTCCCATAGCGCTGTGGTCAGAAACGGTTTCAGTTTTCTTAAATTTACCAGGGCTTGATTTGTGACCCAAGTTATGATCTATCCTGGAGAATGTTCCATGAGCACTTGAGAAGAATGTGTATTCTGTTGTTTTTGGATGGAATGTCCTATAAATATCAGTTAAGTCCGTCTTGTTTAATGTGTCATTTAAAGCTTGTGTTTCCTTATTTATTTTCATTTTGGATGATCTGTCCGTTGGTGAAAGTGGGGTGTTTAAGTCCCCTACTATGAATGTGTTACTGTCGATTTCCCCTTTTATGGCTGTTAGCATTTGCCTTATGTTTGAGGTGCTCCTATGTTAGGTGCATAAATATTTACAATTGTTATATCTTCTTCATGGATCGATCCCTTGATCATTATGTAGTGTCCTTCTTTTTCTCTTGTAATAGTCTTTATTTTAAAGTCTATTTTGTCTGATATGAGAATTGCTACTCCAGCTTTCTTTTGAGTTCCATTTGCATGGAATATCTTTTCTCATCTCCTCACTTTCAGTCTCTATGTGTCCCTAGGTCTGAAGTGGGTCTCTTGTAGACAGCATATATACAGGTCTTGTTTTTGTATCCATTCAGCCAGTGTACATCTTTTGGTTCGAGTATTTCATCCATTTACACTTAAGGTAATTATCGATATGTATGTTCCTGTTACCATTTTCTTAATTGTTTTGGGTTTGTTTTTGTACGTCTTTTCCTACTCTTGTGTTTCCTGCCAAGAGAAGTTCCTTTAGCATTTGTTGTAAACCTGGTTTGGTGGTGCTGAACTCTCTTAACTTTTGCTTGTCTGTAAAGGTTTTAATGTCTCCATCAAATCTGAATGAGATCCTTGCTGAGTAGAGTAATCTTGGTTGTAGGTTTTTCCCTTTCATCACTTTAAATATGTCCTGTCACTTCCTTCTGGCTTGCAGAGTTTCTGCTGAAAGATCAGCTGTTAACCTTATGGGGATTCCCTTGTATGTTATTTGTTGCTTTTCCCTTGCTACTTTTAATATTTTTTCTTTGTATTTAATTTTTGATAGTTTGATTAATATGTGTCTTGGTGTGTTTCTTCTTAGATTTATCCTGTATGGGACTCTCTGTGCTTCCTGGACTTGATTGACTCTCTCTTTTCCCATGTTAGGGAACTTTTCAACTATAATCTCTTCAAATATTTTCTCAGACCCTTACTTTTTCTCTTCTTTTTCTGGGACCCCTGTAGTTCGAATGTTGGTGCATTTAATGTTTTCCCAGAGGTCCCTGAAACTGTCCTCAATTCTTCTCATTCTTTTTTCTTTATTCTGCTCTGTGATAGTTATTTCCACTATTTTATCTTCCAGGTCACTTATCTGTTCTTCTGCCTCAGTTATTTTGCTATTCCTTCTCTCTAGAGAATTTTTTATTTCATTTATTGTGTTGTTTATCATTGTTTCTGGTATTTTCTCCATTCTGTTTCCAAGATTTTGAATCATCTTTACTATCATTACTCTGAATTCTTTTTCAGGCAGACTGCCTATTTCCTCTTCATTTGTTTGTTCTGGTGGGTTTTTACCTTGCTCTTTCATCTGCTGCGTCTTTCTCCATCTTCTCATTTTGCTTAACTTACAGTGTTTGGGGTCTCCTTTTCATAGGCTGCATGTTTGTAGTTCCCATCGTTTTTGATGTCTGCCACCAGTGGGTGAGGTTGGTTCAGTAGCTTGTGTAGGCTTCCTGGTGGAGGGGACTGGTGCCTGCGTTCTGGTGGGTGGGGCTGGATCTTTTCTTTCTGGTGGGCAGGGCTGTGTCCAGTGGTGTGTTTTGCGGTGTCTGTGAACTTAGTATGATTTTAGGCAGCCTCTATGCTAATGGGTGGGGTTGTGTTCCTGTCTTCTTAGTGTTTGGTATGGGGCATCCAGCAGTGGAGCTTGCTGGCTGTTGGGTGGAGCTGCGTCTTAGCATTGAGACGGAGATCTCTCGGAGAGCTCTCGCCGACTGATACTATGTGGGGTCGGGAGGTCTCTGGTGGACCAATGTCCTGAACTTGACTCTCCCCACTCCAGCACACCAGGCCGGAGCACCAAGACCCTGTCAGCCACATGGCTTATCCTGGTGTGGTTCTTTGAACTTTTACTCCTGGATACTCCAAGAAAAACAACATGACAGCCAACCCCAAGAAAAAGTTTCCCTATGGGGCATTTCAGCGTTTTACTGCACGAAACCTGCGTGATGCATTCAAATCCCTCATCCTTTGGGATGAAACACTCAGAATAAGAATGCCAAAATGACCAAGATGAAAAACCAGGTGATGCTGATCTGCTGACTCGAGGAGAGCCACCCTTGGAGTACACAAGGGACTCGAGGTCTTCAACTCCACCGCCAGGTGTGTGTATGCCCAGCCTCGAGCTAAATGTTTCTAATTGATAACCAAAAGGCAGTGATTCACATACAGTAAAGTGTCGGCCTGTCCTTATGAAGCAGACTGTAAAGGTGAGAAGCGGGGCAACAAGCTGAGCAGAGTCAAGGTACCCATGTGGGAGGGGGACCACTGACAGATGTGGGTCACCCTGACCTGGGGCATCTCTGAGAAAATAGTGAAACTTCTATGCAAAGTCAAACACATACAGAAGGCAATACTGCTTTCAGATGATAAACTCTTACATTGTTGATGTTAGTAAGGAGACAGCCTGGCTCTGTTGGCTGCCACGGAGGGGCCAAGAAAAGAGAAACTGGTCAGCGGGTAGAGAGCCCACCTGGCTAAGGAAAAGTCTGGGAGCAGAGCTGGATGGACAGAGCTTGTTGTAAATGGTGAGGGAGAGGAAGCGAACCCAGCAGGCAGAGCAAGAATAAGGTTTCCCCCCAGACTGGCAGAACACAGCAGTGGGAAATACAGGGATGAGTAACATTTGGAGACCCAAATCCAGCAGAAGAAGCCTGGGAAAGTTCAGTCTCCTTTACCATTCCTCTGCTCAGAACCCTACAGTAGCCACTCAGGTCACTCAGAGTAAAAGTCATCATCGTAAAAATCTAAATTTTAAAAGCATCCCCTTGGATATTGGCTTGAAGTTTCATGTTACCCTCTTCTCCATGGTTCTTGAATTGCATAAGGATGACAGGCTCTCCTGAGCCCTCAAAGTGCCACAACTACTAAACCTGGAACCTTAGAACCTACAGCAGATTTAATCCAGAAGATGGCCCGGAGGGGGAAACCTTGATAAAGAGATGCAAATTGGCATCTAAGTCAGGGGGTGCTGTAGGAAATGCAATGAAACTGAGAATTTGAGTCTGGAGCATAAGGTATCCTCATGCTTTGGGGATAATTGCCTCTGTGCAGAAATTGAGTCCTCTGGTCCAAACAAAGAATATCACCAACGTGCTCAGCTGCTTCAACCAGGTTTAAGTAATGAGACTGTGTATTTGAGACTTACCTGCTTGAATTTCATTAATTTGTATCCCCAAGATCTGAAATTATACCACAGTCATCCTTGCTATTAACCGGTTGGCTGAGTGGGTATGTAATAAGCAACCATTGTGGGAAATTAGGGTGGGGAGAGAAAGGGATGCAGAGAAGAAAAGAGGAAAAGGTGAGTCTCTTGGGTAGTGATGTCAGAAAGTGGTCCCTAGAAAGCCTAGGGGATGGGTCAGGATGGTAGGTGGCTGTACCCTGCCCTGTTTCATCAAATCAGAATCAAAAGTGCTGCTATTAGAGTTTTGAGTGAACATTCTGATGTGCACCCTGGAGCCCTTAGCCTAAATCTACATCAGCTTTTCTGAGATCGGAGACTGAGGCAATGAGAGGGCTGAGAATAGAACCCCTGAGCATCTGCTGCCCACTGTGACCTCTGTTAACCACACAGAGCAAGGTGTATGCACACAAAGTATTTTTTTTATTATTAGTGATGGGAAACAGGCCTTGCCAAGTTTAGAAACTTCTTTGAAACCAGAGGTTCGGTCTTTGCAACCTGAACACTGATACCTACACAAAATATAGATTCCTTTTTCTTCTTAGGAAAAAGGAATTTTTCTAATAATAAAGGATTCAAAGATGTTTTCCTAGACATGAATGGTTGTTTTAAAGCAGCACTGTTTTCTTATTTAACTGTAAATGCATTTGAAAGGGCTGGATTTAAACTGCCACATTCGTTTCTCAGTCACATCCTCCTCTACCTGTCTAAGCCAACACAAAGAATTCCAGCAGGAAGGTCTGTGCTCAAAGCTCATCATAAGCACAAGCAAGGTAACCACACAAGCGTCTTGCTTCCACCTGCCTGTTTTTGCTGGGTTTTGACTTTGAGTCAAGTAAACGAAAAACCTTGTACAGTGCCTGGCATGGAGCTGACTCAAGCCATGTGGGTTTCCCAAAGTGACTAATAATTTTGTGCATCCATGAACCGTTACTAAATAAATACTTCCTCGGTTGAGTGTGGCAAGGAGTAAGAGGACTTTTGTGGCTATACGTGACATTTCCTGTCCTGTGCTTTCCAATAGGGTAGCTATTGGACACATATAGCTATTTAAATTTAAATGAAAATTCATTTAAATTAAATAACTAAAGTTAATAATGCTGTATTGCATATTTGAAAGCTGCTAAAAGAGTAAATCTTAAGAGCCCTCATCACAAGGAAAAACTTTTTTATAGCTATATATGGTGATGGAGAGTAACTAGATTTATTGTGGTGATCACTGTGCAATGTATACAGAGTGAATCATTATGTTGTACACCTGAAACTACTGTCATGTTATATGTCAATTATACCTCAATAAAATAAGATTAAATTAAAATGTAAAATTTAGCTCTTTACTCACACTAGCCACTTTTCAAGTGCTCGATAGCTTCATGTGGGTAGTAGCTATTGTATTGGACAGCACTGATGTAGACTTTCCATCACTGCAGAACGTTCTACTGTTATGTCCCATGTAGTTCAGGTTCTAAACATGTATGCCCCTCGTGGCATGGCAAGAGCCTTGCAGTTTGTCTACTGACAAGGCAGTTTAATAGCAATCTATTATACTCATTCAACATTTACTCCTTCAACAAATATTTATTGAGTAACTCTTACATTTCCTGGCTTTGCTTGGCTATGGGCCAACTAGGTGCTGTAGTGTAAGATTTCAGAGAAGGCCCTGAGATATAAAATGGAAAGACGTGGTGGCATTTGAGGTGAGACTGTCAATTGCCACTGGAGATCAGAAGTGGGCTTAGGAGGGGTGACCAGGGACACCATATGTGTCTGCTGGTGTCTGCTCCAAATACTTGGTAACTGTAACTATTTTGCCTCTATTTTAACGTTCACCGTTGTTATGATTTAAAGTATTTTTAGTATCCGATAGCTATGACTTCTAAGCATTCATTTGAATGTGGTCCAAATAATAGTGCTGAAAAAGTGAGCCTGAAAATCAATATCTTTGGAATAGAAGTTAGATGTGCTAATATAAGGCCAAACACACTGTGCTGTTACTTTAGGAGAAAGCATGCTATGAAATATTAGAGATAACCTTGAGGGAAAAGAAAAAAGACAAAATTAGGCAACAATTTGTAGTAGATGGATATGTTGTTAGAATTCATCTCTTCCTGGTTTCCATGTTTTCCTATGGGAAAATTAGCCTGGCATTATGTGAGGCTTAATGACCCTCCCATGGGAAGGCCCTGAACCACTTTCTCCGTCTAGGTACATTTCCTGTGAGGGCTTCAAGTACGTTGGTACCCTATGCAACTGCCCAGATAGCCCATCCTGTTGGTTAGCTTCAATCTGGCACATGGTAGTAAAAAACATAATTGTTGCCTCCATAATGTCCATTTCACACTGTTGCTTTGGGCAGAAATCATGTGGCTTGGTGGGTTCAACTTCTTCCTAGCTCTGAAGTTGGGTTCTCATTAGTCTAGCCCTGTCTGTGTTACTGGTTCAGGTATAGGCTCATTTTCCAGGTCTGAAATTACTATAGTGATAACTTATCTGGCCACAGTAATTTTTTTTCAGCAGTGGGAAAATCCCAGTGTGAATTTGGTTTTATGCTGGGAAGGAAGGGAAGCCCCTTTTGCCACCAGGGTAAATGAGAAAGCATTTGGTCCTGGGAGCTGCTGGTAGTCACTTTGCTACCATAAGGAAAGCCAGCCTAACTAAAAACTCAATAAAAGAAGGATGGTACAGTCAAGGGAATTGCCAAAAAATGGGAAGCAATGGTCCTGATGGTATTACAAACCGTTTGCTCAAACTGACCCTAAAGTTTACTCTCTAGTATTTCTGGTTATGTGAGTCAATAGATTCCCTTATTCTCTAAGCCATTTTAAATTGTGTTTGTGCTACAGAAAGCTTCCTAACTGACAACAGACATTTAGAAATAAATATTCCTTTCCCTTACCTTCCATTAGTGGTATCTTCAGAGCATTCAGGGCTTAAGACAGAAAGTCATAAATGAATCCATAGAAGACTATGACTTTTTTTCATGGCCCAAATCAAATGTTCTGGTCTTTTTCCACTCAAACTTTTTTGTATAACCTTATTATTTTGTTATTAGTCTCTAGTCATTGGCAATTCACTTCTAAATTGATTTACATTGCTTATAAAGTGAAACCTCATCTACTACTCAGTTTAATTACTGGATTTTGATTGCTTACATAAATAAACAACTCTCTGCATGTGACAGTCTGAGCATTGCTGACCTCAGATCGGTCAGATTTACTTGTGGTCCCAGTGGGTGATCAATGATATGCCTGTGCAGGAGTTCTGATTGTAATAATGCTCTGTTGCAACAAAGTAATGTTGCATAATTTCGTATTTTACAAAGTACATAATTGCTTCCATTTGTCCTAGATATATATCCAACAATGTCTATTTCAACAGATTCTGCAAATTATCTCCCAGTAGAAATGGCTGAAATTATGAATGCATTTATATGTTATAGTTTACACAAGGACATTTGTGTAAATGAAATGTATATCCGTTTGGACTCTTTCTGTTGCTGGTGATGAAGGACCTAACTTAAACTGGTTTAACAGAGAAGGGGAATTTATCGGCCTGTGTAACTGAGAAATTCAGGGGTGTTAGGTAGGGCAGGATTTGAGGTTCAAACAATGCCATGGGAACTCAGCTTCTGTCTGTTTCCATGTCTGTCTGAGCTCTACTCTGCTGCATTGATTCCATCCTCAGGCTCCACAAGGGTCCACTTCGCAGCTCCAGTTTCCCTCACATCTCTTAGTCCAACAGAAGGGATAGTCTCCCCAAAAAAGATCTCAAAGAGAGGTCCCAGAATTTAGGGTAGTTGGCACAGATTGGCCTGAACCAATTATTGTGACCAGGAAATAGAACACAGATCAGCTCAGAAAAGGTTATATTCCCAACTGCTACATTTGGTGGAAGGGGTAGTTCCCTGGAACCATATCCACACCTACTGAAAGTAAGGAGAATCCTAAATATGCATGCATTGTACATTCTTCTCTCAAAAAAGGGGGCATGGGTGATGGGAAGTGAAACGACTACAAACTATCAGAAAGCGAGGCCATATACCATTCTTATCTTTGGGCTCCAGGGAACTCATGGTGGTCTAGCCGAGCAAAGCCTTTACCACTTACTACGTGTTTTCACATTCAGGTTCCTAGGAAGTAACCAAGTTCCTTTTGGTGGGGCTTCTTTCCCTTTTCTTCTGGCCATATTTGGGTCCTATCTGAGTGCTGACTTCTCTATGAGCTCAATGCTTGTCAGCCAAAGTTCATGGTTGCACAAGGAGCTGTTAAATCTATTGGCTGTTTGCTTTTTTTTTTTTAAAGCCAGTTTCATTAGCCTCACTGTATGATTTATGAAAACCAACAGAGACTAGAAGAGAAGGAATATTCTGCTTGACAGGTTCTGAGGCAGCTGGCTGAGTAATTTGATAAACAGAAAATAACTAACCTAAGAGAGCAGGAAGAATGCGTCGGAGCCAGGCACTATGCTGCTTTCCCCACCTCCGCCCCCTCCCCAGAATATGGTTGAATTGGTTCTGATATATTTAGAGGTCTTAGGGTTGATCTGTCTTGGGACCAGTGTCCTGAAAAGGGGTTGGTTTCATTTTTAAAGGTGGTAGTGAACATTCCAGAGCATTTCCAATTCTGGAAGGTTAAAATTGCCCGCTGAGAAATTTGTTGATCTAATTTGGCTGTTAATCAAACAACCTAAAAATAAGGGCTGCTTTAAATAAAAGACTAAAATAAATCACTCAAGAGAAAGTGCCATGTCTGTTCCTGTCCAGCAGTCCAAATACACCATCTAATCACTTATTTGTTCCCCTTTGAAGTTGACATGGTTGCGTTTGTTCTTTTCACCTAACCAATATGAACCCCCTTTTTAAAGTTATGGGAAGTAATATATGTCCTTCTTTTTGCCTAAGAGAGCATGTTTTATTGTGATTTTTTTAATTTTTTTTGGCGAAGGGAGGTGTTACTTAGAGTGAATTCAAGAAGTCTCAAAGAAGAAGCTGAAATAATGTGAGGCAACTAGGAGATGTCAGGAAAAAGTAATGAACTTGGAGTAAAAAGACTGGAGTTTAAATTTAGTCCAGCCATTACAGTGGTGCCTCTGAACTTCAGTTTCTGAAGAAAACAGAGAACAAGCAAGAAGATCCAAAGCAACATAGTTTGACCCTCCTTAGAGCTCAAGAGAGTCTTAGGTGGCCTTTACATCTCTTCTCCAAATACTTAAAGCATTGTGGGTAGATGAATATTTACTCTGTTTGAAACTATAACAATAATACCTTTGATTTATGTAAACTTTGCCCTCAAAGAACTTTTCTAACAAAGGAATAATTTATTCTAAAATCTTTAATATGACTAGAATAAATGACACTCCTTTATATCTGCCAGTGTTTTGTTACCATAACGTTATAATGATAAGCATTAAGTCCTGAGAACTGTAGATAAGCCAAGTACCACTTAGATCATAGGTTCTCATAGGTACAAATCCAAATCTAATTTGGATCATACCCAGGAATTGATGAACCTTTTACCCAGCATTAACATGAAGATAGAGAAAAGAATGTGATGGGCTTGGGAGGAGAAAGGATTCAAATGCCAAATTGATATGTTTGCCTTCCAGGTCCCAAGCTCAGTGTTTTAAAATCATCCTTGTTATTTCAAAGAAAAGCATTGCTTTCCTGGCTCCATTCTATAGTTCTTGCCCCACCTATTTCTTGACATTTTACATATCATACACAGGTACTCATATAAAAGAAGAAATATTTGATATATATTATTTTCCCAAAGATAATTTTTTTACCTATCATATTTAATCTGAGCCATTCTAAACTTCAAACTCAAATAAAAATGAGAAAAACAAGACAAAATAAAACATGAAAAAATTTTAAGTTAGCTTTTGTTTCATTTAAAAAAAGTAAGTTCTGACTTCATTGGAAACCTTTCTATGCCACTTTTTCGAATCTAATCCTATCTTCTGATGATCCAGATTAGAACAATAGTTTCTAAGCCTTTTGGAGCGATTAAAACCAATCATTGTTAATTTGCAACTCTCCCTTCATCCTTGTTTCCTTCTTTATTCTATACATTTTTTTAAAAAATCACACATCACATACATAATATTGTATAACATTTTAGTTTTAAATTTAATAAAATTTATAACAGTTTTATTGAGATATAATTCACATATCATACAATTCACCCTTTTAAAAAAATTTTATTAAACTATAGTTGATTTACAGTGTCGTGTTAGTTTCAGGTATACAGCAAAGTGATTCAATTATATATATTGATATATAAACCTATTCTTTTTTTAGATTCTTTTCCTTTATAGCTTGTTTATGAGATAACAATCCACCATTTTAAAGTGTACAATTCAGTGGTTTTTAATATATTCACGGAGTTGTGTAATCATCACCCCCATCTAATTCCAGAACATTTTTATCTCTCTGAAAAGAAACCCTGTACCTATTAGCAGTCACTCCCCATTTTGCCCTCTCCCTAGGCCCTGGCAATCGCTATGGCCTATGTCTCTATGGATTATGTCTCTATGGATTTGCCTATCCTGACATTTCATATAAATGGAATCATATAATATGTAGATTTTTGCATCTGGCTTCTTTAAGTTAGCTCAAAGTTTTTAAGATTCATCTATGCTTTAACATATATCAGTACTTAATTTCTTTCTATTGCCTAAAAATAATAATCTGTTGTATGCGTATACCACATTTTATTTGTCCATTTATCAGCTTATGGACATTTAGGTTGTTTCCACTATTAGGCTATTACGTTGCTATGAACGTTCACGTGCAAGTTTCTGTGGGCACATGTCTTTTCAATTCTCTTGGGTTATACCTAGAGTGGAATTACTGGGTCGCATGGTAACTCTAGGCTTAACTTTTTGAGGAACTGCCAACCTGTTTTCCAAAGTGTCTACATCATTTTACATTCTCACCAACAGTGAATGAGGGTCTAATTTCTCCACATCTTTGCCATATCTTGTTATTGTCTGTCTTTTCGAGTATAGCCATCCTAGTAAGTCTAACGTAGTACTTCATTGTGATTTTAAGTTAAACGTATTTTGATTTGAAAGCATTTTTCAGAATTTTATGGTATCCTTTATGACTAATAGCCATAGCTATCATTTATTGAATATCTTTCTAAACAATATCTTATCTTGTGGGTATACTTGCAGCCAGCCCTTCATCTTCTAGGGAGCTACATCCATGGTTCAACCCACCATGGATCAAAAGTATTTGGAAAGGACTTCCCTGGTGGCGCAGTGGTTGAGAGTCCCCCTGCCAATGCAGGGGACACGGGTTCGTGCCCCGGTCCGGGAAGATCCCACATGCCGCGGAGCGGCTGGGTCCGTGAGCCACGGCCGCTGAGCCTGCGCGTCCGGAGCCTGTGCTCCACAACAGGAGAGGCCACAACAGTGAGAGGCCCACGTACCGCAAAAAAAAAAAAAAAAAGAATCCGCCTGCCCAGTGCAGGGGACACGGGTTTGAGCCCTGGTCCGGGAAGATCCCACATGCCGCGGAGCAACTAAGCCCATGAGCCACAACTACAGAAGCCCGCGCGCCTAGAGCCCGTGCTCCACAAGAGGAGCCACTGCAATGAGAAGGCCACGCAACGCAACAAAGAGCAGTCCCCTCTCGCTGCAACTAGAAGAAAGCTCGCACACAGCAACAAAAACCCAGCACAGCCAAAAATAAATAAAATAAAACATTAAGAGAAATATTTGGAAAAAAATTCCAGAAAGTTTCAAAAAGCAAATCCAAATTTGCCATGCTGGCAACCACTTACATAGCATTTACATTGTATTAGGTATTATAAGCAATATTGAGATGATTTAAGGTATACAGGTGGATATACATAGGTTATATGCAAATACTACACCATTTTATATAAGGTACTTGAGCATCTGCATATTTTGGTGTCTGCGGGGGTCCTGGAACCAATCTCCTGCAGATACAGAGGGATCACTGTATTCCTATGCCACAAAGAGACCAAAGTAAGGAAAGTCAAGTGCTGTGCATGGTTTTCGTTATAGGTAGAGTCGGTTTTTGCAGTCAGGGCTGTCTGACACCCATGTCCTTATTGTTGTGCAAATTCGTTATATGCTATAGACATACACTTCCAATCTGGGAGTCCCCAGACTCACAGCCTTTGAACTTCTAATCTGAGACACAAACTCAATGAACCTATTCATTTTAGTATAGAGACTTTAAGGTCTTTGGGAACACCATGTTCAGGTCCTGGTCCTAGATTCTGGAGAGGGATCTAAAGGAGTCTTACTTGAGGAGCAATTTGACTTACTTTTTTTCCTTGCCCAACCTAGTCAGCTTCATTCTGATTGTCTGAATATTCAGCTAGATGATGTAGCCCTGACTTTGTCATGGATACTAAAAGTTCTTGTACTGACGTAGATAATTTCCTGCCTCAGAGGAATAATTGCTTACATTATCTGGTCAACAATCCTTTAAATCCAGAAAATCTTGCGTTATGGGCGGAGTAAATTCAGTACATTTGTAAAGGAGAGCCGAGATCCTTGTGGCAACTGCTGCCGTCAAGCTATTACCCGTGTTGGTATGACTTCCTCTCTTTGCAGTCAGTCTTACAAACTCTATGTTGCCTGACTATGCCTTTTATTTTTTAAAAATGAGTCCAGTCTAGTTGTTTGTCTTTCAGTCTATTATTCAACCTACCTATGTATAATTTTTATTCAAGTAATATGAGTACTAGTTCCTCGCCTTATTTATTCTATCTTCACCCATTCTCAAGAGTCAACCACTTATTACATATTTCTGAGATTACTTCCATATCTCTAAATATGCTTTTTCTATCATGCTTGATTTATCAATTTTAGATATTATCTAAATTTGCTTCCTCTAAAATAAATGAGAAATGAGATATTTATTCAGTGATATTACCCATCACTTCCCTAGTAACTTAAGAGATATTACCACACCTAATTTTTTATTTCACCAACTGTAGGCATTATTATTGATTGACTGTCTTGTCAGATGAGGATAATAATGGCTCTATCCTTCCATTTAGTTCTTCTCCAACTCCTTCCCCTCCTTAACTTGTAACATCTATACTTTTTCATTTGCATTGTAAAAGTTGATAACATTTACGGTCTATTCTGTAACCAAAATTTAGTCTTCCATATGTTGCCTCTAGGGTTGAATCTAAAAGCTGAAAAGCAATAAAATGTTATCATTATTTTGACTTTATAAAAATCCTTTTCCATTAGCACTATAAAAATATTATTGCACTGTTTTCCGGCAACCCCTATTGTCATTGAGAAGCCGTATGCTATCTTAGCACCATTGCTTTGTAGGAAAGCAATTTTGCTTTTAGGGAAGATTTTAGGATCTCTTCTTTATTCTTCATGTGCACAATTACCTCTACTGATATAGGTCTTTTTTCATTCATTCTACTGGGCAATTGGGGACTTCCTTAGTTTTAGGAGACATATATCCTTCATCTCTAGAAATTTTTCTTATTTATTTGTAAATGTCCTTATTTCTGTTTTTTTGTTTTTTTTTTTTTTTCCTGTTCTTCCTGCCTGGAACTCCTATTAGTTGATGTTGGGTCTTTTGTATTGGACTCTACAAATTGTTCAAAATAGCTGGAGAGGTGAACTTTTCTGAAAACACACTTTATTTATTTTTTCTTTTTGTTTAAACAGCTTTATTGAGATAAAACATATCATAAAAGTCACTCGAAGTGTGCAATTTAATGGTTTTTAAATTTACGTAGAATTATGCAACTATCACCACTACAATCAATTTTAAACATTTTCCAAAGTGGCTGAACTATTTTACATTCCCACTGGCAGTATATGACGCTTGTTATTGTTTGTCTTTTTTTTTAACAAAAAGCTAGGAATACTTTTGAATTTTTTAAAAAATTATTTTCATCTTTTATTTTTATACAATTTTAAAGTTTACACTCCATTTTAATTTTAAAAAATTGAAGTATAGTTGATTTAGAATGTTGTGTTAGGTTCAGGTGTACAGCAAAGTGATTCTTTTCCATTATAAGTTATTACAAGGTATTGAATATAGTTCCCTGTGCTACACAGGAGGTCCTTGTTGTTTCTTTTATATATAATAGTGTGTATCTGTTAGTCCCAAGCTCCTAATTTATCCTCCCCCCTTCCCCCTTTGGTAACTGTAAGTTTGTTGAAAACACATTTTAATTAATTCCTCTGTTTTTAGCCCATAGCTCAATGCCACTATTTGTTGTACCTGGTATATCTGTGTCCTGTGCCTCTCCTAGATTCTTCAAATTGTTTTTCTCCTTGATCGTATTCCCTGACCTACTCCCAAAACTTACATGTATGCACACTCCTCCGGCTCTCTCTCTCTCAACTGAAGCTTCTTCCTTGTTCCTTCATCAGTAAACATTTCTCCATCAGCAAAAACTTCTCCATCAGCTCTCAGTTTTCCAGAAATTGATCTAATATATTGTTCATCAATAGAGCCCTTCCTCTTTTTTTTATTGTATTCTGTTTCTGTCATTTTCATACCATCTCAAGAGGAAGAGAAGATAAATATATATGACTGTTTCACCATACCCTCTGACAAATCAAGCTCTTTATCAGAAACTACCTGCCTTTTCTCTGCACAGATCCTCGTCACTCCTTATCGTTAACTCAGCTTCCTTTAGATCACCTGATTTTGCCCTACATGATCCACTACCTTGACTCAACTGTTCAGGTTTGCCATTATTCTTCTTGGTACAGAGAAATTCCTTGATGTATTACAAAACAGGTCTGAGAATCACTGTCTAGTGTTTCAGATTAGTAATTTTCGTACTGTGAATTATAACCCAACTGTAGTAAGATCATTTTCTTTATTTGCTCTCAGAGAAGTGAAAGTAGTAGAGTCATTAGCTGTGCGTTTGGGGTGGGGTCCCTGGGCAGTGAGAAAGGAAGAGGAGGGCCAAGTCATAATTTCCTTAAAGTACAGCATCTACAGTATTGCTAAAGGGGGTGATAAGTTGTTCCCACCCTCAGTAAATACAGCCAAGAAGAAATAGACTCATGTTGCAACATGAGAGGTTTTTAGAAAAACTGGAAAACATTTCTGAGCGAGAAAGAATTCCTATAGGAAATCATGTACTTTCCTTTTTCTTAAATACCCTTAAAAATAGGAGAGGGACTCATTTTGTTTCCTGTAAGTATTTAAATGTGATCCAAATTAGAAGCAGAAAGATGGACTAGAAGACTTATCTAGCCCTTTCGCCTACTAGGATGACGATGAGAAGTAACAACAATAATGCTAATGGTTATAATTTATTGAGTGCTTATAATGTACCAGCTTCTGGGCTAAGTACTTAACATGTCAACCTCATCTAATTTTTACAGCAAGCCCGTGAAGTGAGAAATATTAACTATTCCATTTCACAGATGAAGAAACCCATGGCCCAGATCCCTAAAGCAACACAGATTCAGATCTGGGTCTGTTTGACCACAAGATCCATCCTTTGAATCGTCACATTAATTTGCCTCTTCTAGGATGCCATGATTCACATTTTCAAAAACAATACCTTTATCTAGGACCACTGTCCCTTCACTACTCTAAGTAATGTTTGTAGTTGTAGTTGTTTTTAGGTGATTTGTTCTTTGCTCTGTATTTTATCATCCAGTCAGAGTGAGGTGATGCCTCTTTCTTTCAAGGACTTGAACTAGTTTTCCAGTATTATTAAAAACGTGTCACCTCCAAGCTGTCATTCAAAGTCAGATTACTTTTCACTGTACAGCAAAAGACCCTTAAAACTTGTCATCCATTGTGGAGCTTAGCCTCTGCCTTGAAGAGACTATTCTTGGAAATGGCTTCCTAGCCTAACCCCACGGCTGCCCGCCAGCACTTAACAACCTTCTGGGGTGCTGGCCTAACCCTAACCAGGGCAGGCGAGCATTCCTTCCTTATAAGGACACTCTTCACATTCACCTTTTAAACTTGTGGCTGCTTCATATAGAGTGAAAAATTGCTGGTTAAAGAAAAACCTTCATCCGGCAGAATCTTCAGATGAATTCTATTTCACGTTACAAGCCTCAGCGGCATGTTTATTCTTGCTCTTTTTGGCTTTACTGTTCATTAAAGAGTTGTTTGCCCTTTTCCTGTTTATACATCTGAGTGAATTGGAAGGTGCATACTTATTTTAAACCCACTTAAAAGGCACAAGAGCAATAGGAAGAGAAATGAAGGAAGGAAGGAAGGAAGAAAAGAAAAGGTCTTTTCTCTCTTGCCCTGGAGGTAAAGAGAAGTCCAGTTGAACAGATCCCTATTGTAACACAAAGGGTTAAGTGTACCCTAAATGAAATGCTGACAACTAAAACATACTCACACAATTGCAGTTAGCCTACAAGGTGATTGTTTTTACAAAGGAATTTTGCTGTCCTTTCAAGTGTTTATACTTTTTTTTTCCTTTGTAGTATTTATCCTGGGGGTGACCAAGTGGGAGTCTTTCAGCTGCTACTGGCTGGCATGCCACTGCCCACTAGCTCCCCTGTAATTTTCTCTCCCTCCCTCCTTCTGAACTCAGATTGACCAGAATTGTTGAAAAGATGGTGGTAGAGGCAACAGAAGTGACTGAACAAGTCTTGTCTATGATCCTCCCTTTGCATTTGCCTTTCTGTCTGTCCATAGTTACTGACCACCTCCTTCATCCAACTATAGTTAATGCTGTTGGTCACACAGTTGCTGGGTAAACACATTTCTCTTTTCTTCATGTCACTATAAAAACATGCCACTAGTAGGTCCTGTGATGTCGCTGTCACATTCTGAACTTTAGGCTCTTAGTTTGCTCTGCACTAGAGAATAGGATGAAGCCAACAGGCTCCTACACAAACTGAAGAGAGCAGTCTAGTCACATTTGTACCATATTTTAAACAACTTTGCTTCACAAATTAGGTTTTCCTCTTTTACGTAGAGGCTTTATGAGAATTTTCTCAGCAAAGACAAATTTTCCAATCTGGGGACAGTTGGAGGAAGAGAAAGTGACCCTGTCTTAGATACAATCTGAAGTGCCATAACTGCACTTTGGAAAAAATACAGAAGCCTAGAAAGTTTATTGATTGAGATTCAACATAGTAGATATTAAAACAGATGGTAAAACCACAGCAATTTAGCAAGTATAGTGTACAGAAAGAAGACAAATAAATTTATGTAACAGGAAAGGAATCCAACATGTATACAATTTTAATAAATGATATTGGAAGACATGCCCAATCAATCAGAAAGGGTAAGATTGTTCACTAGATGGTCTGGGGAGACATGGCTTTATAGTCAGGGAAAAATCATTCTAGATTTTCACCTCACACAATATGTGAAAATTTATTCCAGATGGACAAATTTAAACTATTCATTAATAGGGAGAAACTGTAAGTGCTGATCTCTAGAATGGAATGTACACTCTGGCGTTAGAGCAAAGATAAAAATTACAAAGTAATCTATTATCATTTGACTACATAATGTAGAACTTCTGTACATCAAAAACCAATGCATAAAGGACTAATATCGTTCATATATCAATAATTTATACAGGACTAATATCGTTCATATATCAATAATTTATACAAACAGACAATAAAAACACTACGACCCAATAGGAAAAATGGGAAAAGAACATGAATAGTCAGTTCACAAAAGAGGAAATTTCAGAGCTTAGTAAAGGTAAATATTCAATTGTGTCTGTAGTCAAAGAAATGCAACTAAAATAATGAAATGTCTTTTGTTTCTCGTATCAACTTAGCAAAGTTTCTGTATTTGTTGGGTCCTCTGGAACGCGGATGCGGAGGCAGAGTGAGGAATACAAAGGTTTAATTGGGAGTAAGACCTCTGAAAAATAAAAGAGGAAGGAAGCAGCGTCTGACATTCGTGTAGTATGAGCATTCTGTTATAGCACGTGATAATCTATCAGGAAAAACAGAGGTAATTATTGCTGATAACTTTCAAATATAAACCTATTTAGTCCTTACAACAGCCCTATATGGCATGTACTTTCCTGATCCCTGTATTAGAGATGAGGAAACTAAGGCACAGAGAGGATAAGTAAAATGCCCAAGGCAGAGCTGGAACTTGAACTCAGGCAATCTGGCTCCAGAGTCTTTGGTCTTCAGCCTTGTATTACAGTGCCTCTTAAGTATAGTGTCCAGTATTAAGCAGTTTTAAAAATGATACTAAGAAGGAATTTTAATGATGTGGGAAAATGCTTATGGCATAAAATTAATTGGAAGAGCTGAATTCAAAATTATCTGTATAATGAAATCCCAATTAACTATAATATGCCTAAAGTAATGGATGAAAATAGAGTAGGTTATTAACAGTAACTACTTAGTGAGAGGTGAGGTGGGTCACCAACTCCTGGCTTCTCCTGGACATTGTTGTTTTTTTCCATGTCCTGGAAATCCCCTCAGTTCTTGGACAAACTGGGATGACTGGTCAACCCCAGTGACTTCAATTGTCTTTTTATATGACTTAGGTTTCACCCCCTAATTTTCTAAAATGAGCATGTATTAACTGGTTATCAGAGAAAGAACAATAAACTCTTGGAAGAAGAAATGGAAGCATGCTGGCTGTATTTTGGTTGAGGAGAGACTGGGGATAGAAGAGAGCATCCCAAATAATGGCTCAGATCAAAAGGATTAATCAGTAACAGGAAATTTTCGTTCATTTTCTCATTCATTCAACTCAATGCTAGGCTCTGGGGATACAGAAATGAGGAAGGTGACAATCACTTGCTCTCAGGAGCACACTCTAGTAGCTTAAGGCATTCAATAAACAAATGACAGCACTTACACCTTGTGATGAATGCTGTTCAGGAAAGATGTAGGTGATGTAATAGAGAGTAATGGGATGGGAACACTCTAGAGAGAAGGCTGGGGAAAAGCCTCTGTGGGCTGGTGACATTTGATTTGGGACTGGATGAGAAGTAGCATTATAAACATAATGCAACTGTAAAACTGAACTGAATGAAAAAATTTCTAGCAACTCATTTCTTCTCAGACTTGGAGATCTGAGATAGAATTCTGAGAATTCACTCATCTCTGGAGGTAGAATTCCTTGGTGCCATACTCTCAACTCTAATGAATAATAACTGAAAGAGTATGTTCACAATTTTGGAGCCTGTGAGAGACTGGGTCAGTTTGTAAAAATGGAGCTTTTTGAAGGGGAAAATTCATGAAATATCAATTACCAGAGACTTTTTTCCTAAGTATTATATTTTGGAGTGGTAATAAAACACCTTGACTTTATAATTATTCACCAAAACAAAGGCTCTTAAAAATTAGACTAATGCCTGTGTTTGAATGATCTCATTTTAGCATGAAACTGCTTAGAAGCAATATAAATTTTGAAGGAATAACGAATAGCATAAGGGAAGCTGCAGTCTCCTCTTCATTTAGCAAATGTACAACTCCTTAAAATGAAGGCTGAGCATGCAGTTTACAGAGGAGAATAAAAAAGCACCTAGGCTTGCCAAAGTCAACAGAGCTTTTCTGGAGTAAGCAGACTAGCAGAAGTAATGTCTCCTCCAAAACTTTTTTTAAACATCGAGAGCCTGTTTCATAAAGAGAGATAATAGGTTCACAGGACTCCTTGGCTTTTCATCAAGGACAATCGACAGAAGAAATTATTCAGTAAGAACAAGGAAGGGTCACACAGGAGCAGGGAAGGAGATGCTAAGAACAAGAGGGTTTTTGTTTGTTTGTTTTATTTTGTTTTGCTTTTAAACTAGAAGAGCTTGATATATTCCTAATGTCTACCCAGACAATACATTAGGACCAGGGTATCAGAGTATATTTTAGATTATAGTGCTTATAATAGAACTGGTCCTAAAAAGACTCTATTTGTTCTTCCACATTCCTCCCCTGTTTCTTTCTGAAAATACTCTTTAGGAAAAAATTATTAAATTGCTAATTAAACACTTTTTATGCTTTAAGTTGATTACGAATATGGACTTTAAGAAAGGAAATAAGCAGTAGAATGGATTTTTTAAATCCTCAGAAAAATTTCTCTGGAGGGGATGCTTTTTCTGGGTAGCAGTTCAGGTTGGGTATCAGTGTCTGCTGGAAGGCTTATCGTAACTGAGAACACTGAGCTTTTCTTAAAAAATTCCTTAGCTGGAGTGAATAATTGAAAATGCTGAGCCATTAGAACTTCAAAGATTAATTTCTCCATTAATGGCACAAGGTGATAGAGAGAAACAATCAGGCTAAAGAAGAATAATCAAGCTAACCCAACTGGGGCATTTCATCTGATATTCAAAATTACTGGGCCAAAACTTTGATCTTCGGTTTTGTTTGAGGGAGTTCTCAGGCATTTAAAACTGCAGAAACCTTCCGTCTTTGTGTGCCCGAACTGTGTTCTGATATATGGTTTTCTTTTAATTCCTGCAGGTAATAGGATACAAGTGCTATTTCAGGGGACTGTGAGTTGCAGGATGGTTACTTAACGACCAGCGTCAGATATTCCCAGAAGGCTTTGGGTATATTTTTAATGTGCTTCCTTGATAGCCACAAGTGCATTCAGTTATATTAAACTTAGAGGCAGAGCATACTTTTCGATGAAAGAATACTTTGCTAAAGAAAGAACAATGATGCAACAGGAAGTCAGACGGCAAACACAAGACACCTGTGTTCCAAGATAAACCAAATAAAGCAGAACCTGGTTTTGAATAACAGTTGGGGATGGGGTAGATTTAAGTAAAAAGTTTCTTTTTAGTAGCCAATTCTGTCAGTAACATGTATTTTCCGGGTTTATAGCTAAGAATACAGAGGCTAGCTTATAATAATACCAGGTAGATTGTTTTCTCTTTGTCAGTGAAATGTTCACTGTATACGTCTAACTTACAAAACATCTTCATGAATTCTCATCAGGATTATTGTATGGTTGTAGGTACTTTCTCTTGCAGAGACTGTGATTCATATCTTTATAACTATTGTTCTCATCAATATTACTGGGAAAATCGGCACCATCTTAGTAAGAGATATAGAGAGTTTCTGCCTATATTTATTTATTCCTGTTCTGTCTGAAGCACTTTTTGGCCTATTTAAAACATCATCTCCGTTCCTTACAGCAGCCCTGCTAAGTATTATTCATGCCATTTAATACTTGAGGAAATAGAGTTTAAGTTACTTATTCAAGGGTTACAAATGATTAAGTGGTAGATTCAAGATTCCAATAGGAGCTTCTTTGACCTTGAAAAACAAATTCCATCATAATCACTGTTTCTCTAGTTTTTTAATACTGCTTTTCCTTGAGAATTAATGGATGGGGTGGTTTTCCTTGCCAATGTCACTTACTCAGGAGAAATGTCTTCTTTCTTTCTTTGCAATCATATTGTATTTATGGAATATTCACAAGTTCTTCAGATCCATGGCTGTCTAACTGGTGGGAGTGAAAGAAGAGACAAATCATGGTGGAGAACTCCAAAGCATCTTGACTATGGTAGAAAACAAATCAAGTACACACCATGCCTTTAGCCCTGGTACTTGGAACTCTAGTGGGATTACATGCTCAAGTCCCGTTTGAGTTTTTCACATCATGGGCTTCCAAAGAACTCTTCACGTCACTAGTGACCTGGATAAGTTCAACAATAGCCAACTCTCACTGAGTGCTTTCCAGGTGTGAGGTACTCGCATCGATTATCTCTTTTATCAACACATCAACTCTGTGAGTTGAGTACTATCGTCATTATCATCCTCATATTACAGATAAGATCAAGGTCATTCATATACTTATTGGTAGAACAGGAATTAGAACCTATGACTCCTGACATCAAAATACTATAATTGTTTATATGATATCTGGTCATTCTTTAGGTTGGTGTTCTCAAGTGTCTTGAAATTGTGATGTACTATAATTCTCAAACATCCTAAGTAATTTGTAATTAAACTATATAAAATACTGAAATTTGCAATGGTTTACTTTTTTTTGTAATCTAGAAAACATTCAAGGATTTCTCTTAAATACCGTCATCCTCTACTGTTTGCATATTTTGCTTGGTATGAGAGAAATGTTTGTAATAGCAGCCAATATGCAGGAAACTGAACACAACCCTGTCTGTTACCCATTGTGTTACTTCATCTATTTCCTATCTTGGATCTTCAAAAGCCACCTAAAGGGCCTGACACAAGCTTGTCTTTACGTGTAGCAAACGCAGTAAGTTCTTGCTAAAACCATGGGAGTAAGGAACAGAGTGGTTAAAAGCACAGATTGCAGGGTTGAAGCCAGCCTTCCAGCACTTACCAGCTCTGTAATTTCAGGCAGGTTATTTACACTCCCCAAGCCTTGATTTCCTCATTAAAGAAATGGGGATAATAACAGTATGTAACTCATAGGGTTGCTGTGAGGATTAAATAAGATAATCTAAGTAGAAGTGTTTAGCACAGTGCCTGGCTTAGAGTAAGTGCTCAATAATGTTAGCTCATAGTATCTGCTATTCTAAAGGTTTCTTTTTTTCCCCTGACTCAGTAAAGTCTAATTAGATAGTAATAACACAAAATAATGATTTTGTGGTAGTAACACAAAATATCTTTTATTAAAATATTTTGTGTTAATAACACAAAAGTAATAACAAGGGTAATAACACAATACATCTTTATTTTGGGGTGAGCTAAGAAAGTCTGGGACATAGTACTATAAATGGACATATAATATTTGATTTATGTTATTTGTAATGCCATGTATTATGAGGGGAGGTGGGAAAAGATAGTCAATAAATAACTCAACTCTGGGAGGGTTAATAAAATATTTACTCTTTTCCATCTAATCTTGTAAATTAGTAAGCACCCTTTTTAAGTCTTGTTAATAGCAACATTGCATCCAAGATGATGAAGAATTTGTATTTGGGGGGCTTTAATCATTTCTCGCTAGATATTAACTTTTAAAAAGCTAATCATTAATGTAATGGAAATTAGTGCATTTTTAATTCTTCTGGAATTCATTTTTCCCCTTATGACTTGAAAATAGCGTATACTATCTACACAGAGAGTTAAGAAGAAAAATCCACGTAGACTGACTTGGTGTTAATAGCCAGTAGAAGGAACTGAGCAGGCTGCACACCTGCACAGTAGGAAACACCAGGACTAGGGCAAGGTCCTGATTCAGAGGGGACATTCTCCAAAGTTATTGTGAAACATCACCTGCTGTGGTATGGCAGTCGGCACTATTGCTCTCACTCACTTTCTCGATAGGTTGTTCTGTAGTATGATAAAACATTGCTAACATATCTAGGTGAGCTCTATTTTCAACAACTGCCACACAGGTTTCCCATCTTCAATAATATTCTACAAGCATTTTTTGACTCAGGGTCACATACTTTATACATGCTACAGGAGAGCAGCAAAGACTTTCGGCTTTAGAAATGAAAGTAGAGTTTCATATTCTGCTCTGAATGTTTTCTATATGCAGTCTTGTCCTCCCCATCTCTTTTGTACCTACGTCTCTGCCACCTGAGCATCTAGCACAAGCTTCCTTCTCTGTCTGAATACCTTCTTATTGCCTGTAGTTAGATATTCTTTCCAGCAGGAGGAGTATGGTGATTAAGCTGTCTTCCTTTGACTTATTAAACCCAAAAAGGACTTTAGCAACAATAAAAAGATGTCAGAAGTTATAAATGATGAAAAAAATTGGAGAAAGCGATTTTATTTTTATTGATATTAATCTTATTAACAAATGGAGTGAATGGGAAAGCCTCTTACACAAATTCCATCTCTGATGAGGAAGGTAGTTTGATGAAATAAAACAAACACAAAACAAAAATTGAATTTAGAGAAATAAGAGATCTGGTCCTAATCTTGCCAACCACCAGCTAGATAATTTTGGGTCAGTTATTGAACTTTTCTAGAACACAATTTCCTTATGAGTAAAATTAGAAGATTAGAACAAATATTCTGAAAGGCCTCTTATGACTCTATTTTTTGGTTTTCTAAGATAAACAAAAGCCAGCATCCTCAGTGAACAGTTTTACAGGAGCTCATCATGAACCTATCACTGTAAATCAATGCTGTAGTGTTAAAAAATGGTCTAATTCTACCCAGAGTATTTTAAGATAAATAGAAGTGAAATAGGTAGAGACATTTTAGACCAGAGAAAGGCAACAGTGGCATCTAAGTGATTATAAAAATCTAGGTAAATTAGGGAGGGTGGGAGGGAGGGAGACGCAAGAGGGAAGAGATATGGGAACATATGTATATGTATAACTGATTCACTTTGTTATAAAGCAGAAACTAACACACCATTGTAAAGCAATTATACCCCAATAAAGATGTTAAAAAAAAATCTAGGTAATTAACCAAAGTAACTTAGCAAGAAAAGCAAGCAAACAAAACAAAAATCCAAATTTCAAATCCCAAAGAATTATTGACAAAATTACTTTGAATCCTTCCTGGAGATTTTATTGATGTTACTTTTTAACACTGGCAGTTTCCTTTATAAAAGGTAATATAGATTTCCATTTCTGGACCTGGTCGAGTAACTGGTACCAGACTTTCCTTCCCATTGTAAACAGCAGAAAAAACTCAACAAAATATGCAAAACAGTGTTTGTTAGACATTGGACAATAGGCATGGCAAGAATGTGATCCCTAAGAGAAGGGAAACAAACAAGCTGAGCCCTACAATCACCCTAAGTTTTACTTGCAAGTGTTTTTTAGATCATGATGTGGGGAGGGAGAACTCAAGCAGAACATGGTGGTCTCACTGAATTGAGGGGATAGAGTTTGGAGCTTGGAGGAACCTGAGGTGGCTGGAACTTGTGGCACAGAATAGAGGAGAAAAGAGTGTTATCTAACAAAAAAACTCTACAAATATGAATAGAATCCCCATGAATTAGTTGCTGAATACTACATTATGCATTTCTGAAATACTCATGAGTCCAAATAAGAACATTAAGGGAACTGTAGATTAAACAATTTTCACAGACAACATTGGGTGGAGACTTTTGAATTCCCATCATCCAGAATGGAGAGACTCTGTTGAATTCCTGGGATATTCATATAGAATCCAGAGGATCATGCATTAGTATCAATAGTATGGCTAAACTAGCCCTAGAATAAAGATTACTCTAGACCTATCTTTAAAAAGTTTAAAGACAAGCCTCCAAAGGATCAGGCAACTTAACTTCAAGCAACTTAACTTGCAGTAACTTAAGTAATTTAATGAAATGTTGCAACAAATTTTAACACTAGATAGAAAACCTTGATAGTTAACAATGTAATATTCAGTGTCCAAAGTCCAATAAAAATTACTACATATACAAAAAAGCAGTAAAATGAGACCCATAACCAGAAGAAAAATCATTCAAGAGTAATAGAACAAGAAATGATAGAGATAAGGGACTTCCTGGGCAAAAGCTTTAACACAGGCATTATCAGTATACTCAAGGATTTAAAGGAAAATGTGAACATAATGAGGAAGAAACTATATACATATGAAGGTTGGAAGTCTGGAGCTGCAAAACGTAATCTCTAAAATAAAAAAAATTTACTTGATGAGATTAGCAGCAGATAAGAAACTAGGCAAAAGAAGATCAGGAAAAAATGAAGTCTGAGCAGTAGAAACTACTCAACATACAGTACAGAGAATAAAAGATGCAAAAAATTAACAAAGCCTCATTGCCCTGCAAAAAAAAAAAAAAAGGTCTAACATACACTTGATTTGAGTCTCAGAAGTAGGAGGGGATAGAAAAGTGATTTCAAGAAATAATTTCCAAAAATTCCCCAAATTTGAAGTAAACTAGAAATCCATGTATCCAATAAATACACAGAGCCCCCAAAAGGGTGAAAAATAGCACCAAGGGTTATAATGATCAAATTGCTGAACATAACAAATAAGATAAAATCTTAAAAGCAGCCAGAGCAAAAAATATGCATTACATACAGAAGGAAAAGATAAGATATCCATATAGAGGTCTCACTGAGACAGTGCAAGACAAGAATTTTCAAAAACTGCTGAATGACATCAATCTTCAGATTCAAGAAACCCAAATGGGAGAAATATATATAAAGAAAAGTCACATCATAGTCAAACTGCTAAAAACCAATGTAAAGGGAAAATCTTACAAGCAATCAGAAAGGGAAACATTACATTCAGAGAAATATCGATAAGAATCACATCAAACTTCCCATCAAGAGCAATGGAAACTGGATGACTGGTAAATGGTATCTTTAAAGTGCTTAAAAAAAAACAAACCAAAAATAAAACCCTGCCAACCTACAGTTCTGTACCCAGTGAATTATTCTTTAGAAAAATTAAGGCAAAATAGATATTTCCAAACAAACAGAACTGAAGATTTAGCAGCAGAACAGCACTACAATAAATTCTAAAGGAAAATCTTTAGTCTGAGGGGAAATGTTTGTAGATGGAAACTCAGATATGCAGGAGGAAATGAAGAGCACTAGGCAAGACAGAGGTATGGGTAAATATGTACTTAAAAGCTATTTTTAGGGCTTCCCTGGCGGCGCAGTGGTTGAGAGTCCGCCTGCCGATGCAGGGGACGTGGGTTCGTGACCCGGTCCGGGAAGATCCCACATGCCGCGGAGCAGCTGGGCCCGTAAGCCATGGCCGCTGAGCCTGCAAGTCCGGAGCCTGTGCTCGGCAACGGGAGAAGCCACAACAGTGAGAGGCCCGCGTACGGCAAAAAAACCCAAAACAAACAAACAAACAAAAAGCTATTTTTAAAAGCATCTTTAAAAGACTTTTAACTATACAAAGCAAGTATAAAGAAAATTAGATTTTAAAACAAGGAATATGACTAGAGATAAAGGGGGCATTTTATAATGATAAAAGGATCAATTCCTTAGGAAATAATAAGAATCCTAAATATATATGCAGCTAGCTTCTAAATGCAGGAAGCAAAAACTATCAGAACTAAAAGGAGAAATAGACAAACCAACAATCTTATTTAATCTACAGTAATATTTGGTGATTTTAACACCTCACTCTTAGTAATTGATAGGATGTGACCAAACAAATTCAGTAAGGATATGGAATATTTGCACAACACTATTTAATCTACAGTAATATTTGGTGATTTTAACACCTCACTCTTAGTAATTGATAGGATATGACCAAACAAATTCAGTAAGGATATGGAATATTTGCACAACACTATTTAATCTACAGTAATATTTGGTGATTTTAACACCTCACTCTTAGTAATTGATAGGATATGACCAAACAAATTCAGTAAGGATATGGAATATTTGCACAACACCATTAACCAATTTGACCTTATTAACATGTATAAAATATTTTACCCAATAACTGTGGAATATACACTCTTTCAAAGTGCGTATAGAATATTCACCAACATAAACAATGTGTTGAGCCATGAAACAAGCTTCAATAAATTTCAAAGGATTGAAATTATACAATGTGTGTTTGCTGACCACAATATAATTAGATTAAAAATGAATAACAAAAGATAATCTAGAACACTACCAAATGTTGCTAAATTGAATGACACATTTCTAAATAATCCATGGGCCAAAGAAGAAATCACATTAGAAAGAGAAAATATTAGGAGCTTCCTCCCTGGTGGCACAGTGGTTAAGAATCCGCCTGCCAATGCAGGGGACACGGGTTCGATCCCTGGTCCGGGAAGATCTCACATTCCTTGGAGCACCTAAGCCCGTGTGCCACTACAGAGCCTGCACTCTAGAGCCCATGAGCAACAACTACTGAGCCCACGTGCTACAACTACTGAAGCCCACGTTCCTAGAGCCCATGATCCACAACAATAGAAGCCACCACAAGGAGAAGCCCATGTACCTCAATGAAGAGTAGCCCCTGCTCGCCGCAACTAGAGAAAGCCCGCACGCAGCAACGAAGATCCAACAACTGAATCACTTTGCTGTACACCTGAAATTAACACAACATTGTGAATCACCTATATTCCAATATAAAATAAAAAGTTAAAAATAAAATAAAATAGCATAAAATGTAATACTTAGGTATAAATCTCACAAAGTATATGCAGTTTCTGTATGCTGAAAACTACAAATGTCTAAAATAAAGAAATCAACGACCTAAATAAATGGAGAGTTTATATCATGTTTATATCACTCAATAAAGTGGAGATACAAATATCTCTAAACTGATCTGGATTCAATGCATTTCCAATCAAATCCCAGAAGAATTTTCTTTTGAAGTTAATAAGCTGATTCTAAATTCCTATGAAGACACAAAGGAACTAGAAAGCCAAAATAATTTTGAAAGAGAAGAACACATTTAGAAGACTCATACTACCTGATTTCAAGACTTGTGATATTAGTGAAAGGACAGACATAAAGATTAATAAAATACAATAAATATCAAGATCTGGACAGGTAGTCCATGAAAAATATCAGTGCTAGGAAATTTGTTATCTCTAGCGTGTATTAAGAAAACACAGAAGACTGCCAACACTTAAACATGTTTGCTATTATTATGAGATAATCTGCTGTTTCGAAATGATAGGCCTTATAACAGAGTACACTGGAGCTCACCAGAAGCCTGAATACATGATGCTGACTTTGCACATTTATGCAAAAATAGCATTTACCAAATAACCATCATGTTGATGCATGTCATTTATTAGTGATTGCTTGTCTGGGTTTTATACATCTGCTTTGATAATTTCAACACATTTATTTGTTACTTTGTTCATTTTGACCTTTAGCAAATAAATTTATTTAATTTCTTTAGTTTGTTATATTTAGGTTCTGTTTTAGGGGGTTTGTTTTTTGAATGCTTCTAGTAGCAATTATTCTGAGATTATGTTTTTGCTCTTTATTTTAACCTGAGTGTTTGCAGTGCTGTACATGTTCCATCAACATATTACACTTGTAAAGAATGTTCTGTGATCAAATAAATTTAGGAATTCTAAAGTAGATAGATACTATAATTCATCCCAATTGTAAAAAAATTATCTTTCATTGATTGGAACTAAGATGCTATATGGAGATGCTCCTTTTCAATTTGCTTCCAATAACTTTTTCTGAAATCTCTGAAAAGCTGAATAATGCATGGTATGCATATGTAAAATTGCTTTTAACTTTGCTTATTTCTTTTTTATAATATCTTTATTGTATCCAAACGAGACTCACTTGGTATCACTCTGTTATAAAGATGGCAGTTCATTGTATATGGAAAGGAAGTGATATCCAGAAAAACTCTGGGCATTGCTGGCTGTAAAACAGTGGGAGAGTTGGGGATGGAATAGGGAACCTGATTGTAAATCAAAATTCTCCTATATTCTGTTCCATTCTCTCAAAAATTTAGCCACTGTCCAATGTAAAATATTTACTCTTTCAAATTTTGGGGTTGCGTTCTGCTTTCTTTAAAAAGGAAAATACCGGGCTTCCCTGGTGGCGCAGTGGTTGAGAGTTCGATGCAGGGGACACGGGTTCGTGCCCCGGTCCGGGAAGATCCCACATGCCGCGGAGCGGCTGGGCCCGTGAGCCATGGCCCCTGAGCCTGCGCGTCCGGAGCCTGTGCTCCGCAACGGGAGAGGCCCCAACAGTGAGAGGCCCGCGTACCGCAAAAAAAAAAAAAAAAAAAAAGAAAAAGGAAAATACCAGATAACAAAGCATTACATTAATAACCAGATGATTTTCACTGCTGATTTTGTGTGATCTCCCTCATTCTGCTTCTTCTCCCCATATCTATACCTAGAATCTCAGAATCAAATCTCTTATTCCTATTTTGGTAGAGTTTATGAAACAGGTGGTGGACAAAGTTTAAGTTCCTGGGTCAAAATGAAAAGATTTATAAAATTCAGAATGTTTTGTCTCCCCCTGCCCTTAGTGCTATATTGTAGTGCATACATTTCTTATCAAGATTTCTAAGCTCTCTTTGACTGTCTTAATTAATTAACCAGGACTGTGTATGCTGACGTGCATTTGTTGGTATAAGGAAATCACTGTTCTCTTTAACTATTTTGAAACACAGGTTATCTTTTAAGAGTTTATCAAAAACAAACAAACAAAAAAAGCAGAGGCAAAGACCTCTTTAAAGTTTTGTTTCTGTAAATACAGAAAATTTGTATTGCTGGTTAAGAAAAAGGTTTCTTAAATGTTCTTTCAAAACATATTTTTGTATGCATGTAATGGGCATTACTAGAATCACCATGCCTAGTTCCATCATTACATTTTTATCTGTTTGAAATATTGGCTAATTCCCTCCTTCCTGCCACTCTTGGCTTCTGTGCTCTGTGAATTGCTTCTGACAGAATCTCGTTTTTTACTTATCCACTGACCAGCCTGGTCAGGGCAAGTCACACATCCCTCATCGTATCAAACTCCTCATCTGTAAAATAGGAACAAAGCTTGGTATTATGTTTGTAAGGTGACCTTCTGAAGAGGAACTGCTTATCCTGTATCATTTAGTGTTTTGCTGCTAAGCAGCAGGGTGCTGACTGTGAACAGTCTGTGAGAAGGGACATTGATGTGAGAGGTTTAGTTGTAAGTGCACTACCATGAGGAAAGAGTAAACTGTTGAGGTTTTTGTTAAGGTAACCTTGACCAGACTGCCACCAAAACAACTAAGGAATAATTCAGTTCATCCTCATTTGGTCTATAAATTCTCTTCTGTTCCATTCTGCTAATGTGTTTCACGGTTTTAAAATAGCTTCTAGTTATTTCACTATTAGAGGATTCTATATTGTCATTGTGAGCTATGTGTTAAGTCCAGTGAATGGTATCATTTCTACATGTTGCATTTCAATGTATAAGCTCTTCACATCACATATTGAGCTGTGTAATAAAGCACATGATCCTGTGCATGCATGCAGTGGGACAACATGAATCTTGGTGTCATTGATATACTTCATGGTGGGAGCATGGCTGCTTTCATGAACAAGAAGTTTTCTTCTGCATTATTTATATTCTTGCTGATTTGTATGACCCCAAAACTAAGTCCTTTAGTCCCAGAAAATGTCTTGGCTCATATTTCTTTATTTAAAACAATATTTTTAGTCAGAGGTTAAATTTTTTTAAATAAATTTCAAAAGATATGCTTATAGTCAGACTATACTCATAAAATTTTTGTACTGGTATATACTGGTTCATAAACTTTCTGAGATAGTCTTAGGTGAAGTAGATGTATAAGGATAAGCCAATTATTTGAGAATTGATTCTCTAAGCTTGCCTTATCTATGTATCTTCTATTCCCAGGCATAAATATATAAGTTCTTGTTATAACATTAGCTAAAATCACTATCAAAGAAGATCAAGGAAGAAGAATTAAAATTTCATGGATTCCTTTTTTATTTATACTTCTGTTTTCAAGGGTCATTATACATTTATACAACGTAAAAATGGTTTTTTTAGTTGAGGCCCTCATTTTTTTTAAACTACATGAGTTTTTGTTTTGAATTTCACATCAAATATTCTGGAATACCACACATTTTAGGTGCCCGTATCTTTATTAATAAATATATTCTGTATCTTTTTTTCTCTACTTGATCTAAGAGAGGTATGTTGAAGTCATCCATTATGATGTTGTTTGTGTTAATTACTCTTTTTACTGTCCACTTTTTTGCTTTATACATTTTGATGTTATATTGTTTGAACCGCAAACTTGGGTGGATACAACATCTTGGTGGTTTGTAAATTTTTGTCAACATAAAATATTCCTTTTGTTTAGTTAACACTTTATCCCTTTGAATGTTATGTTGTATGTATATTTATTACCACTCAGAATCTTTTTCTTGTTAGAATTCTCCTGATGTATCTATTTCTTTATTTTCAAACTTTTGGTGTCATTTTGTACCAGATGTGTCTCTTATGAATAGGATATAGGTAAGTTCCATCTTTTATCCATTCATATTTATTATGATTACTAACATTTTTGTTTTTTTCCTACCATCATCTCTTAGGCTTTTGATTTATCATGCTTTTTGTATGTTTGTTTGTTGATCACATTCCCTAGTATTTGCTGATTTGCTGTTTTTGTTGATTCTTTATTTTGCCTTTACTGACTTGGAAAGTGTCATTTGTTGTGGCCTGGGTACTTAGAAATTTTGGCTTCCTGGTTCCTCTTCTTTTGGTTCTTTAGGAAACTTCTTCCCTCACTACATGTGGGGCTCTCAGTCACCATAGTGGAGATGTGGACATAGAGACTGAACCCCACATGACTCAGGCTGCCTAGGCAGAACAACTCACTTGTCTGGCTATAAAAACTGAATCAAGAATGACCACATCACTGATCAGAACCTTCCCTGGAATCAAAATAACTATAACCTCCCTCACAATAAGACATAACCTTTAACATATTTCCATGCCCCCTGCCCTCCACTAAAATCACCTATTTTATTGAAATCAATTTTAATTATATTTTTGAAGCTTTTGTATTACAGTTATTTAATTTTCATGATATTTAAATAAGTTTTCACAGCCATGAAAGGAGAAATTGACAGTAACACAATAATAGTAGGTGACTTTAACACCCCACTTACACCAATGGACAGATCATCCAAATAGAAAATAAATAAGGAAACACAAGCTTTAAATGACACATTAGAACAGATGGACTTAATTGATATTTATAGGACATTCCATTCAAAAACAACAGAATAAAAAAAAAAGCAAAACAAAAACAACAGAATACACTTTCCTCTCAAGTGCAAATGGAACATTCTCCAGGTTAGGTAACATCTTAGATCACAAATGAAGCCTCAGTAAATTTAAGAAAATTGAAATCGTATCAAGCATCTTTTCCAACCACAATACTATGAGACTACATATCAATTACAGGAAAAAAAAGCTGTAAAAAATACAAACACATGAAGGCTAAACACTACTAAACAACCAAGAGATCACTGAAAAAGTCAAGGAGGAAATCCAAAAATACCTAGAAAAAACTGATAATGAAAACACAACGACCCCAAACCTGTGGGATGCAGCAAAAGCAGTTCTAAGAGGGAAGATTATGGCAATACAATACTACCTCAAGAAACAAGAAAAATCTCAAATAAACAACCTAACCTTATACCTAGAGCAATTAGAGAAAGAAGAACAAAAAAACCCCCAAAGTTAGCAGAAGGTAAGAAATCATAAAATCAGATCAGAAATAAATGAAAAAGAAATGAAGGAAACAATAGCAAAGATCAATAAAACTAAAAGCTGGTTCTTTGAGAAGATAAACAAAATTGATAAACCATTATCCAGACTCATCAAGAAAAAAAGGGAGAAGACTCAAATCAACAGAATTAGAAATGAAAAATGAGAAATAACAACTGACACTGCAGAAATACAAAGGATCATGAGAGACTACTACAAGCAACTATATGCCAAGAAAATGGACAACCTGGTAGAAATGGACAAATTCTTAGAAATGTACAACCTTCCAAGATTGAATGCAGAAGATATAGAAAACTTGAACAGACGAACCACAAGCAATGACATTGAAACTGTGATTAAAAATCTTCCAACAAACAAAAGCCCAGGACTAGATGCCTTCACAGGTGAATTCTATCAAACATTTAGAGAAGAGCTAACACCCATCCTTCTCAAACTCTTCCAAAATATAGCAGAGGGAGGAACACTCCCAAACTCATTCTACGAGGCCATCACCCTGACACCAAAACCAGACAAAGATGTCACAAAAAAAATAAAACTACAGGCCAATATCACTGATGAACATAGATGCAAAAATCCTCAACAAAATACTAGCAAACAGAATCCAACAGCACATTAAAAGGATCATACACCATGATCAAGTGGGGTTTATCCCAGGAATGCAAGGATTCTTCAATATACGCAAATCAATCAATGTGATACACCATATTAACAAATTGAAGGATAAAACCCATATAATAATCTCAATAGATGCAGAAAAAGCTTTTGACAAAATCCAACACCATTTATGATAAAAACTCTCCAGAAAGTGGGCAATAGAGGGAACCTACCTCAACATAATAAAACTCATATATGACAAACCTACAGCCAACATCATTCTCAATGGTGAAAAACTGAAGCCATTTCCTCTAAGATCAGGAACAAGACAAGGTTGTCCACTCTCACCACTATTACTCAACATAGTTTTGGACGTTTTAGCCACAGCAATCAGAGAAGAAAAAAGAAATAAAAGGAATCCAAATTGGAAAAGAATAAAATTGTCCCTGTTTGCAGATGACATGATACTATATATAGAAAATCCTAAAGGTACCCCCAGAAAACTACTAGAGCTAACCAATGAATTTGGAAAAGTAGCAGGATCCAAAATTAATGCACAAAATCCCTTGCATTCCTATACACTAATGATGAAAAATCTGAAAGAGAAATTAAGGAAACACTCCCATTTACCACTGCAACAAAATGAATAAAATACCTAGGAATAAACCCACTTAAGGAGGCAAAATACCTGTATGCAGAAAACTGTAAGACTGATGAAAGAAATTAAAGATGATACAAACAGATGGAGTGATATACCATGTTTTTGGATTGGAAGAATCAACATCGTGAAAATGACTATAGTACCAAAAGCAATCTACAGATTCAATGCAAACTCTGTCAAACTACCACTGACATTTTTCTCAGAACTAGAACAAAAAATTTCATAATTTGTATGGAAACACAAAAGACCCCAAATAGCCAAAGCAATCTTGAGAAAGAAAAATGGAGCTGGAGGAATCAGGCTCCCTGACTTCAGACTATACTACAAAGCTACAGTAATCAAGACAGCATGGTAGTGGCACAAAAACAGAAATATAAATCAATGGAACAGGATAGAAAGCCCAGAGAAAAACTCATGCACATATGGTCACCTTATCTTTGACAAAGGAGCCAAGAATATATAAGGGAGAAAAGACAGCCTCTTCAATAAGTGGTGCTGGGAAACTGCACAGCTACATGTAAAAGAATGAAATTAGAACACTCCCTAACACCATACACAAAAATAAACTCAAAATGGATTAAAGACCTAAATGAAAGGCCAGATACTATAAAACTCTTAGAGAAAAACATAGGTGGAATACTTTATGACATAAAGCACAGCAAGATCTTTTTTGACTCACCTCCTAGAGTAATGGAAATAAAACAAAAAATAAATCAATTGGACCTAAGGAAACTTAAAAGCTTTTGCACAGCAAAGGAAAACATAAACAAGATGAAAATTCAACCCTCAGAATGGGAGAAAATATTTGCAAATGAAGCAACTGACAAAGGATTAATCTCCAAAATTTATAAGCAGCTCATGCAGCTCAATATCAAAAAAACAAACAACCCAATCCAAAAATGGGTGGAAGACCTAAATAGACATTTCTCCAAAGTAGACATACAGATTGCCAACAAACACATGAAAAGATGCTCAACATCACTAATCATTAGAGAAATTCAAATCAAAACCACAATGAGGTATCACCTCACACTGGTCAGAAAGGCCATCATCAAAAAATCTACAAACAATAAATGCTGGAGAGGGTACGGAGAAAAGGGAACCCTCCTGCACTCTTGGTGGGAATGTACATTTATACAGCCACAATGGAGAACAGTATGGAGGTTCCTTACAAAACAAAAATAGAACTACCGTATGACCCAACAATCCTACTACTGGGTATATACCTTGAGAAGACCATAATTCAAAAAGATATATGTACCACAATGTTCATTGCAGCATTATTTCCAATAGCCAGGACATGGAAACAACCTAAGTGTCCATCGACAGATGAATGGGTAAAGATGTGACACATCTATACAATGGAATATTACTCAGCCATAAAAAGGAACAGAATGGAGTTATTTGTAGTAAGATGGATGGACCTAGAGTCTGTCATACAGAGTGAAGTAAGTTAGAAAGAGAAAAACAAATACCGTATGGTAATGCACATATATGGAATCTAAAAAAACAGTACTGATGAACCTATTGGCAGGGCAGGAATAAAGATGCAGATGTAGAGAACAGACTTGAGGACACAGTGGGGGAAGGGTAAGCTGGGACGAAGTGAGAGAGTAGCATTGACATATATACACGACCAATTGTAAAATGGATGGCTAGTGGGAAGCTGCTGCATAGCACAGGGAGATCAGCTTGATGCTTTGTGATGACCTAGAGGGGTGGGATAGGGAGTGTGGGAGCGAGGCTCAAGAGGGAGGGTATATGGGGATATATGTATACATAGAGGTGATTCACTTTGTTATACAACATAAACTAACACAGTATTGTAAAGCAATTATACTCCAATAAAGATATTTAAAAAATAAGTTTTTATTAATCTTTAGGTCAATATTAACATTTCTTTATACTTATAAGTTTACTAGTTTCCTTGTTTAATACTATTTCTTGTATATCATGTCTTCCTACTTTTTAGATACTTTATTTGTAGCAATATGTCTTGAAGTTTTTTAGAAAGCTTGAGTGAGCCATAAAGTTTCTGAATACTTAGTTGAATAAAAATTTCTCATTTGTTTTCACATTTCAATGATGATTTATTTGCCTTTGTATAAAATTTTATTTAAAAATTTAGATTCAAAATCCTTTTCCTTTAGAACTCTATGGAAATTATTAACATTCTTTTTGCATCCCATGAAGAAGATGAAAAGTGTACATCTATCTGAATCTTGATCTTTTAGGACTATTTTTTAAAAATAATTTTATTTCTGGAGCTGAGAAATCTTACCTGAATAATTTTAAGTGTTTCCTTTTTCATTATTAATGCTTGGGACTAAAACTAAAGATTCTGCTGTTCGTTGGCTCAAATAAAATTTTTATTTTTATTATTATTTTTTATTGTTATTTAAGAAACTGTTTAAAAATAATTTTTAAATCATTCAAGTTATACATGAATACATACTTACTGTGCTCAGTTGTAGTAATACACGGAATAAAAGCTTAGAGTTCCCCCATAGTCCCTTTAATTTCCCCATGGTCATATGGAGCTATAAATGTAGCCAGCATATACCTGTAGGAGCTGCTACTCTGAGGCTGTATCTTAGGGTGCTTGATCAAGGGGCAGAGACATAAAATTGAATAGTGGAGAGTTTATTGATTTGAGAGCATGCACCTGAGATATAGGATTTAATGTCCTGGCAAAGTCCCCAGGAGATGGTATGCACTTGCTATTGGGATGGCTTCTAGAAGCATAGAAAAAGTGATGGTTCGTCAATTATATGAACTTGAAATGCCAGAATTTCTGTGTAAGACAAAGGAGGAACGGATCGAAAGGCTCAAGAAAGTGGGCATGCTGAAGTGGGTATACTACGTGAAGCCAGACTACCCACGAGAGCATCATGTTCCAGAGGTGCACCTAGAGGACATACCACCCACCAAGGCCATAGAGAAGGTGCTGGTGTGAGGGTACTACAAGCATCACTAAAAAATGATCAGCTTGCCTTTGGATTTCAGAACTAATGGGCGGGGAGACTACTATAGAACTAGGCTAAGAACCCAAAACAATAGAGACCAGGTGGCAGCACTTAACTGCTCGAAACCAGGTGGATGCAATTATTGTAATGAGCCACAGGGGTGGAATGATGGCCAAGGGGATCTGACCTGAAGAGAGTTTTGCAGATGGATAATCGAACAAGTGACCCTAGGGGCAAAATAGATGAAAGCCAAAATATGTACTACTCAGTGAGTACCATCATAACAAATCAAGGATAAATGATCAGAAGACTGAGAGCAATTGCCTCAATAAAAAGCCATGATACTTCGCTGGAATCCAGATCTGAACCAGTTTTTAGACCTGGAGCACATTGACTGAAGGGGAGGCTGGATCCACAGGAAGAAAGCCCCTGCAACACGTTGGCAATGATCACAGTAATAGTTCTCCCAGCCCTTCTCCAAAGGGATGTTGCCACTTACTCAAGTAACTGCACTCTTGGAAACAAGAGTTGTTGTGAGAATAGTAATAGTCCCTGCAAAGATGTCCAGGTTCTAATCCCTGGAACCCATGACTGTTATGCTATATGTCAGGGAGAATTAAAGTTGCAGATGGAATTAAGGTTGCTAATCAGTTTACTTTAAATATGGAAGAGAGACAAGAGAGAGCGTGTCAGAGTTATGCAACATGAGAAAGACTTGACCAGCTATTGCTGGCTTTAAAGATGAACGGGGGGCTTCCCTGGTGACGCAGTGGTTAAGAATCTGCTTGCCAAGGCAGGGGACACAGGTTGGAGCCCTGGTCTGGGAAGATCCCACATGCCGTGGAGCAACTAAGCCCATGCACCACAACTACTGAGCCTGTGCTCTAGAGCCCACGTGCCACAACTACTGAAGCCCACACGCCTAGAGCCTGTGCTCCGCAACAAGAGAAGCCACCGCAATGAGAAGCCCGTGCACCGCAACGAAGAGTAGCCCCCACTCATCACAACTAGAGAAAGCCTGAGCGCAGGAACAAAGACCCAATGCAGCCAAAACTAAAATAAATAAATAAATAAGTTTATTTAAAAAAAAAAAAAGGTGAACGGGGACCACAAACCAGGGGAATATGGGCAGACTTTAGAAGCTGGAAAAGGCAAGTCAGTGGATTCCAGAAGGACCACTAACCTTGATTTAGCCCAGTGAGACCCATTTTAGACTTTGACCTCCAGAACTATAAGATAGTAAATTTTTTTTATTTAAGTGTGTGGAATTTGCTACAGAAGCAATAGGAAATGTACAAGCAATAGAGTACATACACTAATACTCATCCATTTAATTTACAAGTCTGACCACTAAAGGAGTCAGATGAGTCTTAGAGGATCCCAATTAGGCTATGCAAACTCCCCCAAGTAGTAGCCCCATTTGCAGCTGCTGTGTAAAATGTAAATTTGGTAGCAGATTAACATGGCCTCAGGTACACGGAATGCGGCCCCTTGGTTGGCAAATACATTCTTTTCTATTTTAATCAGAAAAAAACACTCAACATGGAACAGGCAGCAATATATATTTATAGTTTTTCCCGGGGCTATTTAAAACCTACTACCTTCTGTCATAAGATAGTCTATTATAATATAGTCTGAAGAGGTCTGGACCATGTGGATATCCCCCAAAATAACACACTGATCCACTACATCAAACGTTATTCCAATAGTGTCAGGGGACCAAAAGTGGCTAGCGTACTGGAAACCTTGGCAAGACACCTATGAACCTAATGGTGGAAGATAAACCCTACAAAGATTCAAAGGTCTATCACACTGGAAAATTTTTCAGCAGTTCAGTAGTCATGAGCGTGCCAGGATTTCCTTTCAAAATGAGAGACAAATGATCCATCTTGCCACTTCTATCATGAAAAAGGAAATACAATGCCTGGTAGGCCTTTTTGGATTTAGAAGGCAGCATATTCTGCATCTGGGAATACGGCTCCAACCCATATACTGAGCAACACAGAAGGCTGCCATCACTGAGTGGGGTGCAGAGCAAGAAAGGGTTCTGCAGCAGGTCCCTGCTGCAATATGCCTGCTGCTTGGCTCAAATGACCCAGAAGCTTCTATTCTATTAGATGTATGAATGAATGATGCTGTGTGGGCAAACTACTGCAGTGGAATCAGGCTTCTGTAGCTAAATTATGCCCTCGTGGCAGATAATTACATGGTTTTTGAAAAACAACTCCTGCTGTGCTACTGGGTTCTGGTAGAGATGGAGCATCTGACCGAGAGATAACAAGTGACTATGCGCTTGGAACTGGGTTCTATCAGATCCACTAAACTGTAAACCAGGGAGGTGCAGCAGCAATCCATTTTAAGAGGAAAGTAAAAATGGGATGAAGCATGAGCAGGGCTAAGGACATAAGCAAGTTGCATGAGCAGGAAGCCCAGACCCTCTGGCCATCTACCACAGTTGCATCCCTCAGCTCATCCCTGTGGACACTGGGGAGATCGCTTATAACCAGACAGCAGAGATTTACAGATGGGGCAGCTCAGTATATGGGTACAAACTGAAAACGGGCTTCAGCTACACTGCAACTTCACTCAGGAGAGGCGTTGAAAGACAGTGAGGACAGAATTTCAGGCAGTGCCTGATTATTCAGTTTGTGTGAGAGGAGAAGTAGCTCAAGGTTAAAATATATATAAATTCGTGGGCAGTGGCAACAAAAGGATGTGGATAGATGCATGGGAGTGTCACAAAAATGTGAAGATCTTTGTGTCACAGGTAAACACACATCAGAGAACACCCCTCATGGAAGAGGCATGGAAAAACCACATAGTCAGAATTACCTGGCCATTTGATATTAGCTAGTCTTGGTCATTAGCCACTCCAGTGCTTGCACATGGACACATGAATGGAGCAGTCATGGTGGGAGAGATGAAAGCTATGCATGGTTCCAGTGGCTTCGCTTCCATTTACCAAGAATGAGTTGGCTACTGCTGCCACTCAGTGTCCAAACTGCCAGCCAGAGGGACCAACACTGAGCCCCCAAAATGGCACTATTCTTCAGGGAGACCAGCCAGCCATTTGGTGGCAGGTTGACTACATTGAGCTCTTTCTATTCTGGAATTGCCAGAGATTTGTTCTAACAGGAAAAGCCAAGTGATCTGGGCATGGGCTTGCCTTGCCTGCTCATAAGCTTCAACCAGCATGACTAGATGAGGGCTCATGAAGCATTTGATTCATGAGGATAGGGTCCCAATAGGATAACATTACATCAGACCAGGGGACCCACTTGTCAGAAAAGAAGGTTTGGAAGTAGGTCCCAGTCCCTGAGATTTATTGATTGCATCAGACGTAGCACCATGCACAAACTCCAGCCCAGTAGTGTTGGCGTGGGATACTGAAGGCGCAGTTTAAGCATCAGCTTGGAGGTGGTACTCTATGAGGATGGGGCACCATCCTCTGTGACCCCAATCAAAAGAAATCATGGGTCTAAAAATAAAAAAGTGGAATCAGGAGTGATCTCATTTACCATCATTCTCTGACCTGCTGGGGAACCAAAAATCCCAGCCATTTCAGCCCAGCATGGGACACCTCTGAACAACTGTGTATGCTCCAGAGCTTTCCATGGGGTTGGGTGAAACTAGGTTGACACTGCACTGCAGTTCAACTTTGCATAGTCCTGCTTCTTCCCCCTCTCTTATACAAGTAGAGACCCTTAATAAATACGCTACTTGCCAAATCTGTATCAGATTCTGCTTCCAGAGAACCCAGTCTTTGATAGCCCCCAATCTTACTTCCATCTCCAGCCTCAAGTACTAAGAAAATATAGTTAATATTTTCTTAGTTCTTTCTATATATGTAAACACATCGACATTTAAAAATTTTAAATTCTTCTTCACAGAAATGGGATCATAGTGTACATGTGGCTTTCTATGACTAGATATCTTTTAAGCAGTTTTATTGAGGTATAATTTACATTTAGTAAAATTCACACTTTTAAAGTCTATCTCAATGAGTTTTGACAGATGATTAAGATATAGGATAGTTACATCACCCAAACAAATTCCTTCATGCTCCTTTGCAATCAGTCCCTTTATCCCAGTCCTAGTTCCCAGTCTGATGTCTGTCCCTATAGATTTGCTTTTCCATAGTATCATTTAAGTGGAATCATACAGTATGTAGCATTTTATGTCTGGACTCTTTCTTTTAACACAGTGATTTTGAGATTTACTCACATTGTTGGATGTATCAATAATTTATTCTTTTTTATTGTTGAGTAGTATTCCATTTATGAGTGTACTACATTTGTGTACAGGTTTTGTGTAGACATGTTTTTATTCTCTTGGGAAGCTAGGGAGTGGGATTGGTGGATTATTCATTAAGAGTATATTTAATTTTAAAAGAAACTGACACATATCCAAAGGGGCAGAAACATTTTACATTCCCACAAGCAATACGTGTGAGGGCTCCAGTGAGCCTACATTCTCTTAAACATTTGGTATTTTCAGGCTTTAATTTTAGTTGTTCTAGTAAGTGTGTAGTGGTATTTCATTGTGGTTTGTTTTGTATTTCCCTAATGAAAAAATAATGTTGAGCATATTTTAATGTACTTATTTGACATCCTTATATTATTTTCAGTGAAGTGGTTATTCAAATCTTTTGCCCACTTTTTTACTGGAATGTCTATTTTTTACTATTGAGTTGTAAGATTTCTTTATATATTATGGATATCAGTTATTAATCAGATATGTGTTTGCAAGCATTTTCTCCCAGTATGCCTTTTTATTTTCTTAAACAGTCTTTCCTAAAGCAGCAGTTTAAATTTGATGGTGTCAAATTTATCAATTAAAAAATGGTTTGTGTCTTTTGTGATCTATCTAAAAAATCCTTATCTAACCCAATGACACAAAAATTTCTCCCTATGGCTTCTCCTAGAAATTTTTTAATAGTAACTTTTAAGTTTATGTCTATAATTCATTTCAAGTTAATTTCTGCATAAAGTGTGAGATAGGATCTAGGTTCATTATTTTTGCCTATGGATGTCTAATTATTCTAGCATCATTTGCTAGAAAGACTATTCCTTCTCCTTCTTTGTAAAAAACCCCCACAATTGACCATATATGTAAAAGGTCTATTTCTGAACTCTTTATACTATCCCAGTGATTTATACATCTATCCTGATACAAATACTGTATTAGAGTTCTCCAGAGAAAAATAATCAACAGGATCTCTCTCTGTCTCTCTCTCTTGTCTCTCTGTCTCGGTCTCTGTCTCTCTCTCTATATATAATTTCCATATATATATATGAAAAGAGAGATATATAGATACAGATTTATTATAGGAATTGGCTCACACAGTTATAGGAGCCTACCATCTGCCATCTGTAAGCTGGAGAACCAGGAAATTTGGTGCTGTAATTCAGTCTTAGTCCAAAGGCCTGAGAACCAGGGGAGCCATTGGTATAAGTCCAAGTCCAAGTCCAAGTCTAAAGACCTGAGAACCAGAGCCAATGTCTGAGGGCTGGACAGGATGAAAGTCCTAGATCAAGCAAAGAGCAAATTTGCTCTCCCTCTGCCTTTTTGTTCTATTCAGGACCTCAAGGGATTAGATGATGCCAACCTACGTTAGTTAGGATTGACTCAGTCTACCAATTCATATGCCACTCTCTTCTGGAAACACTCTCACAGAAACACCCAGAAATAATATTTTACCAGCTTTCTGGGTATCCCTTAGCCCAGTCAAGTTGACATATAAAACTAACCACCACAAATACTGTATTATCTTGATTACTGTAGCTTTATTATATTGAGATTTATTTCATTGTTGGATATATCAATAGTTCATTCTTTTTAAAATTGAAACCAAGTGGTAGTGTGATTCCTTAAAATACGTTCTTTTCCAAAGAAGTTTTTTCTCTTCTAGCTCCTTTGTATTTTCACATAAATTTTAAGAATTTCTGCTTTTGGTATAGATGGACTAACAAGGACCTGAATTACCCTCATGCCTGAAATAACTAGAAAACTGAATAAAATATATGAAACAACAGTTTTCAGACATTGGACATCAGGCAGTGCAGGATAGTGATAATTGAGATGAGAAGGAAAGGAGGTGAGCTCCGTGATTGTCCATTTTTACTGCCTAGAGAATGTTTCCAGGCCACAGCACAAGGAGGAGGGGACCCAGCAGAGCCTAACAGTCTTCCTGAGTTGAGGAGAAAAAGTTGAGAATCTTAGGAGGACAAGTAGCTAGAGTTCCTAGGGAAGAGTACAAAGCGGGAGAGAACTGGCAGGAGAGTTCTGGAGATCTTCTGATCTGTTGTTTCAGTCCTTCCTCTGCTGGGTACTGATAATCTCATGTATGTGAGGAAAGTACCTGAGGCTGGGGATAGAATTCTATCCCTCAGAAGCAGAGGGAACAATCACACAAGGCCAGAAATACATCATCTTCTCACTAGCCGGAGTGAAAGACCTTGCAATTCACAGGGCATTGGGCAGAGAATTCAGAAAGTTATTGGAACTAAATTAGACATTGGCTAATGATTGTTTTGATCTCACCTCACAAAGTTTAAAAGCAAGCGTTGAAAGAATCAAATTGTTTCCAGGTAACTAAATTGTATTCAAACACAGGAATATCTAGCAACAAGGTAATAGTCACAATGTATAGCATCAAATAAAAAAAGGAAGTACCAAATGTGCTAAGCTGAATAATGGCCCCCAAAGATATCTACAGCCTAATCCTGGGAACCTGTGAGTGTTACCTTATATGGCAGCAGGGCCTTTGCAGATGTGATTAAGTTAAGGATTTAGAGACAGGGTGATTATTTTGGATTATCCAGGTGGGCTTTAAATGTAATCCCAAATTTCCTTAAAGGAGAGAAGGCAGAGGGAGATTTGATTACAGAGACAGAAGGCAATGCGATGGCTGAGGCAAGATGCTACACAGCTGGCTTTGAAGACGGCTGAGGAGCCATGAGCCAAGGAATGAAAGGAGTACAGCTCTAGATGCCAAAAAGGAAATGGAAACAGAGTCACCCTTTGAGCATCCAGAGTGAGTGCGGCCCTGCAGACCTGATTTTGGCCCAGTGAAGTGGATTTCAGACTTCTGACCTCCAGAACTATAGGAGAAAAAGTATGTGTTACTGTAAGCCACCAGGAAGTGGTAATTTGTTACAGCAGCCATAGGAAACCAATACAGATTTTGGTCCCAGGAATGGAGTACTGCTGTAACAGATACCTGGAAATGTGGAAGTTGCCTTGGAGTTTAATGGATAGAGGCTGGAGGAATTTAGATAAGCATGATAGAAAAAGCATAGATTACTTTGAACAAACTATTGGTAGAAATATGGATGTTAAAGACTGCCATTGAGGGTTCAGACGGAAGTGATGAGCATGGTAGAGAAAGCCTATACTGTCTTAAAGAATACCCACATTTTCGTAAACCAACTATTGGTAAAAACATTAAATATTAAAGGTTCTGTTGGTGAAAGCTTAGAAGGGAATGAGGAACACGCTTTTGGGAACTGGTGGAAAGAGGGTCTTTGTTTTATAGTGGCAGAAGTTTGGCTGAATTGTGTCCCACAGTTGTGTGGAAAACAATACGTGTAAGTAATGAACTTGGATATTAACTAAAAAGATTTCCAAGCAAAGCATTGAAGGTGGAGCCTGGTTTCTTCTTGTTGATTATACTAAAATGAGAGAACAAAGAGATAAATTAAAGGAAGAATTGTTAAGCAGAAAGAAACCAAGACCTGATGATTTAGAAAATTCTTAGCCTAACCAGATTGCAAAAAAAAAAAAGCTAAAATTTGGAGATTCACTGCCAGAAAAGTATGCTCTAAAGAGAAAGCCAAGGGTGTGTCTGGACAGCTTTTGCTGGTGCTTTGGAAGAATCAAATGATCAGTACATTCATTCATGAAGAGTGAATTTGAAGAGATTAAGCATATGACTCATGGATCTCCTCGGCCATCTCAGCAGAAGTCAGACAAAGAGATGTAATTATCTCGGAAATATCTGTGGAGGAGCCTTTTGTTTAATGGCCTACAGTCTCATGACATACATAGGAGACTGCCAAGGCTTTGAGAAGGTTGTACCTGCAGAAAAACTGACAGCTTAGACGGACAAGAGACAGGATGAAATGAAAGAAGGCTGTTGGTCCCTGAGAACTCTACAGGCAAGAAACATGATAAAACTATGCATCCGCAAATATGTCCTACCCTTCAAGAAAAAAGAAGGATAACTTTAAGGGTAAGGCCTTGGGTCCAGAGGTCAGAGCCATGAGCTACAGAGGATTATTCCCAAGCTTTTAAACCTAATGAAGTTTGACCAGTTGGACTTTGAAATTGCTTGGGACCAGTGACTCTTTTTCTCCTTCCATTTTCTCCCTTTTACAATGAGCATGTCTATAACTGTTATCCTATGCATTTCCCACATCATATTGTGTGGGCATATATCTTAGTCCATTAGGGTTGCTAGAGTAAAATTCCATAGATTGGGTGGTTTATAAACAACAGAAATTTATCACTCACAGTCCTGGAGGCTGGGAATTTCAAGATCAAGATGCGAGCAGATTTCATGTCAGGTGAGATCATGCTTGCTGGTTAATACACAGCAATTTCTGGCTGTGTTCCCACATGGTAGAAGGGAAGAAGGGAACTTTCTTGGGCCTCTTTTATAAGGTTATTAATCTCACTCACGAGGGCTCTACCCTCATGACCTAACTACCTCCCCAAAGCCCCATCTCCTAATACCTTCATCTTGGGGGTTAGGGTTAATATATGAATTTTGGAGGACACAAACATTCAAACCATAGCAGCATATAAGTAGTCTTCTAGTTTCACAGGTTCACAGATGGAGGGGAATTTTGCCCTAGGGTGGATTATATCCAGAATCCTACCCATATTTGACTTAGATGATGAGATTTGGGGCTTTCGAGCTGATGGTATATAGATAAGATTTTGCACCTGCAATGGGTTGAGACTTTGGGAGATGTTGGGATGTAATGGAGCAACATTTCCCCTGACTGAAGTAGTTAATTTTCCTTTGCCTAAGAATCTGAAATGGCCTCCTATGAGTTGGTTAGCTTGCAGCTGAATGCTAATCTCCTTTATGACCACCCCTACTACCACTCATTGCTGCTAGACCTATAGCCAGACTCAGAACTCTTCACATCCCAGAGGGTGAGATATAGTGACTCACGAGGAGCTACCATAAGCCCCCAAATAATTGCAATATACACCAGAGAAATATTTATGGAAATGGATCCTAAGGGTGCTAGATTACGATGCCCAGAAATCCTCAAATTCTGATTATTTTCCTTCCGTTATGTACAGTCTCCCTGCTAAATGACACCAAGTTTATTTGGAAGTCTAGAAGGAAGATTTACCATATACATTTTTGGAAGGTTAGCAAAGTCCTTCCTCAAGAGAACACCAGCCTTTCCTTCATTCAGGGGACTTTGAACCTGGGAATTGGTTGAGGATCCACAATTCTCTGTTGTAGTGGTTTAAGTCAGACTTTTTAGACATTAAATCTAGAGCTCTTTCACCTACATAAATCAAGAAAGACTTCAGTTCACTGTCTATCTACTTCAATCCTAAGGGCACTGTGATTAATTAGCCAACACGAAGGTTCTAAGCAGGTCTAAATATCCTTATGACTACTCTGGCTCTGCTTTCATTACAGGAACCATAGCTGCCTTGTCTTTGAGGATTAAGTGGTGTCACTTGCTCCCTGCTATCCTAGCATCCCATCTTCCTCATTGAATTCATAGAGTCCAGTTAGATGACAGCTTTTCTCATACTGGCTTGCAAAGAATAATCACCACAGAGCCCTTCAAGGATACCAGGGCTCACCTGATCAATGAACTTCTCTCTTTTTCTCTAAGTTGCAAGACTTGGACGTTGTATTAATTTTTCCAAAAAACTATATGCTTTTGGTTTTATTGATATGTACTTAGTCATTGTTTTGTATTTAATTAATTTATATTTTTGTGTTTATTAATACATTTCTTGAATTTCTCTGGACTTAATTCATCATTTTTTCTTGATTCTAAGAGTTAATATGTTAGCTTTTATTGTTTTCAATCTTTCGTAGCTTTAATACATTATTTTAAGCTGTAACTCTTGTTTATTTCTTGCGTTGGATACCATATACCATATTAAACTGGATCACATAAGCTTTGGTAAGTAATTTTCTTTGTAATTAATTTGTGTGTAGTTTATAACTTTGGGGTTTTTTTTAAATTTACTTACTTATTTTTGGCTGCGTTGGGTCTTCGTTGGCTGTTCATGGGCTTTTTCTAGTTGCGGTGAGTGGAGGCTACTCTTCATTGCAGTGCGTGGGTTTCTTGTTATGGTGGCTTCTCTTGTTGTGAAGCACGGGCTCTAGGTGAGTGGGCTTCAGTAGTTGTGGTGCACGGGCTCAGTTGCTCCGCAGCATCTGGGATCTTCCCGGACCAGGGCTCGAACCCATGTCCCCTGCATTGGCAGGCAGATTCTTAACCACTGCGCCACGAGGGAAGTCTCGTATAACTGTGGTTTTGATATCCTCTTTAAACCAAGAGTTACTTAAAGGAGTGCTTCTAAATCTTTAAGTGTACATATTTAAAATAAAAGTTATTCTTTTCTTGTTAACGCCAGCTTTTATCACGGTTGTTAGAGAATATATTTAGTTTTTTTTCTTGAATTTATTAAGGTTTTATTTATGGCCTAACTGTTCTGTGTGTTTGAAAAGCAAATACATCCTCTGTTTTTTGGGGCAAGAAGAAGACCTGATTCTGTTCTCCTCTCCCTACATCTACCGTCTTATCCCTCCTGCCTCTTGCTCCCAACAATAATTTCAAAATTCTGCTCTGGATCTCTATTTTATTTAACATTCCAAAATTAAAATAGATCAGTCTTCATCATTGTATTTCCCTACTTTCTTTTCCCATCTTCTAATAAACTTTTATTTCAAGACATCTCTTTCTTTAACCCTAATTTCTAGGTATTATTGGCATTTTAGTTCTAAACTATTGTTTACTTTTCTTTGAATTATGCCTTTTCACTTTTTATAATCCTTATTCAACATATATTTTATACTTCAAAAATTGCATTATCATCATTAAATTTTAATACATTTTTTTACAGTTTTTAAAAACTAGGATTTTTTTTTTGCTCACCATTTTTTCTTGTACACTCAATCTTTTACTAACTTGAGATTATTTGCCCTGAATTAACTTTCTCTTTGCTTCTCTGTTGCGTAAGAAGTACATAAAGGTAGTATATTTTGAGATCATATAAAATTTATTCTCTTGCCCTTCCGTGGGGATGATGTCTAGGCTGGTAAAGAATTCTTGATCTTCTTTTCTCTGGAAAGCCTAGAAATATTTTTCCATATATTCCAGAGTTGCAGGTGAGAAATCCATTGTGATGTTCTTCCCTAAATTAATCTGTGTGTGTATGTGTATTAATGTCTGGAATTATGAGATTTTCTTTTTATCTTTGTGATTCATAGTTTTATCAGTTTTTGTCAAAATGCATATCATTTGAAAATTAATTTTGCTTGGCACATTTAATCTGAAAGGCAGAATCTTCTGTTCTCTTTTCAGACTTCTCTTGTGTATGTTCTCTTTTTACCTCTTGGAACGTGCATTGTTTTGGATCTGTCTTGCATGTCTTTTTACTCAAGACTTCCAACCTTTATATTTTGGGGCTTTGTTGTGATATAGTTCCTCTATTTGACCTTTCATACTTTTAACTTTGTTTCCAGAAGTATCCACTTTATTTTGGTGTTCCTCGAATGAATTTTATAATTCAAGTACTATGATTTAAAAAAATCTTCCTTCAAATAAAAATTTTTGGTTTTCTGATTCTTCATTTACCAATCTTTTTGCATGCCACTGACTTATGTAATATATTTTTCTTAAATTGTATTTTCTCTATATATGAGTCTGTCTCATGGGGGATATTATCTGTCTTAGTTTTTTGTTGTTTGTTTGGTTGGGTTTTTTGGCCGTGTTCTTCCTCCTTTAAGCTGCTGAGCCCCTTAAATAATCTGAGATCCTTCTTTGCTTTCCCATAACAGTAAGTCAGCCTTTTGTGATGGAGGGCAGGAGATGAGAGTTAAGAAAGAAACTCTTCTAGTGAGGCAGCAGTGAGTGGGAACTTACCATATTGTCAGCATTCTTCAGCTTAAGTGTGTGTGTATAGGTGGTGCTGGTGGCCTTTCTTCAGCCACGAAGAAGGGGGCAGTTCAGCCCAGTGCTCCAATTCCTCCTACGAACGGCTTGCAATGGTAGAACTAGAGGGTTTCCTTGATGTAGGTTCAAACCACTGGACTTAAAATCAATAAACGATTTCAGTTTCCACTAGAGTGATAGGCCTTCTCCTCGGATGCCTGGTCTTTGATCCTTCCAGCTTTGTAAATGATGCTGTACAGAAGCTGCCCTAACCAAGCCAAACAAACTGTCTCTGTAGACCACTAAATGCTAAGCAAGCCACACTTTCTTCATTTCTCTCTCCAGTCCCAAGGCCCTGTCCACATTAACCATTTATGTCACTAATCAGTTGGGAGAGAGAGGTTCTGTGCTCAGGCTCTGATTTTCCCAGTATGAGTAACTATTTTTTCTTTGCTTCTTTCCTTATGTTTTCTCTGTTTCCTCCATTGAGAACTCTTATTAGACAGATACTTGGTCTCCTGGAGCTATATCATATTTTATTGCTCTAATTTTTTTTTTTTTTTTTAATTTTTCCGAACGCACAGGCTCAGCGGCCATGGCTCACGGGCCCAGCCGCTCTGCGGCATGTGGGATCTTCCCGGACCGGGGCACGAACCCGTGTCCCCTGCATTGGCAGGCGGACTCTCAACCACTGCGCCACCAGGGAAGCCCTATTGCTCTAAATTTTGAAAATGTCCTCAGTTTCATCTTCTAGGCTACTGATTAAAGTCTTCAGCTTTGTATCTTTTATTATTCAGAACTTCTATTAAGTTTTTCTTATTTTGGAAATTATATGTTTATTTTCTAAAAACTCTTTTTTGTTCTTAATTGCTCTTTTTTTTTTATAGACACCAGAGCTTGTTTTATAAAAATCCTGTCTTTTTAAATAACTCTGAGGGACTTCCCTGGTGGTCCAGTGGTTAAGAACCCACCTTCCATTGCAGGGGACACAGGTTTCAGCCCTGGTTAGGGAACTAAGATCCCACATGCCACAGGGCGACTAAGCCCGCGTGCCACAACTGCTGAGCCTACATGCTCTGGAGCCGGCGAGCCACAACTAGCAAGAAGCCTGCTCGCTGCAACAAAGATCCCACATGCTGCAACTAAGACCCAACACAGCCAAAAATAAATAAATATTTTAAAATAAATAAATAAATAACTCAGGATATAAATTTCATCTTTTCAAGAAATTTTTTGTACTTCTTGCATGGTGCTTTTTACTCTGGGATCAGTTATTTTGCTTGTTCATCTTTACATTTCTGTTTCAAGCTGTGGATCTTTTCTCAAAGACCCAGAACTAAAGAATTCTATCGATAAATAAGCGTAGGTAGGATTTCTTCCGATTACATGGGCACTGGGCAGGCAGGCTAGCTGGGGTCCTCTGTAACTGCTCAAGTTAGAAGGGCATTACTCTGGGTGTAGTGCTTTATGCCATGAATAACACTAATTAATGTGACTATTCATCAGAGTGTTATTTTATTTTTAACTGATATAGGTCGCCATCAATGGAATCCCCACATTTATATTGAAAATGAAAAAAACTGAGGTTACTCTTGGTGGTGTATGTAAAGTGGCATCATATAAACAACTTTCCAGTTCAATTCAAAGCTTTCAGTCTTTTGATATATTCAGACTATAAGAGGATTTATAAATATAGTTAGTGGATTAAATATATTTATACATATAGTGAATGAAACAATTACCCTCTTTCCTTTCAAATAAATTTTAGAAAATCAGAGTAGAAAACTTCTTTTGGTATTTTTTCTATGAGGGGGGAACACATTTTCTATGGTATTTTTTCTATGCTAGATCATATAGGTACGTATATGCATAAACTTTGTTTTGTCCTTGCATATCTATGAAATTAATTGAATTTCCCTTTACTTATTTGAGTGGGCTTTCTTCCTTGTAACAAGTCTCTCTCACCACAACGTCATATGTAAATTGACAGTTGCGTATCTTTGCATTATATTAAAAGCCTTGGCTTTGCTTCATTGTAAGTTAAATTTTCTATACCAATGCCATGTTTGATGCATCATTGGTTCAGATTCATGCCTATATGTTTTGGTGGGAAGAAACGTAACGGTGGATGCTAAAGAAGGATGCTAAGGTTCATAAGAAAGAGCCAACTCAAGGAGATACCAACATTTCTCCCATCTTGGAGGCATTTTCAAATTCTGCACACTTTTTGGTTCTAAACAAGATGTGAAGGGACGCAGGGTCATGGCTCTTCACTGTCTTGCTTTTTTCCACCTTCTTTTTGTCTCGTGTCCACAGGGGAAATATTTCTCAACTCTATAACCTCCTAAAAATGACAGCAGGTTCAGGACTGCCTGTCTGCCAGGGCACTCCCCTGAGAACCCATGGCCAGTTTCTCCCAGTCTTTCTGAAATCCGCAATCATTTTAAGATTGAATCATTCCAGGGGCACTGAGGCCAGACTCGTTGCAGTTCAGCTGTTACTATGTGCTTATAGGATAAGAGATAAAAGCAACAAAATTAAATGCTAATGGATTAGTATGAGCAAACATATCAGAACCACAGTGACAGTAAAAGTTGCAGCTCCGATTATATCATCACTGGAAAACTTTAAAAAATAAAGACACTAAAAGCTACTTAGTTTTCCATGGATCAAGTTATGAGATCATTAACTTTGCTTCCTGCTTCTCATTCACTATTAGAGAAATAGAGATGAGCATGGGAGTGAATGTGAACCAATGAAACACAAGGAAATGTCTGCTGGGGAAAGAAAGTATATTCCTTGCTTCTTTAGATAGTTCTGGATCAAATATCTGTAGATTAAACTAAAAAGCATGTAGCTTGGAGAATTGTGGGTAGTTATTTTGTACCTAAAAGCAGGATCGAAGTGGGAGGTGAAGTTGATACAATGGAAGACAGCATTCATTAGGACAGGCTAGGTTATGCTGCAGTAACAAACAACCCCCAAATCTTCATTGCTTAACAAAATAAAGTTTATTTCTCACACTAGGTGTCCAGTGAGTGTTGGCAGGGCCTTTGTTCCAAAGAGTCATTCAGAGACTTGGGCTTACAGAGGCTCAGGCTTACAGAGGCTCCACCATCTAATGATGCTGCCATCATAGGTTTCAGACTTCACTGAGGCAGGGAAGGGAGCATTGCTATAATTGCTTTGGCCTGAAAATGACAGAGCCCACTGTCTAAAACAGTGCTGTCCAATAGAAACATAATATGAGCCACATGTATAATTATTTTGACTAAGTTTATTGTTATTACCAAATTTGAAAGTAATGTTTGTTTGCTAAGATTTCTTTGCTTGCTGTCTGTTTTGTTTTAAATTAGCATATAATACCCATACAGCAAATTTACCCTTTCAAAGTGTATAGTTCTGTAAGTTTGGACAAACACATACAGTCATGTAACTCACCATTGCAAGCAAGTTTTAGAACATTTTCATCTCTCCCCAGAATTACTCTATGCCCTTTGTAGTCAAACTCTCCTTCTACCCTCAGCTCCTGGCAACCATTGCTCTGTTTTCTGACAGTATGGTTTTGCTTCTCCAGGATGTCATGTAAATGCAATCAGAGTATATGAGCTTTTTGAGTCTGGATTCTTTCACTTAGCATAATGCAGTTGAGATTCCTCTATGCTGTGGTCTGTATCCGTAGTTGGCCCCTTTTTGTTGTTGAATAGTATTCTGTTGTATGGATGTACCTCAGTTTGTTTATCCACTTCTCAGTTGAGGGACATTTGGATTGTTTCCAATTTTTGGTGGCTAATAAAGCCAATAAAAATATTCACGTACAGGGTTTTGTGTGAACGCAGGTTTTCATTTCCCTCGGGTAAATACTTAGAGGAGTAGGATGGCTAGGTCATATGGTAACTTCATGTTTAACTTTATAAGAAACTTCCAAACTGTTTTCCAAAGTGTCTGCATAACTTTGCATTTAACACCAGAAATACGTGTGAGAGTACCAGTTCTTCTACATCCTTGCCAGTGCTTGATATTACATGTTTTTTTTTTTTTTCTCAACCATCCTTGTAGATTAGATCTCATTCTCATATCTCATCTTATAGATTAGCGGACATATGTAAACCTGACTTTCTAGAAGCTACATTTTAAAAAGTAAAAAGAAACAGGAAAAGTTAGTTTTAATAATATATTTTATTTAAAAGAATATATTCAAGCTATTATCATTTTAACATATAGTTAATATAAAAAATGAATGAGATATTTTACATTCCTTTTTGTGTGTACTGAGACTTTGACATCTGATATATACTTTATACTTTCAGCACATCTCAATTTGGACTAGCCACCTTTCAAGAGATCAATAACCACATGTGGTTGGTGGCTGCTGTATTGGACAGTGCAGGTCTAGACCTAGTTCGTGGCCCCGCCTAACTGTGAGTGGGCTGGGAAAATGTGATATTCCATGTATCCAGGAAATGATGGTGAACACTAGTAATGTCTCTCACAAAGGCAGAGCAGAGAAAAAGAAATAATTCAGGTCCTTTATGACATCATTAAAGTACTAAATTGGACCCAATCTGAAGGTCTTCTAAGGACAGTCTTAGTTTCTAGTTATGACAGACAGTAAATGCCATACATGTAGTTTAAGCCAGTTTGAATTAGCTAATTCTGTTATTTGAAAATTTCTCCAATATAATTTTGCATCATGCACTTAAACATGTGTTCCATATAAAAGAATGAGAAAACACAGTTTAGCTAAAAAGAGAAATTAAAACTCACTTGAATTCTCAGAGATAGTATTTTGGTGTATATTCTTTGAGATACGTGTGTATGAATATGTGTGTATAAATGCATAAATGTACATGTGTACAAGCAAAACCATTGGAACATTATATTATTTTCTTATGAGCTACGTTTTTCACCCAATAATATTTTAAAAACATCTTTCCATGTCAATAAATATACATTTAGGATATTTTTAATCTCTGTATAATATTGAAGTTTATGGAGGAATCATAATTCACTCAACACATTCTGTATTATAGGTTGTTCCAAGTATTTCACTGTTTAAATTGAGGCAGGGGCAGAAGTGGTGTATTTTAGAATACCTCCTTATCTGAAGCAAAAAGCAAAGCGTCTTTGGAAATCCTGTTTCCTTTTTATCTCACCTCTTCTTTTTATACCTGGCCTCCTCTCAGGGACTTATTCTTTTGCTCAGTCCATTCTTTCAACAAACGTTTAATGAGCACCTACTATGTGCTTCAGCTACAAAGGTGACAATCTCTGTCCCTGAGACCGCCACAGCCCAGGAGAGACTTGCACAACCCCTGGGTCTTATGAATACTTAAAGATCAGCGCTAGGTTGTCAGACGTTTCCTTTTGCTTGGGCTAATTGTAATAGTTACAGGATCTGCCGGTTACAATTTATCGAGTTATTCTGAAAAGTGAATCGTTCCAACTCGTGCTAGTGCGGAGCAGAACGTCCGCTGGATTGTGGTGATGGGACTGGAAATAAATTGGGCCCCTGCTGTTTCACAGCTCGGAGTTCAATGCTTGGACAAACTCCCCTTTGACAGGCTAGCCCATCTGAGGTCAACTGAGAGACCCAGGACGTCTCTTCTCTGGGCTACTCATAATCCAGGCAGCATCCTTCTGATGCAACTATTCTCATAAAATAATTAACCCTAGACCAGCTACTTTTATTTGGTCCTATAAAAATATAGCTGCCGGCACTCAGTCCTGACCAGGAATCAAGACCTCCACTCTTCAAGGGCATGCCCCCGTGTGCCCTGCCCTGCCATTTACTTCCCAGTCTTTGGCATTTGGGGGCGCACCTGGAGCCACCGCTCAGAGGCTGCGTAGTGTTCCACTGACAGCCTCTCTCAGGGAGAGGGAAAGGTGCATTCGCGGTGGGAGGCCTCGCCTAGGACACACACACCGATATCCTCCCAGGCTGCTGGTAAACCCACGATGCGACGACCTGATGGTCTCAGAGCAAGGAAGATGGATCAGATCTGCCTCACTCTCTTAGTGCAGCCGGAGTGGCGGGGTGTGTGCGGGGGGAGTAGCGCTGGGGTCCTTGAATGTGGGCACACCCCCTCCCAAGTGAGGGCTGTGGATCCGGTTCGCGGGTCCCTAGGCTGTGCAGGAGCCAGGACCACGCCATCTTCCCCTCCAGCCCTCCCTGGTGTGACCACTTTTGATGCCGCCCCAGACAAAGGCAATCTGAACTCCAGCAGAAAGAATAAGGGGATCAGGTTGCTCTCTCGGCCTCCCCTCACTCCCCCCTCCTCGCTTCTCCCCTTTCCACGTGACTCTCTGGAATCTTTTGCAAAAGCTCCGAGTCTCTGGGTCCATTTTCACCCGGAGCAAAGGAGAGAGGAAGGGTGGGGGGGTGGGGGAGGCGGAGGAAGGCGGAGCGTGTGTCCTTTAAACGCGGGGTTCCAGAGGGGGGCCTTATTTTGTGCGTTTCCGGGCTCTCCGGTCGAGTGGCTCTAGTTCGGAAGTCCTTTCCAGGCTCTCTAGCATTTTCCTCGCTGCATTTAAAACCATGGCTCCTCCTCCGCTCCCGTAATCATACCTCGACCCAGCAGACCGGCTCGGGGTGCACGGGGCGGAGGTGGCCGCTGGCGCCGAGCGAGCCGCGCCCCGCAGGGCTCCTCGCCCGGGCCAGCGGCGGGGGCGGGAAAGTAGCTGCGGGGGTCCCCGGCGCTGCCGCCCCCGGCTTTCCTCAGAAGCTTTCGCGGAGTCTGCGGCAGGGAGCGCAGCCCGCGGCGGCGGCGTGCGGCTGCGGCGCCGGCGAGTCCCACGAGCCGTCCGCAGCGCAGCACGAAGTTTCCCGCGAGCCGCCCCGGGTGGCTGAGGTCCGCCGAGCCGGGCGGCCCAGGCCAGAAGGAGGAGTGGGTGGGTCTTTTGGGGCTCCTGGCGACCCCCTCGGCCGACGCTGCGAGTGTCAAGCGAACTTTAGAAAGCTGCTGCCGAAGAACCTGCGCCGGGATCTCCACGGTTGGGGACCCGGGAGCGGGCGGGTCCGGCCTGCGGGAAATGCGGGGAGATCCAGTCGGCTGGTGACGGGCAACTTTCCGGCGAGCCTTAGCCGCGGGCCACTGCGCCCTGCCTCCTCTTTTATTCTCCCGAGCTCAGCCGACGTTGGCGCCCTGCTCTGCTGGAGAGCTAGGCGCGCTCTCCGCCCGGCAGTGAGTGAATTGAATCCCTCCCCCTCCCCCCCGCCACGAGAGTGTCGCTCTCGCCCGTCCATCGCCTCATTTCCCCGGAGGTGACCGCCCGCTGCCCGCCGCCCGTCGCACCCCGCTCTCGGGGCGCCCAGCCTGGGGCGCCGAAGGCTGCGTTTTGGCTGAGAACTGGTTCTTGGATGCTGAAGGCTGGGCTTGCCCACCTTGGGTGCAGTGGCGGCAATGAGTGTCTTCAAAGTGTGGCTCGGGGTGGCCCTGGCATTGGCGGAATTTGCAGTATTGCCTCATCATTCTGAAGGTGAGAGAACAGTGCCGTTTGTGTGTGTGTGTGTGTGTGTGTGTGTGTGTGTGTGTGTGTGTGCGTGTGAGAGAGAGAGAGAGAGATCGTGCTTTTTAAAAAGCTCAGCGGGTGTATGGCATTGTGGGTCAGATGGAAGTTTTTTGGGGGTGGGTGGGTGGGTGGCCGTGGAACTAGAGGGGGCTTTTTGTGAGAAGATTCCAACTCCTGATTGTTTTGTATGCAGATCACAAGCCCCACTCCCTTCTCCCTCTCTGCCCTGAGTGCATTTGGGTGGGTGGGTGGGTGGCCGACCGAGGTACCATCTCTGAAATTGGATTCTCTTTCTTCCCACTTCCCCGGTGCCCCCGAATGGAAAGCATCTACGTGGAGCGTAGGTGAGGAGTGAACAATTGCAATTACCTGTGTAAAAATACTTATGCTCCTATGAAAAATAAAATCCGGCACCTTAAAACCCCCTTCTCGCCCTCCCTCCTTCCCCCAATGAGTCTACCCGTAAAGTCCAATTAAGATTTTATAAGGTGGTTAGGGCTTGTCCTGGAAGTAGACAATTCAATCGCACTGCAAGAAACCTCCCCAGTACAGAGAGGCACGAGCCTGCCTCTTCCCCAGAAAAGAAGTGGTTAATAAGAGTTTAGCTCCGTTCTCTGACTTCGCCCCCTGCCTCCCAGTTTTCCTCCGAGGCTCCAACCTACGTGTAAAACCCTGGAGCTGGGGGTGAGAAAAAAGGAGATTGTGGGAGTTGTCGCCATGATAGCAAAAGCAATGTGACCTCAGGCAAATAAATTAATCGATAAGGAAATCAAGAGTTTGGGGGTCCTAGGATGGCGGGCCCGGGGACGCGAGGCGGCGTGAGCTCCCACCTGCCTAGAGTTGCGGGGAAAGTCGCCTAGCGGGTGCTTAGGGAGGGGGAAGGGAGGCGGCGGGCTGAGGAAGGCGGCTTAATCTACCGCGCAGGGCTCTCGGCTTCCCCTCCCGGCTCCGTTCATTATTCATCCAGCTGCGGGAAAAAGAGTTCACCTGCCCCGCGGCAAATCAGAGCCGCAGCCGCGGCCGTCGCGGGCGCTGGGCGGGGCGCCTTTTCCGCTCTCGGGTGCGGACCCGGGCGTGGGACTGGGGGCAGCGGCAGCCCCCGAAGAGGACACAGCCCTGCTCGGATCCACCTGCAGCCACCTGAGCAACGGCCTTTTCCTAGCTAGCTTCCCGGGAGAAAGTGACGGTGGCTTTGGAAACGCACGGCAGTGGGGACTTTCCCGTGGGTGGAGCGACCGCCAGCCCGCACCCTCCCGGGAATTATGTCAAGTGTGTATCATCCCCGGGAAGTGCAGGTCTGGGGCCTGTGCAGCCTTTTTCAACCAGGGCATAACCTGTAGAACCGTGTCTTTTGTATGTGTGCGTGTGTATGCAAACTTAAAAGACAATAAAACGTATAGGGCTTAATTGTAGTAAAGCACATGGGAGAGTCAACCTAGGCCACCCCAATGTGAACTTGAGACAGAAAAATTACGTTTGCACTTGGTGGTGGCAGTTTCCTATTTAGGATCATGTTCCAGCAACGCGGAAAACGTGCTGTCCGTCCCCGATAGCTCACCAGGGGGCAGTTGGAATGATGTAAGAGATTTGCTTTTCAGAATCAAATCTCTTGAAATTACAAAAGCCATTATTACTAAGGGCCTGCAGGGTTCGCTCTTTGGAAGAGTGGTTGACAAAAAGGGCAAAGTTTAAAAACGTCCAAAGTCTTCTGATGGGGGAGGAGTGTAGGGCGCGAGGGGCGCTATTCCTCCAAAGATTCTTTGGAAACTTTGCTTCTTACTCTTTCATCCCACCTTCAGAACATTCTAGAATCATCCCACAACTTGGATTCTTAGATATCTGAGAGTTTCCATCCAAGTCATAATGATGCTTACCTAATAATGAATGAATGAATGAATGAATATGAACATTTACTGAACACTGTACTATTTGCCTCGCACTATGCTAAACACTTTACATACTTTATCTCATTAATTAAATGATAACAGTCCCACGGCCAAAAACTCAGCTGTCATCTGATGAGTCCTTTGATTTGGTTCCGTCAGGGTTTTCTTTTTCTCTTAAAAATACGAGCATTGAGGTCAAGAATGGAGAGCTTAAGGATATTAGAGATTTCCTCAAGTTTTTATTATTAGCCTTGGAAGTGATTTTTAAAAATGGAAAAGAAGCATTCACACGTGTGGGTCTCTTGATGCAACCTACTCTGTGATACTGTTGCTGTCCGGGCCATGGCAGAATTTGTTGTTTTCTTCTCAATGCTCAGAGAGCATGTCATATATGTTTCTGGTGCACCAGTTAATAGTTCTGTAATTTTAGTTGATAAAGATACAATCTTCCTCACCTAACTGTGTGCTCGCAGAGGGCTTAGGATGGCCCCTGGTTATTATCCTTCCAACTCAGCTTCTGGTACACAATAGGTGCTAAAAAATCTTGGTCAGGTGAATGAGTGTTGCCAAATCACGTTTCAAATTAAGCTGAGACTGTTGCTGTGTGACCTTGAATGAACCACCTAACTTCTTTGGGCTGTGGTCTGTTATTCACCAAATGCAGAAGTTGGCTAGGTGATAGCTCTAAAATACTTCTGCTAATCATCCAGCATAGAAAAAAAAAAAAAAGATCAGTATTTGTTGCCTTCTTTTTGGTCAGTTGCATCTTTCTAGTTCTGAATTTTATTTTAATTATTAAAAGAAAAATGAAGGTTTACAAGCAGGTTATTGGCAGTGTTATTTTACATTTTCTTATATCGCCAAGCTGACAAACTACTGTGATTTGAGAACTTAATAAAATCAACAAGTCACAGAGAAACTTCTAGCAAATGTGGCTGCTTTCTGAATCAGATGTGTTTCTGGAGAAGTACATCTTGAGTTGTGTCGACCCGTGGAAATCCTGTGAAGTTACACTAGATAGAACATGTTGGCTGTGGATAAAGAGTCTTGAATTGGTTAAGAGAACTGAGTTCCAGTCTATGTCCATCACTCCCCATGTGACTTTAGCCAAGCTTACAATCTTCCAGTCTTTTTCCTTTAAATGCCATTAGCAGAATATACTGAAAAGGATCGTTTGATAGACAGAGTGTTTTATTTATGGGTGGATCAGCATATTTGGTTCCCCTCTTGGTAGAAGTGTTCCTTCTGTGTAGGATTCAGTGCTTAAAACTCAATGTTAAGGAAGGAAAGACATTGGATGGGAAAAAATAGCCTCTCTCTTCATTCTTTCATTCCACAAATCTTTATTGATAGCTTATATATCAGGTTATTAGGTTATGTCTGGTAGGGACATACAGACATCAAAAAAAAATAATGCCTTCCTTCAGGGAGTTTGCATACCTGGAAATCATTAATATAGGTAAGGTAGCAGTAGGGACATGTAAACGTTGGTCCTTGGTGGGTTTCCCAATATCGAATAATTGCAACTCTGCATCTTTTGGCTTTTGCAACTACCAGCTAGTGGAAATAAAGGGTGTTGTATTGTCATAGGCTCTTATTTCCATCATATTGCATTTCTGTTCTCCTCTGGGGATTGGATCCTGGGTGTGACCCTCTGCAAATAAATCCTTTAGTGAGAGCATGGTGATCTGTATTCGCTGTTGTGGACTTGAGTGGTAATATTACTCAGTTTTACTCAGATATGAGTAGTCATAAAATACTGTCCACCACTTGCCTCAGGAGAGGAGAGGGGACTACCAACATGGCATAGTTGGAATTGTGTGCCAAATCTTACACTAGTTCAAAAACAGTTGGCCCATTTTTGTTTTAACTACTCTGTTAATTGATCTGACTCCTGGTTGACAATAATCAGGACAGGAGCTGTCCTGTCAGTCCAGAAAAGGATTCTATTTTAACTATTCCACAGTGTACAAGCCATATGCTGAATTATAGCACAAAATAAAGCCTGAACATTTAACTACCAACTTGTGGCTGCTTGTTCCTAATGAGTCATATTTTTGTGATACCATGCTGTCCAAACTTCTTCATATGTTATGGTCATGTGCCACTATTTCTTTGAACAAATGGGTCTGACATTTTGTGACTTCGATTTAACCTCTCTAATTTCCTCATGTTATCAGGTAGGGTTTCCATAGTGAATAGTTTCAGGATGTGAGTACTGGTGCAAATTATATCTCTCATTTCCTCTGAAAACTTCAGATTTTATACACGTGTCTCATAATAGAGTACATTCTAATGTGCCAAAGGGCCTAAAAATGAATATGAAATTTATTTAAATGAATATGGAGTGACACTTTGCCTATGTGACCTGCAAGAAAGGCGCCAACCACAGGAGGAAGGTCTCAAGATCTCAGCTTCCTCCTTGGCACTATGTGATCCCTTCACCCTGCACAACTTTATGCACTTTCTCACAGGTGTCAGAACTTAAATTACCTGCCTTCTCAGCTGTATTCCATGCCCTGAAACTGGCAAAGTCTCTTATTTTTCCTGTTTTCCCTTGAAGAAGGCCTGTTTCTCCTTCTACATCTTCATCATCAGTCAGAATTCCCCTTCAGCTGGAGTTTCAAGTTCAAATAAAGCCCAAATCGAAACTTCAGGTAGAGTTGCAATCATTCCAGAGTGCTCCTTAAGAAAAAAAGTGACGAGTGGAGAGAGTAACTTTGTTTTCCAAAGTATATGAGTTGATCGATCAGTGAAAAGGCAGGACCAGAAGCTGCACCTAGCACCCAATGCCAACAAACCTCCCAACTTAGTCTGCTGGTGGGTGTGAAGCTGGTGCCAGTGTGGGAGAAATATGCTTGCTTTGGAGGATTGCATCTGGCATTGGGTGGTGATGAATGTTTGATGGGACTGGGCATCACAGTAGAATGCTTTCTTTTTTTCTACAGGGAAGCAATGAGGTTTTGGAAGCTGTGTTAATGGAGACTCATTTCTGCAGCTGCCTTTCGGGTAGATATGTTGTGTTTTAGGAAAGCCCTCAGAGGCCAAGGCTTATTTCTTTTAGAATTGTACATCCTGGAGCAACCCAAATTGAGTTATTTCCCTTTTCTAATGATAGAATTTATCAGCAGTTGCACATAGTTTTGACTTGAGTTTCTAACAGATGTCTGGCTTAACCAGGTATGTTTGTGATGCCACACTCAATGCTGCTTTATTTTTTCATGTTACTGTGATTTTATAACATCTGTCTGCATTTCCAGAAATGGGTTTTGATATGAGTACTTGGATACATCTTAAGATACCTGATTCCTTTTGGAGCTTTGAAAGTTTACTGGCCTTTGGAGGGTAGTGCTATGGAGGAGGGTAATAAAATTACTTGAGGATGGTTTTATCTAAAGGGTAAATTTTGTTTGTTTATTCTAAAGGTTAAATTTTGTTAAATTGTACCTAAGTGATCCTTATGTTTAACTTTTAAATGTGAGAAGTAATTAAATAAGTCCATTTACATAATTTAGGAATTGCATTGTGTTGATATATATTTATGTACTTATATACGATTTTTTTTTATTATTTATTTTTTTGCGGTACGCGGGCCTCTCATTGTTGTGGCCTCTCCCGTTGCGCAGCACAGGCTCCGGACGCGCAGGCTCAGCGGCCATGGCTCACGGGCCTAGCCGCTCCACGGCATGTGGGATCTTCCTGGACCGGGCCACGAACCTGTGTCCCCTGCATCAGCAGGCGGACTCTCAACCACTGCGCCACCAGGGAAGCCCACGATTATTTTATATATATCCATATCCACATGTCATATGATTATTTTATATATATCTATATCCATATATGTGTTTATATATATCTATATCTATATATATCTCCTTTCTTATGATATACCATAGACTGAAATACTGTCTTTGGAACAGAATTTCTTAAAACTAAGTCAGGAAGAATTTCCCCCCAACATTTTATCTCAAGTTATTCTTATTTGAATTTCAAGGGCACAAAAAGTCATTTCAATAAATTTGCCCATGGAGATCTTTGATTCAAACCCCAAGTGTAAATAACCGTCTCCTTTTCTTTGAATACTGTTCTTAATTCCATTATTAGCAGATAAGGTAGACCAGTCCTTTCCTGAGAAGTTAATAGTACTGAGACTTCACGAATGATCTGTTGGCATCCAAGCACTGTAGTAAAATGTGTCCTTCCCTCTTTGGACATTAAGTGTGGCACATTGTCAAGGTGTGCTCTGTCTTGGTGTGTGTATGCTAGTTCAATCTGCTTTGCAGCCTGTTTCTGAGCTAGTATCTGTTAGCACGCTGCCTACATGTTTATAGGTTAAATCAACAGCTGCTGTGCTGTTCAAAAATTGGTTTAGAAAAAGCATAATTTTGTGGGCTGCAAAGCTCCGTGAAGGAGATGGGATCAAGTTCAAGGAAACTGATTAGACCAAATGCATCTCCTGCAGGAAACAAAAATGAAAGCATTGGCATATGAAAGCATTACCATGGGATCCTAAGTTGGCCTCTTGGGTTGGACTGGAGAATTTGTGTAAGCAAAGAGTGGCAGAGAAGGCTGGATAAGTAAATTGGGACTGGATTAGGAAGGCTTTGCTGATTTGTCATATAGGAAAATACACCAGTGTATTTATAGCATGTCGTTATACATACATTTATTTTAAAATTCAAATAATGAGTTTTAATAACGCTTTCCCTCATGCATGTCCAAGAAATGTTGTTTTGGTGTATGGGATTATTTCCCCAGGGGCAGAATCCTCAAGCTTTGGAAAAAGCACAGTTTACTGATTATGATGCATGTAGATGCAGTTTTAGTGTACTTTGGCCAGGGCAGTGCCTATTGGTCTATTATGCATCCCTTTTAATTCTTGTTTTGTTTTTTCCCCACAGGTGCTTGTGTCTATCAGGGTTCCTTGTTGGCGGTAGGTCATTCTTCATATATTTGGTTTATTTATTTTGCATGTAAAATGCTTGATTGAGGTTACTGAGTGAGTGAGGTGACCCTGTCATTGTAAAATGTATTTATTTTCCTTTTCAGTTTGAGGATTATCCCTCATTCTGGCACAATCATGCTCAATTACTTAGTACCTTTTCCAGAGTGAATTAGTTCCATTTGGATACTCAGGTATTGGAAGAGAAGTTCAAACACCCAACACCAATTTGCATTCCATGGCTGTCTTGTGAGTTCTTTCAATCAGAGAGAAAATTAGATCCCATTCTTTTGTCAGATATGAACTAGGGCATAATTTGTTTATCTTCCAAACAACTTGTTTGCTTCTTCCTTTGAACCCCCCCTCCAAAAAAATATACAATTATTGAATACAATATGGAGGATCCTGACTGTTGCTTTGAATTATACTTTTAAGTTTTGGTAACAAACAAATTAACATTTTATCTCTGATCCTTTGCCACGTAGAGGAGAATTGATTTTGAATTTAATGTCGGGATCACGTGGGGGAAAAGCTGATGCAAGATTGCTGCATTTCTTTTCATTAATAATGTACTATGGTGCATAACAGTGTGTTAAAAGCCAATCGAAAAGACCGTCTACACTCCATCAACTCTAATAAGTGGTGTGACAAGTCATTCTTCACCACTTTTTTATTTTAGTTTAATAAAGGCTGTAATAAAAACAAAACTCAGATGGTTGGAAAGGGTTTGCTCATTTACATCCCAACCTGCTATTGACATGTGTGATACCAATATGTCATCTTGGATTGTCCTTGTGGTATTGAAATAGATGAGAAATATTTGAAAGATCTGAGAGTCTAGATAATTGTAGATGTTCACAGTAATATTCTTGAATCTGAACTTTATGTAATATAGTTACCGCTCTGGAGATTGATGTGTTTTTTCCTTCCTTATATTGTTCTGTTAAAGAATCAGGTGAAAGCCATTTTCCACTCTCTTTCCCATTCCATGCCCTTAAAAGCCTACTCTTCCTTCTGTTTATTCTTGAATACATTTTAGGAATCATTTTAAAATCAAAGTGCTATAAAATACATCATCAGTTTTGGGGAGCTGTAGTAGATATTATAGACAAGTTAGTTGTCCGTTTTAATACAAAGAAAATTGCTTATTGTATAGAGTCCTTGGTAACTTTTCAGTATCTTTTCATGGCTATCGATCTACCTGATACATGCAGCAGATCAGTGAAATAGGCAGGTCATGTATTATTTTATACTCTCCCCCTTTTTAATGCAGAACCAAGGATGAGAGAGAGAGAGGTTTGCTAAAGGTAATTGACCATTAAGGGGTGGACCAGAACAAAACAACCTGTCTTCTTTCTGTTGTTCTCCTGAGTCTGAAGAAAGTGGCTAGACTACCTTCTATGTTTGACGCGGCAGCGTGGTATTGTACATTTGAATATGAAAGCATCAAGTACGGGAAGAGGTCAGTTTGGTTTGATCAAGTTAAAGGAGTGGGGGCACTAGCACACTCCTGACCCCTCTAGTTGCCTTCTTTGCTTACCAAGACTCTGCTATGTTTGTTCCTACACCTCCTCTAGCCTGATGTACTTGTGATTGTGGTTATGCAACTCAGGCAGAAAGACAATACATTTACTACAATAATAAAGATTATTATTGAACAAATATTTACTGAGTGACAACTCTGGACCTGCTATTCTAGGCACTGGGAATGCATCAGTGAACAAACAGGCAAAATCCTTGCCTTCATGAAGCTCGAATTCTAATGAATAAAATATTTAGAATGTCAGATTAGTGCTAAGGAGGAAAACCGTAGGGGTGTGGGGAGATAGAAAAGGCTGAATAGGGGACAAGGGTGGCCTCTTGAAATAAGGGGATAGGGAAGGGCTCCCTGAGAAAGTAAGGTGACATATGAAGAAAGACCTGAAGGGCACTATAAGAGCTTGCCCCTTGGATATCCAGGGAAAGAGCATTCCACAGGGAGTGTAAAGTCTGAAGTGGGAGCTTGCTTGGCCATTTGAAGAAGTACTTGGAGGTCACTGTGGCTGCAGCATGTGGTCCAGGGGGAGGATGGCAGGAGATGAGCCAGAGAGGTAGGCAGTGACAGAGCAGCGTGTCCTTCTGTGGACTTTAGCTTGTCCTTTCAATCAGGTGGGTGAGCCACTGGAGGAGCTAGAGCAGAAGAATGACAAAACCTGACTTACAGTTTAATTAAACTGCTGAAATGGGAATATGAAAAGAAATAGCATTTGTTTCTAGGGAAACTATGTTGCATACTTTAAAAAAAGACTCTGTAGAGGTGAGTCACTGAAAATTTGCTGTCAAATTAAGTATGAGAGAAACAACTATAAAAGATTGGGGGAAAAGCACAAAAGTCCAGAGAGATTCTGCATTCGGATTTAGTTGCAACCTCTTGAAGTTCTCTTTCTATTTTAAGGAACTTCAAACTGGAATGGGGATGATGCATTGTGGCCATAGCTAATTGTATGAATAATTCATTGCTGCTCTCTTGCCACATGGCCTGGTCTTGAAGAAAAGCACTGCACCTGCATCAATGAAATTGAATGAATGTGCATTTATGTATTTTGAATTAAAATACAAAGCTTAAGAACATTTATATACTGTTCTAGGATTCTCTGATTAAACAACTCCTTGGGTGAGAGGATTTCTATGGTAAGAGGCATCACAGCCAGGGGCTGGCTTTGAGGATAGTGGCATGGTGTCCCAGCCCCAAACCCTGTAAATTCTACCCACGTGCATTGTAGAGCTGGGAGTGACTTTGGAGGTCATGTAGTCCAAACTCTCCATTTTATAGGTGGGGAGAGTGAGGCAGGGATTGAAGTTCTTGTGCTTCCTTCATTACTCAGGTGAGTAACCGAAAGTGGAAAGTGGGTCTGGTTGAAAATGGCAAAGCACCAGCTTCACCCAGAATTCCATGAAACATACCAAGCAAATGAGAACACAGATCGAAGCTCTGGCTACTAGTTGCTAACTCTCAACCTGTCTTGTGAGGATTCCTTCCACTGATACCTTTTCCATCTCATCACTTGTTGCCTGGGAAGCTGCCAGATAGAGTGGTTCATTCAGGACCTCTGTAGTCTGACAGACCTTTAAAAAATTTTTTTTTTAATTGAAGTATAGTTGATTTACGATGTTGTGTTATATAGCACAACTATATAGCTAGATGTATAGCAAAGTGATTCCGTTATACATATATATATATTCTTTTTCAGATACTTTTCCATTATAGGTTAATACAAGATATTGAATATAGTTCCCTATGCAATACAGTAGTTCCTTGTTGTTTATCTATTTTATATATAGTAGTGTGTATCTGTTAATCCCAAACTCCTAGTTTATCCCTCCCCCTTTGATAACCATAAGTTTGTTTTATATGTCTGAGTCTGTTTCTGCTTTGTAAATAAGTTCATTTACATCATTTTTTTAGATTCCACATATAAGTGATACCATATGATACTTATTTTTCTCTCTTTGACTTACTTTGCTTAGTATGATAACCTCTAGGTCCATCTATGTTGCTGCAAATGGCATTATTTCATTCTTTTTTATGGCTGAGTAGTAGTCCATTGTGTATATGTACCACATCTTCTTTAGCCATTCCTCTGTCGGTGGACATTTGGGTTGCGTCCATGTCTTGACTATTGTAAACAGTGCTGCTATGAACACTGGGGTGCATGTATCTTTTCATATTAGGGTTTTTGCCGACAGACCTTGTTCTGATTCTTCCTCATCTGCTACAAACCAGCTCTGTGACCAAGTTACATAACCTTCCTGAATCTCTATCACCTCCTATGTGAAATGGGGATAAATAGAGCCTCTCCTGAAGGGTTTTTGTAGAGTAAAGGAGGTAATGTGGGGAAGACACCCAGACACAGTGCCTGGTATGTGCTTTTCTGCAATAACAAAATTCCTCTTTACCAGCCAAGAAGGATAAGAGGAAGGAACTGTTATTCGGCACCTGCCACGTATTTCATACTCTCAACAATCCCAGGAAATAGGTGTTGTCTTTACAGATCAGGAACCTGAGACTAAGAAACTCTAAGTCACTTGTTCAAAAATCACACAGCTAGTCAGTGCTAGAGGAAGAGGGCGTTGCAACCTGGGTCTGACTTTAAAGCCATTCCACCGAGCATGCCGTTTCTCGCAGCCAAGCCAGTCTGCTTGTTGTCTCTGAACACAGCTAGCTTATTTTACCATCAGCCATATGTGCCCACCCCCTCCCTGCTGCACCTGTCACGCAGTTGTCTCTGCCAGCCTCTGTCCCGACCTCCTGCAAGAGCCAGCTGTCCCTGGCTCACCCCTTCCCATTTAGCTGAGGCTCTCCCACACTAGTGTGTGCTAAATTCACCACACGAAGCAAGGAAGGTTTAGGGGTTATTCCATCTTAACATATAGTACATGCTCTATTATATATATGTACCCACACAAATCCCCAGCAATGTGCTGTGTTTCCCAACTTCTGACACCTCTGTGGACTCGTGGAGACACTCTGGGGTCATTGGGTTCTAAGCCCCATGTAGCCGTCTCTGTTATGTACTGACTTTGTCTGTCTTTCTTCTTTCTTTAACACTGTCTTCCCTCCTTTCTCTTCTTTCCATTCCTCAGGTTAGAAAATACCCAGGAAGGTCCCCTACCTTTAGAAACACTGCATAGTCTATTTTGGGGTGTGTTTCTTCCTCCACCATATCGCTGCACCCCTGGGCTCTCAGGACTTTCTCCAAAGTCAGCCACAGTGGAAGAGAGAGTGACTGGGTTAAATCAGGAGTCCCTCAGAGGGAAGCTACCTACTTTATATGTTTAACTGTGACAGGGGCATCAAGTGTGAGGAGGAAAACAGATTTTTTATTTCAAAGTTTTCACCTATCTCCTGTCCTTTTCTGTCAATATTGAGTAAAAAGAATTTCACTTTCCTTTGGCCTCACCACAAGCAAACATCTCCTTTATAGGTTCTTCCTGGAGGTGGATGGTTGAACTCTTCAGTTTTGTTTTTTTTTTTTTTTTTTTTTTTTTGCGGTACGCGGGCCTCTCCCCGCTGTGGCCTCTCCCATCACGGAGCACAGGCTCCGGACGCACAGGCCCAGCGGCCACGGCTCACGGGCCCAGCCGCTCTGCGGCACGTGGGATCCTCCCGGACCGGGGCACGAACCTGTGTCCCCTGCATCGGTAGGCGGACTCTCAACCACTGCGCCACCAGGGGAAGCCCTCTTCAGTTTTTATATCTGTAAAATGGAGATGAATGATTTACTTCACAGGGTTGCTGTGAAGGTTAAAAGAGACCAGCAGGAAGCGCTTAGCTTGTGACCTACCATAAAGGTTAACTGCTATTACTGTTGCTGTAAAGCAGTTACACTTAACAAAGGTGGACACAGCCTCTCTTCTTCCCCAGATCAAAAGTGTTGAGTGTTGGCATTTTCCTACTTGGAATACTTTTCCTCACAAATGCTGACAAAGTGCATCACGAGGCACTAACTTTTAGCACATTTGAAAGGAAGAAAAAGTTTTCAAGAAGAATTAAAATTGTGGAGTGTTTACTATATACAGTATAACACAGTGGAAAGACCCAGGCTCTGGGGTTTAAATCTGGTTCTGCTACATACTTGCTGTGTGGCCTCAGATATGAGACTTTAAACAGCCAAGTCTCAATTTCATTGTCTGTATAATAATATACCTCATAGGGTCGGTGTGAGGATTACCTGAGAGCATGCTTGTGAAAGAACCCAGAACTGTGCTTGGCAAGGAAGAGACACTCACATCACCTAGGTGGCAACGACATGTCGGAGTGGAAATGACTGCGTGGTAGAAGCCAGGGTGTCTTGGTTCGGGTTTTGGCTCTGTAATTACTAGCCGTGTAGTACTGAGGAAGTCACTTGAATGAAATGAGGTCTCAGTTTCTAAATTCGTAAAATGAGAGAGTTAGATTAGATCCTCTCCGAGATTCCTTAGCCCGGGGCCATCCAATGGAACGCCCTGTGCTCGTGGAAATGTTCCAGAGCTGCATCGTCCTGTGTGGTGGCCACAAGCCATATGTAGCTGTTGAGCACTTGAAGTGTGGCTAGCGACACTGAGGAACTAGATTTTAAATTTTGCTTAATGTTAATTAAAATTTATAGCCTCACGTGGGTCGAGGCTACTGTATCAGGCTGTGCAGCTTTAGAACTTTAAAATTCTTAACTTGCTCTAGTACTTAAGCTTGAATTTTAGTCTCATGGATGGCTCTCACCCTGGGTAAAGGTTCACTGTTGTGTTGTTAGCAGTTTGAGGAAGGTCACAAAAAATTTGTTAGAGCACCTGAGTTTGCTATTTGTTTGTTTGTTTATATAATATTGTTTTATACATATATGTATATAATTATTACAACACTACTCTTCCCATATTGCTCGATAGGTTTTCTTGAATAAAAGAAAAGGGGTGGAGTTACAGCTGAGCCCTCACCTGCAATCAATCCTACATATTCTACTAAATCTTTTCCCAGCTTTATTGAGGTATAATTGATAAATAAAAATTGTATACATTTAAGACGTACAACTTGATGATTTGGTATGTGTATACGTTGTGAAATAATCACCATCAAGCTAATAAACATATCCATCAACTCAGTCACTCCTTTCTCACTTCCTTCCTCCCTCCCTCCCTTCTTTCCTTCCTCCGTTCCTCCCTCCCTTCCTTCCTTCCATAGTGAGAACACTTAAGATCTACCCTCTTAGCAACTTTCAAGTATATAATATAGTATTGTTAATTATAGTTTCATTGTTATACATTAGATCTCCAGAACTTGTTCATCTTGCACAGGTGAAACCTTGTACCCCTTGACTAAACTCTTCCCATTTTCTCTTCCCCACACCCCCTGCCAGCCATTCTTCTTTCTGCTCTATGAGGGTAACTATTTTAGATTCCACATGTAAGTGAGATCCTGCCGTATTTGTCTTTCTGCATCTGGCTTATTTCACTTAGCATAATGTCCTTCAGGTGCACTTATATGGCTGCAAATGGCCGGATTTCATTCATTTTTAAGGCTGAGTAATATTCCATTATGTGTATCACATTTTCTTTATCCATTCTTCTGTTGATGAGTATTTGGGTTGTTTCCACATCTTGGTTATTGGAATAATGCTGAGAGGAACATGGGAATGCAGATATCTCTTCAAGATCCTGATTTCATTGTTTTTTGGACTTAATGCCCAGAAGTGGGATTTCTGGGTCATAAAGTAGTTCTATTTTTAATTTTTTTGAGGCACCTCCATGCTGTTTTCCATAATGGTTACACTAATTTACATTTTCACCAACGGTGTGCAAGAGTTCCCTTTCTCCACATCCTTTCCAATACTTGTTACCTTTTGTCATTTTGTAATAGCCCGCTTAACAGGTTTGAGGTAATATTTCATTGTGATTTTAATTTACTTCTATTAAAGATTTTACAAAATATTTCTGGTGTTTTGTCAAAGTCTGATATATTCGTGGGAGTGTTACCCACTGTATATTGTGGTGGGAGAAATTGAGAACTTCTGGTCTAATCCGTAAGCCTTGTTGATTAGGGTTAAGGAGGATTAAAGAAGGCAAGTAGAGCTCTTCAGTGCTAGCGTCCTTTTAAAAAATTGATGTGCTATAGCATTCTTTTATTTGAAACTGTAACACAAGAGATGTAGCCCATAGAAATGAAAATGTCTCAGACTTGTGTTCATGCTCAAGAAATTTTATGGAGAAGAGAAATGAAGAGAATTTGGAGGCTTTCCCTATTAAGTGCTCAAAGCCCCCCAAACACTTAGTAAATCTTGGTCAGCGACTGCTATTAAACAACCTGAACTTCTCAGCAGTGGGGGGAATGCTTGGCATCTTGTGGATATACTCAGAAGGGAAACAATAAAGTCAGCCATTCCTTAATTTCCCTTAAGAGTACTATTGGGTATTGTAGGATATCACTGTTCTTCATTATAGTTTAACAAGAATTCATCATTTTTTCAGCCTCTTCATTTATTTTTAAACACTGAGTAATATGCCTTTAAGTGGGAGAGACTACTCTTTATTAAAATATAATTATTCTGAGGTAGAAACATTTTTTTTTTACCGAAAATCAGCACATCATCACTCTGCTAGGTGCTGGAATAAGGTTTGAGAAGTAATGAGCTTCCTTTAACTAGAGATATTCAAGCGGAGACTGGAAAGTCTGTATCATAAATGAGATAGTGGTGGCTTGGTCTAAATGACTTACAAAGCCTTTCTAACTTGGGTTCTGACTTGCGTGAATTGAAGATTAGAGCTGTGTGTTTCTGCCTTATGGAAGCCCTTGTGGCAGGGGTGGAGTGGTGGTGAGAAAGTCTCCTGACCCCAGAGGTGTACAATGAAGGGTTTCTCCCCTGCGTTCCTTCAAATGGACTGATTTTGTACCCTTGGGTACCAGGCAGTGAGAATTGGGCTCTAGGTGCCTCAGATGATTCTTTTTTTCTTTACTGGGCTTTTATAAATCGTCCACCATAATCAGATGTGGTAGTTTCCTCTTTGGAAATTCATATCTTCTGAGCATAGTTGTGTGAGAGGAATAGTACAAGAGATTTTGGGCTTTTATTGATGAACAATCCATATGCATTTTCATTCTTGTTCATATTCTTGTGGTAGGAACAGATGTTTTAAGTTAACAAACACATTTCTTATGCTTTGTTTTGAATTTAGAAGATGCAGCTGAGCTTGGCAGCCATATTACTTTGTTCAAAAGATGGTAGCATGATCATATATTTCAATTTTCTGATCAGACCATACATTCCCCACACTTTTTTTTTTTAAAGTTTGTGTCATTTTTGCTCCAATTGCCTTACAACCTAGTACCTCATTTTGTTTTTTTTGTCTTCATTTGTCTGTTTATAACTACAAAAATGTACATATACATGTTTATTTTATACCTTGTACATTTATATATGCATATATATATATATATCTCTCCTAGAAAAGAACTGTCACTCATTTATAACACCTTATGGTGTTATCTCATTTTAGTTACTTTTTAAAGCCCTCTGCTTACTAAGGGAAAAGATGATACATAAATATCAAATGACAATTGTGAGTTAAGCAAGCTTATGTTTTCTTGGAGTTTGAGTGGCAAATGTCTAAAGAAAATTTGGCTTTGAAAATCTCATATGGATGGCATTCTGCTTGTGTGACAAAAAGGGACACAAATATAAAATCTGCACAAAATAATTTTTAAAAATCTGAGCAGTTTTATGTAAAATAAGTACTTATCCTCTGGTATGCCAGCTAGATTCTTTTCAGCAATGATTTCTTAGTTTCCCTGAGTTTATAAACTAAATGGAAGGAAGAAGGAAAGGGAAAAGCTTTCACAGTAAGAAACAGTTTCTTGTTAGTACCCAGGAGATGCTTGAGTTTGGGCCATGACCTGTGCGTTCTTTCCTGACAGCTCCCAAGATTGGTTATTTATTAAATTTATGTCATTCCTTTCTTCCAAAGGCAAATTGCATGGGTGTGGGATGGGCTGGGGAGAGGAGAGTGTCTACATGGGAGAGCAGATTTCATAGTTCCTTGTACCTTACATTCCTGAAATGGTTTTGTAATCGTGAGTAGGAGAGAATTATTAACAGAGATACGTATTCTTTGGTGCTCTTACTGTACTTAGTTTCCCTATAATCCAGAGGGAACTTGGTCTAAGAGTTGAGAGAACAGAAACAAAAGAAACTCTAACCTGAAATTAGTTGCTTAGAAGAACCCTCTCCCTCTCATATTTGCCATTGGTATATGTAGTAATAGTGGTCCACCTGGATCGTAGATATTTATTGATCAACTTCCATGTGCTAAAAGATACGAGTTACAGACCCTGGGGTGCCTACCCAACAGTCCCCTTTCTCCTTTTCTCTGCTGTCAAAGTCCTAATTTTTTCTTCCACTTCCCACCCCTTCCCCACATGACTTGTGTAACTCCTAGCTGCAAGCTAGTTAGGAAGTTTATATTCCCTTGCCAGAATTGGCTTAGGAGTGAGTATATGACCTAGTTGTGGCCAATGAGTTAGGCAGGGAAGTTTTGGGTGCTTGAAAGAACCCTATAAAGAACACCTCTTTCCCTCCAGTTCTGAAACAAAGAATAGAAGTAAAAATCACCTTTTAAGTTTTTTAATCAGTGAAGCTAACGTGGAGGATATAGCTTTAATTCTCTTAGCCAGATAGGCTTATTGATTCTGAACCCACACCATCCAGCCGACTAGGCGTCACAGACAGAGATTTACAGAGGCAGCTTTCCCATGCAGAAGGGCTGCTCAGGTGAGAATTATTGCCTGAAGAAGCAAAGGAAGACTTATGCTATTGGTTGAAAGGCTTCTTCCTAGAAGAGGAAGGAAGACACAACTGAGTTAAGCAGGCCCAGTTACCCATAAATTTGCTAGTTAGAGAAATTGTGCCACCTTCCCAGGGAAAAGAAAGCCCTGGAAGTATATGTTGATATCCCTTCACAAGAAGGAAACCTCAGGAGAAAGAAGAATTCTTTATTAATGAGAGATTTTATTTTATAATTATTATTTAAATTTCTTTTTTTGGAGGGGGTTTGGGTTTTTAAATTTTATTTATTGATTGATTGATTAAAGTATAGTTGATTTACCATATATTAGTTTCAAGTGTACAGCATAGTGATTTAATATTTTTATAGCTGATACTCCATTTAAAGTAATTACAAAATAATGGCTATATTTCCTTGTGCTGTACAATATATCCTTGTTGCTTGTCTGTTTTATGCATAGTAGTTTATATCTCTTAATCTCATATCCCTATCTTGCCCCTACCCCTTCCTCCCCAATGGTATCCACCAGTTTGTTTTCTATATCTATGAGACTGTTTCTGTTTTGTTATATACATTCATTTGTTATATTTTTAAGATTCCACATATAAGTGATAATGTACAGTATTTGTCTTTCTCCGTCTGACATTTCACTAAGCATAATACTCTCTAGGACCATCCATGTTGTTGCAAATGGCAGAATTCCATTCTTTTTATGGCTAAGTAATATTCCATTGTATACACATTTACCACATCTTTATCCATTCATCTGTTGATGAACATTTGGGTTGCTTCCGTATCTTGGCTGTTGTAAAAATAATACTGCTATGAACATTGGGGTGCATGTGTCTTTTTGAATTAATGTTTTCTTTTTTTTTTTTAAATGTATACCCAGGATTGGAATTGCTGGATCATATGGTAGTTCTAGTTTAGTTTTTCTGAAGAACCTTCATACTGTTTTCCACAGTGGCTACACCAATTTATTGTACATTCCCAGCAACAGTGTACAAGGGTTCCCTTTTCTCCACATCCTTGCCAACATTTATTTGTTGACTTTTTGATGATAGTCATCTGACGGGTGTGAGATGATAGCTCATTGTGGTTTTGATTTGTATTTCTCTAACAATTAGTGATGTTGAGCATCTTTTCATGTGCCTGTTAGCCATCTGCCTATCTTCTTTGGAGAAATGTCTATTCAGGTCTTTTGCCCATTTTTAAATCCAGGTTTTTTGTTGTTGTTGTGTTGTGTGAGCTGTGTATATGCTTTGGATATTAGCCCCTTATGGATGGGTCATATCATTTGCAAATATTTTCTCCCATATTAATGGGAGATTTTCAAACTTAGTCTTTGAACATTGGCATGTGAAGATGTGATCCCTGGAGCTCCTGCAACAGTTTTGCAGCCATTGGACTACCTATCCAGCACACAGATGGAGGAAAATGATGGAAAGCGTTTGGTTTCCTGAAGAGTTTGGTTGTTGATCTGATGAATTGAGCAGCACAGGAACTGATCTTCCTGGGGAATTGTTATATGAGTTAAGAAATTCCCTCATTGTTTAAGCCAGTATAAGTAGGATTTCATGTTACTGTGGCTACAAACACTCTAACCCACACCCTACAGTCAAATAATGAACTAAGTTGAAAGCACTTTGGGATAAGTGTCATTGTAGTGTGCAGCAGCGTAGCTAAGGGTGTGAACTCTAGATTCAGACTTCCTAAGTCTGAGTCTGAGCTCTTCACTGTTGTTCGACCGACCTTGGGCTACTTACTTCGTCTTTAAAATGGCGATTTTTTAAAAATTAATTTTTATTGGAGTAAAGTTGATTTACGATGTTGTGTTAGTTTCAGGTGTACAGCAAAGTGAATCAGTTATACATATACATGTATCCACTCCTCCTTAGATTCTTTTCCCATATAGGTCATTACAGAGTATTGAGTAGGGTTCCCTGTGCTATACAGTAGTTTCGTGTTAGTTATCTGTTTTATACATAGCAGTGTGTATATGTCAATCCCAATCTCCCAGCTTATCCCACCCCCGCTTCCCCCTTGGTAACCATAAGTTTGTTTTCTACGTCTGTGATAGTAGTTGTGCATGTATTACAGAACTGTTGTAAAGATAAATGAGATAACACCTGAAAGTACGTGGGGTTTCATGTGTAAGTACGCACTAGTAGGTAATAAGTATGTTCTAGCTGTTGAGAATACTGTTATTCATGGAGGAAGTCACTTCTGATCTTGCCCTTAAAATATGGGTCAGTTTCGAATAGGAAGAGATGAGGGAAAGGCTCTTTAGATAGAGGATCAGTGTGAGTAAAAGCGTAAGTGGCAAAGGCAGTCCAGTTTGATTAAAGTGTGAGCAGTGATGGGATAAAGCACTGAGAAGGGATTTTTAAACTCCAGCCCACATAGGGCCTGGAATAGGCATGTGAATTACATTCTGTAGACCATGGGGACCCTTTGAAATGGAAATCATTTGCTCTTGAATTCTAACTCTGTCGCTACAAATTGATTAGCGTGTAGTCGCTCTGTAGAGCTTTGGAGAGGGCGGCTCCATGTAACCGATCATCACTGCTGGAAAAAAAAAAATCAGTGTGCAGACATACTCCAACAGTGAGTTAGTAGTTCAGCAAAAACAGGTTCATCTTGGATTATGTCAAGTGAAACTCCCTATTAATAGGCATTAATCCACTCCTTTAATATTGATGTTCATAATGATTCCCCCTGAGGTCGTGATGGAATCTTTCTCCTTCCTCTTTAGTCGGCATTTCTTTTTTCTACTTTACAACTTGCAAAGATTAAATTATGTTCTGGGTAGCATTAAGATAAATAAAGTACATTTTATTGTATTAAATTTTTTTGAATGGAAACCTTTTTTATTTTTTATAAAAGTACATTTTATTGTATTAAATTTTTTTGAATGGAAACCTTTTTTATTTTATTTATCCTACCCCGGATTTTGAAGAGTATAATTTTTCTCCTGTGCTGGACAACAGAACTTACTGTCTTTTGTTTGATTTTAGAATTTTATCAGAGTTATCATTCCTACATTTAAAATATGTTTTTTAAAAGAAAGATCAACTGTGATAAGATACTTTAAGGAATAGTAGGACCTTTGGAAAAATATGAACTGCTAGAAAAGATTCTTAAGAGTTTGACTTAGGAGGAGAAGAGAGGGAGATTTTATGGGAATAAGATAACTCAAGTGCTTATGAAAAGGAGAGAAACTCATATTTCTTTACTAGAATGAATTAAGCTGTTGAAGAAAAAACATCTTTTTACATTTCTTACTCTGTTTCACTGATGATTTGGAGGAAAAACCGCGATGATAACAGGCAGGAGATAAATATGAAGCATAATAAAAGAAATTCTGCGAGTCAAGGCGTGTGTATTCCTGCGAGGTGTTTTTATGCAAACTTATTAAGGTCAAGGATACTTAGTAAGCAAGATTGTATCTTGAAAACTAAGAATTCTATTTTTTGTACTATAAGTAATTGAGTTAAGAAGAAAACAATTAAAGAGGATAAATATTAATGTTTTTTTAAAAACCAAACCACAAAACCCAGAATATTATACCAACTTTTGAGAATGATACCTTCCTTTTTTGGTTTTTCTAACTGAGAATGGTCATATTGTTTTATTTATTATATTAAAAGTAATATGTTTGTTCTAAAAGAACAAACATATAACATAAAAAGAAGGGAAAAGTATTAATTTCAGTAATTCTGTGAACAAAAATAATGATAGCTAAATATTAGGTGAATTTATTGCGGAACTCTTTTTTTTTTATAAGTGTGTGTGTGTGTTGTATGTGTGTGTGTGCTTAACAGAAACAGGCATCATAATATGCATATTTCTTGGTCACTTTAAAAAATTTAATACTGTGTAATGAATATCTTTTTATGTCAATATACATTAATCTATATCATAAATCCATCGTGTATACAGTGTAAATTATTGTAGCCATCCCTACCGATTGATATTCATATTCCAGTGTATTAGTATTGTAAGCAACACTGTGATGAACATTCTTGTACACTTTTCAGTTATTTCCTGAGGGTAAATTCCTTAGAAATACCATTTTTGAGCCACACGATGTACATTTTTTAAAAGCGTATTTGTGTACATATATAATGCATATTACCAAATTGCCCTTCAGGGAAGTCATACAGTTTCACTTCTATTGGCTGGTATTAGTAGAGAATTCTGATGTAAGGATGAAACCAACACTTGATTTTTGAATGATTGATCTTTTTAACTGAAGCATAGTTGATTATAATATTGTGTTAGTTTCAGGTATACAGCAAAGTGATTCAGTTATATATGTGTATATTTATATTGATATATATATTTCAGATTATTTTCCATTATAGGTTATTATAAGAAATTTAATATCGTTTCCTATGTTACATAGTAAATCCTTGTTGCTTATCTATTTTATATATAGTAGTGTGTATTTGTTAATCCCGTACTCCTAATTTATCCCTTTTTCCCCTCCCTTTTCACTTTGGTAACCATAAGTTTGTTTTCTATGTCTGTGAGTCTGTTTCTGTTTTGTAAATATGTTTATTTGTATCTTTTTTTAGATTCTACATATAAATATATTATACATATTTGTCTTTCTCTGACTTACTTCTCTTAGTTTGATAATCTCTAGGTCCATCCATGTTGCTGCAAATAGCAATATTTCATTCTTTTTTATGTCTGAGTTATATTCCACTTTATATATATAGATATATAGATGTATATATCTATATCTATATCTGTACACATCTTTAGCCACTCATCTTTCGATGGACGCTTGGGTTGCTTCCATGTCTTGGCTATTGTAAATAGTGCTGCTTTGAACATTGGGGTACCTATATCTTTTTGAATTAGAGTTTTTGTCTTTTCCAGATATATGCCTAGGAGTAGGATTGCTGGATCATATGGTAGCTCTAGTTTTAGTTTTTTTTTTTTAAGGAACTATTTTCCATAATGACTGCACCAATTTATATTCCCACCAACAGTGTAGGAGGGTTCTCTTTTCTCCACACCCTCTCCAGCATTTATTATTTGTAGAGTTTTTGATGATAGTCTTGAATGATTGATTTTTAAAGGCTGATGGAAGACAATTGATTTTTAAAGGCTGATGGAAGACAAATTTGATGAAATTCAAAAAATATCTAATAATGTAAAACTAAAAAAACCCCAAACAGAGTACAGATTTTCAAAGAATTAGTGCTTTAAAGAATTCCTTAGTACTTGTAAAGAATTCATACAAATATTTAAGAATATCATCAAACTTTAGGAATTAAACTGGCTAAGAATAAGAATAGAGAGTTCACATAAGAGAAAATACAAGTAGCAAACAAATATATTAGGAAGAATCATTGTTAATAACCAGGTTAAAAACTAAACCAATAATGGGATATCACCTTACACCTATTAGATAAAAGTTTCTAATAGGTGTAAGGTGATATGATCAAATCCAGTTTTGATGAGACTTCTGGGAATTTGCCCTAAGGAATTAATTTAGAAGAAAGAAAAATTATACATAAAGAAGTGTTCTTTCCAGCTTTATTTATATTATAAACTAAGAAGTTATCTAAATGTCTGCATTAGAGGCATGGTTAAGTAAGTCATCATAGATTAAGTTGACATGGGATATTACATAGCCATTAAAATAATAGATGAAGAGCATTTAGCCATGTGGACAGATTTATGAGGTAATGTTCAGCAAGAGGCAGAGTGCTCAATTCAAACCCTGTGATTAAAACTATTTTTAAAAATGTGCCTTTCTGTAATTGGAGTCTGATAAAGGGGGGAAACTCATTTTATGTCAAAAGTTGAGGGAGAAAGCTTATAGAGTAGAGGGTGTGGAATCAGAGGAGGGAGAGGATAGGAGTTATGAGAATGAAGAGACAATGCATGGAGACACTCAAGACAGGATAGGTGGATGGACTGGGGTCAGACCTTAAGTGGCAGGGCCACCTAGACAAGGTTCTTTTTCAAAGACAGAAGCAAAGGAGGAGGAGGTATGTGAAAATTACGTTATTTAGGACTCAGTGTAAGTGATGGAAACTCAATTCAAACTGGCATAAGCAAAGCCTGTAATTTATTGCTCCCTTAACCCAAGAGTTTAGTTTCAGGTGCATCTGTGTTCCTGTGCTCACATGACACCTCTCTTTCCTCTGCATTGCTCTTCGTGAGCACCATCTCAGGTAGTCTCTTTGTGGTGGCAGCATTGGTTTACATAGTTCAAATAGCTCATATTCACAGAGAGCCCCTTTTTGGAGTGACATCGCCAGTCAAAATTCTAGGAAAATCTCTGCTTGGCCCGGCTTGAGTCAAGGTATAATCATATTATCATATAATATGATATCATATAATATCATATTATATATTATATGATATCATATGATATCATATAATATCATATATCATATAATTTTTATAATTTTAATAATTATTATAATTTATGATATTATAATCATATAATATCATATATCATATAATCATATTCTCACTGGGGAAGAAGGAACCTTATGATTTACCACCATTACCACGTAGAGGAAGGCAGTTTTAACAATGAAACATGCTGGCCAAAGGACAGAAACAGATGTTCTCTACAAGGATAAATAGACATTTAGAGGCTGTGTGGCTTGTTTACTAAGTCTTAAGTGAGAGCTATCATCTGCTTGATTGGCCTAGTCAACAAGGCTAGAGAAAGTATCATTGGAACCAGGTCTTGTATCCTTTGACTCCCCCAGTTATGGTCAGCCCTAGACTAGCATCCGTGTTCACTTGCCTTTATCTGAAGTTAGGAAAGAAAGTTGGTTGGACCCATTTTACTCTATAACACACCTTTAGTTGTTTGAGAAGACTACTCAGCAAACACATGGGGATAGTTGATGAATTAGGGCCATGTTGATGTCCTTTTTCGTAATTTGGAGGGATCTGAAGTAAATGACTGGTAGGTTAGATGTGGATGCATTTTGAAATGGAGTGTTTTATTGTTTGCTTGAAATGCTTGTTTGGAAAACTTTCTTGGGTACTTAGTTCTTTTTTCGTTTATTTTTCTTTGGTAAATGACTAATACAAAGAGAAAACCATCTGTAAAGGAGATTGAAAATGTACTGATTAGAAAGTTGGGGCTCAATGCATATGGGGCCAAACATTTTTCCTGTCCTCTGGAATGAGTCAGTGATTTGATGTACAGCCACCACGGCAAATGCATTGTCCTACTGTGAGGAACGAGCAGAGTGAGGTAAACTGTGGTACTTCAGGTGTTAAGAGCTTTAGACTATTACCTGAAAGGGTTATCATTTCTAAGGTTTTTGGAGTTGTAATGTCCACAAGGAAAAAATTCCCTTCTTCGACTCCTAAAAGTGTGGAAGAAAGATAGCGGTTTTGTGATATTAGAAGTTAAGAAATTTGATCATTTCCCTATCCTTAATTTAGCGGCTGTAAATTAAGCTTTCTTTTCCCAGTGTAAGGAAGCTTTATTTGGGATATTTAACTTACTTGCTTCAATTCATGAAGACCCTCAAAGACTGCTTTTAGGGAAAGGAATAAGAACTCAGCCATTTGTATTTAGTCAAAGATAGAAGGTTAGTGACTCAATGTTTATATGTGAGGCAAGTTGCATTTCATGCTGATGCTGGTATGTCTCAGCATGAGTTTTGTATAGATGAGGAAAGTCCTTAAGGCTCAAGGATTCTGGATGCCACTGATTCAAAGCAAAGAGAAATTGGCTGAGTTTTGGTAGTTTAGGCAAAGGAGCCTATGTGGGGATTCGGCAGGAAAGAATAGGGTCTTGAGGTTGCCCCAGGTGGAAGGCCCATGTACTTTTCCATTAGTGTGAGTCGAAAATATTTATATTTATGTAAGAGGACTGTATGGAAACATTGGAGGGTATGTTGGAGAGAAAGAACAAAGAAACAGTTAAAAGCATCTTTCTGAAAAGAACTTTGGGGGCCACTGGCATTGTATGTTTTTTTAATAGCTTGAACTGTCCTTAGAAATCATGGCTTAATGCTTTGTTTCATTTCTTATTGTTGCTGTTGTATCTCCTTGTAAGGATTTTGTGTATAGATATCGGAAGCAGCTTGAGTGTCAGTGTAGAGGTTGTTTTATGGCTCTGCTTTTTGGCATGGTCTCTAAATTCTGTATTTCTTCTTCTTCTCCTTTTTGGTATATGCCCCAGCTTTTCTCACCTACATCCCTCTGTTCTAACATCTCCATTTTTACCCCAAACTGATGATGCAATAAAACATAGAAATGAATTAGGAGCCAGACCTAAGAGCTTTCGATTTCAATATTTACAATCATCTCTTTATTGTATTTGATGATTTTTTTTTTTTTTTTTGGTATGTAACCATTAAAACTATTCTGCCATTAGTCCTGTCTTGAAAACTGCCATCTTCTGGATCCCTGATTGGACCACAATCCCTGATTGTGCTACCGTGTACAACTTAACCACACAAATGGAATGATGTCTCACCAAAGGTTCACAAGTTTGAAACAGAGCTAAGAAAAAGGAACTAACAACAAAGGTCGGTGAAGAGCCAAAATAGATACCACGATGTGTATGCCTGGAAGGACTTGATTGACTTATTTCCCCAGGGCTGCAGAGAGCATTCCTGTCCATACTACTGCTGCGGGTTAGAGGAGGAGGCATAATTGCAGTGTTCAGCAGTGTTGTGTAGAGAAGAGGCTGGTGCGCTCAGGCATCTAAGAGAAAGAGTAGAATGCATAGGTAAGCGCTTTGGGCAAAGATTTTGATATCTCCGTATATATACATACATATTTAAATCATTTCTTTCTATCATAGACAAGATGTTAATAAAAAAATCAAATCTCTTCTAAGTGGAATAGGTTTTATCTTAATAAGATACATTCTATTGTCCAAAGTTTGTACATGTGAATAGCTGGTGAGGTATATGCTTTGGGAAACACAGTGTGAAATAATATTTTCTATGCTCAGTTATGCTTTTGCCATAAATACATGTGTAAACCGTACAAATCTGCTTTACAAGAAGATGAGATGCATTCTATGAGATGCATCTGGGGATGCGTTTATTTTGGGCTCACTTTACCACCTGAAATTCTTTTATGGTTATGGGATATTTATTTTCAGTTCACTTCTAATCTTCCATTTGTGTGGCAAGACTGTGCTTTTTTTCCTATTAAATTCTTCATAACTACATTACCTTTTATTTATTTTTAAAATTAAAAAAAATTTTGTTTTCTTTTCTAAATTAATTTTTATTGCAGTATAGATGCTTTACAATGTTGTATTAGTTTCTACTGTACAGTAAAGTGAATCAGCTATATGCATACATATATCCCCTCTTTTTTGGATTTCCTTCCCATTTAGGTCACCGCAGAGCATTGAGTAGAGTTCTCTGAGCTATATAGTAGGTATTCATTAGTTATCTATTTTATACATAGTATCTATAGTATATATATATATGTCAATCCCAATCTCCCAGTTCATCCCCGCCCCCTGCAGAGAAAACTTTTTATTTTATATTGGAGTATAGTTGATTAACAATATTGTGTTAGTTTCAAGTGTTAGTTACATTACCTCGTAAATCTGTCCTCGGATGTCTTGCCGGATGGATGTTAACTAGGATGTGCAGGCAGGTGGTGTCGGGATATTTCCTCCTGAAATCTGCCCTCCTTCCCTGTACTGGAAAAACAAAACCTCCTTACCTGATGCTGAAAGCTTGTATATATTAAACTGGTGTTTAGCTACATTCCTTGATTTGTCTGGGGCCTGATATCCCCGTGAGAAAGAGCTTCAACCCCGAAAACAATTGGAATTCAGACATCAGGTGTCATGTCTTAAACACTGTGAGGCTGGGATAGTGTGGTGCCAAGGATAAGGAAGGCTGTAAAGAGGAACAGCAGGTTCCCTGAGAGGAGAGTCCCCCTGCATGAGGATGGCGATTGCCATGGTGGAACCTTCCAGTAGAACTTTCTGCAGCAGTGAAAATGTTCTGTATTTGTGCTGGTGGCTACTTGCTGCATTGGGCTGTTGAGCGTTTGCAAGGTGGCTAGTGTGAAAGAGGACGTGGATTATGAATCTTCTTTATTTTTAGTTAAATTTAAATAGCCACACGTGGCCGGTAGCAACCATATTGGACAGCACTCATATAGTCTTTGTGGCAAAACTGATGACCCAAAAAGCAATGATTCTAGGTATAGTTTTGGGTGACACATAAACTCAGCCCACCCAGCCTGTCTGAGCAGTTTTGCACCTGGAAATGAGATTCTGGGGGGTAAAACTGAAAGACTCATAATACTTGAGATTCAGACCCTCTTAGAAACCCGGGAGATAAATTGGCAAGAACCTTATCCCAGCCCTGCTGTCATGGGACCCCCACCTACCTGCTCATGTCAGCTGGAGATACATGGGCGCTGCAGAGTCTGGTGGTAGATGGCAAGGAACTCGAGGCCTCAGGCATTGTAGGTCAAGCATAGGTGGACAGAAACTCTACTTATGTAAGAAGACTTTGTTCCTCTTTCCCGTTCCCGCCTTCCTCAGAGAACCCTGATATTTTCAGGCATTTTCCTTTCTCATGGCCATGTCCTTTAGCAGAGGTGGAGCCCCTCCTCAGGCTTAGTGATGAATTTTCTTTGGCCTAAGTCAGTGCTCTTCTTTTTCTTCATTTCTACTCATATCTCCTCAAAATAGCTTTGAAAACCGTGTACCTCTTTACACATTTACAATTTTATATCTAAATTTTTTAATCATACGATGCGTGAGTCACAATGGATGTAATTTTTTGCATGTGGAAAACATTGACATTTTAGGACTGTTGCAGTTCTATCCTAAAATGTCAATATACCCAACAGAATCAAATGTAGCAATTTGATTCCAACCATCACCCATAAAAAGTACAGAAACTCCTCTTTGTGAGGAAATGTACTTTGTTTCCTTCTCAGACTTTCATTTCTGATCCAATTTTCCCCCAGAATTTATCCTTATGTAATTTATTTTTATGCTTGAAAGTCTTTTATTGATTGTCCTATTATATTTCTCTGCAACAAAATGTGTATATAAATTTAAATTTAAAACATTTGTAATGTTTCCTGTGAACATAAGGCTTTTAAGTGTTAAATAGTTTCCTCTGGATTGAGTTATCACAGTTGAGCAAAACAACATAAATGCATTACAAGTTTTGATAAATACTTGCTAAATGTTAGGACGTACAGTTTTATTGGGAATGCATCTCTTAATAGATGGATGGGGCTTTTTCCCCCTTCAGTTAGTTCACGCAGAATGCATATTATTTATTGCTATATGAGACACACAGTTCAGCATCAATTCTATTCCCATTTTTCACTTGTCTGGATGTAAACTCTGTGAAATCCTGTTCACATAATAAGTAGATAGGAAAGGAAGGAATTTGTTATAGCTTCTTTGAACGCCTAACCTTCTAAGTTATAGGCCAAAAATCAGTTGTGATCTATCATTAAGAATTCTTTTTAATGATTGGCTGACAACTTGATTAGGTCCCTCTTCAATTTTATTAAAAGCGAAGGATTGCTGTCTGATTTGCAGAAGGATTAGTTGCAAGTTATCAGAGTCATTTACTTTCTTAACACCTACATTGGTATTTCAAAATGCCCCAGTGTTTGGTGACCCTGATACTTTAACATATCAGAGCATTATACTGTATAAAAATTCAGGATGGGTGAGAAGTATTCCTCTCTTTTATAGTGTGAAAAGATAGTGAAAGGCTTAGCCTATTCTTAGAAAAGAAAGCATATGGATATGGGGATTTGGACATTGCTTTAAATTATCTGTTCTTACTCTACCCTTGAAGAGACTTCAGGTAGCCACAGCGTTAACGGTACTCTAATACCCTCAGTTTGAAGGCTGATAATCTAGGCATTTCCATGGTTCCCTTTCCCTGACTTTTGATCAGTCAAGGCATGGCATAAGATGCACTTCTGGACTCTGAGAGTTAAGGGGAAGTGTGTTGCAAGTTTCTGGAAAATGTTTCCTTGTTCTCAAAAAGAGATTCAGGAAGGAGTCAGTCTCCTGTTCCTCTGGCTGTGGTTGTCTCTGGTACTGTGGAACAGCTGCAAAAATACTTTGGTCATCAGGGGACTAAGTTTAAGGACAGAGTGCCACCTTAGCAGGTCAGAACAGAAACAAAGAACAGAATTGGTGTCCTTAATGTTGCTGTTGACCCACTGAACTAACCAAGCCTAGAAACACCCTACCTTTGAACTTCTTAGTTAAGAAAAAATGATTCCTTATTGTTTAAGCCACTTGGTTTTGGCCATCACTGTATTATTATTATTATTTTGACACTTATTATGATAGAATTCACATACCATATGATTAACTCATTTAAAGTATACAATTCAGTGGTTTTTGGTATACCCACAGAGTAGAGTAACCATTACCACAATCAATTTTACAACATTTTTATCACTCCAGAAAAGAGAACCCCTACCCTTTAGCAGTCACCATCTCCCTCCCAATATTTTTCCTCACTCCCCACCCCACCTCAACCCTAGCCAACTGCTGTTCTGCTTTCTGTCTGTATAGATTTGCCAATTCTATATCAATTGGCAATCAACAATTCTGTGTCAATTTGGACATTTCATATAAATGAAATAATTCACTACGTGGTCTTTTATGACTGGCTTCTTTCACTTAGCATAATCTTTTCAAAGTTCATCCAGATTGTAGCATGTATCAATACTTCATTCCTTTTTATTGTTAAATAATATTCTGTTGTATGGATATACTGCTTTTTATTTATCCATTCATCAGTTGATGCCGTTAGAGCTGCTTCCACTTTGGCTATTACGAATAATGCTGCTATAAACATTTGTGCACAAGTTTGTGTGTGAGCCTATGTTTTCAGTTCTCTTGTGTATATACCTAGCAGTGTATTGCTGGTCAGATGGTTATTCTATGTTTAATCATTTGAGGAGCTGCCAAACTGTTTACCAAAGTGACTGCACCCTTTTACAGTCCTACTTGCAGTGTATGAGGGTCCCAGTTGTTCCACATTCTTGACAACACTGGATATTTTCTAAGTTTCTGACTGTAGCCACCCTAAATGGGTATAATTTGGAATCTCATTGTGGTTTTGATTTGCATTTTCCTTCTGGCTAATGATATTGAGCATTGTTTCATGTGTTTAACTGGCCATATGTATATCTTATTTGGATATTGCTTTATCTAAATCTTTTTTTTTTTTTTTTACTTAAAGAAAGACTAGTGTAATAAACCCTCGTGTTCCCATCACTTATTATTAATAATTATCAGGTCATGACTGGCAGCTATCCTGTCAGCGTTCAAATTTCCCTGATTTTCTAGTGGGTTATAGTTTATTATATTTGGACTGTTTAAACATGATACAAATATAGTCTGCACATCTCTTTTAATCTTTAAGCACATCCACCTTTTTTTCCTTGCAATTTATTTGTTGAAGATAATTGTTTCATTTGTCCTGTAGGAGTTCCTACATTACAGATTTTTCTGAATGCGTTTCTGTGGTGTCATTTAACATGTTTTTTCTGTCCTTGGTATTTTCTGTAAATTTGTAGTTAGACCCTTTACTCATTCAGGTTCTTTTATGAAAAAATTTAACATAGATCACAAAACTACTTTGATCAAGAGGTACATGGTTATCTCTCTTTTTGTGTGATGTTAAGAGTGATAAGTAGGTTCAGGTGTTATCAGTCTGACCATACATTATAAAGTTATCCATCAGCTTTTCACCTGATAGTGTTAGCGGCTATCAATGACCATAACTTGAATCTCTAATTTTATTAGATTTTAGCAAAATGCTGATATTCCAGTTCTATCATTCCTTCCTTATTTATGAGCTTGAATCCATCTAAAAGGTAAAACTTCCCTATATCATGTATCTGGTTAACCTAAGGCACAGTTCAGAGAGGAAAAGTACGGTAAATTCTTGGTTGTTTTTTTTCTTTTCTCTTTCATTTACTAGTTTTAAGAATAATGATTTGGTTCTTTGGCATTCACCAAAGGGGACCAGTGAGGTTTTCCCCTTTTTACTTTTGAAAACCGTATTATTATGGATTCATGGCTATTTAACATGTTTAAGGTGTAGCAATTCATTGCTGTTAATATTCCTTCTGCTGCCCAGTTTGTCTCATCTTTGGGTAGTGAGTCCTTTACTTTTGCTGTTGAGCCCTTTAGACAAGACCCCAGTACACTGTGACAAATTCCTTGATTCTAGGATAAAAGATGTTCCATCCTCATACATTTCCTGCCCCAGTCTAGAGTCAGACAGTTTTCTAATGATCTCATGTTCCTTTTAGTGGGAAGTGGTATTCAAGGGCCAAAATCTAGATGCTGAAAGCTACTTATCATTCCTGGATTGATCATTGTTTCCTGGTCCTTTCAGTGGATAGAGCTACGAAATACATATTTCCTTTTAAAGAGAAAATAAAGCATGAGTTTATATTTAATTCTATTTCAAATTTAGGAATACTTTTGTTTTTACTGTCTTTTGTTTTGAAAAGTTTATTTCACAATGACACTAATATAATTACAGATACTACATATCTGTAATAATTTCATATGAGCAAAACTGATATTGAATTGATCGATATGATTACTGAAAATAGTTTAAGATAATTTTTTTTTTTGGTCTTTAGAATATACTCCACTAAGGATAGTCAAACTTCTGTGTTTTAAGGTCACTTGAAATGCTTCTTCTCTGTATGATTAAGTGTGCTGTCAAACTGTTGGATTGGATAGGTAAGAAATGGTTACTCAGCATAGTTTTAATCGCATTTCTGTGTTCATATGTTTAAAGACCATTTACATTTCTTTTATGCACTATGTTCACCCCTCCTGCCCATCAGTGTTGGTGTTTTAATTCTCTATTTTTAGAGAATTTCGACCACTTGTACTTGGTCTTTTTGTGACTTACATCTGAAGACATCCTGAGAAATAAGTCAAAACCTCTAACTCACAGGCCTAAGGAACTAATAGTAGCATTAAAAGTCAGATGGCAGCAAACAGGCCGTGATGACTGAGCTGGAGACTCAACTTTGACTATCTGGGAGACCTTTCCCCTTGATTCCCCGCCCAGCCTCCCCTTCCAGGAACTCTTAGATATGAGAAGGGGGAAGGAGACGCACCTGGCCCGAGTCAGGTGAGAATTGTTGATCCAATAGGGCTTAGTATGTTAAAACATCCCAAATTGGTGGGGCCCACCCAAGAGGCCTTGCCTTTGAATCATGCTTCGATTACACGTGGATCCTTTATTTTGACTTCTAATTGCTCTCTTTTTGTGAATTCCAAGTTTTTAATTTGTTTCTTACTCTGAGATACAAACTCCAGGTCATTTGACTTCTCATTTTGTCTGCCTGGAGAACACATATTATGACATTAGCCAGGTGTCTGGGCCCCTTATAGAAATGGGTAGGAGGAAATATAAATTGTTATCTAGCTCTTCAAACCTCACTTTTTCAAAATCTGTTTGAAATCAGCCACGTAGACAGTGTGTAACAAATGTCAATGAAGACCGTGGCATTGCAGACTTGTGACTCAGAACCAACCGACCCTAAAGCTGTGCTTCCTCACCCTTCACGTCATTGTGGGTACACATACGGTGGGCCGAGTTTATGTTGTACAAGAACATAATACTCTAGCTAAACACAGGCAGTGCATTTATTACCATGCAGAACTCAAGAGCCTTACGGTCCAAATTGGAAGGAAGCTAACTCAATTGGTGTGGAGAATATTTTAAAAGTACTGAACAGTTTCTTATACCGAACTACATGCTAATGTAGAAAGTTCTGAACACCTCTGGAATTGGAGAGCCAGTTGATTGTTCATGATTACAGGAAGGTAAAAAGGTCTCAAAATTATACTAAGTTTGAAGCTATTTTTTCTATTGAAAAAAATGTCCCCTTATTTTCAGAACTTGACTTACAAACTACCATGGTAGATACAGAGCAAAGTTGGGCTCTGAGGGCCAAAGAGGCCTTCCTGAACGCTGTCACTTTCTTACTTCATCTTTGAGTGCGGCTAATGCTGTTCCCGTGGCCCTCAAGCCATTAACTCTAGACTCGGGATCATTGACGTTATAAATCCACTCTTCCTAAAGCGCAGCTGTGTGTTGCAAAAAACGATTTTCCCATTGTCACTAAGAGAGCAAATGCCATGGGAGATTCTTTTCCAGAAGTCGACAACTGAAGAAAGGCATTTTCCTCTAGTTGATATAAAGGCTGTCATTGCATAGAATGGCTTCTCTTATCCTTTTGCACGTTAACTGAGTGTAATTTTCAAATGTAAAACTTCCAAAAGGAGCATAATTCTGGAAATGGCAAGATTATAATTATGTGAAGCATAAAGGATAAATTTGTAGTTTATAAATCATGGATATTAATATTCAGCAGGAGCCTAATTCACAGTAAAACTTGAAATACTACACTGTTAAAAATAACTGGGGGGCTTCCCTGGTGGCGCAGTGGTTGAGAGTCCGCCTGCCAATGCAGGGGACACGGGTTCGTGCCCCGGTTCGGGAAGATCCCACATGCCGCGGAGCGGCTGGGCCCGTGAGCCATGGCCGCTGAGCCTGCGCGTCCGGAGCCTGTGCTCCGCAACGGGAGAGGCCACGACAGTGAGAGGCCCGCGTACTGCAAAAAATAAATAAATAAATAAAAATTGGGGTGTTAGAAGAAATTTTAGCAGTTAAAGATTATTTTTGTGGGGAGGGTTTTTGCCCATCTGGGGTTTAAATTTGCATTTAGGTGGGGCTATTTGCATTGCTCTTCAAAACAGTGGCCTGTATTTAAATTAATTTAGCCTTTTTTTCTCATTTCTACTACCTGTCCCTTACCCCTCTAATCTGTTACAAATGCTTGGTTATTTAACTTTGCATATGTTTCTGAATTTATCTTTCCTGCTTCTTATACTGCCATGATCCTGGTTCACGCTGCCATTAACTTTGAACTTGATTTCTACAGGGGCTCCCACATGTCTCCTACCCTCCAGTCTTGTGCCCCTCAAATCCGTATCACGCAGCATGAAGAGGTATCTAGTTGATAGGTGAATCTCACGTCACTCTTCTGCTTAAAACTTCTTGGTGCCACCCCAGTATGTGTAGAGATGGAGTTTACTGTGCTCTGAAGGGCCCTGGTGGAATGAATGGGTCAAAATATATTTTACTCTTGAGTAATGCTGGACTTTTCCAGTGGGCTTTGATTGCGGCTGATTTCCAAAAGGGCATTGCTTTTTCAAGCAGATTTATTTTTAAAAATCATTAAGCTTCAGTTTTGGGATCCGAAGCTTGGATGGCTCAGAGGGAAGTGCTTCCCGGGCTAGTATTTTGGGAGCTTTTGGTTCTTCTCGTTCTCTCAGTGGTTAGGTGGTGAGAAGTGTAGAGTGAGAGTGGTAGAAAAAAGGGACTTCACGATGCACCTGAGTCAAATCCTGCTCTGCCTTCTTACAAAGTAATTTTACACGTGCTATTTATTTAACCTGTGCGAACCTTTGGGTTCCTGTTCCGTGGGATGGATTATTGTGAGGACGAGCATATAGTGGGTGCTTCATCAATGGCGGTGGTGCTGTTCTTTGGGGTCTTCCGTGGATCTGGAGGGAGGTGGGTTTGAAGGACCTTACAGTCTTATTCCTTGCACTTTTGTCACCCTGAGATGCATTCATAGATCATGGGTTAAAAGGTATATTCAAAGATTCAGAGCAGCTCCTACAGTTCCACACAAAGCTTGCAAAGGCTCTATCTTGTGTATACGACCCAGGTGGTCTGTGTCCATAAAGTGGAAGCTGCGAAGCCCAGAAGTGTCGTTTATTTTTATTTATTTATTTTTTTGCGGTACGCGGGCTTCTCACTGTTGTGGCCTCTCCCGCTGCGGAGTACAGGCTCCGGACGCGCAGGCTCAGCGGCCATGGCTCACGGGCCCAGCCGCTCCGCGGCACGTGGGATCTTCCCGGACCGGGGCACGAACCCGTGTCCCCTGCATCGGCAGGCGGACTCTCAACCACTGCGCCACCAGGGAAGCCCCTGAAGAGTCGTTTATTGAGTGACGATTTGAGAAAGGGAAAAACTCAATCGGCTTTAACCTTTGCTTTTTGTGATCCAGGAAAGATCACAGTGAGGCACGTGTAATTTTCATTCAGTCACCCCTTATTTTGACTACTACACTGGTTCCCCCCAGGAAAATTCCAAACCCAAGCCTGTGGTCATATTCCCGTCTTGATTCCCATCTCGATTCAGGAGCAGCCAAAAGGAGGAAGCCACTCTCCAAAAAAGAATAATTAGGTATGCATTGAGAAGCATTCAAAATATGATAAAGTTATTCCAAAATGGAAAAATACCACATGTACCAGCTTAAAACTCAAATGCCTGGGCAGAAGCCATGAAAAAATAAACATTGCAGTAATGGAAGGGAGTTAACAGGGTTTCTAGAGGCTAAGATAGAGAGTGCTAAATATAAATCAAAGTGAATCTCTATTTTTTCAGCTGTTATGACTGGGGCATGTTGCTTATATTGAAAAAGAAAAAGTGTTCATACCACTATGACAACTGATTATATTTAATATCCATTCCCATAAAAACCTTATGAAGATTTCAGAAGAGAAGGAGATTAAGTTACCAGGATTAAAATTATTTTTACCTGAATAAATTAAATAAAAAATAACAGGTATTTAAAATGTGAACTATCAGATCTGATATATCTGGCCAGATGCTCTCAACTTTTATTTTATTTTTTAAAAAGAACTATCTACTGTAAGTAGAGGTGCCTATTAACTTTTCCAGTAGAAAAAGAAATTAGCGTCTGAAGACACAAAGCTAGTGAATTGTGAAAGAACACAGTTATGAAGACAAAATTAAAAAATCCTCTGATACCCCAAGGACCAATTTAAAAGTGCTCTATTTAGAGAAATTCTGTATGCAAAGCATATATTTTCAGTTATTTCTGTTAAGGTTACTACAAGCTGCAGTCTCAGAAGTAGGTTTCAATAGATGCTGTATGATGTTGCAGGTAATGAGGGTGAGCTCTGCATCACAGCTCATCTGTTTATGGCGCCCACTCCCATGTCCTTACCCCATCCCCAGTCTTGACGGCTAGTCTGGGATGTCACAGCAGGCTACCTGGCAATCACCATGCAGTTCGAAACATAACATCAGTGCGAAAGGAATAGGTAAACATTTATATGAATAACCAGGTGGATTTTTGTGACTGTAAAAGTGAAATTAGGAAAGCATGCAGTGCTACATCTTTATATCACCCATATATTTCCAGACAACTTTGGGACGCACAACATCTCTCATATTAGGGAAAAGACGAAAAGTGAGGTCAGTGGGTTTTGGAGAATTCTCTCAAAATGAAAACGATGGCAAGTGCTCCAGTTTACATATTTGGGTTGTTTGAGGTAGCAGAGACTTTTCCTGAGGCAAACTGAGTTAAAGCCACATGAAACATTCTTTTCTCCCCCTATTTGCATTCAATATATGTTTGAATCTTTAGGTTAAAAAGTTTTAAAATTGGAATTTTTCTGACTTTTATCTATAATAGAATCTTAATAATAATGTGGAGTGTTCTCATATGAACTATGTGTTAGGAACTCTCCTTTTTTGGTGGAAATTTTGCTGAGTTGAGATCTGACCTTGCATTAAGGAAAAATGTGCAATTAATTATTGCATAGTCATTGCTTAACCTACTAAAACAGATTGTTTTCAAGCCCATTAACAGAATCTATTTATATACTGTCAGTTGAGTACTCCATTCGTGTAAAGTACCACTTAGGAGAGTAAACTCTGGAGCCAGATGATCTAAGTTCATATTCTGGTTCTTTTATTTAGCAGCTGTTGGTCCTTGCACAAGTTACAGAATCCCTGTGCTTTGATTTCCTCATCCGTAAAATGGGATAATAATAGTACTTAATGCCTGGGGCAGTTGTGGGGAATCCAACAGGTTAATATATTTAATAAAGTGTTTGATATAGAATAAGCACTCAACCAATTATTATTTTGTAGCCTCCTTGGAGTTAATGTGGACCCAAAAGAAACAAAACTGAATTGAAAATATTCTATAATCCAGGATCTTCACCAATTCTTTTTGAAGATGTTTATTATTTAAATAAACGTTAATATATGTTTCTTATTCACCAATTAACATTAAATTAAAGGCTTAAGATCAAGCACTAAAAGATAGGTATTATTCTTAATTTTCTTCATATTTTCAAATTAAAAACTTTGTGACCAAATATTGCTTCCTGAAATCATCCTGAGATATTTTTGGAAGAACACATTGAACAGCGCCTTTATGTAACATTTACCTTTATTTGAACAATTTGTTTTCCGTTTGAAATTGGCAATAATTAATTTTCATAGTGAAAACACAGTTGCTAGTTTCTTCAACGACTATACGTATCAAAGAGGTACCTGTATTGATTATTAGTAAATATTGCTTATAGTCTATATTTGATACAAGCCATGAATAATTTACTTATATGTTTATGTCAGTTAGCTTTTGGAAGCAAACATGGATGTGAATTGCTAGTGAAAATGAGGGGGGAGGGACAAAGGCGTAAGTGCCAATTTATCTAAAAACATTTCATCAACACTTGTAATTTATCTCGGTTTAGTGTAAATTCCAGGGTCTGGAGTCAGAGAATGTTCCTTATTGGTTGTTTGGGTTTAGGCAAGTGACAGCTTCTCCAAGGCTCAGGTTTTTCATTTTGAAAGTGGACATGATAGTATGTACCTACTTCACAGGGTTTTTATAAAGCCTGTGCACTACTACTAATAATTGTAACTGCAATTTACTATATACTTACATGCTAGACATTGTATTAAGTGCTTTACATGTGTCCATCACGGTTAATCTTCTCCAAAGCCCTACAAGGTAGCTACAGTCACCATTTCCATTTTATGGACGAACAGGCATGGGGAAGGTAAGGAACTTTTTCAAGGCTTCACTGAAAGTAGTAGAGCCAAGACTAAGACACCAAGGCCAGTCTGCTTTGCCTCTTATAAACCTTCAAGTGCCTGCGAAAATTTAGTGGCTACAATTCAGCATTTAAAACATTAGCTGCAGATAGATGCAAAACTATTATATATAGGATGGATAAACAACAAGGTCCAACTGTATAGCACAGGGAACTGTATTCAATATCCTGTGATAAACCATAATGGAAAAGAGTACAAAAAAGAATGTGTGTATATATATATAACTGAATCAGTTCGCTGTACAGCAGAAATTAACACAACACTGTAAATCAACTATACTTCAATTAAAAAAATTAGAAAAAGAATATATGCATTTCCATAGAGTGAGTTAGTAATCTACTTATAATCAAGAGCATGAGGTTTTTAAAATAACAGAATTGTAAGGGAACTACAGAGAGGCTTCTTAGGTAATAAACTAGAATTACCCAGTTTGATTGGATAATACTTGCTGCCCCCTTGACGCCATTGTCCCCTTGAGGGGTAAAGCATCTGTGATGACTTGCCAGAATTTTCCAGTTGTCATAAAATTTACTAAAATTAAGTTCTACAGTTAGGAATTTTGCTTGGTTTAAAGTCACACATACGCCAACTTAACCTGTGAAGCCAGAAAGAATGAAGTTAGCACGCAGCCTGTGTTCAAGCAGGAGCGATGCCCTTCCTGTGAGTGGTCCCTTCATCGGGAAACATATTTAAAAATCACCATCGTAAAAGCAATGGAATCTCTGTAAATAAAGAAATGCTTAAAACCTGTCTAATTGACCAGAAAGATCTTTACTTTGAATGTAAAGGTGTCAAAACTTTTTCAAGAGGAGAAATTCTATCCTCAAGTGGTCAGATCCTGCTTGGTTATGTTTCATTCAAACAATGAAAGCCTCATTGTAGAGGGTAAGAAAAATGACTATTTCCAGATGGTCTACTAAATTGATACTCTTAAGAGTTTATTTTTAATTTGCTTATTTGGAAATGGGAGCATATTTTTCCCACAAAATAGTTTATAAAATCTGGTTGGATCTGTTTAAGGCTTGGTGAGGTCTCACTATAGTATTATCTTGGTTTTGATCTTCAGAGTAGGGAGAGGACTGTTAGGGACTGAGTTGTGTCCTCCTAAATTCATATGTTGAAGTTCTAACTCCCAGTACCTCAGAACGTGACTGTATTTGGACACAGGGCCTTTAAAGAGGTAATTAAGGTAAAATAAGGTCGTTAGAGTGGACCCTAATCCAGAATGAGTGGTGTCCTTATAAGAAGAGGAGATTAGGACACAGACACACACAGTAGGAAGACCGTGTGAGGATACTGGAAGAAGACAGCCATCTAAAAGCCAAGGAGAGAGAGGCCTTAGAAGAAACCAACCCTACTGACCCTTGATCTCTGACTTCTAACCTCCAGAAATCTATTGTTTAAGCCACACAACCTGTGATACTCTGATGGCAGCCCTAGCAAACTGAGACAGATATCTTGTGGTATGGGAAGAGGAGACTCGGCTTTCGGCTGAAAGGGCAAAGATAAAAGAAGTCAGTCTTTAGTCCTCTTTGACCTTTTGTTCTGTTTCTCTACTTCTCCCATTGTCTTGCCACGCTGAGTTCCACTATAATCCTCTTCTTCAGTGTGCTGGGTCAGGATGCATCTGGATTCTCTCCAAAGCGCTCTTTGCTCTATGCTCCAGATAAAGTTAGGAATCAAGATATATGTAATGTCAGTGGCTTTAACCACACATACTAAAATGTGAGTGCCCGATGGCCCCTTAATTCCCTAAATATGAGTTCCGTGGGGGCATGGACTTTTTAGTGGCCAGCATGTTCCCAGAGCCAAGAATAGCTTCTGACATGTGGCCATTACTTCAATTTATATTGTTGAGTGAAGGTCTTATTTTAAAAACTAGAATTGAACTCAAATGAACTTCTTAATGTAGGAATTGTGGACTGTTTATAAGCAAGTAGAGTCAAACATTTCCAACATTCCGGGACGTGGTGCCCTTTTTGTGGTGGTGGTTTTAGTGGGGGGACAATAACAGTGGCCCCCTAACTGAGCGCTCACTCCTGGGATCAGTCTGTTCTTTTTATATTTCCTCTCCTTCTAATTCTGTACCCATTGCTTTAGTTTATAAGGGCTTCCCTGGCATTGCAAGCCAGGTGTCAGCTTTCGTGACTGGGAAGAAGCATGGGGCAGTGAAGGAGGACACAGGTGACCTTGGTGCATGGTGGTCATTTGTAAGTTGAGGCTGACCTCAGCAACTTATTTTTACTTCATCACACGTTTATGCGGATGGTGTGAAGCATGGAGTAAGGACAAGTAAATTTGGAATGTTCTATAACTGGCCCTTCCAGACAGAAACAATGGCTGTGATGGGAGGTGTGTTCTTAGCGAATGACAGCAGGCTCTGAGCGCTCCTCCTGTCCTGGCCCCCTGTTCCAGCCCTCCCCTCCGCTCGTGAGATCCTTTGGGCCAACCTTTTGAAAGATGGAGGTGAAGGGGCACATGAGGTAGGAAGTAAATACAATTTGTTTATTAATTTATTTAATAAACACTTAGAAAGCACTTACTGTGTTCCAGACACTGTTCCAAGTGGTTTATACATATTCATGCATTTAATCTTTATAATAACCCTATGAGAAAACTCTGGCCGGAGGGGTTCTCCATCCAGGTCACAAGTGAGAACGTGGTAGAGGGGAGATTCAGCCCCAGGCTGTGTGGTTCCATAGTGTGAGCTCCTACAGGAAAGAACCGATAGCAACCGGGTGCTTTGTGGAGCGGGATTGAAGAAAGGGAACTGCAGGTTTGGGAGAAAGATGTTGGATATAAAGGAGGCACAATTTGAGTAGAAATGAGGGACATGGCTTATTATCATATTGAATTGACCTCTAATTCATCCCCATTGGTAACCCTCTTCCCTCCTCTGCCATGGCCGCGTTAACGCTATAGTCACCTCAGAGGGAGGTGGGTTTCTTGAGGAGCTAGAAAGGGAGTATCCTTAAAAGGAAATAATTTCTGGAAGCTGGAGAGGAGAGAGGCAGCCCAGGAAAGAAACTCTGTACATTCTTTAACAAATGGAAGTGGTGTTATCTATCCTTCTACTTTTAAGGTTGTTGTGAAGATACAACAATTGTAGAGCACAGAACTTAAAATTGGAAAGACTGCAAGCTCAACAAATCCAGTAGTATTCATTTATTTTCATGTAACTCAGTTTTTTCAAATGAAGGTAACAAAGTCAAACATAGTCACTCTGTTTCAAAAAAAGTGACCCACTTGGCTTGCCCCCTCTTCCCTGCCCTTTGTGTCTTTGAGGGAACTACAAGGATTCTTCAGAGCATAGCTTCAAAGCATAGTTTGAAAACCGCTTCCCTGAATCAACATCTGTTCTGAATATGAAAAAATTTGGGCCAAGAGACATTCAGTGGCTTTCCAGCAGTTGTTCAATGACATTTCCATTCTCTGAGCGTTGTGTCCCCATTGGGAAAACCATCTCTCTGTGAAACACTCTGAAAAGTTAAAAGTTCATATCAAAGTAAGCACTTTAATAATACCTATCATTTATTGAATACTTGCAATGCTCTTGGGCAAGGACAGCTTCACAAGTGTGTGACCCATGCAGTACCACAGGTCCCACACTCAGAAGGGCTCTGCTCTTGGTTTTATGCTCTGCTGTTGCCATCTTGAAAATTTTAGTAGTTTTTGAACAAGGTGCCCTGTGTTTGCATTTTGCACTGGACCCCACAAATTATGTAGCTGATCCTGGCTCCTGGTGTTTATATACAGCCAGTCCCCTACATACGAACGAGTTCTGTTCTGAGAGCATGTTCGTAAGTCCAGTTTGTTTGTAAGTCCAACAAAGTTAGCCTAGGTACCCAGCTAACACAGTCGGCTGTATAGTACTTTACTGTAATAGGTTTATAATACTTTTCACACAAATAATACATAAAAAACAAACTAAAAAAATAAAACATTTTTAATCTTACAGTGTACAGTACCTTGAGAAGCACAGTGGTACAGTACAACAGCTGGCATCCAGGGGCTGGCATCGAGTGAACAGGCAAGAAGAGTTACCGACTGGAGGAGGGAGAGGGGGTGGGGGATGGTAGAGCTGAAGGACCGTCAGCAATAGGAGACAGAGGGCAAGCTGCAATGTCGCTCACGCCTGACGTGGATGGCACAGGTTCTGGTTCCTTGCTGGATTCTATTCTCTCTACTCTTTTGAAAAAACCATCCAGTGATGTCTGGGTAGTAGCATGGTCGTATCTCTGACAGTTCACAACTTGAAGGTTTGTATGTAGGGGACTTACTCTCTCTCATTTCATCTAATACTCCAGCCATCTTCAATGTGTGGGTATTAGTGTCGCTATTGTACAATTAAGGACACTGAGGCTAAGAGAATTTCCTGAACATCACATGCGTTGTGAAGCGGCAGAATGGGAAACGTAGCCAAGAATTGTCAGCTTCAAAGCCCACTCACTGTCTTTCCACCTTAGGTTACTGCTAGTCTAAAGCAAGACTGTGCTGGAGAAGGGAAAAGAAGCTGGTGGTAAATCTTTGAGGGAATGTAAGAGCTTCTGTAGTGCTTAGCCTGGCTACTGGGACCATTTAATATGGAAAAACATCCTTTAATTTTTAAACATGGTTAACTTGATTTTTTTTAAAGCGTAGATTATTGTAAGACTGATTTATGTAGGACCTTTACTCCATAGAGCTAGTGGCTGACCCAAAAAATGTGATTTTGTTTCTTTACAAAAGGAGAAGCCGAGAAACGTTTGTAAAAGAAAATGTTTTAGTGTAGACTGTGAACTGCAGACAAGTTTAGGATTAGAACTCCCTTGTGCTTGTTTTGCTTTGACATTCAGTTCTTGTGTTTCTTTATTTTTTCCACATACAGGCATCAGACAACATAGTGGTTTTGAATTGTTTTGATGATAAAAGTTGTAGGAGTAAAAAATACATTACTCAGTGTATTCCTGTGCTCATGTCTGTAAGAACCTAAAACTTTATGCTCAGTCTCCTTTTCCCCCATAATTTCAAAACGAGAGTACAATTTTTAACATTTTTCATCCGAAGTGTTAGTGAATTTCTGTATAGGTACCTGGCCTAGAAAGTTGGAATTTTCTATCTAAAGAAAATTTCTAACTGAGAATTTCTGGTCCTAATATTCTTGGACCACATTATGGCTTAAGTTGTAATAATAATGTATATTTGTATAGTGCTTTTAGTCTGTAATGTGTTTCCATGTTTGTTATAGGAAGAAGGATAAGACAGCTGAATGGAGGACAGAAAGAATGTTGATGTGATATTGTGGCAGAACATGAAGAACTCTGAATGAGGGTTCTAGAACAAGAGCAAAGCAGGCGTACATAGAGGTAGGGCCCGGAACAAAATTCAGGAGTGCAGTTGTTCGCTCTGCTAGTGTTCATTGGTCTGTTTCACTCATTTAGCAAACAGTCATAGCATCTCTCAAAATACCAAATAAAACCTACTCCCCTTTAATACCCAAATGAGATTGCAATGGCTCTGTCAAGGCCTAAAATTGCATATTTATATCAGTACCATTTTTTTAATTTGAAAGGCACACTGCCAAAATGTTCTAATCAATTGAACTCTTTAATCAAGGTTGAATATGGTGATTTTCAAAAGAAAAAAAACCCCCAAATTAGAACAATTTTCTTCTTTTTCCAAACTGTTGAACATACTTTCTTAGATACTTCCCGGAAAGGAAGCCATTTCCACAGGACCTCCAGAGCACTTTTACAGAAGAAACTGAGCACGGGATGCATCCCCTCAGTAATCCTCACCTAAGTCCTTGAAAACTCAGTTAGTGAAGTTCATGCCGAGAATCTGTCAGACAGGTTGTAACCAGAAAGTGTTAATGGCTCAATTCTTTAGTTACCAAAATGTCACTTCATATTAAATGAATGAACTCTAAGTACCCATATGCTAATTGGATTTATTCCATACACGTTGGCTGTGATCATGATCACACTGAGTATGAACTTTACTGAACGACTCTACAAATTCCCCTTAATTCTCTGAGTTAGGATGGCACTGGGTACCACCTTCACAAAGGTATTTTAACTTCTAGCTAAACAGTATAGTTAAAGGAAAAGCTGAAAATTGGAGAAGAGGCCGAAAAAGTGGGAAAAAGGTAAAAAAAAACCCACATAATTTCTATTAGTAAGCTGTGTAAACCAGATAGATGAAGTAGTGAGGACTATTATGAAGATTTTATTACCCTGAACTGAAGTTACCACATCACTACAGATTTCTCTCAGTCAGACATATCTAAATTTATTGCCCCATAATGTGTGCACTCACCCCGTTTAGGATCTGAGGGAAGGGGGCGAAAGAATAAGATAGTTTCATCCAAAGGAAAAACAAGCACAGAAGTTGAACGTTGAGAAATTCTCCTGTTCTTTAAACCAAAGTGAAAATGTATCTAGATTTGCATCCCGTTCGTAGAATAACAAGACGCTTCTGGAGATGGTGGTGTGTGCTGGGAATTGGGGGAGGGGTGGCTTTATCTTCTACATCTGGAATATGCCAGTACCCACCTCTGCTTATTCTGGAGCACAAAGAGAGTTAGGGGAGCCGCTTTCTACTTCCTAGTGAACGGCTTTTTCTGCTTCTTCCTTTAAGACATAGGAAGGCAAATAAGAGTATCTTGGGTTCAGGGACTTTGGACGTGGCTCTAGGGGAGCTCTGAGGAAAGCCTACTGAAACCAGCCTGAAAACCATAAAGGGACCAGTATTTAGACTTTTTGTATTATCTCCAGGAGCCACTAACTCTTGGATAGAGAAATAGTATTGAAGAAGACATTCACTGAACAATTTAAATTGTTAAATAAAACATTTGGAATAGTCATTTTTTTTCAATATTTTAATACACCTGGAGTCTCAAAAACTGCAAGTTTTTCAGTACTCTCTTGCCTTCTGAGAGGCCACGATTGTGAGGTGACCTTCTGGGTCTTTGTGTGTAGATTACAACCATTTCTTGTAGATCTTTTCCTCCTAGGATATGGGGATGGAGTGCAGATGGAGGTTGGGGACAGAATAGAGAGATGGGCCTGATGAGGGATGTCCATTTATGAAGAGTGGTGTGTTACAGTTCTTCACCTTAGCTTTGCAGATCAGGTATGCTGATGGGAGGAGCTAAGCTCTGTGCCCAGCAGACCAGGTAGCAGCCCTTGCACCGTCCCAACCCCAGCATTTGATGGGATCAGCTAGAGTGGAACACCCACTGGTGGGAAGTAGTGTCCTCCAGGGCTCATTTAGCTCAGTGCCCTCGGCTAGAACCTCCTGTATTGCTAGGGAACCGTGACAGTTTTTTTTTTTCAATATTTTACTCCAGTTGCGTCCAGGAGAGGTTGTGACAACTTGGACAATTAAACACAAGGTGAAAATCAGATGTTGAGGAATAAATTGGAACAGAAGGTGCTTGAGAGGCTGCTGCCCTGCACGTGAGCCAAGCTTGCACCAGCCTCACCACAGTTGTTTTGGCCACTGTAATCTTAACATGTGTGCTCTGTAATGTCAAAAATGATTTTAAGAATATTTAGTATAAATCTATCAAGGGCAAGAGATAGTGAGAAGTCTGGAAACAGTCTTGGCAGACGTGTAGAGAAGAGGGAGACCTGGTGCCACCCACCAGATTTTTCTTCCTTTGAACAATTAGGGTAGGGACACAATTAGTCTTATCTGTGTACAGTACAGACCACTATCTTTTTTTTTTAATTCCTTTTTTGTTGAGGTATAGTTGATTTATAATATTATGTTACTTTCAGGTGATTCAAAATTTTTATAGATTATACTCCATTTAAAGTTATTATAAAATATTGGCTATATTCCCTGTGCTGTACGATATATACTTGTGCAGACCACTGTCTTTATTCATTTAACTAAGTAGATTTGGTCTTGCTAGCAAGATTAAGTTATTCACCATATGCATTTTTATGCTTGCTTTCGTGCTGTTTGTTAATTCATTTCAGAAAAAGAGAAGATGAGATATAACTTTGTTCATTTATTCAGTCAGTTCAGCAGAAATTCATTGCATAGCCGGTATGCCTACTATGCTAGTGCCGGTGGTACAGATATGAAAGGCCAAATGCTTGTTTTTCAGGAACTTACAGTAGGATCAGGGGATCTTTTAACTAAAAATTTAAAAAGAAAGCAAATATTAATACATACTTAATAATATGTTAAAGAAAACAAACCTTGTCTTGGAATCATACCTTTATCCTGTATTTCATGTCCTGCAACAATTTTCTGCTCAAGTTATAGAATGCTTCATACTGTTATGTTTTGTAATAAATTGGAACTAATCGCGAGGTTCAGACAAAGTGTTCAGCCTAACCTTGCTTCACGTTGCCTTCCTCCATTGATTGTTCTTCTGATTTGGATTGATTGGATTTATTTGTTTTCTCAGCAGTGGGTTGATTTCCTTTCCAGTCTTTCTTTACTTTAGATCCAAATTCTTTAGAAAGCCTGCTGTTCCCCAGTCTCTCCTCCTGGCATCACATAGCTCCGTGTGGATAGGTCCTGCCAGTCTGAAAGTGTATCTTGTTCTGAAGCCAAAACTCGGGCTAGGGTTGGCATAATCTTTAGAGAGTAAATGTTTAATGGGAGTAGTTGCCTTCCACATCTGCTCTGGACTGTTGGGTTTACCCGACACAGTATGTTTTTCTAGGATTATATAACATTCACTCATAATCCTCGTTTTGGAAGAGGGGAAAGAGAGTGGGGTGGTTGACAGGCATCATTAAGTTCTAGAAATTTGGTTATTCAAAGCACCCTAGATGTGCTTTTCTGTTTCCTCTCTCACTATAACGAAAGACTCAGTGATGGGAGAGATACTGACGTCCTAAACCAGGACCTCTTATCGCTCCTCTCAGAGGGTGTGGGGAGGAAATAAGGAGGGGTAATGGGACAGGAGACCCCTTGGTGCTTACGAAGACCCATATGAATTCACTTTTTGTTTCATTTGACTGGAGGTGGCTGGGGAGACGATGTACGCTCCTCACTATTGTTTTCAAACATACTGATTTTAACATCCCAGGGAGAAAAAATGCAACTGTTGGAAATAGGCTAAAATATGAAACATGACCGAACTTGAAATCAGTACATAAATTGTGAAATGGAAGATGAGGTTCTGTTTTGCCACAATGCAAAAGTCATGAAGAGTTGATTAGGATAGAAACTAGACAAACTGGAAAGCTAAGACAGTAATGTGAGGGGAAGACAGGCCTACTTCTGCCACATTTACATTCCTAGATGGAGTGCTCTCAAGAGACGGTAAAGGATTTTGAATCAGGGGGAAAATGTATGTTTTAAAAGTACAATATTTAAAAAAATACAATAAAAAGCAATTTTTGGAATGTTTGACATACCGTTTTTCTTTAACCGTATTGAGAATGTCTTTGATAATCTCCTTTACTTTAATGAGTATATTGCCCTTCTTTCTATGTTTTTCATAATAAATCTAAATTTTAGTTGAATTAAGTATTCTTCAAAGTAAGAAGGGAACACGTCTAATTGCATGTGGTTAGGCATGTTTTTGATGCTTGATTAAAAACTGTAATAACATCACCTTATAATAATGTGTAGAAAAGCAATACAGAAAACCGACTGAACCAATGAAACGAATGAATAATCAACAAATACATAATAAGAATCTGGCTTTTACCGTTGCTTTAAAGGAATCCTACAGTCATTTCATGTACCTATTTATAAATTTAACTTACCCTCTGGGATCCACAAATCTGGAAATCATGAATCTGTAATTTATTTTATTATATTTTATACCTCGGCCATGTGTGAGCTTTTCCATTAGCTGACTCTCCTTCCTGATAGCTATTTTTTGAGGTCTCTGGCTTGTGAATGGGCTTTGAAAATATTAGCATGCCATACAGATAATTAAGATTCAAATCATTAATGTTTTGGCCTCCAGAAATGGCTTGTGAAGGTACTACAAGAGTAGTGATATGTCATTGTCTTTGCCAAACAGATTCTGTACATGGCTACTTGTTTCTTAGTTAATGCAGTTATGAAATGGCCAAACCAAAACCATCAAATGGCTGTACTGAATCATATTTCTTTCTTTTAATACTTTTATTATATTTCTAATAGTTCCTCAAAAGTTATGTCAGCAAGTTCAGGTCAGACTGTTTAGAATAGTGGTTCCTAACCCTGACTTTTAAGTTATAGTCGGTTAGGGTATTTATTAAAAACTCGGACACCTAACTCAGTTCTGAGGATTGTGATTCAGTGGGACAAAGGTGGAGAGCCAGATCTTTACTTTTAACAAGTTTCGCAGGTGATTTGATGACTGGTCCGTGGACCAAGTTATGGGAAACTCTAATTTCAAGATCATCACCATCAGGTAATGGAAACAAACGAAACGTCTTGACTGACGGCTGGTGTTGTAATTGGGTGGTTGAGGTTATGCTCTCCAGAAGCAGCTAATATTACTATACTGAGGAGAGAGCAAGAGCCTCTCTCATCTGTTTTCCCTGCTTGTCTACTGAAGCAAAACAATTGTAAAATACATCTTTTTTTTCCTGTTTGCTCCTGGTCCTTTTGCTTTAATCAGACTGATGGCGAGAATTTTTTAAAGTTATAAATGGATGTATCTCAGACTTAACTATTTGCTGCCCAGAACATATTTGAACAAAGTATATTGGAACTTCTTATGTTCTGCTCATTTTGGAGTTGACAGCATGTTTGGTTTCTTTAAAATGTACACTCATTTCTTATGACCAATATATATGCCAAATATCTTAAATCCGAACAAATAATTTTCCTTATAAATAACAAAACAACAACAATAACAGACCTTGTTTATGTGACTTCAAATGACAAAATAATTCTCTCCTCTGCAGTGGTGGCAGCAGGGCAAGAATCAGCTTTGCCTTCATTAGCATATGGGACTGTTCCATACATGAATTTACCTCTAGGGTTTAATTAATTAATTTATTATTATTTTAAAAAATAGATTTATTTATTTATTTTTGCCATGTTGGGGCTTCATTGCTGCACGTGGTGTTTCTCTAGTTGTGGCAGGCAGGGGCTGCTCTTCGTTGCGGTGCACGGGCTTCTCATTGCCGTGGCTTCTCTTTGTTGCAGAGCACGGGCTCTAGGCGCACGGGCTTCAGTAGCTGTGACACGCGGGCTCAGTAGTTGTGGCTCACGGGCTTAGTTGCTCCGCGGCATGTGGGATCTTCCTGCACCAGGGCTCGAACCCGTGCCTCTTGCATTGGCAGGCGGATTCTCAACCACTGCGCCACCAGGAAAGCCCTCTAAGGTTTAATTTAGAGTTATCCAAGAAGTACTACATATTCTCAATACGGTTTATTTCTGAGATTATCAAAACATCTTTCATGTTTCTCTCATTCCCCTCAGTTCTCTGGATAGGAGGCTTGGTCCCATGGCAAGATGGTGTAATGCGGAGAAGCCCCCATTAGCCCTGATTTGTTCTCTGTAGGGGTCCAGGTGGCAGGAGGAAAGGGGCGTGTGTGTAGAGCTGCAGCCAGTCGTGCTCTGGAGGAGGCAGTTTGGTACCATGTCTGACCTCAGGGATTATCTCAGTGCAGGATTGAGCATACTCTTGGGGGTTGCTGACTTTTGGGGTCGATTCCAGAATGATTTATGGCCTCTCAGTCTTTGAATCTTAGGACACTTAGACCCAGTTCCTAAGCTTTCTCTGACGTGATCTCAACTGAATTAAAATCTTGCTGCAAGTGGGGTCAGAACCTAGGTTTTGAACCTAGGTCTGGAGCTGTGATACAGATGAGATGGATGGATGATGGTGGTCTGGTGTCGGCTTGATAACCTTTGCTGTAATACTTTGTGGGAAATTGAAATGTGGCTTCCTAATCCCAAGACAAACCAAGGAAGACATCCAGGAAGATAGCCAGGGAACCTTGTACAGAGAGTACAGCCCCTGGATGCTTTGGTACTTTATTCTCTGGGCCACCAGGTTTCTTTGGGAATGCAATGAAAGTTCAGAAATCTCTTATCCAGTCTTGCCACCAATTTGGGCTTCTTTGCAATATTTATGATCTAGCAGCCTGGTCTGATCTTTCTGCTTGGAACGGTAACCACGTATACAAATGTTCATATAATTACCAGCGTAGGCTAAAGTAAAACAAATTCCTTTGAACAGTTTGGTCCAGTCCCTCTGATTATAGATGCCTACTCTTTGCTGAGGTTTAAATTGCTTAAAGCAAGCCCTCCACATCTTGGGAGCACTCTGGAGCCTCTGTAGTGGGGTGGGAGCCCCAGTTAAAGTGAGAGTCTTCGGTGCAGTGCTGGCCCGCGTTCCTTCCTTTGGTGAGTCTGCAGGGCCCTAGTCACCGAGTAATGTAATCAAGCACACTCCGCCTTAGGCGCCTCCTGGCACACCATGTGAAAGCACTTAATATAGTGCAGGAATCAGCCAGCCTGGCCTGGGAGATTTATCCCCTTGCTGGATAGTAGGCAAGGGGTGTTTTATCAGACTCTCTGCCACTCTTCAGTTTTACTGTATAAACAAAGACTTCTTTGGTTATGCTTGAGCTCTGCTTCAGACTGGACTGTGTATGTTTTGCAGTGAAATAGCTGTGATGTGTCTGTCTAAAGCAGCCCAGTAGACTTGGCTGGATCTTTTTGTCTCATCACACGTGGGGCGGATTTCATTCAGAATAGCCACCTATGGCAGTTGGAATATGAATCGCTCTTAAATGATGAGCCTCGGGTGCCAGACGTTAGAGATGTTGATGTGACCTGGACATGTGTTGTCTATCTTAGATTCTAGAGTCTGGACTCTAGATCCCTAAAGGACGAGGACTGTATCTATTTAGAGCACCTGCCTCCGCAGCATAATAGGGAAATCCGAGCTCCTTCACTGTGTTGAAAATTCTTGGTTTTATTTATCTGTGCAGAGCTGGACCAGTCCACCTCCCCTTTCTCAAATTTCTTTCTGTCTTTTGCTTTATTTTTGAACCTAGCACATTGTACAATTCCAGTATCGATTCAGATTTTTAATCATATCACATGTCTAATCATAGATCATGAAACAATGAATAAGTAAGAAGGTAAAGGGGGAAAGCATTGCTGACAGAGTGTACCTTCCACCAACTTCCTGCGTGTGCATGGAGTCCTCTAGAATACATTTATTTTGTGTTAGTCGAAGCTTTTGTTCCAATTATAAGCAGATGAATAAAAGCTTGAAATTATTGTCTGAGGATGATTAAAAGCCACTCAGAATGAACCCCAATATTCATTAATTCATAAAATACTTATTAAGCTCCTAGTGTATGTGCAGCGTTTTACTAGGCACTAGGATATGGTGAATCAGACAGATGCAATCCTGTATTCATGGAACCAAGTCTTGATGGAGATGTGATTAAACAATTATTAAAGAGAATGGGTAAAGGATGGGCTAGTGTCGCAGGCAAGGGGAACAATATACCTGAAAGCTGAGAGAGGGAGAGAGAGAGGGAGGCAGGAAAGGGGAGAGAGAGAGAGAGAGAAAGAGGGGAAGAGAGGGGAGAATAGCATATTGGAGGAACTAAAAGCATTTCAAAATGGCTTGAATGTGGAGTAGGGGGAGGGAAGTGGTGAGAGATAAGGTTAAAGAGAGAATCCTGGGCTTACTCATGAAGGGTTGGAAACCATTTAAGGGGTTTGGACTTTATCTTACGGCAATAGGAATTATTGTAGGGTTTTGAGCTAGAAAGAGATACGATCAGCGTTCCATTTTTTCATGAAGATGTCTGTGCTCTGGCTGTGGCCTGGAGAACAGATTGGATGGGGCAAGAGCGAACGATGGTGGTGCTGACCACAGTGGTAGCGCTGGGGTGGAGAGGAGTAGCGATTTAAGAGATATTAAGGAAGTAAGGTCAGTAAGACTTGGTAATTAAAGAGGAATCAAGGATGACTTCTAGGTTTCTGGGCTCAGGCCAACTGGGTGAATAGAGGTCCCATTCACTGTGCAGTGAACACAGGAGGAGGAGTGGGTTTAGAGGAAGGACAATGGAGTAAATCTTGGGCAAACTCACTTTGAGCTATCTGTGAAAAAGCCAAGGGAAGACAGTGATTAGGCAATTGCCTTTTAGGGTCCAGAGTTCAGGAGAGAGGTCATGGATGCAGATACTGAGTTGAGAATATTGTGGTAAATCCATGGAAAATAAAGAACCTGAGAAATGATCCATGGCCCCCGGTATGTGAAGTTAAATTAGGGAATTAACACTTGCATACTAACGGGAATTCCCTGGCGGTCCAGTGGTTAGGGCTTTGCACTCTCACTGCCTAGGGCCTGGGCCTAGGGCTAAAATCACGTAAGCTGTGCAGCGCGGCCAAAAAAAAAAAACCCCTCAAAAAACAGAAAAACCAAAAAACGAAAAAACTGGCATACACAAAATAGAAGTGACAGGACAAGACGGCTCAGTGGCAACTTGAGGGAAGCCATAAATACTCCCAGAGTCTAGAGACGGAAATCTCGGTAATCAAGGAAGTCTATAAGCCAGTGTGATCTTTCTAAAATTGACCTCCTCACCTCCCCTTGCCTAAAACCTTCAGTGGTCCCTCAGTGATTTACAATGCGGTCCACATGTTTTTCCTTGGCTGCAAAGGCTCGTCTTAATCTGGTTTCTCCCCAACTCTCAACTCTTTACCTTCCATTCATTTTTCTCACTCATTTTCCAGTGTGACACCTACTTATTCACTCCCCCAAATGTGAAGCTGCTTCTCACTTCTGTGTCTGCCCGTGGGGCTCTCTTACTGGATTCCTGGCCTGCTCTTCCATACGTTATCTGACTGGCAACTCCAATTGCCCTTTCAAACAAAACTCTGCCCAGATGTTCTCTTTATGCTGCTTTCCCTCGCCCCTAAATATAGCATTAAGCCCTCCTTGCTCTACTTCTCTCCCTTGTACCTACTTCTATTATTGTATGTAATGCTTTTTTTTTTTTGGCTTGCTTTTTGTTTTTATTTCTGTCACCTCTTCCAGACTTTTTAGCTCCTTTTTGACAGTGACCAGTTTTTTCCAATTATATATACCTCGTTTCTAGCATAGCGTCTGGCACATACAAGATGCTCAATAGGACTTCCCTGGTGGTGCAGTGGTTAAGAATCCGCCTGCCAAGGCAGGGGACCCGGGTTCAAGCCCTGGTCCGGGAAGATCCCACATGCCGCGGAGCAACTAAGCCCGTGCGCCACAACAACTGAAGCCTGCATGCCCTAGAGCCTGTGTGCCACAACTACTGAGGCTGTGTGCTACAACTACTGAAGCCCACACTCCTAGAGCCCGTGCTCCACAGCAAGAGAAGCCACCGCAATGAGAAGCCCGTGCACCGCAATGAAGAGTAGCCCCTGCTCGCTGCAACTAGAGAAAGCCCGCGCGCAGCAACGAAGACCCAACGCAGCCAAAAAAAAAAAAAAAACCCATTAAATTAAATTAAAAATTTTTAAAAATTCTTTAAAAATAAAAGATGCTCAATAAATTCTGAGCTGGAATGATTACATTAAGCTTCAGGTATAATTAGATTACAGGGTAGGTTACACGAATATAGGAAGTATATATAGGAATATATCGACTAGATTTTATGCGTTTAATAGCTGTAGTAGCACTGATTATAAACTCAGTGCTGTTTACTTACTGCTAGCAGTGATGGTATTAATCAAGTCCAGCCAAATCAGAATCATTTTGGTTCACATCTTAGCTTTACTTCCTATGGTCTGTCTCAAAAAGTTGAAACTGAAAGTTTCAACCAACTCCAAAAGCCTATTCAACTGAACAGTCATTCATTAACCTCCTTCATTCCTAGACAATTACTGAGTGTCCACCCTGGCTCCAGGCACGGAGGATAAGGGGACAGATGCGGCTCTACCCTTAGGCAGCTCATAGCTTCTGGGGAGAGTTTGCTGCAGGCTTTACTGTTAATAGCCATGATTTCTGCTGCCATTAAGCTATCGTACCAAATAAGCCAAGCTGTTGGTTCAGATACTTTCTGACTTCTTTCAGGTGTTATTAACACTTGAAGTAAAAATTACATTTTTTCCTTAAGATATGCAAGTTTTTGAAGATGTGCTGCATTCTCGTGTGCTTTCATTGTGCCTTGGGTGAAAGCGTTTTTCAGAGGAATAAATTCTTTTCAGTATTAACATTCTGAGACTGATATATAATCACATAGGATTCGCTATCGAGGTTTACATTTGTAGAAACCTTCTCCACTAGATCTATTTGATTGAGCCAGGCACAAACATGGCGGACTTCTCCTTTCAGCCCAGCTTTCCGCGAGGCTCCTCTACCCCATCCAGACCATTTTTCTTTCTTCCTCCCCCACCACTCCCACCCACACCTATAGAGTTATTATACTATTTCTTTTGATATCAAGTGAGGAGAGTGTTTGCATCTTTATGATTATAGAGGAATTATGTAGTCTGGAGAGAGGAATGACTATTGTGTTGAAAATGTCTCTGTGAAGTCTTCATAATAAAAGCAGCTTAGGCAGAAGCCAGAGCTGACACCTCAATTTGTGCCACTTGGAGAAGAAGATGATATGTTAGCACTAGGAAGGTGTGTTTACCTCTGAGCCGCTTTTCAGGGCTGAAATCTACTGCGGTGCAAAGAACATTGGAGCATTTGAGCATGGTACCAGGAAACCCAGTGGTATTAAGTGACTAGTAGCATAGATTCAAGTGGGAAGGAAAAAAGTTAACTATCATTACTTATTCAGGCATGTATCCTACAAGAATGGGAAAATGTGAAATTATTTTGCCAGCATTAACTAGAGTAAATCAAGGACTATGTAAAAACTTGGGCGTGGATTTAAGTAGTTGCTGATAAGTAGGTACCTGGGACCATCTCCATGGGGATAGTTTGTTTTGTTAAGTGAACTCACTAACCAGGCCTATTAAAGTACTGTACTATTTCAGCGTGGTCTCAAACTTAGCCTATAAAATTCCTTTGCTCTCTCTTACTGTGTATGGTTCAGGTCTGTAAGGCCAGTGCCCTCGCAGTGCTGGCTTGTGTTTCTTGGTGGTTTCTCATCAGGTCTCCTAGCAGTAAGTGTCCTGTGCAGACCAGAGCCCCCCTGAAGAGGGTGTAGGAAGTCAGGAGGGACAGCCAGTTGGTATTGATTTTTACTTCAGGTTTGGCTGGGAAAACAACCCTATTCCTCTTTCATTTGAGAATTAGTTCAGTGTTTATATAAGAAGTGAGGTCTTCGTTTGGTGGTCCATTTTGGGCCGCTTCTTAAAATAAGACAAAACAAAACCAAAGAAGTATCTCTGGCAACATAAGCAGTAGCAACAGCTGCTTTCTGAATTTGGGTGTTCAGAGCTTTCAGTCCAGCCGTGCTCTTAGTGGGCCCGTAGCTAATGTTTGTGGAATGAATGCACAAATGACAATCTCAATTTAAGTACTGCAGAGCTGTAAGTACTTTTCTGGACTAAGGTAAGGAGACAGCTAGAGGAAGAGTGTCTGGAGATACGGGAGCATGGAGCAATGATAGATTCCTTCAGGCAATGCAGGAGACAGAAAGTGATAGAGAGCAGACAAAGAGAGATTTTTGCCTGAGGCAGAAAGAGGAATGTTTCTTCCATTGAGAAGCTAAAGAGAAGAAGGGATGGCAGTAGATTGAAATGCATTCGTGGAAGGTGGGTGTGAAGAGAGTGGCTCGATGCACTTGCGGTGGTTTCCGTGTGAGAAGGAAGGGTTTGTCAAGAGTGGTTGAAGTGGGGCACAGCCATTGAGTGGAACGGAAGGGATCCTGGGTTGGTCGGCTCCGCCAGGGCAGATACTGGGGGTCTGCACGGAAGGAATGGTCCTGCCAGATGGTCCTGTGTTTACAAGTTTAGATTTGGAGCTGTTTGCTGGCCTTGTATCTCATCTTGTTCTCTCTAGCCCCTTGACTTCTGACTTCTCATCCCTAACTTCCATTTATAAGTCAACCTAAACCCATCCAGCTAGATATATAATCAGCTTCTCTGCCTCTTTAACTTTATCTCCACTTCCTAACTCTAGCCCGCGTCTTTCCATGGCTCAGCAATTTCACAAATGACTTTCTGGGTAAGAAATCCATGGCAGGACCCAGCCCTCAAAACCTTCTTCTCTTTCCCAACTTTAAGGCAGCCTTCACTGTTCCAGCTTGTGAGTTGGACTGAGACAAAGGGAGCAGACCAGGGACAAATAAAAGGATTAGTGACCTGCTCAAGGGTCCAGCTGCGAGGTGAAGTGGAGTCTTTTGTAGGGGTGTGTGAGGTTCCAATCATCATGTGCAGCAGCCCTGAGAGATCAGATTTGGGGTTTGGTCCATAGTTAGTGGCTTGTGGGGAGTTATGTGAGAAGATACATGGATGAGGAAAATAAAGGGTCCACAGTAGGGTTGCTGATAGACTGACAGCAGAGGAGGTGTCAGTTGACCATGATCTTGGTGAGGCCCAAGATGGTGGGAGGGAGTGGAATTGAGATCTCACACCCATTGTGTGTTTTTGTGGACAACTCCTACATCCCATCTCAACTCTCTCACCTTTCTTAAAACCACAGGAATATATTGAGGATTCACAGTCAGGTTAGAGGGTTGGATTACATGACCCAAAACGTTCTTTCAAGGCCCATGAGAACATTATGTTCTAAACAGAGAGAGTAAAATTAAGTGATTCATTTTATCAATGATGACAACAGAAACACAGTGTGTCTTTAGACCTTTAGCCCTATGTTGGCCTCTTTTCTTTTCTTTCTTTCTTTCTTTCTTTCTTTCTTTCTTTCTTTCTTTCTTTCTTTCTTTCTTTCTTTCTTTTTCTTTCTTTCTTTCTTTCTTTCTTTCTTTCTTTCTTTCTTTCTTTCTTTCTTTCTTTCTTTCTTTCCTTTCTTTCTTTCTTTCTTTCTTTCTTTCTTTCTTTCTTTCTTTCTTTCTTTCTTTCTTTCTTTCTTTCCTTTCTTTCTTTCTTTCCTTTCTTTCCTTCCTTACTTCCTTTCTTTCCCTTGTTCGTCTTGCATATGCATTTTCAATACTTGACCTAGAAGATTCCTGAACTGTGCCTCTGGAGGGCATGGAATTCTCTGATGCCAGTATTTTTCTTTCTTTCTTTTTTAATAATGTATTTTATGATTCCTTTCCTCAAAATAATTATTTGAAAGTCAAGATTTCATTATAAGTGTTCATGCAGTGAGGGCTGTTGGACAGGTTCCTATAGATCATAACCAACGAGACTGCTTTTACCATAATGGGAGGCAGGTGTTGTGAGCTCTTAAGAAATGCTGCACACGTTATGAGTAGCAGTCCTTTCTTTGGGTCTCAGAAATCTTTATTTCTCCTTCCTAAGCTGCTCATGATGGAGACTTTGGCCCTAGTGTTTTTTCTCCTTCATCTGCTACCCATTTTCTCAAGTTTATTTTCCTGTTACTTGTCCCTCCTTTTCATGACAGTGCAATAGCACTGTGGTTTCCAAGAGCTGTGCCTGTAACCGCATCATTATCACTTGTAGGACTGGTTTTGGTCTCTGGGAAGTGATTGATCCATTACTTAGCAATGAGAGAAGAAAAGTGGAAAGCCCGAGAAACTCACAAGAAAATTGCTGTTCTCTCTTCTTTTTCCTGTCAGAATCACTCCTTTCATGATAGATAGCTCCAAAGGGATTTCTGGGAGATGGGTTCCATGCTGTGGTTTTACCTACTGATTTGAAGCCCCCCAGGTGACCTAAATCAGTATGTGAGTTACCAATTCCAGTATCATATTAATAAATGACATTTACCCTATCCTAGATATGGTAATTGGTGCTTTTATATGCATTATTTCATTTATATGGTAGATGCTGTTATTATCCCCACGTTACAGTGAGGAATCTGAAGTTTAAAAGTTAAACCACGTACTGACAGCCATTTAGCTTAGTGGTATGGGTGGAATTTGAGCCCTCATGTCTGAGTTCAGAGTCTAAGGAGAGTGATCTTTTTTTTTTAATCCTAATTTTGACAGCCTCAAAGGACAATTGCATGCTGGCTTTAATTGTATGGGTTTAATTGTATGAAATTGTTATGCCATGAGTGATGTGATTGGGTTGACTGTATATTTGAGACATCCAGTAACAAACCATATAATAAAAGAAAAACAAAGCCAAAAAGCCCCGACCCACACTCACAAATAGAAACAAATTTTGCATGTTGCTGATGCCTTTCTCAAGTGACACTTATTTCTAAAACTCTTGCTATTATACTCAGTCTTTCTCTTTCATTCAGTCTCTTTCCTTCTCTTTCTTCCTGATTTTTCTCTTTTTGTTTTTCCTTTTTCCTGCTCTTGTGTTCCCTCTCTTTTCAAAAACTCCCAGTATATCTTCTTAGTAGGAGTTTCAGGTGTATGCATGAATTATTTACTGCTACTGCCCTGTGTTTTTGCAGTGGATTTGTGGAGAACTTTCTCATGGGGGCACCGTCTGCAATTATTAACAACAGTTACAAACTGATCTGAGGAAGAAGCTTAGAAACACTTGGGCTGTTTCTTGCAAAATTCAGAATGCCGATGTAAGCCTAAGAGGGATGGAGGAAAGGCATTCCAGGAGACACTCAGGTTCCTAGATGGATATACCCATGTCAAGGAGCCCAGGTCATATGCAATCATTTCATCATGAGCACTGACTAATTCTGGAAGAGTTTTTTATTTTGGGTATGTTAAGAGTAGGAGTTTTCATTTCGTTTTGTTTTTTCAATAATATCCATTCTAACTAGATCATATCTCAAGGGCAGTGCTGCTGCATATGGTTGGGCAGGTTGTGCACTGAACAACTCTAGGGGATGCTTTTTATATTTCTACAGAACTGTATATGGGAGTCCATTCTGAGGGTATACAGCCAATTCTCATTATCTGCAACAGTCATATTCTATAAAGTCGCCACCAACATTGTATTAGCAATGACTGAACCATCGCTTCTAGGAGAAATACAGGGTAGGACTTCTGTGAGCCTCTGATCACAACATTTTCATCAACTGATTAATACACAAACTTGTTTTATGTGTGTTTTTGTTTAGACACACCTTATTTAATATATATTGTTGATCTATTAACAATGAACTCATGATCAACAGTGCTGTAATTCATGCCTTAACAAAGCTTTTCTAACATGTGTATTTTCTCCGTGAGAATCATCACAACATTCTTGAACTTAGGAACACCAGACAGTACGTCAGCACTACACTTGGAGGCCATTTTAAGCAGCAAAATCACCAACAAAAAAGTGCAAAAATGTGACAAAGGTGGCACTAGACTGCAAAAAAGGACCCTTGTTTATAGTATGGGAGCTGAAACAAGAAGGCATAGAGCCCCCTTATCTGACTTCAGCTGGGAATGTGCATGTCAGCTGAGTCACATTTTTCAGTGCTCTCTTCATGTCCTTGAACAACCATGAGAGCATAGTAAATATTGATTTGGGGGTTACAAATAAATTTTAGCCAGTAGATGAATTTGCAAATACGGCATTGGTGAGTAATGAGGATCAACAACTGTACGTTCTTTTAACCAAGAGCTGGAGGAACCTGAGGGGGGAGAGGTGTTGCACTGAGACTGAGCTTATGGGAAGTAGAGTCTAGCATTTCGAGTTGGGAGCCACTCTAGATGGCATCCAACCTAATCTCATTAGCTCTTGGTTGAGGAAGAGGCTCAAAGACATTATGTGACCTGGGGAAGGCCATGCAGCTAATGACTGGGGAGTAAACTCTTAAGCTGGAGTAGTAGTTTATGGGGACAGAGACCTGATGCACCACAGTGATGCCCTGCCCCTCTGTGTGTGCCATGGTGAGATTCCCCACAGGGCTTCCTGGAGCTGTTACATTGAAAGCGACGGGCTAGGGGGATGGTGTCACTAAATAGCTCTTCCGTATGAGGACTTCTGTCAGTCTGTTCAGGCCACTCTTACAGAACGCCTTAGACTGGGTGACTTATAAACAACAGGAATTTATTTCTCACAGTTCTAGAGGCTGGAAATCCAAGATCAAGGCACCAACAGATTCAGTGTCTGGTAAGACTTGCTTCCTAGTTCAGAGATGAACATCTCACTGTCCTCACGGGGTTCAAGGGGCCAGGGCTGTCTCTTGGACCTCGTTTATGAGGGCACTAGTTCTGTTCTTGAGGGCTGTGTCTTCATGACATAATCACCTCCCAAAGACCCCACTTCCAAATACCGTTTCAACATATGAATTTTGCGAGGACACGAACATTCAGTCTGTTGCTGCTTCCCACCCCATTTGTTTAATTCTTTGTTCAAGAACTGGTTTTTGCATGCATACTGTGTGCCGGCACTATGCTAGGTGCTAGGGTACTGGGGGTGAATGGGACCCCATGAGGAATGAACAGTCCAGCTGAAGGCCTTCCCAGGGGTGGGCACCAGCACATACACGGCTAGAGGCCACTGGCACTGTGCCATCTGGAAGAAACATTCCTTTCCCAGCAAGAGAAACTCTCCACGAGCTAGACATAATGTCACATCTCAAAATCCTGCCCTAAGAAGCCTCTCCTGTCACCTACCTGGCAGTGGTTTTTCTGACTCTAGATAGGGCTGGACTGTACTTAAATGGCTTTTATAGTCCTTTCGTTCATTTTCTTTCCTCAGATAAAGAAAAGATGCGAAGCCTATGATAGGGTCTAATGCCACCCCTTTACATGGCCACAGTAAAATGTCCAAAGGCTCTCTGTAGGCCCTACTGGTTCCAGGGAATTTAAATCAGTAGTTCTTACTTGTTAAATGCTAAGTAAAATAACTTTAATTATATACATGTATCTGTATGCATATATATAATATATATATATATATATATATATATATATATAAAATATATACATCTCTCTCCAAGCATAAAGAATAGAAGAGAGAATGTTTGTTTGTGATAACAGTATCCTCTCTTGGAGGTGATTGGCAAGGGAACCTTGAAGCCCTGTCTGGGGAAACTGGATTGAGCCTGACTGGACAGTGCCTTACATCTGGTATGTGTCCTTTTGGCATTGGCAGGTGTCTGCACTCACTCTCTGAAGGAGACGTGAGCTTCATATCTGGATTTGGGGGCATGTGTGGCAGTGTGAGTGGTGGTTAATAATAGAATGTGCTTTGGAGTTAGGTTGAACTGGGTTCTAATCCTGTCTCCATGTCATCTTGGGCACATTACTAAGGCTCTCTTTGCTTCCAGATTCTTATCTGTGAAATATGATAATAACATTATACACTATAGTTCATTATATAAAATGCTTAGTGCAGTGATGCATAGATAAGACTGAGTAAATGGTATTTTTGTAGTAGTAATTATCCAGTAGGATCTGGTTGGTATTAGGGGCCGTGTACACGCAGTGTGCACTGGTTTAATCTAAGGCGAGACCTTCCAACCCTGGACTCGCCAACCAGGCACTTGCCTTCCTTCTGCAGGTGGTCTCAGGCTGAGGGCTGCATCTGCCTCCAGTCCCTGACCTGCAGAGAGCCTCACTTCCAGTTGCATTGGTGCCAAACTGCTCATCACTTAGCCCTCAGCTGCTGTCATTTCGAGTAGCGATCGTGTGTATTGCATCTAATAAGCACCACCCTGGTCTATATTTTTTATTTTATACAAATGTGGAGCTTAGCTAAGAAAAGTAAAGATGGCCATAGAGAGCACGTTAGCTCCAGGGCCAGGAACTGAATTGTTTTGTTTCTGGAGGGCTCCATGCCAGTATCTGGTCAGGATGTAGTCAAGAGGTCGGGGAAAGTAACTCAGGGATCAGCAGTATTACAGATAAGCCCAGACATTCGTCCGAGATGTGTGCAGAGGAATATATCTGCAGGGGTATGCAATTTCTTTTAACTCTTGCTCTTGCTGCCTGTGTTCATAATCAGATTGGTTTTTCAGCCTTGATAAAAAGATCACAACTATTGTATAATAATTCTCTGTCACTTACCACTGTGTATTCCTGGACAAGTGACTTAATCTCTCTGAGTCTCAGTTTCTCTTGCTAGAAAATGGGGGGATATTTTTAGTGCCTATCTCCTGGGGTTGTTATGAGAATTAAATGAGATAAATATGTGCATGAGAAAATGAATGTGCATGAGATAAGTTGGGATCATGAACTTAGCTCTGCAGCGACCTTATAACAGAGTAAGCATTTGATAAATATCAACTGATACTAAGTTGCTATTGAACTGTAGTTAATAAATTTAAAAATGTTTGATCTTCCCTAGTCTTAAATAAGTAAACATTGAATACTGAGGATCTCTGTACTTTCTGGTCCCTGGGATTTATGATTTGTAAGCAACTACTGTGTGTGTGTGTGTGTGTGTGTGTGTGTGTGTGTGTGTGCTTGCATGTGCATGTGCAGGTCTGTACATCTGTGTATTTAAATTAGAATGATCTAGCTCACTGAGAGTTCACAACCTGGGGCTCACAGACTTGCCTAGTCTGGGAAAGTCCTGCCGTGTTCTTTGGAGGTGAGTCGTCCTTCCTGCCAAAGTAACATGTTGCCTTCTGCAGGCAGTCACTGGAGAGGGGCTAGCACAGTGCCAGCCTCATACAGGTGGGGAGGCAGGCAGGTACTGGGCCCATGGGCTGAAGAGTAGGGATGACCGCAGGGATACAGTGGAATAAAGAAAGAATGTAGGGAATAGCCAAAAATGAACACTTAGCAGATGACTGATTGAGCAGGGCGTATTTGATGGGATATATGATAAAATCATTTTCTGAAAAATTTCTCCTATTTTATATTTGAGCTCTGCCCCCACCCCCAAGTTATGACTCTTTAGGTATTTTAGGTATAAAAAAGCAGTTTGCTGGAGACCTGGGACAGCATTAATTGTTTTTTTACCTTGGTACTCCTTTTTACCTTCCAACTCCTAGTTCTACCAATTTATCCTTTTTTCTCTAGTAAGTCTTACTTGGATTCTGAAATACCCCCAATATAGTCAATATTCCACAGTGGGAAGAGTATGGGTTATAAAATATTCATAATGCCTCAAGCAATGAGTGCTGCATTACCATAAATAAAATAATTTCTTTTAGATTAAAAAAATATTATGGCTGATAACCCTGTATTGTAAAATAGAAATTTACTGAGAGTAGAACTGAAATGTTCTCATCCAAAAAAAAAAAAAAAAATGGATAAACATGTGAGGTTATGGATGTGTTAATTAACTAGATGGGAAGAATCCTTTCACAGTGTATATGTATATCAAATCACCATGATGTACACTTCAAATAGCTTACAATTTTATTTGTCAATTACAACTGTATTAAGCAGAAATTTACAAAAACATTTTAGAAGCAATATTATTAGTATTTATGTGATGAAATATAAAAAAGGAGGTTGAATTATACTAAATAATGTATTTTTTTGCCTCTTGCTCTTTCGCTTACCTTATAGCTTACACAAGTTGTTACTTAAACCATTTGTTATCTAGAGATATTTGTTATAACTGGTTGGAATTTTAGCCCCCTTTAATTCATTCAACTGGCAACTTTTTGATTAGAAAAAAGTAACAGAAGAAATTTCCACTTCCTTCTTTATTTTATTTTTACTGTTTATTATGGAAAATTCCAAACAAATTCAAAAGAATAATGTAATGAATACCTATGTATTATCACCACCCATCAATTCTTGGCCAATTTATTTAATCTGTACAGTCACCTCCTTCTTCGTATCTTGTATTATTTTAAAGTAAATCCAATGATATCATTTCATCAATAAATATTTAATATGTGTGTGTAAATGATAGTGACTCTTCTAAAAATATAACCAAAATAACATTATCACATCTAACAAAATAATTAATTGTTCCTTAGTAACTTCAGATATTCAGTCATGTTCAAATTTCTAACTGTCTCTGTTTTGTTGTTGGTTTGTTTATAAGGATCCATATTAGGTCCAGACATTGTGATTGGTTATGTTCCATTTTATTTATTTCTTTAATAAAATTTTTTTTGAAGTTGTGCTTTTTTCATTTTAAATGTCTAGTGCAAGATGCCCTCATTGTGAACTGGATTAGTTTCCTAGCTGTTTTAGGAACTCGTATGACCATGAGCAAATTACTTCACCTCTCTGAGCCTCAGTTTCCTAGTTTGTAAAATGTTACTGTTGAGCTAGAAGACCTTTAAAGTCAACTACAGGTCTCAAATTTTGTAATGACATAAACTACTTGCAAGAAAAAAAATGATATTTGGACTTTCTTTTTTCTTTTTGAAAGAGGAAATGGCTTTTAGAAAGGTGACAAGTCAGAGCCACAGATAAAACATGCAATGATGCTGAGAGATTCTTTTTGCTTTTTTTTTTTTTTTTTTTTGGTACGCGGGCCTCTCACTGCCGTGGCCTCTTCCGTTGCGGAGCACAGGCTCCGGACGCACGGGCCCAGCCGCTCCATGGCATGTGGGATCCTCCCGGACCAGGTCACGAACCCACGTCCCCTGCATCGTCAGGCGGACCCTCAACCACTGTGCCACCAGGGAAGCCCTCTTTTTGCTTTTTTAAAAAGAAATTCTGCTCTCATGGAAGCTGATAGTTGGCTTATTACCTCTAGAGTGCATAAACTATCCTTTTCACCTGTATTTAACTGAGCATGGTCCATGGCTGATTTGGAGTTGGTTATGAATAAAGAAAAACAACATTTATTTGGGATTTAACTTAAAAACCTTGTTAGGTGAGTGAGTTCTCTTTTGACAATGGTGGACTGTTGTTTTGAACCAGTCTCCCACTGAAAACAACTGGAAAATATGTATAAAATATGAGAAACCTTTTGATTAAAAGCATTAGGAGAGCTATTAAGATAGTAAATTATAGGACGAAGATACAGGTGAGGAAGTGTTCAAAAAACAGTGGTTGATAGGTTTAGAAACTGAGTACAGCTTTTAATACAATCATGGGGCTGATGGAGGACCAAAATGGGATTAGGGCCTACCTGGGAGCAAGGCCAGTAAATACGTCAGACTTTCATTTGAGAACTTGAGGGATTGAATCCTAGAAGTGTGAATAAGCAGAAAATAGACCAGTCCCACGAAGACTGAAGCTGAGCTGTGAATCAGGTCAATCTCTGGCTGGATTAAGATGGTTTAAGAATTATTGGTACTCTTAGACTAGCTGCCTGCCAAAAGTGAAATTATTCCTGTCTGGAGGAAGATAGCATCATCTAGAGCCTCCAATAATCTCTAGTACTTTAAAAAATACTACTTAAAAAAAAATACACACACACACACACACACATTGTTCTCTACTCAAGCAGAAATAATAGCCAGGTACATGAGAAGAAAAGATGTAACTGAAAATTAGAAAAGAAAAAAAGATGATAGAAACAGGCCTACTAGGGTCTCAGATAATGGAATTTTCATAGTCTTTACAACAATGATTAATATGTTCAAGGAATTAAAAGATAAGAGTGAGAATTTCAGTAGATAACTGGAAGCTAAGGAAAAGAACCAAAAAAAGTATATAATTAACAAAATAAAACAACTGGTATTAAGAACACAGTGAATGGCTTTAACAGATTTGACACAGTTGAAGAGTGAAGTAGTAAACTAAAAGATAGAGCAGAAGAAAATATTTGGTCTGAAACACAGAGGAAGAAGAAAGTAAAATACAGTAAACAGTGTAAGAGACCAATAAGATCTGGTGAAAAGTACAGCATTTGTGTAATTGGTGTCCCTGAAGGAGGGGAGAGATGGAATGGGAAAGCAACATTTGAAGAGTAACTGAGAGGTATCAAACAAGCACTTTGAACCCTACACAGGATAAAGACAAAGAGAAAACTTAGTATAAATACTGAGAACCAACACAAAGAGAAAATCACAAAATTAGCCAGAGAATAAAGATACATTACTTTGAAAGGAGAAACAAGATACTAAGATGATTTTCCAGTGGAAATCATGAATGCCAGATAACAAGGAAAAGATATTTTCAAAGTCTTGAGGAAAAACAACTGCCAATGTAGAATTCTATACCTAGCAAAAATGTCCTTCAAACTCAAAGGTGAAAAAAGACATCTTGAGACAAACAAAAACTGAGAATTTATTGTTAGTGGATCTACACTAAACAAAATACTAAAGAATGTTATTTAAGCAGTAGAAAAATTATGCCAGAGGGAAGCTCAGGGATATAGGAAGGAGTGAAGAACAAGAAAAATGGTAAATATAAGAGTTAATCTAAATGATTGAAAAAAACATTCTAAGGTCCTTGCATGACCTAGGAAGTAGTAAAAATGCTAATTTAAGCTAGATTTTAATAGGTCAGGGATGCATGTTATAATTTCTAGAGTATCAATTAAAAACAAAGTTAAGGAATGCGTAACTAACAAGCAAATTAAGGTGGGACATAGAATAATAAAAAATTCTTGATAAAACCAAAATAAGGCAAGAAGAGAAAGAGGAACAAATATAAAGCAAATAGTAAGATGGAAGATTTAAACATAAATATATATTTAATTCCATTAAATATAAAATATTAAAGCCTCTCATCAAAAGATAAAGATTATCAGACTGGAAAAACAAATAAACAAAGCCTAAGTATATGGTGCTTACAAGAAACACATCTTAAATATAAAGATTCAGAAACATTGAAAGAAAAAGTTTGGAAAATGAAATACCATGCAAACACTAAAGAAAAGATAGTCAGTATAGCTATGATATCTTAATGCAAGAAGAATTACTCAGCATTTCACAATGATAAACAGGTCAATCTACCAGGAATCTGTACTACTGTTAAATGTGTATATACCTAATAGCATGGCTTCAAAATATGTAAAGGAAAAATTGACAGAATTACAAGGAGACACAGACAAACCCATAATGACAAGGGGAGATTTTAATATGCCTTTCCCAATAATTGATAGATAAGTGGACAAAAAATCAGAGGATATATAATATTTGAACAAATTAATCAACCTGACCTAATTGATATACAGTATATACAACAGTACACACACAACTGCAAAATATACATTTCTTTTGAGTGAACATTGTACCTTTGCCAAAAATGAACATGTACCAGGCATAGAGCATGTCTTAATTTCAAAAAATTAAAATCTGAAAAGTACGTTTCTGAACACTGAGAAATAAAGCTAGAAATTGCTAATAAAAACTACTTAGAAAATTCCCAAATAATTTGGAAAATGTCAATATTTCTGTAACTAATAGGTCAAAGAAATCATAAGAGAAATTAAAAAACATTTTGAACAGAATGATAAGAATACTATAGACTACAGCTAAAGCATTGAAAAAAGAGAAATTTAAAACCTTAAAAATATATCTAAAAACTTAAAAAGAAAGGCTGAAAAATCTCAAGAAGTTGGAGAAAAGACTAATAAATGAAACCTAAAGAAAGAGGAAGAAAAGAATGAATATAGGAATAGGTATTAATGAAACAGAAGCAAACATACAATAAAGTGAATGAGCAAATGTCAAAACTTGTTTTTGGAAAGATTAGAAAAATTGATAAACCTCTGATGAGACTGTATTCCTTGACTTTGGAGAATTATTATTTGGGCTAACAAATACATTCCAAATTCGACTTTTGGATTGACCATTACCTTTTTTTTCCTTTTTCTTCTTACTTTTTAAAATTAACTTATGTATATAACGTTAAAAAAGACCAGTACTTTTATAGCCCTCTGTACATTCTTTGCTTAATCAGCTTTAAAAAGAAATAACTTTTTTTTTTTTTTTTTTTTTTTGTGGTACGCGGGCCTCTCACTGTTGTGGCCTCTCCCGTTGCGGAGCACAGGCTCCGGACGCGCAGGCTCAGCGGCCACGGCTCACGGGCCCAGCCGCTCCGCGGCACGTGGGATCTTCCCAGACCAGGGCACGAACCCGCGTCCCCTGCATCGGCAGGCGGACTCTCAACCACTGCGCCACCAGGGAAGCCCAAGAAATAACTTTTAACCTTTTTTTCATTATAAAGTGATATATGTTCACTGAACAAAATATACGTATGCGAAAAGGAGATTTATTGGAAAAATTTCAAATCCCAGATAACAGTTGCTTTTGATATATATTCTCTGAAGGTCATTTCTTTCCTTGTAGATTCACATATATTTACAAAAATGTGATAATGTGTATTCTGTTTTATAATCTTTTTTTCCACTTAATACTGTGTGATGACTATTTTTCCATGTCATGAAATATCTTTCTATTGAATTATTTTAATGACCACATGACCTAATTTACTCAGGTGTATAGTTGCCAGTGTTTGGACACAGGTTGTTTGCACTATTTTTACTGTTACAAACAGGGCTATGATAAACATTCTTGTAACTAAATTTTTGTGCAAATCACTGATTATTTCCTTTGGATAAATACCTGACAGTGAAATTGCTGAGAGGGAAAAAAGTCATTTCTAAGGCTTCCTGTATTTGTTGTTCAATTACCTTCCAGAAAGATTGTGCCAAGTTATAATCTCATCAACATCAACAGTGTATAAGAGTATCCATTACCAATACTGCCTCCAAATTAGGCATAATCTTTTGAAATAAATTTCACCTAATTATCTTAACCTATTCTGCAAGTGCTGAGTCAGAGTTTCCAAAAGGATGATAGTTGTGGGCACTGAAGTGAGAGAACTTTGCAATGGGCCTTACTCCGGGTGGACAGCTCACGGAAGGGACAGTGGTTGGAGTTAAGGGTGTTCAGGGGCCAGGAGCCATAGACAAGACAAAAGAGGTGAAAGCATAGCTGTTTTTTATTCTCTACGTTTATTTCCATTGTTAATATTATTATTATTTTATAATTATTTTTTATTATGTTCACACAGATATCTCAAAGTCACTTGCTTGGGGGAACCATCCTGAGGTGGGTGCAATGGGCTGAAGGGAGGATTAGAGAACTTACTGAGCTGTTAGAAGCCTGGAAGTCACACCGTGGCTGTGTGCAGGTCTGTTTTGGAAGTCAGCAGCCTCAGGGAGCTCAACAACTTCAGTTTATAAAGTACTTTAAAGTTTACAAAGATTTTTATATTTTTCTTGCTGAAAAAGCTATACAAGAACTGCATTAAAAGATATTTTTAAAATGCACTCAGGATCCAAACACTATGTTCTTTTTTTTAATCAAAGTAATAATGTGCACAGTCTTAAAATACAAATAGTAAAACAAGACTTGTAGTGAAAAACAGCACTCCCCTACACAAGTTCCCTCACCTTCCAGAAGCAGCTGCTTTTAGTACTTTCAGCTGTTTCTTCAGGCGTGTTCTTACACATTGCAAAATATCATGGTTATACTGCCATTTCTTGATGTTTTTTAAGGTATAGATGATATCTATTGATTTCCATAGATGATTAGAATGTAGTTCTCTTATATACATACATATCCCATGCATTCTTCTTCTTCATATTCTGTAGCACTTCATCCTTTCCCTTCCCATGCTCCCATTATTATTTTTGAAAACCTTTTTCATTAGGGAAAAGTACATTTAAAAAAGTAGTGAGAATAGGAGAGTGAACCCCAGTGTGCCCATCATCTAGCTTCAACAATTACTAAGTTGTAGTTAATTTAATTTATCCATAGCCGCTACCTTGCTGCCCCTTCACATTCCCCTGGAGTGAATATTTTGAAGCAATTCCTTCCCATTCTCCTCCTCCCCCTCCCCCCTTCTCACTCCCCCTCTTCTCTTCCCCCTCCCCTCCTGTCCTCCCCTTCCTCTTCCTCCTTCCTCCCTCTTCCTCCTTCCTCCCTCTTCCTCCTTCCTCCCTCTCTTCCCCGTCTCCTCCTCACCCTTCTTTCTCCCCCAACCCCTTCCCCTTCTCCCTTTCTCTCTGTCGTTTGATTTCAGATCTTTCTGCAAAAGGAGCCTGGAATTGAGCATGTCTAGGAGTGGGGAGCTGGTGGTCTCCCCATTGAGTATTTATCTCTCCCCTTTCCGTCAGATGTTTCACTCAGCTGTGTTTGGTAGTCCCTGGTTCAGAGCATTTCTGGTTCAGCCTCTTCACAAGTTAAATCTTCATTCTTCCACCAGGGCTGCAGGGGTGGTCAGAGGTAGCTCATAGCTCTCATTTGCAGCCTTTTCAGAGTTCTGCAATGTGGGTTACCCCTTAAAGGCACTTAAAGCTGAGAAATCTGAAATGTCCGTCACTATTCGTCTGTCTGCTTTTTGTCTTTAAAAATTGTGATCTCCATCATCCGCTGTTATTGCCTCCTCTTCCCTTGGACATGGACTTGTATACCTTTATCTCTTTTCTTTCATTTTAGCGGCTCTTTAGGAAAAGGTGGAGGTGAACACTTATTCTATCTACTGCATTTCACTGGAAGTTTTAGCACAGTGATTTTTATTTCTGCAGGTCACCTTTCTAAAGTACTTGATACACAAGGGGGCAAGATAAGAAAGGAGCGGAAAGGAAGGAAGAGGAGGGAGAAAGGACTGGTTGTGGTTATGCTGAGGGAGTACCCCTGATCCTCGTGCCATAGATTCCCACAGGGAGTAAAACCAGGACTGAGTCAGGGCTTGAGTTTTCTTCCTAGGGCCTCTGGTGATGTGTGGTCTAGGGGGACCTTCATCCAGAGAATAAGAACAGTGATATTTGCCAAACAAGACATTGCTGGTCTTTGGCTGGATACGGCAAACATTTATTACAAACCAATTCCTAAGATCATTTTTCAGCTTTTAACCAGAATTAAATTTCATGATCTGGCTCTGCCTGATCGAATAGGGATTCAATTTCTTTAGAAATGAATGGAGAGGAGAATGAAAGTATTTATTTTTCCATTTTGCTTTATTCTGTCCTTCAAATAAGTTTCAGCTAATCACCAACTAAAATTTGGGCCCCACAAAATATTTCATTCATTCCTTCCCTCACTCGTTTCTTTCAATTCCCAAATCAGGGCAACATTTTAGTAAAAGATTGTGATTTAGGGCTTAAAGTGGTGCAGGCCTGTTTTCATTGTTAGTCAAGTATTTCAGCACAGATTAATTGGCTACTATTGTGTGGCGTTGTTTTGGGTCCTTTAGACCAAAAGGTGAAGAAGGTATGATTTTTTTGGTCAGCTCGAAGAGTTTACAGCCTTGTAAAAATCTGACCTCCGTTTTAAAGAAAGAAATGTATTGAGAGTTGACGAAGTAATTTTGCACATAGAGTGAATCAACAGTCAGGGAACCGAGCTTCTGGTAGGGAGGCCATACTCCACAATGGTAAATCCCAAAGGCTTGGAATCAGTTAGACTTGGCTTTCCTTCCAGCTTTGCTCTTATTTCTAGAGGGAAGTCATGGATCCTCTTTGAACCTCAATTTCCCCATCTGTAAAATGGACAGAACAATACCACTCATTACGTGTTGGCTTAAATGTGGTAACACATGTAAAAGGCCTGATTCCTGGCTCTGAGGAGGGAGTCAATTAATGGCAAGTAGACGATTGTAAGGAGAGTGGAGAATGTCAAAGATCGCGAGCTCACACTCCAGTTCTGCCTCTTCCTAGCTATGCGGTATTTAATAAAATGTCGTCTCTTGACTTCATTTCCCTTGTGTTTGAAATTCGGATACGAGTTACTCCGAGGATGGTATTAGACAGGGTAGTGTGAGCCACTCTTGGCCATATGTACGTGTTTTGGGTAAGTTTTATTATTAAGGTGTTAGGGATACTGGGTACTAGATTGCATGGTGACCCTGTGTCTGAGGAAAGCTGAGCATTTTTTGGAGAATTTGCCTGCTATGCTGTTTGGTAATCCGATCTTCATGGTGCTTTCCTGTGTTGGGGCTCTCTGGAAAATTGAACTTAAATCTAATTGTTCATTGTGAGAATTTTCGTGACACGTTGTGTGGAGATGACATTGGAAATAAAAATTAAAATCAGCTAATTCATCTGGCATGGTATGTGATGAAGTTGTCATTACCTCACTCTGAATTCCAAGACCTTCTCTTCTATAAAACATGTGAACAGCTTCTCTAGAGATGAAGAGTTATTTGGGGTTAACGGTTTGCTAGTTTAGAAGAGTAGAGAAATGACTCCCCCTCGCCGCACCGGTGAGTAAGTCACTAGTGCAGACTCCTGGAATCATCGACTTTTAGAGCTGGAAAGCAGCTTAGTGACCACCTGACTAAAATTTTTAATTTTTATTGATGGAGAAATTAAGCTCAAGAGGCTGTTACTTGTCTAAGACCGCACGGCTATGAACTAGTGAAGCCGAGGAAAATAGCCAGGACTTTGTTTAAATTTCAGCTAGAACAACATTGTATAATAAAATAACTCAACATAAAACTATACTTGAATGCCTTAAATACTTTCTCGTCAGTCTCAACCTAGAATACAAAAGATGGACACTCAAAAACTTTCTAAACAAGTTTGTTGAAATCATGTAAGAATTAAAAAAAAATTAATCAATGGATTGAGTACTGGTAAGCCTTCTTGAGTTTCTAAATTAACACTCTAATTTTCATAGACTACACAGCTATTAATTATGTATTTGTGTTCTTATTTATTTATATCAAAATGTATCTAAGGCATCAAGTTCCCCTGTGTTAAGAATTCTGGTGACCAACACTGCTTATCTGGGGACCACAGTCACTGACGCTCAGTAACTTGACTGATACTCAGCCTCTTTTGATTTCATCTTTAAGGAGATCCATCCTTCTTTTCCTAGTAGAGTTTATTGTTACAAATTATACTGACTGTGAACACACAGTGTTTCTGGTAGCACCTGTAGGAATACAGGCGCCCGTAAAATCCACGTGACTTGCGTTTCATCCAATGAAAATGAGGCATTTTCGTGATTGGCAGCAGAAGGGGCCAACCCTCCTTTGAGTACTCCTTTTTCGTTTGAAATGTGGACTGGAGAAATAGTCTTCTTTTAAACTCTCAAAGAATGTAATTCACACACTTTCTTCGGGGAGAGTCATTTCAATGTTGTCGTTCCTTTCCATGTTGAATAAAGCTCCAGATTTGGAATTCTGTTGGCCTTTTGTATTTCGACTTCCCCCGAAATTCTTTGAGGAGGCAGTGTCTGGGAACAGCATGATCCTGGAAATGGTGGAGCTGGGGCGGTGCCCATGGAGTGAACGGCCCACAGCGAGTGCCCTGTTTTGGTTAATTGACCTGAGGGCCTGAGCATCCTTGGCAGCAAATAAGCAGTTGGCTTTTGAATACCAAGCTTTGGGTTTTCACTATGGCTTCCTTCTCCTTAAATTCTGTTTCCGAGGAGTTAGCTTTTCTCAGTCTTCTATATTAGACAGTATATTAAGTATTAAAAAATTATGAGGTCAATACATACCCATAGTTAAAAATTTAAACAGAACAAGAGGGTTATATAGTGTACTGCAGACCCCCTCAAGTCTCACTTTTTATAGGAATCACCATCTGTTGATTCTTGGGTCTCCTAGACATTTTCCATAGGAACACACCCATTGTTTTAGACATCTTTTTGCATCACTGTATGCGGCGACTTCTTTCTTTTAATGGCTACGTAGTTCTGCGTGTTAGGGATGTTCCATATTTTATTGGTTTTCTCATATCCTTTCCACTCTTCCTCAGACAACATACCTCAAGACCGGCACTTAGTCAATCTCATGCTTAAGGCTTGTGTCCTCTGGAGGAGGCTCAATTTTCCAACCTTGAGAAAGCAAGCTGGTGGCAGCCTGGGAAGACGTTAGCTGTCACCCTCTGCACCTGTCTCTCACCGCTTGGTGTTTGAGGTAGTGGTGTGTGTTCTTGTGTTTGCCAAAGTCAGAGCTGCAGTGGTGGCTCCAAGGTTCAGTGGAACGTGGAAAAGTGAGTGGGAAGTTGGGTACATCAGCAGCAAATCCTCAGATTGGACATAATGAAGCAGAAAATCAAGGTACTGTGCTGTCAGAATTTTCAAGGTCAGTAATGCAGCTCACTCCCTTTTCAAGTCAAGTTAGCACAGGGGCCGATTCCAGCAGCTTCACGAGTTTTTCCCAGGCAGGAGGATAGTCTCAGAGCTTGTAAAGCCCATCTCGGGAAGAGCCTACAGACTCCCAGGGGAACCTGAAATGTCAGTTTTAGCTGCCTTCAAGCAGGAGTGCTCAGCTTTGGACAAGACAAGTAGTTTTCAAACTTCTTTTACAAAGGGAACCTATTTTTCAAATGAAATCCCTTTTACAAGTCCCAGGATATAAAAGAGGTAAAAGTGGAGCTGCCAGGTTTTTGTTGGGTTGGGGATCTGGTTGGTCTTCCCAACCCCAAGCCCCCAACACTGCCATCAATTCCCACAGCCTGGCATCTTCCCAGGACACAGACAGAAAAACAGTGGACTGGATAGCATCTCATTTCATCCAAGATGTTATGAGTTTATCTTTCTTTGCCTTTAAATAGTATTTAGACACCACGAAGGTGTCTACTTTTCGTTTAATTTCCAAGAGGAAACATCGTCTCTTTGTCTCCAAAGAGCCTGCTGGATGTTTGCTGATCGAAGGGCAGCCTGTTGGTAGAAGATCGGATATATCATTTCGGTTAACTTTTAGCTACTAAAGAAAAAGTTAGAAATATGCAGACGGCAGAAACTAGCTTATAAGGGCAGCAAGTCTTTACACAAATTCCAAAGCCTGCGAGATTGATTGCTTTCAGTGTTTACTGCAGCCAAATGATTAACTCGGACCCTGAAACTGAGCCCACTGGGGAAGTGATTTATGCTGGGAATGCAGAAAGGATGTTTGCGTATAACTAACAGATTGCTTGGTGAAGCCTTTTAAACACTGTTTATCTGGGGGACACCCACGGCTCAGAGCATTTTTATTTCCTTTGTATTTTATAGTCCTATGCCAGAGGCCAAGGCCAGCCTTGTAGTATGTACTAAGTTTGATTGCTCAGGGCTTTCTGTGGGTTGCCACTGAGTCCGTGGGGGAAGAGCATGCTCCAAACCACCTGGAGTGTGTAGTGCTTTGAAACTGTTCACCGCTATGAACAAGGGAGTTGGTTTTCAGATTAATCCATTTTTCTAACCAAAGAAACACAATGCTCACAAACATTGAATCATACTATAATTATTTGGGATTTCAAAAATGAAATACATGTTGATCAGAGAGCCAACTTTTGTGGAACTTTCTTTTTAACACTTTTCTCACAGCTTGAAGTTTCATTATGGATGAAAAGCTCCCATTTCCCCACACTGAAATAGCATGCTTCATTCAGAAATGTTTGTTGAGCACCTACTATGAGCCAGTCAGATTCTAGGTCTTTGGGATACAGCAGTGAACAGAACAGACAAAATTCCTGCACTCAGAGGACTCTCACTTTTGTTCTTGTAGCTAATGGTTTAAAAAATATCTGGTGAAAAGTCATCTGCCCCACCTTCTGCAAAAGGTGTTATTTGAGGAAGGCAATGTGCTTCAGGGTAATGAAACCTGCTATTTTGGTAGGGAATTTCATTTTCTTTGCACTCAAGGTAGGGCTAATGGAAGATGAAGATCACGGGCTTGTCCTGAGTACAAAAGATAACGCACAGTTTCTCAAATTGTGTTATTACCTACCTGCATGGGAAGAGTAAGACACTTTCTTAAAAATACACATTCTTCTAGGTGTAATGCAGGCTTAAAAGAAAAAGCATTCAGCTGCAATTCTTTTCTAATAAGGAGCATCAAGAGATCTGAAGAATAGCTGATAGAGAGATGCTTTCCTTAGTTCCCTAGGACTAGGGATTTCTAAGCAATGCAAGAGATTCTTTCACAGTGTCCTTCAAAGTATCTTTTGCCTTTTGGTTATCTTGAGAAGAGAACATGCAATAATTTAATAGATTTCTCATTATTTCTTGAATCTGCTTTACATTTCATAGTTCTTCCCTTTTCATATTCTGTAAAGCAGTTTTCTTTATGACATTGATTCATGCATTTACCCAGCAATGTTCAACCAGAGTTTATGGAACCCCTGTTATTTCGAGATCTTTCTTGTTTGACTAGACCACACTCTTTACTCAAGAAACGTCTGCAAATTCTTTAGTCTTTTTGTTCAGTATAAATTCTTCTATTCTTACAAATTTGGATTGCAGATTATTCACTATGATTTGCCTTGTTCACAGCTACTTTTAATTTATGGGATTTTTTTCTTATCCCTCTTTCATGAGGCTAAGAGACTATCTACATATGTGTGTAGCCAATATATGGCATGCCCCTTATATTGAGAGATAAGCTCACTTATCGTCGGGCTTGGTATCTTGAGTTGTGCTTCGTGGAAACACGTGGACAATAACGTCACCCACAATTTCTTGTGATCTCCTCATTCTCTTGGAACTAATGGTGTACACTTTAGAAGGAACTGTATTGTCTCTGTGTGAAGAAGAGGAAATTAAGGCTTAGTAGAGTTAAGTGACTTGCTCAAGATAACCCTGCTCTGTTTGCCTAAAGTATTTTTTATCATGGGATTTTATCAGAGTTCTTAAGGGGAGAAAGAACATTGTAAGGAAATCTCACGTACCCATCACTCAGCTTGGAAAACTAGCAAAATTTGCCCATTTTAAGAAATTCAGTTGCGTGGGTAAGATCAGAAAGTATTAAACTCCTTTTTAGGCCCATTTTAATTACATTTATGTAATTATTTTCATAACCATTTAAAATCATTCTCTTTGTTATTATTTACAAAAGTAAGAAAATCCATTTTTAATCCCTGGAGGGGAAAAAAAACGCAAAAATAAGCAAACTGGAAATCTTAGCAGATGGGTAATTAAAAGCAAACAAAGCAGGATTATCTTGAGTGTTGATAACAGTTCCATATGTAGGAATGTGTACCTTATTTGGGGTATTAGGTATACCCAGTCCTTGAATATGTAGCAGCAGATAATTGACTTTCTCTTAGGCCTTCTCCACTCTGGTCTAGTGTGCTTCCTTCTCCCATCTTCCTGGTCCAGTGAGGAACACAGGTAGTGGAGTAGCGTGAGTGATCCTGTGTGAGACTGTCTTTGATGGTTTCCATTATTTTTGGATGAGGCCTCGGATTGTTTTTGATTATTTATACCACTTCTCCGTTATATTCACACAGATAATAAAACATTGATTCAGGTAGCTGCATTAAACTATAAAATCCTGAGGCCATGGCTTGTTCATCTTGTATCCCTAGCACCTAGGACAGGGCCTGGCTTCCGGTAAGTTCTGGGTGCGGCTTTGTCGACTGGAGTAGAACCACCTGAAGATGCTATGCCATTGGCTAAGAACCTACATGTGGACTGCTTTATTTTTAAACTGGATTGATACAATCTGAGCTGAAGCTTTTTGGCGTGTGTTTAATGTAAGAAAGAGATCGTTATTGTTATTTTGAAAACAAACTGAAATATGAAAAAATTAAATGGATCTAATATTTCTTTGAGCATGTTGCCAAGAGTAAAATAAATAGTATGAATTGTGCTGAAATGGGAAGAAAAGAAAACAAAAGGCAAGGGTGGGGGAGATTTTATTTAGACAGCAAAGTTATTTTCCAAAACTATTATTTTTGTCATGACCTTTTCCTCAGGTTTACTGATGATACAGTCACTTGCTTTGTCTAATACAGAAACACATGACCTTCTTGGAGCTTATTTATAACCCACCATGCAGAGCAAGCAGCGAAGAAGAAAGCCCAATTATGCATTTTAAACACCATGCATCGTGTGGTCAGGATGAAATGTTACTCTGCTTGTACGATGGTATCTTTTACATCTGAGCAAACATACCTGGCTTACTTTCTTCGACTTCCTCTTCTCTTTTTTCTCTGTTCAGGAAATCAATTTGGTTGAGTTTCTTGTGCAGGGCGAAACCCCATGGACTCATACAGAGCTGGTGAGTGGGCCATCAATGGGATCTCTGTTAGCTCATTTTTCATCAGGGAGATACATTTCTTTCCCAAAGCTGTGATCTAGGAGAGTTGCCAAGCAGGTAGAGTTTTAAAAAAAATACACACAAAACAGCAAACAACGTAATTCTTTCATGTGGTGCTTTCTGCCTTTGTGCTCATTATGCTGTTGCTAGCTGATCAGTTCTAAAATAGAGTCCGTGGTTCCTTCGCCTTCAGCTGTTTCTGGGCTCTTGGAATCTTAGCCAAAGCTTGATTCCAAATAATTGTTGATGACAGCATTCAAAGGGTAGAAGTGGAAGACTCTCTTTTTGTAAGTTGGGGCCAAATTAAAAAATGGTAGAAGTTCATGAACAATTTCTCAGGTTCGCTTTTGTGAGCTTAGCAGGTGTAAAGCATTTACAAAGCTTTTATGTCCATATCAGAACCTCTGTGTTGTTTGAACCCAAAGTCCTTATTTTTTCAATATCACCGTCTATCTCTTTGACAAGATCTACAGTGGTGGCTTAAAATTCACATGTATTTTCTTTTCTTTCTGGATCTTCAGCAGGGCTAGTCATGGAACAAGCCAGTTGACACAGTTTGCTTCCATCTGCTTTGTTTTGTAAATGCCTCTTTGGTAGCCAGAGCCAGCTCTCTTGACCAGAGAAAACAGTGATGCCCACCCAGTCAGTGGGTTTTTTTTTAAATTTTTATTGTGAACACTTGAATTTAGCCTATGTGTAAGATTTTCTAAAGAAGCAGTTGCTTTTCCATTACTTAAATGAAGCATTGTCCCCAGGTAGCTTCAGCAGTCTGAAAAATGACCTCTGTTTTAAGGATGATTGAATTGAATTGACTGATTCTAAATGTTACACTATTAGTGAAAACTATCTGACTATCACTTTTGGGGCCTGGGACAAATGTGGTTTTAGCTCAACTGTTTCCTCATCAGGGTACGACTGTGGACACTCTCTCCCACTGCATGCCCATGCTCCTCTGTTTCTGACCTCTAGGTCCCCACCGCCCCTTCTAAATTGGCCTTTCCAGCTGTTCTCTCTGCTCTGACTGCTCTGTGGAAGTTTCTCCTTTCAACGTTTCTGAGTGAAGAGAATGACCACCAGCTATGGTGCTCAAGCAACATTCGATGAATTAAACTCTCATGCAGACATTGTAATCAATAAGCAAAATATTTCTATTTCGCCTTGAAAATACATCACTTATTATGATTTTAGGCTTGCTGCAATAAATAATATGCTCGAGACATGGCGCTTGGGTTCTTTTAATCTCGGTTCTTTGTAGTGAAGCTAGATTTTTGTTTATGTTCTTGTACCTCATATGACCTCTTTTCCCAAAGTAGGCTCTTGGATTCTCTGGTCCATTTAGCTGTGCCATTACTGTTTCATCCTCTTGCTGGAGAATGGCTACTATGTTGATATGCTGTTAAAGTTACGATCACTGTGTTTTGGCCGTGGGCATCCGGTAGTGATGAAGAGCAGCTTCAAACAGCGATTGGAATCACTACACGTTGTCTGGGATAGTTTAACTATAGCCCTTAAGCCAGACAGTAAGTAGCAGGAGCTCTTTGACATTGAGGGCAGAGCTTCTCAATCACATATCATAGCAATTGTTCAGCAGTCAGTGTGTCACACACATTTGATGCTAGTGTGATGGGGCAAAACTTACCAGTATGTGGATGTTCACAGATTCTCCAAGTCCTTACTTTCTAAGAAAGAAGGACAAAACTCAGTGGATGAATTTTTGAGAGCAAAACAATCAAGTTGGAATACAAACTGACTCCTTTTGGGATCCCTTGGAGGGAAGGTTGATGTAATGGGAGTATGAAGAATGGGCACAAAAAGTTCAGAAAGAAGTGACCTAGAAAAGCAGAAAAGGTATGATAGTGTGGATGAGTGACAGAGTTCTTCTGCAGTGGGACAGTGAGTTATGGGTTGTTTGAGAGTAATGAAAGATAGGGCTTTCCAGTTGGTATGGACTCAATTCTGGAACTCCTTGTTATGTTTTTAATTTATTTTATTTTATTTTTTCTTTAAATTTTTTGACCATGTAGCGTGGCATATGGGATCTTAATTCCCTGACCAGGGATCAAACCTGCGCCCCCTGCATTGGAAACGTGGAGTCTTAACCACTGGACCACCAGGGAAGGCCCTGGAACTCCTTTAAATGACTGTGAGAAATGCAAAAGGAAATGGAAATTCTTGTCTGGATTACAAGTTTTAATTGTGACATGGTTTCTGAACCGTATGGGTCGTGGCTTTTTAAGTTTGCAGTAATGATTAATATGACACATTTTGGGTATGATTTACCTTTAAAAATAATTTAGAACTAATTCATGATTATTCCTATCTTATTATTATTATTATTATTTGCGATACGCGGGCCTCTCACTGTTGTGGCCTCTCCCGTTGCGGAGCACAGGCTCCGGACGCGCATGCTCAGTGGCCATGGCTCACCGGCCCAGCCGCTCCGCGGCATGTGGGAACCTCCCGGACCGGGGCACGAACCCATGTCCCCTGCATCAGCAGGCGGACTCTCAACCACTGTGCCGCCAGGGAAGCCCTATTCCTATATTATTGCTCTCATTCGTAATCATTTTTTTCTTTTAAATTTTTGAATTTTATTTTATTTATTTTTTTATACAGCAGGTTCTTATTAGTCATCCATTTTATACATATCAGTGTATACATGTCAATCCCAATCGCCCAATTCATCACCCCCCCACCCCCAACCCCCCACGGCTTTCCCCCTTTGGTGTCCATACGTTTGTTCCCTACATTTGTGTCTCAATTTCTGCCCTGCAAACCGGTTCATTTGTACCATTTTTCTAGGTTCCACATATATGCGTTAATATGCGATATTTGTTTTGCTCTCTCTGACTTACTTCACTGTGTATGACAGTCCCCAGATCCATACACGTCTCCACAAATGACCCAATTTCGTTCCTTCTTACAGCTGAGTAATATTCCATTGTATGTATGTACCACATCTTCTTTATCCATTTGTCTGTCTATGGGCATTTAGGTTGCTTCCATGACCTGGCTATTGTAAATAGTGCTGCAGTGAACATTGGGGTGCATGTGTCTTTTTGAATTATGGTTTTCTCTGGGTATATGCCCTGTAGTGGGATTGCTGTGTCATATGGTAGTTATATTTTTCGTTTTTTAAGGAACCTCCATACTGTTCTGCATAGTGGCTGTATCAATTTACATTCCCACCAACAGTGCAAGAGGGTTCCCTTTTCTCCACACCCTCTCCAGCATTTATTGTTTGTAGTCTTTTTGATGATGGCCATTCTGACCGGTGTGAGGTGATATTGCATTGTAGTTTTGATTTGCATTTCTCTAATGATTAATGATGTTGAGCATTCTTTCATGTGTTTGTTGGCAGTCTGTATATCTTCTTTGGGGAAATGTCTATTTAGGTCGTCTGCCCATTTATGGATTGGGTTGTTTGTTTTCTTGATATTGAGCTGCATGAGTTGCTTGTATATTTTGGAGATTAATCCTTTGTCAGTTGCTTCATTTGCAAATATTTTCTCCCATTCTGAGGTTTGTCTTCCTCTTGTTTATGGTTTCCTTTGCTGTGCAAAATCTTTTAAGTTTCATTAGGTCCCATTTGTTTATTTTTGTTTTTATTTCCATTTCTCTTGGAGGTGGGTCAAAAAGGATCTTGCTGTGATTTATGTCACAGAGTGTTCTGCCTATGTTTTCCTCTAAGAGTTTGAATGGTGTCTGGACTTACATTTAGGTCTGTAATCCATTTTGAGTTTCTTTTTGTGTATGGTGTTAGGGAGTGTTCTAATTTCATTCTTTTACACGTAGCTGTCCAGTTTTGCCAGCACCACTTGTTGAAGAGACTGTCTTTTCTCCGTTGTATATCTTTGCCTCCTTTGTCTTAGATTAGTTGAACATAGGTGCGTGGGTTTATCTCTGGGCTTTCCATCTTCTTCCACTGATCTGTGTTTCTGTTTTGTGCCAGTACCATATTGTCTTGATTACTGTAGCTTTGTAGAATAGTCTGAAGTCAGGGAGTCTGATTCCTCCAGCTCCGTTTTTTTCCCTCAAGACTGCTTTGGCTATTCGGGGTCTTTTGTGTCTCCATACAAATTTTAAGATGATTTGTTCTAGTTCTGTAAAAAATGCCGTTGGTAATTTGATAGGGATTGCATTCAATCTGTAGATTGCTTTGGGTAGTATAGTCATTTTCACAATATTGATTCTTCCAATCCAAGAACATGGTATATCTCTCCATCCGTTGGTATCATCTTTAATTTCTTTCATCAGTGTATTATAGTTTTCTGCATACAGGTCTTTTGTCGCCCTAGGTAGGTTTATTCCTAGGTATTTTATTCTTTTTGTTGCAATGGTAAATGGGAGTGTTTCCTTAATTTTTGTTTCAGATTTTTCATCATTAGTGTATAGGAATGCAAGAGATTTCTGTGCATTAATTTTGTATCCTGCAACTTTGCCAAATTCATTGATTAGCTCTAGTAGTTTTCTGGTGGCATCTTTAGGACTCTCTATGTATAGTATCATGTGATCTGCAAACCGTGACAGTTTTACTTCTTCTTTTTCAATTTACATTCCTTTTATTTCTTTTTCTTCTCTAATTGCCGGGGCTAGGACTTCCAAAACTATGTTGAATAATAGTGATGAGAGTGGACATCCTTGCTTTGTTCCTAATCTTAGAGGAAATGTTTTCAGTTTTTCACCATTGAGAATGATGTTTGCTGTGGGTTTGTCATTTATGGGTTTTATTATGTTGAGGTAGGTTCCCTCTATGCCCATTTCTGGAGAGTTTTTATCTTAAACAGATGTTGAATTTTGTCAAAAGCTTTTTCTGCATCTATTGAGATGATCATATGGTTTTTATTCTTCAATTTGTTAATATGGTGTATCACATTGATTTATTTGTGTGTATTGAAGAATCCTTGCATCCCTGGTATAAATCCCACTTGATCATGGTGTATATCCTTTTAATGTGTTGTTGTATTCTGTTTGCTAGTATTTTATTGAAGAATTTTGCATCTATATTCGTCAGTGATATTGGTCTGTAATTTTCTTTTTTTGTAGTATCTTTGTCTGGTTTTGGTATCAGAGTAATGGTGGCATCATAGAATGAGTTTGGGGGTGTTCCTTCCTCTCCAAGTTTTGGAAGAGTTTGAGAAGAATGGGTGTTAGCTCTTCTCTAAATGTTTGATAGAATTCACCTGTAAAGCCATCCGGTCCTGGACTTTTGTTTTTTTGGAAGATTTTTAATCACAGTTTCAATTTCAGTGCTTGTGATTGGTCTGTTTACATTTTCTGTTTCTTCCTGGTTCAGTCTTGGAAGGTTATATCTGTCTAAGAATTTGTCCATTTCTTCCAAGTTGTCCATTTTATTGGCATACAGTTGCTTGTAGTAGTCTCTTAGGATGCTTTGTACTTCTGTGGTGTCTGTTGTAACTTCTCCTTTTTCATTTCTGATTTTATTGACTTGAGTCCTCTCCCTCTTTTTGTTGATGAGTCTGGCAAGTGGTTTATCAATTTTGTTTATCTTCTCAAAAAACCAGCTTTTAGTTTTATTGATCTTTGCTATTGTTTTCTTTGTTTCTATTTCATTAATTTCTGCTCTGATCTTAATGATTTCTTTCCTTCTGCTAACTTTGGGTTTTGTTTATTCTTCTTTCTCTAGTTCCTTTAGGTGTAAGGTTAGGCTGTTTATTTGAGATTTTTCTTGTTTCTTGACCTAGGCTTGTATAGCTATAAACTTCCCTCTTAGAACTGCTTTTGCTGCATCCCATAGGTTTTGGATCGTCATTTGTTTGTAGGTATTTTTTGATTTCCTCTTTGATTTCTTCAGTGATCTCTTGGTTATTTAGTAATGTATTGTTTAGCCTCCATGTGATTGTGTTTTTTATGTTTTTTTCCCTGTAATTGATTTCTAATCTCATGGCGTTGTGGTCAGAAAAGATGCTTGATATGATTTCAGTTTTCTTAAATATATTGAGGCTTGATTTGTGACCCAAGATGTGATCTATCCTGGAGAATGTTCCATGCCCACTTGAGAAGAAAGTGTAATCTGCTGTTTTTGGATGGAATGTCCTATAAATATCAATTAAATCTATCTGGTCTATTGTGTCATTTAAAGCCTCTGTTTCCTTATTTATTTTCATTTTGGATGATCTGTCCATTGGTGTAAGTGAGGTGTTAAAGTCCCCCACTATTACTGTGTTACTGTCGATTTCCTGTTTTATAGCTGTTAGCGGTTACCTTAGGTATTGAGGTGCTCCTTTGTTGGGTGCACATATATTTATAATTCTTATATCTTCTTCTTGGATTGATCCTTTTATCATTATGTAGTGTCCTTCTTTGTTTCTTATAATAGTCTTTATTTTAAAGTCTATTTTGTCTGATATGAGAATTGCTACTCCAGTTTTCTTTTGATTTCCATTTGCATGGAATATCTTTTCCAACCCCTCACTTTCAGTCTGTATGTGTCCCTAGGTCTGAAGTGGGTCTCTTTTAGACAGCATATATATGGGTCTTGTTTTTGTATCCATTCAGCAAGCCTGTGTCTTTTGGTTGGAGCATTTAATCCATTCACGTTTAAGGTAATTATAGATATGTATGTTCTTATGACCATTTTCTTAATTGTTTGGGTTTGTTTATGTAGGTCCTTTTCTTCTCTTGTGTTTCCCACTTAGAGAAGTTCCTTTAACATTTGTTGTGAGCTGGTTTGGTGGTGCTTAATTCTCTTAGCTTTTGCTTGTCTGTAAAGCTTTTGATTTCTCCATCGAATCTGAATGAGTTCCTTGCTGGGTAGAGTAATCTTGGTTGTAGGTTCTTCCCTTTCATCACTTTAAGTATATCAGGCCACTCCCTTGTGGCTAGTAGAGTTTCTGCTGAGAAATCAGCTGTTAACCTTATGAGAGTTCCCTTTTATGTTATTTGTTGTTTTTCCCTTGCTGCTTTCAATAATTTTTCTTTGTCTTTGATTTTTTCTGATTTGATTACTATGTGTCTTAGCGTGTTTCTCTTTGGGTTTACCCTGTATGGAACTCTCTGCACTTCCTTGGGTGGCTATTTCCTTTCCCATGTAAGGGAAATTTTCAACTATAATCTCTTCAGATATTTTCTCGGGTCCTTTCTCTCTCTCTTCTCCTTCTGGGACCCCTATAATGTGAATGTTGGTGCATTTAATGTTGTCCCAGAGGTCTCTTAGGCTGTCTTCATTTCTTTTCATTCTTTTTTCTTTATTCTGTTCTGCAGCAGTGAATTACAGCATTCTGTCTTCCAGGTCACTTATCCATTCTTCTGCCTCAGTTATTCTGCTATTGATTCCTTCTAGTGTAGTTTTCATTTCACTTATTGTATTGTTCATCTCTGTTTGTTTGTTCTTTAATTCTTCTAATTCTTTGTTAAACATTTTTTGCATCTTCTCAATCTTTGCCTCCATTCTTTTTCCAAGGTCCTGGATCATCTTCACTATCATTATTCTGAATTCTTTTTCTGGAAGGTTGGCTAGCTCCACTTCATTTAGTTGTTTTTCTGGGGTTTTATCTTGTTCCTTCATCTGGTACATAGCCCTCTGCCTTTTCATCTTGTCTATCTTTCTGTGAATGTGGTTTTTGTTCCACAGGCTGCAGTGTTGTGGTTCTTCTTGCTTCTGCTGTCTGTCCTCTGGTGGATGAGGCTATCTAAGAGGTTTGTGCAAGTTTCCTGAAGAGAGGGACTGGTGGTGGGTAGAGCTGGCTGTTCCTCTGGTGGGCAGATCTCAGTAAAACTTAAATCCTCTTGTCTGCTGATGGGTGGGGCTGGGTTCCCTCCCTGTTGGTTGTTTGGCCTGAGGCGACTGAACACTGGAGCCTCCCCGGCTCTTTGGTGGGGCTAATGACGGACTCTGGGAGGACTCACGCCAAGTACTTCCCAGAACTTCTGCTGCCAGTGTCCTTGTCTCCACGGTGAGCCACAGCCACCCCCGCCTCTGCAGGAGACCCTCCAACACTAACAGGTACGTCTGGTTCAGTCTCCCCTGGGGTCACTGCTCCTTCCCTTGGGTCCTGATGCACACACTACTTTGTGTGTGCCCTCCAAGAGTGGAGTCTCTGTTTCCCCCAGTCCTGTCGAAGTCCTGCAATCGAATCCCACTAGCCTTCAAAGTCCGATTTTCTAGGAATTCCTCCTCCTGTTGCCAGATCCCCAGATTGGGAAACCTGACGTGGGGCTCAGAACCTTCACTCCAGTGGGTGGACTTCTGTGGTATAAGTTTTCTCCAGTCTGTGAGTCACCCACTCAGCAGTTATGGGATTTGATTTTACTGTGATTGCGCCCCTCCTACCGTCTCATTGTGGCTTCTCCTTTGTCTTTGGATGTGGGGTGTCTTTTTTGGTGAGTTCTAGTGTCTTCCTGTCGATGATTGTCCAGCAGCTAGTTGTGATTCTGGTGTTCTCGTAAGAGGGAGTGAGAGCATGTCCTTCTACTCCGCCATCTTGGTTCAGCACCCTCATTCATAATCATTTAAACTGTTTTTCTCCCATTGGAGAGAAAGGATGCCCTAGGGGTTGTACGTAATCTCCAGCCTCTCTTATCTGCTCTACAACTCAGAGTAGGTATCTGTTACTATTAATCAGTGAGGTGATTCGATTTGTTTATAATGCTTGTGATTTTATAGTTTTTAATTTACTCATGGGTACATTTTTAATATGGAAGAAGGCAAGGATAAATGAAGAAAGCCTGAGTAATGTGCCTGTATCTCCACTGACCCGTGAAAAAGTAACGTTTTAAATGTTTCCCTTAGTAAGAATACAACAGTTTTGTGAGTCGTAAGCTCAAGAATTGTAGGTCAAATACATCAAATACTATCTACTGACATGTTTTGTTTCTCATGGTGTTTATAAAACTTAAGTCTATTGCTAGAATATTAAAATATGGAGATTTCATATGAAAATCGGAATTTCTAAACTCTCTTGAACAGTTGGAAGGTCTGGGAATGTTGGCCCCGTTTTCCCACGGCAACAGATGAATGTGTTTAGAAGTGTTGTTTGTTAGGTGGAGCTTGGCCACATCAGTTTGCTGTCACCTCCTCAGTGCTGTTTTCTTAGGCACTTCCTTTGTTTATGCAGACATTGGAGTAAATGCTATTCCTAACTAATCACTGAATCAAAAGTAAACAAAATGATGAAGTTTAAAAAGTTCGTAATAATCTTCATATTATTAATAATGTTAAACACCTGTACATCCTTTGCACTGTAATGTAAAACATGAAGTAGGGTTTATTTTAATTAGAATATTTTATTTTATTTTTTATTCAGCACCATTTCTGATATCGTTCCATGGCTAATTTTGTTACCCAGATGCGAGGCCAAGCCATTTAAAGATCTAAAAAGATGTTTTGTAAGTAAAGGAAAGAAATAGGATTATTTTCATTAACGGAAATAATCATATTTTTTCTTTTTGATGAGAATTTGTCTTTTCCAGGTCTCTAATCCATAGGTTATATTAGTCAGTGAGCCTGTATACATAAGGGAAGTCTATTGTTTTATATCACTTTAGGTAGAGTGTGGGCTCTGGATTAAGATGGCCTGGGTTTGAATTCTGACTCTGCCACATACAAGCTGTGTGATCTAGACGAGCCAGAGCTTCTCTGTGCCTTGATCTTCCCACCTGTGGTATGGGAATCATTACAGCACCTACCTTAGAGGACTGTTGTGATGATTAAATTGAGTAATCTAGATGGGGCAGTTGGCTCAGAATAAGAACTCAGTAAATATTACCTATTATTATTACTTCTAGATAAAGCATCTTCAGTGTCATTTTATTTTTCTGGATAACAGAAATCTTGGTGCATTATTGGGAGTATGCTGGGCGTGTCTACCTCATTTGTCTGAAGTGAGGTTGTAGAACTCTGCCCTACGAGATGCTCTTGTACTAAATGTCAACTTAAAAAATTTCATCTAGGGCTTCCCTGGTGGTGCAGTGGTTGAGAGTCCGCCTGCCGATGCAGGGGACGCGGGTTCGTGCCCCGGTCCAGGAGGATCCCGCATGCCGCGGAGCAGCTGGGCCCGTGAGCCATGGCCGCTGAGCCTGCGCATCCGGAGTCTGTGCTCCGCAACGGGAGAGGCCACGGCAGTGAGAGGCCCACGTACTGCAAAAAAAAAAAAAAAAAAAAATTTCATCTAATACCATAGATCTTCATCTGTAAAATGAGGAGACTTCTCTTTGCCCTCTATCCTTTAGGATAAAACAAGATAGAAATTTTGTACTGATACTTCAGGCTCTTGGCAGGACGATGCTGAAAAGACTTTGTCTCCCATAAATGAATTTGATGATGAATTTAATCGTCCATTTTTCAATTCCCAATTCCATGCCTTTTCCAAGCCGTGGTCATGAAATATTTCTATGAGCATCAAGTTGTGGCTAAAAAATATGCAAACAACTAATTCATCGATATGGAAATATGTTTGTTCTTAATGTGTCTCTTGTAATTTTACCATTTTTCTTTTCTTTTTTTTTTTTTTTTTTGTTTTTTTTTTTGCGGTACGCGGGCCTCTCACTGTTGTGGCCTCTCCCGTTGCGGAGCACAGGCCGCGGACGCGCAGGCTCAGCGGCCATGGATCATGGGCCCAGCCACTTCGCGGCATGTGGGATCTTCCCAGACCGGGGCACGAACCCGTGTCTCCTGCATCGGCAGGTGGACTCTCAACCACTGCGCCACCAGGGAAGCCCTACCATTTTTCTTGATGTTGACGTTGACTTCTTGCTAGACGGAAAGCAGGTTTTACTCCTATGCCTAAAAGGAATCCACAAGAAAAATGTTTTTCAATCAGCATACATGGGATACAGCACTAACGTGGGATGATGTTCTGCATCAGCGGGAATTTATGATTATGTCCTTCTATTCTGTTGTTCCTTCCCTGGAAAAATTTGGTTTTAAGTGGGAAGAGATAGAAATGGTACCACAGGAACAGTTTTTTTGGATCCAGAATTGCTGTTGTTTTGCACAGCAGGAATTCTACATCACTGAGCACCCACTGTCCTTTCTGAGGAAACAGAAAGCAGTGTTTCACTGTTGTAAATGAAGATTGAGAGTGATGGGTGACATTTGAGGAAAATGTCCTCTTAAATGATTGCAAAACCACAAATCTATCTCATCTGTAGGGTTTTCATTGTAGAGGATCTTGTAAATTTTGTCTGGCTGCCATTGTCGTTGTTACGTTTATTCCATTTCTGTCACTGCCTGTTAGGTGACTGTTTTGCTCTTATCTGATAACTTTGGAAACCCAAGTTATTTCTCCTGAGGCTATCAGGCAGAAGAGTCTTTCAGGAGCTGGTTGATTCTGAAGTATGAAGCTGCTTTTTCCAAAGGGAAGGGAAGACATGGTTTTAGTTCTTGCTGTGTCAGTGTAAACCATCTTGTGGTGGGGAAAAGAATAAAATGGAATTATGTAAGAAAAATAAATTCCGAGAAGTATTTATTCCAGTCGTTTTTATGGCTAATTGCTAGGAAACAATTTGTGGGGTGATTTCTTTTCCTCTCTAACCTTTTCTAGGATTGAGCATGCGGGCTAAGAGGCCCAGGTGCTTGGAATGGTATTAAACAAGAAGCAACAGGCAGATGACACACAATTTCACTTACTGCTTGTCTCTAGAAAACACACCCCAAACTCAGATGATAGAAAAGGTAGTAAAGATACCACTCTTTTAATGGAAACTCTTGGAACATTGCCCCACTCTTATAAAAAATATTTTATTCACATTTTCTCATTCTGTTTTTATTCATCTTTTTATGAGTAAATTTATGTGCATAGACCCTTATTTATATAGATGTGCACCTTCATGTAATTTATGTTTCTCAGTCCTTGATAATTTTATCTTATTCTCTCTATTGTAAGAAAAATTGATATAGTATCTCTCACTATTTAAAAAAATCTATTTTAATTAACTTTCAGGGTCAAAGATTTCATTTATTCCCGGGGTCAGTTAATTGAGTTACCTGATTATTCCAAGAGTGAATAATATTTATAATGGTTTTATTAGCAGAGATTATAACTTAGTGACTGGTTTCTTTCTAAGTTGTGGGTACTTTCTAAAAGTTGTTTGGTACTCAGAATGCAAACCCTCCTTCCCTGCTACCCTCTACCCCTTGCCAAGGGAACAGTATTTTAAATTATGATGAATGAGGGTTAGGTTTCCATTCTAACCCACAGATCTTTGTAACCCATACTGGAGCTGATCTATAGTGCTGTGGTTTCTTGTTGCTTCTTTGGAAAAATTAGTCCCAAGTCATAATGTGACATATGATTTCCTCCATAGCTCCATTATTGACAAAAATAATATTTTGCCTTTCCTTTCGAACTGTTAGAGGACGTTTCGCTTTGTTTTTTCCTTCCCCTCCAACCTGGGCAGTGTGAGGAGTTCTAATTCATTTTCTTCCTTTTGGTGCAGGAACGTGAAAAAAGTTGTGCATGGTTACATCTGACAAAGACGGCAGCAGGAAGACGTTTTTGCTCTGCTTGTCCAACCTCCAGTGTCCCCCAGGTGGGGATCGCATTGGGCACCTGGCTGGAACAGAGCTGGGTTCCAAGAGGCTGGAGACAGGTGTAGGTTCCTGCACTGGGCACAGAAAACCAGAGGGGCAAGAGGGGTAGTTCATGTCAGAGTTCCTGAGGACAAATATTAAGTCAGTGGTCTGTGATAGGGTGTGGCAGAACAAATGGCTAGATTTTCAGCTGAAATGGATTTCAAGGAGGGGGCAGGCAGGAATGCCTTTGTACGGGATGCTCAGCATTTTCAATTGGAGAGGGTGGGTTAGTATGTGATGCTTGAAACACTATAAAATGGCTATTTTTAAAGTGGTATGTTTATGACTCCAGAGCCACTCATAATGTTTTAGAGTAATAAAAATTCTAAATCAGTACACATTAAAGAATATAACATAAGGAACAGAAACTGCATTTATGACCAATTAATACAACTAATCCTTTTAAAATTTCATGAAATGTTAAGATGTAGGAAGAGATTTAGAAAGGTTTTGATTTTATTACAATGCTAGTGGGAAATTAGTACTTATGTAAAACACTACAATTGTTCTAAAGGGAAAAAAGCCTTACCTAAGATAATGCCTCATATAAATGTAAGTTATTACTATACAGCGACTTTCCTACAGAAGGAAACTAAAGGCTATTTAAAAATCTCAATTTTTATTAGGGAAAGTCGAGCATTTTCATGACGTTGTATTTAAACATAGGCGCAACACAGCTAATACCTCTTTCATTTTAAAAGCTTTATAATATTTTCCTCATTCTTTTTTGTCCTCTTTTTTTCAGGTAGGTCTTTTTAAAAGTAACATCTTATTTTCCTGATTCATCAGCCTGAAACCAGTCTAAAGTTCTTTCTCAAAACTTCTGTCTTCTTGAACCTATTCCTAAAGTTTTCCTGAAGATCAGACTCTGCTTAAGATTCATTCAGTTACTCATTCACTCAGGTCCAATACCAGGTGATGGGAATATACTAATAAGAGAAGTCAAGGTTTCTGCGCTTCTAAACTTCAGTCCTTTAAGTCAGAATACAAACTAAAAAGACAACTTCTGGAGTAATTCTCTGATGCTCTAAAAATTGATGAATGTTAATCATGCTGGAATCCTCCCCCCGCCCCCCCCCCCACTTTGTTTTTTTTTTGAAGAATGGTTCATGTCCAGGTAAAAATCAGAGCTTTCTGAGTTAAAGGTATGATAAAGCTGACCAGTGACCTTTATTTCGACAAAATAGTTTATAAAATACTTTCATCATTGTCTTTGGCATATAGTAGGGACTCTTGCCTTTCTTTTTATAGTATTTTACAGTGTGTTTCAAGCAACTTCATCTTACGAAAAGCTCCAACAATCCTACACGGGGCTTTCTTCAGTGTCCTGCTCTTCTTGGATCCTAATAGTTCTGTTGACTTGAGAAACTCCAAAGATCTTAGAAGTGAAGCAAAATGTTTTCATAGAAAGCCCATCAAACTGCTAAATTAGAAGACCTGAGTTGTAATCCTAGCTTTATTGATGTCTACTTTTATTACGTTCCTGCTCGAGACTGTTTACTCATCTGCAAAATGATGGCTGTGGTAGATGATAGTTAAGGGTTTATATTAGGTACTTATTGTTGTGTAACAGACCGCCCTGCAAACATCAGTGTCTTAAAACAATTAGCATTTATTATTGCTCAGGAGGCAGATAAGGGTCATCTGGGCATTCCTGCTAACATGGGCCAGGCTTGCTTGATCTTGATTGTGCTTGCTGGTGCATCTGCAGTCGGCTAGCAGGTTGGCCTAGGGGCTGGCTCTTAGTTGGGCAACAAGATGAGAACGTTGTATAGTTCTTATCATCCAGCAGGTTAGCCTGGGCTTATTCTCTTGGCCAAAGCATATGTCCCAAGACTGAATCTTGGGACATACAAGGCCTCTTAAAGCCTGTTAATTCCACCCCATTCTGTTGGTTGAAGCAAATCTCAAGCCCAGCCCAGATACAAGAGATGTGGAAATAGACTCCAAAGTCTTATTGAAAAGGCATGGAAACAGGGAGGAGTGAAAAATTAGTCTGTTTTGCAATTAACTGACTTACAAGCCCCTTTGAGCTCTAACTTTTTGTTAAACCAATAAGTGATTTAATTCGTTATTTAAACACCTACCACTGTGCTTAAGCACTGAAAGAAATACCAAAGAAGAAAAACACTTGTCTGTATGGAAGGCACTTTGTATTTTACAAAATCATTTTCGCTTTCCAGAGAAACACAAAAGATACCCTTGAGGATCTGGCAATGGGGTTAAGCAAATAAGGCTCATATATTAAAACAGAAAACGTTTCAAGACCATCTATTTTTCTTTTGGATGGAAACTTGTGAGAGCTACAGGACAGGAGGCAAATGTGGGCTGGAATTGTCTACTAAGTGTTGAAGGGTTAGGTGGCAGTGGTTACATGCAGACTAATCTGATTTTTTCCCCTTTGATCACCCCTTATATTTATACACACAAAGAGAGCAAAAGATATTTTAATTAAGCAAGGGAAACAAAGAGTTTGGGGATGAATAATTAATCTCAAAACTTATTTCCTGATAGTTTAAGGAAGAAGTTATATCTTGACTACAGAATTTTAGTAAATAAAAACTATTCTCAAAAGAATATTTAATTTTCTCAATACTCACCAAATATTTTTAAGTAGTAGTTTCTTTGAATAAAGTGAGTGGGATTAATTTCAACCACTGCCAGAGGTTGCTAGCTGTTCATTAAAATCCATTTCCCCTTCCTACATCTCCCAGCCTCTCATGCAGTTAGACATATCATTTGATTGAGTTCTATCTCATGGAATTCGAGTAGAAGAACATGGGCCACTTCCTGGCTTGTTCCATAAAACCTCCAACAAGTGGTTTTCCGTACCTCCTCTCTTTTGCCGCTGAGTCGGCCACACCCAGAGTGACTTCGGAAGCCCTTGATTGATGTTGTAAGAGCTCTTGTCAATCTGTGTTCCTAAAGGGCTGCCTGGAGCAGAATCCCTCTTTCGAACAGGAACGTCTGCCCTGGATTATTAGCTGAGCAAGACATGAAATTGTATTGTGTTTAGCACAATACATGGTGGACCTATTTGTCCACTGCAACTAATACAACAAATCATACATTTACTTGTAAAATCAAGGTGGCTAAAGGCATAATTAAAGAGTTTTCTAGACCATCTTCTCTGTCTACAGATACAAAGAAGACCTCAGCAGTCTGAGCTCATTACCGAAGACAGACCTGAATAAGACCATTTCTGCTTTGGGGAGCGCACAGTAAACACGTATATGAAAGGATGATTATTATACAATTTGGTAAACCTATTTTCTGGTATAAGCTAAATTATTTTATCATAGACATCCCACTATTTAGTGATTCAAACGAGATAAAAAATTCTTTTTTTTTTTTTTTGGTAATAGTTCAGAGTAAGGTGGACAGTCCACGAAGGGGAGGTAGAACCCTAGAGAGTTATAACGTCAGTACTGATAAGAGTTATTACTATTGATCATTATTAATAATGATCATCATTATTACAGGTAGCATTAACTGGCACATACTGTGTGTTAAGCTCTTTTCCAAATCCTTAGGTATAATCACTTCCTTAATGGTTACAAAACCCAAATGCGTTAGGTACTGTTTATTTTCCCATTTTACAGGTAAGAAAACCTAGGCACAAATTGCTTAAATAATTTACCCAAGTTCACATAGCTAGGATGTGACTTAGATGGGCTTTGAACTAGGTAGTCTGAGCCTAGGCTATTAACCACCACGCTATACTTCAATAAGCAAGTTGATGCAGTGGGTAGTCATTGTAGTAATGGGAACAGTCGTTGATCTTGGTGACATTTGACTGATACCTTTAAACTATTTTCTTTTAGCACTCAAACTCAGCTTGTAATGGTGAACTTGGTGCTGTGGTTATGCTGCATTACGTGTTTCTTACGTGTTTTATGTTCTAAATGTACCATGATTCTCTGAGCCAATTCTAATTGCTGTGAGTTTCTGTTTATGCAGTCAATAAAGGTTGTACCAGTTCAAAAAAGTTAGTGGTAACTATTTGCATATAGTCTTCCCAAGCTGACTCTTTATGGGTCTTGAACCTATTTCGAATGTATAATACTGACCTTCATCCACACTAAGTGCTTGATAACTCTCTTCTTGCTGAACGAATATAGAATAATACTCTAAGTAGAGTTCATCTCGTGAACCCCCATCAGAAGCATTCCATACGGGTCTTCTCCTTGTCCTGTGCATTTGCCCTGCAGCTCTCACTCAGATGGATGACAGTGTCTGAATGTTCCTCTCCATCAGCCACTCCTTAAAGAAGGCTGAAAATGATTTTTCATAGCATCTTTGTTTTTTTCCTCCTGTAATATTCACACGAGATGGTTTCGCAAATATAAACCTAACCTGAAACCTCAAATTCTCTTTTCTTTGAGTAGCCACAGTCAAAATGTGCAAAGCCATTTTTACTACTGTGCGTTACATTTTTTCATTTTATCCGAGTGTTGGATTTTTTTTGTCTGAGACTTTTTTGTCTGAGACCATATTGACTTTCAAGTGGGGATCATTTTAGTTTTCCTTAACATATTGTGACTGCTGTCCTACTTTTTGCAATGCCCTGTGATGATTTTCTCCTGTAGGGATAGGAGTGGGTAGAAGTGGATCCTGAACATCCCGTCTGTGGCGTGCTGAATTTCTCTGGTGACCGAGCCGGCTCGTGGTAAAGAGGCTAGGCAGGTGCTAAAGGATTCTTGGGGATGCTTTCTCCCTGGAGCCATTGCGTCTGGTTAATGCTGAACCTTGTTGGATTTTGTGAGGGTGCTTCGTGTGCAAGATGTCTGGCAAGACAGAATAAAAGAAGGAACCGGGCAGTGTCAATTGACTGAAGTTGGCAGCCCTTCACTGGGCACTTTAGATGTAAATTACGATCCAGGTTGGGACTGCTGCATGTACTACAAGAAGGGTTTTGAAAGTCCAGTAGGCTTAACAAGGGGGTTGTAAACTGCAGGCTGCCCTTTTATTCCTTGAGTACGATTGGCTTGAGCCATTTAGGAATGAATTAAGTAATTTTTCTCAATGATCACACATTCATCATCTTTGCCCAGACAAAGCTACTGAGGTCAGGAAGTGAATGGGGAGCTGGGAATTCCAATTTCCCCGACGGGGTCTACTTTTCACTAGCCGCGTTACTTTGGGCAAATTGTTTTACCTCTGTTCTTTCTCCCTACGGCAAAGCTAATTTTGGCTCATGGAATTCATGGGCTGGTGCAGGGGGTGGCATTGTGAGTGTGCCATATCGGAGCTTGAGTTTCTACTCTGACACTCACCCAGGGTAACCTTGGTCAAGTTGCTTAATCTCTAAGCATTAGATGCCATCTCTCAAGTGGGGAGAGTCAGGTACCCTTCGTGGGACTGTTAGAAGGACTAAATAAGGCTATGCCCAGATATCACCAAGCACAATATTTAGCACATAGGAGGTGCCTATTAAATTCTAGTTATTATATTTCATTATTATGATTACTGTTATCAAGTTTTCAAACTGGGTGAGATGCCGGCAAAATAGCAATGGAGGTGCAAGGAATGTTCTTTTACCAAAGATCATGCCTATTGCTATGTAAAGGCACTATTTTCCAATGGAACAGTAATTTTTATTTATATTCATATTAGAAAGTTTTTCTTCAGAAACTTATTTTCACAAATAAAAGAGAATAACTTCAGACATCTTCTGAAATGAAAATCAGTGTGTCATAGAGGCAAGCGCACGCGATTCAGGAGTTGCACAGATCTCGCCTTGAATTCTGGCACTACCGTGTTCTAACTGTGACCTTGGAAAAGTTAATCACATCCTCTAAGCCTGAGTTTACTTGTTCATAAAATGAAGATGAGATGATAATGTTCATATAAACAAGGCTCATTTTGAGGATTAGAGCTAATACATAAAGTTGGTTAAGTCTTATGCATACTGGGTGATTAATTAATAGAACACAACAGGACACTGCCATGCGCTTTCTTAAGGTGTGTTTAATGCCGTCTTGAGCTTCCAAGATGCCCCAATTGTGTTGTCTGTTATTCTGCTCTTAAAGCATCCCATTCTTTTCCTTCATGGCACTTAGTCACAATGTGCCTTCCGCCATTTATTCATACGTTTGTTTACTCTCTATCTTTTCCTTCTGGGCTGAGGGCTAGGTCTGTGTCTGTCTGTTCACAGTTATATAGCTAGCACACTGCCTGGCATGTAGTTAGTGCTCAATAAATCTTTGTTAAATGAGTGGATGAAAAGATAGCCAACAACCAACAGTGGTATTCCTCATCTGTAAGCACACATCATTTATTTGTCACTTTATTTCATATCGCCTTGTAACATCACTTCTTGTCTTTTAATTGGCTCTTGTAAAATTGCTAATTATTTTCTTTTACTCTCTGATAGGTTGTAAACCCTTTAAACGCTGGAGCCATAGACTAGATCTACATCTCCCATAGAGAGTACAGTGCTTTGCACAGTCATTATTTGTTGAATAAATGAACCAGAAAAGGAGAAAAAATTCATTCTGGGGATGTCACCCAAGATTAAACTTTGGGGAAATGTCTTGAGGTTGGTTTGCATTCAGCTCTCTTTCTGTGTTGTTCCTGTCTATTGTATTGTAATAGTGATCATTGATGTCTAGAGAGATGAGAAGAAAAGGCGTGTCAGCTCTCTGACACTGTCCTAACCATACTTACGTACTCATCTCGGTGATCTACTTCTTCACTGCCCTGGTGGCCCCGCACTGCATCATCAGTAGCAATGGCTCTGGTTTTGACTTCTGCTCTCAGGTCACTTCCCTCCCTCGCTCATGTTGAACTGCTCTTTCTCTTCCTCTTGGCTTCCAGCATCCCTGTCCACTCTCTTTCTCTCAGTTCTCTTTTTCATTGTTAGCACCTGTCTTTACTTTCCTGTCTACCACCCTTAGTCACATTCAAGTTCAAAGTAAGCCAGCTACCACTTTAGAACTTTTCCTGTGGGACTTTACTTGCCTACCATCAGCTTGAACTTACTTGACCCTCTTTCTGCCCTGATTTGAAAACCATGAAATCTAATCTCAGCTGAACCCTCACTGTTGGCAAACACTATGTTATTAATTAAAAAGAAAAATCCCTGTACGATTGCCGTTCCACATCTTCTCTGCTTTCCTAAGGCTCTCCTGCCTCACCCCTCCCAGGGAGGACAAGTGGTTTGCCCGAGACGACAAGAGCTGGTAATTGCCCGAACCGGGACCTGAACCCCTGCACTCTGGCTCTGCAGAGTCGCTTACTATTCCCTACCGCCTCTTTGTGTGTTCTGTATGTGTCTGTACAACCCATGCAAAATATATGACATGATGTTTTAACGATTTTCTCTTACATAAATATAATATATAATGCTTAGAATTGGGCAACTTACTCTTTTTCACTCAACAACCTATTTTGGAGTTGAAGTTATTCTTCACTCCTCCACCTTTATGCCACATTTTTGTTACATTCCATGGGGACTCCCCTTGTGGTTTCTCTTACCGCCCTATCCACACCCAGGATCGCCACTGAGCATATTGCTGTCACTCTCTTGACTAGAAAAAGAAAATGCATACAGCTGTGAAACTACTGTCTCCTACTGGTATCTCTCTTCAGCACATCATCTCAGCCTTTTCAGTTTTCCCAAGGTCTTTGATTTTGCTCCTTCCCGCCTCACAAACTTCTATGCCTGTTTCCCACCAAATTAAATACAGGCTCTTGGACCTTAAAGACCTCTATAATGTAGCCTCACCCCGTCTTTCTAGTTGTAGCTATACTAACCCTGCAAAGTTCTCTATGCTTCCCCATGGCCATTCCTTTCTCATGTCATTTCCTAAGTCAAGAGTAGTCTCTTTCTGTCTTTACCTG